>NC_083513.1:8750000-10000000 GCF_032362555.1 Amyelois transitella | reverse complement strand
GTTAAAGTTAGTGTAGTAAATGTTGATAACCAGCGTTAAAGTTAGTGTAGTGAATGTTGATAACCAGCGTTAAAGTTAGTGTAGTAAATGTTGATAACCAGCGTTAAAGTTAGTGTAGTGAATGTTGATAACCAGCGTTAAAGTTAGTGTAGTAAATGTTGATAACCAGCGTTAAAGTTAGTGTAGTAAATGTTAATAACCAGCGTTAAAGTGAGTGTAGTAAATGTTGATAACCAGCGTTAAAGTTAGTGTAGTGAATGTTGATAACCAGCGTTAAAGTTAGTGTAGTAAATGTTGATAACCAGCGTTAAAGTGAGTGTAGTAAATGTTGATAACCAGCGTTAAAGTTAGTGTAGTGAATGTTGATAACCAGCGTTAAAGTTAGTGTAGTAAATGTTGATAACCAGCGTTAAAGTTAGTGTAGTAAATGTTAATAACCAGCGTTAAAGTTAGTGTAGTAAATGTTAATAACCAGCGTTAAAGTGAGTGTAGTAAATGTTGATAACCAGCGTTAAAGTTAGTGTAGTGAATGTTGATAACCAGCGTTAAAGTTAGTGTAGTGAATGTTAATAACCAGCGTTAAAGTTAGTGTAGTGAATGTTGATAACCAGCGTTAAAGTTAGTGTAGTAAATGTTGATAACCAGCGGAAAAGTTAGTGTAGTAAATGTTGATAACCAGCGTTAAAGTTAGTGTAGTGAATGTTGATAACCAGCGTTAAAGTTAGTGTAGTAAATGTTGATAACCAGCGTTAAAGTTAGTGTAGTAAATGTTGATAACCAGCGTTAAAGTTAGTGTAGTAAATGTTGATAACCAGCGTTAAAGTTAGTGTAGTAAATGTTGATAACCAGTGCGTTGAACCACAGCTTCGTCCGTGTGAATTTAGCGACATCTGCAACTTACTAATTACATTAGTTCGGATTAGGATTAGCTTAAATATTTCGTTGGTCTACCGTTGTTTACAAATTTAAAATATTTATTTTCACTAGATATTATACAGTAAAGTCCATTTATTTTCTCTCTCTGTATGTAAAGCGATAATCTCGGAAAGTTTAAGGCGGATTTAGTTCCCCTTTGAAATGTTTGAATGAGGGTTTTCTGAGGAAGGTTTATATCAGAGATATAAACCTCCGCATAAGTCGTGTTAGCACTTCATCTTGGCATCCATCTTCGTTGGACTCCGTTTGTCTCGTCTGTCTGTCACGATGCAGGAGTGCAAAGAAAAGTTCGTGGCCTATCTACAGGGCAACTATTGCCCATTTGGAGCACAATTTCCTTGGCGTTGCGTTCGCATCTTAATATGGATGACTCCAAGGTTGGCGCCTATGACGATTCCAGATTGGGTAAGTCAGGTTTTTACACAATGGGGCTTTGCAAGCTTTGCAAGGAAAACCCATATTTGATCACAGTGACGCAAACAGACCAAATTTGCAGATTTTCCCTCGCCGTATGAACATCAGATCGCAATAAATCTTGTTATTCACTAGCGACGCGCCCCGGCCTCGCACGGGGAACATATAAACCTTCCTCTTGTATCACTCTTATTCTATTAAAAAATAATTACATTATAATCCGTTGTGTAGTTTTAAAGTCATACAAACATACAAAGGAACAGACGCGGGAAGCGACTTTACTATGTAGTGATTTATTTCTTCTAAAGGGTCTCTTTCGGACTTAGAAAATTTGATTGTCTAATCAAAATCCAATACGCAAGATCATACATTTAAATTACAGTAATTTTGATATCATAATAATAACGCTCACCGTGTTTAAAACGAATAATTTAAACTTACAGGGACGTTCTGCCTCACATGTACTTTTACCTCAAAAAATCAGCCGTCAACAGTCTCCTCAAAGACGTAGGCGCCGCCTACAGAAACACCCACGCTTACTATTTACAAATGGACATTCTCACCGTGTTACCTAAACTAGCGATTGATTTGAAGCTAGACGGAAAAAGACTGGACGAAGCCATGGAGAGTGTTTATATGTACTTGAGCAATAAGCAGCCGAGTCAGTTGCAAGTATGTTTATATTTATTAATTTTTATAGTAACTGGTTGACCGAGCGGTGCCCGGTAAACGACAGAAAAACATGAACATGATTAAGTCTTAGTCCTTAACAGAGACAGAGCCTACAGTAACAAAAAGGCTTAAAGGCCACGTTCAGCTGTGATGGAACTTAGATTTAAATAGTGACAGGTTGCTAGCCCATCGCTTAGTCCCAATTTTACTAGCCTTTCCCTTTTTTTAGTTTTTCAATTTGCATGGAAAATGGCACTAATAAAAAAATGAGAAAGACCACTTGTCTTTCTCATGTATGTCGTAAAAGGCGACTAAGGAATATGCTAATAAACATGGGATTCTTTATTTTTTGCTTTGGTTTAACAATCTGTCACTATTTGAATCTCGATTCTATCAGTAAGCCATAAAACTGATCGTGGCCCATCAGTATTTTCAAGACTGTTGGCTCTGTTTACCCCGCAAGGGATATAGACGTGATTATATGTATGTATATAATAGTATCGATAGGACTATTAAAAATCAATACTATTGGCACCCGACACTACTATCGATAATATTGAAACTGCATACCGCAAGCACTATCGATATGGCTGCTGACTATTGCAATAACTGTCGATAGTATTATAGTTTTTGGTACTATTGTACCTGAGCTATGAATGGCCTATCGATATTGTAGTTGATGTCCGAGGTCGATAGTATACTATCGATAGTTCGGCTACGGTACACTGAGGAATTTGCGATGAAGAAAAATACTATAATATAAACTGGGATTACATTTCACGCTTTCTTTTTTTTACAGCAACTAGCTGTTGATTTCTACCAAGCGATGCTTGGTTACGACTACGCCGCCGCGTGGCACCACCTACGGACATTGTGCGAAAACACAAGGGTCTTAGAACCCCCTAAAATTCCACATATGGCACTAGAAAAGATCATCGGAACGCCCTATGAATCCAATTGTGAAGATTACAACGCAAACATACAACTTATCTTCAATTTATGAATCAGGAATGAAATTAATTTTTATATAATATCAGCATGTAAATAAAACAAATTAATGGCAGTATTTTATCTTTTATTTTACAAAACACAGTTTTCACGGAAACAAGTACCCATTCTTTACAGTTAACTATTGCAACAGTTCACATGTTTGAAAAGTCATTTTAATACTATAAAATCGCGACTGTTCCCCACGAGGGTAGGCAGAGACAACGCATATTATCGATACAAGTGCATCGTACACTCACGAACAAATATGGCCAGTCAAATGAAAAACAAAAAAAATGCGTGCATTTACTATGAATGACTTAATACTTTTATCAAACTAAAATTTTGCACTCGACCGTTTAAGGGATACATAAAAATAATAATGCCGTGATTGTAAATCTAATAAGCCCAAACCAGATGCGACTCTAAATACATTCCACCATATGAAACCATAAAATAATTTTAGACCATTACTTATTTAAATTCTTCAATGATTTTGGTAACTTTATGAGTTGGGGGATTTCCAACATGAGTAAATAATATATTATAACGAATTCAAAAAAAATACGCGAATATTTACTCATGCCGCTAAAAACTATTCTGGGTGACCTCCGATTCGCAACGATACAATTTAGGAACTAAATATTAGACCTGCTACATTTTGGCCACCCCAAGTTACTATAATATAAACCTTAAAATAATTACATTGCTTAATATATATTTGATTAACGCACCCCAAACGGCGATACCTCTTACAGTTAGTATTGAATATTGAATACACGTCACTCTCCCTCTATCTATTAACTAAGCGAGGTATCTAAATCTAGAGTATGTTAGTCTCGATACTGTACAGTGGGTGCAAAAAGTAGGTATCATATTTGCTTTGCTCAGTTCAAAAAGTTTACCGCCTTAGTATTGAAGATAATTATGAGCTAATATTTTCTTTGTGGCCCTCATCTACACTTTAATTATGAAAAGTTATTAACGTCTTTAGTGCATTAAAATGTAACAACATAAGAAGCTATTGTTCTAACAAATTATTCTAGGAAGATAAGAAATTTAACCAAAAAATAGGTAAATATTTTCATTCAATATACATATGAGGTTCTATTTCTCACAAGATACAAGTGCAACTATATAATTTGTTCTTTCCCATATTTTATACATAATAAAAACAAAAAAAGTTTCATGACAGCTTACAAAAAAAAATATTCATTTTACATTAAATAATAAGTTTACTTAAAATTATTAAACATTCCTTAGACAGTAAACCATCCACTTTGAAACCTTAATATTAAAACAAAACAATCGTCATTTATTTTATATCAAGTCAGATGACCAAACTGTATTTCTAGTGAAATACCTACTAAAATTATTCTTTACTTCCAAAGTGAAAGTAAGATTGAAATGTCTCTTCTAGTTTTTCGCAATAGAAATAAAAAGAACACTTCAAAACGTTATTAGGTAAAAATGCAATAACTTGTTTACTAATTAACGGTAAATTCTTAGATAACGATGAACATCCCTTTTGGTGAAGCCGTACATCAAAGTGAATACTTTAATAACTAATTTGTATTTTAAATTTTACTTTAATTATTTAATTTAAGACGAAAGATGCCTGAAGTGATATGAATCTATATTTTAGTACAGATTTTTGAAATTCAAAATATAAATTTTACCCTCGTAAATAATCCAGGCCATTAATTTACGTGACTTAATGTATGTCATAATATAGCGACACTTTTTGGAATGGTTCCGTAAATATATAATTGAAATAATTTACAAACATTCTTAATAAATAATATAAATTGAACTAGCTAATTTTTATGTTAACTATAAACAACCTAAAATTGCAAGATATTAATTACATTGGGTGTATCGTGCAAAAGTTCCTTGTACAATCCGATACCTACTTGTTAGGTATACTGGGAGTTTAGGAGATAAGTCTGTTATAACTTATGCATTAATGTGTTCATTTTACGGCGGCAGATTCATAATGTACGATTATTATTCCAAATGCATAACAACAAAATATGCGTTAAAATTCAAATTAGTTTAAATAAATATACTGTGACCATAGCTTATGATCACAATATATTTTAAACTGCTTGAATCAAATTAATTAAATTACTGTCAGATTGTTTAAAGCAAATGCATTCTTTGTACATTTTGTATTTGAATAAAAAAGAAATTGAAATTAAACAGATATTTTGACTGTTAAATACGCACAATGTCATTTTTAAATCTAAACGAGCGAAAGCGCTCTTATTTCTGACGTGTCGTTCTGTTCGGCTGTCAAAATGGTCTTAATTCTCCAGTAAATTATAGTATATTTAATTTGTATGTGCAACAAGGGATATTACTTCTGCTATGTAATCTATTACATTAAATAAATAAATAAATAAATAAATAAATATATATGGGACAAATTACACTGATTGAGTTAGCCTCGAAGTAAGTTCGAAACTTGTGTTACGAGATACTAACTCAACGATACTATATTTTATAATAAATACTTATATAGATAAACATCCAAGACCCAGGCCAATTAGAAAAAGTTCTTTTCTCATCATGCCCTGACCGGGATTCGAACCCGGGACCTCCGGTGTCGCAGACAAGCGTACTACCGCTGAGCCACAGAGGCCGTCACGTCATCATCACGTCATCACGTCATTAAAGTTGCATACATGACAATCTTTCCCATTTCCTCTTCACACACTTATTCATAAAATATTTTTTTATAAACTGCGCCATGACTAAATCCATATTCTTATTTATTAAACGGATTTTACCCGCCTGTTTTACATAATGCAGTTACGCTTATAACAAAAGGTGAACGCAGATTTGGCCGTACTGCGTCGCATTCGAATTATTTTATTGTTGCTGTTGTAGTAAAAGAAATCTGTGTGACTAATAGTTATTAAGATTACTAGTATTATGTATTAAAACACTGGTATTCTTAAAAAAAGGCTGACCCCTTGTATTGCCTCCTTGTACAGATTTTTGTAATCCAAGTTTTTAAGTCAGAACAAGCCAAACACATCTGAGGAAACCTCATTGAAATCTGAGCAATAGTGTTCGCGTGATACGAGTACAAACATAGATACATTATTTGTTTCTGTTGATCATATTACTTATCACCCCATAACGATTATTTAGCAATATCTTTCACAGTACATACTGCGATCAGTAAAATTTTTGTGTCAACTTTTACATAAGTAGTACTTATCTGAACCAACGAGACGGGGCCAAGTACACATTCACCTTGACTACGCACGATCACAATTCCTCTAAAGCCTAAATAACTAGAGGCGTTTCGACTGCGAGTTGACGGCAGTGGAATTAATTTACACACTATTTTAGTTAACACGTCTTTTTTCATCTCCGTCTAAAGATATAACTAGTGACAGAGACAACAATAGATTAAGAATGTTGAATTTTTTTTTGTATTCGCATTATAAAATAAACTCATCTTTTACATAATTCCAAAACTCTTTAAACAAAACATTTTTATTTTAATAAAAGCTTGTTAACAGAACATTGAAATTGAAAAGGCAAAACGTTAGGCTTATTTTTAACTTTACCAAATAAACACAGCGAAAGTCGAAAAACCGACACCATATTATTTCCATTTATCTAGCCTCCGACATCAAAAACTTTATTAGGTATTTAAATTATCCCACTGTTTATTATTTTTTTATTCCTTAAAAAATCACCACGCTATCAACACCACCACCCTGGCCAACGCAGGCAGCGATCACTTCCAGGCCTGCCTGAGCATCTTCCTGGATGCAAAGTATTTGGTGCTGTACGAAGCCACTATGAGCCCAGCTAAGACAATGGTGATGAGGTAATAGTCGAAATCATCCTTTAGCAGGTCGAACGTTTTCGATGGTGCGACTCGCGTGTAGAATAGGTCTGCGGAGAAATTATTATATTTTAGTTGTTTTTTTTTTTTATGTCGCATATAGAGACTGAGGGATAGGGATTTTGAACTTGGTACTTCTTTTTTTAGGCGATGGGCTAGCTACCTGTCACTATTTGAATTCCAATTCTATCATTAAGCCAAACTACATACATGGGATTCTTTTTTTAGACGATGGGCTAGCAACCTGTCTCTATTTGGATCTCAATTCTATCATTAAGCCAAATAGCTGAATGTGGCCGATCAGTCTTTTCAAGACTGTTGGCTATGTCTATCCCACAAGGGATATATAGGGATATATGATGTTACTAAAACGAGATACAGGACATATAGGTTAGTTCTTTTAGGAATTGCCATGATAGAAAAACTCCAGACAAAAGTTACGTACCTATACATGTTTCAGGTTCCGCCCAAAAGTTGTGCAATTGTATAATTTTATTTATTACATGTCAGATTTATGATCATTCTATTTTCATAACCAAATGATTCTTGATTGACGGCCTCTGTGGCGCAGCGGTAGTATGCTTGTCTATGACACCAGAGGTCCTGGGTTCGAATCCCGGCCAGGCCATGATGAGAAAAGAACTTTTTCTGATTGGCCTGGGTCTTGGATGTTTATCTATATAAGTATTTATTATAAAAATATAGTATCGTTGAGTTAGTATCTCGTAACACAAGTCTCGAACTTACTTCGAGGCTAACTCAATCTGTGATATTTGTCCCGTATATATGTATATTTATTTATTTATTTTATATTTATATTCTACGATTAAACTCACCCAACCCGGTAGCGAGCACCAAACTTGTAGACTCCAACCCGGAAGGCGCCGTATATATCGCATTAATTCTGTGCAGAGTGATATTATAGTTAATGATGGCGTCGGCCGGCAGCGGCAACTCCGGCGCATACGGTATCAATCCCTCTTCGTGGTGTTCGGGTGTAGGTGTGATTGGTCGTTGCGGTCTCAGAAACGCCCATGGCATTTCCACTATGGCGCCGGTCGACATCGCCACTGTAAGAAGAGATATTGTTGAGTGCCCGAGTTTGCATGAAAAGACTGATGGATGTGAATGAAGCGGAAGAAGTATGCAGGGATCGCGGCAATTGGAATGATGTGGGAGGTCCCTGCCAATCACTCTGGGGAAGAGGCGTGATATTATGTATGTTTTAAAATTTAATGAATTAATTCAATGCTGTTGTAAATTTATTCCAATAAATATTTAAATTTCACAATCACCCGGATTATAACTGAATGTATATATAATAAGTATAATGCTATAAATGTAATCAATATTAATAAAATATTGTCAAACAGGAAAAAAAATAATATTAAAATGTCAATATATCATTATGTATGTTAGTATTAAGAGCAAAAGATTTAACTTTTTTTATTGCCATAGACAACTTAAGGTGTTTATAATTTTTAACCCACCATGGGTATGTACCAAACACTTCTGCCTAAGTTATGTAAATTTGTTTAATTTATTAAACACATGTACTTTCAATGAGGGGAATCGTCGATAAATCTAAAAAATCGCAAGATAATTGATAGGCTTATTAACTTGGGATTCTTCTTGTAGGCGATGGGATAGCATCATGTCACAATTTCAAACTCAATACTCTCATTAAGCTGTACGTGGCCTATCAGTCCTTTCAAGACTGTTGGCTCTGACTACCCCGCAAGGGTATGGTGGATAGAGAGTCAAAACCTGTCACAAATGGCATGTTGCTTCAACGGCGACCTTTAAAGAACTTACATAATAAATATACATTTACATTATAAATATACATTAACATAATAATTATACATTTACATAATAATTATACAATTATATTAATAAATGTACAATTTACAAAATAAATGTTTATTTATTATTTTGTAAATTGTATTTATTAATAGTTATTTATTGTTATTATTATTAATAGTCAATCCTATCTTAAAGCCAAATAGCTGAACGTGGCCTATCAGTCTTCACAAGACTCTGTCTACCCCGCAAGGGATATAGACGTGATTATATGTATGTATGTATGTATTATTAATAGTTGTTTATTTATAAATTAGTTTATTTAACAATAGTAAGTTTTTTAAAGGTCTATATATATATGTATATACAAATATACAACTCACACAGCACGTGTTTGTCCGTGATAGACCTCTCTGTGGTAGTGGTCGCCGCGGCCACGGCCAGGCCTGGCAGTATGAAGGCCTGGCGCTCCACGCTGGGAGTCAGCTCTGAGGACAGCGAGCTGAACGCCGCACCCGCTGGTAGCCAGCGTTGCTTTCCTTCGTACAGCTCCATTGTCGCTGGAATGAAATATTATAATTAATTTTTGTTTTTTTAGTTTACAATAAAAAAAATGTCTTAAAAGGTGATTAAGGGCTTATAAACTTAGGATTCTTTTTTAGGCGATGGGCTAGTAACCGGTAACTAAATAGTGACATTTCTATTTCAATTCTAACATTAAGACAAACAGCTGAACGTGGTCTATCTTCAAGTCTATCACAGTCTTTTCAAGACTGTTAGCTTTGTCTAACCCGCAAGGTATAAAGACGTGATTATATGTGTATGTATGATATTGCGGAAAGTCTATCTTATCGATCTGTTTGCGTTGAAGTTCACCGTGTGAACGGCGAATCACGTATGTGAACCTTTGGTGCTTGTGTTAACTTAACAAAATTGTTGAAATTGTATGCCTTGTGTTTCTGCCGTGTGGTGCCCGGGACTAATAATAAAAGGATAAGACCACTCCATATGGATGTCGTAAAAGGCGACTAAAGGATAGGCTATTAAACTTGTAATTCTTCTTTTAGGCGATGAGCTAGCAACCTGTCCCTATTTGAATCACAATTCGATCATTAAGCCAAACAGCTGAACGTGGTCTATCAGTCTTTTCAAGACTACTGAATTGACGTGATTAAACGTATGTATGTCTTGTCTATGTCTGTGGTAGTAGTAGGAAGTATGCAGAGATCGTGGAAAGTGAAAACAGGCAGTCTCTGCCTACCCCTTCGGGAAAGAGGCGTGATTTTATGTATGTATGTCTGTGGTGTCTATGTACGTGATGTTATGTATGTATGTGTGTGGTGTCTATGTACGTGATGTTATGTATGTATGTATGTCTGTCTGTGTTGTCTATAACCCGTTTACCGATCTCTGCGCGGCGGTGCTTGTCGCTGTAGTAGAGGTAGGCCATGAAGTTGTCGCTGTGCACGGCCAGCGGCGAGGCGCGCGCGCGGCGCTGCGCCTGCGCACACAGCACCGCGCCCGACACCGCGTCCACGCACGTCGCCACCACCACGTCTGCGCACCACAAATGTTGTAAACTAGCTGTGCCCGCGACTTCGTCCGCGTGGAATTGTTGTTTTGGGCATCATTGAAGATCTCAAGGATTTATCTATTTACTAATTTATGTACACAGAAAACATCGAGACTGATAAACACAAGAAACAAAGTTACAAAGGATGAATAAATTTTTCTCGTTTTTTTCACATACTTCCATTATTTCTTTGCTCCTTATAGTTGGAGTGTGATGTTATATAGCCTAAAACCTTTTTCAATTCGAACCAGTAGTTTCTGAGATTAGCGCGTTCAAACAAACTCTTCAGCTTTATAATATTAGTATAGATTGTTCTTCCTCCTGGCTTCAGTCCCGGTCGCATCCTTACCAATGCCTTTGGGAATGCCTTTGACCATGGATCCTAGATTGGGTGAAGCAGGTTTTTACAGGAAGCGACTCCCGTCTGACCTCCGCAACCTTTGCAAGGGAACCTGACCCGTATTAGATCGATCATGGTTACACATCCAGTTACCTGAATACGCAGGTTTCCTCATGATGTTTTCCCTCACCGTAAGAGCATCGGTTAGTATTCAAACTAATATACATAGCTTCGAAAATAGTCATTGGCCCATGTAGGGCGGGGATGGATTCCAACCTGTGACTTTTTGCGATACACGCATTTTAAACGGGCTCTTCGACTACCGACGCTCTAGCAGAAATATAACAAACTCGTGCCAAACGAAACTAGATTGGGATAGATATAGTTATACAGATCACTTCGATCGCGTGGTTTATCGGTGGCATAGAGGTGATGTTTCAAGTGGGGAATAAGCGCCGAATCTTTCGTGATACTTGCGAATATTTTTGCACCTCTTCTGTCCCCAACTTGCTTACCGTCCGGCAGAAAATTCCAAATAAAAAATCGGTTGTCTGTAAAGTCGGTTTACTGACGATAGTTGAACGTGACAACGTCTTTAGAAAATACTGATGGAATGGTAGCATTTTTAAAAAGAAAATTTTAATTTCATTCGTTTAACAGATTTGTATGTATATAGAGAAGGAGGTATACGCTGTCGATTGTGCCTTTTTGTCGCTCTATCCGCGCTCTCGCTTGCACTTCAAGCCTTACATGGAACGCATCAGAGCGAGTCAACGCCGCATGAGTCACATTTTTTCTTGCATGCAGCCGGTTCAATCGAATTATAAAATATATATATATGTATATATTTTCCACAAAATATCTCCACATAGGTGAATATAGGTAGGTAAGTACAGATTTATGTTGTAAAACTAATAGAGAGAAAACTGGTGCTCGAGCTGGGTAGGATTAAACCTCCTGTATATATAAGCCGTTGTTGTCACGTCAAAAAGGTCCTGAAAAGGCCCAATCGAATCATAAGACGTTGGTCACATCAAAAAGGTCCACTTAACAGCGCCACTATACCTTTGTGCAAAGCGTCCGGCCCCTCGGTGATGAACAGCACCAGGTTGGGGTTGACGTACTTGTAGAGCACGCTGCGGTCGCCCAGCACGCGGCCGGGCGAGTGCACGCGCTCGGCGCGCGGCTTGGCCAGCGCGGCCACCACGCGGTGCGCGCCCGCTCCGCCGCCCAGGTGCAGCGACCACGTGCGCGTCGCTACTACCGCCTGGGGAGGCGATCAGTACAAAACTTTAAATATAAATATTATAGGTAAAACTACATACATACATAAAATCACGCCTCTTTCCTGGAGGGGTAGGCAGCGACTACCTCTTTCTATTTGCCACGATCTCTGCATACTTCCTTCGCTTCATCCACATTCATAACTCTCTTCATGCAAGCTCGGCAGTTTCGGATACTTTTGACTTATGTAGGTAAAACTCTTTATCTTTATTGCACCATTAGGAGATTGGTGTTGGCATCATTATCATAAATACATATATAGGCACGTCTATATACCTTGAAAATATACTTTTAGCTCAAAAACAGTATGGCGATAGTAAATTAAACCAAAAAGACCGGTTAATAAAATGGGAATGATTATAAACTAAGGTAAAATGTGAGAAATGGGGTAACCTCGCTACGTGTTCTCCGTGCAACATTATTATTAGGACTGCACTCCCGTGGAAATTTCCAGAAAAAAAGTTGCAAATTTTATCAAAATCGATTCAGTATTTTCTTAATTTTATTCGCTACAATATACAATATTACAAATCTTTCTCTGAAACTGAACAGGGATTTTCGTAAATTGCCCTTCAGTGTCATTATCGAAGCTCAAAATATTATCAACATAAGTAATAAACTTAAGAGTCAAAAAAAAAACATATATTTAAAAAGATATTAATCAGAGGATATAAATAATAATAGTCTCATTATAGGAAATATGCTGAAATTAATAAAATATATGTGCTGGAAAAAAAAGATGATGCACCGTCCAAACTGTCATCATAATATATATTACTAGCTGTGCCCGCGACTTCGTCCGCGTGGAATAGTTATTTTGAGCATCATATTTATTTTTGCAAACATCCTCCTCGGCTTTGTCAATAGGGTACCGGACAGTAATCGAAAAAAAATCTAAGTTGTGTTTTAAAATAAAGTTTTTTATACAAGAACATCACTTAGTAAAGATTTTTAAGAAATAACAATGATTTATAATTTTAAATCAATAAATAAAGTTGCAAAAATCCAATATTTTTTATCTGTGCAGCGTAAGAACCCAAACACCAATCACAGTGGGTGACGTCATACCTCAGAAGTGATAAGTAAACAACACTGCTTTGTATGTTATTTCGAGTTATTCTACGATTTATTAGCATTTTTCTAAAAATATTTAATTGTAATTAGTTAAGAATTGAAGGACTTTACTCATAACAGAAGTTGTCGCAAGTGCTTGAAGCCGCCTATATCAAGCTTTTATCATGGAACAAGGTTAATAAAGCCGACAATAGAAATCTCTCAAAAGATTGATATTTTCATGGTCGGCAGTTTCTTTGCCACTAATACCGACTTTTATTTTGCTGAATTTCGCAATGTGAAAACATTTGTGTAAGTATTTCAACCTCTTTTTGTTTATCTTAACAACAGAAATGATTGAAAAAATAACAAACGAAAACATAACCTAAAACTAGTTTCATTGCTTACAAAGTTATTTTCACATATGTTTTTTTTTATGATTTTAAAGGTTACATTATTATGGGTTTTGCATGTTTCTAGATCTGCGAGAAAATACTTAAATTATCCAAGCACTGATCACTTGTAATAAGGCTTGTTTTCCAAACATATGACGTCACGCGATCTGAATTGACGTAAAGTGCTGTTTTCGCGGCAATTTTAAATAAATTACGTTTTTGACGTTTTTTAATACTCCAAATGATTTATTTATTTAAAATAATATTTTTTATGGATATATAAATAAATAAAGATTATTTTTAAACACAATCTGAAAAGTTGTCCGGTACCCTATTATAGGGTCACGCGGTCACGCGTATTAGAAAGGAACGCTCTGGTTCGCCGTATTAAATGTTTCGCTGCAAATTGCTTATAACGACTATATCTCAAAACCTATTCGTCTGATTTATATACTGTAAATGGCAATTTTAGTCTACATGAAAAGCCGAAAGTAATAAACATATTTATTTGGATAAGGATTAATACTGAATTAAAGAAAATTGGTTTCAAAATAACTTATGTTTATAATGAAGAAAAAATCTTAAAAAATGAACATAAAAGTGGTTATTGTAAGTAAACCTTAAGAGATAGATATATGCTCTCGCGGACTTTTTTGTGGAAAAAAATGAGTACTTCACATCTTTAGTACATTGTTTTACTATATCTGTGTTGGTTTGCGCAGCGTTCGCGTGGAAAGCTCGCAGATGGCCGACTCATTGAACTTTCAGCTGCATTGTTGACGTTTCCCGTAGGAAATCCGGGATAAAATGTAGCCTATAGCCTTCCTCGATAAATAGACTATCTAACAGTGAAAGAATTATTCAAATCGGTTCAGTAGTTTCTGAGATTAGCGCGTTTAAACAAACAAACAAACATAACAAACTCTTCAGCTTTATAATATTAGTATAGATTGTATTTATTCTGTCCTATTTTTTTCTTATTTTAAATTACAATACCTATGTTTGTTTTTTAGAAGGGAGTTCGTAACACTCATAATGTCTTATGGTAAGCACTCACCGTCCCGTCGTATCTCAGTGCGTAACCCTGCACTCGTGCTGTGTTCTTGTCTGCCACGTACATATACATATTCTCCACCAGTGGCGCCGCTGAGCCGGGTAGTATCTGTAAATGAAAATATCTTCTTATATATAAAATTCTCGTGTCACAGTGTTTGTCTCCGTACTCCTCCGAAACGGCTTTACCGATTTTAACCAAATTTTGCATGCATATTCAGTAGGTCTGAGAATCGGCCAACATCTATTTTTCATACCCCTTAGTGATAGGGTTGCCCACCCTTAACTAGAAATTACTTAAAACAATATTTATATGGCAAAACAACGTTTGCCGGGACAGCTAGTACATAAATACATACATAATATGGTCATGTCTATATCCCTTGCGCGGTAGACAGAGCCAACAGTCTTGAAAAGACTGCTAGGCCACTTTCACTAGTTTGACTTAATGATAGAATTGAGAATCAAATAGGTTGCTATCACATCGCCTAGAAAAGAATCGTAAGTTTATAAGCCAATCCCTTAGTCGCCTTTTACGAAATACATGGGAAAAAGTTTATTTTTATTCATTGTCACCGTTTTATTTATCTGTTTGCTATCCTCTAAAACCGGTAGAGAATGCTATTAGCATTAATTCCACCCATTACCCATACCTTTGAGGCTCAATAAGTTTTAAATAAATAAAAAAAAAAATATATTTATTCTATAAATCTTTACATTTATCTCTCATCTCACTTACCAGCGACGTTTCACCTAAACGCCACACACACATACATACAAACATACATACAATAAGACATTACCTGCACATTCTCGTCCTTATCCAACAACACGAGAGCATGTAGCTTCTCTTCGTCGGCGTTGGGCAATAGAGCCACTTGCAGCAGCTGAGTGTCCAACTTCAGCACCCTCTCGCCGACCAGGGTGCCTCGGATCGGGTTCAGACTGATGATGAGACCTTTGCCTGTTGTCTGGACAAACAAAAAAAATATTTTTTTTATATGCGTTTTTATCGTAATTGTTTGCACCTTGTGAATACCGGCACCACTTGAAAATAGGATAGGAGCACTCTATCTCTTTTCTGTAAAAGGCGTCTGAAGGATAGGCTTGTAAATTTGGGATTCTTCTTTTAGATGATGGGCTAGTAATATGTCACTATATGAATCTAAATTCTAAAATTAAGCCAAGTACCTATTTAGATATTTAATTAGTGACAGGTTGCTAGCTCATCGGCTCAAAGAAGAATCTCAAGTTTACAAGCCTATCCCTTAGTCGCCTTTTACAACATGCATTGACGCTGTTACAGAGTACAGTAGAGCGACTCACCGCATGCTGCCCCACGAGCGTGAGGCAGGCGTCGAGCGGCTCGTAGCGCGCTGTTACAGAGTACAGTAGAGCGACTCACCGCATGCTGCCCCACGAGCGTGAGGCAGGCGTCGAGCGGCGCGTGGCGCGCTGTTACAGAGTACAGTAGAGCGACTCACCGCATGCTGCCCCACGAGCGTGAGGCAGGCGTCGAGCGGCGCGTGGCGCGCTGTTACAGAGTACAGTAGAGCGACTCACCGCATGCTGCCCCACGAGCGAGAGGCAGGCGTCGAGCGGCGCGTGGCGCGCTGTTACAGAGTACAGTAGAGCGACTCACCGCATGCTGCCCCACGAGCGTGAGGCAGGCGTCGAGCGGCTCGTAGCGCGCTGTTACAGAGTACAGTAGAGCGACTCACCGCATGCTGCCCCACGAGCGTGAGGCAGGCGTCGAGCGGCGCGTGGCGCGCTGTTACAGAGTACAGTAGAGCGACTCACCGCATGCTGCCCCACGAGCGTGAGGCAGGCGTCGAGCGGCGCGTGGCGCGCTGTTACAGAGTACAGTAGAGCGACTCACCGCATGCTGCCCCACGAGCGTGAGGCAGGCGTCGAGCGGCGCGTGGCGCGCTGTTACAGAGTACAGTAGAGCGACTCACCGCATGCTGCCCCACGAGCGTGAGGCAGGCGTCGAGCGGCGCGTGGCGCGCTGTTACAGAGTACAGTAGAGCGACTCACCGCATGCTGCCCCACGAGCGTGAGGCAGGCGTCGAGCGGCGCGTGGCGCGCTGTTACAGAGTACAGTAGAGCGACTCACCGCATGCTGCCCCACGAGCGAGAGGCAGGCGTCGAGCGGCGCGTGGCGCGCTGTTACAGAGTACAGTAGAGCGACTCACCGCATGCTGCCCCACGAGCGAGAGGCAGGCGTCGAGCGGCGCGTGGCGCGCTGTTACAGAGTACAGTAGAGCGACTCACCGCATGCTGCCCCACGAGCGAGAGGCAGGCGTCGAGCGGCGCGTGGCGCGCTGTTACAGAGTACAGTAGAGCGACTCACCGCATGCTGCCCCACGAGCGAGAGGCAGGCGTCGAGCGGCGCGTGGCGCGCTGTTACAGAGTACAGTAGAGCGACTCACCGCATGCTGCCCCACGAGCGAGAGGCAGGCGTCGAGCGGCGCGTGGCGCGCTGTTACAGAGTACAGTAGAGCGACTCACCGCATGCTGCCCCACGAGCGAGAGGCAGGCGTCGAGCGGCGCGTGGCGCGCTGTTACAGAGTACAGTAGAGCGACTCACCGCATGCTGCCCCACGAGCGAGAGGCAGGCGTCGAGCGGCGCGTGGCGCGCTGTTACAGAGTACAGTAGAGCGACTCACCGCATGCTGCCCCACGAGCGAGAGGCAGGCGTCGAGCGGCGCGTGGCGCGCTGTTACAGAGTACAGTAGAGCGACTCACCGCATGCTGCCCCACGAGCGAGAGGCAGGCGTCGAGCGGCGCGTGGCGCGCTGTTACAGAGTACAGTAGAGCGACTCACCGCATGCTGCCCCACGAGCGTGAGGCAGGCGTCGAGCGGCGCGTGGCGCGCTGTTACAGAGTACAGTAGAGCGACTCACCGCATGCTGCCCCACGAGCGAGAGGCAGGCGTCGAGCGGCGCGTGGCGCGCTGTTACAGAGTACAGTAGAGCGACTCACCGCATGCTGCCCCACGAGCGAGAGGCAGGCGTCGAGCGGCGCGTGGCGCGCTGTTACAGAGTACAGTAGAGCGACTCACCGCATGCTGCCCCACGAGCGTGAGGCAGGCGTCGAGCGGCGCGTGGCGCGCGGAGCGGCGCGGCAGCAGCGCCAGCGCGTCCGTGCGCAGCGCCGGCTCGTAGCGCGCCCACAGGATCTCGCCCGACAGGTTGTCCATGCCGAATATCTGGGGAGGAAGGTTCGTGTTACTATCGTTGAAGATTATTTGTATCTGTTTGCTAATGACTAAAGATCGACTGGTACAGTATGTTATTAGCATTAGGCACGTTACGTTTGAGACTCAAAAAATTTTTTTAATTAATTTAAAAAAAATTATAAAGAATTGCTGAAAAAACTAAAATAAAATATTTTCTTTAACATGTTCTTTAACATCGGAATTCGAAATGCGTATTATAACATACAGTACATATCGATCGGTAAACTCATACGATAGCGCCATCTAATGTAAATCGGTTGAACTATAACGCAATCAAACATACCACGTTGCATGTCCACTCCAAGTTCAAAGAAATTTACTACATGGCGTTGTCGATAGACAATCATCATTGTTTAAATAGATAGCTGTAGAAATGGCAGAATATTAAAGTGAAAAAATTCAAAAAATAATTGGAATGCTATCGACACGCCAAGACTTATTTATCATTCTATGGGTTTTTACTGTTAATAGTGATAATATGACTGTATGAGTAAAAATATTTTGTATTGAAAACAATTCACATAAAAAATTTACAATAATTATTGTTTCTTTGTTACCCTTTATATGTGAGTCATTATAATACGAATTTCACCTTGCCAACTTTTGTGACCAAAACTAGAATCTTGTGCAAATTGAAGTAATCCCTGACGAGCGGAGTCGGGCCGTCGTTGCTAGCTTGTGATTTCCCGTCGAAAGAGGTCAGCAATGTCTGCAGTTGTTGGAATTGAGTTTGTAGACGGCGCGAGAACGCAGCCCAGATGGAACCTAGGAAAATATTATACAAAAAGTTACATAATTACTTATGCAAGTTTTAGGAAGATTCAAATTCCGATCGAATGCTGGATAGATTTATGTGAAAAGATAGATCCGTAATATATTATTATGAATAAACATACAATCAGCACAATTTTTCTCATATGTTCATAACACAGTGCTTCGGAGCAAAAAAAGGTTTCTAAAGACTTGACACAATGCTTTTACAAAATGCTTAAAGAAAAAAAAAAACAGTCGGCGAAACGAAGCACTATGCTTCAAAATATATGCAAAGCTTACTCGAAAATAGAAAAGAATAGAACAGGCACAAAAGGAGCTGCCATTTATAACTTGGTGTTAAGCCCGATAATTGGAGCAATAGTTAGCAATTTTCAAAGTCAAATTTGCGCAGTAAAGTGTCATGATTCCCACTGTTCTGAACATAGTTGAATTCTATTCTTTATCATCATAAGTTATTGAACATTCATATAGGTAATATTCAAGACAAGTTTCCGAAAATAGAAGGCGAAAGTTTACGAGTAAAAGGCTTATGAGAAGTCTATATAACGACGCATGCATATTGAAATTGGGTATGACCTAAAATCTGTTGATAACACAAACATATAATATAAATAATGAATAAAATCACAGTTCAGTGTAGACTTAGTTATTTCCTAAAACATTTTGTCGTATAATATAAATTGCTGAAAAATTAATGTGGTTTAATGTTATTTTCTTTTCATGGACAAAAAAGATAATTTGAATTGTAAAAACAGCTAAAGACGAAAGAAAGTCATACATGGCGCAAGAAACACATGATTTTTTTATACAGGAGAGTTAGCAAACACGAGACTTCTAATGTCATTCACTAACATTGAATGATACATTTATTTCAATACTTACTATACATCTTGGCAGCTAGAAAAAAAAAGATACCTTATTGGATTTTAATAAATCTAAAACAATTTTACTATTTACTAATTGATTGTTTATAATAATATTATTAACATAATGATAAGATTTATATTATTATTTAATTTAATTTAACCTACCATTTTTTTATAGGTACAAATATTCCGGTACGTTTTATGAAATACTAGGTTTTACCCGCAGCCGCAACCTTCAAAATTGGTTCAGTACATTACGCGTGAAGAGAAAACAAGCAAATAAATTTTCGCATTTTTAATATTAGTTGGGAATTGCAAGCTGATAATTAGTAAAATAACAAATAAGAAATCTTAACAGGTATTCAACAACACATTATATATTTATATACCAATTTACAAATTTACATAAAAAATACATGTCTCACGAGCAGAATTAACCTGGTTCAGTATTGTTTCTTTTATTTTCAACAAATTAACGTCAAACTTTACTCAGTTTTAAAATGACTACCGATTCCGCTTATATAGAAGAAGCTGTGGAACAAACTACAGAAAATATTGCAAAAAGACTCACCCTCCTTCTGATCGAATTCAGACTCTATGGCCGCGTCTAGATCCGACACGGGGAGGTCAACGAACTCCACGGCCACCACTGACGCTAATGCTTCCTCGCGACTCCATAACACGCGACCTGATGAACAAATTGCAAAGATTCTATTCAACATGTAGTCAGGCTTCACTCGCAGTGGTCAATTATTTAGTAAAACAATTGTGTTTTTTTTTTTGGATGTAAGACCTATTTCGTAAGAACAAGATTCTGCTTTTAGCTTCATATGCACACACAATCCTTTATCGTAGAGTAAAAAAATATTTTGAATAACTTTTTTTTTGGTACCAATTCTCTATAGTTAATGTTTTCAAGTAAGAATTTGAGTATGTGGCGTTTATCTTAAATGGTTTGCACATTTAGCAATTAAATTAACATATGTATTAGATTGTATATCATGTTTCAATGTAGCTAACAATGGTAGACCAAAAAAATAAAATTAAATAAAAATAGTTAATTTGTTGCGGGAGCGATATTTTGGGTTGGACCACCATCAAAGAGAAGATCTTTCAGAAGGTTATGTTATGTCCGGAGGAACAGAGGAAGTAGTCTTGTCTGAGTCTGTGCGTGAAGAGCTAAGTGAAGCCTATTTCACACCATCAGCTAATATAACGATACCTAGAATAACTTTTGTTAAAAGAGAACCGCCTCCAATTATTAATATTATTTTTTAAGTCTTTTTTTTATCGATTTTTTATCATAAGTGTAACAAACAAACAATTTCCCTTAAAACCGCATCAAAATCTCGGAAAACGCGGGATAATCGCGGACATACAGACCATATGGGCCAAATTGAGAACCAAGAGCTCCGATGATGGTTATAGGAAATTTGCTGAAAATAATAAAATATTTACGCTGCTAAAGAAAGATGATGCACGCTTAAAAACAGACTGTCATTTATTTTTATTATTTTTCTTATTTTAAAATACAAAATGTAAATCCTTTACAAAGGAGTTCGGAACACTCTAAGGAGTTCGTAACAATGGTCCTATACTATAAAGAAGGTAGAAGCCCCATACTTTATAGTAAGTATAGGTCCATCATCGGTGCTCTTTGTGTTAAGTCATTCATGTTTTATTAATGTAGACAATGTGCATTCGTCCACGTACTAGATTTAAGAGATCTATATTTGTAAATTGACGTCCGATGAAAATGCTGCAGTGTAGTTTGCTCCGCCGCTTCTTCTACACATGCGCTTTGGAAGCGGTAGTAGTTATAATTAGATTTAAGTTATGTGACGTCAAATAGTGATATTTTGTATCCAATTTTGAAAATAAATGTATTCTATTCTATTCTATTCTCTATTCTATTCTATTCTCTATTCTATTCTCTATTCTATTCTCTTCTCTATTCTATTCTCTATTCTATTCTCTATTCTATTCTCTATTCTATTCTCTATTCTATTCTCTATTCTATTCTCTATTCTATTCTCTATTCTATTCACTATTCTATTCTCTATTCTATTCTCTATTCTATTCGCTATTCTATTCACTATTCTATTCTCTATTCTATTTTATTCTCTATTCTATTCTCTATTATAATCTATTCTATTCTATTCTAAGGTGGAAGCCCCGCCCCTTACCGTCGTGCTGCATCAGGCGCGCGGCGAGGTCGCGCGTGGTGACGAGCGCGCGGCACGCGGGCGGAGCGCCGGGCCCGCAGCGCGCGCCCGCCAGCTGCGGCGCCCACATGTCTACGCTCTGCTCCGAAGCCCTCACCTCCTCTATTTGCTTGCCCGACGCCACGCTGTGAGCGACCAGGTGGAATTGCTGAAATTGTCAATAAACTTAGTTTTAAGTTATTTGTTTGACGTCAACCAATGTTGTTAAACCGTACGTTTTAACAATTATTAAGCGATACGAAGTATCCTATAATAATGAATAAAAATTTTGAATTTTGTTAGTCTGTATAATCTTCGTGTTATAAGAATCGCAAGATATATGTGTGAAAGTGTTCAACTTGCTAATTTGTTTATTTATTTAGCTTTTTGCATGTAAAATGTACAACAGGTGGACTTAATGCCACTAGGCATTCTCTGCCAGTCGAACCTTTGAACCAAACTGAGATGGATGTACAGATAGTGCGATGACTTACTTACTAACTTATCTCAGTTAATGTAATAAAAACTTTTATATCTTGCCTTCAGTCAGTCAGCACATCGTTTTGCACTTTGAATAGTCCATCTTTAAACTAAACAGAACTTAAATTATTTTACAACTAGTTATATATTTCTGTGAAGTGTGTTGTATTTTACCAACTAGAGGCCGCCCGCGACTTCGTCCGCGTGGAATCAATCCCGCGGAAACTCCAGGATAAAAAGTAGCCTATATGTTTTTTGGGTCTTCAGCTACCATACCAAATTTCAACATAATCGGTTCAGTAATTTTTGCGTGAAAGAGTAACAAACATCGATAATGACATACTCACAAACCTTCGCATTTATAATATTAGTAGGATGTATGTCTACTAGTGTAAAGGTGTTTTCTGTAGTAATATTATTAATCTTTACTAACCATAGCTTCGTCCGTCCAAGTCTGAAATAGTATAGGTCCCGTTGGCGTATCCGTAACCAAAGCCGAAGCCGATCTGTCCATCAACTGCACTTTCGACACTTCAAAATTATTGTCCTTTAACAAAACCACCACTTTCCCATCCAGAATAACTCCTGGAATTATAGTGTTTAGCGATAACGGTCGCATTAGTGGACTTGTTTGAGTGGTGAAGTGGGAGACCGGTTTGCTTATGATTTGAACGGCATTTGAGGTTATGTCAACTGATATTAGGTTTTTACTGCCTTCGGCTCCACTGATGCAGGTGTAGTATGGTGCGCAGAGGATGCATCTGAAAACAATGAGATATGTTGATAATTTCAGTGATACATAGAGGCATCCAAATATTATATGCTTAAATGGGACGCTTAATTGAAATATAAATAGTGAAAAGTTCTTTACCTATCACATAAAATAAATAAATCCACTTAGACCAGAAGAATACTCACCCATCGTTAGTCCACGGAGCTGGCAACTTGGAAGTAGCTCCTCTGTTCTGCCCGGTCAAGAGGTTATACATGGACACCTCGATGTGTGCCCCGAATGCTGGCAACATATGCACCAGCAGCCCTTGGTGTACAAACCATTCAGATAGACCAGCTTGTTTGTCATTCTGGAGGGTCAAAGACCATTCCCAGAGGAGGACGCCTAAAATGACATCATCAAAAATTATTGCATTTACAATAAATTGGTTGAGATTTCTACATGCATATAGTCACGTCTATAACCCTTGCGGAGTAGACAGAGCCAATAGTGTTGAAAAGACTGATAGGCCATGTTCAGCTGTTTGGCTTAAATATGGAATTAAGATTCAAATAATGACTGGTTACTAGCCCATGTAACCTTTACCATTGCCTCTTGGATTAATTAATGAGTGAATTAAGCTTGAATCTAAGGTTAAAAATAAAAAAATTGGATATATTAATTAGTGTGCAATTAAATATTAAAAAATTGCTTCATCCAATGTCAGATTTCCTTATACATTATTTACTTGTGGCTTTTGATGTTATTTGCACCATCCACTAATTCATTAGTTTGGTCAGTAAGTAGATACATAGAGAATGTCATATGGAATGGAATCAAGTCTACCTTTCATACATTTTATTTGTGCAATAAAGTATATTAAGACCCACAACAGTGACAAGGTCTAATATCAGCTTTAATTTGAAGAACTCAATAGTCTTTTTTTATTAAATATTATGATATTATGACTTTATTCTACATTTAAACAAAAATCCCTTGCATTTAAAAGGGCAAAAAAGAAAATATAGCATAACCAACCTGTGCCAGAATCCCATCCCCTCACAAGGTACGGGTTTGAACCGGTTACGGTCACCACATTGTCTGCAACATGCAGCAGTTGGATCTTGCCTGAGGATGTTGATTCGAAGACATGGCGCCATACTATCTGCCCTGAAAGATTAAATATAAAGATGAGAATTGGACTATGGATATGACAAACAAAATATAGGGAATAAATAAATAATCCCAAAGTTGAGATGACTTAATGATATAGATGCTAAAGTAATTTTGTTTTTTACCTCTTCACAATAATCCACTGAACAGATTTTGATTAAACTTGGTAGAAATATTGAATATCTCTAGGAAAAGGACAAAGGCTGCTTTTTTGGATAATTGCTAAAGAAGTTTTAATTTAATACAAGCAGAGCTCCAGACCAAATCAAGTACTCTATAATTTTACTACAGACTTGACAAGTTAAAAAATTTGGAGTTGCAGACTAAGGCGAATGAAACGACAAATAAGTAAATAAAATTTCATTAAAAAATTACTAAAATTTTAGACGAAAATTCAAGTTGTGACGTTTTTATACATACAACTACATAACAGATACAAAACAAACAATGAGGCAAATGACCAGTATTTTTCTATTACTGAAGATGATGAAATTATTAGATATGAGGTACAACGTGAATTAAAAATGTTTTCAGTGTCTAATGAATGTGATAAAAATCAATTACCTGTCTTCAAATTTAATGCCGCAAGAACATTCTCCTCAGTGGCTACAATTATTTTTTTAGCTGTGGAAACTGTGTCAAATTGGGAGAATTTTATCTTTCCAACGTAGCTTTGACGCCTGAAAATTATAATTTCATTAAAAATTCAATTATCTTGTACCGACCGATGACATACATAGCATAACCTATAATCATAAGTTACCAATCAAATTTTCCGATCTGGTCCTCGTAAATACATTCAGACAAATTTAATATACTAAAGAACACAATAAACCAGTTAATACTGTTCAAAAATTTCAATAAACCCAAGAAATTGGGTCTAAAACGAATTGACAGCATCCCCATAGCTGATTTGACTGAAAATTGATATGTTGCCATATTAGCTGCTCTGTTTTCACTAAAAAAGAATTAACCATAAAATTATTTTTTAAGCGACAGTCTGTCTGTCGATCTGTTTCTGGTAAAACCCCTTTATGACATAGACTCTTGAACGTAATTTGTATGGATATAGTTATTTAGGTATGTTTGTCTGTCCGTCTATCTATTATGCTACTAAGCTATGAAACCAATTCTATAATTTTTTTCTAAATATGTACCAAAACGACCAATAAATTATTCTCAAACAATCAATGCGATAAAATTAACATTAATAAAAAGGTAACCTGATTGTTGCCTGTTCATTAAAAGAAAATCTTAACGGTTGTAAGACTGTTATGCACATAGTATCTATTAAGTCTTATTTCCTCTCTCTCTATTAAGTCTTATTCTTGCGACTTGAACGAAGTAATAAAAAAAGGGAAGACATGAACTTTCGTGAATAAAGATGCTGGTTTTATTTCTAATTTTTCACTTGGTTATCTATTATATATTGTATGCGATCAACTTGGGAGTAAAAAATTAAAAATGAGCCTGTCCTTCAATATTTTGAAAAGCCTACTAATAGAATTTACCTCCACACATGTGGCAACACTTGTTTTTAATTCCTTTCTACGCAAAATTAATAAGATCATTTGTGGGTGAAATATAAAGACTGATTTATAAAATGACGTGTAAAGTTTAAAAAAATTAATAACAATAAATATTTGCATGTCGTTTACATCCAGACATATTCATACTTTCGTCTCTCTAAACAATGCACCCTATGTAATTACCTATCTACCTACCTAATATTTTAAATACGCTCGTCTCTCGGTGTTCGTCAATCTTGCGATTATGCTATGTAAGCCATGATTAGTAATATGATCGCTAGACTTCGCCTTTATATTTACGCCCACCCTTTACTGAAAGGGTTCCACGCTTGGTTCAACGCCCTTACTGAAAAAAACCAGCGAACCGCGCCAATGAAAAAATTAATAAGTACATAGGTTGGTAGTGGTAGGTAAGTACTCGATATTAAAGTGACCCCTCGCAATTTAGTTCCTACTTATTTAAACGTGATGAAATGATTCTAACTTTCTTGACAACTACTGAGTGACAAGAGAGCAAGCTACAATTAAGCAGTAAGCGGAAGTAACACCAGAACTCAGGAGGAAGAGAAAGAAAATTTATTAAACTATAAGTAAGAACTATTGATATGATGCAATTTGATCGTTTTGCATTTTTATCGTAATTTAAACAAATAATAGAACGGGAAGAATGAAGAATGCACCAAAAAAAAGATTTGTTACCTACCTAATTGCTCTTTCCCCATAGATACAAGTTTGATATCGAGCTTCGTTTCAATCCCAAGTCCCAACAATGCAGCTTTACTTCTGTAATGTCATTGTTTTCAGCTTTAGATAAAAAGCGAATGAAAAATTCATACAAAGCTGCAGGGGCATAGAAGTGGGCTGGCTAGGCAAGCTTTCTCCGGGAGCGGTCCAGGTGCAAAAGCTCGCGATTACATGCAGTTTTAGGGTGCCCACACGGGGGAAAGTTCTAAAAATTGATACACACTTTTGACAATGTGAAAATCTGTCCAAAATAGATACATACCTACTTTTTACTATATTATTGAAAAATCTGCCTGGTATAAGTAAATAGGTATGACAATGTGTTATGTCTATCGTAAGTAAAAAATGCATCTCGATGCATATCTTCGAGACTGACTACTTACTATACCTACTATAAGTTTCGTATTGAATATAGAACAACTTGTAATAATTTGAAATTTGTAGCTTCAAGTTCCTTAAGAATATTATTTGTAATTTATAGGATCTTGAGCGATTATTTATGGTAACGCGTATGAAATAAAGCGTTGACTGCATTTGCATAGATGCATAAATAAGTACAAAGAGGTAAGTAGGTAATATAAATATTGGTAAGTAGGTATCGTTTGTTTGAGTTGTGTTTAAATGTGCTATTTGGAAAATTATATTTGTATTGGACTAGCGATCAAGCCCAGCTTTGCCTAGGTAGTTATTTTTGAAGAATACTTATTATCTATGAATTTATCTATAAATTGTTGGCTGAAACTGCATCAAAGGAATTTATTTTTATCTGCGAATTTATAATATTAATTTGTACCTAATTTTATATATATATATAGGTATATGTTTAATATAAATTCGTAAATTTACGTAAAACGTATATAACTATAAAATAATTTATAACCTAAAAGTCTATATTCTGACTACAAGCAGCCAGTGCGAAGTAAAATTACTTTTTTAATCTTTTTTCACCAGCCAGTGGTAAAGTTGAAACTGCAGACATTCAGCCTATTTTTAGAAAAGCTTGCAATCATGGTCACCGTGTTACAGCTGTCCGCTCATGCCTGTGTAAGTATATGTACGTATGTAACCGGCAATATGTTGAAACCGGAATTCTATACAATTTCCATTTTATGAACCGACAAGTTTTCAAGAAGAGAGAATTGAACGTTAATGAAGCGAAATAAGTATGCAGGGATGTGTGGCAAAGTGGAATGTAGTCTCTGTTATAGCGTTCCGGGCTGACTTTATGTAGAGTTATATATGTTATGTGTACATGCCTAAGCAAAGTAGGTCTTTATAGAATTCAGTCATCTCAGCAATATACGAAATATTTTAAATTCATAGAAATTTTAATAACTTGACTGCGAGATAAATCTACAACTCTTAAGAAGTATATGAGCTATCGTGCGGTAATATAAAAAAATAGTCTTAATTAATTTCATAATGATAATATCAAATTCATGATCTAATAACATATTAAACGATCAAAAAATAAATAAACACCAGAACTTAGACATTGCACCCATGTGATATAACTGACCTTTCAAACCACTATAATGCGATAAAGCATTGAAATTGTCAAAAACAATGACATTTAGCTGAATAAAACTGACTGACAGATAAGTAAAAAAAGGACTATCGATTTGACTCAGAAGACGACGACTAGACAAGACACGCCTTTTATCTCTTGATATGAAAATCTGGTGTTTTTATTGTGACCTGACTTACCCACCTAACTCTCTATCCGTCAATCACTATTAAAATTTAAGAAAGAAAGAAAGAAAAATCTTTATTTGGCGCAAGATTTAACATTACATTTTCATTCATAAATTTCACTATTAGTAACGACAACGATGTTCATCGTCTGGATATTATAAAGAAAACCTGATTCAACAGATTGCTGGTAACATTACACATACGTAGGTATATCTACTTATAGACACGCCTACATACAAACGCCACTGCAGTATCGTTGCATGCATCCATTCTTGTTCGGTATAAATTTCTCAGGGATAAGAGTTCCAGTAATTTAGTTCGAGTTTAATCTGTAGTGTAATCAATCCTCTTAAATTTTTTGGTACAAATTTAGTCAGAGCTTTACTGGATGAAGATTTGTAAATATTTTTAATATTTTTTTGTACCGTGTGGTTTCCGGCACTTTAGAATAGAACCACACTATATCTTTCCAATGGATGTCGTAAAACGCAACTAAAGGATAGGCTTATAAACTTGGGATTCCTCTTGTGTTTCCTCTAGAATCTCAATTCTATCATATAGCCACACAGCTCAACGCCACCTTTCGGTCTGCTTGTGAGAATCTTGATTCTGCGTTTACTCCGTAAGGGATATTACATACATACATGTAGTTTCGTCTATATCCTTTGCGGGGTAGACAGAGACAATAGTCTTGAAAAGACTGAAATATGAGGGTACCCATACAGTAAACTAGTCTTTTTTTCTAAACTATACAATAAACTTAGGTACTAACTATACAACAAACGTAATTTTAGTTCATTTTTTTTTTGGTCGATTCATATAAACAAGTAGAAACATGAATATTCAAAATTAAATATTTAAATAACAAACGGGATGATGGTACGGAACCCTTCGTCCGCGAGCCCGACTCGCACTTGGCCGGTTATTTCGTTGTTTACTTACACCTCAACCGATTAGAATCGCGTGTATCATTCTATCCTCTTTCCGCAACCTTATAAGGACATAGGACCACCTAGTAGTGGTGTTCCTACGCAACGCCTCTACAGTACGTGATCGACATTCCAGAATCTTTCTTACATACGTACATACATATGGTCACGTCTATATCCCTTGCGGGGTAGACAGAACCAACAGTCTTGATAAGACTGAATGTCCATGTTACGAACTCCTTCGAGTGTTTCGAACTCCTTCGTAAAGGACTAACATTTTGTAATTTAAAATAAGAAAAATAAATGACAGTCGGTTTTGAGCGTGCATCATCTTCTCTTTACCAGCGTAAATATTTTATTATTTTCAGCATATTTCCTATAGGTAAATAGGCCACGTTCAGCTATTTGGCTTAATGATAGAATTAAGATTCAAATAGTGACAGGTTGCTAGCCCATCGCCTAGAAAAGAATCACAAGTTTGTAAGCCTATCCCTTAGTCGCATTTTACGACATCCATGGGAAAGAGATGGAGTGGTTATATTATTTATTGTATTGGTGACGGGAACCACACGGCACACACAGAACCTTTCTTCTTTGAATTAATCGTCGAAATAATAGAAGAAATTAAGAATGTAACCTCTATTGGCACGTTTTAATTAACAAGCTTTCGCCCCCGGATCAGCTCGCTTGTAAAGTACCCTATGTCCGTATGTAGTTCACAGTATATACATATGTATGTACATATGCATCAAAGTGTGTTAAACTTCATGGAGATAAGTTCAGTGGTTATGTGGTGAAAGACAAACAAAAACATTTTCACATTTATAATGTTAATAGTGTATTTAACAGTATTGTAGTATAGTATAGATTTGGAATGATCATTCATTAACTTAAACCAATGTAAATCTTAGATATTGGCTAAACGGCAAGGTATTGAAATTAGGCATGTAGGTTCCTTTTGGTCTAGACTAGGGGTGTACCTACTAAGAAAATATATTTAGAAATTCCCGCGGGAACAGAAATCAACGGGGTTTTTCGTTTTACGTACTCTTATCTTAAAACATTAGCGATCCGCCCCGGCTTCGCATGGATAGCATTTATAGACAAACCTTCCTTAGAAAACTCGAGCATTCCAACTAATTCTCTTATTCTAGGTTATAATATAAATAGTGCCGTGTGGTTTCCAGCACTTTAGAATACAACCACTGCTTAGGTTTCCCATGGATGTCTTAAAAGGCGAGTAAGGGATAGGCTTATTAACTTGAGATTCGTCTTGTATGCGATGGGCTAGCAACCTGTCACTATTTGAATCTCAATTCATCATAAACCCGTACAACTGAAAGTGGCCTTTCAGTCTTTTCAAAATTGTTGGCTCTGTCTACTCCCAAGGGTTAATAGAAGTGCCTAATAGTTCTTAAGTAGTCTTAGTTCAATGAAGTGTACATTAATATGACTAACATCGTATCTGCCCCTAACATTATCTTTGTACTATACCAAGCGTGATCCACAAAATGGAAGCCTTAGAAAATGCACTATGCACATATGCGGTGATGCATGTGCATGTCTCGCCCGCCATATGTCTGCACTCTCATTATGACCCGACGCAAACATGTGTACTTGGACTTATTTCTCTGTATTTTTATGATGAAGGTATTCACCCGCTTAGCACGACGTTTTAGTATTTTGTCCCAAGAAAAACAGGGAATCTTAATGCCATCGTTAAGTCATGCAACTAATAGTGACCTTTCAGTTTTTTGGCTCTGTCTGACCAGTAATGTATAAAGATGTGATTATATGTAGGTATGTATGTAAGTCAATATTTTGGCCGGAATAATGTGGAAATTTTCAGATAGGTATTTAAATATCCTACGTTTTGACTTTATTCATTAGGTACATACAGATGTTCTTACCTTGGAAATGCTTGCTTGGGACTTCGCTCTCGTGGGATTTACCTATAATAAATGTCGGTAGGTACCTGTAGTTCCATCAAAATCCATGCAGCCAAACACATTACACGAACAATATCCTAACTACATACAATTTCATATTTGTTTTTGATTTATAGAAAAACATTTTTTTTTTTAAATTTATAGGTATGTAGTTAAAAGAGCATCACTCAGTAGATACTTACTAATGTTTGATTATTGCAATAATACATTATTCAATAATAGGTTTAAGTACGGTGGAAGTGTGAATACGGATGGCATAGATTAAGTTTTACAGTTACCAGAGAGCTTTGCATCTAACTTACGACAGATGGGAGGCTGCGATTTGGGCACGGAGCCATGACACCGCAGGCAATATGCCCAAATGCATGCGGCTATCGATCGTTAACAATCATTACAATCTGACCTACTAACAGTGGTATATGTGTGCATATGATCACGTCTATATCCCCAGCGGGGTGGACAGAGCCACCAGTATTGAAAAGACTGATAGGCCACGCTCAGCTGTTTGGCTTAGTGATAGAATTGAGATTCAAATAGTGACAGGTTGCTAGCCCATCGCCTAAAAGAGGAATCCCAAGTTTATAAGCCTATCCCTTAGTCGCCTTTTACGACATCCGTGGAAAAGAGATGTGGAGTGGTCCTATTATTTTCTGTAATGGTGCCGTATGTGTGTTAGCCATAAAAAAGTATTGTATACTAAAGCTGAATTTTTTTATGGCTGCACTAGCTATAATTTAACTATTCCTACATACACATGTAGGAATAATTATTATTTATCTTTGGACACAAACTTGTAAATATTTTTTATCTTTGTACACAAACTTGTAACACATTTGTAAGTATTTGTTTGTGTTATAAACATAAACAAACACAAAAACAACATTTTTAATCATTATACAGGTAAAAAAACAATATTTATGCTCTGTAACGAGCTGACAAAGCAACAATTTAGGTAGTTACGAAGTAAGAAGATTTCACTTTACCAAAAACGTGTACAGACTGTCTACCGGCCCGCCAGGCCGACCTACTTTAATTTAATTATCCCCAACCAAAGCATCGTTTTCTGCCAGAAAAAAAGAAAGCATTCCTTTAATAAAGAAAAGGATGTGACACAATCGCATAATAGAAATAAAGCATCTATTGAACAGTTTAATTGAACCCTTTCATAAAAAGAAGTAAAAGTCATCAGTCTTTCACACGCGTGAAAAAGCCAGTATCCCGCGATTATGCCTAGGTCTCAAAAGGGCTTTGACTATTATCTAGTAAATCCAGTTAGGGTCCTAGTCAATAGGTGTTACACAACGTGGGTTCAATCATGCGCCGTGCGCCGTTATTCGTTCTCACAGTTCTAGGCAGACCTAGGCAGCCTATTGCGACATTTGAGTCTAGACTATCGGTGTGAAACCCACCAGCCATCGCTTTCAGATTTCAATGCTTGAGATTGATCGAGAGAACCGGTCTCGACGGGTGTCGACCCGATTAGTCTCGTTGCACTTGGGTTTATTTAATTTTTATGTCGACTGATGCGAAAAGAGGGTAGTTGAAAATTGTGCTATTGACAGAAGCGAACCTTGTAGGTTTATTCTTATGTTAGCTTAATAATTTTATTTTATAGGTTTGATGATTTTGCCATTACGTTACAGCTGTCTTTTTCGATCCCAAAGACTGTTCGCTTTTTTATAGGTACTTATTAGAAACATTGTGTGCATTATTCTTTAAGACCGATGCCCCGTGTATATTGTACTGTACTTGTGTATTGTACTAATTCGAAATATAAACTAGTAAATTCGTGACTTCAGGAATATTCATCCTTACGCCGTATCTTACAATTTATGCCAGCCTACTCGTAGGGAATCTCCCATACACCTACGGCATGAGCACTATTGAGCCTTATGACTATACCAGCATCAGTTTGTATAAAAGATGCACTTCATTCCTTTGTGCCAAAACGATGCGAACCCGACCTCATCCGCCAGCCGGCCCGCCGGCCGCAGCCGCGAGGGGGCGCTGCGCTCAGACCGGATCGCAGACCCTAAAATAAAAACATCTATCCAAATAATAATACGCACTTACTCGGAGACTCGGCCGACAAGTACGCGAAACGAATGGCGTTGACCCCCCGAGCATTCCCAGGACAACTTGCCGGCCAACTGGATTTTTCTTAATGGTAGGGTACTACGATGCTGAATAGGCCTTTCAAACGTGTGTTTGGACTTATTAGCTTTTATTTCTAAGACTAGCTTTCATGGGAGCTGTGCGATGCACTTTGATGGATGACTGTCTCTCGCCTTGCGAATTGCATTTAACATGGAATTTACGCCGTTTATGTTTTTAACGAGGTCGACACTTTTTGTTTCAAGAAAAGGACTGGACGCGTGCATTTATATCTGTATGTATTAAACCAGTATTTATTTTTAATCTTGCCTCCGTTTTATGATCATATCACACATAAATCAACCTCCTAAACAACCCAGTCTACAGGATTGATGTTCTATGTCTAAAATGCATTATGAAAAGAAACGTTTTCCCAGAGTTTCGCTCCTTTGGGAATTTACTGAAAAAGTAGCCTATGTTATCTACTTCTAAAGGTCTATTCTATGTGCCAAATTTCGTCAAAACCGGACCAATAGTTTTGAGTTTATTAGTTGTAAATAAAAATACAAATCTTTTATCTTTATAATTTTGGTATGGATTAGGCGTAACGATTGCGAGTTTTCAGTGAACATTTGAAATTAAAGGGTAGTTGAGGAACTACTAAAAGTGAAAAGTGTTGTCTAATAAAAAGGTAGGTATTTATTTAATGATAAACCGAACCTATTCGCTTGGATGATAATTTTAATTGGTCTATTAATTGATTGATAGATGAATGGTGAGAAACGTGAGTGAAAACGAGATAACTTATGTTGATTTATTACAGAAAATGTAGGTATATCTTACGGCCTAATAATCCCAACTTATATAAAACATGCGAATGTTAGTTTATTTATTTGTTTGATGTCTCTGTCTCGCGTTATCTTCTGAACCAATCTTCTTGAAATGCGTTTATATAAATAAACCAGACTCTTAATTTACATAAACGCATAAGGACATTGGTTACATTTTATACCGGTAAAAACTACAGTTCCCGTGTTATTTGCGAAAAACGTGTAGGTATTCTTTTATGGGTGGAGTTAGAAATTGCATTCACGCAATAGCAGTGACACGTTGGATGGCATCCAACGTGTCACTGCTATTGCGTGAATGAATGATGCTTCTTAAACCCAAGTTTACAGCCTATTGATAATTTTTTAAAATCAAATTATGGTACTGGAAACCTGACCTTCTGCATGGAGCCAAGAAAATAACTTGGAATAAGGGCAGCGGGAGAAGTTGACACGTTGATAACATACCAATACCCCGGGGTCCTCTCCAGAGAGGTGTATCCGCGACTAATGCCAGCAGGGGAGAAGAAAGTCCAAAAGACGTGGTGATGATGAGAGACCATTTCTTGGTATAATGGCTCTTGAAACTACATATTTCTTTTAAGAACAAAAGAAAAAGATTATGCTATTTAGTTAACCATTTAAAGAATATATTTCCAGGCCCTAATGGTCATTTCTGGGGTATTCAAAGAGATTAGTCTGTGGTGGGGTTCAGCCTACTATATTAGTCAAATTCAAAATTCTGAAGCTATGCGGAAGTGAGCAGAGGTCACCCGTTTGTTTGTAAACTCTTTATTGCATATATATAAAAAAATATAAAACAGTCATTGGATTTAAAAGAATATATACAATCGGGATTTCTCCCAGTCAACCAAAATAAGGAGGAAAATCCAAAATCAAAGAGGCAGCGCACATTAAAAGCACTGAGGATGCGTTACAATAATAAACACCCATTCCTACACTCATGAACTTTTATAAAATTACCTAGGTATTCGAATACCAAACTCACACAGATCTCTATAAATCCAGACATACCTTCCTAAATATTTGCAAAAAAAGAACGCGTTTTCTAAAGTTCAATTAATTTCACCTTCCACTTCACATCTGACCTATCACCAAGCCCTCTTCCCTTTTACAGACTTTCATACCTGTCCCGTTCCATTCAACGTTTAATTTAAGCATGCCGATTCATCCATTCTGCTTTTGTCAGCAGAGGGAGAATAAACCCGTTGCGCGAACAAAGAAAGAATATTTAATGGATGTTCGGACAATGGCGGAGAGATTGTGATAGGTGAGAGTAATCTCGGTTACTGACGATTCTGAACTGTTATTTCGTTTATAGATAGCCCCAATTGTTAAATAGCGGGCCAAGCGTGAGACGGACCGTGTTCGTGGTTCCGCACCCAGAGTTGACTTTTAAAATTTTCAAGATGTATTTTTTTTACATAACATAGGTATCACATCACATCAATAACCCTTGCGAGGAGAACTAGACAGAGCCAACAGTCATCAAAAGACTAAACGGACGTTGAGCTGTTTAGCTTAATGATAGAATTAAGATTTAAATAGTGACAGGTTGCTAGCCCATCGCTTAAAACAGGAATCACAAGTATAGAAGCCTATCCCTTAGTCGTCTTTTACCACATCCACGTGAAATAGATTTTTTTATGACAATTCTATTCCTTATTGGAATATTTTTGAACGAGTTGAGGTTTAATAATCAACTTGGGGCGAAAATACATTTTTTGCATGTATATTTGTAACAAGATAACTTTCAATTAGCAATCTGATTGATGAAGTTTAAAAAGGTGTGTAGGATCAAAAAAAAATTCAAGTTCGTAGGCAAGGAAATTGGTTCAGTTGTTTAAAGACAAATTAAATTGTTGGGATTTAGCGTTTTCATACGGAACCCAAAAAGGGTGGCTATGTCTACCGTCGATTCTAATTTTGAATTGTAAATTATGGTTAATTCGATCAATTGCTCTTTTGTAGGATTTGAACCCATGACTATTTCACCCCGCTAACCTGTCAACGGGCAGGTCAACTCATAACCCTTTAAATTATGCGAAAGTGGGTTTATTTGTTAAGTTTACGCTCAAACGGTTTTATTAACTATTTTTATAAATAAGGTTTAATTTCGATATGTAACGAAGCAGAAACAGTAAGTAAAGTAATAGGTACCTTTTTAAATCTTATATTTATACAGTCTAGGTATGTCCTAGATTAGTGCTGTTATGACTTGTACCTAACATTTTAGGACTTAACTAACTTAACGTAACTTTAGATAGGTTACAGTAAATGTTACGAAAGTATAGTAGAATATAATATATATATAAAGTAGTAGCTATAGCTATCTATCAATTCTATCACTAAGCCAAACAGCTGAGCGTGGCCTATCAGTCTTTTCAAGACTGGTGGCTCTGTCTACCCCGCTAGGGATATAGACGTGATCATATGTATGTATGTATGTATGTATGTAGCTATAGCTAAAAAAAAAATTTTCAATGTCTTTATATTTTGTGAATAATAATATTCGAGCCGTGTGGTTCCCGACGCATTAGATTGCACACACCATCTGTAAAAGGTGACTAAGAGAATAGGCACTATCATCTATTGCAGCTTGGGTTCCCCTGCAAACTTTGCGAAGGTCAGACGGGAGTGGCTTCGTGTAAAACATGACATAGCAAATCCAGGATCACTCCGGGCTGCAGCCGGGGTTAAACGCGGGAAGAAACGACCCAGTGCAAACTTCTGACCTGGTTTACTGGGTGAATAAAAACATGTGGATGATAGTTGCTTCTCTTCCCGAAGAGAAGATAAAAGCTTCTTCGAGTCACGAAACTCAATTCCATAAGCCATACTAATACAGATAGATAAGACAGAAGAGATAGAAAAGTATTATAAACCCTTTATTGCACAAAAATACATACTACACACGTACATAAAATCACGCCTCTTTCCCGGAGGGGTAGGCAGAGACTACATCATTACACTTGCCACAAATTCATTCACTCATTCACACATTCATAACTCTTTTCATGAAAGCTCGACGGTTTCGGGTACTCTTGACTTGACCCTTTACCAGGACGTCCTTAATTTGATCAAGATACGTTCGTCCTTTCTTTCCACTCTTGCACATAAATTAAGACAAAAATTAAGTAATAAGTACTCGTATTCTAAACTTTAAATTATATGTATGCGATATACAAAAGGCGACATTAACGCATGAAATCTTTTTCAGGCAACCATAGAACATTTCAGGAAGAGAGAATTCGGAGCGTTGTTATAGGAGCGTATTTAAAAAAATACCACTTCTAAATATCCTCCTATTACATTCTTTCTCTTTTCAAATATATCACTTCTTAAGCCGTTCAAACATTTTCATCAGTCATCTTCTGTGGAATATCAAAACAAGTGTAAATATAAATATTATTATATTTGAATTTTCTTTTCGGTTGATTATTTTCTTATATATTAATGAAAGGTATTATCCTTTTCTAAGATTGACTTTTACAATACGCAAGAAGAGGAGCACTGTATTTTTCATTCCCTACCACTGATATTCCATTTGCAAAAAAGGTGCGAACATCAGATTGCACGCCGCTTTTTGCCGCATGATGCAACTGCATCGGACATGGTGCAATGCGACGACTGCAGATTCCTAGATAGCAGCAAAATACTTACCTTTTGTCATTATATGAAAGAAAAATCGCCGAATGGTTCCGGAAGTTTTTTTTTTAAATACGATTTTTGGATAGTGAAGGTTTAATACTAAGAAAATGAAAGAAAAATCGCAGAATTATTCTGAAGTTTCTTTTTAAAAGCTTATTAAATATTATGTTACGTAACGATGAAGGTTTTAGTACATATGTAGGAAGTATAAATCATTGATTAACTCCGTGTATGTACACATGAAAATACATACATGAATAAGTATATATATATATATATATACACGTCTTTATGTCATGTATATATACACGTCTTTATGTCATATATATATACACGTCTTTACTTTATCAGGGTACACAGAGCCAAGAGTCGAGTCTTGAAGAGACTCAAAGGCCACTTTCAGATGTATGATTTAATGGCGGAATTGAGACAAAATAGTTTTATCAATTATTCATCCTTAGGGTGCTGGGGTAAAAATGTGTTAGAATGTAATGTTTGACATTAAAAAGAAATATGGAAGACTCGTCGCAAGTGGGACGATATAGTTTCTGCGTGTTGTACAAGTACCCCTACCTTTTTAACTTCTTGGATTTGAGGATGCTGTCAATGCTTATAAATTCTCGCGTTGCATAAAAACGACATGTTCGCGTTAATTCCGCTAATTGCATACATTAATAGCGAGGTTGCTATGCTTATATGCATCTTCACTTATTTCCAGTTACACCAGGATCCGCTTTCCATTTTTTTCCATTTTAGCACAGTGACTTTGTGTATATTATCAGTCCATTGGCGCGGATTTATCCTTAGTGACCTTGGCCAGAAAATATCATTCCACAGCTTTAAATATGAAGCATATTAGGGAATATTTTTTTGGATTGTTTGGGTATTGCTTTAACGGTTATTCAAAACATTGTAAGCTACTTTTACATATAAGGATATACATAGATACATTAACGTTTATTTTTTGCGGATTAGACAGAGTCAATGCCAACAATCTTGAAAAGACTGAAAGCCACGTTAAGATCTAGGTATGTAAGAATATTGTGTTTGTTAAATAAAATAAACAAATAATTTGGTTATTAATATTGCTTCCTATTAGTTAAATTAATGTTTAGTAGTAAGCCGGTTGTATTGTTTAATTGTCCACAACTGAATTTGTAAAAGATATTGTCTCATAAATTTTTTATTGAGATAAAAATTATTAAGCCATTCATAAAAAATAAAATACTCTTCGAGTCTATTCACGGTGACCATTAACAAGGTACTTTCCTATGTCATAAAATCACTCTATAACTTTTGGTTTACCTCTGCGTTTGAATCCCTAAATTGACAAGCTTGCAGGAAAATTGTGATGAATGTGGTGAAGTAGTTAACCTAATCTCTGCACACCCCTGAGGGGAAGAGGCTTGTTTTTATTTATAATTATACTTACTATTTATAAGTATGCATAATAAGTTGACTGGTGTGGCGGAATTTCGCTGCTACAGTATTTAAAATTGCCACAGTGACTGACTGCCCATTAAATATGCGACGCCGCGCACTTGACAGAGGTCGAAAACCTCGACGACAATAGACAAGATCCTATCAGAGACGCGGTACACTTATAACTGTTTAAAATTGTAATGTTCGCAATAGCAAATTGCTGTATAAATTGATAGTTTGTCACACACACAAATATGTATCACGGTTTAAATGCTTATGGGCACGAGGTAGAGCTAAAGTCACGAACACTTGAAGACCAAGTTTAACAGCAGAGTAAATAGTCCAAGGCCACGTTGGATTTAATAAGGATTCAAACTTACAGGCTATAAGTCCATTGCATAAACAGAGAATCCCAAGTTTATAAGCTGGCACACACCATGTTTTTCTTCCTTACCAGACCAGCATACGAGCATGGATAGTACCTACCTACGTCACGCCGATGTTAAGAAAAAAAAACAGAATCGATGCCCTTGAAATCTCTGGCCGCTTTGAAAAAAAAAATAAACAAATAGCAATGACCTCGGCACACACATGAGCGCGATAGACGATTGCTATTATTCACTCGCAGGTCAGATTAGGGCAAGTATGTATTATAATGCACAGTACGCGGTTTGTGAATACGTTAATAAACTAGAACTAGAATCACCGGCTAGTTTAATTTGATAATGTGACGTCACGTCTGGGCCCCCAATTTGACGTCAGCTAGTACGGTGACCTACAAATCTACAGACACAATAAATTCACCAACGTACGGTGCGAATCTGCGCGGGTCGTTGAACTTTTGACGTATTTAAAATACGCACAAAGTGTACCTACCTTATCGCGTTCACAGATGTAGTAGGTATACGTAGGTTTAGCAAAGATGAGACGAGTAAAGCGATGCTATAATTAAATATATAAAACCTCTTTATGTCTTCAAAGCGACAAAGAAGTAAATATTGTACACATTAATAAAACTTACAGATAGAATATTAGTGCCTTTACCAACAATGATGTTTGTTCAAACCATAAAAATATGTCTTACTCCTATTGGTCCAATAAAATTCATAAAAAATATTGTTCAATGAATTTCTCTTACCTCTGTTGTAAAAATCTATTTAACCTAGACTCTTTAATAGTTTTATACTATACATTAAACGTAACGTCATAAATATAAATAGATTTTATTTTACTGAATAAGAATTTATGAAAATTTAAACCTAGCCGCAAATAAACAAAACATATTATTTAGAACAAATTTGAATTGACAACTTCATTGAATAGTTCTGTGAATAACTCATTCAATGAATTTTGGGCCTATGGAACATTTTTACTACTTTCATTGATGATCCGGAACATCTGGAAATAAATAGTGACGTTCCCCAATTAATTGTTATGGATAAAAGTGATAGTTTTACCGGTTTTTCCTCGTCACGTGTTAACTATTTACATTTTTTTAATAATTTGAACACAAGTATACTTATACCTATACTTTTTATTTAAATAATATGAAAACATATTTCACGGTGGTGTTACTTTAAATTTTGTAAAGTAAAATCTTTCTCAGGATTCTCAAGAACATCCAACGCCGGATACTCGGTGAGAGTTCATTTACTGCTGCACTTTAATGCTATTGATATAAGAAAATGTGAGAAAGGAAGTGTGTCTGTCGTGCTGCTACAGACACCCGTCTTTTTAAAAGAAAGGAAGAGTCCTTACAACTCGCTGTATGAATTTCGACACGATAGCCTTCTCGAGTAAGATTCATATTAGCGTCAAAACGGCCCAGTTGGAACTTTGTCGATGTAAAACGAGACACCCGCAGTAGCCGCCCTACCTACCCACATAATGCGGCGGATACAGATCCGAGTTTCTTACACATGCACACATGAAGTAAGAAACGAAGGCCAGTTTTAAATATGTGTATGTGTCGCGAATACATACGGCTTCGATGATCAGCAGGTGTAAGCGAACTGAAGTAAGGGGTTACTGCGATTAACTCTTTTATCCCTTCGTTTCCATATCAAAGAGTAATGAACCTTGTTCCACTATTGGACCATGTCGATTAGTAACCGTGTGATCTTTAGAAGCGAATACACGTATAATACAATGATCTCTAGTTGATTTATTTAGAAAAAAAATACTTAATTAAATCTGTGAGTTCAGGTCATGTTTTTTTAAACAATTAAATATCTATCAGGTACATAAGTAGATACTTACTTACCTAACCCGTGATCTCTATTTCTTTTCTTATGTGTATTTATTCTAATAAGCACTGTTCATATAAGATACCTAAACAAGAAATTTATAAAAGTTTTCGAACGCAATAATTGTGTGCAAATATTTTTAAAATAACATAAAAAAAATTACAATAAAAACCATTTATTTATTTTAATGTAGGTAGGTACTTAAAAAGTTTTCAAATAATAAGTGAAAGGTGTGCTTAACTTTAAAAGTGCAATAACAAAGACGAAACTCTGACAGTAAATCGATTACGAGTACCGAAGGTCAAAGGGTTTGCAAGTGTGCGTGTGCATGCAAGTATGCAGCGAGCTCGGTACGGACGGCGTCGTCGCTGCTGCACGCCTGCACCGCCGGTTGCAACACCCTCCCCCCTTCGCTCTCGGCTTCTCGCTCGCCTCGCCGCCGTCTTGCCGCTAGCCTGTCTCACCTCGCGGCCGGCAGCCTTGCGCGACGCGCCGCGCTCTTTCACATTCAAAATTATTCGCAACCATTGCAAAAACTCTCTGTGCAATAAAAATATAATCTTGCTTTTCGATGCGGTCGCAATTAGTCTTTCAAACAGAGAGCTTGTTAAAACTTTTAAAATAAATTAAAAGTGCCTTTAAAACTTTGAATGCACTCCTCGTTGCATATCCCGCGCGCGTCGTTATGAGAACCCCGTACTGGCGGTCACGTTGACGTCGCGCGGTGCCGCCATATCTGTCTCGGCCACCAACTAGCAAAATTAATAGGTAATTATTTTGGTGTACAGTGTTCCTAGATTTTTTTTTCGTTTGGTGATCGTGAAACATAGTGTTTTGAAACTTCTGGAAATTCCTCAGCTCATTCCAATTGGATTCTCTTTGGAAATCGAGACTCGCGCCGGCCGGTTCTTATCGGGTGCAATGCAGTTGCAGTCCCAACTTATTGCAGTTTTGCATTCAGTAAAGATTCATGCGCGGAAAGTTTCTAGTGTTTGTATTTTGTTACAAAAGGACTGTAAAAGTGATTTAAAGTGATTATTTGTTGAAAGTGATAAGTGTTAAAGTTTATTAGGAAGCTGTCACAGTTTACTCTGCTGTGTTATTTCGGTCATTGACCGCCGGAATTCGCATCTTCTTTATGTTAGTGCCGTGTAAATTTTTTTGACATAATTTACCGATTTTCGTTTTTTAGGCTCAAAAAAGGTAGTGTCACTTCACTAGAAGAATGCAATGACCCGCGCATTCGGTTTTTGAAATTTATCCTTTACCGATGGAATGAGGAGTGCACAATCCCATTGTTTCATATTTTCATATGTTTGAACATCATTTGTTTTTTTGTTTTTCGGACGATTAGAGAGTAATCATTTTCTTCCAAAATTACAAAAATTACAATTTTAAGGTAAATATTTCTTTATGTAATTTTGAAAATATTGAAACTAGTCAGCTTATGAAGTATAAAAGTATAAACGCGTGGCCTTCTTGATATTTTGATGACATCATCCGTATGCGAGTCATGAGGAACTTCAGTATTAGTGCAGGAGTAGCTCCACCATTTAATAATATATGTAACATATTTGTGATTCCTGCATAAGTTGCAGTAAGACAGTGCAGTGTGTGTATACCTACATGTTAAAAAATTTCTACAGAATGGCGGAGGGTAATGGAGAAATATCCATTGAAGAGGTACCTGGGAAGGACTCCGAAGTTGGCCGTACACCGGATTACCGCAAACTCATTGATTATGGCTTGGATCCTAAGGTAGGCTTTAAATCAATATTTTTATATATTAATGAGCTAGTTTAACTTTATGAAACCATATTAAAAGTAAAAGAATAGTATAAGATATAATTTCATCCCACTCAAAAAGAAATTCAAGTTCATAGCGAGCTCAAACTCTAAAGTTTGTTTTCTCAATTTGTTTTAATGTTTCATATTTATTTGATGTAAAAAATATCACATTCTAGCTAACATCTATTTGTGGAAGTAATTTACATAACATTTATGCCAAGAAAATGAGAGTTTGGATTATAGCGGTCATCAGTTCTTCGATCAGTCCAAATTAAATATATTGCATAATGTCTTGTTGTCTTGAAAACAAAGACTGACTATTATTTATAGTTATCAGGAGATGAAAAAGGCCAGTTAGTGTTAACCTCACAGTAAATTATCAGTGCCTATAATAAAATGAAACTTATTGGAATCTTACAGAGATGAAAATATAAGAAACAAAATTCTAATAAGAGTCTTGTATGAATGTCATGCTTGTTTATATAATTATTTCAGGCAGGTAATATCTGAATATACCTAAAATCTAAACAGTGATAAAATAGATTTAATCCAGAAGATAATTTTGATTAAATAAAATAAACTTTTCAGGACAGGTAGATGTGCTTTCATACTAGCTAGCTAGTATTTGGTAATTTTTGGTTGAACTATTTACTTTCACAATTAGCCACTATGTGATTTATTAATAAGCACAACTTATCCAAAAAACTGTTATTGAGACAGTAGAGCATTGTAATTGTTTCCATGTAAGCCTTTACAAGCAAATGATTAATTTAATTTGTCTTTAAATTCAATCTAAATGGGACTGATTAAATCACCATAAGTCATAGGTATAGTATTTAATATAATGTGGTTAACATTTAAGTTAGAAAGGAATTAACACTTTTTTTTTCAATTGGAAAAGCTATGTTTTCATCTAAATTTGTTGAGCCACACCCAATTTCTTCTGAGAGATTTAAAAAAAGAACTTTTCAGTAAAGAGAGCACAAAAACATTAAGCCAGGAAGAGTTTTATGCATGGTCCTCATTCCATTGTTGCACCAGTTACTTTGATTATTAAAATTCAAATATAGAACTAAAGATGCATTCACATTGAGTAAGAATTTATTGGGCCACACTTTCAGAAAATATTCTGAAATTAAAACAGATGTAGGTAATCTAATTTTCAGAATGGCCACACTTATTCTGACTCAGCATTGAACATCCTTTGTTCATGTTGAAATTTCATCTTTTGTTCAAATTGACACCTATCTTTGTTGCAAAAGATACCAAATTGAGTCAGTGAGTTGTTTGACCACACCTCACCAGTTCGTATATCAGTGTATTTACTGTAGATAACCAGTAAATAAAGACACATACGTGCTATTCGCAATGCACTTTCACTGCGATACTGAGTGACCTCTGCCAATCTTATCTGAGCTGATACCTGCAGAACAGGCATGCAGGCTGAAAAAATAAAAAAATGGTACATTGTTACTATGCCAATTGGATAGGTTTATGCAGTCATTTTCCCTGTATGATTCGTATTTTGATTACGTATTACTGTTTATTTTATACGTGCTTGTCTTCCTTTATACCTTATAGTCTAGTCTCTTAGTACTTTGTCTTAACAAGATCTGTCTTAGCTTAGTGAAGAGTTTTTACTCTCGTATGCATGCCTTGCGTAAATTTAAATAAGTATGACCAAAACTGGCTGAATATAAAGTTAAAAAAATGGAATTACGAAGGTTATGCAGACGAAGGGCAGCCTGGTCGGGTAATTTTCCCCGTTCGCCTTAGGCCTACGCGCTTCCACCACGTGGTAAAAGGCGCCAACTGGCGGAAAATTTCTGAAACTCTCACGGCGTCGGTGCACTAGGAAAGCACGCGTGGTCGCACGACCTAGCGCAGACACGCTTGTGACACTGCCTGGGTATTTCCAACTAGACCTGTTTGTCTGACTATACCTACATTAAATACCAAACCTCGTTGTGCATTAAAAGTTGAGTCGTTCACTGGCCTGCAATTTTAACTTAATGATAAGATATTGAATGTATGATTGCCTATTTCGAATCGATACTTGGTAAAGTGCAACGCCTTATCGGTAGGCGGACACAAGATACTTGATTAGAATTCTTTGAAGCTTAAATGTTTTATGTATTGTAGTTTTATCTTTGATCATGATTAACAATAGTTGCCTACATAAGAAAGTGTAACGCCAAATCGGCAATTCGGCGTTGTACATGTGCTTTGTAATTTCTCATTTGAAACCAAATTGATAGTATCCCGAGATGCAATCTTTATACTCAAGCCACATCCCTGACTTAGCTTGATGTTCGCCTTTCGAAAAATTACTTTGTTCTCTCAAAATTTCAACAAATTTATCAACTCTATCAACGCAACCTAAATTAGTGTTTTGCCTATCCGTTGAAACATAAGTCAGCCTTTTCATTCTATTTATAAAAAAAGAAGATAATATTGGACGTTGAAGTGAGTATTTATAAAATTTGTCTGATTTTCAGGTGGCTGCTAAGCTGGACGACATTTATAAGACTGGAAAGCTAGCGCACGCTGAACTGGATGAGCGTGCGTTAGATGCCTTAAAAGAATTTCCATCCGACGGTGCTTTAAGTGTACTTGGACAGTTTTTAGATTCAAATCTCGAGCATGTATCAAATAAGAGTGCTTATTTATGTGGAGTCATGAAGACCTATAGGTGAGTTTTTTTTTCTCGCTTGGCAACACAATCAAAACATTGGCGCGGAGCCAACTGCAGCCTCTATTTGGGTCGCAATCTCGAAAAATTGATTTGACATAGTATTGTTGTCGTCGACCGTTAGAATTAAATTTCGAACGGAATTATATGGACCGCCGCCTCACCGGTTAAAAGACAGATATTTGATAGGAGTTTTTGTTATGTCTGCTTCTGTTCAAGCAAAAATGAAATGACTCGATTTCCCAAGAGATCTTTGCCCTTTACGAGAAGGTTACTAATACGCGACTAATTAGATACTCCTTGCTGAAAACTGCAAAAGCGGCAAACAAAATAATGCACCCTGTATTTTTGTGTTAAGAGATAAAATTGCTTGCAGATTTTTATATCGCGAATCGGACTCATAAAAATTTATTGCCTCGATACATCCAAAGACCAAAATTCTAGGTGTACCTATATTAATAATAGCCATATCGCAATAAAATATTTCTTGGTTTATCTGTGGTATTTAGGTATGTCGTAATTTTTCTGACGTTTATTAATTTGCGTATTATTTGTCATTGGTAAAAGTATATCAACATACTTATCATCTCACGTGGGAGAGTAGAAAGCCAACCACAGGCGCGACCTCTGATACATTTGAGAGACAAATGAATGCACAATCGGAGCAAATTTAACCATGAACAGTATGCTTACCGTAATCGAAATAGGTAAATATATTTTGTTTTTAAGTACATTCAATGTCGGTCTTTAGACTCAGAAATAGTAATTTATCTTTACAAATAAATACGTCTGCAAGATATACACATACTTAATTAGCGTGTTTGTGTAATTTTTAGTTGCTAGGTGGCTGGCCTTATATTTTACAAAATTATATCCCATTTGCTGCATATGGTTTGATATCAACTAAGTGCCTAGTATCAAAATCGTCGTATAGGATTTTGTCATGCGAATATTTAACACCAATATCTTGTTAAACACCATGATAAGGGTGGACAAACTTGCGAATTCAAATCATGCCGAAATAAATCACACCCTATTCACGTGGTCGTGTGGTTGAAAATACAAGAATCGTAGTAATGAAAGGGTGTTCTTGCCCGTGAGAATATGCATAAATTATGGCGTATTTTTATCGCAGGTGAGAAAACTAACCAAATATTGTCCCGAAACAATGTTATGCGCGCAGAACGGTCGGATGGGCCAAAAAGTTTCTTAAATTTTAAACCCAATATGTCATATTTTCTGTAGATAATTTTGATTACCTCTTTATAGACAGGTTTCTCTCTCAGGTCCTTACAAACTTTGACAGGTTAAATTTATCTTCCCATCAACTTGAGATTGCGTTTGATAAACATATACGCACTAAAGAACCTGCTTTTTCATGGCAGTTTGATTATACGCGGCATTTACGCCACGTAAATGTCACTAAATTTTATTGTTTCGGTAGTATCACTAATAAAATGTATCTTGAAAAAAAGAAACGATCTCTAAGGCGGCTATCCCGATGCGTTCCGCCTATAACCATACCCCAAAGCGACTCTTATCCGACCTAAACGGCTCTTTTAACCTAATCCAACTTGGATTTTCAATTTCCACAAATGAGAAACTTTTGCCAGTTTTTAGATTCAAATCTGATGCATGATGAGACATACATACATTTGATCACGTATATATGCATGGTGATCACTATTTGAATCTCAATTCCATCACTAAACCATACAGCAGAACGTGGCCTTCTTTTCAAGACTTATTGGCTCTGTCAACTACGCCTTACACGGGATTATATGTTTGTATGATGATGACGATAATAACACACACACACACACACACACACACACAATTTGTACGAATGTATTGCGTTTTCAGACAGAAAAGCAGAGCGGGCGTGCAGGGCGCGCCTGCGCTGTCTGCCGCTGTTCAGGTCAAGGGCCCCGACGAGGAGAAGATCAAGCAGATCCTCGCCAGAACGGGTTATACATTAGATGTTACTACAGGTTATCTCTTTTTTCCCTAATTATTTTTTTCATCTTTCTATTTCACGATTTCGCTGTTAGAGCGGTTGCCTGCCTTGCGTCAACCTTTCTTACAAGAACGATCCGTTGCACAGATTGTAAATGGTTGTTCTTTTACTATATGTAGTCTTTTACGACATGCACAAGAAAGAAATTATAAGCAAATATAAAACCATAATTATAAGTTCTATGTATATTTTCATTATTACTGTCAGAAAGTTGAAGAATATTTTGGGATAGACCCCGTCATAACGCATAGGAATTTTCAAAAATGCCCCGTACGATGCTGCAATTCATATAAATACATAGATGTGGCTACTCTGGTTTTTTCTTCTGTTTAATAAAATTTAGAAATATCTATTGTACAGCCATAGTCAACATACAGCCTAAGGCGGACGGAATGTGGCTTGAAAAAAAGTGAAGCATGGTAATGGCGGGTGTTCAAATCATGCGTGAGTGACAGAAAACTTGCCATTTCGCGAGAAAGAGTGCGTGCGAGAGGCGTATATATATACTATTGGTGCTTAATTTTGCCGCCGGTATAGTTAAACTCAGTCTATCCTTTTTTTTGCGCACATCTAAGTCCTGTTTTGTCTTGCAGGCCAGCGCAAGTACGGCGGGCCGCCGCCGGGCTGGGAGGGCGGCACGCCCGGCGCCGGCTGCGAGGTCTTCTGCGGGAAGATACCCAAGGACCTGTACGAGGTGACATACACGACATTTGTGCAACATTTTACACTTTCTGATACAAAAATCGTGGGTGTGAGTGAGCTTGACTGTGACACGGGAGGTTCCGGGTCCGAATACCGGGCGGGGCATGAAGGATAATTAACTTTTTCTTATTGGTCTACGTCTTTTGTCCCGGATATATTTAATGATTTATTGAGACAATTTAATTTTATTTAAGTCTAGCCATCTCACAAAACGTAGATTCGGATCACCGGATGAATAAATATAAGTATAAATGCTAACACTAAGTTTTACGCATAGCAGCACTTGAAGCTCTTTTATTCTGTAAAAAAATTGCATGCAAACGTTCAAAGTGAAAATGCATCTAGTTTTGAAATGACCGTTATAGGACGAGCTAATCCCCTTGTTCGAGCGTTGCGGCACAATCTGGGACCTTCGCCTGATGATGGACCCCATGACGGGCACCAACCGGGGCTACGCCTTCGTCACCTTCACCACCAGGGAGGCCACGCAGCGAGCCGTGCAAGAGGTGAGTAGAGTCTATTGTGGACTTGGTATTGAATTTTTCATACTTTTGGTAATCGATTAGGAGCGTGATTCCGTATATTACCCATGTAGACAACACCAGTGGGTTGTATGGATTTTGCAATTTAAACGCAAAAGAGGGTCTGTAACTGATCAGAAATGGTCATTTGGCCCACAGTATGACGACATTTTTTGTCTTCGGGCGTTCAGCTGACAGGATGCCGTCTTCCAATAAGTCGTCAATAAATGAACTCTTATCTGTCAACGAATTGTTCAAAGTTCAAAAATTAATCGTGAAACTGTTGGCCGAATGAACATCGGGAAATAGTTTCAGTCCTTCTCAAAGTTGGTAAAAATCAGATTGGCTATCCTTCTTACGGAATCATTCTCTTAGCTAAATACTTAAGTTTTATATCTTTAAAATGTAAGGCCCGGTTTTGATGTTGACGGAGTCAGTGAACATATTTGTCGTAACTTTCGTTGTTTTGAACTCTGATGTCCTCGGTATTGTCGATTCGTACATTTTCTATCTCGGTACTGTCCACTTATGTTGTGATTTGAAAACTTTGTAGTTTGATCCCGTTTCATCAAAATTTTTGATTTCAACAAATTATCTTATTTGATAAAATTTGACAAGGTTTTAGTTTGCTTTTTATATATGCTCCTTGTGGGCAAAATTTACTAAGCAAAAGTTATTTTAAATATTGTAGCAGATGTGAGTTTTCAAATCATATCGACCTCTTATGATTTATCGCCCACTGAAGGAATGGTTGTGTTAGATTTGTCGCGTTAATTCTATGTTCGTGGCTAATAATAATCATAATGTAAATATATGGGCCTTTTGATGTCGCTTTAACTGTTTGGGGTTACATTATTTTCATCCATTTCTTTAGTCGATAAACTTTTTCTAATATGCGGCGGCATCGGAATTTAACTAAATTTTCATACGCTCTTTAGATTGTCGGTCGACAGTTTCTGTATATAAATGAGTAACCTGAAGACTTTGAGTCATCTGGATTTGGCTAGATAACGGCTATCAAAACAAATAAAAATGTCTCGGCCAAAATTCATAATACAATGCATTTTTTTTTCTTATGAGGATAGGTGTAAGTCATAGGTGCCTTACGTACCTAATACTTACTGCTCTTAACACACTTTTTCATGGGCATAAAATTCAAAATGAAAAATACGAGTATGTTTCTGTTTTGTCTGAGAACTACTATATCTATAGGTAATGCCAGCCGAACTAATGACAGAATTAGGCCAATGTTGTCTCTCACATTACCTGCCACTTAATATCAGAATGACCAAAATAGAATTTAATGTTTGCAAAAAATTAAGGTCATGGCTTTGTCTGTGTCGATTTTTCATGCGAGATAAAAATATACGGATACATGTCGACCCGCAAGCTCGCTCAACACTTCTACCGCGAAATCAAAAGAGTTAATTCGAAGATCGGTGCCAAAGTTCAACGCACTAGCGAATTACTCCTTACATCCTCGACGATTGGCCAACGTTTGACCCAAAAACGCGACAGCCGTTTCATATGTTTTTATTTATTTTAAATGACGTTATCGAACACATCTGTGTATCTAAGCGAACCACCACACTTATCGCAAGAAATTGCATCAGTAAAATTCAATTGGTAACACGAAATTGAGTCAAAAGTTAGCTTTTTGTTTGTTATCTTACTATGTAAAAATTGATTGGTGTATTAATTTGAAACAAAATTTATTCTAATTTGACGTCTACTTTCCAGGTGAATCGCCGAATGTATTAAGTACAATCCCAATGATTAACAGAATCACAGCACATGCTGTCGATGGCTTGGTGATTTCTATTTTTGACTCTAAAACGACTGTGTCATAAGATTTACTTTCCAATTGCAATAGCATTCTGTTTTCCACTACTTAATATACTAGTTGAAATTCTTTGTTACTAAGGTATTTATATAAATTAAATGTTTTAGAATTCACCAAACTTCGGCGTCACTTGCAAGATTACTAGTATATCATCAGCCAGTATTTTTGCAAGTCCCAATTATTTGCCTGTCGATATAGTTACAGTCACATTTGGGAGATTTTAGACTTAAGCTTCTATCATTTAAAAGCATGATATTAATATCCCACCACTGAAACGGCGACCATTCGCATGGCAACACTTTAGGCTCTTAGTTACGGCTAGATGGCGTCAATAGCGGTCAGTGACCTATCTCTGTCTCTCAATACGGCATTAATCGTGCGAGAGTGACAAGGATAGATGTATGCTACGGTCAGCTATTGATACAATCTGACAGCTGGTATTGTGGTATTGTGCAAAATTTTTATTATTTGCAATGCGTTTGGTTGTCGTCCTTGTATAATCACTGAATTTGTGTAAAGCCCAACCAGGGATATGCGAGATCTGTAACTTTTTCATATTATATAAAAATAAACCTATTTTTTTCCAATTTGGCTTAATCTGGCATATCTCTAGAGTTACTATAATTGTGCCAATATAACACCTACTATGATCTAGCCTTGCTTGTCCTGAGATCATCCCTTACTGTTGCACCTCGTTCAATTTTAAGTTGCTCTAATTTTTTTTTATTTCCATCACACTTATGCTTCTTTTTATTTTCACTTCATCAAACGGTCCACTTACAGGGTTAACTTTGAATTGGCTTCAAAAAGTTCTCCAACTGAGAATTTAATAATCTCAGGCTCTCCTCTTTGCTCAGTACAACACTTTGGCTTATCATCAAACGACAGTTAACTCATCCGATTGGCTCTAACCGTCATGTCCCGGCGACTGCGCGCGCGCATCATCGTAACCTTCAATCGTCATCAAACTGCAAAATTCCCGTTTCCGTTTCCGCACGGCGCCGGATGTCGCCCGCCCGGATCCAGACCGATCACTTTTCAAAATTGTTCCCTTGTTATTTTTCCCACAGCTCGATAATCACGAAATAAAACCTGGGAAGACTCTGAGAATTAAGATTAGCGTACCGAATCTGCGACTTTTCGTCGGCAACATTCCCAAGTCTAAAGGCAAAGAGGAGATACTGGAAGAGTTTGGTAAATTAACAGGTAAAGTGTCACTCGAATGATTACGGATTTATTGGTTGAGTGCGTGGGGCTTGGTGTGGACCGCTGGGTGCCGCTTGCGTCCCACATGCCGCGACCCGGGGGCTGCTCGCCGGACGTGGAGCCGGCCCGTGATCGCGGCAGCGTCTATGACATTTCTGAACGAAATTATAATTGGCCCCCTTCGTAAATTTCCTTGGTACCATATTTGTAAGTACAAGAATTAAAACGACGTTGCCGCGATGACGGACAAAACCTTCGACCGGCGGGCATCACTCTGCAGCATCTGGTTGCGCCATGTCTCCCGCTTGGTCCCCCTCCCCCCGGCTCCCCCCCACACCCCCACTCCCCCGCTCCCCCCCGCGTCTCCAGTCATTGGGCCCGGACGAGGCCGCCGCAGCGCGACTTGGCCCAGGCCATTGGCTATTCTCCCTCGATTGTTCTTGCAGCTGAATGATTATGAAATTCGAAAGGGGAAAAAGATTGGCGTTACAGTCTCCTTTAACAATCACCGGTTATTCGTGGGGAATATTCCCAAGAATCGAGATCGGGACGATTTGTTTGAGGAGTTTACTAGGCACGCACGTAAGTCCTTGTCGAATTCATAATAAGTGCTATTCGGTTCGTAGTGGCGAGGCGCGGCGGTCGCCTGCTTTCAATAATAAAATCTTGTGCTAATACATTAAAAACTAAAAATAATTGCATATTTTATCTCATGAAACCAACGAAAGGAATTTTCAGCTCGACACTACATAATACGTGATTATGTCAGGAAACAAAATATTGTATTCTATTTGTTGAATCTCGAAAGCTTACAAAAATATAAAACTGGCGTTGCAGTTGGTTAATTTGCCTTCGATATCCATTTTCTTATAATTTTTCCAAGTAAGTAAGGATGTAATTAGGTTACGAAAATACTTTATTTATTACGAGGTTACTATACCTTGTTAACACAAATCAAAGTTATTCGAATAAATTAATTTAATCTTATTTTATAATATTTAAATTAAACGAATGAACCTAACTGAATGACTGACCTAAACTAAACAATATATATTCACTTTGTTTCGATTGCAATAAAGGATTCGAACGATTATGAATGGCAAGAGTTGAAACGTCCTTATTTTGTGAATCGACCCCCGCGCCTCGCATACTGTAAGATGAACTATAAACCTAAGATTGGCGTCGAGAATGCTCATGGTAATGACTGGAGAATCTTGCTGTTGTTCTCTAGTATAGTCTTCTTCAGTGCCGTATATGTTCTCCTGGAATATCGTTTGATTTGCTTAATTTTAGTAGCCTTGAACTGAATGAATGCGCGGGGCAGAGGGCAGCTTGTATCGTGTTTGGATTGGAAATGTGCGGTGGAAAATAACGGCTGAGATTTAAGTCTTGCTGGTTTCTTTTCCCTGTCAATTCTCTTGAGAGCTGACGTGAATATTGCATTAAGGAATGTTACAAAACAAAATAATTCGAATAAAATCAACGTTCGTACGTAGCATGTTCGAAATTTAACGCACATTTTGAGAATGAGGGTAACTGAAAACGCGATTGCAATATAACACGATAGCTCCGTTATTTAAACAAGGATTAGAAATCGCTGGTTTGAATCGAGCCGGTTAATATCTCAATTTTCAATTTGAACATTATACTCTCGGCATTACGCTACAAAATGATGTAATGTTAGTCCCTTGCACGCGATTCGGGTTTTGTAAACGTTGTATATTTGCAGCGGGACTCGTCGAAGTAATTATATATAGTTCGCCTGATGACAAGAAGAAAAATAGAGGATTTTGTTTTTTGGAATACGAGTCTCACAAGGCGGCGTCGTTAGCTAAACGCAGGCTCGGCACCGGTAGAATAAAGGTATCTCTAATTATATTTTTATTATACTAATGGTCGTGGATCACAAATACCTAAGTATCTTTGTTTATGTACTTAACGAAATATGAAGTTTTCAGAATGTTTAATATACCACACATTAGAACCATCGCGGGCTATCAGTCTATTTGAACTCCATAGTTTCATAATATAAAAACTGGTTTTTAGGCTTATGTGTGATCCGCAAACTTGTCACGAGATATTGAAAGCAAAAGAAACTGTTATAATGTTGTCATGCCATTGTTGACATAAGTAGGTACTACCTATACTCTGAAAGCCATTTCTTTTATAAAGATTTCAACTATATTTTCTCTCAAAAATATTTAATGCGAATAAAATTATTTGTGATCCTCGACCGCATTGGACCTAGTATAAGACTGTGTCACTATACAATGAATGAATTAATTACATTTGTTTTTATTTACCATCTCCATTGGATAGCAGCTGGCTAGTTTGAAAGAATTAAGTGAATTTCTTTTCTAGGAATGATCGGTGTTGCATGGAATGTATAAATGTCGTACAAACGTCTCATTAGTCGTAGTAACGCATGTAACATTTTTTGTTTCATTTTTAAGATTATTTTGAAGCATACAGTTGCGTATATTTGATGTGAGTTTATTTTATCTTGCTTACTTACAAGAGATATCTAATTTGGCCAATAGAAACTGTCATAAGTTTAACGACTTACACTTGAATGGCGTTCAATTCGTTCTATACGACGGACGTTTGTGAAACTTACTCTAAAACCTATTACGTAGACAATAAGTTGCATTTTTATATGTATTACATGCCACTGTATGTTTTGCCATCTGTACTACCGAGAACCAGGAGTTCTCTTATCGCGGGATATGTTTCTCGTATCGAATACACGCGATATGAAGCCATATATTATTTGATGTTCTTAATTTCATCCAAGTTGGCCTCTTCACAGGTAGGCTATACGTTGATTAATTTTATGTCTAATTCATAATTTAATGTAACAATGTCATGGGTGCAGGTTTGGGGCTGTGATATAATAGTGGACTGGGCCGACCCTCAGGAGGAGCCAGATGAGCAAACTATGAGTAAGGTAAGACACGCGGATACTTAAAAGTTTTTCAAGTAGGTACATATACATACATACATATGGTCACGTCTATATCCCTTGCGGGGTAGACAGAGCCAACAGTCTTGAAAAGACCGAGTGGCCACGTTCAGCTATTTGGCTTAATGATAGAATTGAGATTCAAATAGTGACAGGATGCTAGCCCATCGCCTAATAAAAGAATCCCAAGTTTGTAAGCATATCCCTTAGTCGCCTTTTACGACATCCATGGGAAAGAGATGGAGTGGTTCTATTTTTTTTGTATTGGTGCCGGGAACCACACGGCACTGACGGGAACCACACGGCACGTACCTACTGTACATATCATATTTGTAAATTTTGTTGTGTTGCACTGAATAAAAATTGTAACAGGATAATGAAGCATGAAGGAATTCCTAGAAGAGAGTGCATATCTGATTCAATTAGTCGATGAGCTTTTGGGTAGTCAATTTCACATTCACATGTCTTAGTCTTAGGTATCCCTTATGGAATAGACAGGGTAGTCACAATGTTGGGAGGCCACGCTTATATGATTTTGTGATTGAGAAATAGGATGCCTACAGGCTGTCCATCGCCTTAAGGAAAAATCCAATGTTTATTATATGACGTGTCCATGATTGATTTACAAATTTAGGCAGGAAAAGAATCAGCTGGTACGCAGTATATTTTTTCTTTCCTACTCTTTACTACCAGATCAGCATGGAAGCCATGATTCAATATGGATGAATGAATTGAAATAAAGGGTGTCATTTCACATTTTCCGTTCAGGTGAAGGTACTGTACGTGAGGAACCTAACACAAGAGATATCAGAAGAGGCGCTGAAGGAAGAGTTCGAGCGTTACGGCACCGTCGAGCGAGTCAAGAAGATTAAGGATTACGCCTTCGTCCATTTCGATGATCGGGACTGCGCAGTTAAGGTATTTATAACGTGAGATATATAGACGTATAAGTGTGAGGAGTGTAAGCCAGAATAATCCTTTAATTATGATAAGGTTATCACTTTTTGGGATGTGTTTTCGCCATTCTCGTCAAATCACTAAGGTTAGAAATCCCCTACTAGGGTGACAGCCATTTTAAATTTTAAAAAACAGCCAGAAGGGTTTTCAACAATACCGGACACACGTGTTTCTACTTAACATAGAATTGTGAAAATGGTAGTGTAACAAGCTTAGATCAGGGTTTTAAGCCCATATTTCATGGTAACGGAGGTCAAAATCTCTTGGTGTTTTAACCAAACTATCAACTTCTATGATTTACTTATAAGCGGACCCCGACTTCTCTCCAGAGACTGGGACTAAAGTGTGGAGAATCATCATAGTTTTACAGGTGTCTGGTCTATCCTTTGAGCAACCCATGTTTCTCATACAAACTTTTGGGGAGTTGAAAGAGTGCGGGATAATTTCTTCTTCCAATAGCTCGTCTGAAATCCTCTCCGTATCTTGTAGATTTTTTATCCTTCCATCATGGACGACAAAGAGATGAGACCTCTTGTATCATTAGTCGCATATAGTTTTACTATCATCTGACCACCATCACCCATGACTCTATCAGCCCTTCCGGTAAAACGAGCCATGTTCGGAGTGCGCTGTTCTCGTATTTGCTCTCTAACGGCGCGTTTTCTAGACTCCCTACAAAACAAGTGACCCTTGAGTCCAAGGTACTGCTTGTAGAACCTGACCAGTGCTTGTCTCTCATGGTAGGCGATGCAAGAGCTGGACGGCAAGGAGATGGGCGGCGCGCGGCTGGAGGTGTCGCTGGCCAAGCCGCCGTCCGACAAGAAGAAGAAGGAGGAGATCTTGCGCGCGCGCGAGCGCCGCATGATGCAGACTCTGCACGTGCGCGGCGGGTAAGTTGACCCATTGTGTTATATAAGGGGGTTGACGCAAGCATTTTTGTTTAGCTCAACGGTTGGATAGGTACGAAGTGAGGAGCGTGTTATAATATATAGGATGTGTTCAGACAAATCGATTGACGTATAAATTATCAAAATTGACCAAGCCGTTTAGTCTTTACAATGCATTTAAAAGAACCAACATACATACATAAAAAAGACTCATTAACACATTAACCTCCTTTACGACGCGCAGTCGAATACCTAAAACCCCTGAATCTGGAATTTTGTTAACTAGCTTTGCTTCATGCCGCATCAAATATGAAAGAACGTTCTTTTACGTTTCTTTCGTTTCAGATATATTTTTCATACAAGATTCTACTTAATAATATAAGATGAACGATAATTTCATTAGCACGTAATTTTAAGTATTATGATATTAAGACGCGATCGAGTGAATCAAATTATCATAGTCTTGTAGATAGTGTGATATCTTAGTAGGTACTCGTAGAATAAAAATGCTTGTGTCACCCTTACCTATCTGTGATTTTTAATGTAGGGAACCAGAATTGAGGTCAAATGGGGCTTTTTATTTTCCAAATTTTTGTTTGGTTTCTTTTAATATTCTCAAGTACTTATATACCTATTTTGACTCTTATTCTCTTCTTTAAGTTATGTGTCTTTATTATGTTTTCTTTTTATATATATATGTTGTTATTTTTATTTGCAAACAAGGCCATTGTTATCCCGCGGGCGAAACGCCGTGCAAAGTAGCCTCGGTCACGAATGCGTTGAAATTTTGCACTATCTACTTATAATAATTTTAATTGTGCAATTGGCTTTTTTAATCTTAAATTTTGAAGGCTTTTGTCATGTTGACATGTCAGCCCCAATTCAACCTAATGAATGTTAACTTTGTTACCACATGAAAGCTTGTTTAATGTTTTGGAATCAAGTTAAATGAAAAATCCACGACTGTTTACAAGTGTTCATTGTTAGCTGAATCATTCCTTAAAAATACCTAGTTAATTTATGAATTTCCAAGATTTTGTTTATTCTTTAAGTGACTTTTACCCATTCACCTCAGCTTACCTGTGCTGTGCGTCATCACCGCTGAGAGGTTCTCAAATTGCGTTGCTATAACGATTGTAAAACCCAAGTCTGTATTCGTGGCCGAGCTACATAACATACATAGACACACGTGCGTTGCGCTAGCGTTGCGGGTAAGGGCAAGGTAGCTAGGAGCAACGATAACGTGTGGCTATTAACCGTCAGATTTGATTGGTGCAGCTGCTCGCCGGTGCACGCGATGCGCGGGCGCACGCCGCAGCCGCGCCCCCCACAGCCGCGCCCGGACTACGGTCAGTATTACGACACTAGCACAACACTTTACACGCCGCTATAGACTGTTTGTTTGGGTGCTAAAATGTAGGTAAAAAAATCTTGATAGGCATGTTTGGTTTTTGTTGAAAAAACAAAATGATATTTCAAATGTCATAAGAATTACTTTTGCTATTACCCAAAAGACATTGCAAGATTTATTACCTTTTTAATTTTAGTTCCTTTAACAATGGTCTGGGGGCCAACCACAACGTCTTATAGCAGTATTAGTTTAATATTACATTGATTTTTTGCACCACGAGGTCTTTAAAACAAGCTTAAAACAATATTACTTTTTCAGATAGTTTTGGTGACGTCACCTCTATTTCGTTCATTCAAATTGGTACCATGACGTGACTTTACGCCTATAGCATTATTGTTTTAATGTCAAATTTAGCAATCTTAAAAAAGTTCCTCTTTCGCAACGGATACAACATTATTTACTATTATTTGCTGAAATAAGTGAGTAAATCTACATAGTTTCGGAAAAAAGCTTATAAGAAAGTGAACGTGAATATTATAGGTAGTGACTGCAATTGTTTAGCAATGGATTTGAACTTCGAAATTTTCGATTTCTTGGAAGCCGACGAAGCCGCTAACTCCGAAGAGGTTAACTTGGAAGCCGACGAAGCCGCTAACGCCTGAAGAAAACGCCGTCGTATGTCGTCGTCGTCTTATTTAGAAAAATTATTTTAAACCACATTACTAAAGTTTTATTCATTAAATTGGTTTTGAACAAAACTCACTTTATTTCAATGGTGACGCTGAAGAGACGAATATGAAAATGAGCCATAAGATTAAAATAGGCCTCACCTATTATGGCTCAGTCGAAGAAAGTTTTTTATTCACCATTTAAAACTAACATAAATCTTATTTAAAGTTTGAAACACTTGAGTTGGGTTTGTTTACATTTCAAATTTTTTTTCGCCTATGACAGCATGCGACCTTGCGTTCCGTTCACGATTCACCTCGTCATAAAGATTAGGTTTCATACTTATTTATCAACATTTTAAATCATATGTTTGAGATATTAGTTTATATTACATAATAAGTAAGGAAAAATCCTAATGTTTTTGTAAATAAACACTTTTAAATAATTTACAGCAACTTTTATTCTTATATTATTATAAATTTTTATCATCGTACTTAATGCGTTATACGGAACGACAATTGAAAGCGATTGAAGGGGATGGCGTTATGTATTATATATAGCGCTGTTTCTTTTTATCCTTTAGCAGGGAATAGACAAAGTCAATAAATCATTCATTCTTTCGCAACACTAAGCAGGAATAAAATAAGATTGCGTGATAGAGGTCATGGTACGAATATGAGTAATGTTATTACAAGCTTATAATAAGACTTCCTTGAAATAAGATTGTTTTACAAAAGCTTGTGGTTGGCCCCCTGTACCCATTGGCAGAGGTGCGTTGATAGAGCATTTACTTTCTCTAACAGCGCACCCTTTCTACAAAATGTTTTTAGTGTCCATTTAGTTTTGGTTTATTCATCCCCTTATCGAGGGGGGCTAGGGTCAAGGATTACACCTGACACTTAGGGGGATAGAAGTGAAGGCGCCGGTTGCGATTTTGGCTGGAAGGGTTGATTTCTGATTTAGGTATTTTGTTTTTATTTGTTGCTCTAACTGGTAACTACTAATTTTTTTTTATTTGAAAGTAGCGGTATATAAGTAGTTATATGTTAAATTTGGTTTCATATAAAAGGGCTCGACTTATTTTGCATCGCCTCCGTGTGAGAAAAAGGGAATTTTGTATCAATCGAATGCAACAAAAACTCTGTTTTACACACTTTTGACTTTAAAGTAATATTAGAAAAGAAAAATTGACTATAGAATTTATATCTCAACCGACGCTGGTCACATTGGAATACTACATTTCAAACACGAAGCACTGATCTGCGACGGTAAAATGCTGAAGATAGGTCGAGAGAAAATAAACAGGTCTTTATTTTCTGGAAATTTTTTATCAAGTGTTATTCGTCCCTCGGTCTATCTGCAGAGTATAACCCCACAAACTTACACATGTTAATGTGTACACGGTGTGGTCTCCACGCGCACACTCGCACATCCGCTACTTTCCCTACTAACAAGATGGCCGCCACTATACACTCGGGATTCCCCGTTTCAATGTTGTCATTAACATTTCCCAGTTTCAAGTATTGCCATAATTAAAGTTTAAATAAAGTAAGTGTATCGTTAAGGCCACACAACATGTTTCACTAACGCTATCTCCTAGGCTAGATAATAATGAGAGCTAGGATTAGGAATATGCATGGTTTCAGCCGAAGACTTGAGAGGTAGGACAAAACAGAGGCTTAACGAACAGACGAACATGTCAATCACTGTGTTGTAACAAGATAACTTAATGCATGCGACATTTTACATCAACTCATAACATTTTGATGACAGATGTCTTCCGACGTCTGGCGTCGTCGTTTAGTAGTAGATGTCGGTGGTGGGAGGAGTCCATGTGCAAACCCGATGTTCAGAGATGTCCTTAACGAACAGAGAGCATGTTTGATGATCGCGTGGCTCTTGGAGGCCCCGATGCATGTAGTGTGACGACGCGCGGCGATGGCCGTGCCCAGTGTGTGTGAGCTATGAGGAAGGTGTTGGAGTTAACCCGTGTGAACCCAGTTAAGTGACATCCGCATGCGTTCCCTCGGTACGAGTGCGTGGAGGCTCGCAATGCCAGCCGGTAGATTGTAAGTTAGAGTTAGTTTAGCTTAGCCTCTAAAAGGCCTGTGTTGTGTGTTTATAGATTATGATTACGACTATTACGGGTACGGTGATTACCGAGGTGGCTACAATGAGCCATTTTACCGGTACGATGAGTTCTATTTTGATTACGCGGGGCCACCGCAACCGTCCGCCGTCCGCCAGCCTCCGAACAGAGCGCAACCGGTGGGTCCCACACACACTCACTAATTATCACTATTATTTACTAGTCACTAGTCGCTGTACTCATCATTTCGGTTTTTCTTTTTTGAGTTGCCAAATTTTGTTCATGTTGTTTTTTTGTTTAATCCCATCCACGAATGGAGTTAGTGACTCGGTAAAGACGGTACAGTGCGCGAGGCGTAGGCTCGGCTTTGCATTTGTGTTAGTGTAAATATATCTAGTATTTAGGTACTTATACTTCGTAGGGAGTTGGATTAGGTTTTTGTAAAAAATACGGGCTTCCGGACTTCAAAGTTGCTCATTGTTCTTTTATCAAATATTATAAGTAAAGTGAACTTTCGTGATTATAATAAAATTAACCTAGGTACTAGCCCGGCTCCCACATTTGATTAATATTTTTGTAACAATCAGTCAAATCATTCGTTACTTTTTTTAGAAATGCCTATTCATAGAATTAATAGTCCCATTAATTCAACCTTACTCATCATCCTCCATTAACCACACTCCACGCGCGTTACTCGACACAGGCTCACAAAGTCGCTTGATCACCTAAATTGGTCGTGTCCACCACGGCACAGATGCAAAGCTGTAGTCGCCCGCAAACTTGTGTGTAGGCCTGACGGTGGTGTACGCGGCGGGCGGGCAGGCGGGCGCGGGGGGCCGCATCACCACCAGGCCTACCTGCGCCGGCCCACTAACACGCCCGGGACACCCGCCACTGCACTTCACTATAGAGCCGTGACCAGTGAAGACTGCTATAGATTCTGTCGGTCGATTTGCGGTTTAGAAGCATGATAGATAGATACCCTTAAAAATACTGATGCGATTGAGGACACTGAGTAATTGGTAGCCTTGAATTGTGTTGTGTGTTTTAAGGGAATTATGCAGCTAAATCGCAGTTTGTGGGTTCCTCACTTTCTGTTTCAAAGGCTACAAAAATCTGTTACTTTCATTGTTGAAAGCTAATGGAGCTTTACCTGAATATATCTGATGTTCCATACCTCTCAATTAGCGGAAAAAAGATTCCTTTAAACCCGTTTTTAATGCAGTCTGTCTTAGCCGTCATTCTTTTATTGATCACGGAATAAACTCCACTCCCTTTGGAGTTTAAATTATAAGTAAACGGTTGCCGATAATTATGGGACTACACAAGGAAGAGAGTGCGGAGCCTATCAACCTCTTCCGACTAAATCAATAGAAAGTCTTTTTATTTGCTAGTTAGCTCTACAGTACGTATATACATGACAGTCGTGCCGGCGTTAGTATTTGCAGTGGCGCCCGTGTATTGTTTTCAGTTGCCATTTCACGTTTGTACCGCTTGAGGTCACCGCGCCCCAAATCCTGTAGTGCTTCAGCTTTGCTTTTTACTAACCCGACACACGCTTGGAACTCGCCCAAAAACCCGCACCACCCGATCTCCGCTTGGGTCGCTAATGTTAAATTTGTTGCTCAACAAATATGTTAAGAAGACTTACTGACCCGCTTGGTAAATGCCCCCCTACTCAGGACGATGAGCTCGGACTTGGACCGAACTCGCTTTACTACGATCTAACCGGAGGCATTCAGGTACCGTTTATTCCAAATTATGTATAGACCCGTGTAGCATATGTTGCTATAGAATGGTTATTAAGTACTACTACTATGTTATTATACCTAGACTCGTACATACATATGTAGCATATGTAAATCGGTGTTTAGATGTACTTACATGTTGTTACTTAGATGTAGCTTTTCGACTCTACTTCTTACTATAAGGCTCTAGAATGTTCTTGACTGAAGCTTAGGTACCTGATTGTTTCGAAATTATATGACTGTTTTAGTAAGAAATGTAATGATGTACTTAATTGCGGCAATGACGCTTATTTAGGTTATATTTGATAACGTCATTATCACGTGATATTTATAGATTTAGAGTATATTTAGCGGAATGTCTTATATATTACGTATGATTGATATTAAATAGCAATGCGACTTTAATTGCATGTGTATTTCCTAGATGCTAATAGTTTAGTGAGACAGTTACACTTACCATTTATAGAATACCTAGTTTGTTCTTATGCCTTGTCCCATAATGATTTAATTGTCTTTCTAAATTATTAATATAAGTATTCTAACTGATAGTAAAGTTTTGATCAATATCTGTGGTAATATTTGTCCCGAATAATAATAATTTGTGTGTAGTTTAGTTGCATGCGTCACGTAAACACCACAAATATGTCAAAAATACCCTCACATTTTTAAATCTTCTGAATGCTGTAGATGGAATGTAAAATATGTACCTACTCTTAATCTGTAACTTACAGACATTGATCATGACATTGATCCTTTCTTTTCAACATTCTATTTTTAGTTGAATTTGTTTGTTCATATAATTATTATACAATATCAATTATATGAACGAACACGAAAATGCCATATCTGTTGCATTAATATTTCGTAACTCTGTATATTAGTTGACGCCTACTCACGGTCCCGAGCTAAGCGTTATAAATATTTAAATTTGGAACGTAAAAAAATAAAGCGTTTCTATTGCACCAGTGCATTCGCGGAGGCGGGGCTATATCACTCATGGCCCTTTTTTATTGGTCGCTTGACAGATGCAGTTTGACGCAGCTGCATCGCATCTGTCGTTTCCCGTCCCCTCCACTGACTTCCTTGATGGCACCTTGTCACACTAAATTTGAACTTCGGTAGACAAAATGTTTTACTGATTTTTAAGGTGTTAACTGCAACCAAATTTAATAATAAATTCGTGTTATGCTACCTGTATAATTGATAAAATTTAGGAATATATGTATTGTAGTCTTAACAAAAAGACACAATTATCATACCATCACAACATAGTCATCATCAATATGATGCCTAATGCGACAAAGTCCTTAAAAATGATAGGCCTATTGACCTGTATGTCTATTGCACTGTTGCACCAATTGCATTTAGAAGGGGTGGGATATATATATTTTATGTACCTACTTTTTTTTATAAAGGCGTGAACGCACTATCGCTGCAAACTGTTATTCTTTAAGCGTATTGGTCTATTTTATCTATGATCATAGAGATGGACCAATTGCTGCCTTAGGACGCCATATTGCTATTTTATCTCTCCGTTTACATACATGTGTACATCTATATTTTATGTTTTGCAGAACATTTCTATTACCTAAGAAAACTGTTCTTTTAATAATTTTTAATAAATAAGCCTCTGAAATGCACTGCTTTAGAGTTTATACAGTATTGTTGAAATTTATTTCGTCATTGTGAGGGATCGTGGTAGGCTCGTTATGAGTACTGTTAGAAGTGTTAATTGGACACGATTGCTTAAGATATAAAGTACCTTTTTCAGCATTCGCAGACGGTCGTCTATAGGTATATGTACTTTTATTCAACAATTCCTATTAATTATAACGTTATACTTTAGTATGCTATGACTGTTCTATCTTTCATATGTTTTGGGAACCAGTCCTTTTCATAAAAGGAAATCCAGAGCATAAGTTTTTTCTTGTAATGCTTTCTTACGATCTAAGTTAACTATTGCTACCAGTCCCCTTCACATGGTACGCCTGACGACTTTTTCATTGCGCGTAAAAACTATCGCTGTCCCGTTTCACGTCATAATAAAAAGCGAAACAGCGATAGATTTCCGGGGGAGGTAAATTTTTTGCTAAAACAAGTATTTTATTAAGGACATATCAATGTCGTTCTTATTGGAATTCTAAATGGAAGAAATTCTTATTGGAACTCCAATTAGCTAAACTTCCAATAGCACGCATAGCTTATTAATATATTCAAAGATGTCTAGCCGTCTGTACCTGCTGCATTATTGGAGATTCAGACTGAGCGCATCTTAATGCAAATTGAAAAAGATTTTTATATAAGTATTTAAATTTTAAAAAATATATAAATTTTTAAATGAAGCATTATTCGCATAGTATGGTCTTATCGCCGGGTCCATATTGGGTCTCATCAGTTTTAATACAATAAATAGGTTAATAATGTTCTTGTCATAATTTTAGTTTTGTACCCTAACCTGTTCATTTATATGCAAAACTATTTTAATGACAAAAATTTTTTTTTAAATAAAATTTGTGTTTTTAATATATCCTTTCAAAAGTTTTCTTCCACGCCGTATTCTCATCACTGAGAGGGTCGTGCGTTCATGACTACCATAAGCTGCTCTCTTCACAAATGTTAGCACGGTTTTGTTGGCCCGGCATTTTTAACTTCTGACACCCAACACGGACCCGTGCCTTATCGCAATCGTGTCCCGATGCGATTTGACGGCGTGTAATCTGACTGGGTACTGGTACCAGGGAGCTGGGTCGTGTGGGACGGGCGGGCGATGGGCGCGGCGCGGGGGGGCGGCGGCGGGCGCGGCTGGGCCCCGCTGTGGTGCGCGACGCGCCGCGCGTGGACGCCGCACTCCCAGCGCCATTCGTGGCAACCCGCGCGCCAAGCCAAGTTTACCAGGTGAGTTGGTGATGATGATTGTAGGTACCTACTGATTTTGAGTAGAGTTCACTTTGGCTCTCGTGTGACACTTGTTTTATGTTAGGAAACACTCCAGTCGCACGGGAGGCCTTACACGTTTTTTGCTTATGTTAGATCTGAATGACCATTTTCTTGACTGCAGATGTACTTTACATTTTATTTAAAAACCTATTATAACCTACTTATTATAGATCAGGATTTTTGTTTTCGAAGAACCCCGAGAAACAGGTTTTCTCAATATTTCTCATAATCTTTGTTTATTAAGACGTTTTGCCAATGTTGCTTAATTTTTTCACGACTAACATCCTATGGCCATAAATTACACTGATTCCAGAAAATCTTGCCCAGTGGCGGCGCAGATATGTTAAAAAATATATTCGCCTGCTACAATGTGTTTCAAATTCTTTTATCCTATCCTGTTCTGCCCTAGTATGCCTGTAGCAGATGTCCTTCTGAACAACCTTTTATTGAATCTTTCTGTATTTTACCAAATTCAAAATTATTGTCTCGAAAACATTGGACTCTTTCTCTCGGTCGAGCTATACGATTTCTTGATAACTATTTTAGAATCTTTTATTTCAGCATGTTTGATGGTTTGCGTCTAATCTGGATTTTGATACTTTTGTATATCGGTAAATATCCTCTCCTATCCTCATTCCTATCATTTGATTAGTTTCCCTACTAGCGGGCTACCACAAACTTTTCGTACTTACGATGAGTTTTCGATCGAGCCAAGAGTCCCATGTTTTCTTAGCTCTTATAAATAAAGTTTGTGGGAGACCTTTCCATTCCATTAGCCTGTAATATACTCAGAGTAGAATTATTTAGTAGTTTCCAAATTACCAAATGATGGTAATAATATCTCCTATATAGTTTTAACCATCTGACAATATACGCTGGCCCGCCAGCATCTCCCATCATCATCCGTGATAACAATGATATTCCAGCGAGTAAAACAATTGTTGGATATTTCAGGCAAACGTAAATACGACGGGGGTCACCAGAACCAAGGGGGCGAGACGAAGCGGCGGCTAGGAGCGGCGGCGGCGGCCGCGTTCGGGTGGGAGAGCGCGCCGCCGCTGGCCACGCCGAGCTAGCGCGCGGCGAGCCCTGCGCCCGGAGGCACGACAAACCGCGCAGGGGACTCCCGAGGCCCGGCGACGCGCCCGCACCTCCAATCCCCGCCCTCTATCCGGGGGATCGCTCTTTTTCTATATAAATGTGTTTTTTAATTTTCGATTTTGTAACGCAACGATCCCGTAAAAAACCTTAAAGTAGGACGTTATGAAATGTTTCGAATGTAAGTTTCCCGTTATGCTTATGTTTTTCAGTCGTATTAGCCGTATATATTATTATTTAATATGTACTTTATATTACGTGAGCGCCGGCCGCGGTTGCCTGTTTGCGGCCGCGCGCTCGGGTCGACGACCCATCGACTGTCTGTTTTTTTTAATACATGTTATTCAATATATTTTATTCCCGCGAACGCATTTTGCGATGTGATGTGTATTTTAGCAGTAATTATTATATTATAAGGAGTTTGACTGTTGTTTTTTGACATACTTACAACTTAGGTTACACGAGGATGAATTAATGGAATGAAATGAACTCTACTCTAGCAATTACGGCTAAAATAAAACCACCCATGTCTGTATCGATAACATTTCCGACTTAGTTCCTGCTTTAGTTTTTTTGCTTTATTTTTATTACATACATATTTCCCATTAAAATGCATTAGTGTGAAGAAGTAGTATTGTAAAGTCAGGATTTCTGTAATGTTTATTATACTCTACTAAACTTTTTTGTAATTGGACCACATAGCGCATGCCCATACTGTTAGAACTCTGACTTGTATCAATCTTGTATCAGTTTAATATGTGGAATAAATTTGCAAAACTGTGTTTGCCTTATTATACCTACTTGTTTCTTTTAATTCTCTCTTTCAAACCCTTCTACGTTCACTACCACCACTTAAAAATTATAGACTTTTTTAAGTGGGGTTTACATTAACCCCGCTCACCTCTGGTCTGTTAGTGGCGGCGGGGTTTTTCTTTTATACATGCACGCAATTATGCATGTGCCTGAGAAACATATGGCCTTTCTTAACAGTTAGTCCCGTTTTTAATACTGAGAAACTTAATGATTAGATCGTTGTTTCTCAATATCAAAAGCAGTGAAATCTTGAGAAACCGTGACAATTATGCTATGATCCCACTGCCACCCGTTCACCCGACGGCTTTACAAAATGTTTCTCACCTAGGGTGGTGGGTTCTTGCGATGAGAAATCTTATCAAACTTAAAAGATGGTCTAATCTATTGAAACAAAGAAAGTGCCTCGTTTGAAATTAAAAACCTAGGAATCCGAGAACCATGGTTACGTGGCTGTTTTAACAGTATTAGGAAACTGTGACGCCGAGAAATTGTCTCATTTGAAATGGAAATGAGAAACACTTGCCGAGATGTACGGTTCAGATTGTTAAACTAGCACGTCACAAATGTCATTTGTAACGAGAAACTGTAGTAACGCGACTGTTTCTCATAGCCAATAAATATGCTACACCTAGATTTTATAAGTAGTTAACTAGGTCAGTTGAGATTAAACGATGTTGATTTTGTTGAGGTTAAAGCTGCTGTAAAGAACTGAGCAATGCGTATGTAGGTACGTTGTATATATCAGTTTGTCCACGAGAAATCGTTGGGTATTAGGAAATTGGATATGCAGTACTCGTCACGCTACTTCATAACAGTGTGACTGAAATATCTTAACGACCCACTCGTCTGATACTTCCAACGATGTGTCCGTCAATCTCATTCATAGGTGTATAGTTGCTCGCAGAGGATGTAATAAAATACATGTTACTTTAAAGTGGTGTATTTAACTATATATTTGTGCGAGGCTTGCCGGCCCCGGCGCGTCGTCATACGGTGTCTTGAGGCGCTGCGAGGCGAGCCGCAAGGGCGCGGGGCGGCGGGCGCGGCGGCGGGGGCGGCGCGCGCGGCCGGGAGCGGCGTCGGCGACGGCACCACGCGCCCAGGGCCGCGCACCCGCCGGCGCCCCCCGCCGCCGCCAGCCACCACGCCGCGCCCCACCCGGCGCCCCCTACAGCCGCTGCCCCGCCGCCGCCTGTCACCATCGACAACTCCAGCCTTTTGCATTTTTGTAGAAACTCTCCGAGTATCGATTCAGGGTTTAATTAACTCTAAATTGATACAGGAGTTTATGGATTCGCTTTACAAAATTCAAACCCACATACATGCTTACTTTATGACGTTTCAAGCACTTTTACATTCTTCTTTCAAATTTGATGACATGGCACACAATGAATCGACTATCGAACCGCCGTGTATATTTATTATGCCTTATGTCCATCCGGTTAAATTTTGTCGCAAAGATTTTGTGATAGATTTTTGAACCAGTTTTAAATTTTTATAATTTCGGATAATTTGAATTTTAAATAAAATTTTATTTTTCTAAGGCAAATCTCATTAACAGTTTTTACTTACAAAATATAATATAAAGGAAAATGTATGCCTATACATTTTTCATCATATAACATTTTAAAATAATTTAATGTGATTTACCAAAGATTTTTTATTTTGAATGTTGTAAAGCTTATTTTAGATTTCTAGTTAGGGGTTTACTTTTTTATAACATTAATTTTAGAAACATGCAACATATATATGATTTAAGATATTGGTTTAGAGAAGCGTTACGTGATGCGTGATTAAGCGATGAATCTATTTACTTTCAACTTTTTTTAAACTAATAATTATCATACTTGAAATCTTTGGGGTGGCAGGTAGTTTGGTACAATAGCTAAAGCAAATCTTCTGTTTAGTTATATCTATTCCTTCGAGGTAGCACGGATCTCACATTAGTAGGTATATTTTTCAGTTAAGGTGATTCCAGGTAGTTATACTTTAAATTGATTAAGCAATCGCAACATACATATCTTATTCGTTTCCCTAAAAAATTGAAGCTAGGTGTAATGGATGTCAACTGCTTACAGCGTCGTCGCGTTGCGAAGATAATTACCATAGAGTTGCGAAAGCGAGTACAAGAAGCTGAGAAGCGGGTAGGATGGATGGTCGTGCGAGATGGAGCCAGGGGTGGGGATGAGGGCAGGTGTAAGTAGACTCACGTGTGCGCCCGGTCAGTGCGGGGCGGCGAGCACAAGCGAAAGGACGACGAGTGCGGCGCGCGGCGCCACGCGGCCCGGCGCCGCCCCGCCTGCGCACACCGCGCCACAGTCAGCCCGGGGCACAGCGATACGCTAGCTACGTCACCGCCTCAACACAGTGACCTAACGTCTACATTACAAAGCAGAACTGAACACAAAAAAAATTGTCAAATCTGCTTGTTTATAAATTATAACTTTTGTTTATAAGTAAAAGAAACTAAAATTCAGACATTAGGTCAAACAGTGTTACATGTGAAAAGGTGTCACGTTCAACGGACGCGGTGCCCCGGGCCACATAGTGCGATGACTCAATGCAAGCTTCGTCTATTGGAATTCAAAATAAACATACGCTAGCAAAACTACACAAACATTTTCAGCTACACAGCGGAAGTAGTGAAAGAATTGGATCGGGTTAAATTAGATTGATCTCTCCTGAGTCATCACAGTATTTTAAGACAGACTAAGAATACAGAAAGTAGTAACGATACGAGTGGAATTCATGGATGTAAGAATGAATACATGAAAACATTTAGATAGTTTTAAAAATATCAGAGAGGATGCAGTTTGTAAATAAAAAAATCAGTAATCTTGCAACATACTCAATATATTCTGCTATTCGACCAACAATAATATATGTTTTCGTTTTAAACTCTAGTCTATCTCCCTAAGTTACACAGAAACTGTCGTTGAGACAAAGATTGCATTGAACCATCAATAGTAAATCGAGAAATTTAGTATTGTGAACATAACATTATTCATGTTTTAAGTTACCATTAGTTAGAGTAGTGCTACGGTATTTAAATACAATATTTGACAACAATATAGAAGATAAAGCAGGAGTAAGCAGCTGCAACCGTGGCTGTGAGAAGCTCTGCGCCAACCGAGTGTTTGTCAAAAGCAACTTGGACCAAAAAGTACTGCTTACTCCATTACGTATCATTAACAAGCTACATTTTATATTCAAATTTAATATATTATTAACTCCCTAGCAATGCGACGACAAAATGCAACGGTGTAGATACAATCATATTAAGTGGAAATGCAAAGTGCGGTGCCAATTGTATATTATACAGTGTTAATCAATTTGGAAAATCATTAATACTAAGCCGCTTAAATAACGCATTGAATTCTACTATTAAAGATAACATATTACGAGACATTTCAAGTGAACTGACTCCTCGGAATGATAACATCTTGAAACATCTAGAAAACACCAATACGTGACATATCGATATGTAAATTCATCTGTATATTAACATCATTTTACACACAAATACATAATTAGATGTCGAGAATCCGACAGTTGCATGCCCCTGTTTAAGTGAATAAATCTGTTAGAATTTAAGGATACCTATCTACGGAAGGTCCAATGATTAATTATTATTCAAGGTAAAGGTTTATAAGGAATCTAAAATAATCAGAAACGGGAGAACTGAGAAATAATAATTCAATGCTCACCGATGCTACATGTCGAGATCTATCGTTGTTTTTGTTAGGATGTGTTTTGTATAGCGTGCTTATCAGTGCAATGCTATCTTTACTGTTTGCATTAGTGACTGTCAGTGCAAATTATGTGCCTGTTATTTCTGTCGTTTACCAAATAAATACCATTTTCATAGCAGCTACGTGTTTATAGTTCCAGCATAATGTTAGAAGTCATCCGTATCAATTCGTACATTCGTGCTAATAAGCAGTTTGAAAATGTGTCGTAGAGTGCGTTGTTGGTAGTCATGTAGATATGCAAACGATAGATCTCGAAAATTAATAGTTTGTATTTGAATAACTAAGCTAAGCTTGTTGCCCACTTAGTTTTAGAAGAAAGCTTAGCTTAACTTCAGTGACATTCGATTTTGGCTTAATAATGAAATTAAAAAGAGAGAATTATAGGCGTTTGCTAAGCTGTGGGATATAAAAAGGCGACCAAAATTATACAAAAATTATAAATGTGGATAAAGAAGTTGTATCATTATCATCGATGAGCATTTGCTACTTGGGTTTGTCATGTGCAAAAAGAATCTGTTCTTTTGGAAAATATTGACACGGATCACGGCCGATCGATTGATTACCACGCCGTCGTATATTTATAGATATTTTCTGTCTCTGTTATGGAATGGAACCTTAATTTAGGTGCCAAACCGTACACATTATATGTATATATACATATTTTTTTTAATTTTACTGTACGTGTGTTGACTCCAGTTGGTCAAAGATTATTACGTAACATTTGGATTTCAGTGATCAACTAAGCTATCATTACTGTATTTCAATAAACGTATTCATTATAAATCATTATGATAATTATGATCCGTACCAATATCCATTCTCTATGCACACTTAAATCACAATATCATCGAGCCATACTAACAGTGCGGCGCCTTGGTGGGCGGTATGAGCGCGCAGTGATGCAGGCCCGAGCACAGCGCCTGCGGCGGGAGGCACGCGCCCGCGCAGTCAAGGTCGGGCGAGGCGCACGGCGCCGGCGACACCTCCGTCCACACGGCGCGCCACCCCGCCGCGCCTACCGACTTGTCCGCGATTATGAACCTTTGAATTTAGTCTTGGTTTAAATAATGATAATCGGACTAGACAAAGTCTCTATCTCATATTTGCAAGTTGCATCTTCCGCTACTATGTTTTGGGGCCTTGAATCAGTTTAAGACGGTGATGATATAATGGAAACGCTGCATGCGCTGGAATTTGAACTCGACTCCATCAGAAGAATTTTGACGTTCAAGTCTTTTCAAATCTTTTTTGATGTGGTCTGGCGAGTAGGGGTATTTTTAAAACGTTTTCCTATCTCAACTATTTTTTGAATCCACTTAGGATAATCACCTAAGTAACTTTATGAAAAACTCGGTGAAATTAATGATTTGGCGCCCCCTCTAGATTTGTGCCCGGTATAGAAACACTAGCTAGGGCCATCCCTTTAATTGGACACAATTACTTACGAGAGTCTTATAGAGTTGGAGGAAGACAGATACTGCCAGCGATCCGTAGGTGCCTTCTCTCCACACAGCTCCAGGGGAGGCCCTGGACTCTCGTACCACAGCCTTAAAACCGCCGCAGGGCAACCACGCTCTGTGAAAGACATAATATTAGAGGGTAAATTTGGTATCATTCTTCTATCGCATGAAACTTACTTCTGGGCAATACTAGGAATAAGCTTTCATATAGATGGAAATTGAAAATGATTTAGATTCTTGCAATCCTGTTTATTTTTCTCTAATGGGACTTCTTTTTAAAAAATCTCTAAGATTGTGATATTGTAGGTGCACACTGAGCATTTTTAGTAAATTAATTTTAGAGGCTTTTAACTCTAGAGTACGGCTACACTGTTCGGTACGTATAGACTATACAGTACACTGTAGAGGGGCTCCTGATTGCCACCTTGTAGCTTGATGGGATTCTTCTCTTAGGCGATGGGCTAGCAACCTGTCACTATTTGAATCTCAATCAGCTTAACGTCAGCCTTTTCAAGATATAGACGTGATAATATGTATTTATGTTAAGGTTTTTTACTTGTAATACATAAAACTTGTAATACGTATCGATCGAAACTGTGTAGGTACACAGTAAACCGCTTTTCAGCTGACTGGCTGCCGACTCACCAGTGAGATGCCCCTCCACGGCGAAGTGTTCGAAATTGAGCAAGAGTCTCTTCCCCGGCCGGGCGGTGACGAACCAGTTGCAGACGCGGGACGCCGTGCCCTTGGTCGGCTGCTCGTACGGCAGCGGGTACCGCGGCGACGTGATCACCCCCCACTCCGCGCCGGACATGTTGCCGCCGCAGTCGCCGAAGATCGACTTCGCTGGCTGGACAGTTATTGGGAGTTTAAGGTCTTGCGCAGACAGTTACCGAGTGGAGCAGTGAGCGAGCGCTGCCGAGCTGATTGGCTTCACAACTGCCCACGAGGTTGCACTGTTCACGCTTTGTGTGAACCTAGGGTTAAGTTTGCTTAACTCTAGGTTCACACAAAGTTGGCGGATCTTTTCTCTCATAATCGTTACAGCATATTTCCGATTGCATTCTTAGGGACTGCTGTCAAAAAACAGGAAATTTTGCCGTGAACAGATTTCCGTATTTATATGTCCTATAAGTGATGTTCTTTCAGTTATATCCAATAATACAAGATAAAATGGACTAGATAATTACCTCCAAATTGTTATTTGTCGAGGTTTATTAGGCCTTTTTAAGAATTCACGATCCATAAGTGAGAGCGCTGGGTTATAAAAAAAAATAAACTTCGTCCTTCGTGAATGTATCAACAATGGAATTAGGACTGGATTGGAATATGATGACAGATGGTTGCTATCACTGTATAACCAGGTATCGCTAGCATATTATTACAGTACACGGAAAAATAATGGTGATACCTACACTTCACAAGATAGACATACCTCAAAAATATATCTAGCTTTGAACCCCGACGCGACGCTCTCAGAGTCGGTGTGCAACGCGATGAGAAGCCCTAGGGCTCCGCGCGGGGACTGCAGCGGGCCGGGCGTGGCGAGCCCGCACCAGCGCCCCAGCGGCACCCGCGAGCCCTCGCGCCCCGTCCACCACGCCTCCACCCAGTCCTCGCTGCAGGTCGTACCGCTGGAATACGATGCTTTATGTACAATACCTATAAATCACCTTATTCTTCTACTATGTCGTTACTATACACTAAACGTAATGTATTTCTATCGAAATACACATATCTTACCTAGCCAGACATTAATAGTAAAAAATAAGAGAGAACTTAAATATGATGAAGTTTTTGTACGGAGTCAGAGCGCAATGTTGAAAGCATATAACTAGTAGGGCGCGCGGCTTGCTAAACCGGAAGATTGCCAGAGCCATAAGTTGATAGACAGTCGCTATACAAGAAATGTTAACTCAGTTATTTTTGTATCATCTGAATTGATGCAGCTATGCTATACAATATACAACCATTTCATCATACCTCCTTTCAAGTCCCATCTCTCTTTTTTAATTGTTGCGTGCTCCTAGCTGTGGCTATTCACTTTTCCCGATCTTTCAATTGTAATAGTAAAAAAAAAAATATTTTTATACAAGAAAACTTACCCATAAAGCCCAGCCGTGGCGTTCCAAGTATCCGCCCTGACCTTGAAATGGTCAAAAACGACCGTGACTTGTTCATTGGGAGTAGCGTCCAGAGTATACGTGCAGTTTGTACGGGAGGGGTAATTGGATGGGTAGCGGGGGGAGTTGAACTCCCCTCTCTTCTTGGCCTCTGAGCGGTAGGTGAAGGCGCATTCTCCGCCCGGCGCGGCAGTCCCTGGTACGCGATATTCTGGAAGAAGATATAAATGTCTTGAGTTTTCTCAATTGCGCGTTATTCTGGAAGAAGATATAAATGTCTTGAGTTTCTCACAGACAATGAAGTACTTAACAACAAAATAGAATAGACCAATGAAGAATCATGGAAAGTTTATATTTATTAGGTACAACGTCTAAATCTCAAATATATTAAGCCATTAATGGCATTAAAACATGCTGTTTATGGTTATCCAAGCTACGCAACCGACAGGAAAGAACTTTTATCAAGAATGCGTTGTCAAGCGAGATTGAGGCGAGCTCATTGCCTCCTATTGAGACAAAAATTTATCGCAAATGCTTCCAGCAAAAACTACAACGTACCAGTCTCAAAGGTATACTTGGCTTTAAAGCCGCGTCCCTGCAGTTCCCCAGAACTGAATACCATGACCAGCCTTGGCCCGTCCGATAGCAAAGGTGGAGGGAACGCTGGCGGCCCCACTTCTCCTTCCCCACACAGCTCCGCGTCATGCTTGTCATACGAATCAGTTGCTTCTTGACCTCGTAAGTATACCTTCAGGTAGCCTTCGTTACACGTGCTGGAAATTACATTTTGAACTATAAAATCAATTATATTACAATAGTTAGCTGTACATTTTGCTCCCGGAGTTTCGATTCCATTTAACGAAATGGGATCGAATTAGAGCAAAAAGTAACCAATGTTATTTTTAAAGTTGCTCTTGGCGACAGGAATGAGTAAAAGTAAAGTAAAGTTAAAGTAAAAAAGTATTTATTTCGTCTCCGTCCGTAATCAATGAGGTGAGGGTAGTTGGAAATCATGCCAAGTATGACGATCTGCATGCACAAATTTATTAAGAATTATAAGAATGAATGTTATACTTACTCCGGTTTTGCATTAAATCCTTTAGGTATAGAAAAGTTTTGGAATTCTAACCGTACCCTTTCTAAATTTTGCGAATCTTGCATACCATATATAAAATATCTGAAAAAATAAACAAACATTTAGCACACTTTATTATTTTTTGCACAAGATTATACATATGTTGTGAAACATGAGTTTTATTCAAGCTTTATAATTCATCATCTATATGTACCTCATTTGTTACTCTACTATTACATAGTTGCAACTTACCTACAAACAACTTTTTGTATATAAGGGAATGGATAATTTGGATGGTACACGAAGCCTGTGGACTCCTTTTTACTAAGGATTTTCTGATCACACTCCGAGCCCCTGATGTGCTCAGCATCGTGTTTACTTATAAAATCTGGAAAACGGGCATTGTACTTTTAACTTAACATTATACTTGCAATAACAATAAGATTAAGTTTGAATTCTGATACAAAGCTCGAGTCAGTTGAATCTCACGATACTACTATGATGTCATCTAAATTGGAACCTTCATGAAATTAAGTTTTCGTTCGGTTAAATATGATCAACATTGTTGTCACAGTTCTCAATCAATGCCCATTACTAACATAATTGAATGCGAAACTAAGAGAAGTATGCAAAATGTATAATCCTAGTAAGACCAGTACTGTAAACCTTATCATGACATAGTCTTTCCTGTGATCTATCAACGATGGAAAATGGACTCACCTAACTTAACAAAACTCTCGGAAAACTCGAAGATACCCTTAAACCCGCGGTTTTGCGTGCTCGCCGAGCGTGGTAACGTGTAGAATGTGACCAGGAGGCGCTCGTCGCTGGAGTAGAGGACCAGGTTCCTCTGCTGGCCACAGTAAGTTCCGATCACAGCCGATGTGTTGTCGGGCCCGTCGTACACGCGGACCCAGTCGAATGGGCAGCTGAAAATGAGATGAAAGTATGTTTATTAACCGAGTTCGAAAGTCTTTTTAGTGTGTCAAATTGAATGAATTGAAATAACTCTTAGGGTGAAGAAGTAATAAACCTTTTATCTGTAAATTGTATGTTCAATAATACTTCGTCTTATTTTCAAGGAAAATTTGATACGTAATTTAGGTGTCTCACAATATTTTTTAACACGGATCCTGATATATGATTTTATTTATGAGGACCAACAAGATATTAACTTACTGAGGCCCTCCGAAGAACAAATCGAAGTCCCTGAACTCCAGACGTATCCTCTGCCCCGGCTGCCCGGTGAACATGTAGTTGCAAGTGATGTCCTTGGGATAAATTCCGGGGTAAGTCGGCGACAGAAGGAACCCCGTCTTCCGCTTGCTGGCGTCTATCACGAACGAACACAACGTATTTGGCACTGGAGTTCCCACCTCGAATTCCGCTGAAAAATAATTAAAATTGTAATTATCACATAACTGTTTATTAGTGGAAAGCACCGATTGTGAGGGACGAACACAACGAGATAGTGGAGAATGGTATCATAATGATTGAATCACTACATAGTATAAAACAAAGTCGCTATTTTAGTCTGTTTGTCTGTATGCTTAAATCTTTAAAATTACGCAACGGATTTTAATGCGGTTTTTTGTAACAGGTAGAGTGATTCAAGAGAAAGGTTTTTATGTATAATTTTTTCCGAATTTTGCATCCGTGCGAAGCCGGGGCGGGTCGCTAGTCAGGAATAAGACGTTCCATAGACGAACGAAAGTAACCGACGCAGGAGCTCGGATCAGCAAACTGAAGTGGCAAAGGGCAGGCCACTTTTCCCGACGGGCTGATGATGATGATGCTGATGAGAAAAAAAGTCGACGATTTAATCGATTCGATCTAGTGAAGTCCGTGGGGATGGATGCAGGTCGCGTCCAGCAGAGCGAGGAGGAAGTCATTGGGGGAGGCCTATGTTCAGTAATGGACGTCCCACGGCTGAAATGATGATGATGATCATGATGATCATAGCATCACTAAATCATCGATATGATACAAAAATAGTTGGTCTCTCGGAATATTGGAATAATAAAATGACATAGTACCTACCTACTTGGACGAATCCATAGAAGGCACTCATTGTTAGTCAAGAATATCAAAATAGGCATAGGTATTCTCATGTTTATCCAGAAATCATTGATTTGATAGAAATATACTTAGTTGGGCTCTCCGACTATCTTACTCGTATTTGTAAATGAGATTTGAACTCCGAAGGATCGTGGTTGAAATGGCCCATTGTCAGGCTAGAAAAACCACAATGGAGATTGGTATCTTAATGTTGAAGGCATCACTAAATGGTCGACATAATAGAAAAATCGTTGGGCTCTCGGAATAATGGGATTAATAAATGAAAAAATTGTACCTAAAGATATGTCGTTTTTATTTATGGCCAGATCTTGGTAAAGTTACAGCTTATATTCGTGTGGTATGCGTAGATATTGAGGTTTATTTATTTGTCTTCTCAAAATACAAATAAATAAACCCAAGATTTTCCTCTTTCTTGTTGTCTATTAAATTTTACCAGAACAATAAATTCAAGTGGATACTCCTCTGTGCCACAAAGTTGGAACAAGAACGACCTTGTTTGCAAAAAAGACGAATTGAGTTTGCTAAAAATGTTAATCAGCTCTTACATTTTTGTTGCTTACAACAAAACACATATAAAACTCTATTTAAGGCTAGATGACATTAGCTTTATAATTTAATTTTCATGTCTATGTCAAAATCTAAATGGTTTTTCCTTTGAAAGATATAAAAGACATTTTCGTGATATTCTCCCCTTAAATAGAGTTCAACAGGGATAATGTACACGCATAGCGTTTTATCGCTCCCTTTGATGTTATTCATGCTTTCTGATGTCGTAACAAAGTGTTTAGCAAAGAAACCTTCATAATATTCTCAAAAGATTGTAAAAGTATACAATAAATAATCTCTAGCTTACTTTGCTTACGATTTACATTGGGAAAATGTTGGAAACTGCTCGAAGAAATAGCTACTATTTTCTGCCGGCCTTACACAAGGTTCCGGTATAAAGTAATAAATGTTGTTACCGTATGCCATGTGGTTCCCGGCACCAATAGGTTAAAAATTCATCTCTTTCCCATGGATGTCGTAAAAGGCGAGTAAGGGATAGGCTTATAATCTTGGGTTTTCTTGTAGGCGATAGACTAGCAACCTGTCCCTATTTGAATCTCAATTCTATCTTTAAGCCAAACAGCTGAACGTGGCCTACCAGTCAAGACTATTTGCTTTGTTTGAAAAACTACGTGATTAAATGTATGTATTTGTGGGTTCGAGTTCTACATAAACGTTAGACGTTACGGGCGCGAATCTTTCCACACTACCACACAGGAGTTGAAAAATACTAATCTCCTGTCAACAAAATACTCGTACGTAGCGCGGATACGCAAATCTTGTTTAACGTTATTGTTATCCAGACTTTGAGCTTAAGGAAGATTTGTAATGATATGATACATGATGACGCCTGAATGAAATACTCACAGGAGTTGATAAAGCGGTAAGTCCCTGTGAAGAGCGTTGGCGGTGTGTACATTTTGTCGGTATAGAAAGACAAAGCCACTGCGCGATGGAGGGAGACGCGACGTCTCGGCGGGATGGGGCCGCAGTACCGGCCTCCGAAGGCCGAGTTGACCAGCTCGACGGTCTCCAGCGACGCCATCTCGGAGTAGATGTCCATGTACTCGTGCATACATCTGTTGGTTAAAATAAAAAATATAATGGCGTAGGCCTGCAATAAATGATTTTTATTTTTAATTTGAGACGAAGGAGTCGTTTTTCCTAGCTGTGGTAGACTGAAACCGGTAAAAAAGTAAGGTTTTGTCCTCGAATGCTTCAAATTTTGTTTTAATCTGCCTATAACAAATTACTTACTACTTTTTTTTTTTAAAGGCTAATTATGTAAGTTGAAAAGCGTACGAGTAATCCTAGTGTTTGTAACTAACGTAAAAAGTAACCACAATGAGGCTTAAGATAACTTTACAATTATATTTAAACTAATTTTGATAACTATATAAATCTTGTTCGTGAAATCACATGTTTTCTTTCCTTTCCTTTTTATAATTCCTTATCTTTACTTTTTTCGAGGTTTTTAGCTAAACTTATCTCATAGATTAGTCATATATATTGTGTCACATTAGTTATAACTCTAAGATTGCGTCTACTCTCTACTAAGGCGCTGTCATTTCTATGAAATATGTGGTAAATAAATCAACCGCTATCTGAATCAAGGTTTCCCGGGAGTTTGACCTCCTTCCCGTCAATACGAAACAGTAATAAGTCCACAGAGAAGAAAACATGTTTACGTCGCATAATTTACACTAAAGTTGGAAGGGAGTGAAAGGGAAAGAAGATTTACTTACGCTGGAAGTTCCCCGACAGCGGCTCCACTGAAAAAAATAAGTAATATTTTAGAAAACAATAGAGTTAAATAAATATACATGAAAACGTTCACGTGAGTATGGTACCTATCTTAGTACAGAACCAATATATATACGAATGCACATAAGTCTGAATAATAAGGCGTATATATTAAATAAATAAATATATACGGGACAAATTGCACAGATTGAGTTAGCCCCGAAGTAAGTGACCCAGGCCAATCAGAAAAAGTTCCTCATCATATTATTTGGTTTTTGTGTTCAAATCGAAAAGAAATGCCTCGTATTAACAACTTAAGGAACATTTAATAAAAAACAGGATTTGTTCACGTGACTATACATAAACTTGATTGATTTTTCAATCCGGTCTCGATTCGACTTTCAAACGCAATGTACCACTTATAACTTTGTGACTGTGAAAGCTGTTTGTTAACGTCCAACACAATCAGCCTCTCGCAGTCTGCATGAGTGCGTCCCGTCGGAGCGGGTGTCCAATATCCTTTGAAAAATTAAAAGCAAATGAACGAACCGAGTCGCAATCAACTGACAACCTATCACATCGTGTGAACATAGACGGTCGAGTGCAAACTGTTTCCAAATTAATTTGTTCAAATTAATGGTCCGGAAGACTTCACATAGGGCTATGAAAACACTAATTGTACAATTTTATCATTCAATATATTCTCTCTATCTATTTTTATGTTATTTACAGTAATAGTTGAAAATTTAAATGTACCTAACATTTTTATGGTCCCTAGATTCCTTAAAATTTCCACAAAAACAGGCAAACTTAATGAACTCGGACAGTTTAAAAAAAATCCCTGTAATCATTCTTGCTATAGCAAGGTAAAGAAAGACAAAGAGAGCGAGTGGTACATAATCTGGCGGTTTTCCTCTCAGGTTCAAAAAGTCTGGTCCAGAAAGTTGGTCTAAAGTTCTACGATATAACCTTATCTCGAGGCAGGGAGAGCATACGCGGATCTTTATAAGACCTACTTAGACTTTTATATCTATTTACAGAAGTTGATAAAGCGGCAAAAAACACTATAATACATACTAATACATTAAGACAAATGCTTGCACACATACCATTAATAATGAAAAACTTAAAGAAGACAAACGTTAATACTTAATCGCTAAAGAGTAATAACTCAAGTGACATTCTGGTACAACTTTTTCTATTTTCTACGGGGTTAGTCTACTAGTTAGTGCCGTGTGGTTCCCGGCACCAATACAAAAAAGAATAGGACAACTCCATCTCTTTCCCATGGATGTCGTAAAAGGCGACTAAGGGATAGGCTTACAAACTTGGGATTCTTTTTTAGGCGATGGGCTAGCAACCTGTCACTATTTGAATCTCAATTCTATCATTAAGCCAAATAGCTGAACGTGGCCATTCAGTCTTTTCAAGACTGTTGGCTCTGTCTACCCCGCAAGGGATATAGACGTGACCATATGTATGTATATACATATGTATGTGTTAGTCTACTGTACTAAAAGGCATACTCTGGTGGTTTTCCCCTGAGGTCGAAGGTGCGGAACTCCACCAGCACGCGTTGACCAGGGGCGGCCAGGAAGGTGTACAGGCACTGCCGGCTGTGGTTGCCGGGGTTCACCAGCTCCGGCGCGTGGAAGGTCCCGTTGCTGGCGCCGCCGCGGCTCACGAATGTGCGGTCGCACTCTGCGGAGTAATCATAACGTTTATTTATTTATTCTTTATAGGTAAACTTGACAGCTTATGAGCAGAGATCGGAATAGGTAGATTGAATTGGGGTCAATGAACTGAAACGTACATATTAATATGGGCATGTCTCCGGGATTGCGGGATTTGTAAATTATGAAGATTTTTTCCGGATTTTTTTACAAATGGGATGAAGAATATATTAGTGGTAGCTGTTTTCCCCTGACTTCGTTCATGTAAATTGTAGTCCTATGTTACCCGCGGACAATGTAGTTTACTGTAAGTGTAAGTACTGAAATGGAATCCCGGAAAAGAGGCGTATCCATGTTATGCTTTCTATGGTAATTCATGATGCAAGTACATAAAATCAATCTACCTATTCCGATATATGCTTATGATGCTTAAGTAAGCTAGAGACAGGTCATTAAAACATCAGTCACACTGGTGACAGGTTCGATTTCCAGCGTAGGTAAGTATTTGTGTTTATCAATCAATATCATTTATTCCTTGTATACAATAGGTCTTAATTATCTAGGTAAAGGAAAGGCAAAATTAATTGAAGTAAGGTCGACCGAAATTTAGTCAAATAAGGCTTGTACCAAGACAATTGTCTTTGTACACATCATACCGCATCAAAATTAACTCTAAGAGTACTTGCAAAAAATGCAATCGTTCTCACCACACTCTTTTACAATTTATACTTAGTAACTTCAAGTTCAAACCCAGTAAGTACCTATGTTCCAGATTTTACTTTTTCACCACTATACAACTCAGGCCGTGTAAGTTCTAACAAAACAAAACAAGCAAGGACGGTCGCCCAGGTACTCGGTAAACTTGTCTGCGAACGTAAATTAGATAGGAAATAAGATGTCGACGGCAGGATAGCAAGCAGCAACTATATTATGTCACTAACACACAGACAGGAACTGCAGGAGTGCTTCAACGATCTCTATGTAATAGAACTTTAGTTGAAAGAAATTGAAATATGAAAAATTAAGCGAATATTTTTCTGCTGCTGAATCCTAAAGAAATTAAAAAAAGAATTGGTCAAACAATTTTGTTGCTTTATGTCCGCACTCAAATATTATGGAGATCGATTTAGTATATACCTATTAAGTCTTGACGAGAGACACGGACAAACAAACTTCACTTTCACGTTTATAATTTTATATATAGCAATTATAGATATAACAAACCTTCTTCAGGAAACCCTCTTTCTAACATTTCTAACAAAAACAAAATCCGTCTACAACTTTCCGAGAATAGCGCACACATTCAGATAGAGAAAATAGGGGGACTTTATAATATGTCAGTAGTAAGTACGAGTATTAGTCGCTTTATGCGTTTTAGAATTTTAGGGGTTGATTTTGAAAATAAAGGTATCCTATGTATTTTAACTATGTGCATGTTAATTGTGAAAGCGGAACAAACTGCCCCCGCATTAATAATATTCGTATATTATTTATTACTAGAAGCAAGCATACCTACATTATGCTTTTAACGGTATTTACGGTAGTTCCCAATTCAAACATACACATTGACGTTAATGCACTATATGTGCAAACTTACTTGTCAAAAGTATGAAGCATATGTCCAAACCACTTACAGGAGTAGTGACCGGGGCATCACAGGACAAGTATGGATCCCCGCGGCTATCACAACCCATTAGAAGTTTCTAGAGCTCCATTCTGGATGAGTTTATTTTATCAACTTCTCAACTAACTTTGCTTCCTCGTGCCATTAGAGCTAAGTATATTTTCTAACTAAAAGTTATCAATTTAGATGAAATCTCTGTGAACGTTGAATTTTTCTTTTTGTTCTCCTTAATTTCTGATCAAAGTTTTAAGTAAGAAAATGATTAGTTAACAGTATGTGATTAGTATTATTTTGAACTTCTGTCCCTATTTGGAATGATACTTTTGCGTTCTACAATAAAGTAAATTAGATTCGAACGGTATAGTATAGTATACACATACACATCACGTCTTTATCCTTTACGTGGTAAACAGATCCCACAATTACAAGGCCCGAACGCCACTTATGAGACGCGGCGACTTTAAAATAGAAATTCAGAGATAGTAACATGTTTTGATTGGTTTAACCATAATATAACCGAAGAGAAGCAAAATAATTTCCAGTAAGATTAATTACAGTTACAGCCGTCATTGCCCGCCGCGTGTCATCGCGTCAATCAACATGATCTATCGACAACTGAGATCTGAATCTTTCTACCAAAAACGCTGAGTCAACGAAAATACAGTCCCAAGGTGAGAGTGATTTTGTATACTACCAATTTAAAAAAAAACATGTTTTCTACCAATAAAAAATAATGCATATAGTAGGAAAGATAAATGTACATGCATATAATCACGTCCATCTCCCTTGCGGGGTAGACAGAGCCAACGGTCTTGAAATGACTGATAGGCCACGCTCAGCTGCTCGCCTCAATTACAAAATTGAGATTCAAATAGTGATAGGACCAATGAATATCTTTTCCCATGGATATCGTAAAAAGAGACTAAGGGATAGGCTTATATACTTGAGATTCCTCTTTTAGGCGATGGGCTAAAACCTGTCACTATTTAAGTCTCAATTCTGTCATTCAGCCAAGCGATTGAGCGTTTCTGTCTTTTGATGACTGTTGATTCTGTCTACCCCGCGAGGGTATATACCCGCATAGACGTGATTATATGTTATACTATATGTAAATAAAACAGAGCGCTACGTCACGCGAATAAAAATAGGTAAGCAGTTAGCAGAGTGAGCGTTGCCAAACCGCTATGTCTGCATTCATGCTCAACCTCTTTTGTTTTGTATTTTAACATACATACATACATAAAATCACGCCTCTTTCGGAGGGGTAGGCAGAGACTACCTCTTTCCCCTTGCCACGCTCTCTGTATACTTCCTTCGCTTCATCCACATTCATAACTCTCTTCTTTGTGGTTTAATTTCACTGAAAAATTGCGATATAACCACACTGGTGCGGGCGCGGAGTTATAATCTCTTTATTTATTCTGCTTTATTAAAATAAATCATAAAGGCTTGGTGGGGGGAGATAAGCGACTCACGTTAGGGAGAGAAACATGTGTGGATGAATAAAGTTATTTGTTTGTTTGTTACATCTTTGATGCACAGGGAATTATTAAGAACATTACTGACGATTTACGTAATCGCTAAATTGTAACTATAAATAGCCTATATAATTAGGCTTTACCTTTTACTACATGAATCTCAGTTTTATATTTAGGTCATTCAGGCCACTCTCCTCAAGAGTACTGACTCTGTCGACCCCTTAAGGGATAATAACGTGACATAAATGTGTTATTACTGACTGACTTATATCTAGTGCCGTGTGGTTCCCGGCACCAAAACAAAAAGAATAGGACCACTCCATCTCTTTCCCATGGATGTCGTAAAAATAAAATATTTTTAGGCGATGGGCTAGCAACCTGTCACTATTTGGATCTCAATTCCATCATCAAGCCGAGCAGCTGAACGTTGTCATTCAGTCTTCGAGACTGTTGGCTCTGTCTACCCCGTAAGGGATATAGACGAGACTATATGTATGTATGACTTATATCTAGCACCATTTCAACCATATTTGTTCTAAAAACGTTGATTCATATTCTAATCAAAAGATTTTCTATAGTGATTTACTTCTCATAAAAATCTAGGTCCACTGCATACAATACGTTATCTTTGGCCAAATATAGTTTCTTTGATACCTGAAATGCACCGGCAACGCAAAGAACTTCTTTTCAGCGCCAGACACCCGCTTCAAAATAAAGAGAAAAGAGAAAAATAACCCTTTGAACACCACAAAATTGCCAAATATGTTTAATACCCTATTATTTACTTATACCAGGAAAGTTGTGTCAAAAGAAACGAACTAAAAAAGATAAATGTTTTATGTTCATAAAATTGATAAATGTATTTTCTATTATAGGTATCAGAACTCTAAATTAATTTCGCCTTATAACCTTTATAATGTTTTTTTCTAAGTATTATTCTGTATGTTACTACCGAGCTTTAATTATTTACCGAATAATTTATTTGATAAAAACAGGTTTATACGTCTTCATAAACGAACTTAAACAACGCTATTTGCATCAAAATTAATATTTATAACTTATTAATAAACTATATCTTTCTTTCTTTATATATATAAAATTCTCGTGTCACAATGTTTGTCTCCGTACTCCTCCGAAACGGCTTTACCGATTTAAACCAAATTTTGCATGCGTATTCAGTAGGTCTGAGAATCGGCTAACATCTATTTTTCATACCCCTAAGTGTTAAGGGTTGTCCACACTAAACATTTTTTTTAACTAGTAATTACTTTAATATGATTTATATGGCAAAACAACGTTTGCCGGGACAGCTAGTATACTATAAATAACTAAAGCGACTATTCTATACTGCCTTTATTTTACAGCTTGGGAAATTGTAAAGAAACGAGTTGCTTTAAATTCACGGTCGGCTGGCCAAAGAGAAGGCGCTCGCAGCTCCACTGAGCCTCCACATGTATCTGAACATGTCTCAATGCTGTTACATTCCCAGACCTGGCTCAACTTGTTCATGCGGAATGTAAGATGTTATAATTATATCGTCGGAATACATCGAATTTTAAATATGTACTTATTGTACAATTACCTGTGCCCGCGACTTCGTCTGCGTGGAATAGTTATTTTGGGCATCATTGAAGCCCTCAAGGAGGAATAATTGTCCCCGTTTTTTTTTCACATTTTCCATTAGTTTTTCGCTCCTTATAGTTGCAGCGTGATGATAAATAGTCTAAAGCCTTCCTCGATAAATACATAGTCTATTTAACACAAAAAAAATAATTCAATTCGTACCAGTAGTTCCTGAGATTAGCGCATTCAAACAAACAAACTCTTCAGCTTTATTATTATATCTATATTTTCTATCCCGCGGTACTTTTGGAAAACACTTTCTGCGTGGAATAACTCGAATACCTTTAATTTACTTTCCCGCGTGAATTTCGGGAATTCGTCTCTAAGTGCGCCCTTCAACCACATACCTATTAGTTACATGCCTAATTTCAAATCCCTTTACCCAGCGATTTGAGCTGTGCAATTATGTATATGTCAGTCAGTCAATCACTTTCCTCCTACATATAGAATTATAGATAGCTATATAGATAAAAGATAGCAATCTGTCTCATATTACCTTAAATACAGCCAATATAACCCGATGCATAGATATTCATTTATCAGCATCGTTTTGTAGTTTTCTTTCAACGTAAGATTGACTGCAATAGATTCCTTGATTGATAAATCTGCTATTGTGCTGATTTTATTGTATTTTCTTGCTAAGGGTTGCAATTCTTCGTGAAATGAATTTTCTTTACAAACTATTTTATATGTTTCCGAAAATGTATGTACCTAATCCATCATTGTACACTATTCCTCGGTATTGTATAGAATTTCTGCTGGTTCACTGACAGTGTGCGAAATAATTTGACATTATTTTTTAATGCATTTCCTACCTGCCATACCGAGTATATAGATTTGTGATATATATATATGAAATCACGCATTTTACCCGAAAGAGCAAGATCACTAGGGTTAATAATTTTCATCAGCGTTTTTTATAAAAAAAAAATCATCATATCAAAGTTAAGAATTAAGAACCTACATAAATTCGCCAGAATTGTCCAAGAACCTCAATTTGAACCCTATCTAAAATTACCTAGATAATGACTCTCGTATTTCACGGTGTAAAAGGCAGGTAGGGCCTGTGAGGTCAAGTTACGATATACTTAGTTCTTTCCTTCGTTCCTGGACTTACCAGTGGCCCATTAAAAGTTTCCCAACACCGCTGTGGCCAGAAATCGTTTAAAACTTCATTACCTAAGGCAGACTTAGGTATACGATATACCTATTGAGGTAAAAAATTAGGTCTCTTTATTTTTTTCCATATATGAATCCACCACACAAATTGTACTAATAAGGACATATTTTTTTAAAAATGGATTCGTTTATGAACCCTTTTAGTACAATGATGACGACGAAATAAAAGTAAAACTTACAATAATCTAGAATTGGACAGAGCTTAATCAAAGTATTTTTTAAAGATGCTTAGGATTTCTTTACTTTCAGGAATACTTTACAAATTGAACAATATTTTTTAATGAAATATGAATACTTTCTTATATAACACACGCCACTCTTAATATTATAAAATCAAAATTTCAGTCAATTGTGCTCGGCAAAAATATATTAACGGTGATAGGGATCTACATTGTGTCAGGGTATTGCGTGAATTGGGAAAATGTGCTCCATTTTCCGATCGTCCATACGTGTATTCCCGTGGTCATCAATTTTTAATATGCAGGTAGGTATTGTCGCCAATTATTTTTTATGTCAATTTCCTGTTACGGTGAAAAATGTTATCAGTATGGACAGTTCGGAACGTTAATTCAGGGTGTGCCGGAATCACAACGATTTGTGCGGAATACCTATATATGTACATATATATGTAAAACATCGCCACAATAAGATCTCACTAACAACCGTCCCGGGCTCTGTGGTTTCCAAAATGGGAAGTTGGAATTAGATGGCACAGAGACTCATTAAAACCTTGTCCCCGACCTGAGTTGTGCTGTCCGCGTTCCAATTTCGCTATCAGAAACTTAGGCCGCTGTCAAAATGTCTGTTGGTAAACTTCGAACACCGCCTGACGTGTGCTTAATAACGGATTCTAAATCGAGAAAAATCTTTGGAATCTTCAAATAAAACTAAATTTTGCGTTGTAATTTATAGCATTGTTAGATTTAGGATGTCAGATATGTTTTTATTTTTTGTGAGATCTTACTACGGCGGTTATATTTAAGACGTACTTGGCAGTTTAGTAGGCGAAGGTTCCGCGGGCGAGGACCGAGTCGAGAGCTCCGCGGACTGCGCCCCCACTGCACAGAAATAACAACTTGTTTCACAGTCTGCATTTGATATGCCTTCCTTATGCTTGAGAGGTTAGCCAACCTAGATTTCCTGAAGGATTCTTGTGTTGTTATTCGATATTGTGACACTCCAGTCTATTTTTGGATTGCATATTTTGTTGTTTATTAGGGGATCGGTTTTGGTGCTACTCGTACCATTATTGAGACGAGATTTTTGTGTTGTAAGTCTAAGATCAGATATATTTTAACGGATGCCTCCGATAATAGTTAAAATAAATAAAAAGCATGGTTTCATAGAAGTTCACTAAATTAATCACCATAAATATACAGATACACACATAGGTGTCAATCAAAAGTAAGACAATAATTAAAATTATTTAAACTTTTAATTACGTGAAATTACCAAGAATCTGTTCTTATTAGAAGAGGTTTAATTTATAAGGATATTTCGTTATACATAAAGAATTTTATAGGATGCTAGTAATATTCTTAACTAATATAGATATTAAATGCATCCGGCATAGCTGTAAAGTAGGAAACTGGTGAACTATCTCGATCGTGAAGCTGTACGTGAATAATTTAGTCTGCCTTCCGAGTAAAGCCTATCACACACTGCTATATGATAGCTATTTTTAAATAGATTTACTTATTTCTTAAGGTCGGAATTTTTTTAAAATAGTAACTGAAGAAAAAAAATATATTTTAAATTAGACATCACCAAAACAAAGGACTACCTATATTTAATAACCTTAATAGCCAACAAATAAAAAATAAATAACATTATTCATTGCATACATTTGTACAATAAGTTTTTCATTTCCATTGAGAAGTAAACCTTTAATAGCGACGTTTGGTGGGGAATATATGTCAGCATCAAGAAGACTGCTCTGGTGACGTGGTGAATAGAATAGATTTATTTTCAAAATTGGATACAAGTTATCACTTATTTACGTCACATCACTTAAATCTTATTATACCTAACTACTACCGCTTCCAAAGCGCATTGTAGCAGAAGCGGCGGAACTAACTACACTGCAGTTACTACTAACATTATATCAACTCCTCACTCCTCCTCTCCTTTGTGACCCAAAATGAAGATTGACTTAGATGTCGTAGTACAACTTTAGAAAAAAATAATTACATACATACATACATATGATCACGTCTTTATCCTTACGGGGTAGACAGAGCCAACAGTCTTGAAAAGACTGATAGGCCACGTTCAGTTGTTTGGCTTAATGATAGAATTGAGTTTCAAATAGTGACGGGTTGCTAGCCCATCGCTTAAAAGAAGAATCCCAAGTTTATAAGCCTATCCCTTAGTCGCCTTTTACGACATCCATGGGAACGAATGGAGTGGTCCTATTCTTTTTTTATTGGTGCCGGGAACCACACGGCACATTACATAAAAAAATTATTAGTTACTTTAATGTAATTGAATCATTCGCTATTCTGTGTTTGTCTTCACCACTTTCTCGTCAAAGTGTTTCGAAACCCTGGGTTCGGTAAAAACAACATAAAAGTTACTTTACATAACTGCAAAATGATTTGTCTAAGTTTTTAGAGCAAGCTGTAAACCTCGACATCAACTTTTGATTCACAACATGTTTGTGACAGTTTTTCGTTTTGCTTGTATTTTTCGCAGTCGTATCAATTTTACATACATAAAATCACGCCTCTTTCCCGGAGGAGTAGGCAGAGACTAAATCTTTCCACGATCTCTGCATACTTTCTTCGCTTCATCCACATTCATAACTCTCTTCATGCAAGCTCGGCGGTTTCGGGTACTCTCGACCTGACCCTTTGCCAGGACGTTCTTAATTTCATCAATTTTAATAGAAAAAAATTCTAGTTGCAATTCATGTTTTACTTGATAATTCTCATTAGAAATGTTTATATAGAAAAACATTCAAATTTCGTATTGCGAACCTATTTTTTTGAAGTTTGGAAATACGGCTTATTGTTGAGGCTTGGCAGGCACTGACATAACCACAGGCCGCTTAATTGGTGAACAGCCAAGCGGGTGCTGTGACCGTGTGGTTTTTAGTGGGTCCAAGCTTCATACTCGTATGACCGTTCAGCTCGCATTGGCTGGGCGGTTAGGTAATGCAAATGCTATAAGCTATAAATCAAAAGCTTCATCATATGATCACGTCTTCTTCCTTTCTTCATTCACTCTCCTCGATCTTTTCATGCAATTCATATCTTGCTTCTACGTATTAAAAACCAAGTCTACGCCAATGTACAAGCGGTCTTATTCCCATTATTTTCTGAAGAATCCATCCAAACTCCAAGGCGGCAAGTATTTACAAATAAGCGACTAAAGTTATACGTTACGAGTTCAACTTCGGGGAATTTCGGCTAACTTTGTAAAATTTTCGTGTAAATATTCCTGCTTTAATTACAAAGTATGTGCAGTGCAATTTGATCGCTACATTAGGGTTTTCGCCCGCGATACTGATCCCGTGGGAGCTAACAATTTCGCTGCCGTTCCATCTCCAATTTAAAACGGAAACTGAGTTATGGATCGAAGTCTCCGGTTTATTTATTAGATGGCTGTACCTACATATGAGGAGAGGAAGTGGGGCGGGGGTGGAAGCAGGAGGGGGCTTCGGAAAGCTTTATTTCCGGGCTTGAACATGAACAAACTTCGTTAGCGTGGCCTCCGGAGTGTGGACAACTAGATGTGGAACCGCTCCTTACATTGACGGGCAGGATAAGCTAACTTCATTCTGTCCGTTTCATAACGAACGTTATTGTCTGTGGTTATTGCGTTTTTAGGCGACTGACTATATATATATCCTACTACTATTATAAAGGCGAAAGTTTGTATGGATGTTTGTTACTCTTTCACGCAAAAACTACTGAACCGATTACCATGAAATTTGGTATGTAGGTAGCTGAAGACCCAGAATAACACATAGGCTACTTTTTATCCCAGAGTTCCCGCGGGATTGATAGGGTTTCCATGCGGACGAAGTCGCGGGCGGCCTCTAGTACTTGATATGTGTGGTATTTGGGTACTTTCTGTTTCTTTTATCGTGGTACTAACACACACGTTTAGGTAGCCAGCTGCCCCAACTGAATCGGTTATAAGCTATTTTTTAACCTACTATATTTGCCACGTAACATTATCATTCATTTCATTTATATCATTCATCATTTAATATCTTATTATGAAAATGATTATCCTTACATTAAGAAATATATTGAACCTAAAGAGATGTACCACAACCTCTAAATGTAAATGTATATTTTTTCAATAAAAAGACTTATCAAGATTTACCTTTATTTTAGTACATTCAACAGCACATCAACCTACCCAAAATTTATTGCAAACTTGCCTCTTTTACCGCGTGATAGAGTTCCATGCGGTTGTGTGTGAATATGTGGTTGACTGTACCTAAAGAAATCGACTATACTTGCTTACTTCATCGACAGAACTACAGTTGACTTTGCCGAAACTTACAGTTTAATCAATTCAATTCACGACTTTATTGCATATCATATAAGATAAGAAAAGTAGGTATAATATAAACCCTGTTGGGCATCACAATTTTAAAATTATATGGAACCGCGGGCAGGTTTATATCGGCTTTTATGATGAGTACAAAAATAGTAAAAAAATGTGGTATTATAGTATATGCAGTTAATATTTGTAAGTAATTATAAATAATTTAAAAAAATATAAGATGAATTTATTTAATAAAATGATATGTTGCAATAAAAGATAAATTAAATGTCATTATTTCATTTTCAATGTCATCCTATTCTTTTCCTACTGGCACCGGGAACCACACGGCACATTCTTTTAGTAATACTATATATCAGTATACTTCCTGTAACACACAACTTTGTTCTCCACATCCGGATTGCCGGGACTGTCCGTGTACATGATTATTTAAAAACTAGAGAGCGCTGTGTTTTTTTTTACAAAATGTCTCAAGAATGTTTCAAACTTGGTAGACACAGGAAAATAGCAACTTCGTAATAAATAAATTAATATAGAATTTTCAGTTTGCCGGAAGAACTTCGAAGTTCCTAAAGCAGGTGATTTATTCATAGCGAGAAACTTTCGCCGGCGTTAATTATATCATGTCGTCAATCATAAGTTGGGTGACGAAAGGCGAAATAGGTTTTTCTATCGTAAGAAATTGCAAATTATATATATTGATATTGTAGCGGGAGCGATGATTCGGCTCGACCGCCACCAAATGAAGATCTTCCGCCAGGCTAGGTGTTATGCCTGGGGAACCGCGGCTCCGACGATGTTGTGTCGGAGGTTGTATATATAGCTCCAATCCGTGAAATCTCTGAAATCGTGTCTTAGATTCTTCGCTGCTATCGTCAATTTCTTCGCGATGATTGACAGTTGTTGTGTGATTTGATGTTGTTGACGAGTGGCGTAGAGATATCGCCACAGTACTCCCCCCCAAGACCGGAGGTCTGAAGTCTTGAGATCTTGCTGTGCAATCTGTGCTTCAGTAGCTTGCAAGTGCCAGTTGTCTTCCAGTGAGTCGGAAGTTGCTCGAAGTCCTAGTGAGTCAGGAGTGAGCCGTTGCGTTGCTCGTAGTCTGCGGTGAGTCGAGACAGTAGAGAGCGAAGTCGACTTGTTGGCGCCGGGAGTTATCGTGCAGAGCTGCCACGCTGGAGAGAAGAGCGGCCGTCGAAGAGATCCAGGCGTGGGCTGCGGTAGATGCGTCGGTCGCTGAAGTCGATGAGAGTGAGTGCGGGTGGAGACAGGACCAGGAAGCTCGTTGAGTTGGCTGCGATGGACCTGCTGCGATACCCAGTTGCTGGCTTGCTGTGAGACTGCTTGCAGAGTGAGGAGTGATGCTGAGGATTGGAGTTGATGATGATGGTGGAGAAGGTTGCTTCCAATCACGTCGGGGTCACCAATGTAGCGGGAGCGATGATTCGGCTCGACCGCCACCAAATGAAGATCTTCCGCCAGGCTAGGTGTTATGCCTGGGGAACCGCGGCTCCGACGATGTTGTGTCGGAGGTTGTATATATAGCTCCAATCCGTGAAATCTCTGAAATCGCGTCTTAGATTCTTCGCTGCTATTGGTTGAGCGCGTCAATTTCTTCGCGATGATTGACAGTTGTTGTGTGATTTGATGTTGTTGACGAGTGGCGTAGAGATGTCGCCACAATATAAACTATATAGTGCCGTGTGGTTCCCGGCACCAATACAAAAAAGAATAGGACCACTCCATCTCTTTTTATTTCTCGATTTGGGATTTTTCTTTTAGGCGATGAGGTAGCAACCTGCCACTATTTGAATTTCAATTCTATCATTAAGCCAAACAACTGAACATAGCCTATTGGTATTTTCGATACTGTTGGCTCTGTCTACCCCGCAAGGGATATAGATGAGATTATATGTATGTATGAATTACATATAACTGTAACTATATAACTGTACTGATTTACTAAAGTAAATGGTATTAAAAGGTACAGCCGCAGCAATAAACAGTGAAAAATTTAATTTGTATAGTACAATAGGAGGACTTAATGCTTATAGCATTATCCGACAGTCTACCATTTATACTCTACTAGCTGAGCCCGCGACTTCGTCCGCGTGGAATAGTTATTTTGGGCATCAAGGATGAATAATTTACCCCGTTTTTTTCACATTTTCCATTATTTCTTCGCTCCTTATAATTGCAGCGTGATGTTATATAGCCTAAAGCCTTCCTCGACAAATGGTCTATTCAACACAAAAATATTTTTTAATATTCGAACCAGTAGTTCCTGAGATAAGCGCGTTCAAACATACAAACAAACATACTTTTCAGCTTTATAATATTAGTATAGATTCGTTTTTTTAAAAGCACTGCCCTCAAGAGTTCTCCTCGGATTCGCATATTTTCGATTTTATACCTATACGACTGAATGTTTCAATATTCCTCATAAAATAACGATATTATAACGATGATTATTTCCCGCTACGAACGGTGTGGTTACCCACAAAATACAATAGGGCCATTGGATTGGCAGTTTAAATAGAACCTGCCTGCTTGTTTTACAATAAACCCTATCCTATACGCGACCGAATAATTGATTAGCTGATTAGGTAAGCTGAGCGTGGCCTATCAGTCTTTTCAAGACTGTTCGCTCTGTCTACCCCACAAGGTATATAGACGTGACCATATGTATGTATGTATGTAATTTATTAATCTGTATGTTATCTTTCTTAATGATAATTTTATAATTAAACTATATTAATATTTAAACTAACTTATTAAAATAAAATAAAATTCCTTAACTACAAACTAAAAAAAAATATTCAAGACTAAAGCTAAAAATTCTACTCCATTCAATTAACTCTCCACTTAATTATTCAATGGTTGGCTGGAAGAGATCCCTAAATGGGATAAGTCCGCCTTTGTATATGTATATTGTCTTACAAATTTTTATTTTTATTTAAGTTTAACGCTAGCGGAGCTGCGGTTACATACATACATTCACATATCCCTTGCGGGATAGACAAAGCCAACAGTTTTGAAAAGACTATGAAAGGCCACATTCAGCTTTATGTTGGAATTAAGATTCAAGAAGTGACAGGTTACCAGCCCATATAGGAATCCCAAGTTTATAAGCCTATCCCTTAGTCGCCTTTTACAACATCCATGGGAACGATATGGAGCGGTTTTATTCAAAAATGCCGAAAACCACACGACACGGTTAACAGCTTGCAATCAAACAAAATAAACCAGTTCATAAATAAAACCGCCATAAATTTTCAGTGTATAATCCGACCACGCAAAAAAGGTTTATCCCCAAAAACAATGCTCACTGTGGGGGCGACAGCCTTGTATTTATAGGCTTTTAAATTCAGCAATTTCGGGGAACAGATGGCAGGACAGACAAACATACAGAAATTTATTGTGAACGGTTACATAAAGCTTTCATTTATTCACTGACTAAGGGTTAAATTCTTTTATGTGAGGTACACAATAATAAGATTGTCTTTAGCCATTTTCAAATTTATTACTATTTGTACGAGTAACATTGATTTTTTTTAAAAGTGATTTTAAATAAGCAATATTTATCTTATCATTTCGCGGCTAATTCCGTTTAAACTATAAATAAATTTCAGATAATTGCCTTTTATACAAAGACGAAAATATAAGCAATCGAGACAGATGTATTACACGTGTTATAAGTAAATCAAATTACCAATAAGTTTTATTTTAATATATTTATACCGTACATGACAAAGCCTATATACATATGCGATGTAGTATATTAGGCCTTATTATAAAATTTGGTAAATAATTCCACATTTTCACTTGGGATTACCTCAACTATTCATTACTAAAAAATAAAGCGAAGATTAATTAACCGCTATCTTTCATTTTTATATTCTGCTTTATACATACGTCACGTCTATATCCCTTGTGGGGTTATCAGAGCCAACAGTCTTGGAAAGACTGATAGGCCACGCTCAGCTATTTGGCTTAATGATAGAATTCAGATTCAAAAAGTGACAGGTTGCTAGCCCATCACTTAAAAAATAAAAAAAAAATCCCGAGTTTGTAAGCCTTTAGTCGCCTTTTATGACATTCATGGGAAAGAGATGGAGTGGTCCTATTCTTTTTTGTACTAGGTAGTGCCCACAGGGCACCCGGATATCTATATATTCCAAGACTATCTACCTTTTTCCAAGCTAAATTCAGAAATAACAGTACTTTCAAGGGTACTTAAATAAATTCAGTCACTTATTATGCGTGGGCGTGTGCCCAAGTCCCGCTAAAGTGGCGCCGCGAGCGGCAGTCGCCCGAAACCATTTTTCAAGCCTTACAAATGACCTTCCTCTTCAGTGCGTATCAGTTTTCCGGTTTAAAATCGATTAGTGTAAAAGGTACTCGATTAAATTTCGCTAGTATTTTTGAATTAGTAGGTATGTAAGTAAGTATGTCTTTTATAACTCACATCACGATTATAATGAATATACTTAATGTTTAACGATTTTTGGGGATTTTTATGAAATTGCATCTTATCAATATTAATATATATTAAGCCAAACAGCTGAACGTGGCCTATCAGTCTTTTCAAGACTGTCGGTCCTGTCTACCCCACAAGGGATATAGACCTGACTATATGTATGTACCTATTCTATATCATGGAGGGTACATAAATGAAGATTTACGCGACACAAAATAACGTCTTTATCCCTTACGGGACAAATAGAACTAACAATCTTAAAATATTAAAATACTACGTTCTACTGTTGATTGAGAGTCAATTAGTGACATGTTGATGTCGCTTAAAAGAAGAATCCCAAGTTTATTAACCTTTCCTTTGATGGACTTTTACAATCTGAAAACAAATAGCCAGGAAAATCAGAAAATAATCATTTATATTGACCGCTATTGGCGATTTTCCAAATGTTTTGTTAATTTTTTCCAATTGCTTTCGAAGGTTGGTTGTTGTTTTGCATACTGCAGACGAGGCGAGGTCAATGATAATATTGATATTTCATTTATTTTAGTAACAATTTTGATTATTTTCAGCCAAACGAAGAATCAATCCTTTAGCGAAAAAATAAATATAAATACAGACATATACACTGACACTATTGTATAGTTAGGTGGATTTTTACCATATATGTTAATGCCTACCTAATTACCCCGATATTGTGTAAGTCAGGTTTTTATACGGAGCGATTCCAGTCTGACCTCCGCAACCTTTGCTTGTTGCTAGAGTTTTAATTTATATTGAACTAGCTTTTGCCCGCGGCTTCGCCTGCGTTAATTTCACTTCCATAAAAAGATTGCTTAGATTAAGAGCCTTGCATTGACATAAACTAATATTATGCAAAAAAATAGATGTGCCTACGTGAGTGCGTGTTTGAGGATGCTATTCAATCATGCAAATTCAACTGGATAGATTTTGATGAAACTTACGTACACGGGAAGAATAATGCCTGGAATAGAACATAATTTATTTTTCCTACAAAAGCAAAGTCCCGGGGGCGCAGCTGTTAAAAAACGAATAAATTCTAAAGACAAAAAAAGGTAAGTATAATAATGGAAAGTTAAAGTATCTCTTTGTATACAAAATTCGCTGTCTTGCCCATTGGAGACATCACAAATAAACTGTCACAGCTGGTGACCCGCGAGCAAGCGACGTAGAGCTGTCCGTGTGCAGTGAAGCAATTCGTCCTGAGGTCGACTCCGGCTGCTCCAAGACTTTGCGATTTGTTAATTGTCATCGCGAAACATATAGCCACTGGAAACTGTACACGCTTAAATTGAAATGGAAAGTTGTTGGGAATGAGGGGAATGCGCGGTATAAAAACAATTTCACCAGCTGCACAACCAGTAAGAATTTTAGTTCTATAATATTGTTATGAAGCGACACCACTTTAAGGCGAGTCCCATTACAACGTTTCGGCCGCGTTAAGTTGGAATGCCTACTTTTAGTGCAATTGTATGCGCGGGCAGTCCAGATGCCGAAAGTGAATTAGAAACTCTACCGGATAAGTTGTAGCATCGGTACTATCTAAAACTGTTTTTATGGATTAGTATATAATTTTATTTTCAAAATACTTAAATTATTAGCAGTTGGTTGCTCATTTTTGGGTGTTAAGATTGCTCGCTCGCATATCCAAGAATCCTCGTGATGAATTATTTGAGATAGGTCTCCATAAACGAAATGGATAAGTTCCTCCACCGAAGTGACTACTTGACAGAAATTATCTGGCAGAGTCACCAACCCGTTCGATTCAGGCAACGTACCATTACCGATTTTTAATAACACATCTGAGAATTTTTGCTCTCGAGGATTACCACCCAACTGAGCTCTCATATTACGTGTTAGACTTAATTTCCTAACCTGAGGCCAGAGTATGGATCGTTTGAGACATGCGCTTACTTCATCAGCTCTAGTACCTCGGCTTATTACGGGTAGAGTCTGGCGGAAATCACCACAAAATAATACAGTGGTACCACCCATAATGCGATTCCCTGTTATTTTCTCCAAATAAGTAAATGTCTTAACCATGGAAACTAAATCAATGAAAAACGAATTTTTAATTAATTAAAAAATTTGCCAGCGGCTACAATCGCGTTATTTCTTAAATTCTCATGTGGCGCCATCTCGTATCGGGTGGTCAAAAAATAAATATCTAAACCACGGGAACTAAATCAATGGTGAAACGGTAAGTACTGACGTTGCTATATGTGTGTTATTCCTGCTAATCTTGAGGAACATGGCAACCGTCGCCGATGCGGGGTGCGTCAAAATACCTACATAAAAAAATCTTCTCATACATAAAAAAAAATCTTCTTAAAGATGTGGTGAAACAGTAAGTACTGGCGAAACTAAAATTACTTAATTAAAACTTAATTAATCAAAAATTTTGCCGGCGGCTACAACCGTGTTATTTCTTAAATTCTCATGAGGCGCCATCTCGTATCGGGTGGTCAAAAAATAAATACCTAAACCACGGGAACTAAATCAATAAACAAAGCATAATGAATTAAATCAATAAAATGCTATTTTTTTAATCATTATAATAAATATAAGAATTAATTATTTATAGTGCCGTGTGGTTCCCGGCACCAACACAAAAAAGAATAGGACCACTCCAGCTCTTTTCCATGGATGTCGTAAAAGGCGACTAAGGGATAGGCTTACAAACTTGGGATTCTTTTTTAGGCGTTGGGTTAGCAACCTGTCACTATTTGAATCTCAATTCTATCATTAAGCCAAATAGCTGAACGTGGCCATTCAGCCTTTTTATGACTGTTGGCTCTGTCTACCCCGCAAGGGATATAGACGTGACCATATGTATGTATGTATGTATAATTATTTATAGCTTTTTATATCGATTCAAATCAAAAATGACGAAGTTCCATACAAACTTGCACCCCCTATTTCATCCCCTTGGGATAGAATTTCAGGATAAAAAGTAGCCTATATTCTAATCCAGGTTACTAACACTATCTGTGCCGAATTTCGTTCAGATCCGTTCGGTAGATTTTGCGTGATGCGCGTACAAACATACAGACAGACAGACGGACAGACAAACAGACAAAAATTCTAAAAAAAATTGTTTTGGCTTCTATTGACCCTAAAAAGACCCCTTATAATTTTTTTTCTTAAATATCTTCAATGTACAGACAAAGTTGAGTTACAGTTTTATTATATGTATGGATCATAGTACCTGACACATCTAGTTGCTTTAATATGCATGTTACTATTGCTTATATTACATACATCCCCTGGGGGATAGACAGTGCCAAAAGTCTTGAAACTGACTGAACGGTCACTTCCAGCTGTGATGGAATTGAGATTCAAATAATGACAGGGTGCTAGCCCAACGCCTTCAAGAAGAATCTTATATTAAGCCTTTCCCTTAGTCGCCTTTATTTTGTCTGGATAAACCTGTTAATCCACTAATTCGTAACAAAACAATTTTGGTGCACCGCATCTAACATGGCGGCCGGAAGCGCGCCATCTTGATTGTGCCAGGATATTGGAAATGGCGATGGCGTGTGTAATTGGGAAGATATTGCCTCTACCTGTTTGTTGTATGTTTACCTGTATCGTGATATATCGTATCAGCTGTTCACACTTTGATAACCACTAACTGCTGATCAATTTCGATATTTGCTTAATGATAAAGCGCTAATCGACACGTAAAAGTATTATTAATTACTGTAGAAGGAGCGATGATTCGGCTCGACCGCCACCAAAGGGAAGATCTTCCGCCAGGCTAGGTGTTATGCCTGGGGTATAAAAGTAGATGATGAATGTATAAAAGAAGAAGAACGTTCTTGCAAAAATAGATGTAATTTGAATATAGGTACTTAGTTTAAAATATAAATATAATGAGAAGATTGTTTTTTAAGTTCTCAACCCAGTTCCTATTCCGAACGGATTATGCTCATAATTTGCCGTTCGTGGGATTTTCCCGAGCGTAAACTCACGGTCTGTCGCCAAGCAGACCTTCTTTATTAATGTGTGAATGAATGGCGCGCTTTTAAAAGCTCGTTTTGTTGCATCTAGGGTTGCCAGGTCGCCATACATAATGGCCGGGCAGAGTTATCTTAAACTAGCTGTGCCCGCGACTTCGTCCACATAGAATAGTTATTTTGGGCATCATTGAAGCCCTCGAGGATGAATAATTTTCCCCGTCTTTTTCACATTTTCCATTATTTCTTCGCTCCTTCTAGTTGCAGCGTGATGTGATAGAGCCTAAAGCCTACCTCGATAAATGGTCTATTTAACACAATTCAAACGAACGAATTTTTCAATTCGAACCAGTAGTTCCTGAGATTAGCGAGTTCAAACAAATAAATAAAAAAATTCATCAGCTTTATTATATTAGTAGAGATTCAGTGCATTTGGCTACTAATCTCTTATCGTCTTCGCCAACGCGCTAGCGCAGCGTCTTATAGAGCACTGCTGAGCGTTTAACACTTTACTTAGCTTGCAGACTTGCGATTTTTGCCTGACATTCGGGTAAAGGACGGACATTTCGTTCATTCATTCATTCACATAATCACTTGGGGGTAGACGACATTTCGTTCATTCATTCATTCACATAATCACTTGGGGGTAGACAGAGCCAAAAATCTTGAAAGACTAATAGGCCACGTTCAGTTGTTGGCTTAATGATAGAATTGAGATTTTTTAGTCCTTCAAAACCTTGGTCCTGTTTTGAAATTTACATACACGTATTTCTTGACTTCCTCTACGGAATGCGCTATTGAAGCGCTGGGAACCACACGGCACATAAAGCCCGTGTCCGGCTTTATCCAGTCGCTTGGCAACCCTACCCGCGTCGCTCGCGTAGCCTCATTTGCATTCACGCCCGCACAGCCTAGAGATACAAATTCACTCAGATTGAGGTCTTAAACGAAATTACTTACTTTTAATAACACTTTCAATGAAAAAATTGAACCACAGGAACTGTCGGGAACATGGATTCAATTTTTCCTGTGGTTATGTGACCAGTCAGAGTCACATCTAGCCGTAAAAACTAAGTCAAATCTTTCAATAAAAGCAACTATAGAAGCCGAACTATTGAATTCATCAAATGCAATCTAGAAAAGGAAGCTATTATTGTCAAATAGATTCAATTTTAATCAAAAAAAAATTGGTTGTATATAATTTGTAAGAAACAAATATTTTGCTATTATGCAAAAGTAAATTGGCAAAGAATGCGTTTCGCTCTCAAAACTCTCTTAAGCCTTAAGAGCAGACTGCGTGGATAATTAATACATACCAACACGCCTGTTTCCCATCGGGGTAGGCAGAGACTATGGATTTTCACTTACTACGATCCTGACAGACCTCTCCCGCTTCCTCTACACTCATTACTCTTTTCATGCGTATTCGACGATTACGGGTACTCCTAACATCTCCCTTTTTCAAGATATTCAAAATTTGGTCCTTGAAAGTTCGACGAGGCCAACCTTAATAAGATAATTTATCAAACAACGCAATTTCATTTCAAAATTTAGAAATTACAACGCATCTAGTGTGATGGGTACTTACCTATCAGCCGGGTACGATTCGGGGTGGAATATTTGACTGACTCTATAAGGAAAAAAATTCTACAGGCATAGTATTATGTAGAAATTAACTGTTGACTAATCTGTTTTTGTGGATTAAATGAAAAAATCACATTTAATTCACAAAATACAGATCAATCAACAGTTAATTTCAATTCAATCAGTTTTAGTTATTGGGATCCCTTCATTACTTATTTAAAATGATAAGACATTTGTATCTCGTTTACATCCCAATTCAATATACATACATACATACCTATAGCGGCCCTTATCACATCATACTCATAACCGCGGGATGAGATTACCGCAGATTACCAAACTCAGTTAGAGTGATGCGATGCGATTAAGGGAACGCGGTGCTCCCGATCTCATTCATTAGTTTAGTCGGCAACCGAGTGGAATTCTATTACGCTACTTCCAAATATAACTACATATAATTACATATACTAGAAAAATTACATAGAATTGATAAAGTTAAAAAAAAACATAACATACAATTACGTCTGTATCCCTTGCGGGGTTGACAGAGCCAACAGTCTTGAACAGACCATTAGACCACGTTTAGCAAGAGTTGCTAGACTATATTTGTTTCAAATTTGCCGTATTTTGAAAGAAAATAAAAATCTGCTATCATTTATAGGTAAAGTAGGTAATATATGTATATTTGCCTAAGTTAATGCATGAACTAAACAAAAATAGGCTAATTCGTTAATGTCAAAGGCTCAAAGGATATGTTTTCGTAGTAATGCTGAAAATAGATGGAAGGGATCAGGTAAAATTTACATTGGGCGAGTTTGAAGTAACTCAAGTTATGTTGGAACGAATTTCACTAGTTCATTCCTAGTTTATTATTGTTAGCCTTTATTAGTCTTCATCTTCTTCTTCATCTTGACATGTCATTTAAAATTTTGAAGGTCGGCAATCATCAACTCGTCACTTTGCTAGGCAAGCCTTTTTGGACGTGATGATCAACTCCAACTAAAATCTGAACTTTGGAGACAGCTGCTAGAAATAGGTAGGTTTAAGCAATTAGCCTAAATGCTTTAGCTAAGAAAATCTACCTCATCTGGGAAATAACAGATAACCCGCAATCGACAGCAACAACAGCACAATATCACGCAAAACCAGAGGCATAAAAGCTTGCCAAATAGTTTCACATTATTGGAGCTAAGTTAAATTATATTTAAAATATTTGATAAGTCATATGATAGTCGTCTAGCCTAGTATAAATAAAGTTAAGTTAGTATAGTTCCGACAGGGTTTAATACTTATACGAAATAAATTTTCGCTTACTCGCCTTTGTACTCGCCCTTTTCAATGACCAAATATGAACAGGGCCTAATGTTGTATTATCAAGAGCAATATAATAAATCCTTTATCAAACATGCTACTTATATATTCTACAGAGAGAAAACGATCCATCAGGAGTCAGGTGAACATTCAGAAGCGAATGCCGCTGTTCCCTAATGGGTTTATCTTTATCCAAAACCATTCAACCGGGATAATTCGATTCACAGCAAAGATCGCCCATTACGACCCCAATATTTTAACAAAGGATCACCTTTGAAAGTTTAATTTAGAAGTTCTTTTGTTTTAAGTTGCCATCACCGCAGAATCAGCTGTTTTTGATCGCCCGACACTTTCATTATTTTAATGAATAAATGTCTATTCATTAGGCTTTTTACTTTGAGTAAAGTTTAGCTTTAATAGTTACTTACGAGTAATTTACGCATTGAATTTAAGCTATAATAGAATTTATGGCTTATAATAAAAGTTGAAAGTTGTTAAAACGACCAGTGTAGTCCGTGCCTACTCAACAAGCATTGGATATGGTGTATCCAGATTAAATGTTTTAGAAATATCATTGTTTTTAACAAACCAAACTGCAGACTTCGATTCTTCACATTAAGAATATCATCAAAGTCATAATTTCAGTAACAATTAAATAAAACTACGTGAGAAATCTGCGTAAAAAAGTACATATGTATGATCAATGGAACTGGCATTGCTTCGTCAGGTTCGTGAATATAAGTACATAAACAAAATTTGTTTTTGACCAGATAAACATCTTACAGAGCTTTGAAGATAAAAAGGTTTGCGAACGCTTTGTGAAGTAAAAGTACCTACTTGTAGTGCGGGGTAACAAAAACAAAAGAATTCTTTTGGTAAAGATGCCGTGTTTTTATTAAAACTGACGACACTCAGAGGTTTTCGAAGATAACCATAATATGACATTTAAAACGAAAAAAAAGAGTGGTTGATAATAGAACTGGTACTTATATATCCATCTCTTTCCCATGGATGTCGTAAAAGGTGACTAAGGGATAGGCTTACAAACTTGAGATTATTTTTTTAGGCGATGGGCTAGTAACCTGTCACTATTCGAATCTCAATTCTGTCATTAAGCCAAATAGCTGAACGTGGCCTATCAGTATTCTTAAGACTGTTGGCTCTATCTACCCCAAAAACGATATAGACGTGACCATATGTATGTATGTATGAATGTACTTATATATAGTTATCTAATGTTAAATTTTATAAAGCGGTTCTCGAGATTAGAACCTCTATCTGAGGATAAGAAAAAGTAGACCGACTGATCAATAAACTGGAAAAAATATTAAGTACTATTAAAATTTGAATATAAAATCTTTAAACCGATACCGATTGCTACGTTAATTATTCACCAATCGTCATTTACAATTCTAATTTTAAAATCTGACAAGAGGTCATTTCTTTATATTAATTTTACTACCATCCGAATGAATATTCATTTATTCAGAGCGTTATATTCTTATAGAATCAAGAGTGAATTCGAAATATGTCCAACTGATACTAAGTTATACTTGAAAATCCATAACTACCAAATACATATATGTATGTATATAGTGAATACTTAAAAAAAAACAAAATGAGTTTATAATATATACACAACTGCACATTCATCAAGTGCAACTGAAAACCTCCATGTTGGTCTGGTAGCCAAGAAACACCACAGTCTGTGCTATCTGCTTCTCTTCCCATGCAGATCGTTAAAGTCTATCAAGGGAAAGGCTAGAAAACTAGGGATTCTTCTTTTAGATGAGCTTGTTACCTGTCACTATGTAAATCCCGATTCTAACATTAAGCCATACTACAGCTAATCGTGGACTGTTTTCAAGTCATTTTCAAGATTGCTGGCTCTGTCTACCCCGTAAGGGAAAATGACGTGATTGTATTTATGCGAGTTTGTTATACAAAATTGTATACAAATTTTTAACCGCGTGGACTGAATCACTGTTAACTTCTAAGTAGTCCGCCATTTTGTTTCGCAAGGTGTGATTTAAGATGGCCGCAGCTCTCATTAGTGACGGCGTAGCACTAATTGCAACGCCACTCAAGAGAGCTAGGGAGTGAAAAAAAAAACTTTCATTTCAAAAATATTGTGCTTGGTTTAACTGAAAGGAAATGAAAGCATATTGCGGTTTGAAATAATTTCTGCGATAGAGAAGTTAGTAAAATGTTTGCATAACAGTTACGATATAAATCACGAATGAACTAAATGAGTAATTTATTTGATAAGTTGTTGGTTAAAGTGGATAGATAAAAATTGGGAAGATTGCACAAGCTTTTAGCTTAGCTTTATTTACTGGTCTCTATTAGTAACGAAATCATTATATTCCTACCGACTTGAAATTTTGTGTAGGCCGTATTACAATAAAATTTCATGATGTTGAATAAACCTGGTAAAATACAGAATGGCTAAGACAATAAACATACAATAGAATACAAGGCTTAGAAAATAATTTAATGTTGCACTATTAGTACCTATTTTGTCATTAATAAAATGAAATGGTATCTTTGATAATCCTTTTTTATTGTTGGTAATACTTGCAAGTCATCAACCCACTGACTGGTCCTTACCTGAAATTAAACAAAAATACAATTTAAATAAAAATTATAAATCAATTAAATATATAAAAGATAAAGTTATAAGAAAACTTAGTGACTTTTTTTGAAAATCCTTGAAATTACAAAACAGAAAGGATTTTTTTTATTTTACACAATACATCAAAATTATGACCTTAAAAAACTATATCTTTTAATCTAATTCTAATTATTTATAGACCTCTCTAACTAATCTTATGTTTATTTATATATAACTTTAATCATGTATCAACCACGATCCAGACTTTCGATTTGAGACGAGCAATTTAGGATTTAGGATTCGGAACGAGGGCACAGAATAAAAATGGCGGTCATAAATCAGACGGGAGGACTGCTATCTGCAGAAGCCGCTGTTGGCTTTTCGGCAATATGTGAGTCTAGCTAAAAAAACAAGAATTTCTTATAAGCTCTTATGATTTTGGAATTTAACTAGTTTTTTATTCATTGAGTCTCACAAGATATTAAGGTTAGGTATTCAAAGTATCCACTTCCATTCAATCTATCAGCATACACACATATTATCACATTTATATCCCTTGCAGGCTGGACAGAGCCAACTATCTAGAAAAGACCAAAATGTCACTTATTAGTGTGTTTCAATCAAAATCCTAATCAGCGAAAATTTAAAAACATATTCGAGTATTTAACAATATAAAATTTAAAATTAAGACTTATTTATTCAAAACTTATATTGGGAACATTTAGTTTAGCCTGGTAGCACCGACGAACCCTTTCTTTGCTAAAAAAGCGATCTGTCGCGTAATGAAGGCAAGCTCTCTTCTGCTTCTACCGTAGGTGACAACATTCTGTTTGACCTGTCTACGGGACAAGGAACACGTGAGTCGGTGAGGACCATTTCTAGCCATACTATTATAATTTGTTCACAACAAATGTTAGCTGGGGTATATAAGTACATACTTTGCTAACACTTACTCGTAATATCTCATGCAAAACTGAAAATGGCGGACTTATTCAATATTTACTGCGAATGTGAATAAATAAAACAGGCATCATGAATATGCAGATGCGTCGCTCAATTGCATTTCGCAAAATTGCATTTGTGTGACTTGATTACAGGATTTCCGATGCGATGACATCATTGTATAATGCGCCAGTACCTCTGCTTCATTCCAGTTGGAGTTCACGGAATTTGACCTTATCCCGTTTCAGATTTCATCTCTCGTGAAAAAGTAGTCTAAGGGCCCAGGTGTGAATTTGTGTGTGCTTTTATCAGCGTCACCTAGTGGCAACGCGATAACACTAATTGCAATTCAATACAATTTGCAAGGAAAGGAAAAGTAGGAACAAAACGCGCAGTTTTGGCGTTTTGGCAACTGAATGTGTAACCATAATCAAGGCTGGGTTAGGTTCTCCTACAAAGCTGTCTATTTAAGGTATTTGTCAAAAAGCTACAAACAAGCTAAGCATTGAACCCCCTTTAGGCTAGCGTCCCTTTAAGGAATAGACGGGAACATTTTCAAAATGGAGACAGAACTTCTTTTAAAGAACACAACGGAAAGCTCTTCAAAATGAGCTTCAGCCCCAAAGGAGTGCTTGCACTAAGCCCAAACAAATCGATCACTGGTAAAAGAAGACCAGGTGAAAAATCTCTGTATTGTTAGGGGAGTAGGCACTCCCCAGAAGAGCTTTAGAACCGGTTACATCCTCACATTTCTGGAGAAAGGCCCGATTAATTTTATGAAATTCGTAAGGTATCATAGTCACGAAGCTAGTAGTAGTATAGTACTACTAGTATAGTCACAACTGAGAGCTTTAACACATATTTCTGCTCATCTATAGATACAGAAAGCTGTTGTAGAAAATTATTTTATGCTAACTTTTGCCCGGATTTTCGATCCCAAAGATTTCAAAGTCACCATGCGTTACATACATATGTAAGTACATAAAACACGCCTCTTTCCCGGAGGGGTCGGCATAGACTACATCTTTCTAACTTGAAATAAAACTAAAGTTCGTATAACGGTTGAAGATTTATAAATTGTAAAAAGAAATTGAGGCCTCTGCGGGTCATAAATCAGAACTTTTTTATAATTATTTCTATATTGTATTATGTTGCTTTATACAAAGGTCTAGGCAAAGCTAGATCTCCACAAATTGACCTAAATTTCCCTGAATTCTCAGTTTCATTTCACGTTAGATTTCTATGAACGTCGGGTTTTCCTTACACAAGCTCGTAACGATCATCGAGTTGCGAGTCGAGTACTCGATACGTCACTCGATGCGAGAGCCCTCTCGATGATTACTCTCGACGCATGCCCCTCCAAATAGCATTTCTCCGATTTCATTCGCAATAGGAACTTTATTCCACTTTTGCTTTGAAATTTCTATCTTTTTTGTAGTTCTATATATAATCACTGTAATTTAATAAATTCGACGCCTAGCAAAGATGTATATTTATTTTAAACATTCAACCATATACCACTACTCTTTCGGTAGTAGAATATAGACTACATTTTTTCACTTGCTACAGTACCTTAATCGTATGGATTGTTCGTCGTTTGTATTGTAATAATACTCCTTCTCACCAATCAAGCTTGGGGTATGATTTTCTATTTTTCTCTTTCCATATTTTCCAATTTTACATAGTCTTCAGTTTTAAGACCATTGGCACGCATATTCTCTGCTAGGTACGCATCACTGCTACTACGATTACTATACGATTCACGATGTCAAGCCAGGATTTATTACTAGTATGTTATGAGAGAAAATCTAAATAAACACATTTACCACATCTTACGTGGTAAAAGACTGAATGGAAACGTTCAGCTGGGCGGCTTAATGATAGAATTGTGATTCAGATAGCAGTATTTTGCTAAGCCTTCGCTTAAAAGAAAAATACAATACAGTAACTTTATTGCATCACAATACATTACAGCAAATTCACACTTATGTTATAAACATAGCACCAGAAGGCGACCGTATCACTTAAATCGATCTCTTCCAGGTAACCTGTAAATTGTGTAAAATAAAACTTCACCCAGAGAAAAAATTGCAGGGGGCGCTGAGAACTTATAGCCTATTCTATTTTCAAAATATATGTATCCTACTCGTACTAATACGAGTATTATAAATGCGAAAGTTTGTATGTCAGTATGGATGTTTGTTAGTCTTTCACGCAAAAACTACTAAACCGATTACAATGAAATTTGGTATGTAAGGTAAGTAGCTGAAGACCCAGAATAACATATAGGCTACTTTTAATCCCGAAGTTCCCGCGGGAATGATAGGGTTACCATGCGGACGAAGTCGCGGGCGGCCTCTAGTAATAAATGAGCTGATAAAAAAGAAATTTAAATAACGATAATAATTCCTGTAATACTGTACACAAATACCCTTATTAAGCGGTCTACACTCGTGCATAAGCTGTCTTCCGGCGTTCGCTTGACCCAAGGTCGAATCTATTGTTCGTTCCTCTCACCCACACCCTCAATGTATTACGTTTATAGGTCAACAATACCCGTTTAATTATGTCACGTTAATTTCATATAACAGATTGGTTTTAAACTCTCCTGTAGGTATAGAGAAGATAAGATAAAGTGTACCAGCTTTTACCGTGTGGTTTTCGGCACTTTAAATAAAATCACTTTATATCTTTCCCATGGATGTCGTAAATGGCGACTAAGGGATAAGCTTATAAACTTGGGATTGCTCTTGTAGGCGATGGACAATCAATCTGTCACTATTTGAATCTCAATTCTATCATATAGCCTTACAGCTGAACGTGGCCTATTGGTTTTTTGAAAACCGATAAAATTATAGTCGTCATAAATATACATATATACATATAATCACGTCCTAATCCTATACGGGGTAGACGGAACCGACAGTCTATATATATGCATAATGACAAAGGTTAATACGGCGTGTTAAGAGTTAAACTAATTTTAACATTTTTCAACTATTGTTTATCTTATTGTAATCTCTCAGTTCAGTAATGAACAGAGCATACAAAATATCAATTTTATTTAAACCCGTTGAAACCTACTGTATCGGTTTTTAAAACCTTGTCCCGAAACTGGTTATTCGATAATTAATTGCTGTTACTCGCGCTTTATCCCCTTAAATTAAGTCTGTCGCTTAAATTAATCTGGGATTTATTGCCGTTTTGTACAAACTTGTACAGAATAAGCAGATACTTGTATTTATGCATTATACAATTCCAAAGAGCTTTTATAAATTGCCTTTATTCAAAGGAATTTTTACACAGCGATCCATTAAACTCCATTACAGTCCCCGCAACAAGGCGGAAGCGACGCCATTTTTATCGCGCGAAAAACTATCGCTGTTTCGCTTTTTTTTATGACATTTGACCGAAACGAAACGTTACCCATTTTTTATACCCTTTTTTATTCAGAAGGTATATGTATGCTGCCTTCAGCAAACTCTATGCTTTGTATGCGACGCTAAGTTAGCAAACGAAATTATACTATGACGACACATATTTAATATATTTAATATGTAGTTATTAAAAGAAAATATCACATTTTGATTTGATCTCAAAAAGCTATCTATCAATAACTAAAGTGCAAAATTGCTGAGTCGTCAAGTAAATCTTGGAGCATTATCAGCATAGCGACTCTGGAAGTAGGTCAGTGTGATACCGCCGTGGAGAGGGTCACCGCCGCAGAGCACCAGCGTTTTGTTAATACTCCTCAAGACTATAGACCTTGGATGGGTTATAGCATTTTTTTTTTAAAAACGTATTTTTTTGTGCCAGTGATATTGCTGCAGTTCAGTTTGTTTTGTGTTTGCCGCTTCTTCTACACAAGCAGGTAAGGTAGATATAATTTGATTTAAGTTATGCGACGTCAATAAATGATACCTTGTTTCCAATTTTGAAAATAAATCTATTCTTTACTCACGAGTATTACAAGTATTCATTCATTCATATAGTCACGTCTGTATCCCTTGCGGGGTAGACAGAGCCCGCAGTCTTGAAGAGACTGAAAGGCCACGTTCAGCTGTTACCTAATCTTTATGATAGATACAAATAGTAACAGGTTGTCAGCCCATCGCCTAAAATAAGAATCCGAAGTATTTTGTCATTGATTGTAGTACTGTACTTCGCGAGCAGATTGAAAAAGTCCATCGAAGGAAAGACCAAAAATATCATAAACTTCGGATTCTTTATAGGCGATACGCGGGCCCACGCTCAAATACAAATTTCGATGTTTATTGAAGGAAATCCATCACTATCTCCATTCTCTGTATACCTTTCTCTCTTCTGTTTTTTGCGTACACACTTCAACGTTAGTGTAATTTGAAGGCTGCCTTTTATGAATGAAGCCTTTATTTTCCACAGTGGAAACATCCGATACGGTGTGGCGACTTGTACATAAAGTTTACGACTTGTGACTGTGATGTAATGGTTATTACTATCGTAAATGTTTCCGATACTACCGCGCAAATTTATATACAAAAGTTGTACGTGATGCACGCGGAGATCGCTTTATATATTGAAAGTTCTCATTACGTTCCGTTACGTCTCTCTATTCATGTTTTATCCCATACCTAACCCTATATGAGAAGACTTATTATAATTGATACATACATACATATGGTCACGTCTATATCCCTTGCGCGGAAGACAGAGCCAACAGTCTAGGCAAGTCGAAAAGACTGAATGGCCACGTTCAGCTATTTGGCTTAAGGTAGCTAGCCTATCACCTAGGTTGAACGTTGCTAAAGGCGAATTGTGAATTAATAAAGACTTAAGTAAGACTTAAGTGAAAAAACCACTCGGATAGTGAACTTTGAAACGGGCCGCAAAGTAAAGCGGTGAAGGATACAGTCACCTATACATTAGGTTTCGCTGTATGAAACTAGATGACACGATAACAGAGGTGAATTCGCTTTGAATTTTATTATTTTTTTTATTTGGGGCAAATTACACAGATTGAGTTAGCCTCGAAGTAAGTTCGAAACTTGTGTTACGAGATACTAACTCAATGATACTATATTTTATAATAAATACTTATATAGATAAACATCCAAGACCCAGGCCAATCAGAAAAAGTATTTTACTCATCATGCCCTGGCCGGGATTCGAACCCGGGACCTCCGGTGTCACAGGCAAATGTACTACCGCTGCGCAACAGAGGCAGTCATATGATATGATGTTAACTGTACAGCATGCAAGGACGTGAGAAATATAAATCACTTTCGATGATAAATAAACTAGACTGAAAGTTACCTAATAAATAAACTTATTGGATTTGACAAATGGTCGCCGAGTGCCAAAGAGCAAACCTGTGTTATTTTACATTGAATAAAATATTGACGTGGGTATTTCACGAGCGGCCAAATCCGTAGGTTTAGTTTTTTTTGCAGTAAATATAAGTGTAATATGGAAAAGTAGTAAATAGGTGTAGTGTTTAATATTACAAAGGTTATTTTTTCTGTTAAGTTAATTAGAAATCTGCAAATTTGTTAGATATTATGATAAGGGAATGTTGTGATGTGAAAGAAGATGTAGTTAATAGAAAAGGGTATGTTAAGATGGTTTGGTCATGTGGAGAGGATGAATGAAAGCAGGTTGGCTAAGCAGATATACAAGGAGAGTGTGGAGGGAAAGGTCGGAGTGAGAAGACCTAGACGAACGTATATTGATCAAATTAAGGACGTCCTGGTAACCGAAACCGCCGAGCATGCATGAAGAGAGTTATGAATGGGGATGAAGCGAAGGAAGTGTAAAGAGATCGTGGAAAGAGGTAGTCTCTGCCTACCCCTCCGGGAAAGAGGTGTGATTTTATGTACGTATGTTGTTAGATATCATCTGCCGTTGTTGTTGTTTACATAAGCCCGTAAAGTATAATTTTTTAAGGATTTGCGGTTCGGTTCAACACGCGAACGAAGTCACAAGCTTTTCCACTTAAGGAAATAAAAAATATATATTATTTTTATATTTTTGTCTGTAACGAATTTACACCAAAATTACTGGATCGATCTTAATAATCTTAGAAACTTTTGCCATAGACAGAATATAATTTCAGATTAAGAAACATTTGCTTTTTTTTCGGGAAATTCCACTGAAGTGGAGTGAAATAGAGTGAAATCAAAATGAAATGCCGCTCAGGAGATGTTTACTAGTGGACAAATGTTAGTTTACACGTGGCATCGCCGCGACAATTTCTATTTTCGTTCTTCGTTTACCTACGTGACTTTGCTGTCGAGCAAATAATAATATTTCTCTTAAGTCTTTACCTATAACTGCTTATAGATTTTGACGCGAATTGATAAAAGTAGTAAAAAGAGTGCCGTGTGGTTTCTGGCACCAATACAAGAAAGAATAGGACCACTCCATCTCTTTCCCATGGATGTCGTAAAAGGCGACGAAGGGAAAGGCTTACAAACTTAGGATTCTTTTTTAGGCGATCTTCTTATTTTTTATTTATTTTATTCTCATAATATACAAAAAAAGGAGAACTTGATATAGTTTTACATTTTATGCGGGACATTAAAACCACGTAGGATTGTTTCGTGCTAATGCAATGATTCTGCGTCCTCTAGTTACGATCTTTGAACGGCTATCTGATTAGTCAATGGTTAATTTTTTTTTTTATTTACTAGTAGGTGATTATTGTTTTTATACACCCAAAAGATGGGCCCATATGCATCACATCAAAACGAGATGATGGGGACATTTTTTCCAGTAACATTCCTCCCCGCAAATGTTTGTCAGAAATGAACGAAACAATAACATTTTCATCGAAAATTAACACTTATATCAAAAGCAAATTAATACCTCTTTATGCACAGACACAGAGGAGCATTGAGTGCGATCAATATAATGTGCCGAACTGCCGACCACAGGCGTTTCATCCATACAATTTGTATAGCAATTATTTTGTTTAAGCAATATAAATGTGTGATTCCCGGCACCAATAGAAAAAAGAATAGGACTACTCTATTTCCATTTCCCACGGATGTCGTAAAAGGCGACTAAGGGATTGGCTTATTAACTTGGGATTCTTCTTTTAGGCCATGTACTAGCAATATGTCACTATTTGAATCTCAATTCTATCATTAAGCCAAATAGCTGAAGTGGCCTTTCAGTCTTTTATTTTGCTTTAAATGCGCAAAAATTATATCTTTAGCCAAAACTCCAAAAGAAAAATGTAACGTAACACTAAAATGTAAATTAAAGGCTTTTAAAAATCTAATAACATTTGCGTTGTACTCAATCTAAAATCAATACCAAATATATTTACACGAGCACTCTATCATAACCGTATACCTACTATATTGGATAACATTCTAAATTTAAATTCCTATTGTAGATTATTGTTGACACTTTGATGTTTGCTCTGTGAAATGAAATTATTATGCAAATATCGGAATTACACCGATCATGGCGCGGCCTATATGCTACGCCATTACCGCTACGACGCGTAGACATTGCGAGGCTACGAGTCGTAGCGTTAATGGCTCGTAGCATCTCGTAGCACATGTAGCGGCTTAATGGAATTTGATTTCATATAAAATTATCTTTTATACAGGATGTTTAAAAGTTATATTTTTTTGGAATGGTTTGTGTGTATTTATCTTTTGCTACGTGTGATATGTATTTAGGATAATACTGTATTGTATTTTCAACCTTATTGTTATATATGCAAACCAAGCGATCAAGTTTTATTTATACTTTATAGCATAAAGTCATTTAAATACTTTATTGCTCGAAGAGAGTGTTGAATCTTATTGTTTTTGCAATTTCATATAGAGTCATCTGACACTTTTTATTTTAAGCTCCCAGTGAAAACCAGGGTCATGACCATTTCATTACATAAAGCTGAGTGGTACCTTTTTGTTAGCATATAAGTTAGGATAAGATTTTTAAGTTTTAACTTGTATTTTATACCCCAATAAAATAATTCCTTTCAAAGAAAAAAATCGTTTTATTGGTATGTGACTCAATTTTTGATTTTTACATCACAGTGTCACATATAATGTTTAATTGCTTTTACCCTAAGACAAAAATCTATGTCTCTGTCTGCCCCGCAAGGGACCATATGTATATGTATGTATATGTACATACATAGCCTTACCCATATTTTATTTTACTATTCCCAGTATCCATAATCCCTTAATGTAACGGACATATAAAGCTTAAAACGCCGCGATCAAACACCTTGTACGTAATAAGCCTTTACATTAAAGGGTACATTAAATATTTGATGTAGGATTAAGATTTTGTTAAACCCAGAGCCAACAGCTACAAGACACAGAGAAAACTAAATTATGATAAATTACATAGATTTCCAAATAATATTACACTACTAGAGAACGACCGCGGCTTTGCCCGTTTAAAACAAAAATAACCATTAATTTTAATTCCCGTAGCAAGTTATTCGGTATAAAATAAAATAAAGAAATTGTTTAAACCCTGGACTATAACTCATTTAATGACTGTTCTCTATAGCTCTAATTCCATAAAATCCTCGCAAATAAACTCGCAGGGTCAAGCTAGTCCACAATAAAAATTATTTGACTTGATGGATATAACACTTAGCGCAAAACAGAGTTCTTTATCTGGCAACCCCGCGGCCTCAAAATCTGTGGTATTGAGAGGGTAAAATGTATGGCCTCTTTGTGTGGAAAGCCGCTTATCCTACTTATGAATATTTCAGGCACCCATCCTAACATTCGGCTGTAAGGGGAATGAGGCGTTTTTAAAATGTATGGCCTATTACGAGTAATCGGTTTTGTTAGCTTAATGTGGCGTGGGTATACTTAGCGGATTTATGTAATCGATGTAGGCGAAGGAATGAGTTAAGTACTATATTGGTATCTATACTAATTAATACTATAAATGTGAAATTCTATCTATCTGTATTCACAGCTAAACCGCTGTACCAATTATTATCAAACTTCGTCTCAAGTCTGTTATTTATTTAAATCAAGAAAAAAAAATGCAACTAGAACTTAGACTAAGGAGAAAGTTCAATAACGGGTCATCCTAATTTGATATTTTATGTATGTATATATATGTATTTATTAATGTTTATTATGTATCTTGTATGTATTTTTTTTTTTGTAATGTATGTATTTTTCAGTATGCATGTGCACTTTATCGCACCACCAACTTAAAGATTTTCTTTTTGGTCAGCTGGTTGACTGGTAGAGAATGCCAAACGGCATTAAGTCCGCCTTTTGTACATTTTTGTTTTGTGCAATAAAGTTTTAAATAAATAAATAAAGTTTGTACAAGGGCACTACTTATTTCTTCCAGTATTTCTTTTTCTGACAATTCTAAGGAGACCGGTCATAGCGGGAATTTGAAATTACGCAGGCGTATAAATCCTCGGCTTATGTCTATTCACTGTTATTTTATTTCAACTTAGCACGAAAAGAATAATAACTATAGACCTAGTTGTATCTTCATATCTTCTCTTAAAACCGAAAAAGCTGTAAGTATTTGTCATTAAATATTTAACATAGTTTCACAAAAATATCTAGACTACAGTTACGAAACTAGCGTTACATCTTACAACAAAGGGTTTGAGGCATTCAAACTTCGCCGGATGTAGACCCATGTAGCAGCAATCCGGGACAGCTTCCATTTCCTGTATGCAAATGACGGTAGTTCCGTGCATGTGTAACTTACATGATAATACATACATACATACATATAATCACGTCTATATCCCTTGAGGGATAGACAGAGCAAACTGTCTTAAAAAGACTGAAAGGCTACATTGAGCTATTTGGCTTAATGATTGAATTGAGATTCAAATAGTGACAGGTTGCTAGCTCGTCGCCTAAAAGAAGAATCCCAAGTATATAAGCCTATCCCTTAGTCGCCTTTTACGACATCCATGTGAACGAGATGGAGAGGTCCTATTCTTTTTTCATTGGTGCCGGGAACCACACGGCAATTACTATGTAATTGGAGTAACTACCTATTTTTGAAAATCTCGTAGAAAAGTGATAAACAAGAATTTCACTATAATGTGCAAAAATTAAATTAAAACAAATATAAATGCTTGTGTATTCTTTTACAAATAAATCAAGAAATGACATGTAATCTGTAGCCTCGCAAGTAAAAATCGAGATTAAAAAATGTACTGGGTCTCGCCGCAGATGTTCCCGAGGGACCCAGGGTCAGCTCAAGAACTTTGCAAATAACGAAACTTCGTCTAATCCCCTCTAGACAACTGGGGCACTTTGATATTATGATCGACAAGAATAAACTTGTCTTAAAAAGACTGTGCTAGCTATTTTTTTTAAGATCTGGTTCCATGGGAGTTAATTTTATTAGCTTGACGGCCTATGTTCTAGGTCGGTGAAGTTTTCCTTTAAGACGACAAGTCTCGTATTCGATTCCCCGTGAAGACATAATAGTTTAGCATAGCAATTATTGTTTTAAGTACAATATGGTATTTATAATAGAAGTTATATAACTATTTTCTTTATTTCTATGCTTCCAACCAATACATAGTGCATAGGAATCATGTTACTAGTTTTGAAGAAGGGATGTTGTTTATTATACTGTGACTTGTCTAACGATGTTGTTTTGAAGCGTTCTTAATTGGACACCTCACAGGTAACAAACAAGGTTCATATTTCCGTAACAAATTGATATATTGAGGTAACAAATTGATGCCGTAAATCGATATGATTGATGGTAAATTCTATTTTTGAAAACACGTAGGTGCTTAGTAGAAAGTGCGTACATATGTATGTAAATTTGAAACCTGTATTTTAAAAACTGGCCATTAATAATGAAACAATGTTTCTATTTTTAAATTGTATTGATATATACGTATTTCAAGTACTGGCAGTAAATGTTAGTCTCTACTATGAGGTCAAAAATATAAGAAATAAGTAGGGAATAGGTAAATCTTTACCATGATGCAATATGGGTTAGGTTCCTTTGCAGACCGTAGTCCCTTCGTGTAAAAACTACACACCAATCCAAGATCGACGTTTGGTCGCACCTTGGGCTCCTCAACAAGGACCAACGCCTGGGGCCTCATCATCTCAAGCTCAATTTGAGAAATAAGTTCTACAACTATGTACCTAAAAAGTTAAGTCTTTATGAAATAAACATTACTCGTATATCAAGTAAGTCCATAGACAATTCAAGTAACAGAGTCATGAATCATGATCACAATCGTATACGGTCATTTATTTTAGTGAATTGTTATGCAAATTAAGACTGCCTAACTGAAGGGCAATTTCTCTGTCTGAGAGATGTTTCGTTTTCTAGCGATTCGAGGAACAAATTTACCTTTTTTTCGAAACGCACATACTATCATGACTGTCTGCGTTTGACTTGAGTACCAAAATTGCAAAAATATATATTAAACCGACAAAATTGTAATAATACAAATGCCTAATAGGTTGTCAAGCTTACCCACCCTAATATCCTCCGGCTCGAAGGACTTTTGAAATATTGATAAAGGAAAGGTCATCTGAACATTAAATCAACTCTTACCTCTTCTCCGCTAGGAGCCGCCCTTTCCCTCCATGTCCTGGCCGACTACTATGATCAGTATGATGAAGACCAGCAGTAGCACCAATATGCAGCATATGGCGACTGCCAGCATAGCAGCGTGCTCGCCCAGCTTGGCGGCGCTGTGCGCGGCGCACGACCGCGCCGCGGTGAGCGTCGCCGCGACTACTCGTGCACTTATCGTGCTAACAAAACTATTCGAAATTCAAAAATTCCCGCGCTTATAAAAAAATCCAATATCAAACTTCGGTTTACACTCATTCGTTTGAATTTTTATTTTTTATTTAATGTAATTTTAAAACGACTATCACTTTCCTTCAGGCCAACAATCAGTCTTTCAATTTTGGAACCAATTTTGCGATCACAATATTTATGTCGATTTCAATCTATTTCCAATATACCAATAGCAATATTTATTGTCATTCCTATGAAAGCAATAATAACAAAGTGTTCAATTTGGGTACAATGCTTTCAGCTCGCCGAGGCGAGTGATTGTTATATACGGTCATTCGCCATCTTGAAATTAAAATGCGCGAAGCATCTTCCAATTTCAGTTCCATTTCCGCCTGCGCCCACCGGTCATAAAATATTTAGAGCACAGAAGTTTATTCGTATAAATCGGAACTTTAAATTATCATATAACTCCTATGTCTTAAAGATAAATGTTAAATCTGTGAGTATAATTCATATGAATAAGTACGTCAAGTACCACCGATGGAAAAATATGGATGTTTTGAGTTGGAATTGCGATAGGACAAACCTGTGCTTGGGAACTTGAAACGGGCACGCTTTTAAATCCCTTGCGAGATAGACACAGTCAACAGTCTTGAAAAGACTGAACGGCCACGTTCAGCTGTAAGCGGCTTAATAAAGCAATCGAGATTCAAATAGTGACAGGTTGCTAGCGCATCGGCTATAAGGAGAATCTAAAATTTATGAGCTTTTCCCGTAGTCGCCTTTTTCAAGGAACACGGATAATCCGACGATGGTCTATTGAAATACTCGTAGCGTACCTGTACACTCGTTATTTTGCTGCAGCTGTTTTGTGCCGCAACTCCAATTAGAACGGCCGCCGAAAAATACCATCCATAGCAACAGTTCTTGAACATTCATTTCCTCTTCGAGATCGAGGTACCTGTCGACCCCGGAGGGTTTGAATACGGCCCTCAATCGGTTATTGTCACGAACCCATTGTAAATTGGGGCCTATTGAACTTGAACTGTTTAATAATAACGATGTGTGTGTGTTATGTTATGTAAAAGCATTAGATTTTGCGCGGGATATTGCTACCGAATTCCTAAATACGTTTCGTTAATAAAATAAATCTGTCATTTACTGTATAGGTACTAGCGCAAAAACTTTCTGTACAACGCCTATGGTTTAGTGTAAAGAGATTAAGAACAAACAAACATAATTTGGCGTTTATAGTATAAGTTAGGATTCAATTTTTTAACTACAACTACATGTCGTTTTTTTTTATTTTTGTCAAAGGCATCCGCGGATGTCCAGCGTCACGGCTCACGCTGTGATATTTGCTGACTGTAGACCTTTTTGGTACATTTTAGGATGAAAATTGTCATATTTTAATCTGTATTTTGTACCAAAACAAAATTTTTCCTTTCTTTCTTCCTTTCATTTAATTTTTATTATTTGTTTTGTTAGTCATTCATGCAATCACGTTCATATCCCTTGCGGGATAGACCGATCCAGCAATTTTGGAAGACTGACAGGCCACGTTTATCTGACACGTTTAGCTGTACGACTGTATTATAGTTATATTTCAATGACATTAATCACAACAATTTATAAAAAATTCTGTGTCGATATAAAATTTACGTACCTAAATAAGCAGCTCATATTTTATTCAAATTTAAAAACATACTAGAAAAGAACACTGCACTCCCACATACTTTTCCCGCGTCATAGTTTCAATCAGCAAACGAGATGTGTTGCTTTTTTTGACCTGCAAAGTGCACTGAAAGCCAAAAAACCGGGAAATCTCATGAAAATGTTATGTTTTGTATGCGGTACGTGCCGAAGAATAAAATGATGAATTTTCTTTTGGACTCGGCTATATTTATTTTTAAACGAATTCATATCCTACTAATATTTTAAATGCGAAAGTTTGTGAGTATGTCAGTATTGATGTTTGTTACTCTTTCACGCAAAAACTACTGAACCGATTATATTTATATTTTTATCTCAGAGTTCCCGCGGGATTGATAGGGTTTCCATGCGGACGAAGTCGCGGGCGGCCTGTAGTTACCTATATAAAGCACTATTTAGTTCTCTCTTCTCTAGATAAAATACTTTAGTACCTAGTCTGCATGTAGGTATAGTAGAAAAAATATATATCTAATTTTTCGCCATAATTTTATACTAGCAAAGCTCCAGGTCAGAAACCATTCTATATTCGATATATTCGAATTTCAACTATGGCCTCGAAACAAACAAAAAGGCAGCAACAAAACTGTTTCGCAATCCAAAAAACCAATTTAAAAATATTGTTTTAGAGATAAAACTAAACTACGCAAAGAAACGATTAGTTTCACACAACTGTGGATAGATAAACGAGAGGCTGGGTGAACATCATCAGAGCCGTTCCGTTCACGGCTGAAAGCGTCCAATCTCCGTTCGTTTTGTTAATGCCCCTGTTTTACAAGTTCTGCGTTCCCCTTTATGGAAATCGACGAGCAAAATAATGCAAATAGTACATTTATTTGCATATTTTTTTAAAGTTCTAAACTACTACTATAAACTAACTCGTACATTTTTAGCATTTTTATTCCGACTAAATGCTGTATGCGTTTAGTGACATAGATGATCACTGACTGTTTTCCTAAAAAAATAAAACTTGTTAGGCGGTTTTTTGTCAAGCGGACAGCTGAGTGAACGTACGTAGTGAATTTTTGTAACTTTTATATCTACTTAATACATAAAAGAGGAATCTGCCTGATTGATTGACTTTTATTTCAACATAAAGCCTAAACTGCTGGACTTAGGGACCTGTAAATTTGGTAGGTTTTAGATACCCATATGTGGTCTGGAAGTGCACTAAGAGAGGATTTACTGAAATTTATGTTTTAGGCAAGTAGAGCCGATGATGTACATGTTCTTACAAATCAATTTCAATACTTATATTTAAAAAGATAACCATAATGATTTTACGTTTTCAAGTCTAAGATATGTTAAATATGTTAAGTTAAAAAAATCATCAAAATTGCTTATTATAAGTACTCACAACATACGCCTTACTTCGCCTCCGGGCAAACAAGAATTTCAAACAAAATCTTATCTTAAACCACAGTAAAATACAGTTCAAAAGGCGTTCAATATCATTTTCTAACAAGCTCGTCTCTTTATTGGGTCATGTTTAAGCATTATGTTAATGGCTGTGTGTATATGATAAAATGAAACTGTAGATGAGAAGGGAACGCTGAAGTGACTTACAGACGAACAGATTGGTGTTTAAGTTTCCCTTGTTACTATGTAACGTTGCAACCATCCAATTCTACCTTTGAGGATTTTGTCAAATTAATTTATACGCACTATTATCATAAATACGAAAATCTGTCTGTCTTTGTCTTTGACATTTTCAGTTTTGGTGAAATTCTGTATGTATATTTGACTAAACATAGAAAACTCTTATCTGGAATTTTCCACGGTGGCAAAAAAACAGAAAGAAAACTACATTATTCAGTCTTTTTTGCGGAAACACATTGCACCAAACGTTATTGCTGCTAATTTTGTTTCTAAATAACAAATGTTATGAACTACTGAATAGAAATTCTATCTGTCTACATTCAAAACTATTAAAAATAGATATTATTACGAGAAAAGATGAACTGCATTTTAAAAAATCTTTCAAAAAAGTTATAATTGTAATTTAATATCTGAATTTAATTACAACTAAATAAGTTGCAAGTATTATTATGACTCTGTTCTAATCTATTTTCATATTAATATGTGTAACGAGAAAACAGTGAGGAATTGGTTAATAGAATTTAAACCAACAATAATTAGTAGACACATTCTAATGGCGTCGTTAAGCTGTTACACAAAAGATCGATGTTACAGAAATATAACCGAAATAGTTTATGTAATTATTTCTTTTTTAACTATCTATATATATATACTATAAAACGAACATTACAGTAATAAGTCACGTCTATCCCTTAGCGGGTAGACAGATCCGACAGTCTTAAAAATACTGATAGTCCACGTTGTTTGGCTTAATGATAAAATTGAGATTCAAATAGTGACAGGTTTCTAGCTAATCGCCTAAAAAAAGAATCCCATGTTTATTAGCCTATCTCTCGCCTTTATATCACCTTTTACGACATCCAAGTAATAGGCAAGTATATCTTTAATAATATATCTCTCTCTCTTTATACATTGATTGATGGGCGGGTCAATGTGTGCACATTATGCATAACGACATCGTTCTATCAGTTAACAGTTACAGAAAAACTAGGACATATCTTTAACTAGTAGTATGATCACACAAAATATTTTTTTTTCAAATTTATGTACTTACATACAAGTCTGGCCTTTCTATGATCGCGATATTTTGTAGTTAAGCGGCTGTATTCATTTATAAACTAATTAATGTGCTGTTGATGTATCTTCTAACCACGCGCCTGATATGTGGTGGGGGGTAGGAGGTATTTTGTAAGCATTGTATTTAGCAGTTCAGCTGCTTTATTTCCTTTGGACGGCCTCTGTGGCGCAGCGGTAGTACGCTTGTCTATCACACCGGAGGTCCCGGGTTCGAATCCCGGTCAGGGCATGATGAGAAAAGAACTTTTTCTGATTGGCCTGGGTCTTGGATGTTTATCTATATAAGTATTTATTATAAAATATTATAGTATCGTTGTATTATTATCTCGTAACACAAGTCTCGAACTTACTTCGAGGCTAACTCAATCTGTGTAATTTGTCCCGTATATATTTATTTATTTATTTGGGGAGGTGTAGCTGAATACTGAGACTCCCAGTTAGCGTAGGACCCGCACACTAAACCCTACATATGGAATGGAAAGGTATGGTTAAGCCAGATTTCCTGAAGATGGTCAACGACACAGATCGAAACTCGATTTGGGATTTTCTTTTTAAGCGATGGTCTAACCACCTGTCACTACCTGATCTTCTTCATCGTAAGGCAGTCCAGCTTATCCCGGCCTTCGAGTCTATTCGAGGCTGCCCGTTTTGATTCCTCGTAAGGAAAAAATAGGTATGCAATTTTACTATATTTCAATTAGGTAAATTTATTATTAGTAGGTATAGTTAAGAAATTGTAATTATCACATTTTGTCAGCTTTATTAAAAAAAAACTAAACTCTTGAGATATGTGATATGTGTAATTAAAATAAAATTTGCATAGCAAATTGGTCGGTTATAACCTAGGATAAAACCTCACATCCCAACGGGAATCTCTAAGCATAGCTTCCGTTGACTCATATGCCAAAGTCCCTTCGGCCGCATACGAAACTGTAGCATCCATAAAGTAGCCCATATAAAACCGTTATAACAACAAAACTAAACCCGAAACTTTAATGTCACGTCCCGTCGCGGCTGTGAGGTTGACAGTTCATTTGATCGTTGTCGCCATTGTCCAGATGTCATGGCGGTCGTAAACTTTGCATTGTCACCGAAACTATTGTTTTGAAACAGTAAATAGACTGAGCATTCGCTAATTACTGTTTTGTGTGTTTACGATTACGAGAGTCTAATACCAATATGAGCGGACCCACGTCCCGAAGTATAGCGGTTGATGGTGCAACTGGGAACACTAAACGATGACGATATACATATAATCACGTCTATATCCCTTGCGGGGTAGACAGAGCCAACAGTCTTGAAGACTGATAGGCCACGTTCAGCTATTTGGCTTTAAGATAGAATTGAGATTTATAAGCCTACCCCTTAGTCGCCTTTTGGGAGAGAGATGGAGTGAATTCTTTTTTCTATTGGTGCCAGGAACCACACGATGACGACTTTGCTTTATACTAACTACTATAGTGATGTGATGATAGTGATTATAGTTCTTACCTTTCTAGCATGGAATGTTATCATGGTTACACATTCAGTTGCTTGAAAATGCATATCACGATGTTTTCCCTCGCTGTATCATCAATTTAAATCAAACTAATTCAGAAAATACTTTTTAAATATATTCAAAGTCCTAAGAGCAGTGCTTGTTTTAACTTGTTAACATTTGGTTTTCAGCCATTTAACTATAAATGGCTGAAGAACCAAATGTCAATAAAACTGTAACAAAATTTAGGAAGGATATATGTATCTTGAGTAATGTCACCAAATATATTTAAACGTTATAATCTTTACATACATCACGCCCAGAAGGGTAGACAGAAACCTCACCTCACTGACCACGATCTCTTCATGTTACTGCTTTTTACATACATACATATGATCACGTCTTTATCTCTTACGGGGTAGACAGAGCCAACAGTCTTGAAAAAACTGATAGGCCACGTTCAGCTGTTTGGCTTAATGATAGAAAGCCTGAAAGAAGAATCCAAAGTTTATAAGCCTATCCCTTAGTCGCATTTTACGATATCCATGGGAACGAAATGGAGTGGTCCTATTATTTTTTTTATTGGTGCCGGGAACCACTCGGCACTGCTTTATCTACATTTACATAAGCTCGTCGGTTCACGGAACTCTGGGCCTGACCCTTCACCCAACACCCTAATCAAGGTACGTTTATCCGATGTAAATCTATCTAAGTTCGACTGTAAACAATTCAGAAATGTAAAATACATTTTCAAATGTCAACAAGAGCTTATCTGATGTGTTAACAGTGCTCCTAAATCCATCCCGCTGTATCGCTGGCGCTAGATATTGATTTACATTCTATTTGGGTCGAATGATCGAGGTTCAGTTTTACTAAATGAGATTAGCCTTGTAACCGGTATGGGCTCCATCTAAAATTCATTTACAGCCTATCGAAATTTGCTGACATTCAAAATTGACTTAAATCTAATATGGTGCTAAGGTAACGATGGTCAGACCACAGTCGCTTCGAGTAAAAACCAGACTTGCCCAAATAAGACGTACAAAAATGTCTACCCCACCCCTCTAAGGTTTTTGACAATATATTTCAAGTACAGACTACGCGGTCAATTACAATTTTATTATAAGTATATAAATGGTATATAACCAATAAATATGGTTATATGACAATACTGAAAGCAATAATCAGATACGGCACGTCAATTAACGGGAATGGCAGATAATTATCATATTATGTAAATGCTGTGTCACTGAAGGCTGTAAACCCGATTATGCTTGACAGCATTTGCGATGATAAAATTATTGCAATGTGTGATTATCACCTTTGTACATATAGTCACGCCTATATCCCATACGGTCTTGAAAATACTTAAAGACCACGGTCAGCTTAAAAGGCTTTGTGATGGAATACATTTGCAATACTAACCGTGTTGCTATGATACGAACAAAATTATACATACCACCTGTATTATATTTATGACTCACAGTTGGCAAATAAACATTTGAATCTATCAATTGAGATACAAATATTGATAGGTTGCTAGCCCATCGCCTACAAGAGGAATCCCAAGTGTATAAGCCTATCCCTTAGTCGCCCTATACGACATCCATAGGAATGATATGGAGTGGTTCTATTCTAAAGTGCCGAAAACCACACGCCACTACCTTTACCTTTGTTTTCGCGAAATTTTGTAATTTAAAGATTCCATATGGATATAAGTATCTATGGGTTCATAAAAAAAACACCCTATTTAATGGCAGTAATACGAAATCCTGCCTTTAAAAGAAAGCTGGCGAGGCGAGGCTCCTTGTTTCATTTATAGATTTAACCATCATTCAACCATCACTTAGCTTACAGTATGACAATATCCCCAAAACAGTGAAAAGAATACTAAATTTGGAAGGAAGACCTAGACGAACGTATCTTAATCAAATTAAGGACGTCCTGATAAAGGGTCAGGACAAAAGTACCCGAAACGAAGCGAACGAAGTATGCAGAGGTCGTGGCAAGTGGAAAGAGGTAGTCTCTGCCTACCCCTCCGGGAAAGAGGCGTGATTTTATGTATGTATAAATTTGGAAAATTATTCGCCCGCGCGAATTTTACGCTACCGTCGAAAGTATGGCGCGGAGCCGCGGGTAAAAGCTAGTACACTTATAAAGATTTTTCAGTGTTGCCATGTCACCATATATAACGTTTCATTACGTCTCTCCGCTTCGTGACAGTCATTGCAGGGGGCTAAGCCATCGGATTTGATATGATGAAATTGTTTTTCTTAAAAATCATACACATACAACACTCCAAATCTATGAAAAGAAGTATTTTATTCGGTGAATTTTTACAATATGTAACATTTTTTTTAATTACCTTTTTGTAGAGACTACGGAGTATCAATATGTGTTACAATAATAGAAAATAAATTGATTGGTTGGAGTATAAAAAGACGAGTGTCAAGGACAACGACACGCGTCCCTCTGAATAATGTAAAGATTTAGGACACCTATCACGCACAAACAGATGTTACAGCTCCGTCTATATTACAACATTCACACATATTATTACCTCTATATCCCTTGCGGGTCAGACAGAGCCAACAGTCTTAAATCCTAAACTAATAGGCCACGTTTAGCTGTTTATAAGCCTATCCCTTAATCGCCTTTTACGACATCCATGGGAAAGAGATGGAGTGGTCCTATTCTTTTGTAATGGCAACCACAAGGCACAATCGAAACAATTTATGTACAAAAAGAATATAAATACCCTGTGTATTTACATTATTTTTGAAAAAGCAAAGCTTTTAGCAAAGATGGGAGAAGCTTCGTGTGCCCAATGCAAACCCAAAAGTCCATCGTCAAGGGCGTTACCCAGACTGCACTCCAGAAAAGTGGGGATGTAACGAAGCCTATAGCCAGAAGGAAGGAGAGTATAAATATTTCAAAGACAGCAGAATATCATCTGTTCAGGAACATTTTTTTAAATCAAGACATACCTACTTCCCTTTTTTTTAAATTTCCTAAATTATATTTTTGGGCAATCACGTAATTAAATCGATTAGATCAATTCAATAAGATTTAGGCACAGTGACGAGGTGTAAAATTTCCAACTTTTTGAAAGAAACAAAGTCAAGAGCCAATATTAACTAATGTAATTCTTATGTCAATTGAGCAATACACTAAAGCAGGTCAATCACCTGGGTCCCCTGGGAGCTACTTGGGAATATAACAAGAATAATTACATTAGTAATGACTTTTCTCACTTAGCCAGTATATGGTAGAAATATTATGTTTATTTTTTGTTTATTGCATGGAGGCTTTGGAGGTAATAAATTACGAGCTTTAGCAAAAAGTTTGTTGGACGTCAAATGCTTTTAAGTAAAATTAAAAATGTGTTGTCAATGCTTTGTTAAATTCAAAAATTAAATTTTGAGCGTCGGAAGTCATATAGGTAAGGCCCGGTTGAAAAACATAAAGGCACAGGTTCGAATCCTTCCTCGGCCATGCGCCAATGCCTATTTTCAAAGTTATGTTAATAAGTTTAAATACTAACCGATGCTGTAATGGTAAGGGAAAACATAATGAGGAAAACTGCACATTCAGGATCTGGATGTGTAACCAGGATTGAGGGTTCTCCTGCAAAAGTTGCGGAGGTCAGATGGGAGGCAGTGATGGAACAAAGCAATTTATAAATTATTTTAAACTTTCGCGTTTCATTATACTATATTATCTCGTCCGAGACGTCTGTAACATCCGATATAAAATAAACGTAGTTACGGTACGTGCGCGTTTAATACCAATTTTATTTATAAATAGTAAAAAAATTAAAATATTTAAAAAAGATATTGAAATTTCGAACAAAACCGGAATATTCAATGTAACACACAAGTCCCAAACTGCTCTTCAAATCATCAATATTTGTTAATACCAGTAGGGGAGGTTATCAAACAATTTTCAGGTTATTGTGTCGGTAGAAAGATAAATTTAGTGTCTATCACTTGACGTGAATATCATCACAGTTGACACCGACATCGTAAACAAACACAGCAATGGCATTATGACTCATAAAATTAGTAAATTAGTGAACTGCGTACGGAGCTTATGACAAATTAATATTTATCGAAAGATGTTATACGTATATAGCATTTCTCTGTCGTGAGCGGAATAAAAAAAAGTTTTTGACAGCTGCTCTCTTCCCACACAAATTGTAAAAGTCAATTAAGAAAAAGGTTTTTGGATAAGGGATTCTTCTTTTTGGCGGTTGTTTAGCAACCTTTCACTAGCCCTTTCTAGTAAATTTTCACTGTCTTTAATCTAAAACAGATGATACATTTTATTTTTTGTAAAAATAATTAATTATTTCCTTGTGGTACAAATCTAACAATTTATTATGCATTTAATATTATTTACGCACGTAAATTAATAGTCGCTCGGTGACCACGGATCATTGTAACATGATTCGAAAAGTTCGAGATGAAATAAAAGTAGGTACGTTAACCTTGTATTATATATAAATAGTAGGTTTAATGCAACACGAAAGTTTAAAATCAGTTATTTTGCATTTTTCATCAAATCAAAGAAAAATAATCAATGAAAAAAGCAGGTTTTCTTTAAACGTAATCCAAGAATTACGTTAGAGTATTTTGTATATGAAAATTATAAATACATACATACATAAAATCACACCTCTTTCCCGGAGGGGTAGGCAGAGGCTAACTCTTTCCACATGCCACGATCTCTGCATACTTCCTTCGCTTCATCCACATTCATAACTCTCTTTGAAAATTATAACTATGCAATTAACTATTATAAATGTTTGCGATATTTATAACTCAATAGGAGTATTTCTAGTAAAAAGCAAAATTAAAACAACATTCAGAACGCTTTCAAATGCTTCAGAAAAATAATACTGTGCAAATAAAAGAGTTCGCTAATGAATGTCGAGATGCCAGTAAATACTTTTCTCTCATACTCGTAATTACCCTTCTTTACGCCCACTGAGTTGTGTTTATAAAAACGTACAATCCGTAAACCTTTACTTTGAAACTTGTTTTTATATGCGAATAAATTATCCGGAAAAAATGTATGGTTTATATATTTTAACAGAAACATTTAGGAGTACGATCATCAACCTCCTTGCATCCCAGTTGTGCATCTTCATAACTGGAGAAGAACCCATGGTGCGTCTGTAACCACGATCCAGACTTGGGTAAATCACGAAGCCAAGTCTGCGTTTATGACCATCATAAATTGGGGTACTCAAGTTTTTACACGAAGTGACTTCTGTCTGACCTCAGCAGTCTTTCTTTGCAGACGAACCTCTTACGAACGATATAAAAAAAATAATATTTAAGTAACAAACGTGATGGTGTGCGGAACCCTCCGTGCGTGAGTCCAACTCGCACTTGGCTGTTTTTTTTAGTCTACACGCCTTGAGCGTTCGTAACAGATGCTCTTCTGATTAATAAATAACATTAGCTTATTCCTTACTTCGACGTAGCGGTATTAAACTTATTCGAAGGTAATTAATGAGATCGACGAAATAAGCCTTCGAAAACACTAATTAATAGCCAATGGAGTCGATAAATGAAATTCCGTGAATAAAGGTCATGGGAAATGTATCAATAAATAATAGAAGCGTTTTCATCCTGTAATGAAAAGGGGTAATAAGGTTTCTACTTCCTATACAAATATAATTATTCATGCCCGATTTCTTGAAAGTTGGAATTTTCTTTTATCTTAATAAGGAAAATTTGTTCGTCATACAGACCCCAATGTTGAAATATTTGTCTTTAATTTATATATCTTTAATATATATTTGCCGTGTGGTTCCCGGCACCATTACAAAAGAATAGGACCACTCCATCTCTTTCCCACGGATGTCGTAAGAGCCGACTAAGGGATAGACTTGGGATTCCTCTTTAATGTAAATCCCTGCCAATCTAAGGTCTGCCGCGCCGATGGATGCATGGCTAGGGGCGAGCCTAGTCTCGAGCGTGCCACTTCCGCCATGGGGTTGGGCGACCCCCAGGTAATGGCTAGCCTTACCCTGGCATGCGGGGCTCTGCTGGGGCGGACAAAATTTTTCCCTAGCGTCTCGTGGGAATCGCATGGATGCAAATCTTTTGAAAGAGCACCTAGATGGCGGCGATGGTGTCCGCACCCCATCACGTCTCGTTCCCGGCGGGAGCGGTATGCGGTCTGCTGAAAGCCGCTTTGCGACGATGAATGTAAGAGGAGGAATGAAGGATAAGATTGAGGAAGTATGCCAGATGATGGATGAAAGACGTTTGGATGTGTTGTGCGTGAATGAAACGAAGCGGAAAGGATGCGACGCGACGCAGCACGGCCCTTACACGGCGTATTGGTCTGGAATTTCCAGTACCAGCCGAGGCTGTCAAGGGGTCGGTCTAATTCTTTCTGCACGAATGGCTGAGTGCGTGAATGAGTATGAGTGTGTCAGCCCTCGTCTTCTATGGATTAGGCTGAAAGTTGGAATCACTCGGATCTTAGTTCTAGGTGTTTATGCACCTTGGGATGTGGGTTCGAGGGGTACAACATCAGCAAAAAGCGAAAACGAGGAGTTCTGGAATAGTGTAAGAGAAGTATTGAAAGTTACCAAGCCAAATGAGAAGATTATTATGTTAGGTGATTTTAATGGATGGGTGGGTGTAAAGCGTGATGGATATGAAAAGGTGCTTGGTGCGTTTGGTGACGAAAAGGTGAATGATAATGGAAGAAGTGTATTAGAAATTTGTCTAGAGTGGGATCTTTTTGTGTCGAACTCAATGTTTCAACATAAAGAGATCCACACCTACACAAGAGTGGAAGGTATTTTAAAAAGTATGATAGACTTTGTGATTGTAGATGAAAGATTGAAGAACAAAGTGCTGGATACCCGTGCATATCGCGGTGCTGGCATTGACTCGGACCATTTACTGGTGATATCCCGGATAAGGGGTATCTTCAATCGCTGGCGGCACAGGGTAAGGGAGCAAACCAGCGCTTTGGAAAGAGTAAAAGTAGAAAATTTGCAAGATATGGATGTAGGTAAGAAGTATATTAATAGACTGAAGGATGAATTTGAAGATTTAGAGGAAATGAGCGATATTGAAGATGGATGGAAGGAATTTAAAGAAAGAATTGTGAAAGTAGCTGTTGAAGTGTGTGGTGTAAGTAGAAGAAGGAAAGGAAAAAATCACAAAAATGCGTGGATGAGTAAAGATGTGCAAGAACTTGTGCGATTAAAGAAGAAAGCATGGCTGGATTTGTTAGCAGCAAAAGCTAACTTAAGAATGCAAGAGGTTATAGATGAAGATGTGAATGAAGCACGTAAGGAATATAAGAAAATGAAAGATTTGGTTAAGAAAGCTGTGATTAGAAAGAAAGAAGAGTATAAAGAGGATTTTGATAAAAGGCTATCAGAAGACTTTCAGTCAAATCTGAAAGTATTCTGGAAATCCGTAAGGTCAGCCCGAGGAAATACTATAACCAGAGAGCTGACTAGGATCAGATGCCAGGATGGTAGCGTTGTGAAAGGAGAAGAATGTGTACTAAAGATATGGAAGGACTATTTTGAAAGTTTATTTGAAAAAAAGGAAGGAAATAAGAAAGATTTCTGCTATAGCGAAGAAAAAGAGAATGAGATGGAAGGCGAAATTGAAATGTTCGAAATTGTGGAAGCACTTAAGAGTATGAAAGCGGGAAAGGCTGCTGGGTGTGATAGAGTGTCGGTCGAGATGCTTAAAGCAGGAAAAGGCGTAGTAGCTAGTCAGTTGTACTGCCTTTTCAATTTGTGTTGGAGAAGCGGCCGAGTACCAAAAGATTGGTGTAAGGCTGTTATCGTGCCACTTTACAAAGGAAAAGGGTCACAGCTGGACTGCAAAAATTATCGTGGTATAAGCCTGCTTAGCGTCGTCGGCAAATTGTATGCTAAGGTATTGATTAATAGAGTCAGGAATGAAACTGATGACAAAATATGGGATGCTCAAGCGGGATTTCGAAAGGGAATGGGATGTACTGATCAGGTCTTTTCCTTGCGGTGCATAGCCGAAAAGTTTTTGGCCAAGAGTCAAAAAGTCTATTGCACATTCGTAGATCTGGAAAAGGCCTATGACAGAGTTGAGAGGAATGAATTGTGGTCAGCACTTTCTATGCATGGGGTGAGCAGTCTCTTAATACGAGCACTGAAATCCTTATATGAGGATTCGAGTGCTTGTGTCAGGATAAACGGAGCGCACACTGAATGGTTTAAGATTGAGAAAGGCGTTAGGCAAGGATGTGTTGCGTCACCGTGGCTGTTCAACCTATTTATGGATAGCTGTTTGACAGATTTGAAAGAGTCTAAAAGTGGATTAAGGATGAATGAGTTACTCGTCAAATGTCTGCTCTATGCCGACGATCAGGTTATACTGGCGTCATCAGCGGAGGAGTTACAGGAGATGGTAAACTGTATGCATGAAGCTTTAAAAGAGAAAGGAATGAAAGTGAACGTAAGTAAAACTAAAACACTGGTTTTTGAAATGGAGAAAGAAATGACAGCATGTAATATTTTGATTGGAGGAGAAAAAGTGGAGCAAGTGAAAGAGTTTGTATATCTAGGATCAAAGTTTACATCAGATGGCAAGTATGATAGTGATATTGAAAGGAGAGTGAACGCGGGGAACATGGTGAATGGAGCTTTGCATGCCTTTATGAGCAGTCAGAAACTATCCAAAAAGGCTCGACTGGCTGTGCACAGGGGCGTGTTGGTCCCGACATTAATGTATGGGAGTGAAAGTTGGGTATGGCAAAAGAAGCATGAAAGCAGAATAAATGCAGTGGAAATGAGAGCGTTAAGGAGTATGATGGGTGTGAAATTGAGTGACAGGATAAGGAACAGCGTGATAAGGGAATGTTGTGATGTGAAAGAAGATGTAGTTACAGGAATAGAAAAGGGTATGTTAAGATGGTTCGGTCATGTGGAGAGGATGAATGAAAGCAGGTTGACTAAGCAGATATACAAGGAGAGTGTGGAGGGAAAGGTCGGAGTGGGAAGACCTAGACGAACGTATCTTGATCAAATTAAGGACGTCCTGGTAAAGGGTCAGGTCAAAAGTACCCGAAACCGCCGAGCTTGTATGAAGAGAGTTATGAATGTGGACGAAGCGAAAGAAGTATGCAGAGATCGTGGCAAGTGGAAAGAGGTAGTCTCTGCCTACCCCTCCGGGAAAGAGGCGTGATTTTATGTATGTATGTATGTATGTAATTTATACGGGCTTTGTTTATTTGGTTATGTTGGTATACAATTTTATTTTTGAGTAGGTATATGTTGTTTAATACATAATGTTAATGATGTTCACAAGACCACTTAATGACAGTCTAAAATAATAATTGGTTTTCTGCAATAGGTAATCGTAAAACTATTAAGTTTTCACCAAAACTTGATTCTAATTATAGCTTTAGTATAGGTATATGATTTCTCCATTTTGGCAAAGTTTAATGGAAATATTAAGTAAGTATAAGTTTTAATAACGTTTGTTTAATTATAGCATAATTTAAATCGAGTGAAAATTTTGCCTTGCAACGACTCTTAACTTTATGAAGGTAACGGTACAATATTATGTTACAAGCTTAAGGGAACTTATCTGTCAATTAAAAGCATGAGTTGTCAACTTGGGTGTATACGGGAAAATGGAGTCTTTGTATCCGGTGATTGCGTATTAAGTATATACCAGTGGTTACACCATTTTGAGGGGTGGTATAAATTTACATTTTGCATTTTTATATACATCATTTGAAAAGTACTTAACTATTTGACAATATTAAATATAAATATATACATAACAAAATACACGAATTGTGCTATTTGTAAAGTAATAAACAGTGATAGGCAAGACGCTTCGAAATACTCTCAAAAATCCGCAGATTTACGCAATAAACCACACCTTACTTGAATACGATGTTCTCTGAAAAATTTTTTCATAAATCGCTATATTACTTTTAAAACAAGTGTTCAAAATCCATTATACAAAATGCCACCGTACGCCTATGAAGCGAAAAAAGTTAGGGATTTCGCAAAGTTTTAATCCTCTTTTTTATTCCCTCTTAATAGTGCATATAGATTGCGTTCGCAGCATTTGTTACTTTTTGTTTGTTTTGCAACTTTAAAGTCCGCTAAAGCTTCACATGTAAGTTAAACTTTACACCTTATTTACCTTGTGGATTTAGTGCTTTACCTTTAAGTATTAATATCATTAATATCAAATATTTGGTAGGAAGACGGAAGAAGTTAGAAGAAGAAAATTTGATATTTATTTTGTGCTGACTTTTTGAGCCATTTGACTAAACGTGGCCAAATATTTTTCAATTGACCTGCGGTTCTGTCTACTTTTATATCATAAATATGTGATTTATGGTGTATGTCTTTTTTCATTAAGATTTTATTTTTCTCTTTATTGTTTATATAATTTATATACATTAATGGAATTGGGTACCGGTCAAACTAGGACAACAGGAGTGCAGGATATGTTGACAAGGGTTGACACCCTGATTAAACTAAGGCACTGTACATCCGGGCAGGCAGAAAATTGCCCTGAAATTGGGGAATTAAACTCTGAATAGTACCTTTACAATATGGTACTTAAACAATACATGCATTAGCATAATAAGCGTGCTTAAAGATTTTTTTCAATAGGTTGTACCTTTATGAAAAAATAAATGTATTCTGAAGTTATATAAAACTTCGATGTGTACTTAGTTAAAGGCAGTTTGTGATCATGTCAAAAAAGAATGTTTATTTAAAAACTATAGACAGTCGCGTTAATTTTTGTTTTCCCTGAATAAACGGTATTTTTACTGAAAGTTCAGTGCTTAGTACGAACAACCAAATTTATTTAAATAATTAATAAATTGCATTCAAATTAAATTTTCAATGAAACTAAAACATCGATTTATCAATTGAACAAAGCCATTGTACCCAAATCAAAACTTTTAAATCGTTTTCACCTGTACACCTCACAATAGGCGGATTATCTAAACATTAACACTGATAACAACACTAATATTTCAACCACAACATCTATGTATAATCTGGAAAAAATTCTAGAAACACAAAATTGAATTTTGTAGATTAATTTTTCGCGCGTCAATTTTGGCGGGAAACGCGGGCAGCACTCGCTGGGTACGAGAGCGCACTGAAAGAGATTCGAAGGCACTGTTGCCAACTGTCTCTGGCGAGAAGGCTCTAATAGTATCCCAAAAAAGCGCCAGATTTCCAGAGAACAATATTGCGACGATTGCACAGAAAACAAGCACTTATAGAGATATCTTACGGATAAATTTGACGTCATCCGTTAAGTTTTGTACAATTTATTTATTTGACAATTGATTTTTTTTTTCGCTTTTTTTGATTTTTACCTTGTATACTTTAAAAATTTTCTAAAATCCCCTAAATGTATATAACTATCAGGTTACTGAAAATGAGCGCTATTCGCTAAGCTCCGAACTTTGAGCGCTGTCGTAGCCATGCGCCAGATTTAGCGCCGATACCTCTTAGTTGGCAACACCGAAGAGGGCCTGAGGGTTGCAGGGACGGAGGGAGGGGCCCTCAATCATAGGCGGACATCTGTGGTCGGAGGGATCACGAAAAACACCTATTTGCCAACTAATCTTTAATGGATTGCGCGGATTAACGGCTGTGACTTGCCAAGTTCTTATGTGGGATGACTTTTGCAGGTTTCATTTGGTGTTAATGAGTTATAATAACATCGACATTTTTGTAACTATGAAATGTAAGCAAAAATAAATTAAATAAATTCATAAGCTTTTGAGTACGACCACTTATTAGATAACATTTACACATTCCTTACGATAGATTTATACGCAAAACATTTTCATCAAATACTACTTTTAATACATTGTTTTATTAATTTATTGCTAGTTTTCGCCTGCGGCTTCGCCCTCGTGAGAAGTACCCATGTTCTTCTCCCTACTCCACATACAAAATTTTATGAAAATCAGTTCAGAGGTTTTCACGTGAAAGACAAACGAACATAAATTATGATGTTGCCTAAAGAATTTCAGGTGCACGCACCAAATAGCAAATTTACGATTCTTCTCGCGACTGCACAAAGCGGGTGATGGTTTCAGGAAATCCGATCATTACGTGCAAGTACACTGGTGAGAATCCTACCAGTTCGGGTAAAGCCCCTTTGCGGTCCAATTTCGTCTTGGATTGCCCGGCTTGCCGGCTCGGCCGGATAATCCGGATCAGAACCGGTCACAATGAACCGAACCAAACCGGTTACTTTACTCTAATTGTAATGTGTGGGAGAATGTCATCAAAAATTTAAGATAACTCTTTACATTACCCGCTTGGCTGACTGCTAGAAAGTACGCGGTGTTTTGTGGTGCATATAATATCACTGCAGTTGGCCTTAAGTCAGCTCTTTTAAATATTTTGTAATTAAATTAAACAGTTAATTTTTTCAATTTGACATTCCATTTAAAATTATATTATTCTTTATTTAAATTAATGAACACACTTCTTTTTAAAAAGATTATTAAAACTAAAATTAAATTAACAAATGTTCTGTCCCTGAATAACATCAACCAGCATTATCATGAGAATTCACTCAGTTTTTTCAAATCTAAGTGTACTTTTTTAGTTACATTTTTATCTTATCATAGATTACAATTTTACAAACTATTGTAACAAGGGTTTTGTTGTTTTGTTGTTTTTCATTGTTTCATTGATATTTTTTATTGTATTTTTTTTTCTTTTAAGAATATAAGTTTGTAAAGAAATCAAATGATATTATCATGATTTTATGTCTTGTTTGTGAAATAGTACAAAATTAAAATTGTTTTAATGTTCATCAAGGCACCAAAAATCTAAAATATTGTCTCCCAACGTTTCATCAAAAATATGTATAATCTAAATTCGATCGAAAAGTCAGTTATGTGATGATCATAGAAATAGGACTAATATTCCGAAATGATACATAGATAAACTAATGCACTCTTACCTCCATACATTAATTAATGTGACTGAACTGATGTCATTTTAGCACAGGGAAGATGGATGGCTCCAAACCTGAACACATTCAATGGAAATCGGAAAATTACAAGGAAAATACCTTTGGTACAGTAGCCACTAAAGGAAGCGCTAGTCTTTTGCAACATTATGAACCAATAAATAATTACATACATACATACATATGGTCACGTCTATATCCCTTGTGGGGTAGACAGAGCCAACAACAGTGAATAGACTGATAGGCCACGCTCAGCTATTTGGCTTAATGATAGAATTGAGATTCAAATAGTGACAGGTTGCTAACCCATAGCCTAAAAAAAAATCTCAAGTTTGTAAGCCTATCCCTTAGTCGCCTTTTACGACATCCATGGGAAAGAGATGGAGTGGTCCTATTTTTTTTTTTGTACTGTTGCCGGGAACAACACGGCAAAAAAATAATTACCTAATATCTTTTATTTCACTATTACCGAAAAAAAATATACTTATAGTTTAGCCGTGCCATAAAACATAATTGTGAGAGTGATTTGGATGTACCTATGTGAGTATACAAATCTCTGTGTATTATTGTAACGAATAAACTCAAAAAACTCAATTTGGTGAAATTTAACATAGAAACCTATAAGTCCTTCGGAAGTAACATAATCTACTATATAATATATATATAATATACTATAAAAAAATTATTATATTTTTACAATATTGTAACATTCGTCGATAATAAACAATGTACTAGAACTCAAGTTATTTATTTTATCAAAACCATGTTACGTAAATGTATTAAAACAATAGATAGTGGAATAATGGTAATGACATTTTGTTTTTGATTTATTTAACAAAAGCTGCATTCATAGGCTATCGTGTTTTATATCATTGTCCATTTTTTATTTTTAGGCATACGGTATTGAACGGAAGTCATACTCATAAATCTATATGCTCTGTAGTTTTGCGATAAAAAATAAATTTATTTAACAGAAACTCCAACCTTTTGAAAACTCTTTTCAACAAAAAAACCTGTTTTGAAAGATTTTATATCTGTTGGGAAAGACTGAAAGGTCATTTTTAGATTTAAGATTGCAACGCAGTGAAAAGTTGCTAGTTCATGCCGTGTGGTTCCCGTCACCAATAAAAAAAAGAATAGGACCATTGCACACTCTCGTTCCCACGGAAGTCTTAAAAGGCGACTAGAGGATAGGCCTGTAAACTTGGGATTATTTTTTAAAGCGATGAGCTAACCTGTCAGTATTTGAATCTCAATTCTATCATTAAGCCAAACAGCTGAACGTGGCCTATCAGTCTTTTCAAGACCGTTAGCCCTGTCTTCCCCGCAAGGTGTATAGACGTATACGTACGATATGTGTGTAAGTATGTTATCGCTTTAATAATATTTCATATCACAATCATCACGGGAAGAAAAGATAATGAATAAAACACACCCGGTTCTCCGTCACTAGACCAGCATCGAAAATTGAACTTGCTGGGTTAAAAACTACTATACTACTATAGAATAGATTTATTTTCAAAATTGGATACAACGTATCACTTATTGACGTCACATAACTTAAATCTAATTATAACTACTACCGCTTCCAAAGCGCATGTGTAGAAGAAGCGGCGGAACAAACTACACTGCAGCATTTTCACCGGACGTCAATTTGCAAATATAGATCTCTCAAATCTAATTCGTGGACGAATGCACATTGTCTACATTAAAAAACATGAATGAATGTAGAACTACTTTGAGGTAAAAAGCATTTGTAAAAAAAATATATCGTTCTATCCATTTTGGGTTTGTAATTATCATAATACAAGCCTAGTCACACATAAAGGCAATCTAAGAAGGGTCTACGGAAATAATCCTGACATTTATTTTCGGACCAGTGAACTTGGGTAAAGTTCTGAATGGCCGGGGCACAATTTGTAGGACCCCCGGTCCCGAATATATCAAAAAACATGCAGGAAATTTGTTACAATGAAAGGGTTAAAATAAACCTTCACTTTTTTATTATTTTGTAAAGATTAATTAGAAAGCTTAGAGTTGCTGTACAATGGGTCCGATTAAATACTTTAGATATTATCTTTTTAAGGGATAGGCTTATAATATAGATAGGGATTCCTCTTTAGGCGATGGGCTGGCAACCTGTCACTATTTGAATCTATCATTAAGCCAAACAGCTGAGGGCGGGCTTTAAGTCTTTTGATGACTGTTGGCTTTGTCTACACCGTAAGAGGTATAGACGTGATTATATGTTATGTTATGTTAAATAGATAAAATTATTTATTTATTTTATTAATAATTAGGTTTTCGCTTGCTTACAATATCTACTGTAAAATATAGCAATGACTGAAATAAATTAGTAAATATTTTACCTGAATTGCTTCGAGAAAAGAATGGTACGGCCGTTCCGCTTTATTGTCCAACTTGGTCTACTGCCGTTCCCGCAGACCCAGATACTTATACTTTTAGAGATTTTAAAGACCTTAATAATTCATCGAATAAATATGCTTCGAAAAAAGTTACATAGTTAAAGTTATTACCGTTTATCCTTAGGAATAAACCTATATTTAAAACTAGAGGCCGCCCGCGACTTCGTCCGCATGGAAACCCTATCAATCCCGCGGGAACTCTGGGATAAAAAGTAGCCTATGTGTTATTCTGGGTCTTCAGCTACCTACATACCAAATTTCATGGTAATCGGTTCAGTAGTTTTTGCGTGAAAAAGTAACAAACATCCATACATCCATACAAACTTTCGCCTTTATAATAGTAGTAGGATTTAAAATTTAAAATATATCAGAAGACTATGTTGAGTTTTTTCAAGAAAATTCCCAAGCACTGACCCTTATGCTATTTCAATTAGCACAGGCTACGTTTTTCCTGGCTACCAGACCAACAACGAAGCATAATAAAAATTTCCAATATGTCGGCTCGGAATGTTCCCCAAAAATATTCTAGCTCCAAATAGGAATCCAGAATTCAGGGCACGTACTGATCCCTAAGTATCGTATCGTTAGTATATAAGTATATTTATGAACCAATAACAGGTGTGGGCGATTTGTGAGATGCCACGAACTCCTAAATTTGGGTCCTACACGTCATTTGTTGCTGTCACTGTACTTTGAAGGGGACGGAATGAGGTGAGGTTTTCAGTTGACAGGGTAATTAGTTACCTTAACGAAAGTTGTAGAAATGTTTTTCATTGGGGTGTCATGTCATCTTCAATTATAAAGATTGGCAATCAGCTACGCTGTAATTTAGCTCGAAATCTGCTTTCATAACTAGTTACCAAACAGCGAATTAAAATCTTCTCTTGAGCTGGTAATAGATAAATCAATACATACAAACATATGGTCACGTCTATATCCCTTGCGGGGTAGACAGAGCCAATAGTCTTGAAAAGACTGAATGGCCACGTTAAGCTATTTGGCTTAATGATAGAATTGAGATTCAAATAGTGACAGGTTGCTAGCCCACCGCCTAAAAGAAAATCCCAAGTTTGTAAGCCTATCCCTTAGTCGCCTTTTACGACATCCATGGGAAAGAAATGGAGTGGTCCTATTCTTTTTTGTATTGATGCCGGCACACGGCAAGTCAATAGTTATCAAATTGGACAAAGTGGAAATCTTTTTAATGGTACACTATCAGATATTGAAATTTAAATCTATTCTATTCTATTCCGCACGTATTTTGTCAGTCAATCAGTCAATTATTGAGATTTTGGTGTAGCTATACATTTAGTGAACTAAAGTAATCTAAATTCTAAATGAAGAACGAAGTTGAGGTCTTGGCAACATGCCTTAAGGGCTCATCACTATTTTTATTGCTTTGTTGTTTTTCCTCATGTCGACTTTAGGAAATATACTCGTTTTCTACGAGACATACACGCGTAAGTATTGGGAACTGACCCGGAGGCCTATTCACGAATGTTGACAAGACAAAAGTCTTATCTTCTTTCTCTTTCTATATTTTTTGCACAACCTTAGAGTTAGAGATAGAGGGAGTAAGAGTTAGAGATAGACTTAGGTATGCTTTGTCGACGTGAATAAAATAGGTAACCTGCATTCCTTAAAGACTAGATAATTAAGATAGGAGGCACTATATACCTATATTGATATAGTACCTTCTACCTTAATTATCTAGAATACACATACATACATATGTGTTATATTGTGTATTGTTAAAAATAAAATTCTATCAGTCTTTTCATCAGACTGTTGGCTCTGTCTACCCCGCAAGGGATATAGACGTGACTTTTGTACGTAAGTATGTATGAAACGCATTAGTAGACGGAATTCAAGCTAGTAATATATCTCATTGCGATGTAACGTGCGACGCTTAACAAATCATATATGTGAATCATATATACAGATAAATTCATAAAAAGCTGTTTGTATAAATTCATTACCAGCTCTGGATCTTTTATGTCAGTTCCTTTCTTCTGTTTCTGTTTAATGAAGGCATTATATCCTCCTTTTAAGAAGGCTGTTAAACAAGTTCGGTATCAATTGTTGCATTAAGATGATTTCTATAGAAATGCACAAATATAAAGAGGCTGTAAACTAACAAAAGAGTATTCAAAAAAAAATACAACACACATAAACACGCTATAAAATTCAATCGGAATTTTCACAAAACGTTACTAAAAATTTCAATAACAGTTACGCTGGAATCAGCAATGTATTCAAATATTTTGCCCCCGCTGCAATTAGGGTCACCAAATGACATGACGTATATATCTAGATCAAAAGTGTCTATTTCTGGATTATCAAAAACACTAGATAAATCTTAATTGTAAAAGTCTACAAATCCAAAAAAAAAAAACAAAAACATATTTTTTTAATCTATATTTTAATGTTACTCAATCTATGTTTCAATTTTAATCCATACAACAACAAAAAACCTAGCAAACTAAACAAATACGGTACTCAAATTTATAAAGACGACATGAAAAAAAACACCACTTTGACAAGGAAAAATTAAAAATCATACTTATATAAAGCTGCTTATATGTATATTTTACAAGCATATTTTATTAAGTTTTTTTTTTGTTATGAAACAAAAAAAGCCGCGGTTTTTCGGAACAATTTCGAACATTTGGTAACCCTAGCTGCACCTATGCAACACGAGTATAATCTATATATTTCGGAGATCCACCCACGCTATCACAAGATTGCTAGAAATTTATGATCCTATTTCCATTGCAATAGAGTCCTGTTTAGATCTGAAGGCCGGTCGAGAGCAGCTAGAAATTCGCCCACATTTATCCTGTAGAACATGAGTGGAATTACTAATTTCGAATTTGGAAAGTTATTGAAAGGAATATTCGATATTAATTATTTTTTTAATACTCTTATAGATAGGTTCATAGCCTGTCACATACATACTATGATTATGATCATTTTTACAACCCTTACAGGGAAAATATAGCCAACAGTATTGAAAAGCCTGAAAGGCCGCGTTCAGCTGCATGGCTTAATGATGGAATTGAGATTCAAATAGTGACAGGTTGCTAGCCCATCGCCTACAAGAAGAATCCTAAGATTATTTGCCTTTCTCTTAGTTGCCTTTTACGACATCCATGGAAAAGATATGGAGTGCTCCTATTTTAAAGTGTCAAGAACCACACGCCAATTTAGACTTTATTTTCATAAGAACAGTTACCTATTGCAGCAATGACAAAGTTTACCAAAAAGTTGTCATGAATATCAACTTTTACGGACATATTCTATTTTTAAAACAAGAACGTTCTATAAATATATCTAGCACAATTTTAATATTGATGATTCGCACAATTAAAAAACTCATTTCAATTTGGGTGGTTTATTGTGGAAATTCGTTAGTAGCAAAAATGAAATGGATTTTTCTCTGGCGGGCAGAATTTCAAAATATAAAACATGTAGATGAGATTCAAGCTAGTTTCCCGTCAAAATTAATACACAAATAGGGACAGTAAATTCTATAATTATAATTTTATTATTATGCAGAAAAACTATTTTTAAATACTTTTACCGTATTAATTAACTAGTATATAAAAAATGGCGATGAATGCATGGATGATGAGCATTAGCCGCAACACGAAACACCCAGATGAATTTCGATTTTTTTATGTCTTGAAATGTAGTGTACAAAATGTTAACTGTGGAGCACCTATGTAAGAGTAGTTAAACCACATTGGTGTTCCACTGATCAGAAAGGCACGATTGAACGCTGGGGAAAAGTGTATAACATTAGATTTGAATAGAGTAAAGATTAAAAAGAGAATACAAATAAAAAAAAATTACGACAAATGTGTTGAAAAGTTATGAAAAACTTGAAGTCAGCAAAAATGTCGCCGTTTGCAACTTATCATTGGTAAGTAAACTTATGAAATGCCACTTCTGTTCACACACTAGTTTGTGAAGGAATGTAAATTGTAATTATGCTAATGGTAATGAAAGTAGGACAAACAAAGAACGAACAAACAATGCCGGGAGACGTAAGGTGTCTGAATTGAGCTTTCTCTATCAATTTAATGGCCAAATTTTCAGTTATTTTTTCTGGAAACTTAATTTCCAGTTGCAGAGTAATTATTTTATTAAAAATACTCCTTACCACAGATTTGCTCAACTTTAAAGAATAAATCTATAGGTATTTCCAAATAAAAACTTTTTCATATAAAAAAGACCATTGACATTTCTATATTTCAATATAATGTTACATAGCTTTCCTACTCTTAGTTTTAAGATCTGATAACCTGCAAAAAGTACGCGTAAATGTCTACAATTTATAAAAAAATATATTCAATCATCAAAATCAGTCCCGATTGTTTTTTGTCAGAGTTCGCTTAAACCATTTAAAGTATTACATTTGATCATACCTAACTCAAAAAGAATCCGTCCCTGAAGCAATGAACCGTAAAACACCATTACGCGAATTTTCATTCTTTCCTTGTAGCAGAGCGAAATTATAATCTGAGTCAAATTCAAATTCAAAATTTTTATTCATTATTATAGGATACTATATATCGCTTAATAATTGTCGTATGGTTTAACAACATTGGTTGACGTCAAATAAATTATGTACTTAAAAACTAAGTTTACTGCCGCTTCCAAGGCGTCAGTGCAGAAGAAGCGGTAACAAACTGCACTGCAGCATTTTCTTCAACAACGTCAACTTCACAATATTAAATTATACTTAGAATAGAGTGACATACATACAGACTTAGGTAAAATAGCCGTACCAATAATAGTTAGGTACACACTGTTCACACTTTATTTCTTGATAAAAACGTTGAATATATAATCGAAGAAATATCCTGCCAGTTTCATAAAAAAAAGACTTTTGAAAATGGAATTATCTGTTAATGGATAAATAAATATTTTTTTAATCTGATTTAAAGTGTAATCCCACACGTTGTTTTAAGTAGTCTGGAACAAAAAAAATGGGACAAAACTCTAATCAACTTTAAAATAGTGCACACGCATTTTAACAGCTAAAGTATGAGTGTAAATTTCATCCCCTCTCGTTTTAGTAACGAGTGGCACTTTCTACTTTCAGATACGCTATATTTTCTCCGGCGGATCTTTATTGATCGTCTTACGGCCACAGAAGGGGACAAAATGCCATCTTCGACATACATAAGATAAGGACAGATCTATTTCCCGCAGGATACGCGGGCTCCTGTTAAAGTATCTGGATCACGCATACGCTCGAACATTTTAAGGGGTTTTACTAAAGGGCTTAAGAACATAAATACTTAAGTATGAAAGCATTTTGGTACAGTGTTTGGATTGAAATTATCCATTTTAGTCTAAATTTATGTCTTTACTTTACCCATATTTTCAGAAAGACGACATTTTTTGAAGTAGATATACAAGTTTGTTGTGTACATTTTATGTTATATATACCTATCTTATTTTCTGTGAAGATCAGTGTTTTGTGAATGACAGTTTTAGCCATATAAGTACTCCTTTGAATTTAAACCTTAATTAAGCATTTAAAATTTAACCCCTAAAAAGGATTAAAGAGACTTGTGTCCAGGGCCTTAAAACTAACTTATAAAGTATTTTCGTCGTCTCTTGCTTTAAATATAGCAACACCGTTGCAAATTACCCGTAAATGCTAAAACTTCCCCAACTGGTACCTCTAAGGAGGTTTACAGCTAATGGTCGCAAACTGCTGCTATTAATTCTGAATGAAGTGCTAAGAAGCTGGATAAACGTTAAGTACTTCAGAAAATTCATACCATTACTTATATTATAATTTTATATAGAAAATTGTGTGTTTTCATGTTCAATTTACTCACCACAAAGTAACAATAGGTACTTACTAAAATCAATTGTATTGAAAATTGAGGAAATTACAAAAATAACCTAAAAACAACGATACCAAGTATTGTGTAATTGAGAATTAAAATTTTATAACAACCGTCGTAGGCGAAGACCGAAATATTTAATTTGCCGAAACCATACCGCCATCTAGCGCACAACACAGAATATACTTACTAACGCAATTAGCAGGAAAATAAGGGAATTCTACTCCCGAACTACCTACCTACTTATAAATTACCTAAAATACTTACCGCTTGTGACTTGAAGAGTAGTTGCGAAGAGGCATAGCAGCGAAAGCGACAGACATCCGAGCGAGTTGAGCCAATATGCCGCGGCCATGCTGTATCCTAAAACAAAAACACAACCATTATTTAATTAGTTCTACTAATAGCCACCTAACGTGCGTTGTATTACGGACGCCATCTATCGGGTGGCGTCTGAACTAAGTGATAACTGCTCTTCAGAGTAGATACTTTTTAAATATAAGAACGATTAATAGATGGCGCTACCGACCTGAAAAACTGAAAAGCTCGAGTTGGGAATAAATTTTGACATTCTATCATACTAGCTGACCCGCGCAACTTCGTTTGCGTGTATCCCGCTACTTATTACACACACATTATGACACTAACTCCCATATTATTCGCATGTGCCTCAGTAAAAAAATATCTAAATATGTACTTAGAAACAAAAGAAAGATACCTATTCTATTAAGTTCTTTTTCTGAACTTATCTTACCTTAAATTACGATTTTTTTTTAATTATTTCCCTAATATTAAATTGACCTAACTTTAAATTTTAACCAAAATCTTAATAGAAAATATCAATCCATAAATTACGGTTTTTATATTTTAAAAAACTAATCTTACTAATAAGTGCGATTTAATACTAACCTTAGAATACAATACCTACTATTATCATACAATTATTGTTGTCGCGCTGAAAAGCACGTTTTATTTTTCTCAAAGAGCTGCGATAAATAAACGCGTCCGATCGCTTCCAATTTCAAAGTGCTAATGGGGAGCCGCTGTTTTTTTTTTTGACTATGAGAACATAGTTTGCCTGAGGGGCATTCACTATTACAGCGGGACGTTTTTAGGCGAGGGCTTGACGCTCCTCCTAACAGCCTTGGGGAGCCGCTGCCGCCGACGCGCTAATTATAGGGACGCTGCCCCCGCCGCCGCGGCCGGCCCGTACCGTGCCGCAATACTAATATCGTGATATCTCCTAAACTATATGTGTAAATAACACACTGTAAACTGCAAAAATAATCTAAATTAAATGCTCGTGATGATGAACTTACTTATTTTGATAAGGATATATGTATTATTGGTTATATCACCAGTTAAACATCACCCAACGAATTAAATGTTTTTTTTAATACAGAAAAGTAGTTTTTGTGACTTAAATAAAAAAGCTGGATATATGTCATCGCGGACTTTTTTGTAGAACTAATAAAGACCAATGTTTTTGCTATACATTGTTCTTACTTGTATCCAACGGTATAAACGGCGCACGCACAAATGCAATCTTCAATTAGATTTTTTTTCTGACTTCTTGGACATAAATCGCTATAACTCAGCTAATATAGTTTCAATGTATTTCAATTATATATAAAAACCTGTCGGAGAAAATACTCTTTCTATTAGTGAAAACCGCATCAAAATCCGTTGCGTAGTTTTAAAGTTTTATGCATACGAAGGGACTACAGACAAAATGGGCGACTTTGTTTTATACTATGTAGTGAAGTATGACTACTAGGATTTACTCTTAGCTACTATTACAGAGATCTTTAAAAAGAAAGAAACATTATGTACTATAGGAAATGTTATATTAATCATGCTTATTCCCCACGGCAGTAGACACAATTTTGCTTTTCCATACCCTACAATTTTTTTTATATTTGATTAAATAGAATTTCGGATATTGCTTGTTATGCAAAAAAAATTATCAAAAAATGTTTTAATTAATTAATAAAATAAGCACTTACCATATCGTCAACATGTGCGGTAGCGCCGCGGCCGTCACAGCCCACCACAGATCACCTGCAACAAAATTAAACAAATAAACATACATATTTTAAAACACAGGAATAGAAAAGGGTATGTTGAGATGGTTCGGTCATGTGGAGAGGATGAATGAAAACAGGTTGACTAAGCAGATATACATGGAGGGTGTGGAGGGAAAGGTCGGAGTGGGAAGACCTAGACGAACGTATCTTGATCAAATTAAGGACGTCCTGGTAAAGGGTCAGGTCAAAAGTACCCGAAACCGCCGAGCTTGCATGAAGAGAGTTATGAATGTGGATGAAGCGAAGTAAATATGCAGAGATCGTGGCAAGTGGAAAGAGGTAGTCTCTGCCTACCCCTCCGGGAAAGAGGCGTGATTTTATGTATGTATGTATGTATTTTAAAACACTTTTTTTAGGAAACCTAAACCAGCTTGAATCAGGTTTATTGCACTAGGTTAAAGTTCTTATTCCCTTTGCTGTCTCTCACGACAAAGCGATAAAGTATTCCTATTCTAAGGTGTCAGAAACTCGAGACCCCTCAGACGCAAGTACGATGAAAATGATTGAGTGTCGTAGCACTCGTAGCTTGTTGCTACGAAACGTCTACTACAATGTACTATGATATGCTACGGCGTAGCTTATTGCTACGAGAAATTACTGATATACAAAAATCTATCCTCCCATCCCTCTTAAGGGCAATAAAGGGGTCTTGTTAATCGCTTTCGCAAAAAAGGAGGTTCTCAGCTTGGCCTGTATGTATGTATGTCCGAATTTGTCTCGTGTTTCGCTGAACCGATTTTGTTGATGTTTCCAGAAATGTGTTTTTTACACTAAGGGGAAGATTTTAAAAATTTAACCGGCTTTAAAAATAGGTTGTAGGCGGTTCTCTTTTTACAGAAGTTATTTATGTATTGAGAATGTCAGTGAACTTTTACGGTTAAGTCGCGAGCAATAAGTCAGTACAACAATAAATTGACATATGGTGTTTTTACTCTTTCGTACACTATCGTTTTGAAACCACTCGCAAAGTCCTATTTATGTTATACTACCTCCGCGACTTCGTCCGCATGGAAACCCTATCAATCCCGCGGGAACTCTGTGATAAAAAGTAGCTTATATGTTATTCTAGGTCTTCAGCTACCTACATACCACATTTCATCGTAATCGATTCAGTAGTTTTTGCGTGAAAGAGTAACAAACATCCATACTGACATACTCACAAACTTTTGCATTTATAATATTAAGTAGGATGTACATATATTATGTGATATTACGCACAATCGTAGTCAAGCCATAAATAGTACAGTGGACTAAAAAAGTATACCACCTTTTCTATGTGATCCACTGTTTACTAAGCTTGTAACTACGAACTGTCATGAAGAAATATATGTTTGTTTGTTTGTTTGTAATATCTTTATTGCATAGAAATGATATGATATGATATGTATTGGTTTCGTAGCTAGATGCTACGAGATATCATAAATCATGTCTATATACCTGCGGGGTAGACAGAGCCAACAGTCTGGAAAAGACTGATAGGCCACTACACAAGATATCACACTACAGAAAAACAATGCTATAACAGCAAAATTCATTTATTCCTGTAAAATAAGTGTATACAGGAATGGTCAGTAAATATTAAATGTCAAATAATGTATAATATATACCAGCTGAGGCATAGGAAAATACATTCAAAGTTTAATATTATCAATTTAGTCAATCTTATAAATTAAAATTAAATTTGTCACAGTAGGCATAAAACTTAATAAATATATACGGGAGGAATCACACAGATTGACTTAGCCTTGTAGTAAGTTCGAGACTTGTGTTACGAGATACTTAGTCAACGATACTATATTTTATAATAAATACTTATATAGATAAACATCCAAGACCAATCAGAGAAAGTTCGTTTCTCATCATGCCCTGGCCGGGATTCAAACCCGGGACCTCCGATGTCACAGACAAGCGTACTACCTTTGCGCCACAGAGGCCGTCAAAATACAATTTTTAAAAAAAAAGTTACTTATACCAGGTTTCTTTTCCTACTTTGCCCTTTTGCAAAGCGCAAACTATGAAACACGTTGACATTTCCACTTCAACGTGTACATTTAGAGGCCTAAATTCAAATCAACCAGTCAATTTTCCACTCGTTGAAGCGTGTGAGTTTCCTCGTGATGTTTGATGCCGCACGGCCGACCTACGTCTAACGAACTGTGCAAAGCCACGTCACATCGGTAGTTTTAACCAAACTGCCTATATGAAGGGGGATTCGGAGAAGTATTTTGTATGCATTCGTCCACGAATTAGATTTGAGAGATCTATATTTGTAAATTGACGTCCGGTGAAAATGCTGCAATGTAATTTGTTCTTCTACACATGCGCTTTGGAAGTATTACCCATTTTTTTGTTAACGTTGTAAGGTAAGTAACACTCTGTACTATACTGTTTTATATTTGTAATGTACTCCTTTTGAACAATAAAGCATTTACTTACTGTCACTTACCTTGCTGTATAGAACTTAATACATATCTCACATCACTTAATTATCATATCTTTTGATTTCACAACACTGGTTGACGTCGGATAAATTACTTACTTCAAACTAAATTTATTGCCGCTTTCAAGGCGGAATTAATTTATACTTAATTAATTATATCCAAAACTTGACACTGAAAATTTGTTGCAAGTCATTAACTCATTAAATCTTCAACTCATTAATATAAAAAAGGTTTTAAGACAGAAATTGAGCACGGTTTTTTTTTTAAATAAATAATAACCTGTGTTATGAGAACCCGCCAAAAAGTCATTAAGACTCTTACTGATAAAAGGCGTCATCTGCATAATCTTAAATAGATTTTCTGTTATCAAACGCAGCTCTTTCATTTCGGCAGGGTTTTCATTAATACGTCACGAAGCAATCAACCGGAGAGGAAAAGGGAATCAGCCGAGAAGTCAACGTGAATTTAATAAAATATGGATTCCTTATTTATTTTGTATTAATTTTATAACTATGCACTATTTCTTTTTATGTTGACTATATTTTTAAATTGACATCCGGTGAGTGCTGCATTGTGATTTGTTCTGCCGCTTCTTCTACTCATGAGCTGTGGTAGCAGTAGTGCTTATAATTAGAATTATGTTGATGACAGTTTTATCCAATTTTGAAAATAAATCTATTCCATTCTATTTCCGCTGGCAAGGATCATAAGAACAGTATAGAATTAAAAAGTTCAAATTAACAAAGCTAACAATATGCGCCGCTGATTTTAGGCGACGGGCAAGCAACCTGTCACTATTTGAATCTGAATTCTATCATTAAGCCTAACAGCTGAACGTGACCTATCAGTCTTTCAAGACTGCTGGCTCTATCTACCTCGATAGGGATATAGACGTGAATGAATCCATTATTGCAATTATCGCATACCTACTCGAACCTTCTATCCTGAAGACGTGTATATTTATAAAAAAGTAAAAATCCTGACACCGAAATTTTAGAGAGGCGTGATATATTAATGTAAATATCCTAAATGCATAGAGAACAGTGATACTCAAGGCACCTATAGGACAAAAGCACGCGCGACGCCATTTTTTTCGCGCTTAAAACTATCGCTGTCCCGTTTCACGTCATAATAAAAAGCGAAACAGCGATAGTTTTTCGCGCGATAATAACAACGTGGCGCGTACCATGTTACGGGAGCTGAAATGATTTAAATGTCTCATTCATAGTGCACCTTCCAATACCTTCAAATTGATTTTGGTCCGAAACTTTTCCACTTTCCCCAATAAATCACAGTAAAGTTATTTAATTTCCTATATTTGTTTTCGACCGCCGCCTTAATGTCAATAAAACCTAAGGGCGAGCGACATCCGCCCACGACTTTGGTCCATTTTCAATTTTATTACCCATCGATAAAATAGATCATTATTTTACTTTTGCAGTATTTTTACATTACATATAACCACTGCTATCTTTATCCGTTTCGGGGTAGACAAAGCTAACAGTCTTTTCAAAGTCACGTTGTAACTGGTTACTAACCCATCACTTTAAAGTAGAATCCCAAGTTTAATTGCCTTTTACGACATCCATGGAAATGAGATTCTTTTAATATTCAGAATTTACCCTTGTGCATTTCACAGGGATTGAGAAAGTTATTCGTTATTAGTACACTGACCTACATACGCACATATATACCCATTCTGTTCGTTCCAACCTGTACCGCTTCAGTGGGAATAACAAATGATCCAGAGCTGCGTGGGAGGCTCGTTTTAATATTACAACAAGGGGATCCGCGCCCGCTGTAATATTCAATGGAAAGTTGACACAGCTTCTGTTAATTTATTTATTTAAAACTCTATAGAGTCTGATGTGAACTTAGTAGTACTCACAGCAATCCACACTAATAAAAGATTCCGGTTTCATAGCGGGACAAGTGTATCGAGCTATCACAAACGGCAATACATACATATCATCACGTCTATATCCCTTGGGTAGACAGAGCCTACAGTCTTGAAGACTGATAGACCACGTTCAGCTGTTTAGCTCAAGGATAGAATTGAGATTCAAATAGTGACAGGTTTCTAGCCCAAGAAGAATCCCAAGCTTATAAGCCTATCCCTTTGTCGACTAAGTTAGATTATGTTTTAATGAATAAACCTAAAAACCACTAGATCTAGTCTAGATAATTGGCAAAACATAGGTAATCTTCGGGAGGAACGTAAGCTAATTTTTTCTAGAAAATCCCACGGTAGCGAAGTACCACTTAAAATATGGTGTGAAATAATGTACTGCGACCGAGCGCTAGTTTAGCCGTTAACGTGTAACACAAAGCCTTGCTCATTTGTAAATATTGATATTAATTAGTGGAAAATAAACATTTTGATTAAAATCCATAATTATTACTCGCTCCAGCGTAAACCTTGCCTCGGGCTTGGAATTATGCGGCAAGTTATAGTATCCAGCTATATATAATTAGACTAGCTGTGCCCGCGACTTCGTCCGCGTGGAATAGTTATTTTGGGCATCATTGAAGCCCTCAAGGTAGGAATAATGTTCCTCGTTTTTTTTACATATTCCATTATTTCTCTGCTCCTTATAGTTGCAAGGTGATATTATATAGTCTAAAGCCTTCCTCGATAAATGGTCTATTCAACACAAAAATATTTTTTCAATTCGAACCAGTAGTTCCCGAGATTAGCGCGTTCAAACAAACAGACAAACTCTTTAGCTTTATAATATTAGTATACATAGGAATTTCAAATCTGGCATACATGTACCAGAGTTCGTAGGAATTGGAAACTTTGCAAGATGTACTGATACTCGTAGGTAGTCCGCTTAAAAAGATGAGATATTAAACAGAATACAAGCTTTTTGCACAAATTTACTTGATATATTAATGCATACATACATATGGTCACGTCTATATCGCTTGTCAGGTAGACAGAACCAATAGTCTTGAAAAGACTGATAGGCCACGTTCAGCTGTTTGGCTTAATGATAGAATTGAGATTGAAAAAGTGACAAGTTGCTAGCCCATGGCCTTAAAGAAGAATTCCAAGTTTGTAAGCCTATCCCTTAGTCGCCTTTTACGACAGCCTATGGTAAAGAGAAATAATCTTTTTCTATTCTTTTTCTTTGGTGTCGCGAAGTAGGTTAGTCAGTACTGAGTACAAGTTTATTTATGCCCTCTCTCTAAGCTTAATCCAAAGTAACATTACAATAGTTCAGTCAGTCAGTCGGTCAATTAGTTTCCATAATATCTATCTGCATCCTAATATTTTCCTTGGGCTCCTAGTTATGCGGCAAGTTATCGCATCCAGCATATAATTAGAGGGGAATTTCATTGCAGCGGTTGGAATACGAATACCGACAGCTGAGCTATTTGGAATATTCCAGAGTTGATGGGAATCGGAAACTTTGGTGAAATGCCTGTTAAACTGTATTAGTGCCGTGTGGTTTCCAGAGATGTAGGTATGTACTGGCAGGTTGTTTAAAGGTTTAAACGAACGTATCTATTATGTACCTCTTTCAAATCGGGGACGATTTGGCGAAAGGTCAAGTCAAGATAATCATTATCATTTATTCCTTGAATATGGTTACAATGTAGGTCTTAAGTATTTAGGTAGGTACTGTATAAAACCGACACTGTAGAGAATGATAAAATTAGGAAGGAAGCGAAATGTTTATGAAAGGATCGTGACAAGTTGTAAACTTAGTTTTAAGTAATCTATTTGACGTCAACCAACGTTGTGAAACCAAAAGATATGACAATTATTAAGTGATATGAAGTGTCCCATAATAATAAATATTTTTTTGGGTTTGAATGTACTTTAGGCTTATTCCACTTTGGTCACCTGGGTGTGAAGTTACACAAATTACACACTGCCCTAATACAATTTTACTAGAATTTCACTAAGTTCCCAACCTGCAAACCACACTGTTTTCAGTACTAAGAAACAGGGCCATTCCATCTTGTGATAGTCGTAAAAGACAATAAAGGGCATAAGCACGTCCATCTAGAGCATAGACAGAAAAAACAAAGCATATGCGCTTGTCTGTGACAATGTTCTGAGTTCGAATCCCAAACATTTAGGCTAAATTGGCCTGGGTCTAGTATAAAAGTATTTATAATAAAATATAGTACATACCTATATCATTGAGTTAGTATCTCTTAATCAAGTTTCGAACTTACTTCGAAGCTAACCCGATATGTGTAATTTGTCCCGTATATATTTATTTATACTTTTAATCAAACCAATATAACAGTACCAGTAGCTCACAGTTACGAGCCATTCTTTCTTTCTATTATCAACTACCAAGTGAATTATTATATTGTACCAATTGTCGTAGAGCTCGTAGAACGTAGCTTCGGGCTACGAACCAAACTTGTAGCCATTATTTCGTAGCACTCGTAACTATGTGCTACGCGATATCAAATAATATAAGAGGATCTGGTAAGTCACTTAGAGGGGTTAGTGCGAGTTTTACTCGATGAAACGCGTCGAGCGAGTAAAGGCGAATCTGTATGACTGAATTAATGTCATTGTATTACTACGAGGTGGCGCTGATTAAATCACATACAAATTAGCACTAACTCCTAAGGTCACAATAGAAACAAAAGATTTTCAGATCTTCGTTCAAGTCGTCTTTTCAGTCAATTCGAATGTCCTTTTTTTGAATAATCTGTCCTACAGTTTTATTCGTCTAATAGATATATAGTCAGAGAGTATGTCTGTCTGGAGAAATATTGTTTTTTTTTTCCTCCCAATTGAAGATCCTTATCCCGGTTACAACTTTACCTCTTTGTAGAGGAGCCCAGGGTGCGCTTTTTCGAAATGAAAATAAATATTATAGAATATAAGAATAATTCCATAAGCCGACGAGCTTGCATGAAAAGGGATCCATGTGGATGTTGCGAAAGACGTATGCGCAGGCATCGTGGCAAGTGGATCTACATATCTGTCTACCTTCCGAGAAAAAAAAAGAAGTTTGTAATTTCACTACTCCCCATTTCCTCTCACATATCGTCGGCTTATTTAATACCTAACCACTTTATCATACTTACGATAACTCATAAACAAAAAACATAACCTCAAAAATTATAATTCAAATCACATTACCACAATCCCCTTAAGAAAAATAACAAAACATAAGTAAAAACGAAGTTCCAATCCCATTCGCCCGTCGTGGTAAAAGTGATCCCTCAAGAATAAAAGGACGGACGGACCCTTTATATTGACAACTATATAGCCCTTATGTCCTAAGGAATTAAGTTCAAAATTGTATAACCCGCAGTGGATAGTTTGCGAACGATAGAAAACCTATTTGCGGGATCGGATTGACTCGTGAAAGATCTTTGCGATATATTTTTGTATCGGATAAACAGTATATAAACTAGTTTTGATTTGGGACTACGCGTCGCAATTTCTATAAAATAGCAGTAGTATATATAATAACGTCTCTATCCCTTACGGGGTAGAGAGAGCTAACAGTCATGAAAAAATTGAAAATAGCAGTAAGGTAGTTTTAGTATTTATAAAGTCTATGCATAGAATATTATTACTTTATATTATTAATTGTTATTTATAAATATATATGTCTATTCCGCGTACGGGATAAAGACGTAACATAGGTGATCCACACACATATTATAAATATGAAAGTGTGTTATTCTGTCTTCAACGTTAAAACTACTGAACAGTTCTTTATAATATTTTTTTCTTAAAATCATACTTTTTTAGTACCTATGCAGTACGAAGAAGGATATAAGTTACATTTGTCGCAGGCAGATCCGCGGGCGGCATCTAGTACGTTACAAAGTATAATGTACCCACGCCAAAAAGAAGGGATTACATAGTAAACCCTGTATCCCGAACGGTTACAGTGGAAAGATTAATGGTTGCTTCGTTCAAACAACCAGACCTTCGTCAAATATCCTTGACGTTCATGCGATATAAGTTATTTTAATTGTTTGCCGTTTGCTTCCCGGCACCAATAAAAAAGATAATAGGACAACCCCATCTCTTTTCCATGAATTTCGTAAAGGGGGACTAAGGTATTGGCTAAAATGTCACTATTTGAATCTCAATTCTATCATTAAGCCAAACAGTTGAACATGGCCTTCCAGTCTTTTGAAGACTGTTGGCTCTGTCTACCCCGCAAGGGATATAGATATGATTGAATGCATGTTATTGTTTTTACTTTCCTTTACGGTACGGGATCAATGAAACTCCTTCTTGCATTTAAAAGTATTTGATAGAGCGTTGGTGGTGCGCGACTAAAAAAAGGGCGATTTCACGGGTTCAAATCCTGACGCAAGTCGTGGCTACTCTTTTCTGAGTTACTTAAGTGCATTTTGTATATTAAGTGCAACTAAAGCTCTTATGGCAACAAATACATTATGAGGAAAGTTGCAGTCTTCCGGTAACTGAATTATCTGCCCCCGTTTTTATCGCGCGATAAACTATCATACTTTCACTTATTATAAACTCCCGAGTTAGAGTAAGAGGTTTGAGGATCTAAACAGGACTGCCGTCAGCATACAGATATACTTACATATCCTGACATTCATATAAATATTTCGCGTATAAATCTCTTTTGGAGTAGACAGAGCCAAAAGCCTTTTTGGGTCACATACTTTTATTTACCCAAATTTGGACTTGAGCTGTCAACATAAGTCTGACTATAGAAGAGACAAGTCTCACTATAAAAGGAAGAAAATCAACTAACGTAATCATTTCTCATAAACAATGGAACTAATAGTAGCAAGTAAATAAAAGCTGCAAAAAAGCTCCTGGAATAACTTAGCCTAAAATTTAACTACGTAAGTGCATTGCTGCAGAACTTTAAATATTCAGTACCTCTCCCTCAACAAAGTGCTCATTCGCTCAGCAAGAAGGACAACAAATATAAAATAAATCATTTCAAAGACCAACGTTGTAAACTCTAAATATTTAATACATTCAGAAAGTCTTCCAAATTCAAGGAAACGACAAACTTATCGCGAAATGATTCGAGTATCGTATCGCGATCACATTTCGTCGGCACCGCGGCGGAATGCCAAAGACACTGCGGCAAAAGATATACCTAATTGCCCCTCAGGCACAAACCATCGCACAATCTCCAAAACGTGACATGAAAATCAATAGACTCCAAGATGACTCTCCAGTTTTCGCCAACATCCTTATATCCACTTTATATAATGCAAAGGTTTGTTGACAGTGGGTGGGCTGCAACCTTATCAGCGCCTTCGCGAACACGCCGACTCCGTACCCCTCCCGAGTCGATGGCCTACCACGCCCTCGGAGATCGAGGATGCTGCGACATGGACCAGTGGTCATATTGGTTATCAGCATCAGAGTTAAATTGCTACTTAATATGGTTACGTAAGGACTTACCCGCGAGAGTGATGCCCCGGTTTGGGCGCCATTCGGCGCGTGGTAGCCGCGCAAAGTAAAGAGAACGCGCGGAGGTGGGACCGCGACGACGGACGGCGCGCGACTGCCGTCTTGAAACCTAGCGCGTGCGTATAGAAGATTCTCGCGCATGTGCAAACTACCCGCTCATTTGTTTTGCTCCACGACTAGCGCTTCTTCGAAGTTAAACGTGAACCGTTCGTTGCTACGTGGTTTAAACAACAATCAAAAACGCACCTTCTGACTGAAGCTTTAGGGTCCAAAAAAAAAACCTTTTACCGTATCTTGTAAGTGTAACATTTCGAAGTAAGGGTCTTGTATCGGACTTTGCTAAAAGCCACAGAGAACAAAATTATGCTTTCGGATAGATACGGCACGCGGAGCATTCCAATAAATGTCGGCTAAAGTTCCCAGAGATATTGTCGACGCTTATTCACGAAGCTTGACATGAATTGCAGTAGGTATACCGCGGGGATTGTAAGCCCGCTCTGAAAAATTACTCACTCTTCTGAATGCTAGATTGTATCTGCAAATATTATACGCCTTTGGATATTTTTTTACGGACATTCTCCTCTTTACAAACTGAAATAGATTTATGGAATCCATTTAATTATTTATATAGCTCTGAGATCATTATAAATATTTATGTCGTTATGTTCATATTAACTTATTTAATAACCTAAAAGATGTTAGGTAAAGAACCTTTCCATGACTTTAGTTGCTTCAATAATTAATAAGCTTATATAATTATAAAGATATATTTAATTGACCCCCTACTGCAACAATATTCGCAGAAATGACTAGGAAATAACATAAATTAAAAAGGTACCTACTTAGGTACTTTTATATATAACACTCATTTTATTTCTAGAGTAATAATAATAATTACTTATTTTTAATTCAATAATTAAATGTAAAAAAAATAGTACAAAACACAGTTGCAAAACACGGTGCAGTGTGATTTAGAGTAACAGTTAACATCGTAGGTAAATAAACAACTTCAACATTTTTTTTCGTGGCAATGGCAATTTTTGCTTGGTTGAACTGTACCCGCACTAACTATCATATCTACATACAGACATAAAATCATACCTGTTTCTCATATAGAGGGACACAGAGACTACATCTTTATACTTGCCACAATCCCTCCATTCCTACTTCTTTCGCCCGTGTACATTCATAACTCTCTTCATACCAACTTGGCGGTTTCGAGTACTTAGGTACTCTTTACCTGATTTTCCGCCAGGATTATTGGCAGGCCAAACGTCCTTAATTGGATTGTATCCTAAACACAAGTAAAAGTATTTGTGGAATATGACTTCTCAACAGCAACCACCATAAGGGGTGGAGCGAAAAAAGCATCGTTGAACATCCCGTTTCGAATCCCAGCCAGCGTGGGCGTGATGAGAAAATAACTTTTTCTTATTGGCCTGGGTCTTGGATGTTTATCTATATAAGTATTTATTATAAAATATAGTATCGTTGAGTTGGTACCTATATCGTAACAAAAAAAAAGTAATAAAGAAACTGAAAATAAAAAAGGTCTCGAACTTTCTTCGGGGATAACTCAATCTGTGTAATTTGTCACGTTTGTATTACTTTATTTAACACTAAAATATTTACGTGATTTTTTTCGTATGATATCTCCGGACCTACCTACTTAGACAATTATACACGATCCCGCGGACTAGCTAAATCCAAGCCGGAGGGGACGCAACTGGAACAGACGTAGGTATACCTACTTATCATCGGTAAAAGGTGTTTCAATGACAGAAAGATTATTATGATCCAAAGTACTTCTATAAAGCCTCAGGGAAAGTACCTAATACAAACAATGTAAAAACTAAAAGTATAATGGAAGGGGACTAGTCACGTTTCGACCCCCGTCTTGTTCGTACGTGGGACGTAAACACGCACGTAAAACCTACGATAAGCAGGGAAAGTTTTTGAAAGAAAGACCTGAACGTATTAGGGAGGAAAAGCCATAATATTCTAAGCAATAAATGTACTTAATAGCAGCAATAATTGTACATTAATCGGAATAATAATAATTTACAATTGTATTGTATATTATATCACTGCTTAAGGTAGTAAAAAAATTGCCACCTGCCGTTTTCAGTTTATTACTTTAGTACCTACCTATTGAACAGATTTCTGCCTCCTACTTTTAGACCACGGAAAAATTTTTTTTTTACTTTACGGGTAAACAGTCGAAAGTCGTAAACAGAAAACATAGTTAAGCTCGGTGGATTTGGGATGATCAAGTCAATTCATAAATACCAAATAATACTATGTCATCGTAATGAAATTCAATTAAATAAAAATATGTACATATTTATCCCGCTGATAACTTTTTTGGTTCGTATGTCCTTGTTAGTCCTTGTTTGTATGGCCGACTCAGAACTGACGTGGGAGTTTGGTTTGGTATATTATTTACATTAGATACTGGCAACATTAATCTCATGTGTCATCTATAAATTTAAATTGGCAACACTCTGCCATTCGAGAATCAAAAGAAGTGTGACGGGCTTTATTTTGTGATTATTGTGTTGATTTTATAGTTAAAAATGTCGACATTAGCAGCACCCTTATCTGTCGCTGGAACCAGAACATCAGGAGCTCCAGTTAGAACCCAAAATGGTAAAAAATTTATGTGAAAACCCACGCGATGTTACCCCGGTAGATCACATGCACCCCACTTATGGTTTCAATTACGTTTATAATTCGATAAATATCTATCGTTGACGGTAATTTTAACTTTCATAATATTATGGGATCCCTAAATAATTTATTTTGCACACAATATATCATTGTTGTTGAATTACTGTGTTTGCTTACAAGTAAAATAACCTATGTATTCGAATTAGTAGTCAAATAGTTGCCCAAAATTTGGCATTTCGTCTTAGCATAATAGTATTTATCTATAAACTGACTCACTGAAGCACAAATCATGAATATTTCCAGTGATGGCAGCAGCAGCCATAGCAAATATTGTCAAAAGCTCGCTAGGCCCCGTGGGGCTTGACAAAATGCTTGTAGATGAAATTGGAGAAGTTACTATCACAAATGATGGAGCCACGATTTTGAAGTAAGTAACAACCAAACACAATAGTTTCCATGATACCTATTACTGTCTGGTACTACTGAATTAATATATCAGAAATGTTAATTAACACTGGGTGAATTTGCTACCCTATTTGCTTGTACTACAACAGAATACGTACTCACTCAACAATAAGGCAAAAGTTCAAGTAAAAAAGTTAATTTTTTCATTATGACTTGTGAACCACTTCATGAATCGGCACAAGCACATTTATACTGACGCACTATTTATTTTCAAAATGAAATATACCTACATTCATAATTTTTCCATAAATCTTTAAATCATTTTCCAGAATGTTGGAAGTTGAGCACCCGGCTGCGAAAGTTCTGGTAGAGCTGGCACAGCTGCAGGATGAGGAGGTCGGAGATGGCACCACATCGGTTGTCATCATCGCTGCTGAACTACTAAAGGTAGGTAGTTAGCAACATGTTAGCTTTCTTATTAGAAAAATCTGATCATCTAAGAAATTGACCTTATTCATGGGCCTAAATTTCACACACAGTTGACAAAAAGTTCAGTTTGAAAACAGATGACGAAACTACTAGTTTTCTTTTTCACTCTGGCATTGTTCAAAAATAAATCTAAATTTGTTTGAAAACAGATGACGAAACTACTAGTTTTCTTTTTCACTCTGGCATTGTTCAAAAATAAATCTAAAATGTGTTTTGGGAAAGTATTTAATAACTGAAATACTTTTCTATCTCTTTCGCCCTCCTGTTAACCAAGTTTCAGATTATGTAAGTCCCCATTAATTTATCTGCTTGTCTGTTGATATCCTTAAGTAAGCATTGAGAATGAGAACAGGAGTTTATGGAAAATATTGTTGTACTCATATTATGCAAATAAAAGTTTGAATTTGAATTTATTTCATCAGAGTGCCGATGAACTGGTGAAAAACAAGATTCACCCAACAAGCATCATCTCTGGGTACCGTCTCGCATGCAAGGAGGCCGTGAAGTATGTGCAGGATAACCTTACAGTCACAGTGGAGTCCCTAGGCAGACCGTCCATCGTCAATGCTGCCAAGACTACTATGTCATCAAAGCTTATTGGAGCGTATCCTTTTGCAAATTAAAAAAGTCTTGTAAGACTGGTAAATTAGCCATGCGCGACTTAAGCTTTAATAAAATAAAAATATATGTATGAAAATAACAAATTGTTATATTATCTAGGAGTGAAATATTTCAATGTATTGAATCTTTCTCGTTTAGTGTGTCTCTCTCTCTCATGTTCGCGTGTTCCCAGTTGCACCCTCTGCCATTAAGCTTCAGAGCTTGGGATCTGCTTTTCCATGTAGTGTATTCTAGGCTTAACAAATGTTTTCTGTGAGATTTCACTTAATTTGTCTGATACATAGAAACTTTGAACTTAATTCTGTATCTAAAAATTCATAAAAAAAAAATTCTTATTCAATAATTTAACCAATATTGTAATTCTCCCAAAAATTCCTTAACACCACATCCAGTGACGCAGATTTCTTCTCCGAGATGGTAGTAGACGCTGCCCAGGCCATCAAGATCACAGACTCGAAAGGCAACGCTCAGTATCCGATCAAGGCTGTAAACATTCTGAAGGCCCACGGCAGGAGCGCCCGGGAGAGCGTGCTAGTCAAGGGGTACGCTCTGAATTGCACTGTGGCATCGCAAGCTATGCCTAAGAAGATCGTGAATGCTAAAATAGCATGTTTGGACTTCTCGCTTCAGAAGACTAAGATGAAGATGGGTGTTCAGGTAAAGTTATTTTTTTAACAATGTTTAACCCTTAAGATTACAATACAAGGATAGATAGTGTGTTTGTATGTAAAGAATGAAAGGACCAGTAAAAAGTAATATAGGTCAAATGGCAGTCACTCAACTCCATACATACCTTCATATTTATGCGCGAAAAATCTAAGGCTGTCCAGTTTTACGTCCAATAAAAATTTTCAGAGGGAAATAAAGCTAGCTATTAGATTGTTTGTTAAAGGCGTTGAATGAAACATCTTCGTTGTCTCATTTTTATGCTAGCTGTCACCCGCGTTATACCCTAATAATAGTATTGACCTCGGGGTGAAGGGCAAACTTTATTATACCATTTTCTATGTAGAACCAAATCACAACGTAAGAAATGTGCATAAAAATTGCAGCTTAATTGATATTTCCCATAGGTGCTGGTCACCGATCCCGAGAAACTGGAAGCAATTCGTGCCCGCGAGTTGGACATCACAAAGGAGCGGTTACAGAAGATCCTCGCCACCGGAGTGAACGTGATCCTCTGCTCCGGTGGAATCGATGACCTCTGTCTCAAGTACTTTGTAGAGGCCGGTGCTATGGGCGTCCGGAGATGCAAGAAGGCTGATCTGAAGAGAATCGCAAAGGCTACGGGAGCTACTTTCCTAACTTCCCTTACTAATATGGAAGGTAAGTCAATTTTTTGGCTTCTAATCTGATTGAACAATTACATTTGACGGCCTCTGTGGCGCAGCGGTAGTACGCTTGTCTGTGACACCGGAGGTCCCGGGTTCGAATCCCGGCCAGGGCATGATGAGAAAAGAACTTTTTCTGATTGGCCTGGGTCTTGGATGTTTATCTATATAAGTATTTATTATAAAATATAGTATCGTTGAGTTAGTATCTCGTAACACAAGTCTCGAACTTACTTCGAGGCTAACTCAATCTGTGTAATTTGTCCCGTATATATTTATTTATAAGCAATGGTAATTTCCTACGTTATGGCGGCATCCACAACTTTGACACAATTATATAAAGGCAATGATAAGGTTAATTTTTAGGTGAAATTCCATATTTAATAATAGCTGCAAAGAATCTAGAGGTATCTATTTGTATGTACAGCGACAATTCAATTATAAAATCGTCAAGAACACGCGAAATTTTGACTGAAAAATTCATAGCTTATGATAGTTTGCTAAACGTTGATAATATTTTCAGGTGAAGAAGTATTTGAGGCCAGTATGATTGGTGAAGCGGCCGAAGTGGTACAAGAACAAATCTGTGATGACCAACTCATTTTGATCAAAGGGTAAGCAGTACTGTCTTGACATACATGTATTCACGTCTATATCCCTTACTAGCTGTGCCCGCGACTTCGTCCGCGTGGAAAAGTTATTTTGGGCATCATATTTATTTTTGCAAATATCCTCCTCGGCTTTATCAAGGGGGGTCGGTCAGGCGGTCACGCGTATTAGAAAGAACGCTGGTTCGCCGTATTAAATGTTTCGCTGCAAATTGCTTATAACGACTATATCTCAAAACCTATTCGTCTGATTTATATACTGTAAATGGCAATTTTAGTCTACATGAAAAGCCGAAAGTAATAAACATATTTATTTGGATAAGGATTAATACTGTATTAAAGAAAATTGGTTTCAAAATAACTTATGTTTATAATGAAAAAATAATCTTAAAAAATGAACATAAAAGTGGTTATTGTAAGTAAACCTTAAGAGATAGATATATGCTCTCGCGGACTTTTTTGTAGCAAAAAATGAGTACTTCACATCTTTAGTACATTGTTTTACTATATCTTTGTTGGTTTGCGCAGCGTTCGCGTGGAAAGCTCGCAGATGGCCGACTCATTCAACTTTCACCTGCATTGTTGACGTTTCCCGTAGAAAATCCGGGATAAAATGTAGCCTATAGCCTTCCTCGATAAATAGACTATCTAACAGTGAAAGAATTATTCAAATCGGTTCAGTAGTTTCTGAGATTAGCGCGTTTAAACAAACAAACAAACAAAACAAACTCTTCAGCTTTATAATATTAGTATAGATGGGGTAGACAGAGTTTCGCAAAGACTGACAGGGCACGTTCAGCTGTAATTTATGTCTTAATGATGTAATTTAGATTCAAATAGTGACAAGTGGCTAGCTCATCGTTTACAAGAAGAATCTTTTAATTAATCGTCTTTTACGGCATCCATGTGAAAGAGTTAAAGTGATCCTATTCTAAAGGGCCAGTAACCACACAGCACTTTTAACACTACATTATTGGTACCCATATCAAATAACAGGTGAATTGGTAATAGGTGACTTTGAAATTTTGATACATTTATCATACACTAGCTGTGCCCGCGACTTCGTCCGCGTGGAATAGTTATTCTGGGCAGCATTGCAGCCCTCAAGGATGAATAATTTTACCTGTTTTTTTTCGCATTTTCCATTATTTCTCCGCCCTTAATAGTTGCAGCGTGATGTTATCTAGCCTAAAGCCTTCCTCGATAAATAGTCCAATCAACACAAAAAGATTTTTTCAATTCGAACCAGTTGTTCCTGAGATTAGCGCGTTCAAACAAACAAACTCTACAGTTTTATAATATTAGTATAGATGGGGTAGACAGAGCGAAACGTTTCGCAAAGACAGACACGGCACGTTCAGCTGTAATTTAGGTCTTAATGATGTCACTTGGACTATTAGTATTGTAACTGCGCTTTGGAAGCGGTAGTAGTTATAATTAGATTTAAGTTATGTGACGTCAATAAGTGATACCTTGTATCCAATTTTGAAAATAAATCTATTCTATTCTATGCTGCCTTCAAAGAGAAAAAAAAAAAAAAAAACAAACACTGCATCATTCGATCGCTCCACAGCCCGTCCGCCCGCACGGCCGCGTCGCTGATCCTGCGCGGGCCCACGGACGCGTACTGCGACGAGATGGAGCGCTCGGCGCACGACGCGCTGTGCGCCGTGCGCCGCGTGCTGGAGTCGGGCCGCCTGGCGCCCGGCGGCGGCGCCGTGGAGGCCGCGCTCTCCATATACCTGGAGAACTTCGCCACCACGCTGGTGAGTGCTGCTGCTGAGCTCTGTGCGGGACCGCCGTTTGTTTTGTTTTGTTTGAGCGCACTGGCAGCTTGTGAAAAAAAGTTAATTTTAATTTTGAAAGATGAATGTCAATTGTTTTTTTTTTTTTTTTTCACATTATTTACGCAAAAGTTAGGACATGTTAGAATTCACGTTTTATTTCAATGTTTTAAGTTTTATTTTACAATATTATTACCTTTACAAATTTTAGTGAGTTTTTGATTAACTATCCGCTCTATGTCTTACTCGCTCTATGAACAACTATTCAACTACGCTGGTTGGTGTGATTCTCTTTTTGACCTGTATATATATATATATATGTTTGTCCGTGATTATGTCGCGTTTCGCTGAAGCGGTTTTTGATGTGGTTTTTAAAAGTGTCTGTAATGCTTAGAAGGTTTTAGAGGTTTAACCGACTTCATAAAAGGAAGATATCCAATGGAGGCAGTTTTAAAAAAAAAATATAATCTCCGTATTGTCATCTTGTGTCTCCGCTCCGTAGAGCTTAAACATAGAGGGGATCCTCTTAGTGGGTGCGCTTCGAAGAATAAAATCTTAAGTATTTTAAAAGCAATTCGAAGCGCGATAGATAAGAAAGGTCCATTTGATTAGTTGCACTTCAAATTCTGAAGAGCTTTGAGGAAGACCTCACATGAATATCTATTAGACAATATTACGATATTTGGTCACATTATATTATTATAAGGTTACATACATAACATCACGCCTGTCTCCCATTGGGGTAGGCAGTGACTATGCATTTCCACTTACTACGATCCTTACAGACCTATGTAAGAATATTATATACGAATATTTTATGCCTTCAAAAAGGAAAATGTTAAGAGTAATCGATGCAATCGATAAATACCTGTAATCATCGAATATGCACGAAAAAATAATGAGAGTGCAGGCACTGGTAAAGTTCTGTAAGGAAAAATATACAGCGAGTAAGGCCCGCATCATGGTTTAATGTCCCTGGTTTACACATTAACTAATGTGTTAAAGCTGATCTTGGTTTGATTTTGAAAAATTTACAGTGGGAATTTATGATGGTAAAAGTAAAAATGCACTTGCTTGAATATAACACTGAACTGTAATAACTGATTAAGGTAGTTTGACAATACAATTAAGATTTATTGATGAACTGAACTAATATGAACGACAATGGACTGATATTTCACAATAATATGCTTTTTTAAACAACATCTGACTTAACATTCTATTTTGGTTTTTCTTTTTTTCTAAGTGGCCAGTTTCAGTCATAAATAGTTTGAACATAATGTATTTACATTTTTAGAACGTAACTTCTAAAGCTTTGTCACAAACAACTAACCATGCAATGTTATTTGACGGCCTCTGTGGCGCACCGGTAGTGCGCTTGTCTGTGTCACCGGAGGTCCCGGGTTCGAATCCCGGTTAGGGCATGATGAGAAACGGAACGTTCTCTGATTGGTCTGGGTATTGGATGTTTATCTATATAAGTATTTATGGCGACATCTCTACGCCACTCGTCAACAACATCAAATCACACAACAACTGTCAATCATCGCGTAGTAATTGACGCGCTCAGCCAATAGCAGCGAAGAACATAAATCGCGATTTCAGAGATTTCACGGATTGGAGCTATATATACAACCTCCGACACAACATCGTTGGAGCCGCGGTTCCCCAGGCATAACACCTAGCCTGGCGGAAGATCTTCCCTTTGGTGGCGGTCGAGCCGAATCATCGCTCCCGCTAGGTACATATTTATTATAAAAAAAATATAGTATCGTTGAGTTAGTATCTCGTAACACAAGTTTCGAACTTACTTCGAGGCTAACTCGATCTGTGTAATTTGTCCTATATGTATATTTATATTAATTAATTATTAACAGAGCTCCCGCGAACAACTTGCCATAGCAGCGTTCGCTCAGTCGCTGCTCGTGATCCCCAAGACGTTGGCAGTGAACGCTGCGCGCGACGCTACCGACCTCGTGGCCAAGCTGCGGGCGTACCACAACTCTTCACAGACCAAGGTATGGAAGTCTCTTTACAGTTAATGGTGGTTTTGTAGGTACAAACATACATACATACATACATATGGTAACGTCTATATCCCTTGTGGGCTAGACAGAGCCAACAGTCTTGAGAAGACTGAATGGCCACGTTCAGCTATTTGGCTTAATGATAGAATTGAGATTCAAATAGTGATAGGTTGCTAGCCCATCGCCTAAAAAAGAATTGTAAGCCTATCCCTTAGTCGCCTTTTACGATATCCATGGGAAAGAGATGGAGTGGTCCTATTCTATTTTGTATTGGTGCCGGGAACCACATGGCACATATATACATACATATATATAGTCATGTTTATATCAGGATTTGTTGGTACATATATACATACATGTAGTCATGTTCATATCACTTGCGGGGTAGAAAGCTAACAGTCAGTCCAAAAGACTAATAGGCAGCGTTCAGCTAGTGGGCTTGCTGATAGAGTTGAGATTCAATTAGTGAAAGGTTGCTAGCCCATCGTCTAAAAGAAGAAGCTTAAGTTTATTAATATTTTTATAGTTTCTATATTCTTCTTATCTTTAATTTTAGTTTGAAATCAGCTTTTTTTTATTTTATTATTAGTTTAAAGTTTAATTTGGCTCATTCCAAAATTACATATTTTAAAATAATTTAGCTAAAAGTGAGTTAAAAAAATATTTTAAAATTTAATTAATAATAATTGTATTTCAGGTCGAACACGCGAACCTAAAATGGGTCGGCCTCGACCTCACCGAGGGCACGTTGCGAGACAACCTGGCGGCCGGGGTGCTCGAGCCCGCCGTCTCCAAGATAAAGTCCCTCAAGTTCGCGACGGAGGCCGCCATCACGATCCTGCGCATCGACGACATGATCAAACTAGATCCGGAACAGAAGGGGAAGAGTTACGAAGACGCGTGTAACGCGGGCGAACTTTAAAGCAGTATTTTTGTGTCAGTTATTGTGTTAACATAGCATTCGGAATAATGTGATACTGTAGAAGTGGTTGTGGTGGTATTTACAACTGCGTGGAACACAGTGTGGCACATCGTTAATTATGGCATTTCTATTGTCTTATATTGTTCAGAATTCTATGTGTCATCTTGATTAACTTAATTCTGGACGGTTTATAGGGTTTTACTTAAATTTTGTTTGAGCACTTGTGGTATTTATTACTTTACCAACAAGGTTTGATATTTAAATTGTCAGTTACAATGTGTTTGAGCATTTTTCCGCCTGTTTTGAAATGATGCGATCGATAGCTTTTGTATAGAGAGCTTGTGTATGGACCAAACAATTTGTGCATACGTCTCTTCTATCTTATTTGATATTCTACTGGCATGGTAGCGTCGATAAAATCGTTCAGATTTATAGTTAATTTGAGATGAAACAATGAACATTGACAGAAGTGATGGAAGTTTATTTTAACGCCTCCGCCGGGTGCGGTCTCAATAACCTATCTTAAGTTTTGTCCATGTTACAGTACTTTTAACAATAAAGCTTTAAGTTTTCTCAAACTGGTTTTGTTAATTGTATTTTCCAGATATACATCAAAGCGCCAATAGTTTAAAATCTGCAAAGATAGTTCCTTTACTTATTTTAATCTATGTTACATACTATATGCTATATGCTACATACATATAATCTTCTTCTAAAATTTACTTTTATTTACGTAGCCATGCTATTGAGTAGGTTATTGCAATCGTGTCACACAGCAAATGGATTTATAAAGGTGATAAACATTCTAAAATCCACACTGATATCACAAAAAAAAATTGTGCCTGTTAAGACTTATATCTTTGTACACGTAAAACGCTAGAATTAATACTGTTGCGTATACACTTGCTTTATTTAACTTCGTTATATTATATTATGGTTTATAATGTGAACAGATATTTTTTTAATTAATCCACTGCCTGCTCTTATTGGATGCAAAACAGAGTTGATAAGACTTGCGGTGTGGCTACAAAATAGGTTTTGTAGCTAGGTACAATACTATCACGTTCTCGCCTCCCCAAACTTAATAAAATACGAAATAAAAAATTTCCAAAAACAAAATGGCGTGACAAAAACAAAATATTTGAGCAGATGAACCTATGAAGGTTCATCCGCTCAAATATTTTGGCGCCATACAAAAAAGACTTCTGTGTAAAGTGATATTTTGCCTTATGGTGAATGTTATTTTACTTTATGATATATTAACGAGGCGAGAAATGAACAAAAATATATATTTTATATTAATAGAAGTCTGTATGTTTGTAATGAATATCAGTATCCTTTTGCTTTTATATTTTGAAGTGTGTGTACGAAAATAAATAATTTACGAACTAAATGTGTATTTTGGACTTCAAGACTCCTCGTCCTTTCAGTACAAAAGGTATCAGAAAAGTAGCGAGCATAACAAGAGGACGCAGTTACGCGGTCGCAATAAAAAAAAAATAAGACGGAGCGCAGTTACGTCTGATAAAATACTGTATGTAAATGAAGGCGGGTGGTTCCCGGCACACTTAAAAAAAAGAATAGGATCACTCGCATCTCGTTCCCATGGATGTCGTAAAATTCGATTCTTCCTTTGTGCGATGGTTTAGAAATTTCGCACTGTTTGAATCTCTATCTGACCATTGCTTCAATCTTTTCCTTTTCACGAGTGACGCAATCGCAAAGTAAAGAACTAATGTCGATAAGCTTGTCCCTTGATCCACTTTTATGCTCTGCGCGGGAGGAAAAGCAGCAGACACTATGCCATTCTCACGCTCCGTACCAGACCAGCATGCAAGTTTGAGATAAATTTACTTATTTAGTCGTATTTTACGGCTACCTATTCTCCCAGTCAGTATTTTCGCCTCATCCGCTCATTTTATGTATAGTTTGGAATTTGTGCGTGCTTAACATACATAATCATCTCAAAATTTTAAAATTACATTCAACTAAAGGAATAACAATTACTACGCCATACCGCTGAATGTTGCATTTCAGTCTTTTGTAAGACTTGGCTCTATCTACCCTGCAAGTAATCTAGGCTTGATACTTACATATAATTACGTCTAGATATATTATACAAATTTATAAGAGTATGTATATTATAGTAGCTTATCTTAATAAAAAATCTTTCTCGTACTCGTATTTAAATTTGGGACCGCCAATGCAGTTCAAAAAGCCCGCCAAACAATGTTTATAGCCGACATGTCAAACTCGGCACTATATGACATGACTACAAAAGATATGATAAGGCTCGATAACATTTATTATTTTATTTGTAAGAGCAGAAGACTTTATTGTTAGTAATTACGCGAATTTGCAATGTTAATTAGGTGTTTAAGAACTGTGATAAATAAAATAAATATTGAAAATGGTGTCATGAGATGCAAAGGTCTGTCAACATCAGCTGTTCCTAAGGTAAAGATACCTACAAATTATTTTATTCTTCATTTACCTACTTCATATATCTAAAAAAAATAAGAAATCTAATTAACTCGCCGAAACTATAACTGAACGTACTGTTTACATATGCACAAGATAAAAAACTTATCTGAGTTAACCACAGATTAAAACGTAGGTATTATAATAGGTACATTGCGACTATACCTATTTGACTAAATTATTTAGATTTTTGAGCGACACACAGCAAAGCAACCAAAGAGAGTAGCAAATTTTTTTATATATTTGTTTCAATGTTTAATTTGTAAAGGATTCATTTTGTCAATTTCCATTATACCTAATGATGGACGATTCTCCAATCCAGCTCGAAGGACCATAATAAATTAAAAGGTAGCTTAAAAATAATTTCTAATTTTGTAACACATGCATTTTTAATTTAACTGAAAAAAAACTCCGAGACTGTTGCTCATCATTGGCGAATCTGACTTTGGGATTTTTCTTGCAATAGTTGTTAGCCTAACTGCTCTTTAGTCGCCTCGGAAGTTACTCTGTACATGTGTCCTTGCCAAGGGATTAGAGTCAAAAGATGGCAAGCCACTGCCGCCACCTCAGAAGTCAGGGGTAGATTTAAATAAACTTCGAGCGAACAGAAAAATAGTTAACATTACATCTATCCATATGCAGGAGGAAAAAATAAAAATAGGAGATTATAACATCAACTACTTAAAAGTTGGAAATGGACCACACAACATAATATGTATGCCCGGTGCACTGGGAAGTATTTGGACGGACTTCAAACCCCAAATAGAACAATTTGACAGGGAAAAGTTCACGCTGGTAGCCTGGGACCCCCCTGGCTATGGCAAAAGTAGACCCCCAAATAAGAAGTTTGACGACAAAACTTTGTTTTATGAGAATGACGCTAATTACGCGAATAAGCTTATGAAGGTAAGCGTATTATAAAAACTTTTGTTTTATTCTAGCACATCTCTTCTGAGCAAGAGCCCGACGTGATTATTCGGGTGCTTTACATATCAATAAGTTGCCCCTTAAATTTTTTATTTAACGCCATTGCAATTTTTCATGAAAGAATCTAATGCACTGCACTGCACGTTAGATTTTTTCATGAAAAATTGCATCTGCCAAAGAGTAGATCTTTATTCAAATTACGAGTACGTGCCCGGCAAGCTGTTTGTGTGTTTCCCGAAACTTTAAAATAGAACAACTCCATCTCCTTCCAATTTATCATATAAATAAAATCCGGCAAACGGGACAGTCGCACATTGATCTAGTGCAAGCTTCCATTCTAGCTTGATAGCGAAGAAAAAACAGTGTACCTACTAGCTTGTCTTCCTGTAGGTACAGATTATAAAAGCCAATCAAGAGACAGTCTCTTTTACTTGTGATTCTTCTTCAAGGCAATGTATATAGCTAGCCGTCGCTATCCATACTTCTGAACATGGCCTTTCTCCCAGTCTTTTCGAGATTGTTGACTCTGTCTACCCCGTAAAGGATAAAGATGTGGTAATATATATTTTGTGTAGGCTCTCCAACTCCCTAAATACTCGTTACTGGGCTGGAGCGACGGCGGCATTACCAGCATGATCTGCGCCGCCAAGTTCCCGGACGCTGTTCACAAAATGGTAATTTGGGGCAGCAATTCCTTCATACTGCCCCACGAGGTGGATCTGTATAAAAGTAAGTTTGAATTGCGATAAATATTTCAAAAACCATTCACATTATTAAAAGAAAATCAATAATACTTCAATTGCGGTAAAACACCTGTTTGTCTAGCTTTCACGGTTAGACCCAACCGGGCTGGACATATTGCGATCAAATTTTGTATGTGAATATAGTTTGTTGTTTGAGGTCAAACATACTACTTTTTATGGAGCTGCTGGAAAAAGCTAGTACCTATAGTATGTCATACATGACTGGTTTGGGTAAAATGTACCTATGTATATCTACCTATCTTTTTCAAATACGTACTTCAATATAATTCTAATTTCAGATGTAAAAGACGTAAGCAAATGGTCCAAGCGCATGAGGGAACCAATGGAGCAAGTTTACGGCGACTTCTTCGCCCAATACTGGGCAGAATGGGTGGACGGCATGGTAGCTCTGTTTGAAGCTAAAGATGGCAACATCTGCTCAGAAGTGTTGAAGGATATAAAATGTCCAACGTTGATTTTGTATGGAGAGAAAGACCCAATGGTAGACAATGTCCACGCGTCTCATTTGCACACTCATATACAGGGCTCTAGGTAAATGCATTTATTATTTAGGTAATTAGATTTTCTATGACTTGAATTAGAATTTGGTGGTATGGGGAGGTCATGTTTTTGAATACTGAGCGTAAAACTATTTAGGCTTGATTTAAGCTGTTTAGGAATAGTAAAGATATAGTTGTATTAAAAATTCGGCATAAGGCCGGTTTTATATTAAAACGTATTATCGCTCAGTGATCTAGTCTAGTTGCAAAATAATATTTTACAACCAACTGCTTCTAGCCCCACAAGTTTACGGTACTCGAACCCATTGCCTGAGAGGCTCTTACTTCACAGATCACTGGAATAAATTACATTTAAATGCAACAATCTTTGCAGACTACATCTGTACCCAGAGGGCAAGCACAACATCCACTTGAAATACGCTGAAGACTTCAACAAGAGAGTGCAAGAGTTTCTACTGCAATGATCTATAAAAATCTAAAACGGTGTAGGGTCAAACGATTAAATGTAACAAAATCCCATATTTTATTTTCATTTACTCCTTATAAGCACGTCTTATTTCAAAATAAAACAATTTACATTCAGTAACACGATCAATGTTGAAGTGACTTGAATCGCTGTACACATCTCACCGCTTGTTGTTTCATGTTCATTTCTCATCTACATTATGGATATTGTTAGTTAAAACATTACTAAGTTGTTTGTTTATAAATAATATTAAAAAATGACTGACGATGAACGCTATGTGACATCAAAGTATAAATAATTTGAGAATACATCTACAGATTCAGTCGACAACTAAATATGCTTCAACAAGTTAATGTGAGTACGAATTGTGTTAATAAATATTATATTGCACTCGCTGCATGATTTATCAAAATATATTCTAGTTTTTTTTACGAAAGTATTAAACTACCGACAGATATATGTATGTATAAATATTTATACGTTGAATATAAGGCACACGCGTTGAGCCGGCGAAAAACGCCCGTACTGTAAGGTGACTTCATAAATTACTGATTTACCGTTTTATATAATATAAACAAACACACATTCGCGAACTATCTCGATAAATACATAAGAAAATATAATGACAATATCAAATAATTCGCTAATTCAAATAAGCTTGTTCTTATTTTATAAATAATTTCTCTAATTACAAAAATAGTATACACTGAACGGACTGCGGCGTTGCCGCGCCAAGCACCAACACTTTAAAAGTACAAGCGACACGACCATTCTCCTACTCGAAAATATACTAAAAATTTAAACACCAAAATATAGAAGCCAAGTTAAATTTCTTCACAATCTAGCTTCACCTTTGTACTCATTTCTTTTCTGTACTTATAAACTTGAGTTCATAGACTGTTAAATAAATAAATCCTAACCATATTAAACATTGGTAATTTAACTTAAGCTTTTAATGCATTAAAAAAAGATAACTTGTGTCTCAACGTAACGCCACCACTCACGCCAAATACACAAGCTTTCTAATTTGGCGTTACACTAAAGTGTCAAACTTGTTTTAAAGCAAAAATGGTAGTCAGAAATCATAACTTTATATGACCACAAGAATCAAAAGAGTTTCCAACTAACAAAATCGAAATTAAAATAATTTGAAGTTTCAGTCACTTTTTATGTACATCTGTCTCCGGGGCATAATTCGCGCGACGCCGTTTCTATCGCGCGAAAAACTACCGCTTTTTCACTTTTATTATGACTTGAAACTGGACAGAGACAGATTTTGGCGCGATAAAAAAGGGCGTCGCGCGTGCCTTGCTACGGAGGCTGGTCCTATACTAATATTTGTTACTGAATTTGAGAATATAGGTGTCATTAGCTTGAGCTAGCAGCTCATTATGCAGCGACCCAATTTTAAGTCCGTTAATACAATTGTTAACGTATGTTTAACGTTAACAAAACCTTGCATCATTCAGTTATCCGTCACTACATGGCGACCATGCCAGCATCCATTCCTGGAATCAAATTATTTTCCGAGTAGGAGGTATGACGTGAATGTCACCTTTATTCAGCGCCCATCCGTTACACATTATTTTACAATCGAATACGAATACTCTTACAAATACATAACGATACAATATTACAGCATTATCACCGGGATTATTAACAATACGTTTTTAATTATTTTTAAATATGTTACGTTACAAATATCTAATGTTTTAATAGAGAGAGAGTTTAGGCACACACACTTTGTAAAGTTCTATTTGTCAAGTGTCCATTGTCACTGCCACGACGATAAGGCGCGAACGCTTGTTTCAGATGTACGAGGCGAAAATATCTCTCATTGTACAAACCCTATTTTGAGTAAAAAAAAATACATCCCAGTCATCCAATACAACGATGATCCCAATCTTGTCACTACATGAATCTCAATCACACTTCAGGCCTTTTCTAGAACACTGGTGTTTAACTCTCCGATCATATATTTTGCTATCTAATTATTTATTAAGTATCTTTATTATTATTTTTAGCCATCAGAAGTGGGATCATTGCTCTCAACACAATTTGACATAAGCATGTGTCCTCTCAGTAATTTTGTGATACAATATACAGCCAGTTTTATTCAATTCAAATGTGAATGGCTTTATAACAAATTGTATATATTTTCATGTTCCAATAAAAGGTAATCTATCATCAAAAGCTACTCGAACAATAATCATACAACCAAAATTGATATAAACTTTCTGCATAATATTCGCATTAGAGTCTATATCATCAGATATATTTCCGCCCCTCCTACCTGACAAACTATACGTAAACCGCTCCCGGATTATCGTTATCGTCGAGATTAATCCTATTCGTGTTCGAGTATCCATCGTCGAAGAACCTTCGAAACGTGAATTCGAAGAATCCGTGGAAAGTCTTGTTATCAAGTAGTTCACTGTCAGATTTATTTGAATCTGTGCTCCCAGAGTTCCGCAGTTTATCCGGGTCAATTTCATCAAAATTGGATGTGTCCGTTGGGAAATCTATCCTGGGTATGTACGGAGCTGGCTGTCTTCGTAGACCTTTTTCGAAGTCTATGGTCTTGAGGAAAGGGTGGTTTTTGACTTCGCTGGCATGGTTGCCAAGCCTGGTGTCCTGCCCGGAGCACAGCTTGAGAATCAGGTCCTTGCTCTCGCGGGATAAGTTCGCCGCATCCGGGATATGAAGGGTGCTCTCCCAGTTGATCACCTGGAAATTGAGAGACAAATTTATTTATTAAATTGGTACACCAACTTTACATACAATGACAGGGACATTACATAATGTTCTTATGAAAACACCAATTACAGGTATACACATTGTTCACCACAGATTCAGTAACATATGTATAAATATAAAATTTGCAATCATATTACTAAAACATTTGCAATCAGTGATTCAGCATCTTATGTTTAAAGTCATTCAAACTATTGTCCAATATAATCCAAACCCTCCGAATTGCGGGGCAGGAAATTATATGTGTCGCAAATACGATAAAAAAAAATTCATGTCTATAATAACAAATAGAGAAGAGTTGTTTATTACATTGTAAATCAAAAAATATCCCTTAAGGAATACAGAGAATTGCTTTAAAATTGTTTAGATAAACATTTTAGTAATGGCAAAATCTACCTATCTATCTTAGACAAAAAAGAAAAACAAACAAACAATGACGTGTTCACCATTACAAACCAGTGGTGACATCACTTTCACAGTCCACTTTGTAAATAAGCAACAGCAAAAACAAATAACCAATGACCTACCGAATATGTATAGTTTTTATCAACATATTGGTATAAGTATGAAAACCTAGCTAGGCTAATCTAGGAACAAGGTCAAAGGCGCACCCCGGGCTCCTTTCCAAAGATCAGAATATATACGGGACAAATACCAGGAGGAAGAAGAAACAGGTATATTTTGATGTCGGGTGGGTCATGCAAAGTAAAAAATAGTCTGGTGTGCAATTTAACATTTGGAACCCTTAATAAAGGCCACTAGAAAATGGAAAAAAAATTCTCTACCATTCGGACAAAGGTTGGGGACTTTTTGGGTTTACCCTGTCCAGTGCTAAGCTAGTATATTTTAGTTATTTTCATAGTTTAATGTCATATGGTCTACTGCTTTGGGGATCAGCAGCAGACATACAAACTATTTTCATTTTACAAAAAAGGGCAATTCGATATATCTACGGTCTTAAACAAAGAGATTCCCTTAGAGATTTTTTCAAAAACCTAAATATTTTAACTTTGCCCTCCCAATACATATTCGATAACATCATGCATGTTAGGAAAAACTTAGACTCTTTCAAAAAAGTAGGTGAATGTACTAGTAGATCACTGCGGAACAATTACAAGTTGTCGATCCCAGCACATCGGCTGGCTAAGGTAGGGAAATCATTTCTTATTAATTGTATAAGATTTTATAATAAATTACCAAAAAGTGTTCTTGAAATGAATGATAGAAAATTCAAACAGTATATTAAAGTTGAGCTTTGTAGGAAAGCCTATTACAGCACGGATGATTATATTAATGATAAACATGTGTAGCCCGAGCTGGACATAATGGCCTCTTAAATGCTTGTGTATTTTTGACATGATCTGGACATAATTTGTACAGTATGTACATATTTTATTTTATATTTATTTTATTTGACGAAATATTCGTATTGACATAATCAGTTCTACATTCATACATGTTTTTAAATGTAGACAATGTGCATTCGTCCACGATTTAGATTTAAGAGATCTATATTTGTAAATTGACGTCCTATGAAAATGCTGCAGTGTAGTTTGTTCCGCCGCTTCTTCTACACATGCGCTTTGGAAGCGGTAGTAGTTATAATTAGATTTAAGTTATGTGACGTCAATAAGTGATACCTTGTATCCAATTTTGAAAATAAATCTATTCTATTCTATTCTATTCTAGTGGACCTCATGCCACTCCTGCTAAAGATAGATAAAACTTAAGGAAATCCGTCATAGACCATGTGAGATAATAAAAAATATTTCATACAAGCTACGAGCAAAAACAAAACACAATTTTTCTTTGAGTCCAGTTAAAAGAAGCACAAACCTTGAGTTGCGTCTCCGCCGGCGTGGACGCCAAAAACGGCGGTGAACCAACCAGCATTTCATAGAGTATAACGCCCACCGACCACCAGTCGCACAGCTGGGTGTAACCCGTCCTCTGTAGCACTTCAGGCGCTATATAATTCGGGGTGCCCACTAGGGAGTGTGCTAGGCACCGCTGGTGTTCCCGTTTCCGTCGCCTCTCGAGAGGCTTGAGCTGGTGGCAGCGGCATTCGCCCAGAGCGCCCCACTCGCCGTCGACAGGGTCCATGGAATCTTGTCGGCCGTGGTCTGGAAATACGTGTACGAATTGGTTAGAAACTAAGAGTTTTTGTTGTAGCGAGCTTTTAAGATTGACACCTAATAACTAAGAGATGGCATAAAATTTCTGTAATTTTAATCGTATTGCCGGCAAAAAACATAAAGACGAAAAAATTAGTCTTTGCTATATAAGTATGCAAATTTTGTAAAATGTAATTCCCTATCAACTTACCATTTCTCTGATAGTATTTGGAGTTGTGTGTCCACCTGAAGCCGGTGCACAGGCCGAAGTCAGTCAGCTTGATGTGGCCGTCTCGGTCTATGAGGATGTTGTCCGGCTTTATGTCTCGATGAATGAACCCCATCTTATGGACACTCTCCACTGCACAAGTCAACTCCGCTATGTAAAACCGAGCCAAATTCTCCTCAAAAATACCCCTTTTTATCAATAGAGACATCAAATCGCCCCCTGGAATATAATCCATGACGAAATACAAATTGTCCTTATCCTGGAAACTGTAATACAGCTTCACCACCCACTCGTTATCGGCCTCCGCTAAAATATCTCTCTCGGCCTTCACGTGCGCCACTTGGTTCCGCTTCAGCACGTCAGCTTTCCTAAGAGTCTTCATGGCATATAGATGACTAGTATCAATCTTCTTCACTAATGTTACCTCTCCAAATGCACCTATACCAATATGTTTAATCTTCGTAAACATCGACTTATCCATTTTCGCCCGTTTCAATCTAATGTAATTAGATTCTTTCTGAGAAAGCATCTTCCTCATTTGGCACTGTGCATCTTCACTGAGACCTATCTTAGTCATCTCCTTCTCTAATTGCATTCGCCGGAAAGTCCGCTGTTTGTACGATTTCAATATGTTTTCAACATGCTGCTCCATAAAAAATTTGAATGCTTGAGGAGAGTAATTTCTGACTTTACAATCTCTCCTTTCATCCTCTTTCTCTTTGCTGATATTTCTACGCTCGGGTATAGGTGATTGATGCCTAATTTTCTCTACAACTTTCGGCCTCCGCTCGGATGACCCGTTCGAACTCTTATCTGAACTGGAAGCCACGCTATCCTTCAGCAGATTATTCGTGCAATTCTGATTGGGGCATTTCATTTCAAGGCCCTGCGATGTTTCTCCCTTAGCTTCACAATTATTCGAAAACTTTTTATGCAAAGGCGAATGGTGGGAGTTGACCGTCGTTGTCGTATCGTTTTGGTTACCGTACGGCGGCGGTGGCATCGGATGTTTCCCGCGCTGTACAGCGAGAGCCTGCATAGTGATTGCATAGCTCGGGGGCTCAGTGGTGGGGACGGTGGGGGTGGTGGCCATTATGATCGGTGGTGTGGTGCCAGGAGACGACGGTTTGGGGGCTAAGGGGTAGCTCGGTGGCGTTTGCGCTTGCTGTTTCTGTTGAATAGAACTCGCATATGACGGCGGGGGAGGCTGCGCCCCGGAACTCGAGACGACCGGCGGGGCCACCGGCGCAATGGCAGTTTGCAGCACTGGTTTTTGAACTTGAGTACTTTTAACAGATTGCATGATGATAGGAGGCTGAACGGCTTGTCTCGCTGTCCACGCCTGAATAGGCGTGGGGCGAGTCATGCCCGACGCCGAGCCGGTCGACTGCGTCACAGTGATCGGGCTCGGAGACCCGGCGGAGGTGCCTCCCGAGTAGATGCCCGACGAGGGACTCTTCCTGTAGTCTTGAGATTGCGTCGGGCTCTGTCGGTTTTGCATAGAAACAGAGTAGGGTGGAGGGGGTGGGACACCGGAAAGGGGATACGGAGGCGGGAGTTCGGATCCCCCCGCTCCGGAGGGATAGATGCTCAGAGCTTGTATCTGTTGCGTGAGCTGCTGTTGCACTTGCGGTCCGTTCTGGACGATCATGGGCTGCCGCTGCGGCGGCGCGGGCGGGCCGGCGGCCACGGGGCTGGTGCCGCGCGCGGGCGGCAGCGGCGGCGCGGGCGACATGCGCTTCATGAGCTGCTGCACGGAGGGCGGCACGGGCGGCGTGGACGGGCATCGCGGCGGCGGCGGCGGCGGCGGCTCGGAGAAACCCGATGGCGAGTATTGCCGACTCAATTTTTCGTGAGGTAAAGGAGGGGCGTCCGGTTGCCTGGGACTATCAGATCTAGAACTGCCCGCGCCGGAATCGAGCGCAGGACTACCTCTGTGCAAATTTATCTCCCGCTCGAGGCTAGGCTTTCTTATAAGTTTGGTACCGAGCCCGCTAAGACTACTAGGTTTGAGAACTCCATTTAGTGTATCCTGTTGTTTGAGAAAGTCTAGTGCTGCATCGAAACGACCTCCCGTTGATTTCAGCGCTTTTAGTGCTAAGTCCTGGAGGGAAGAGAAACATTGATTAGGGCAATCCTAGTCAAAGATTTAGTGGACAAATTTAAAATTACCTGTGGGAAAATAATTTGACAGCCAATGTAAATTTGCATTAAAACTCATTTAAGACAAACAACTTAAAAAATAGTCACAAAACAAAATTTTTAAAGGAAATAACAGTCTCAATAGTCTTATTCCGTCAGTTGATATGCATGTCATTTTTGTTTTATAATTTTCAATACTATTTTATGTTTGAAGCAAACTAATTGGTTGAAATGGCTGATTTACAAATCCTTAAATTGGAATTAATATTTGGAATTGAAATTACACTCTTAAAGTATTTGAAAAGATTGGGTACAATAATCGATCTAATTACAACATGATACCCATGCATTTTTCCACCATCATTGGATGCAGTATTCACTAAAGATGTAGTACTAGTTTGATAATAATAGATAATTAGATACCTACTTTACTACAGTGAAAATGTTTGCCAGTTTTATTGGTAGGCTACCTGTCTTTTACCCCTATTTGATGATCTTTGAATTACTTTTCATTTTATTTCATTAACCCAATATTAATAGATAGTTATGACAAGACCATAAATATTTAGAAACTATAGGTATATTGACACCCCTGTGGCATAGTGGTAGTGTGCTTGTCTGTGACACTGGAGATCCCAGGTTTAAATCCTAGCCAGGGCATGATGAGAAACAAACTATCTTTAATTGGCCTGGGTTTTGGATGCTTATCTATAAATATATTATAAAATATAATATAGTTGAGTTAGTATCTCATAACTTACTTGAAGCTAACTTAATTTGTGTATTTATTTAAAACTTTATTGCACAAAAAAAAATGTACAAAAGGCAGACTTAATGCCGTTTGGCATTGTCTACCAGTTAACCAGCTGACTGATAGCAAATAAAATAATAGATTGTACCAGCTACCTCTTGCCACGCAGGTTCTATAAGCCTAGATTATATTTAAGTCTAATAAAATTGACATTCTGTTTTTAAGGAGATAGGCTGGAAACCTGTCATTTCCTGTCATTGGCCTTTCGGTATTTTCGATTCAGTTGGCTGTCTTGTAGGTAAGGGTTTCATCATATAAGGACATTCCAAAATACAAAACATTGCTGAATTTTTCTAAAAAGATTCTCCTTTGCCTCACTTAAGATTCAGTAATCCAGCTTGACCTTAATTACTCATTTACATATGTCATTGAACTATTTACTAAATATAATAATGATAATGTTCATAAATGGTTTTCTATAGATTTATCACTTAATTGATCATTATATGCATACCTCATCAATTCCAAGTGCAATAAGTTGATTGAGTGATGGCAGCAGATTCAATTCCTTATCAAGGCCATTCCCAGATGAAGAGCTGAACCCTGAGCTTACACCTGAACTGACAGTGCTTGCTGCAGACGAACCAGGAGGCTCTGAATTGCCGATGTTAGCAAACGGTAGGAGGGAGTTGCGGATCTCAGCGAGCGCTTTCTGGTGGTACCCTGAGCGCGTGGTACCCGTCTTGCCGGGCGCCGGCGGGTTCATGGCGCCCGCGCCCGAGCGCCTCACCTCTTACCCCACGCCTCCCATCACATGAACATACTACACCATTCACACATAACAGTTAATTTGTCACGCATTTATACACTATCACACATATGCAGTTCACAGTCACGTTAGCTTTAGTTATTGGATGATTTATTGTTTTCTTCTGGAAATCTCTTGTTAGTTTGTTTTTAGCTCATGACAGTAAATATCTTGATTGGCACTGAAACAAAACAAATTATACAATACTTGATTACAGTTCAGACTTTCAGAAATAAATGTATGGACTGATGTTTGAAACTACACCCAGACATATGCAGCTTCAAAACAAACAAATTTGCCTAGTCGCTATTGAATTAGTGAACACAAAATTATATTATCACACATATTATTCTAGTAGAGGCAGACAATCTAAACAAACGAAAAGAATGTTCAACACGATTCTATCATGACATAGAACTATGGAATGCCAAAATTAGAGACTGCTTTGTTTCGTATACCTGTTTGGTATGTTCTTCGCAATAGATAGCATTAAATAATTGATTTACCTTTTAATTCTTACTTGCTTTAATGTCGATTTAGAAATACAAACGTCATAATCCCGTAAAATAAAAATTATAGACTGGAGCTCTCACATTACCGATGACATCTTTCTTGCACTGCACTATTATTGATTTGGGAACGAAAGTCCATTTATGAAACATGCAACGGAGAAATCAAATATACATTGATCTAAATGTTACAATTTAAAACAAGTCATGAAAACAAAGAACTCTGAAACACAGACATGCAAGTTGGCAAACCATACAAAGCGACCATTTTGAAGAATTACCATTTTTTTATGTTCAGAAATAGGCAATTTAAAAAGTTAAATTTTTTCAATCTGAATCAAAATAAAATTAAGAAAGTTAAACAAATTGATAATTATAATTGCAATATAATTATTATATAATGTTATAATTTCTATGAACAGGTTAAACTTTGTTCAATTTTGGGTTGAATAAAATAATAATTCTGACAAAAATTATATAGCGCCGGTTCCTAAACGAGAAATATTTGCCGTTCATAGAAAAGAGGCTACATTTCTTTTCTTTGAAGAAGCAAAGCAAAGATTAAAAAATTTTGCTTGTCTATTATAGTATGTGAAGCAAATGTCATTGTCAAAGAAAATGAAAACATTGTAGATATTTGGAACTTGAATCGATGTTTTCGTATTCGTATGAAATAAAAATTTGTGAAACCTAAAGAAGTATTGCAAAATAAAATGACTTAAAATAAAGTACATCAACTATAGTACGTAAACTAGGACATATAATACAAATTTTAAAGATTTCACACTTCTCAAAAACCACAATGCGTAACAAATTGGCAGCAATTTGTTTTCTATTTTTACCGTATTTTGTGGCACCTGAAGAAAATATTGTTCTGGAATATGACTCAAATAATTTTAAACAACGAATTGAAGAAATGGACGGAAATTTCATCTTATTCTACGCCCCTTGGTAGGGTTTTCATGTTATTGTGCTTGATTGTGATGATGATTGATTTGAACTACAGCATCTAACTCTTACAATAATTCCAGGTGTAGTCATTGCACCTCGTTCTATCCAATATGGCAAGAGTTAGCTGAACTTGTAAATACGAAAGGATCCAAATTTGCAATAGCTCAAGTGGACTGCACTGTGCATCCAAAACTATGCAATGATAACGATATCACAGGTTTGTCAAATAATAATAATCAATAGGAACTGTAAAGCGCGGACTAGGGATAGGATTATAAACTTGGGATTTTTGGGATGGGCTAGCAACCTGTCACTTTTTCAATATCTATTCTATCCTATCAATAAGCCAAACAGCTGAATGTAATTTCAAGACTGTTGGCTGTCTACCCAGGAAGGTATATAGACATGATTATATGTATGTATGTATGAATAACTTAATGACATCAAACACCACTACTTATAAATGTAGAGTCACTATTAAGCTGTTGACATTATCAATAATTTATTTTTGACCCAAACATTTCAGGATACCCGACATTGCTTTATTTCCACAAGAACACATTTACCCCAGTGGAGTACCAAGGAACAAGGGACCTGCCTTCTTTGACTTTGTTCCTGAGTGATGTCTTCACTATGAAGTTAGAGGTATAACTTATAATGTGTAACTTATCCTAAAGATTTGTTCTAAAACATTGCCCTGGCTTAGTCTTGTTTATATTCTTTTCCTATTCTTGAGGTATAGATGAAAGGAGAGAGAGAGAGGCTGGCATTTTTCATCCCAGCCTCTTTTATACTGAACACAAATAAGCCATGAAATAAAGAAAAATAGTGAATAAAGTAGAAAGAAAGAAATAAATACTTAATTCATCTTTGAATAAAAAATATAAATACATTTATTATAAATGTAGCAAAATATCAAGTATTGTCAAAATTAATAATGTCCAATTCTTAAAAAAAAATATTCATATTTATTTCACATATCAGGAAATGAAGAGGAAAGAATCCAGTGAAGTTAAGATATACAGCGGCATGGCATACCTGACTGATCAGAACATTGAGAAATTTATATCAAAAGGGCAACATTTTGTCATGTTTTATGCACCTTGGTGCAAGGCGTCGCAGGTAATTTTAGTACTCACAATTTGCATAAATTCTATTTTTATTATATTAGTTTCCACTTTTACTATTGAGCAGACATTCAGTTGCTTGAATGTGGTGCAGGTTTCCTTAAGATGTTTTAAGATTAATTACCACTCGAACAACTCAGAAAAATAGAGTCACAATCAATATTTTATTCAGAAATTAAGGTTTTCTATAGGAGTCATTGGTATATGGTATAGGTGGGATTTGTACTTCTGCCTCCCAAGTGCATATTAAGCATTTTATAAATAGGGCTCCTTATCGATTCGAACACTGATGGTCTCTGTGTGATTTGTTCCATATAAATTATGTTTATATTATGATTACAGAAACTGGCTCCTCTCTGGGCCGAGTTGGCAGTACAGTATGCACACAATGAGTACATTCAAATTGGCAAAGTGAACTGCATGGAGAATGACATGACGTGCAAGAACTTTGATATCAAACAGTACCCACTGTTATTGTGGATAGTCAATGGAAGAATTGTGAGTATACCTATCAATCCTGTCATCATAGGATTCTTAGGTTCAAAGCTCAGTGCCTGATGAAGTTGCACTAAGGTAGCTGACATAAACTTACCTTTGTTTTAGTTTTTTAGTTTAGTTGATGAATTCTAATAAGATTCTAATAGGAAAACATGATATTTACTATATTTCTTATGACCTAGTATGTGGGGAAGTAAAAGAACGTAGTGAACAATGTGTATTTGGATCGCTAACTAAAATTATTGAATTTTAAACCTATGGAGTATGCACTTATAAATCAACTTATTTATCGACTGATTTTTCTCACTATGTTCATATGCGGTCGGCTGTGTCCAACAATTTTTTTTATAAATTTAACAGATGGGCGACGCCAATATGAACTTGGGTAAGAACATAGAAGATTTGAAGGCTTATGTGGAGAAAATGTTATTAGCGGAGAATCACGACCCAGAGAAGTTTATGAAGAAAAAGAAAGCATTGCCTGTGGCCAGGATTTCTGAGGAGACGTTCGAAACATTCCTTGAAAAAGATTTGGTTTTCATAAATTATTTTGCCCCATGGTAAGTCATTCTCTTTCTCATGTTTTTGTATTGGCTGACAGCATAATTTTCTACTCAGCTTCCTTTCTACACTGGTATCAATTTCTAAATTAGTCTCATGGTACAATGGGAAATTGTGGACTTGTACTGCTTTTGAATAACAGAAGAAGTAAGGATGTCATAGTTTACAGTTTAATTACAAATGCAACAGTTTTCCAAAGAAATTTTTCCAAATTTTTTTTTTCTTTGTCTAGAAAGTTACTAGTTTCTTTGCGAACCTTGCGAACAAAATTAGAGAAATATAATCATAGTAGGTTATTTCATTTGATAATTTAAAGAACAAAATACAATCAAAGTGTATTTTGTTCCAGGTGCGCACATTGCATGCAGCTGAGCCCGCTCTGGCTGAAGCTGGGTGAGCGGTTTCTGAACGAGAGCCGCGTGCTCATCGCCGACGTGGACTGCGTGCGCTCCAAACCCGTCTGCGACACTGAAAAGGTGAAGGCTAGATTACAAGTGGAGGCAGATGAATTTGATTAGATGCACATACATACCGTGCCGTGTGGTTCCCGGCACCAATACAAAAAAGAATAGGACCACTCCATCTCTTTCCCATGGATGTCGTAAAAGGCGACTAAGGGGTAGGCTTACTTACTTGGGATTCTTTTTTTAGGCGATGGGCTATTTGAATCCCAATTCCATCATTAAGCCAAATAGCTGAACGTGGCCATTCAGTCTTTTCAAGACTGTTGGCTCTGTCTACCCCACAAGGGATATAGACGTGACCATATGTATGTACATACATACTTAAATATTATCCCTTGCGGAGTAGACAGCCTAACTATCAAATATAATTATTAAAGAGTAGAGGTTTGTATTTTTGTAATGAATAAACTCAAGAACCATTGCAATATATTGAGTTCAGAAATTAAAACAGTTAAATATAGATCTTCCGGTTTGACATAGGCTTTTTTTTATATCTGTCATCATTCATCACTTGTTTTTCCCATTCTTACCTACTTGCTAAAGAGCCCCTGGTAAGCCTATAATCATGATGATGAGTTGATAAGATCTGCAACAACTTCAGATGAGAAGAATCATCAAAGTTCATATTCCCGTAGACTAACATCACAATGCACTTATATGTGTCATTTTCTATTTACAGATAAACAGTCTTCCAACGCTAATATTATACAAGCATAAGAAAATTATCCAAGTGGAACACGGCGGACGGCCATTGGAGAGTCTTATTACACTAATCAATGAGCAGCTAGGACTATCTGAGAGCGGCGAGGCTGCTACAGAGGCCGAAGTTGTCTCGGAGCCAACGACAGCCAAAGACGAACTATAAGCGACGTAATATTTATATAGGTAGAGAAATTAAAGTTGTAAATACATATTTGCTACTGTTCTAAGAACCAAATTTATTTATTTATTAGACAATGTATGTATGTAAAGAGATTAAAAATATCTTGAATTGATATTGTCATTTTTTTAACCCTTTCGTTTGGTAACCAAGCCATGGTGTGTAAAAAGTTGATTTCAGTTTCCTGGTTGTCTTATTAAGGATATTTAGGTATAAAGCCAATCTGGAATAAAACATTTTCATAATATTGTATGATTTATTTCAACAAATGTGAATAATCTTTACATTATTCGGACACAACTTGGAAATAGGCTGAGCAAAGCATATGAAAGTGACATCGGTAACTTCTGTAAACAGTAAGTTTTTAGTTCAGTGCTGGAAACCAACCTACCATTGAAAACGAGTGGATGGTTCAGAACAGTCTGCAACCAACTTAATTCTTCGTCATGAATTATTTTAAATAAGTCTACTTTCTAGCAAAATATGAAAACTAAAATAAGGAAAAATTTAAATATAAGAAAAATTACAATCCTCACTAGCTACATGAGGGAAAACATGGTTAAGGAAACCTGCACTTTCAGGCAACTAGAATTGTAACGATGGGTAAGGAAAAGTTGCTGATATCTGATGGGAGTTGTTTAATGTAAAAAGACTCACAATGCAATATCATGGTCAAAAAATTGTACACTGTGCGCCTCTCCAGGAAGGATGGTGTCAGCAAGACTTGCAAAACAATAATTTCAGAATTCAATTATAGACTAGATAATATGGTCTACCTTCAGGAAAATTTCATTAAAATCCTATGTACATTTATTAAATAAAACTGAACTTAATAAAATGAAAAAGAAATAAAGAGAACAAAACCACATTCTTTGAAAAAGAGAATTAATAAATGCTTGCAAGACAGTCTTAAGACTAACAAAGTTTGCTTATTTACAATAGCTTATTTAATAGCTAGGAAGCTTTCTTATGGACAGTGTTGGATTGGAAGAATTCTCCGTCAGCCTGTGTGGCTTGTCTGTTGATCTGCTTGTGCCTATCTCTTGACACAATTTCTTCTAAAACTTCTCCATCTCCTTTTATTAACCTGAAAACAAGGGACCACTGAGAGATAGCAAATTAATCCATCCATATATGTCATAAATAACATTTCATGAAAGTTTTAATTATTATTTAATAAACTGAAAATATATATGTTTTTTTTATATGATGATTTTGATGAAATTTTGCATATATATGTGAACTATTGCAAAAACCCTATAAGTCCTTTTGAGAAAAGTATACCGATTATGTGATTTAAATAAATAAGACAGATAGGATAACCTATATCTTCCTGTGTCTTCATCCAGAACTCTTCGGACAACACTTTGCTTTTTCTCCCATTCTTCTTTGGTCATTGGTGCCATAGCTTTAGATTTCTCCATTAGTTCTGAAAATATATTTAAGTGTAGTTTTAGTAGTAGTATGTAGGTTTTCATGATTGAAAAAAAATCAAGATTCTGTGTATGACCAACTGACACTGTATACCTAGTGTGAGTTATAAAAAACTTGAAAATATGAAATGCTTAATTCCACCTATCGGTATATCCGCCGGCGTTTCTTCGAGATTGCTTTCATCGCGGCTGCCGCTCGAACTCTTGCTCCTATGTTTCTTTTTCAGCTTCTTCTTTTCCTCTCTCAGCTTTTTCTTTAACGCTTTCTCAGTTTTTCGTTGTTCCTTTTTTAATTTCTTCTTCAATTTCCGGAGCTTTTTCTTTTCATGAGAAGAATCTGAGCTACTGGAACTAGAACTATCTTCGCTAGAACTTCGATGCCGCTTTTTAGATTTTTCTTTTCCCATATCGATACAGAGAATGTACGAGCATAACTCTTTTGTAACCGAAATTTAACAGCACTAAAAGCCAATATTCTAAAGGGAACAAATAAATATCCTTCCTAAAAAATCTAAATCAAAACTTATTCTGCCTACTATGCAAATTTCCATTGGCAAGTAGCGATGGGCGATTACTACTAAAAGTTATCGAATCAGTCGATTGTTTAATGCAGTCGATAAAAGTCGATAATCATCGATGTCAATCGATTGTTATCGACCAATGCGACGCGTGCGGCGGGCGACGACGACTGCGGTTACCTTAATACTATTTTTTAGCGCACCGAATCAATTACTACTAAATAGTAGTATAAAAGATTACCAAGTGCGTTGCGTGCGTGCCCTGCGCTACGTTCTTACAATAAACGGAACGTTCAATCGTTTGTCGACATCGTAGTTTATGTGGATGTTGTGTTGATACATTATTCTGTAGAATAATAGGCCAGAGTTATATAGTAAAAAAGTTTAATAAATCGGATACAGTCGATCGGGGTAACTTTGGCCTCCCAGGGTAACATTAATCCACGCTATTTCTTTAATTATTAAAATACTCTTACGTAAAACAAATTTGACTTCTATTTTTTAAATTTTCGCCGGATGTTCTTATTTTCACGATAATCAATCAGAACAAAGTATTTATCAACCAATCAGAATAAAATATCCTGTTTCCTGTCAATTCAATAGGGTTGTAACACTGTGGGTTGTAATAATGTGTGCGTGAATTAATCATATGATTTACATTTTAAAAACAAATGGTAATATTTCGCGTTGAAATCGTTTGTAAAGTCATGCATGAATATTCAGAGTTCAGATCAGACTCGGATCAGTAGACTCAATATCATTTACTTTATTTAGCAAAAAAAAATCCTTGATTATTTGTCTTCTGTTTCATTTCATATCAACAACAACATGCTATATTAACATTCACACGCACACGCAAATCAGAAAAATACGCCGCCTAACGCACACGAATATTAGCTGATATGCGATGAGTATAGAGATAGTAGTATAGTTATGGATAGTAATTAAATTAGTAGTTTGTCGATTGTTATTCGAATAATCAGCCTGAGGAACTACTAAATCGACAATCGAATGCGCGAGCGAGCGATTTTCGATTCAGTCGATCGTATATTTAGCAAGAATCGCCCATCGCTATTGGCAAGGTGAAAGAAAAGAAAACCTTTGAAAACAATCAGCTGTCAATGTCAAATCGATCAACAATTTTTTTCTCCAAAAGTATGAGGCCAAGATTTAGGTTGTACGGTATTCAAACGCCGAGCTAAATTAATAATGGCCAATTATTCTCAAAATATGAAAAAATTTTGAAATCCTTTTTAATTTTTATGATCTGCTTCTAGTCTTCAGGTTTTGGCACAAGCAAAAGCTGAAGAGTTGAGGTATCCGACTCGAAATGCGTACGAAGGTTTGAATTGAATCCCAATTCAAAATCATTTCTCAATATTGCAACAAGAAAAATCATAGAGGGGAAACTCATGTGCATCAGGCAAATTAATATGTTACTATGAGTGTTAGCAGGGTCACGTAAGTCAGACGTGAATGGACAATTGACATTACGGGTAAATCTCGATTTCCGACCTCTTAGGTACTTACCTAGGCGAATAGGACTAACTTAAGATGACTTAACTACCTGGTAGAATAGGCCTAGAATAGAATACGCCAAAAGAATGATAAACCAAGGGTCTTAATTGATGCGTTTATCTATGTAAATTCAGATTATTTCTTCCGGATAGCATAAACCAAAGTTTTTAACAGCTGGCAAGAGAAAATTTATACATATATGAATCACAATATAATATTAAAATCAGAATAAAAAAATTTCATCGCATAAATAAGCTGATATAAGCAGAACCTATGTAATTTTGCCAGTCTCGATATTTTCTGTATACATAAATTAGTAAATAAATAAATAAAAATATACTACTCAACCTACTTATCTATACCTTAAAAAAATCTTCAATGCACTGTACGTGAACGCTAACTATTTACCTACATACATGCGAAATAAATAGAGGGATACGGTACGTCACGGGAATCTCGAATTCCCGATGAATAATTGAAATAGCGACGCGCATGCGCGACTCCGCGGGGGCCGGGCGCTCCGCTAATCACTTGCATTCTTTCTGTGCAATAAAAATGACGAGAATCGTTTTAAAAAGAGAATGAGCGAGTTATAAGTGTGTTTTAGTAGTGACCATGCAGGCGGACAGTGCGGCGGTGTCGGAGGCACCTAGCAGCGGGAGCGAGGAGTCTGATTGCGAGCAGGAGGCTGACGCGGATGCAGATGCGGCTCTCACGGAGGAATGGGCGCGCGAATTGTTGGCTGAAGCGGGCGTGGCAAACCCTAACGAGGTGCTGTATTGATGACTTATCATAGCATGCCTAGTTTGCATTAAGGGTTTACTCTTAATTCGACGCTGACGCGAGACCTCAGTTCATGTATTATCAACTTACCTACTTACATGTATTTCAACCAAAAAAAATTAATAGTTTCCTTTCGCTCTCATTTATAGTATATTTACTTCAATACATTCTAAGCACTATGTAACATCGAGCACCAAAAGTGATTACCTATGTGGCTTTTAATACCTACTTGGTACGCAGCGAAGATGAGAGAGATAGTCGACTATACAAAGCAACTACCGTGAAATCATTAGTTGTGCAAAATGTAGGTATATACACACCTCAACAACGTAGACAAATCAACGCTAACATGCACGTTATTTGGCCCACGATTGTAGAGGTGACATTCGTCATATCGTCCAAATTTGGTCCTGTAGGTAAGAAAATTCTTTGATCTGTTGGCCGGGTATGGAAATAAATTGAAGCTGAAAATTATGACAATAACTTAATAAGTGATGTTCGAAATGCACATAGGTGCATACATAAACACGTCTATGTCCCTCGTGGGGTAGACAGAGCTAACAGTCTCGAAAAGACCGACAGGTCACATTCAGCTGTTTGGCTTAATGATAGAATTGAGATTGAAATAGAGACAGGTGCCCATCGCCTACAAGAAGAATACCAAATTTATAAGCCTATCCCTTAGTCGCCTTTTACGACATCTGTGGGAAAGAGATGGAGTGGTCTTATTCTCTTACTAATAGTGCCGGGAACCACACAGCACGTTTTGATCTTCGAAATGTCCCATAATATTGAATAAAATTTGGAGTTGTGAATTCATTTTGTTTCATTATTGTCGAAAATCACACTAAGTATATCTTTGAGAATTTAAACTCAAAGCGCTTTAATAATTAAGTTCGACATCAACCTCATAGGTACATTGTTGATAACAAATTTTGTTATTGGGAACATTTTGGCGAAATCGACGATCTTGCATGAATGCGCATAAAGCGATTATTGTACTTGACAAATGTAAATATGTAGTCTCTGCGTATAATTCAGAAACGAGGCGTGGTTTTAAATATCTATAATTAATTTAAAGGTCCGCGTGGAATCGCGTGCAGGAGTCGCCGGCGCCCTGAGCAGGGTGCTCGCCGTAACAGTCCGCTATGAAAGCGCCGGCGAGCGTAGGGCTTTGCCCCTCGTTGTCAAGCTGCCTCCCAGAGACCCTTTCGGGAGACTGTTCGTGGCAGAGGCCCAATTTGACACCAGAGAAATACTGTTTTATACTGAATTGGCACCAGCGCTGAACAGGTTGGCCGAAGAAGAACTTGGACCCGGTATGGGCTTGCCGGTGCCTAGGTGCGTGAAGGCGAGATTACCAGGTTTGTGTAAAATAAATATTCCCCTATAGCCCCCTTCTCCACATTAAACCAAAATACCAGATTTACCGTTCCCGTGGGAATCCATTGAAAAGGTCTTTGTTTAACCTCAAATAGGTGGAACTGCTAATTCCCTAAGGCACCTCCTACGATGGCCACGGGAAAATGATGAATGGGTGTAATTTTAAGAATAACATAGTAGAAAAGGTTATGACTCACAAAATAGCACAAGAAATGCAGGTAATGGTATGATCTAATTATGTTTGTTTGTAATTAATTAGTCATCACTGTTATTTATTCTAATTATGTTTTTTTGTAATTAATTAGTCATCACTGTTATTTATAACCACAAAGAATAACTGACGCAAAATAGACGTTAGATCAAGATAAGTGACTGAAAAGAATACCATATTTACCTAGTTTCTTTCGAAAGCCGTATCAAACATCTACTAGTTACATAAATTAGTTCTAAACTATATTTTCACCAAGTTTCTTCAGAATCGGTTCAGTGGGTTTCCTGGAAAGAATACAAAAAACTTACTTCCGTATTTAAATAAAAGTATTGCTCACTTTGTCACCTTATTAAAAAGTGCCATAGCACCAGAGGATAGCACAATAAGATGTGAATAGCACTTGACTGGTCACCTTATGATGACGCAGTCGTGCCTCGACCTATTTTACTATCATGTACTTATATGACCTAATTTTAACTTGACTTGGCTATGTAACTTACAGTTCCAGTATTTTTGAAGCTTCTTTCTCTGCTTTAACCAGAAAAAAAAATAACTGGAATGAAGTTGAGATCCGATATTTTTATATTGAATTTAATACGGTATGGTGCCCGCACGGTATACACTTTAGAATAGTACCAGTCCATATCTTTCCCATGGATGTCGTAAGAGGCGACTAATTGAAAGGATAATAAAATTGGCATTCTTGTTGTAGGCGATGGACTAGCAACTTGTCACTATTTGAATCTCGATTCCATCATTGCTGATACGGCTGTATTGGCCTTTCAATCTTTTCAAAACTGTTGGCTTTCTACCCCACAAGGGATGTATGTAACAGAAAAACAAATCAGTCTGACTCCTCGTTCAATACCCAAGTGACATTACCTAAACAAAAATCATAACGTAGGTACATAAAATTCTTCTATCTCTTTGCAGATGAAATAGGAGGTGATAGCGAATTAGTTCTGGAAGATGTTACAGCCGAAGGTTTTGAGTCTGCAGACTTCGCTGAAGGTCTCACAGAAGAGCGTGCGAGGTCTGCGCTTCACGCAGCTGCTCGTCTTCACGCCCTTTCCCTCGCCCTCCGCGAAAGAGAAGGCCCCCTAGACCAAAGATTCGACTTCCTTTTTCCTTGTGAGAGAGCGGCAGCGGGATATCTCCGTCTTGTTCGACGAGGTCTTCCACAACTCGAGTCGTTTCTACGAGGGCGAACAGACTGCTGCGAAGAAGCTGCAGCAGTGTCAGAATTAGTGTCACGAGCGCCTTCCTTGCTAGGAACCCTACTGCGGCCTGCCGAGCCCGCTCCACTTGCCCACGCCGACTTTTGGAGCGGAAACTTATTGTTTAGAGAAAGAGATGGTGTCAGCGAGTGTATGGCGTTGGACTGGCAAATGGTATCGCTTGGACGACCGATGGATGACGTAGCGCTGTTGCTACTTTCGTCTCTGACACCTGAAATGAGAAGATCGGTGGGCGATAGTTTGATAGAAGAATATGGGGATCGTTTGGAAGCTGAGTGTGCGAGATTAGGGGCGTCCGCTGCAGGGGCAGCTGTGCGACGAGGGTTGCGGCCGGACTGGCCTAGAGCGGCGTTACGAGCGTTGTTGCTATGTGCTGGCAGCGTAGATGTTGCGTTAGGAGAACCTAGAGCTGAGAGACGTCTTTTGGAAGCAGTGCGAGACCTCCACGAGCAGGGAGTGCTCGCGCTACGGCCCGATACTGAAGCGTGAGGAGACGCAAACACTTCAAGTGCCAAGATCGTGCGGAATCATTTTAAAGGGTTCTCTTCATTAACGAAGAAAGCAGTCCAGTTGCATTTGTAGGTTTATTTGATTTATGAATATTTTCAGCACAAATTACATTTAGTGGTGTGTTATTATAATATTCATCCTTTTTGGCAACGATTGGATTTGTCGGTCGCGTTGAAGCGGTGGTCTAAAGCCTAAATAAAGACTGAATAACGTATGTAATAAACGTGTCGTACGTCTATTTACGTGCATGTACCTTTCCTGGGTAATATTTGCTCATCGTATGAAAAGGCTAGAAATTCATTGCGGTCTATTGACTATTATTTAAAAGGATATTAAATTAAGTACGTCATTACTTGTTATTTTTTTTATGATATCCTTTAACTTTAAGAAACATGATGGCCTCTGGCTCCCCGGCAGTAAGTTACTGGCCAGCGAGGACCGGGGTGGTCCTAATGAGGTACAAAGAGGGCACGCTAGTGCTCGAACCTTCTGAAGCCCCGACTACATAAATTACAGCAGCCATTTACTGCGAGATCACGGTCTCACTAAAGGAAGCCACTGAACATTAAAGACTGAACTGGGTCAATTAGAAAAAGATTTAATATGGTTCTCACGTTCAGGCGAGGACATGGACATCACCATGTCATAGGTGACGACGTAATAAGTAATACTCAGGTTGTTGGTTGAAGACGTTTTATTATTTCTTGTTCTTAAAGTAAATACTGATGTCTAACTTAAGGCTTCTTCTGCTTCACCACCAAGCTAAGCCAACCACCTACCACTAATATAGTATGGTCTCTACAGATAATGGCATAAAGTTATTCCATATGAGCGGGCGAAGGCAAGTAATAATATAAAAATATGAGTTGAAAATTCAAGAAAACCCAAGGTTGTTTGTAAAATCTGTGACTAGAAGTTTTATAGAGCGTCAAATGCAAGAATTGATTAAATGTTGTAGACATAAATAGTAAAGCTACTTTGCTCCATCCTGTGAGTGATATCTGAGGTGGGCAGTTGTTCGTTCAACAGGCGAGCCAAAAATCAATAAAGACATGTCTTTTTGCTTTGTTTCTGAAGGAATTTTTGTATTATCGCCTACCAGAGTCGCCTACATACTTTCTGAACGGAAAAGTGTAATGTCAAAGGTTGTCAAAATGTCATCTGTCAAAGTGTATTTTGACCTTCGGCACCTTTGTGATATACATTCCTCCTCGTTCATAAATATTTGGAAATAATGGATTTTGAACATTAAAAGTGCAGTTATTACCCATTTTTGTTTTGTTTTAAGTGTACAGTAATGTCTCAACAGAACCAAGTTAACTTAGAGATAGAGGACGAGGCGCCAGCTGAGGGTACTCCTCGTTCCAACCCTTTGCACAGATTGGACTCCGTTTCCAGGACAGTGCCTACAAATAGGAACAACCTAGGTCTTGGAGATCGGCTCAATAGTGTTTTCAGGGAGATCAGGCCATTTGTCGAACATGCGCGCATGGTAAAGTAGTCCTTTTTTTTGTTTTATTCCATCTTTATATGGTGCAATAGGTTTTTTGTTAGTCATCGTTTTATACAAAATATTGACCTATTCCCTTATCACTCCTTAACCTTTTGCTGTTTATTTTGTTCTTACTGTAGTTTGGAATTCAATAATGTGTATTATTTTAAGGGTAACAATGCCAGGCTTTCTCTTCCTACATGGCTGCCTCGAAATGCGCCTGGAACTCATCAAATTGGGGAAAATAATGTACAGCGACCTCAGAGTTCAATTGCTCATGTGAATTTGGGTCCTGCATCTCAGACATTTGTAGTGACTGACCGTGTGACTCCCCAAAGGGCGCTGTCTGTGTCCCACCCTGTGAATAGTAGTACAAATGAGTCAAATCTCTCAGATCAGGAACAGGATCACCAGGAGATCAATGTGTCAGTGAACCCGGCCAATAATAATAATATCCATGACAACGCTGACAATGACAGCCAGAGTGACGACGGGACACAACAGGTAGGCATAAATATTTATCATTTCTCTTGAGTGATATTTTCATTTCAAAGAGTGAGCTGCATGGTAGTGCTTAGTGAAGAGGAGAGAGTAGGATGAAGAACATATTTTACAAATGATAGTAGCCAACAAGAGTTGTTCATAAATAAATTTATTACAGTTTTATGAAATTTTATAACATGTAATTGTTACTAATCTCTATACTATATTTTAGATCAACACCTCTTGTACAATATTTATAATAAATGTAAATAAATTTGTAGAATCTTTAATTTTTTTAATGACTTATACAAAGAAAACATAACTATTATTATAAAAGTTTGTAAAAAAATATACATATATCATATACAAAATATTTATTTTCAGGTAGTGGACGTCAGGTCGACACTGAACCTGTTGATTAGATACGCTCCCTTCTATTTCATATTATTCATTAAATTCATGTACGACAGTCGGGAAGGACTGTTCACATTTATTGTACTGTTCTGCACGTTCACACATGCTAACAGTCTTGTTAGAAGGTAAGTTTTTTTCTATTGATATTCTTGTTCCTCAATTAAGGGGAACAAAAATATAATTCCTATTTTTATGTAAATATTTCTTGAACATAGATAAATATTGACCATTTTTCAATAATCAATTGCTAAGATAAAAAAAATATATATCAATTTCGTAGGTATCTAGTAGTATTAACTCTATTTCTTCAAAAACTGACAGCAAAATGGCTTAACATCTTGACCAATGTCCATGCTATAATACATGTCCATTTTAAATCTTATTTCTCTCTCTGTCTTGTCCCTTTACCATTATCTACCACAAAAAATAAAAGCCTTATTTTCCTATATTAACTTTTCTTTCACTTTAATTTTTAAGAGAACATGGAAAACAGATGAACAGGAGCATACTGGCTCTATTCAGCGAGCTGGTCTTCACCAGCAGCTGTATCATCATAGTTCACTACTTGTTTGGCCACGACAAACTCCTGCCCAATGTGGTGATGTTTCCCGGCTACCGGGAGTCTATCAACGTCTGGGAACTATTGTGGCTTGTCGTACTGACTGATCTCATCGTGAAGATTATAACGGTGGATATCAAAGTGTTTGTCACTATGATGCCGGCTTTTTTGCTGCCATTTCAGAAAAGGGTTAGTATTATGTTTAAGGGATTCTGCCTTATAAGCACACTAATAGTAAGCCAGTTTTGATGAAATTACAAATTAAGAGATAAACTATTAGTGCTACTCTATGTAAACTCTTACAAATATTATTTTTTTATTTTACTTCACATGTGGTACATACACAGTTCATTCTGTGGGTACATATTATACTGAATGATTGATTGATAGGCGGACCCCGGCCCCGAAGCATCGTTGCGGGGGGTGCAACTGGGAACACGCGGAAAGGAGAGAGAGATATATTATCCAGACAATTGTAATGGTTAATTTTGTGCATTAAATTTAACACACACATACGCATTATCACGTCTATATCCCTTACGTGGTAGACAGAACCAGCCGTCTTGAATAGACTGATAGGTGACAGGTGACTGAAATAGTGACAGGTGGTCAAATTGAAATAATAAATTCTTTTTATTCCAGGGCAAAGTCTATCTATTTGTGGAGGCGATATCCCAACTGTACCGCTCCCTGTTGACCATCCAGCCGTGGATCTTCTTCCTCATGCAGTCCTACGAGGGTTCAGAGAAGATGGTGGGGATGTTCCTCACGTCGGTGTACGTGATCGCCAAGATTATAGAGGTGCTGATGCGGCTGCGACTCTTCAAGAACGCCACTTGGACTCTGTTGCAGAGTGTGGTGGGTTTTTTTTTTATAATATGGACGTTACTTGCAACTTCGTACTGCGGCCTGATATAATATCTTTGTAAAATGGTATTTCTGATTTTCAAAAAAGTGATTTATATTATATTTGTTTGGAAATAAGTTAATTTTCTGAGATAAAAGCAAACGTTAGTGCTAAGTAATTGGATGAATTTACATGGTTTTTTGTAAAAAGATAGTTACATATCTTCACATAATAAATATTTTGAATAGTTTTATCCATTTAGACGTGTAGAACAAACGCGTGGACAGGGATTCCACCCGTAAACGGTCAATAAACCCACCCTTTGCACCTTGGTGAATCACCAAATATTTTATCACGCGAAATGCCGTGATTTACAATTCCCTCCCTGCATCTCTCTTCAAGGGATATAGACGTGGTGGTATGTAGACGTATAGGCGTGGTGGTATGTATGTATTTATCTACCCCGATACATACAACTTGGGTTTTTTCAAGGCAAGAGTGAATAGGCACCATCTTACGCCTCATCTTGCTTACCAACAGATGAAGGCAAACGCATTATAATCTATACTATCTATACTAATATTATAAAGCTGAAGAGTTTGTTTGTTTGAACGCGCTAATCTCTGGAACCACTGGTTCGATTTGAAAAATTCTTTTTGCGTTGAATAGACCATTTATCGTGGAAGGCTTTAGGCTAAATAACATCACGCTGCAACTATAAGGAGCAAGGATATAATGGAAAATGTGAAAAAAAAAACGGGTAAAATTATTCATCCTTGAGGACTTCAATGATGCCCAAAAAAACACGCGGACGAAGTCGCGGGCACAGCTACCCTTGCCCTTCATCAAAGCTACTCAGTTTATTGAGTCATTACATGTATTGACAACAACATTTCTTACAGAATCTCGGAACGAAACCGACTGGTGAGCAGCTTCTATCCGCCGGCGACTCCTGCCCCATTTGCCACGATGATTACACCACCCCAGTACGATTGGGATGCAGCCATATCTTCTGTGAACTGTGCATCTCGGCCTGGCTCGATAGGGAACACACTTGCCCCCTCTGCCGGGCTAAAGTCGCCGATGAACCAACATGGAGGGACGGATCCACTACGTATGACTTTCAGCTGTATTGATATATTTAAAACGGTTGGCCAGTCTTTGTATGTAGCCACGAACTGTGTATTTAAACCTGACATATTAGGAATGGTAATTGCCCCCTCTGCCGGGCTAAAGTCGCCGATGAACCAACTTGGAGGGACGGATCCACTACGTATGACTTTCAGCTGTATTGATATATTTAAAACGGTTGGCCAGTCTATGTATGTAGCCACGAACTGTGTATTTAAACCTGACATATTAGGAATGGTAATTGCCCCCTCTGCCGGGCTAAAGTCGCCGATGAACCAACTTGGAGGGACGGATCCACTACGTATGACTTTCAGCTGTATTGATATATTTAAAACGGTTGGCCAGTCTATGTATGTAGCCACGTTTTTAGCGAACTGTGTATTTAAACCTGACATATTAGGCATGGTAATTGCCCCCTCTGCCGGGCTAAAGTGGTCGGTGAGCTAACTTGGAGGGACGGATCCACTATTTTCAGCTGCATTGATATATTTTAAGGCAGTTAGACAGACTATAGGTATATGTTACTTCTGCGGACTGTGTGTATCGGCCTGGTTTGAGCATACTTGCCGCGTTTGCCGGCCAATGATTCAACTTGGAAGGACAGATCCACTACTAACTTTCAGCTCTATTGATATATCAAAACAGGTTAGGCAGTCTATCCATTTCATATTTTTTTCACATACATACATACATATAGTCACGTCTACATCCCTTGCGGGGTAGACAGAGCCAATAGTCCCGAAAAGACTGAATGGCCACATTCAGCTGCTCTGCTTAATGATGGAATTGAGATCCAAACAGTGACAGGTTGCAAGCCCATCGCCTAAAAAAAAGGATCGCAATTTTATAAGCCTATCCCTTAGTCGCCTTTTACGACATCCATGGGAAAGAGATGGAGTGGTCCTATTCTTTTTCGTATTGGTGCCGGGAACCACACGGCACGGTATTTTTTTCACACCTTCATTTATACATTATTTGGTGTGTTTATTTATTATATTAACTTCTAATTGAGCCCCAGTGTAATATGTACGACTCTACCTACGTACATTAGGTTACATTTCACAAAAAATATTTTTAGTATAAATTTTGCCAGTAATTCTTACGTTATCCTACATCTTCTTGTAGTCTTCTACTCAAGTGATTAATCTGTTCTTAATTTTTTTTCGTATACCTCCAGTTGATTGATAAGAGAAAAACAAATTGACGATAGACTGTTTGAATATTGGTTAAATGAAATTGGCTAAGTTTTCTTAAAAAGTGTGCGACTAAAGTGAAAAAAATGTATGTGATAAAAGATGTGCGTGTGTATTGGATTAATCTTGAAATCACCAGACCTTGAATTGGTAAAATGGTCACATTATTGGCTGTGGTAAAATAAGACGTGGATTGAGTGATTCCTTATAGTGAAGGTGATGAATTGTTAGGTTCATCCATAAAAGAGTTGAAGCGTCATAACATAATAAAGTTTACATAATAATAGAAATCGCCAAAAATATATGCCTATAATTTCTTCTGGAATAATAGTGTGCAAGACAGCACGTCTTCCAGAAGATATTATAAGGTCTTTCTCTTTCTCCTTTCGTTAATTCCGGTTGCATTTATAGAGAGGAGCCTGGGGTGCGCTTTTTGACCATGATCCTGGTTTGAGTTAGTCAGGTTATTACACGAAATGACTGATCTGACCTCCACCACCTTTGCAGTGAAATTTAACCTATATTATCATGATCATGGTAAGATCTTTCTCTCTGTGTCTCTAAAGAAAATCTCTAGGCTTGAATTATGTAAGCAGTTGCTTATTTATAAATAATACAGGTATTACACGCGCACATAACGTACCTTTATTTTATCTCGGACGTAACGGATGTAAGAAACATTGCGCTTCAACTCTACGCTTGATGTATGTATTGATAGATTTTTTTTAGTGATTGCATTTCATATAGTAAATATGCAGCTCGATTGAGTCTATTTCAAACTCTGTAAATGGCCTAAAAAATTAAATTAACAGAACAATTGGTTGGTACGAATATTTAAAAATAATTTTTATAGTACTCACATTTCGTTTAAAGTACAAATTGTTTGTTTGTTTGTAAACTCTTTATTGCACATAAAAATAAATATAACAATTTTCAAAACAGTTGTTGGATTTAGAAGAATATGAACAATGGCGGACTTATCCCGATTGGTTTAGTTACCTACACAATAAACGCGAATTGACATTTAAATAAATTAAATGCACAGAAACAGCAAAAAAAAAATGCATTAATACAGCTAAACAAAAAGCTAATAAACTAAAAATACTTTTGCAAAAAATATATTGAATCTGCTTTATCTTCTATACTGGCCCTGCAAAAATTCCTTCTTATAGATGTTAGTATTAAAATAGAATTGCACTTAATGTGCTAACCTATGACTTTATAAAGTAAGTGTTTACAGTTTAAGTGCTGCATATTGTTCATAATATATGTTTTAGATTAAGGCCATATATATTATGGTAAAAAAAAAAACTATTATTCTTTTCAAGGAACTTTAGATCCATTACAATGTAATGCTTAAACGCATATTTGTCCATGTTTAAAAATATTAAAATAATTTATATAAAATAAGCCAAAAATAAAATAAAAATATTTATTTAGGTAGTAATTGTTCGTTGTAAATAGAGTTCATTTGAGACGCAAGGAGCTTATTATACTATGGTCAAAATCTTCTAAAATGGACGGGACGCTCCTTGCAATTTTGAGACAGATTATTTGGTAAGAAAATTGTGATAAATGTCTAGCCAATATTGCTTATTTTCGTGTTAAGATAACTATAAAATATTGGTGTTTAGTTAACGTAAAACTGTTAAATGAAAGGAAATAAACAGGGAAATTATTCTACGTGTGTATTTTGATTGAGAAAGGCTAATGTCGCGCGGGCAAGTTCCGTACAAAATGGCTAAGTGAAAAATAATAGTTATATTTTCTTTTTCCTCCTGCCGTTTGTCCGATTTACATCCTCACCTTGCTGTAGAGGAACCTGATATGACACATTTTTTGCATAATCTAGATAATAATTAATATATTTTTCAAGTGTTTATTTTCATTTTTAATTTTATGGGGCTAAGGTTTGGCTATATGTATTAAAAAAAAAAAAAAAGATTTCTCAAGGGAACATCCAAGATACTTTCCTGCCCGCGCGTTTGCCGCTCTAGAAAGCAAGCTTTCATTGATAATTCAATCAATATTCAATATGGCGGCAAATCACTTGCACAGTTGTTATCAAGCAAAGTAAATGACAATATTCTTTTCATATTTTATAAATGGCGCGAATTGTACATAATTTAAACGTTTATAGTATTTGATAAGAAAAAATAATGATTATTGTAATTTTAAATGTTACATTTCGTTCGGCCTATAGTGTCATTTGAAATTGTTGTCATTAAATTGATTTGAATGCATTCTGTAAAAATTGTACATTCCAAAATCTACCTATATACCCGTTTTGCATTAAGTTTTTATGCTATTTACCTTTGCCTGACAAGTTCATTATTATTTTGAAACTGTAGTGTGAAGATTAATCGCAAATAAATATTAAATCCTTTATTTTGAATTGTACTATGTGATGATCGATTGCAATGTATATTTGTAAATAAACATGTACAAATTTATATTATGTAATTGATTTGTTTTTTGTTGATTTTATTTTATATATTTACTTCTATTGAATAAATTTGGGTTTCTATAAAAACTTATTAAATTACATTATACTTATTAAAATTATATACAAATTAAACATATTGATTTCGCTATTTCATTTTGTTGCTTTTTTAATTATTATTATTTAATTTAATCCCTCGGCTGTAAATACGATATGAATTTTGGAGAGTGGTCAAAATGTAAAGAAACATTAAAAATAATCTAAATTGTAAGAGAATTTACGATGTGTATAAACGTGAATATTCTCAATGAATTCGTATGTCCAGATTATTGTCAGTCTGACATTTTATGCATGATATTTTAGCGTTGTGTAGGTAGATAGGTTTAAACCGAATAAATACTGAGTAATTGTTAAGTCTATCGAGAGTTTTTTTATTAACCCATTCCTCATTTGTTTTAAATTACAACATAAAACTCCAAAATATTCAACAAGGTTAGTCAAATTTGGACTTGATATGAAAATAAAATATTTGTATCTTTTACAACTGATGTTCCCATGGTGGGTTGAGGTAAAACACAACCGTCTGTGTCAAACAAATTAAAACATTTCGTTAAATCTTTTGAAATATATATAATATAATGAGCATTTCTGGATCTTGTGCGGTACAATAAGGTACTTAATAGTTTTTAATAGAATAAAACAATATTAAATTATATTTAATCACATTTTAATCATAGTTTACACTTTATATGATTCACGTAACATTAATTATCGCTTAAGATTACTTTTGCCTACAAACGTGAAAAATTAAATAATTTAGATCATTAATAGTAGTTATTATTCAAAGTATCACAAATATCGGATAGAGTAGCTCTGAAAGCGAGAAGCATCTATCTAGAGCTGCCGTCGAGTTCAAGCGACAGGTTGGCACAAACAACGCGACACGGTTTAGGCGTACAATGTCAGATTCAACAAAAATAGGATCTCGCGAATTTAACACTATCCATCCTATGGGACGGGCGTACAGTAACAGACGGAAAACGAGTATCATTTTACCAATTTTGATGTCATTTTCATTAAGTAAGGGCAGTGAGTAATAATGGGTCGTTTTTAACAACATTTTACAAATCAACAAGCGCTTCCATATTGTCAATTTTGCGAATCGGACATCGTTATTTCCACGTCATAACTAACTTTGCGCGAAGAAGATCGAAACCAACTTTATTTGGTTCTATGCTCCTCTGCGTCCAACGGCCAACCGCGAGACGGCACGGGCGGCGTATTCCATTTTCGAATTCGTCGTCGCATTCGTTACGAGCCGTCCTCGGTTTCACAGGTGGCCACGTCAGTGCGGGGTCCGCAGGCGGGCGGCGCGGACGTGCCCGCCTCGAGGTCGGGCGGCGGCGCGGCGGACCCGTAGAAGAAGAGGCTGCGGAGCCGCGCGCTGCGGGAGGAGGTGGAGGGCGCGTCGTCGGGCCAGCTGGCGGCGCTGGTGTTGTCGCTGTGGGCCACGTCCGCGGTCACCTCCAGGCGCGTGGCGGCCGGCGAGGGCGCCTCGTGGCCGCCGAGGGAGCCCGCGAGCGCCGCCAGCGACGCCGCGCGGCCCACCGCCTGCGCTGACCCGGCTGATAGGGACGCGTCACCTGCGAGGAAATAACATTTTTGTTTGTAAATACTCTATTGCACATAATAAATTTTTAATAGTACATAATAAGAAATAAAAAAATAAAATATGCACAATGCCAGACTTATTCCTATAAGGGATTTCTTCCAGTCAACCAAGTAACTCAAAGAATCATATCAAGGTAAGGGATAGTAGCTACAGCTAGATACAATGGTAAAAACTTACTGATACTGTATTTACTTGTTGATAAAGTTTATATTTGATAAATTTCTAAAAGTAATAAATACCTATACTGGGCTCGAGCCTCCTCGAAGCCGCGTCAGCATCGTTGGCGTGCTCCCTGTCGTCGTCGAAGTGCGGCGCGGAGGGCGGAGCGCCCCCGCAGCCCCCCGCGCGGCACAGCGACACCGGCACCACGCCGTACACGTAGAATAGCAGGATCGGGACTCCGATGCCGACCGCGAGACCGGCCACGAGTGGAGATACGATCAGCTGTGGATTGTAATGTTTATTAGTTAATGATGAGTTTTTAAAACAGTCACTTTTGGGCAAGTTAGTGTTTGGTGATTAACAGCTAGTCAAGTTTTTTAATCCTGCCGCGGTCATGTACCAATTTTAGTCTATGAATAGCATGACCCCGAGTTATGAAACCATCTTGAAGAATTTTATCATCATAACTCCGAACAACCGTGGTACCTCAGACCTGACCACAAAAGCCAAGCCGACCAGTAATGCTACTCCAACAACAAAGCTGATACCGCACTGACCCTTATCATCCTATATATATTAGACCCCGACTCAAGGAAACCACCTTTCAGAATTTGAAAGTAGCAGGTCTGGCTCTTCTAAGTCCTCAGACTTGACCACAAAGTCAAGCCGACCAGTAATGCTACTCCAACAACAAAGCTGATACCGCACTGACCCTTATCATCCTATATATATATTAGACCCCGACTCAAGGAAACCACCTTTTAGAATTTGAAAGTAGCAGGTCTGGCTCTTCTAAGCCCTCAGACTTGACCACAAAGTCAAGCCGACCAGTAATGCTACTCCAACAACAAAGCTGATACCGCACTGACCCTTATCATCCTATATATATATTAGACCCCGACTCAAGGAAACCACCTTTCAGAATTTGAAAGTAGCAGGTCTGGCTCTTCTAAGTCCTCAGACTTGACCACAAAGTCAAGCCGACCAGTAATGCTACTCCAACAACAAAGCTGATACCGCACTGACCCTTATCATCCTATATATATATTAGACCCCGACTCAAGGAAACCACCTTTCAGAATTTGAAAGTAGCAGGTCTGGCTCTTCTAAGTCCTCAGACTTGACCACAAAGTCAAGCCGACCAGTAATGCTACTCCAACAACAAAGCTGATACCGCACTGACCCTTATCATCCTATATATATTAAACCCCGACTCAAGGAGACCACCATTCAGAATTAGAAAGCCAACTCACCGCGGCGGCCGTGGCAGCAGCGACGGCGGCGCGGCGCTTGGCGGGGCGCGCGCGGCGCAGGCGGCGGTGCGCGCGGCGGCCGGCCCACAGCGGCAGCCCCACCAGCAGCGCGGGCAGCGCCACGCCCGCCACCACGGCGATGCCCAGCGGCGCGCCCGCCAGCGTGCCCAGCTGCCACAGCAGCTTCTTCTTGCGCGACCACGGCTTCTTGCCCCAGAATGTGCAGCCGCTGGGACTGGGAACAGGGTTATTTTTTGTTTTTTTTTTATTTCTTCTTGCTTCCTTTGATTTTGATTGAGATTTGAACCGCACATATTTTTTTTTCTCTTGACATTCAGCAAATCGCACAGCAGCTACCTTAGTCAGTGGTGTAAACGTATTTTTTCACCAAACATCAAGATTGCAACAAGATGGTAACAGGGTATTACTTGTATATACTTTCCCTATGCAAAATAAAGAACAGAAAAACAGTTTTACACAGGTACTGCAATCATTCGAACATCATACCCAAGAAATAAAGGCATATTCTTTAGACGCCACTGATATTGTCACCAACCTGAGATAATGTAAATCGGAGACCTCCTTCATGCATAGCCAGCAGAACTCTGCGCCGCACACACAACACACCATATGGTTACACGAGCCGTCTTCCACCTTCACTATGAGCACTGAGCATCGGGGGCATGGCTTCACGTCACCTGGAAATTAAAAAAAACATCGTCAAACATTTCGGAATTTGAAGAAGCATCTCCTTCCTCGTCGCAAATCTGCGTGGGGTGCCAGGCGGCCTTGCAGTGGTGGCAGACATAACAAGCCATTATAGACCGTCTCTATCTCTTACCATGGTCTATGTCAGAGTGCGAAGGTTGCGGCGTCCTGGGCGGCGGCTGTCTGCTTCGTCGCGCCGCGTCGCAGGTCTGCGTGGGGTGCCAGGCGGCCTTGCAGTGGTAGCAGAATGACGCCCCGCAGCCGGGCGCTAAACAAGTCAGTTTTGGACACGACGCGCATCCCGTCGCCACCACTGCGAAACTGGAAACATACAATACGACTTATTTTTTGCACCGAAAAACCTTTACGCTAGATTTTGCCTTATCACTGGACCTTGATCTGTATTCCTTGTTAATGTTTAGGTATAGCCCGGTCTGGCTAGGACTTTATCAATACCAAATAATTGAATCTTTTTGGACGCATGAAACTCCATATGAAGGTAACATTCTTGTGCAATTAGAAAAATCGAATAGTGTCATGAACAATCAGTTAACCAAAGTGACGTCAGTCCTTCAAAATCTTTGCTTCAAATTTAACAGCTGAATTGCAATCGGGAATACGCTATGATGGGAGTCAATAGAGCAATAACTAGATATTTGCCAAACAATTTGATTTGACCTTGTTTCAGCAAACAGGTCTCAATCACCCAATTGTTCATCTCGATTAGTTTCATTTATTGCAATTGCGAAGGTACAATTTTAATTTGGTTCATTCATTCATTCATATAATCACTTCTAAATCCTTTGCGTCTTAAAGAGTGAGAGGCCACTTCAGGCTTAATGATAGAATTGAGATTCAAATAGTAACATGGTTGCTAGCCCATCGCCTATAAGAAGAAAGTTCCCAAGTTTAAAAGCCTTTAGTCTCCTTTTAAAGTAATAAACGGAAGCATTTTCATACAAGTTAATGTTCCTAAACTTATCTATCAGACATATCCATATAATTGTCGAACCTTTACGATCCAGGAATGCGAAGGGCAGGAACTTAAAAGAATCCTGCAGTTGTCTTCAAATCTTTAACATTTTTCATACACGCAACTGCGGTTTGCAAAAATTCTCGAAGACAAAAAAAAACAGCATTATCTTATGAGTAGTAGGGATGAAGTTCCATCTTCCCCACTTACCTACAGTCTGGGGCAGGGCACCACCTTGTGTCCGGGTCAGCTGCCAGCGCGCGTCGCACTGAGAACTCCTCGTATTTATCATACAAGATTGGGTTGTCCACGATTCGCCGTACATCTGAAAATTAATTTTTAGTCATTTTATTTTAAATTTCCTTTTTTGTTGTTGTAATTAAGTAAAGGTGTCAATCAATATGAATAGGATATAATAGATTTATTTTCAAAATTAAATACAAGTGTAGAAGTGGCGGAACAAACTACACTGTTACATGTATATATCTGTAGAATGTAAGTATATATATAGAAAATGCTGACATTGACTTTGATCAACGTTCAACTTAAACCGCTGGGTCTAAAGAACTGAAGTTTGGCATGTAGATCCATTATGTCATGTACCGAATGCTCTAAGAGGATTTTCCGAAATTCCCGTGGGAATGAAAACTCACCGGATTTTTTTAACTTCACACGAGCGTAGCTGAGAGCTTAATCTTGTTCCATACAAAACGACTTTTACTTTTACCAGAAATATATAACAATTCTCTAGCAACAACTATGTAAAACTAATAATGTGATTAATTAAGATAACAATTAAATACTTTAAATACTGTTTACTGCATACACATATTTCATGATCATATTTTTGAGGTAATAATTAACTTTTATTGCCACTAAGGTACCACTCCGGAATAAGATTGTTACCCACTTTCTGTTAATTTCTTACTGAATATGATTAAGATTTACTCTCAAGATATATTTCTCAGATATAATAAAGCCTTCAAAACAACACGACCTTAAAGTCGAGTTCGTAAAACAAAGTTTGTAAAATTTTCAACAGACTTGTAGCAACAAATTTCATATCAACATCCTTTGAACTTTGCACACACAAAGGATTTGTGTCGAAAGTTCAAAGGACTTATTAAAATATAAACTTTTAAATTAATATGACGAGAACCATATACCACTAAACTCTTGGTTAAAGTATATAATAAATACATGAGTCGAATTAAACAGCTTAAGCATACAAAAGAAATCTTAAATTGAAATTTGTTTCATCAAAAAATCACACACAGGTACTTACATAAAATACACACTCTGTAAACAAATAAACTAGACTACCTATATTTTTTTATTACCTGCTTTGCTCCATTTTCTTTGTAAATAAAATAAAAAAACCCTGAACTGTAGTGTACTTTATTACTAGAACACACTGGGCAAGCTCCATTAAGCATTACATTCAGCCCGATAAATTCATGCTGTCCCCCTTTAACGGCTCCGAAGAAATAGAGGACTTGGCTTTTAGCAAAAATAGTTCAAGATAAATAAAGGTCTTGCCTTGAATATTAAAACTAGCTCGTGACTCTGGTCAAATGGGAATTTCCAGATGTATTATGCGATGCCTTATACATAAAATTGCGCTTCTTTCTGGTAGAGGTAGGCAGAGATTACATTTTTTCACTTGCCACGACCATGCATACTTTTTTCTTTCTTCTCTTCATGTCATTCAAACTCTTCGATTTGGGTTTAAATGAAAAATATAGAAAATATAGACTGTGTGGTCACGACCGAAGAGTTAATAAGTAAATAGTTAATTGTTTTGTACTCGACCCGCTCACCTACTGTATAATATTATACAGTCAGGGCAAATAAGCTTGACCCCTCATTAATATAAATTGACGCCAAAGAAGAACAGCTTTATCTATACTGACTGTACTGACAGTAGAGGGCAAATGAAGTTGATCTCCTATATTTGAAAAAAAATCCATCAACATTTTTTTAGTAGGTACCTATATGAACTAACTTTTAATGACGGTTTAAAATAGGTACCTACACTATAACTTCATAGTATACATACATATAAGCAATTAATGCCGTCTATCGCTAGTTTGGAATATAATGGGGTTTTCACAAACGCAAAAGCAGGTCCAATCACTATTCACTACATAGAAAACGTTTAGACAAGTTCTGTCGTAGTTGCTCATGGGGAAAACCGAAGATCTGAAATTCTGAATACAATTACTCGTTCGGAGAATCTATCGGTGCTTGGTGTTGAAAACATTCAGGCGGTATGGTGGTGAGGGGGAAACCAACGCGAAGGAAAACTGCACATTTTGTCAAATAAAAGAACCAAGCTAGGTGGTGCGAGCTTACATTTTGATACGAAATTACAGATTTTGTGCCAAGATTAGGCAGCGCCAAAGAGGCGTTTGTATTTCCGCGTTACACGTCAAAACTACAGAACCTATGTTTTGAAATATTGCATACATAGGTATAGTGTGGACTGTGGAGTACCTACAGAGAAGGACATAGGGTACTTAACCCATCAGTGGAGACGCGGGAAAATTTTGTAAACAATATAAATGAAAGATTAAAAATCCAACTACAGGTGTAAAAAAAATTCCAGAAAGAAAAACATGACGTAAAATTCTCATTTTCAGTGTTCCGTTTCACACTTGACCTGCATTTTATACAAAAAATAAACAATTACATTATCTGGGAAACTGGTAAAAACTGTAATTTAGCCTTACCGTGATTCAGCCCTGAAATTCAGTCCAGCGCCTACTTTTTGTCGCCCGAAAACTAATTGCTTCATGCAAATTTAGCAGCTTAGATGTTAACAAAGGCTCTGCCTTAATGAATAACGGAGAACTCAATTAATTCAATCGCGTTAAAAAGGGAAATGTTTCTCTAAAAACTTTCACTTAACTCTGTTACAACTGGAATAATATGATTACACACATTTCTGGAAGGAAGAACACACATTTCTGGAAGGAAGACACAGTAAATAAACCTGTGGTAATAACCATAGAATCGGAATAATCCATACATTTAACAAAATAGTAACTGATCGATCTCTGCACTTGAAAAATATTGGCTAAAAGTCATATGTTTCATACTCGTACGTGCCCCAAGGGTGTGCGTGCACCCCTAGGTCACATACCACACCATAGCAGTCTTTAGACTCAGCGGTTTAGCTGTGAAAGCAGAAGAGACGCGATTTACATACATACATACATACATATGATCACGTCTATATCCCTTGCGGGGTAGACAGAGCCAACAGTCTTGAAAAGACTGAATGGCCACGTTCAGCTATTTGGCTTAATGATAGAACCGAGATTCAAATAGTGACAGGTTGCTAGCCCATCGCCTAAAAGAGGAATCCTAAGTTTATAAGCCTATCCCTTAGTCGCCTTTTACGACATCCATGGGAAAGAGATGGAGTGGTCCTATTCTTTTTTGTAATAGTGCCGGGAACCACACGGCACAGACGCGATTTCCATACAAATATCCCTTAATTGTTAACATTACAAGTAAAATATAACATTACTATTGTTGTATGATTACTAACCTAGCGGGTGCATGTTCTCGTGGCACACTGGACAATTGACAGGCACCCTGGCCTCGTAGATCTCTATGGCGAGGTACTGCCGGAGACAGGGCTCGCAGCACCGGTGGCTGCACCACGCCAGCCTCACGGTGCCGCCCGCGTTCATCATTGAGAGGCATAGCGGACATTCTAGGACTTCGCCCTGGAATACAATAGTAACGGTTAATCAAGATGGCGATAAGCACACGAGTGACTTCGCCCTGGAATACAATAGTAAAGGTTAGATCAAGATGGCGATAAGCACATGACTTCATACATAATTATGATCACGTCTATATTCTTTGTGGGGTAGACAGAGCCAACAGTCTTGAAAAGACTGAAAGGCGTCGTTCAGCTGTATGGCTTTATAATGAAATTGGGATTTGAACAGAGACAGGTTGCAAGCTCACCTACTACGAGAAGAATCCAAGTTTATTAGCATATCCCTTAGTTACCTTTTATAACATCCATGGGAAGGAGATGGAGAGGTCCTATTATTTAATACCGGTAACCACGCGGCACCAATAATATTATTAAAAAAAGAAACTTACAATGTATGACTAAACATCTGATGATTTAAAACAGGTAACACAACAACAATGTTTTATTACCGCCATGAAACATGTGACACATGACCTCGTATTTCAAGCGCACATTCGAATGCAACAAGGATGTTACATAAATGCATATAATAACTTTAAAACCACAACTTAAAATTCACGTCAAAACTTTATTTATTTGTTTTTAGATTTCAATAAAATCTCATCATGTTAAATGTGTATTAAAAAGAAATGATTAAAACAATATCGTGATGGTACTTCAAGAAAACGTGGTTAAACCACTGTATTCAAATAGTGAAATAATTTATAAGATCTCTACTAACTTCCGGAGTTAACACACTAAACAAACACACAAACAAAAACTGCTCTTAGTCATCGTAATATAATTGAAATAGGTTACACCTGATAAAAACACAAAAATATAATGATTACACACACACACACACACGGTCTCGTCTATATCCCTTGCGGGGTAGACAGAGCCACCAGTCTTAAAAAGACTGAATGGCCACGCTCAGCTATTTGGCTTAATGATAGAATTGAGATTCAAACAGTGACAGGTTGCCAGCCCATCGCCTAAAAAAGAATCCCAAGTTTGTAAGCCTATCCCTTAGTCGCCTTTTACGACATCCATGGGAAAGAGATGGAGTAGTCCTATTCTTTTTTGTATTGGTGCCGGGAACCACACGGCACATATAATGATTAGTTGCATTAAAGCAGTACAAATTAGAGAGTGCAGAATGACATGGAGAGATTCTTTTCATCCCGATAAAAAATTAAGTGACAATACATAATATATGTAGATTTGCGAAAAACCTGAATTCTTTTGATGGTGGCGCTAAATTCGCGCGGGCGGAGCCGCGTGTAAAAGTTAGTAGTCATAAATATTATATGGGTAACGTGTAATAACAATAAAAAAACGTAAACCTAACTCAACCTCGCACGCATTGTATTCTAATTGGCCATAAATTATATAAGAATTTATTTCACCTACATTAATAGTTTATTGATCAATGTTTTCGTGTTGTAAATTGAAATACCAATTAATAAATTAAAATATCATTAGCGTTGCTATTCAAACAAAATCGGTTCGTCAGTTTGTATTAATGAATACATACATACATACATCACGACTCTTTCTTGTTACAAGTATTAAAGTTAATGAATGTAAATTTTCTTTGTAAATGTCAAAAATGGTATGCACCATTTCTTGCTTAACCGAAATTTGATGTGTACGGAGATGAGCCCGAAGGAAGAAAACTTATTTTTTTTGTAAAACGACGCAACCGAGACTCTCACATGCACCGTCACAAGCATAATGCTAAAAGTAAATAAAGTTAACCTATCCTTTCAAAGCCTATCTTCTGGCCATCTCAGAAGATTGCTAAGGAACGCCGTGCCAAGGCGAAGTTAATTAGAAAAACGACAAGTTAAAATGGAGCTGACGTAGCCACGGGGCTTTGGCCCGAGGAACAGAAGCGTCTTAAAAAGGCTCATTCAATTAATTGATCCTACTAGAGCGTCGATGGTCGAACTGATAAAGTGGCCGAATAAAAAGAAAAAAGAATTTATTCAAAGAACACCATAACACAAAGACAAAAAAGGAAACAAAAATATGTACAAAAACAAACATGTAGTATGGTGCTCCCGAAAGGGTACCCCCTCAGCATAATGCTGGCCGTAAACAATATGCTACACGGCCAGCGCTGATCTTCCGGGGGTGCCCGGGTAGGCATCACGGACATACGTACAATGAAAACAAAAAAAAAAAAACAAAAAAAAAAGAAAAGCGTGGTGCAAGCGTGACACTGGTTCGAATCGCAATGTACCAATGACTCTTTTTCGAAGTTATGAATTGCGAACACTATTTGGTTCCTATTCGATGCTCTTACGGCAAAGGAACATATTAATATGTATCCATTATGGATTGCATTAGGTTGCCTTGTAATGGTTTCGGAGGTCAGGGGGGAGTGGCTTCGTGTAAAAACCTGACTTACCCAATTCAGGATTGTGGTCAAAGGTCAGACTCAGGCTTCTCCCCAAAGAGGTGGGGGTTGCAACCTGGTTGGACAGGATGATGTTCCTCGTATTTATCGTAATTTTATTGATCATACTTGAAAACTGTTTTTGGAATAAATAAAATTAATTAATTTATTTATTTTTAAAACTAATAAAACCGAATAAAATTGTTACAAAGAAGAAACGTTACAATGAACACGATGTAAGATTAGATAGACAGCTAATTTCATTCCAAGAATTGGTGGCGATGTGACTTGACAATGAAGTTATCATGCGAGTCGGATTATAAGAAGATTAAAATTATAATAGTTCACGAAAAGGTAATAAATTATGGTAAGCATGATTTTAAAACACCTCGAAATAGAGTGAGACACAATTTTGGAAACAAACATCACAATAAGGGCAATAGCTTAAAATAGTCAAATAAATATTTGTGGAAATATACTCAAAACTAAATGAATAAATATTATACGGGACAAATTACACTGATTGAGTTAGCCTCGAAGTAAGTTCGAGACTTGTGTTACGAGCTACTAACTCAACGATACTATATTTTATAATAAATACTTGTGTAGATAAACATCCAAGACCCAGGCCAATCAGAAAAAGTTCTTTTCTCATCATGCCCTGGTCGGGATTCGAACCCGGGACCTCTGGTGTCACAGACAAGCGTACTACCGCTGCGCCACAAAGGCCGTCTGAATTGAAGGTGAAGATCACCCGAAATTCAGAGGAAAGTGACCTCTGAATCCTGAAACAATAATTTTGTCTGTACTGGCTCACAGCGAACGCCTTGTGGAATTAATACGAAAATGTCATGATTTTTACAGCTCTCGCAAACGACATAGCGGCCGGACAAAGATAATGCTGCAACATAACCTTATACGAGTTAGAACTCAAGGTATAATTAGTAGCAATGACAAATATAAACAGCTTTTAACTTAGGGGCCAATACGCGTACGCTGATCATGATTCACTAGAATGAATTCTAAAATCAGAACTGAAACTAAAAAAAGCTAAACCAATTAAATATGGGATTAACCACACTAATACATAAAATCACACATTTCCTGGACGGGTAGGTTGAGACTACATCTTTCAACTAGCCACTCTTCATGCAAGCTCGGCGGTTTCAGTAGTACAGTACAGTAGCAGAAGGTATTAGCGATACTACACTTTATAATAAATACTTAAACAGATAAAAATCCAAGGTCCAGGAAAATTTTAATGTGTTCCCTTTTCAACATGATCTAACCAAGGATAGAACCCAGCACGTGTGGTTCAAAGGCAGAGGAGAACTATAGCACTTAACAGGCCGTGATTATTCGAATTTGGAATATTTATTTTTTCACTAAAAGTGACTCTTAGCTAAATACCGGCCAGTAGCTAGGTGCATCGAGAGAAAGGTGGTTTTGTCTAGTTGTTGTTACGACACGCGGCAAAGGCTAGCCGGTTGCTGTGAATGCATGCGAGCCTTGCCAAAGCTGAAACCATATTCGTGTATGCGACGGAGTTTTACATCAACTAGTTGATACGCTATGAGTGAAATCGATAAGCTCGACTATCCGTTAATCTATTGTGAATCGTAAAATATTTACTCTACTCTACCCGAAAACATTTTAAGTTGATGTTGTTGTTGCAGAATTTTCATGCAATTTTCAAATGCATAAATAGCCGACATCACAAGTTCTAGAAGGGTTTTTGATTCACACGTTTTAGGTGTCGTGTTTAAAGCATCGAATGTTTGTTAGTATACAAACACGGGCATGTTATCTATTGTAATTATCTCTAGATTAGTCAGAAGATGACAAATCATTATACAGCGTCGTCATGACATCAACGTATGGCCATGTCGTCCGCGGTATTGATATATATCGACTTTGACCTAGCAATGATGTTACCTCTAATGCTATTTTGTAACAGTATTTAATAAGTCAGGGCTGCTTTACTACCAAGGACTGTAAAACCTTGGTTTATTGCGAACAGAGTTATCGGGGTGTAGGGAGACTTTTGTCTGGAAAATAAAATGATACATAAACTATAGCCAAGATCCTTGCATGATTGGTAAGGAGTACCGACAGAACTAAAGGGACACTGAATAAATTTTGTAGGGATTCAAGAAATGGTGCGCTGTTTCAGAAAGAAATCGCCAGAGTAGCGCACGTATACCTGAGAAGTTGGTGGAGACGTGGGTGATGATGGGAAAGATACAACATAATCAACACTCCTCTTCATGAAGCTCTTCGGTTTGACCAGACCTTTAGCCTGGACGTTCCAGTTCTGATCACGGTGAAAAAACGATACACACATAAAATGTATGTTAAACCCGCTAGGACACATAATTTACGTACGGTGGTAATATAATTAATAAGCTTGTAAATTTGTAACCGGGTTTAGGAACCAGATCAAACCTTTCAATTATAGCGTGTAGAATGTACCTAACAGAAATAACGCGAGTATTCTAGTTGTTGAATTATTAATCGTGGCTTACAAAATAGACGCAGTCATTTATAAAAGTAAGTCTGGGGCATGTTTTCCTTTGACACTTAACAGAAACTTTGACTTCGATTATACTTCATAAAGAATTGCATTTAACATTTTTAGCCAAATAATAATGATGCGAAGTTGGAGTTATTTTAAGGATTTCGCTCAACTTGTCTGGGTATGACTTTTTACATGAAACGTGTAAAATTAAAGTGGTCTTTTCTTGAGCTGTTCAAGAAAATAAAAACAGACAAGATTTTTATTTCCGTTACAATTTTTTGCAGAGACACAGACATGGTTGGCATGCCCATTATCTTCGTAAACTGGTTTGGCGTCGGCACCAGCCCACGCCCGCGCTGTGTTTGCATATAAATGTGTCCAGTGTGCCACATCGTTTTAATCTAATCTGAGAATTGTGTAAGTCTTATCAGCTGCTTTAACTACGTTTCCTATGCATATGTTTGAAAAAAGTTAATGTTTCTTAGCTTTGCCAAAGATAAGTTGTTTTGCTTCTAAAGCTATAGGCATATTTGGCTACTTATGACCAAACAACTTCCGGAAAACAATTTTTTTTTTCAAATCCTATTATTGCATTGAAAAATAAATATGTCGGGGAAAAAAGGAATAAAATTTAAGACGGAAGTGTACGTTCGGAAAAGTTTCATGTTTCAGAAGTCAGCCATCACACAATGACTTTGCTTATCTAGTAATTCACTAGATAAGCAAAGTTACAGTGTTGATAAAAAATTAGAACTTCTTAATGTCTTTAAAATCTCTCAAAAATATAATGAAGCTACTAACACAGACATGAAAAATTTAATGAAAGAAAATTATGCTAAAGTTGCTGATATAATTGAGTCGAAGAATGTTATCTCTTTAAGAACAAGATCAGTGATAGATTAGTCTGCGAATTCCATTCAACGTTTCAGGCTTGCCGAGTCATGCCTTATCGATCATAAAGAGAAACTGCTCCAAGAACAGAAAAATGCTTTTCACATGTAAATACCGATGACGTTGCAAAGAAAGCTGTAGGTACTTACAATAAATCTAAACAAAAGAAATCTACATATTTTAATTTCAGCGACGACGTTTTAACTGCGCAAATGCAAATATAAGACTTTATTTTTGGTATTGATACTTCATATTAAATAATATCAAAGCAAGAGACTAACTGACGTATAATTTTGTAAGAAACGATAGAAGTTATGAAAGCAATGTGCATAATGATTAAAGACATGATGAAAGATTTGACTCCCAAATTGATCATAACGGAGGTGTCACAGAAGAAAACAAAATGATTAATGACGCTTAAAAACCTGTATCATTTCTAGTACGTGGTGAGAATGATATAACACTACCAATTAAAATAACAAGTCGCGCGCCAAAATAAAAAGTTCACGCGTAATATCTTATTAGAATGTTGTAACCGTCTCACGGGCTATTTGCATGCATCCACACTCTTCATAGAAAGTGTTAGGGAATCGTATAATAAAGTGATGTTCACAACGTGACCAGACAAAGCTATCGCTGGCTAGAGCAAATATGTTTAAAGAGAATGAGTATTGAAAAGTAACGAATACAAAATACATTTTTTGTAATTGACAACAATTTAATAAGTGTGTGTAAATGAAACAAGTTCGTAGTCGCTCGTTTTTTGTTTGCTTTGAGCTCCAATATAGACCAAAATATATGATCAGTTCACTATCCTAATAATGTGAATAGTTGGCAACATCTGAAGGCCGGGGATCACATTAGTGAAAATATTTTCCACTATCAATTACCAGTTTCCGTAATTTCTGTTACGCGAGAACTCTGTTATTGAAATCGGATACTTGTCGTTGGTCGAAGAGAAACTTTACGGCCGCCTCTTGCGGTTATTGCTTTGTGGAATTGTGTTGGACTTGCCTCCCGAATAGAAAATACTTAACTTATAAATAGATATCAGAATCGTGAACTATGTCATTCAGCTATGTTGATGATTTGTTGATACGTCGTCGCATTGTTGTGGTGTTATCACCATGTAATAAATCATGTTTACTCGTTAAAGACTTTACCCATTTAAAATAAATGTTTAGACAAGTGTTGCGGTTAAAGAATTAGTAATATCAGGTTGAGTGAATAGCTGAATAATGCAAGGATATATAGCTGCCTATCGTAATCTTCTGCCAATAAATGTATCCGATATCTTCTCTCCCACAATTTTATCATTTAACTGACCTCTTCGTCCTCGTTAATAAATTCCACTGCGGTCTGCTGCCTGGTCTGCGCTTGCTCAACAGAGCTCAACTTCACTTGTCGACTGTCTTGCCCCTGGTCGAGAACTGAAACAATGGAAATATAAATTAAATACAAAAACTCAAAAGTTTCTTATACCAACTTAGTCAAAATATAAGGTAAAGGCTTCAGAATACATTTCCATTGTAATTTCTTTACATTGACAGCAACAAAGTTAGCCTACCAGTTTATGGATTATTATGAAACGGATGAACTGATCGAGATCAATATAAAAACCCACACATCACGTCTTTATCCTTTACGTGATGGAAAAAGCCAATAGTCACTATATTTAACAAACTTATATAGGATAGCTTTATTTATGATGTAATGGAAATTAAGACATTAATCGTGTGACAAGTTCGATTATGATTGAGATTCTTCTTGAACGACACTTGAAAAAGGTGAAAAGTATTTAAAAAGAAAAAAATCTGGTAAATGAAAACATAGAGCATCAAAATAATAAAGACCACAATTTGAGTACGCGAGGAAGCCTTATTAGTCAATTGTGCGCCTTGAACTTGACCTGCCCAATCGAGCGTATTCAGATCAGACTGACTCGCCTGGTCGAATCAAATTGGGAGGAATAGCTATATTGTCTTTCGTTTATTTTATTCAATAACTCTTAGTTGTATTCTCAACTAGCGACCCGCCCCGGCTTCGCACGGGTGCAAAATTCGGAAAAAATTATACATAAAAACCTTCCTTTTGAATCACTCTACCTGTTACAAAAAACCGCATCAAAATCCGTTGCGTAATTTTAAAGATTTAAGCATACAGACAAACAGACTAAAATAGCGACTTTGTTTTATACTATGTAGTGATCCTGGTTATCCATTCGTTGTTTCCATGTGTTGTCAAGTGATTAAAATTCTACGTAATTATATAACCCCTAGTACACATTTCTTTTTCTCGAAGGTTGATAAATAAAAAGCAACAAATTATCGAAATGTGTGCTTGTAAGTAGAACGTGGGTAAATAAATTTAAGGAGACTCCATACAATTACATGTATCTACTATTTAACTATCTAGGGTGATAAACGACAATGCTTTTTCATGACTGTCCACAAATTTGGCACATGTTTTAAACAGAAGCTATGAACATTGACCCTAAAATGCCAGTCATAATTCATAAGGCGACCATCTATTTTTATAAAGGGGCCTTAATTAAAGAACTGAAAGGCCATTTTGGCCGCCTGAATACGGGTTGTTTCTTAAAAGGAATGTAATTTTGCAAAGTCCCTCCACGACTCTTGGGAAACAGGAAAAAAAATCCAAAACAAATACTCTATTTTACAAATTTTGGAATAAAGCCAGAATAGCAAAGGGACGGGAATAATATAAATAGTTATTTATAAAGATATAAATTTATAAATATATATGTAATTCCATTCAATTCTTACCAATCCAAAATTTGGAAAAAAATCTGCATTCCACTCAACGCTTTCTGAGCATGGATAAGGTCATTGGACTTTTAGTGACTAGATTTATCTATGCTGCGGTGGTCGCGGTCACATTCTAGGTAGACTTTTTGTCACATCATCAACAGGTAAAATGCTTACTTAACCATTATAACTACAGTTAGGGAATGTTATTAGCAGTAAGTTTACCTGTTCTAGCTTCAAGCCTTAATAAAGTTTTAAATAAACATATCGTGTTCGAAAAAATAGTCCTTATATCGATTTATGCAAGTGTCATAAGTTTGTTTGTTTGTAATATAATATAATAAATAAACGACACAACTGTTAACAACAACATACGTAAAAAGCTTCATAATTAACACAATTATACACATAAAATGATAAAATTACACCTTGAACTGTAACTTTTCCTTTGTTTTCTCCGGTAATAAAACTGCGACTTATGATTACCTCTGACAGTGTGCGTTGACCCGGAATCGGATGTTATCGCAATTGTTTCGTGACATCCTGCTCTCTTTCATTATCCATAAGTTCTATTTCAAGTAGTTTCATATTAAAAGCTTCACTGAATAATCTAATGATGATGTAGGATCAAAAATGTTTATGGTCTATAACTTCAAAATAAAAACCTTATTCTATTACTAAGCTGTAGTAGCTGTTTTAGAATTTAGATGATAAATGGAGCTTATGAAAATTTGATACTTTAAGTTGCGTATAAAAACAATAATCATGTTTGAAGAACAAAGAAAGATTAAACACTCAACAAATGTAATTTCAAATTGTATTTTTTTACAGATATGCAATGAACGTGACAAATACTGGTGACCTTTTGAATGAACAGAGGATCTCCGGTTTACTATATGATTCACTTTGTAACGATCAGTCATTGAAAATACATCGTAGTAATTAGAAAACGCATATCAATCAAACATGACATTTCATTTTGAATCCTCGATCAATTAATAATTAGGACGAGCAACGATGAGACCACAAATCTGTAATGCGTCATCTAGTTGCGGTGGAGTTGTAAATGTGGCATTCGCAAAGACTAATAAAAATAAGAAACGACTAAGATGCAGCTTACATTCCTAATGATGAAAACATGGGAATTCCTATGAGCATTGAGCAGATTATTATGCAAAGCAGACGTCAGATGGAGAGAAATACCCAGATTAATAACGCAGTATACTTCAAGATACTTATGAAAACTCGTAGTCTTTTATTGTATTACAGTTAAATTTTAAGTATTAAACAAGTACTTTTTTTTCATTTATATCTAAATTGGAAATCATATTTTAGCGTTTAGTCGAGTCCAACGAACACAGCACAAATAAAGAGTCACTATGTCCATCAAGTCTACAGAGAAGAGGCGGACAATAATTTTGTATACAACAATATTAAATTTTGTTAAATATGTAGACTACTGAAGATAGGCTATACATTATAACAATACTACATACATTACTTTTTCGAACAGGCTTGCGCATACTTATATCAACCTGAGTGACAAACATGTTTAAGCTGCTCTCAGGGTTGTTGTTTTCTGTGCAAATAAAGCAACAAAAAAAACCATTCAGAATTTATTCTTTTTGCAAAGGTTAACCTACCCACTCACTTTTCAATAAATAAAAACGCTCCCTTTGTGTCTTTAGATAGATAAATAGCTTCAACTTAAATTTTCATAAAAAGTACGATCTTGGCACGAAAACTTTTGCCTTGAAAACAGAATGTAGTAATATTTCTTTTCTTTAAAATATTGTCGTCGACCCGAACAATGTTTTTAACTTTAGATTTCGCTCAGATTCTGATAGCGGTTTGTCTGTCTGTAAACCTTTGATTTCCTGGTATACACCGACAGAGGGTATTCCACTCTATTATATAGAATTCCATTCGAATAGCGGATCCAATGAACAGATCCAATCGATTGGGAACACCTGATGAACCAATACACAGAGAATTGGAAACGGTGTTTGACATTCACATGCAGATAGCATAGGATACATATGAAGTACATAAAGATATGCAATAATTATATATTTTTTCATACAAACATAATGAATTCCTGTGATTGGTGAAGAAGAATTTGATGATTTTTAGATTATTGAAATCTTAAGATGTCAAATAATGCATAAAAGAAACATTTTGACAAGAAGCATTAAAGCTTAAGTGAATTAATGGGTGACACTCGGCTCGTGTAATCCTATTTTTCGAATAACTTTTAACGTTCATTTGTCAGTCCGCATTTAGCGGGTCAACGAGAATTGTTTGGCGTAAACAAGTGGCTATATATAGGCTTAACGGCAAACATTACGAAAATAAATTCCGCGTTGTTAGACATATCATACATAACTGATTTTATCGCAAACAAGAAAAATATATTTATTTTGCTCCAGAAAAAATTGGGTGAGCTTTTGTACAAATTACAACCGAACATGATATACAGACGAGAAATACAAGCGACAAGACGCAAAGCTTACAAAGCAAAACCAAGATTTGTTTTCAACTGTCAACAAGTACTTGCTATTTAGACTTGAATTCATGTAATTATTAAAGTGAGGATGACATTCTCCATGAAAATGTGTGTGACAAATGTCCCGCGTTATTTTTAATTGCGGCTGGCAACCCTTTACGCTATAGTATAAACAATTTGTGTGATGATGGATGGACTATGGAGTGCCCGTTAATCTGAATGTTGGCAAAGAAAAACATCACTTTATGTCCAATCCATCTTAATGTCACCACATTATATATTTTTTTTTTATAATCACGAATAAGAAAATTATTCTAACACTCTCATATCTTTCCATGTTTTTAGTTGCATATTTCGTCACCAAGCTTTCGGAGTCTAGGATTCAAAACATATTTCAGGATTCACAATTTATGTGTTTATCGTAGATGTTTTCAGATCATCGACTTTTTTAAAGTCTCTCAAATCAAATCTTTAATAGGTACGTGTAAATGAATGATGTTATTTGACTTTTTAACATTAATTTGACAGCCTGCGGTATCTATGTGTTTGTACACAACCACGTCCTTGTCCCGTATGGGTAAACAATAAAAGGCGCAAGAAACCGGCTCCATTCCAATCGATTGTATTGTTTCTGATTGAATCCAACCGCACGATTGATGGAAACGGTTACAAACTACAAAACGTTGTTCACACAGAGCTTTGGTTCCACTCTTGTATAAATTTCTGGATAGAAATGTTATATAAGTACTTACTTCAGTGATATATTTGCGTGTTCTTAGTTGCATTGCATCAGTCTCTATGCTTCCTCTATGATTCTTTATAACATCATCATCAATATTTAGCAAAGTCATAAGCTAGTCGGAGATTTAGTTAGAGCTAGTCTTTAACTAAATCTCCGACTTTGTTTTCAGCGCAGATTTGACTATTTATTGAAGGTGCTGAATAAAATATATCATGTGAGGCTAAAAATATTTCGGGAGCTCCGGTAATTTCCCGCTGCCTTCAACTCGTTATTATTCTAGTATGCTGTATGTGGCTCGAGGGCTTAGAGGTCCTTATTTATATATGACCGTTCATATAACCAACGATATCACATTTATTAGCGTCGACAAACTCGTTCCATTTATAATTCATTTTTACCTTTACGGGCTAGAATACAAGGCCGGTCACGGTTAAGCTTAGCTTTAACTACGTGAGATTAAATAAATCAACATCTTAGTTATGTAAATAACAGGCTATAAAATAATTTTGCATTTTCTGGTCTTTGAGTTTTGGGGGTCAGACAACAGTCGCTTGGTAAAAAACCACGTCCAATTATCTAGGCAGTGGACCGAAGATTTTGGAGCAACGAAGCGAAGGATGCAACCGAGAACACACTCCAATAATGGATTGGTTGGCAGAATACATAACGAGGCATACAGAGCCAATAATCACGAAAAGACACGATGCCCGGCATGAAAGCTTGCACAAGATAAATGTGCTTATTCTCATCTTTTAAGACATCCACGGACAGTTACGGAGTGGTGGTGGTTACGGAGTGGTGGTAGAAAACATGAAGGTTATGCCCAGCAGTTATCTAATGTTAGAATATGACTTTGAGACTGTCGATTACGAGTCACGACCTACTTTCGAGCGGAATCAGAGACTATTCACATCGTTTTCCGGATTGCTTCACCTCGTCAACTCATCATTATTGTCAATAATGATGACATCAGCGACAGCCGTACGTGTGAGAATGCTGATCTGTTTTGTAACAAAAGGCCGGTCGTTACTTAGTACAATTTATAACAACGTACGTCTCCAAATAGATTTAGGTCTATCGAAGCAAAGTTTAAAATAGTTGGCTTGAACTTATTTCGAAAAAGTCCATCTTTATTACTTTTCAATGCATATAATTATTAGCCTTAAATCATAATCTTTCAAACGAACGCTTTTGGATGAAACTGTACTGTTACCATATACATCAAAATAACAATTAAAACAAAAGACGCGAGCGGGAGCTATTTAAATAAATATTTTTCGTCTCTAAAATTAAGTATTTAAGATCAAATCACGTGTGTAATAAATGATTGGCCACTTTTTTCGTGCCACCACCGCTCTTTTAGATTATTGATGGAAATTATTGATTGATCGAATCGAATATCTCGATCTCTTCAAGACGTTATTCGCTATTTCTGTACATCGACTACACATTACATAATTGTTGCATTTAAATTAGGTGGTCAAACCTGTGTTACGAGGAGTTAACTTACATATTTCTGATCACGCTATGTAATGAAATTTTATGCTAGTTACAAAACTGTCTAATGGTCTACACACATCATCATACATTTACATCAAAAGCGAGCTGTATCGATTAACCGTTAGGATTTATAATTGAATGGTAGACTAGGGAATAAATGCCTTCAACTAATATAAAGGTCACATGAAATTACTTCTTCCGTTTAATCTTTGTATCTTTCAGAAAAGCCTCTATTATGATACGCGTAGTAAAAACAATGATTGTGTCTATAGAGTTTACTGCATGAACCAATTCTCTGTAAGTTTTACTAATTTATGCCATTCATTCGCATAGAATATAATCCGCTAATTTATCTCAAGCATGAGTATTAAAAATACACAAATTGAACTACGACACTCATATCAAATTTCGGCCAAAATGGCCCTAATCAGGTTCCAAATATAGATAAGGTAGGTTTCCCTGCAAAGTTTGCGAAGGTTAGACGGGGGTTGCTTTGTGTAAAAACCTAACTTACTTAATCCTGAGTAGGCGGACTCCCGGCTTTCAGAGAGGGACTTATGCCAGGAAATTGATGAAGCTTAGGTTTCGGCTGATGATAATTCTAATTCAAATGATGCAATGTCGCATGTTGCAACCCGTGACCGACGAAGCTCCTTAGTTTGAAACAATAACAGGTTGTTAGCATATCGCATTAATGTCGTGCATAATCATACATCGTCGGTCAGTAGGCTCAATGCCGGTTCCTCATAAATCCTGCGCGCCCAGGGCCACTCCACAAGCAATGGTGTTGTGTGCATACTGATGCGTAGTGCCTAGTTTACACGAGTTTTTAGATGTTCAAACAAAGACGTGCGTGGTTAAAAAACAAACAGGTCCTTTCGGAATTTAGAAGATATAAAAAAAAAATTTACAACAGCTGTGGTGAGTACACCAGAAAAAAACTAAGTATAGTCTTTAACTAAATTTATAAATATCATTCTAAACCATATTCGCATTATCAGCCCTTTTGAAAAAATGGCAGTGGCTATAGAATATAAACCAAATTTTAAATCATTTTCAACCAAATTTCACTAACTTTTTTAATGGAAACTAGGTTTATATATACACCAAACTGTATAGTTCGTGACGAAACCAAGAATTTAAATAGGAACAAAGAATTTTCAACCGCAGCCAACGCAAACATACTTATTAACCTTGAGTATGCTGGTAAGGTAAGGTTAGATTATACAAGTTAAAATTATTTAATAACCCCATAGATCACAAATTGCATATTCCGTCTTCCGTGTAGGAGATGTACCTCTCTGAGGTGTTATATGTTTCCGGCTCTGTCTACCCATAAGGGTAATAAAGACGTGATACTTATGTGTCATTACTCTTTTAACAGCCATGAAAATTATCCGTAAATTTCTTTAAATCCTAACAGTCCTCATCCGAGGTGCTCGTTCAAATGTCACAATACAAGTACCTACACTTGACATTTTGACTTTTTGCAGACATCTCTTTGTCTTGAAAATATTGAATGCTGGTACTTCATTGAATATTCATAATGATAAATATTCATTTGGAAATATACTAGCATTTTGTAGCTTTTCCTCTAGCTGTTCTCTCGGTGCCATGTGGATCTCCATACAAATTACTGCTAATGAGATTGCGTCAACGTGTTGAGTGAGCCACACCCGCGCGGCTCGTTTTTCGCAATTAACTTCCGTAAAATACACATTATTTTGTTTACACATGTGTGGGCTGACGGACAAAAAAAAAAAAAGAAGACATATTCATTCATTATGTAATTTTAAAAGTTTACACAAGACGCTCCTCGTACGAATTGCTTGATTTATACTATAATAGTGGATTTCTATATAACTTAAATATACCTCGGTATTTCTCTAATGCGTTCATATAAATGACAACTGTCCTGGTTAGTAAAAGTTTAGGTCACTAGGCAAATGTTTCGTGCAATATTTAATTTGATTTTGCATAAACGCCAATGTATATTTTATCAAAAAAGAAATTATATTAATTTTGAACTTGAACATACATATATGCGACATTGACATGCATACAACCTTAAACGATCACAGTTAAAAGAGTTTATAATATTTTTTAGATTAGGTTTCAATTTGCATGGCTGCCTCGCTGGCAAGGTCTGCTTAGCCTTGTGGGATTATTGATCACAAGTATGTTCATACATATAATCACGCGTTTAAAAGGTGTAAATACAAGTATGTATGTGCTGATTGACCGGTGAAATGTTTCCTTGGTGAAAAAAAGAATAAATAGAATGTTTAACACATTCCATCCCAGACTATATGAATTTTTTTAAGTTAAATTGACATCCATTGAAGCCATAACATAACATTATTACTTACCTACTACTATGCTGTACCCGAAATCAACCGAAACAGACCTCGAAATATAATTCGGTAAACGTAACTATAAAAGAGATTGGCGAGAATGTATGTAAAAAAGGGAGTTTCAAGAAATGCAGTGCCTACACGTTTGGCCAAAAATTTGCACATGAAATATGTGCACCTTGAACACACTGTGGGTCTAATATGGATTCAATTTGATTTCATACAAAAAAAACCGAGCAGAAGCTCGGATTCTGTAAAACAAAATACAGTCAAATTCATAGAAACGCAACCACCATGATTTATTGCTTGCAGTTGCAGTGTGGTTTTCGTCATTTAAGAATAGGATCACGATATCGTAAAATGGGACTAAGGGAAAAACTTATTAATTTGGGATTCTTCTTTTAGGCGATGAGCTAGCAACCTGTCACTATTTGAATCTCAAATCCATCTTAAGCGGAACAGCTGAATGTGGCCTTTCAATTTATTCAAGACTGTTGGCTCTATCTTTTTCAATCCGCAGAAGAGTAACACTAACCTACTTGATAAAAATAGATAATCTAGCTTCGATTAGCATTTGGCATTTCAGACAAAGGTTATGAACACAACAATATAATACAATAGCGGTGTACAAATATAGGTTATACGTGTATTAACAATTGAATTTGTAAAGAAAGCCGTCACGAAATCAGGCATTAATCAAATTTGAATATGTTAAGAGTGAGTGCCTGACAACGACAACATATACTTATATAATAATAATCACGTGTATTATACCTTGCGGAGTAAACAGAGCCAACAGACTTGTAAAGACTGAAAGGGCACGTTCAGCTGTATGGTTTAATGATGGAATTGAGATTCAAAATAATGACTGGTTGCTCGTCCATGGCCTATAAGAAGAATCCCAAGTTTAATTAGGCTTTCTCTTAACCCTTTCCCGCAATCTTTACAAAATATATAACTTGTTCTTTTCTTAATCATTTACACTTTTAAGACTATTAGCACTTACGTGCCTACTTTCAAAATGGCCTTTATCAACTCACAAAAGCCGCAGCCGGTGATTGTTCCACGTAAGTTACAATATCCTCATATGGAGAGAGACTGCAAGCAAATGATTTTGTATACACAGACGCCAACAACATTGGAATACTGAGTTAGGTAACATAGTAGAAATCTCGGAACCGAATGGGATACTAATGAGTAAGCCGCATTATGGGACATCTTAGAATTTCCCTATTCAAATGACATCACTAAGCCACAAAACAGAAAATGCCAAATGGCACAAACAAAGTTTCCAAATTAATAAAAGCTAAGAGGCTGCGGGAACCATGGATATATGCTGTGACCGTTTGATATCGCTGGGTGACTTATTACGATACAGAAAAATAGATTGATACTTAGTACAAAAATTCTCCTAATTTCTTGAAGCAATTATTTAAAAAAAAGCTTTGACGCTTCTCAGGTTTAATTAGAATCGCAGCGACCTACATCGCAGGTCTACTTGCGTTACGTAATGTGAGTGGTTCTCTCGATCCAGTATAAACTATGGGTGTATGGTACAGATTATATTCTCACGGATTTCCCTGAGTTGCATCATGTCATGCGATTTAAAAATTTTATCACCAGCAATTGTGGTTAGGCGTGATTTGTGTGTCATCAACTATATGACATGATTTTCCAAATAGGTATCCCTAAACAAAATTTCAGCCGAGTTAAGGGCAACTTAGAAAAATCCAGGCATTTTAATACTGGTCCTAACACATAAGTACTCGGATATATTATAAACTAGTAAGTATATAAGCTTCATCTTTCTTCCTGAACCTCCCGACTATATTTGGGAGTGAAATCGAAAGTAAGATAAGCAAGCGACCCAAGACAATAATAGCAAGCAAAGACAGAATAAATTCCCGATTAAACTAACTTTCAAATTACGTTGATATTTTAATACATATTTAAGTTAAAATGTAAGTGGTCATTTCTCAGATCACCCAATATTTACGTTCCATTTCTCTGCAGAAATATTTGATGACAATTTCCTCCAGACATTTTATTAGTCAGAATTTAATCTAACCTGATAGTTTATTTAGAATTGACCCGAATAACACTGAATGTCGCTGAAGTCAACGTGAACTAGTGAACTAGATTGGAGAGACAAGCTCCGGTCGCGAAAGCTAGAAATAAGGTATTTATCAAATTCTAATAAGACGCCTACATAGTATGAAATTGTCCTAACACCAGAATAAGAAGTATATGATGAGCCGTGTGGTTCCCGGCAGTGCCGTGTGGTTCCCGGCACCAATAAAAAAAAAAAAAAAAAAAAGAATAGGACCACTCCATTTCTTTCCCATGGATGTCGTAAAAGGCGACTAAGGGATAGGCTTACAAACTTGGGATTCTTTTTTAGGCGATAGGCTAGCAACCTGTCACTATTTGAATCTCAATTCTATCATTAAGCCAAATAGCTGAACGTGGCCTTTCAGTCTTTTCAAGACTGTTGGCTCTGTCTACCCCGTAAGGGATATAGACGTGATGTTATGTATGTATGTATGATTTTACTTTTGAATTTGATCACAAAAAGGTCTATCTAAAGAATTCTTTATACGCGTGTGTTGGTAAAGTTAGGAGTCGTTCGATTGTTGAACTTAAAGAAAAACTTGATTTAACATAAAAATAATTAGCCCCATTTACAACTCGAAAAGAACTGGTCATCATGGAGATTTTTGTCATACGACCTGTATCCAGTATTCTTGCTATTGAGATGAACACATGTAGGTAAGAACCTCAAAAATATTTCAGCTTTATGTAAGTGGAATTGGGTATAAGTAGAAATTCTGTCAAATCATATTTATATCGCAATATGAAGAGTTTCCGATACCAAGCGGTCCGAAACCGGGTCGCAGTGCAAGCTATTTATTTACCTGCATTCATTTCAAAAACGTAGAAAGTGATGGTCGATAAAACGCAAGTCGTAAATATGTTCATACGTTTCTTTGTTGCGAAAATGAGAACATGAACATAAAACAGCGAAAGTATAGATGAATAATAACATGTGTTTACTTTTGTGCTAAATAATTTAACCAACGAACAACACATGTAGTGCTAATTCTCTTAACTCCATAGTTTGTATTTCATATTGAAACTGGTTTGCTGACGAATCCACGAAACATGATTCCTTATACTGGCTTTACTTGGAATTAATGTAAGCAAAATATGATGAAGTGGTAATAATGATGAAAAATAAGCAGCAAATTAATTAAAACTGCAAGCCACCAAGATTTCTTGCAATACAACAACTTTTTACAATCACTATCAAACATCCATAACCCTTCGCCCTGTCAGTGATACACCATCTGTCATATATCAATTACCTACCTACTTACCATTCATTTCGCAATAAATATAAATAGCGTTACTCCAGCTAATCTGCTAAACGAAGCCTTTCAATCTCTTCAAGACTGTTGGCTCTGTGTACCCCGCAAGGAATACAGTCGTGATTATATGTCTGTAGGTATGTATCAATGTGCTTAGAAAAAAACAACGATTACGAAAATCCTACCTATTTCCATTTGTTCTTTAAAATGTGCAAATTCTGGTAAAAGATTCAATCAACGGGCAACCTCGCGCGCTCACATACTGTTGCGACATTATTCAAATCAGTACTGTTACCTATAGCTGATCTGTTAAAGATTTGCAAATAAGGCATTGAACAAACATAGCAACTTTTTTGTATGCCCTACCACCTGCAAACGAAGGTTTGTATGGCGCCTTTCATAATTATTATGAGTGACGACAAACTGGTCCGAACCGAACTATGTATGTACATATATAATATATGTCCCACCAGGGGCTGGCTTAGAAAAAATAGACACCTTAATGTTTCCAGTTTTATAGTACTGAAAAGGTCACAGAAATATTCACTGAACGAACATTGTAATTTGTTGTATACAAAACATTGTATACAAGTAATGAATGACAATATTGATGCATCTGATAAATGTATACGAATAAATATTTTGTTTCCAGTGATGATTGTAGAAATGGTGTACATATTTAACATCAGACACAAATGCGAAAAAGGTGATAATGATGATCATTAAAGCCGTAGGATAGGACGTCCACTGCTGAGCCTCCTATGCCTCCCCTAATGATTTGCGCAACCTGCATCCAACATTTCCCCGCCAACTTTAATATGTACATACAATACAAGATAAAAATCAGATATCGATATTTTCCAAACCGATAATATAAACAAAATACTACGGTGGATTGCAGCCAAACGTTGTAAAATGTCTAGGTTCACGGACATTACCATACGAAACGATACAACGCACAAACACATAACAAAATTATTCCTATAAAATTGATAAGAAGTGAAATAAACAAACGTTACGAGATGCAAGTAATATTTACACGGCTTACGTGATCCAATCAGTACTTTTAATAATGCAAAAGTCTTGCCATCTGTCACGCATTCCACATTAAACCGCTGGACCGATATTGATGATTTTTTTATAATTTTATGAATTTTATGAATTGATATAAAAATCTGATCTATTTGGATAAAAATAAATAAATTCAATTTTTTTTACCGAAGCTGGCGTATAATTCTCGTTCATACCTAAAAAAAGAAAAAAAAACAAATTAGCACTATGTTACACATACATACATACATCATAAGGCTTAACGTAGAATTCAGTCATTTCAAGACTGTTGGCTTTTTCTATCCCGCAAGGGATATAGACGTGACTGTATATATGTATTCCGTATACCTAGTATACATGTGTTGTAATTGCAATGAATAAACATCATGAGTTTTCGCCCAGTGAAAGGCCATCGTACGTCAATACTAATACGAAGAACGTGATATTTTTCAGATTAGCTCAGGGTTGTCTGTTTAAAACAAGGAATTCATACAGAATCCGTCGTCCCGTGATTAATGTTTAAGTTCATTAATTTGATATATTATTGATCCATAAAATGGATGGAAGTATAATGTGGTTAAGAAGTAGATTAAGCAAATGAACTGTAAAGAGATCGTGCAAGTGAAAAAATAAAATTTCGTCTTGTCTTCGGGAAAAATTACGTGAACCATATGTACACTGTACAGTCCATTACTTTATCCTCTTTTTTAAATAAATTTTTAAATGTAATTAATAGAAATGATAAGGGAAAAAAGCTAAATTAAATAAGAGATACAATAAATAATGACTTTTGCTATTAACCATACTTTAAAATGTCTTATTTCAACAAAAAGACGTAACAATAAGAATTTTATAGATTTTGGCAACCCTAAGATGGTGTTGCATACAACTGGAGTCGCAGATGCATTGCAATGCGGTCGTATAGTCGACAACATATGTACTTACATCGACTCGCAATTACAACCAAGCCATTTTCTATATGAATACTCGAGAACAAAGTTATTATGTGTGTATGAGTTTATGCTGGTGTTTCAAGATATGTGAAATGTAATATAGTGAAAATATAATTTAATCGTACATAAAACAGCTAAACTTCTCTAATAAGTAGCCTTGGCGATTTTAGAGGAAAATGTATAGGAAGCTTTCAGAATTTCTTTCATTATTTATTGAGTAGATCTCTCTCCAATGGATATTGCCCACTTTAATATTAAAATTTATGATTAATACACATCTCGGCTTGCCCCATAATATTCTGTAGGACAGAATGTCCATATCATAGAAAACCAAGCTCATGATTACGAGTCTAACAGACAGAAAGAATCTAGTACATCGGACGATCCCGCAAGCGAGTACAGTCAACCGCATAAAAAATTACCCTACATGGACCACTATGCCGCAGTAATAGAGGCGAATTAGCAGTAAATTTGGATAGGTTTATATGCTGTTGACTGTACCAGCATGAAAACAACCACGATATTTTCATCTCGATAACCAGCGCTATCGATACCATTCCAGTTTAATGTATACCAGTACTCGGTATCTAATTGCATCAAAATCAGATGCAATCGACCGTATCTCAAGTGTGCTCGTGACAATATATCGAGAATTACTATCACATTGCATAGTACTTATGAGTGCTATAAATTCTATATGTTTAATGTTGATCTGATGGTCAGACTTTTTTTGCTTTCGAAGGGTTTTTTTCGAAATCCATTTTACGTTAAAACTCCCGGGTCTTCGATCGGGAGAGAGCGTGGGCCTCCTGGCATCTAGGGTGAACTCACCCACCCACTAGCACCCTTCTTGCCATTTTGCCAACCAGACTTGGCGTTAAACAAAATAAAAGTATATGAAAACCTTCCCTTCTCGGGTAACAAACTCATACTTAACCCTTAGCTATGTAAATGAAAAACTAAACAGTTACTTTTTTATACATATGTATGTAGTCGAAAATCTCATAGTCATTCAGGCTAAAAGTTATAACGAGATGTGCGCGTATATAAAAATATTCATATCGTGATTCCATAAGCTGATAATTATATGGCATTGAATACACCAACCTTCCGATGTTAACTGTTAGGCGTACCCAATGTCAAGTGTTCATTCCCATTGTCAATTATAAAACACCGTTAGTTATTTAACAGGTAATATCCTCAGCAGTAGGTACTGAGAGGACTTGCCGCTTGTAAACGATTAATTACAAGCAATAATGTTTGTTTTCCGTCAGCCATGAATAATGACCGCCAATTTTAAAAGCTTTATAGCCATCCTACACAAATTCTACGTCAATCAATCTGCGATCCTAAATATCACTAACTGTAACCCAGCCACGCATTAAAATAGTTCTTTATTTTAACTAATAATTGAAAAAAAAAATAAAATAAAAACTTTCTACATTTTCAATTAGAATCAAAATAAATATATGTAAAATTTGATTGATTCTGTCGATACAGTCTCCATCAATGTCAATGATAAGTTTTTTTCACAATTTTAAATAGATTTGTAATTGGCTATGTAATGGGATACCACAAAATAGTGACTAACTGACCAAAGCTGAACACTGCCACTGAAACCCTAAACAACCTGGGTTTTTCATTTTTTTCCATGAATTAGCTGCAGACCAAACCGTATAATTCACTGCGTCTGCCTGTGCCCAATTAAATTTGTAACACATTTCTGAAAAAAATATGGCCTGAAACGATTCATATACCAACTCTTGCTTTCATTATGAATCTAAGGACACAAACCCTTAAAGAGAGTCACACGACCTGAAAAAGGACGTCCTGGCAAAGGGTCAGGTCAAGAGTACCCGAAACCGCCGAGGTTGCATGAAGAGAGTTATGAATGTGGATGAAGCGAAGGAAGTATGCAGAGATCGTGGCAAGTGGAAAGATATAGTCTCTGCCTACCCGTCCGGGCAAGAGGCGTGAGTTTATGTATGTATGTATGTATACACGACCTGAAAAACCAAAGCCTTCAGGCGCAAAGGGTATACGTGACAGAATTATGTTACTTATGATCATTCTTGCTACTTCAATAGCCAATGTGGACTATAAGCCATATGCTCTCTCATAAACAATGGCATGAGCAAACACTGAAATCGTAAAAACAACGGTAAGTGTAAACTCTGTAAACACACGAATCGTTTATGTAGTCGAAACGGGTGGACTGCCAAAATTACTGGTAGCTTACGAATCTGTGTAATTCAGTGTTGTTTGCTTGTGGTACGAGTATTTTATCACGACTGTATGTATTTATTTATTTATTACTAGCTTTTCTCCGCGACCCTTACGTGTAACACCTTCATTAAAAAAAAATCTCATATAGTCGTGTAGTTGAACGGCGATATTCAATCAAATGGTATCTGAATCTGTGCAATAGAGCAGTTATTTAAACCACTTGGCTTGCCTCAAGACTGTTGGCTCTGTCTACCCCGCAAGGGATATAGACGTGCCCATATGTATGTATGGCTAGCCTACTATAGTCCTAAAAATGATAATTTCATAATTTAGGTAAGTGTTTCAAAGATTTACATACTATTTCTTCAAAATCTTCTACAAAAATCGAGATCATGAGTGCATTGACTTCAATATTATTCACGCTTTGGAAAACACATCAACGTATTCCGTCACAGTGCACCTCATAAATTCACCATGGTTATACTCAACAATGCATTACAATACACATATTATTTGTCTCACTAGTGATATACACAATCGTGCCCGTCAAGCTTTAACCCCAATTGATAACAAATAAAAAACAGGTTCCGTTGATACGATACAATACAATAAATCGCCCACGTACCAAATACCTCCGTATAGTGGAGTGGTGAGGATATATACGAGTATTCATTAATATGACGGCCTCCTTCGAATCCCGGCCGGGGCATGATGAGAAAAGATATTTTCCTGATAGGCCCTGGGTCTTGGCCCGTATATATTTAGTATTTTATTATTTGTTGCTCGCACATTTGTCCAAGTTAAGGTGTAAATCATCCCCAAGGCCTTCTCACTATTAGTTTAATTGTGTTGCGTTGTACTTACAAGAAAAATCATGAGTCAAGAACTGACGGAGCCATAACACCGCTACACCAGTCATCCTGTGACCACGGTCGGTGCAAACCGATCGAAACGGCAGAAAAAAGTGGTATTTTCGCGTTAATTCCCGTTTTCCTACACTAGCCTTTATCCTATTGTAAATTTCAGCTGCGAGTGGTCGGGGAGTACCCAGGGTATCTCATATAATGCAAAACATTTTTACCATTTCGAGTTTACCAGATAAATACCATATCATCATGAAACGCCCACTGCTGAGTCTAGACCAGTCGTTTGTCCAAACTGGTATTTCTGCACTTAAATTAAAACCAGTTTGTACAACATTATAACTAGTAAATGAAAAGTCAACAAAGAGGTTTTTCCAAACTAAATCTTTCATCAATCTGCTAAGCTAAGTTAAAGCTTTAAAGGTTAAGTTTGAAGTTGAAGAGGAAATGCAACAAAAATAGGAGATTAAAAAAAACGTACGTCACATAGCTATATAGCTATCTATGGCTTATTTATTGTCTAGTCTAAATAACTATGAAAAAGGCAATGATATTTTTATCAAACTATGTATCGGCATGACAAACGTATGACCAATCAAAAACTCATTGTAATCAATCACATTGACGCAAGTGTAAATAAAACGCAAATTAATCGAATTAAATATGAAATCTAAACATTGTACGGGCTAGTTTTTATTCGCCAGTAAGTTCCAGAAATCTGAAAATTATATTTAATCTATTAGATTCACGTTCAATTTACTTAAATACTGCTTCGTCATTTCAATTTTCGTTGTTTTTATTGAGAGAAACGCGGAGGCGTACTCCCGCCGCCTGTCACTTAAAGGAAGGTAATCAGTCCAGAAGTTTCCAGGACAACACAAAGTCGGCTAACTAAACCTACGCTAAGCCTAAAAATTTCTCGAAATTCTCTTATATATTTTAATTTTAAACTTTTTGTTACATAAACGCATATTCTATAAATTCGATAGCAACAATATATTTTTTGGCTAAACACGTCACTAACAACAACATTTTACACCTAAACTGATCAGGGCAGGGAGCGAAAATATAATCTGAGTGGAAACTGCGAGTTTTGTACGTTCTTCCTTGAGTATTAATCTAATCCCTTGATCAAATTTAATCTATAGGTAGTAGTATTATTGAATTTGTGGCCGCACAAACCATTTTACTCGGTCCGGGCAAATTAAGGTTAAGAGCCGAGCAACAAAATTATGGCCGGCGACGCTTTCACTTCATCCCGCTCGTATCAAGAAACTTTACGACCATTCGTGATGGCTGATGGACACTTTACGAATTAAGTATTTGATTTATCTTAAAAAGATTTTGATGCCACAATTCGATGCTATTATTAGTTGTCATATAATATTTATGTCAAATAATAGCACTACAAGAAAATGAAATACAGTACCTACACAGATCCTACATAAAAAAGGGAAAAAGTAGCGGAGAAATTTTTTAACAGATAAACAACAAAGCAATCACCTCTTGAAGATGACTTATACCCGTCTCACTTAAACATGAAGCGGTTGATAAGCTAGTGCGAAATGTTAAAAATACTGGCCACTTATGGCCGAGGGAAAAGAGGAATAAATAACCATAAAACAACAACAAAGGTTTCACCAATTAGTATTAACTATCTCAAATGTCTCAGACGACAATTAAATCTACATCAATCATTATAAAGACTCAATATTTTATTGACTCTGTATCAACATCGCAGTCCCACAGGTCACAAGTCACAACAATATTATAATCGCTATCTATTGTATCAATATCACGTCACTGATTACGGACGAGGCCATTGTCAGAGTCAACGGAACGCCCACATGGAAATTCTTATGCAAATAATGCCCGTGCGACAGTTTTGTTAATTAATTTTAGGTTGGCAATGCGAGGGGCAAGAACATATCAATTCAAATGTATTCTAAAACATAAGTACGCGAAATTTCATTAAATAGGCCAAAACATTTTTAATACAATGCTTACGGTAGGGCTCGATTTTGATTTGACTAATGAAATTGAAAAAAAAAATATAATAAATACCTACTGGATGGTAATTACTAGATGTTAGAAGATAAAGTACATTACAGATTTAAAGTCTTGGATAAAACCTTGGTTAGGTAATATCATAACTTTGGTGGAAGTAATTTCATTAAACGTCACAGTGGGTACTTTCCCCTTAAGACAAACAAGTTAAAGAACAAAACAACAAGATTAATAAAACAGAATGGACAATTCCGTGGAGAGACTGATAATCCGCTTACATAATTGATCGGCGGAATAGATAAATAATAAAAGTGGAAAGGCCATCGGTCATATTTGAAGGAGATTCAGCATGGCTGAAATTTTCCTTCAACAAATTGGTCGTAGGTAATTTATTAAGGATAGATTAGGATATATTTTAGGTTCTATGAAAACTCTATATATACAGGTATTGCCTTCATTTTATTTTACTATTTAATTTATGGTTTCGTCATAAGAGTAAATCCCCGAAGTAAACACAAATAATGTCACCTTTCTTAGTCACTTTTTTCTTTTTTGTGTTCACGTCATCTTCTTTATCTTCAGCATATATTCACCCACTGCTGCCCATATGTCTCTCTAATATATTCTTTATATTAACATCATATTTAAAGTAAAGATAGATATCTATACAGAAATCGATTTACTTCCTTGCACTACGGATGCGGCGGAGCGCGGGCCTTGCTCACTTCCTCGCCACCGTGAAGGTTTCCTAAATAAACGTTTCCCTAACATTTAACTATTTTTAGAACATTTCCAAGATTTTCCTTGTCTTATAATCCTTTTGGAAACACGAGACTTGCTATCATATTTTATTAACCGCTGGGGCAGTGAACTTTCAACGGGAAAATCCGCATTTATCTGGAGGCAAATAAAGATATTCCTCAGCTGGATATTCCCATTACAGAAGGTACAATCTCACTTTGTAAACACTTTCGCAAAAAACCAGCACATTCGGGTAACTGGATGTGTAGTGTAACCATGATCCAATATGGTGTCCCTGCAAAAGGTTAGGGAGGTCAGACAGGAGTCGCTTCGTGTGTAAACCTGACTTACCAAATCCAGGATAGTGGGCATAGGCCGGGCTCTTCTCCAGGAGGACTATAAGGAGGGGAATGATAATGAAATTTTACATATAAATATTCTAGCAAGTTGAATGATTAAATGGACAGTAACATTATTGCTAAACATGAAAAAAATTAAAATATAATAATATGATGAATTCTTTAACATATAAAAATAAATGCGAATTAATTGCGTTTTAGATACCTATGTACGTACAGTACATAGTTATTTATACGCGATAATGTAATAGTCACGTGTTCAATAGTAAAAATGTAAGATTATATTGTAATATTTTACATATTTTATTTAAATTTAAAATTATTTATATGAAACAAGTCATAAAAAACCAGTTCGAAGTATAATTATGAAAAAACGAGATAAATACCAATCGATCCGCCAATAATAAACAGACTCCACCTACAAAATATTTATAGACTCGCAAATTATTCTCATGATATTTATAAACTAAGCCACAGGCCGCCTTTAGACATTGATTATATTATTATTAATCAACAAACATAGCAATTATCTATTAACACTACCTATAAAGAAAGATGTAAACGAATGAATAAATTGACACATGAATTAAAAGTATAGATGATACAAAAAGTAATCAAAATTAAAGAGGAAAGAGAATCACTGACTTAATTATGTTTGAATGAATTCAATGATGGAAGTGAGATTCAGATAGTGACAGGTTACTAGCCCTTCGCCTGGAAGATAAATCCCAAGTTAATTAGCCTTTCCACATAGAACCTTAATCTGCACGAGGAAAGAATCAGCTGACACACGCAAAATGTTCTTTTTGCGCTACAAGACCAGCATGGAAGCTTTACGACTTTAAAGGTTTACTTAATACATTTGCAATAACAAGTGAAGCATCAAAAAGGTGGCGAAAATGTGCTACGAGTATATATGGCATGACCAAGTGAATATGTTGTTTCAAAACAGCCACGGTCTAGTAAGCCGACTGTACTGTTAGTACAGTCTACCACGCGTCGCAACATACACACAAAAAATAATTTTCGTAACATTAAGGGCGCTGTATGAGTTGGCTAAGGTGGTAGGGGATAATATAAATGTTGATAAGACATAATTAGAAAACTTTCGGAAAGCCTCAGAATAGAGAGAGAGAGAGGGAGAAGATTGATAATAATAATATAATGTCTTATCAACTTTAACGAATACCCCTGCTATGTGGTAATTAATAATTTAAGTGTAAAGTCAATGACCGCACTATAAGCGGGAGGATGCAAACTTTGCGTACGAAATGCCTATTATAGTATATGGTGTGAGTCGAAGTTTATGCCTATGTGTGCTGTCTTTATTTTGTAACTAGCAGCCAGACTCGGCTTTGCACGGGCATCATTTATACATGTAATCTTTCCTCTTAAATAACTCTATTTATTTAAAAGAAATGACATCAAAATCCATCGTGTAGTTTAAAAGATCAAAGCATACATACCATACCTACAAAGAGAGGGACAGACGAGGGAAGAGACTGCTTTATACCATGTAGTGATAAAACAGATTTATCATCTCATTGTCATGTACTGCATTTACGACGTTTAATCAAATTATTTAATTGCAAATTAGCAACCGCGACGCGCAAGCCCATGCAGGACAATTCAATTAACCCAACAATGTAACTAAATTACTTTCAGACAATGCCGAGCTGTGACTACAATCAAAGTTGGATTAACCGTAAATAAACTTAGTATTGAAATACTATAATCGTTTAATTAATCGCGAGCCGGCCTCAGAAACTGGGTTAAGGTGTTAAAGGCCCGAGCACACCAAACGCTGGTCCGGAGCAGCGCATCTGAACTCGCACTAAGTTGTAATACGAGAAACTCTTCAAAGTGGTCACACTGCGGTGCAGCGGCAGAGCGGTTGAAGCGGGGGCCTGTGTTTTCAATTTGATGTGACGAGTTTGAAGAGTTGTATTAATACTTGGTGCGGGCCCGATTTCAAACTGCGCTGCTTTAGATTAGCGTTTGGTGTGCTCGGGCTTCAAAACACCAGTTACGCGCGGCTGTTACGCGGATCGCGATTCACTATGCTTCACATGTTGCCATTTTGTTAAGTTAATTCGTTAATTATCAGCGAGTTTTTGGCGTTACGCCACTGGTACTGTTACGGCGTTAATGGTAACAGTAAAGGTGCTTCGTGATTACAATAATTACGGAAACGAAAACGCAAAAGCCTTTCAAATATAAGCGGCTACACGAACTACCAGCATGTTATATTACGAATATTAGTTATAGGTCAGTTGATAGAAATCAAAGTACAGAGAATTAGACTTGACTGACAACTGGTTAATAATTTGTCTATTTTAAGTTTAATTTTAAATAGGTATGTTGACAAGTTTCCTTTTTGTTCATGCAATCAGTCAAGCGACTATAAGCAGATTTGTTGTAGGTAAAACAATGTCGACTATTATAATGTGAAAGATTATATACAAGATTAAATTATGTGCTTCAACCCTTTACGTTTACCAAACAGATTCTATCACACTCACCACAGCAGACATTTAGATGAGTGCACTTGAGTCTGGAGGCCGCACAGCCACTATAGATTAATGTCTACCAATAAATAGTATAGATTCCTTTGTTCTCCCTGGTCGAAGGAGAGGGTACTTTGTGTTCAAGAGGGACCGCACACAAAGACAAGCTTTACTTCATTAAGTTTACCCAATGTTTAATAAAGCAATAAATGTAAAAAATATTTATTTAAAATATGCCGTGTGGTTCCCGGCACCATTACAAAAGAATAGGACCACTCCATCTCTTTCCCACGGATGTCGTAAGAGCCGACTAAGGGATAGACTTGGGATTCCTCTTTAATGTAAATCCCTGCCAATCTAAGGTCTGCCGCGCCGATGGATGCATGGCTAGGGGCGAGCCTAGTCTCGAGCGTGCCACTTCCGCCATGGGGTTGGGCGACCCCCAGGTAATGGCTAGCCTTACCCTGGCATGCGGGGCTCTGCTGGGGCGGACAAAATTTTTCCCTAGCGTCTCGTGGGAATCGCATGGATGCAAATTTTTTGAAAGAGCACCTAGATGGCGGCGATGGTGTCCGCACCCCATCACGTCTCGTTCCCGGCGGGAGCGGTATGCGGTCTGCTGAAAGCCGCTTTGCGACGATGAATGTAAGAGGAGGAATGAAGGATAAGATTGAGGAAGTATGCCAGATGATGGATGAAAGACGTTTGGATGTGTTGTGCGTGAATGAAACGAAGCGGAAAGGATGCGACGCGACGCAGCACGGCCCTTACACGGCGTATTGGTCTGGAATTTCCAGTACCAGCCGAGGCTGTCAAGGGGTCGGTCTAATTCTTTCTGCACGAATGGCTGAGTGCGTGAATGAGTATGAGTGTGTCAGCCCTCGTCTTCTATGGATTAGGCTGAAAGTTGGAATCACTCGGATCTTCGTTCTAGGTGTTTATGCACCTTGGGGTGTGGGTTCGAGGGGTGCAACATCAGCAAAAAGCGAAAACGAGGAGTTCTGGAATAGTGTAAGAGAAGTATTGAAAGTTACCAAGCCAAATGAGAAGATTATTATGTTAGGTGATTTTAATGGATGGGTGGGTGTAAAGCGTGATGGATATGAAAAGGTGCTTGGTGCGTTTGGTGACGAAAAGGTGAATGATAATGGAAGAAGTGTATTAGAAATTTGTCTAGAGTGGGATCTTTTTGTGTCGAACTCAATGTTTCAACATAAAGAGATCCACACCTACACAAGAGTGGAAGGTATTTTAAAAAGTATGATAGACTTTGTGATTGTAGATGAAAGATTGAAGAACAAAGTGCTGGATACCCGTGCATATCGCGGTGCTGGCATTGACTCGGACCATTTACTGGTGATATCCCGGATAAGGGGTATCTTCAATCGCTGGCGGCACAGGGTAAGGGAGCAAACCAGCGCTTTGGAAAGAGTAAAAGTAGAAAATTTGCAAGATATGGATGTAGGTAAGAAGTATATTAATAGACTGAAGGATGAATTTGAAGATTTAGAGGAAATGAGCGATATTGAAGATGGATGGAAGGAATTTAAAAAAAGAATTGTGAAAGTAGCTGTTGAAGTGTGTGGTGTAAGTAGAAGAAGGAAAGGAAAAAATCACAAAAATGCGTGGATGAGTAAAGATGTGCAAGAACTTGTGCGATTAAAGAAGAAAGCATGGCTGGATTTGTTAGCAGCAAAAGCTAACTTAAGAATGCAAGAGGTTATAGATGAAGATGTGAATGAAGCACGTAAGGAATATAAGAAAATGAAAGATTTGGTTAAGAAAGCTGTGATTAGAAAGAAAGAAGAGTATAAAGAGGATTTTGATAAAAGGCTATCAGAAGACTTTCAGTCAAATCTGAAAGTATTCTGGAAATCCGTAAGGTCAGCCCGAGGAAATACTATAACCAGAGAGCTGACTAGGATCAGATGCCAGGATGGTAGCGTTGTGAAAGGAGAAGAATGTGTACTAAAGATATGGAAGGACTATTTTGAAAGTTTATTTGAAAAAAAGGAAGGAAATAAGAAAGATTTCTGCTATAGCGAAGAAAAAGAGAATGAGATGGAAGGCGAAATTGAAATGTTCGAAATTGTGGAAGCACTTAAGAGTATGAAAGCGGGAAAGGCTGCTGGGTGTGATAGAGTGTCGGTCGAGATGCTTAAAGCAGGAAAAGGCGTAGTAGCTAGTCAGTTGTACTGCCTTTTCAATTTGTGTTGGAGAAGCGGCCGAGTACCAAAAGATTGGTGTAAGGCTGTTATCGTGCCACTTTACAAAGGAAAAGGGTCTCACAGCTGGACTGCAAAAATTATCGTGGTATAAGCCTGCTTAGCGTCGTCGGCAAATTGTATGCTAAGGTATTGATTAATAGAGTCAGGAATGAAACTGATGACAAAATATGGGATGCTCAAGCGGGATTTCGAAAGGGAATGGGATGTACTGATCAGGTCTTTTCCTTGCGGTGCATAGCCGAAAAGTTTTTGGCCAAGAGTCAAAAAGTCTATTGCACATTCGTAGATCTGGAAAAGGCCTATGACAGAGTTGAGAGGAATGAATTGTGGTCAGCACTTTCTATGCATGGGGTGAGCAGTCTCTTAATACGAGCACTGAAATCCTTATATGAGGATTCGAGTGCTTGTGTCAGGATAAACGGAGCGCACACTGAGTGGTTTAAGATTGAGAAAGGCGTTAGGCAAGGATGTGTTGCGTCACCGTGGCTGTTCAACCTATTTATGGATAGCTGTTTGACAGATTTGAAAGAGTCTAAAAGTGGATTAAGGATGAATGAGTTACTCGTCAAATGTCTGCTCTATGCCGACGATCAGGTTATACTGGCGTCATCAGCGGAGGAGTTACAGGAGATGGTAAACTGTATGCATGAAGCTTTAAAAGAGAAAGGAATGAAAGTGAACGTAAGTAAAACTAAAACACTGGTTTTTGAAATGGAGAAAGAAATGACAGCATGTAATATTTTGATTGGAGGAGAAAAAGTGGAGCAAGTGAAAGAGTTTGTATATCTAGGATCAAAGTTTACATCAGATGGCAAGTATGATAGTGATATTGAAAGGAGAGTGAACGCGGGGAACATGGTGAATGGAGCTTTGCATGCCTTTATGAGCAGTCAGAAACTATCCAAAAAGGCTCGACTGGCTGTGCACAGGGGCGTGTTGGTCCCGACATTAATGTATGGGAGTGAAAGTTGGGTATGGCAAAAGAAGCATGAAAGCAGAATAAATGCAGTGGAAATGAGAGCGTTAAGGAGTATGATGGGTGTGAAATTGAGTGACAGGATAAGGAACAGCGTGATAAGGGAATGTTGTGATGTGAAAGAAGATGTAGTTACAGGAATAGAAAAGGGTATGTTAAGATGGTTCGGTCATGTGGAGAGGATGAATGAAAGCAGGTTGACTAAGCAGATATACAAGGAGAGTGTGGAGGGAAAGGTCGGAGTGGGAAGACCTAGACGAACGTATCTTGATCAAATTAAGGACGTCCTGGTAAAGGGTCAGGTCAAAAGTACCCGAAACCGCCGAGCTTGTATGAAGAGAGTTATGAATGTGGACGAAGCGAAAGAAGTATGCAGAGATCGTGGCAAGTGGAAAGAGGTAGTCTCTGCCTACCCCTCCGGGAAAGAGGCGTGATTTTATGTATGTATGTATGTAATATTTATTTTAACTTTATGGAATTCAGTCAAAATAAAGAAATCACAAAGTGTAGTCATACATTCATTCACTTAAAACATCGTAGCCCTCTAAGGGGTAGGCAGAGCCCCTTAGGGTGGGCCATTCCAGAAAACATTGGATCAGTTTATACAGTAAAATTTATCATAATTTCATTTAAGTACTTACAGATAATATAAATACTTTTACTAAGCAAACCAATCCATATTTAATCAAGACATTAATAGCATTATCTTGATAATCAATTGCTAATAAATCACTTATCTGTTGTAAATATGTAGGTTTTCCATGAATTTGCATGGTGATTGGAATGAAAGTATGTTTTGTATCTTTGATGATTGTTGCAAATTTAGAAAATGGGAATTAGCTTTATTTCAAAATGTCACTATTGTCTGCAAGGGCTAAAATTTCACACTCATTTTAATTCACAAATGATACCTGCTTTAGATAATGTGTAAATTAATAAAGAATGAATAAAGCCTTTAATTCAGATAACTTAAAGCTAAAAGCTACAATTAATTTTATAAAATAAATTACCGACACTTATATGCACTTTTTAACTTAATATTAGTTGTTTATTTATTTTTTGCAGGTCTGTTTACCAGTCAGCAAAGACCCCTCCAAAGATTAAATGGTCACTTTACTTATTATTTATACATACATATATGCGGGGTAGACAGAGCCAAAAGTCTTGAAAAGAGTGAAAGGCCATGTTCAGCTGTTAACTGTCTATAGAATTAAGATTCAAATAGTGATAGTTTGCTAGCCCATCGCCTAAAAGAAGAATTCCCAGTTTATAAGCCTATCCCTTAGTCGCCTTTTACGACATCCAAGGGAAATGGATGGAGTGGTGCTATTCTTTTTGTATTGGTGCCGGCAACCACACTTATTATTTATTTTATTGACTTTATAGCAGTTATCAATTCGTTCTCATTTCCTTAAGGTAAGTGCCTTACATATAAAACACAATATGTACAAACAGTAGATACCTAGGCATTTTTCTCTTTCATTGGACCATTATTGATCAAAAATATTCCAACTTATTGACTTGACATCTAACAATTGGCAATACTCATAAATTCTTCTGATCAACTCTCATCAGTTCATTTAAAAGTTCATGGACATGGTCTGTTGTAGACATATTTAAAAATATATCAGCTACCCACTTTATTTTATGAGAACTTATTGGAATATGAATGCTGATAAAAAATAATCATCACAAAATTTGTCTTTATAAAATTCTACAGTATAATAGGAATCCCATTCACTTGTTAGAAAATAATATTTTTTACTGCAAAGTATATTGTTATTCAATCAACTAAGGATCATGATTCTAAGGTCTGATCAGTACCTGAGTGGGCGAATCTTCTGCCGACGAGGGGGCTATCCAACAGCAATCGTCGGATGGACCAGCGGCCTAGCAGTCCGCCGCCCCAGCCGCAGCCGCCACCGCTGCCCCGACGCATACCATCCCGTTCCACCATCACAACAAACTATAGCACATCACAACCCGAACACAGTCAAACGACAGTTATTGGCGCAGTCACACGACCGACATTTGCTCTCGCGGCCTGTAGACTACCGTTAGAACATCGAGTCGAACCCGCAAGAGTTTGCACAACGTATTGAGTAATCGACGTCGAGGCATCAGCGAGAGAAAGTAGCAATGGCTAGCCAGACGATCGCGGCCGCGATCTCGCAGACGGATGCACTCTCAGATGGGGAAGAGAATCCGCTTTGTACAGAGTTTTTACACTACGAGGTACCTACTTCATTTAAACGAATAAATTTATTGAAATATTCACGTCAGTAGATGTTTACCATTGTTAATTGTCTTATCTATAGTAACTACTAAGCTTTACCCAATATATAAATTATTTAAATAATAAAATACGAAAATAACAACTGAATCACTCTTTGTAGACGATGGCACAAAATTCCCAAACGTTTACCACGAATTACAAATGACGCTGTCAAAATCCGTGTCAAGAAAAGACAGAAAAAACTTGTCTATGAACATAAAATGAACAATATATATATTTTTTGGTATCTATCTATTTTGGCATTGGATACGAGCACGAAACTAATAGCATTACGCTCTAAATTGGATAGTACGACGAAACGAAAAGCTTATTTGCAATAAAAAATCAGTTCATCAATCAGTTTCTAAAATTAGAAAGGAATAAACTAAGCACAGCACTGAGAAAAGATGTCTACACGCTAAGTAAAATACGCAACGCACAATAAAAATAAGACGTATGTAACCAAGTTGCATTTAGCGATAACTATCTTCAGTTTTATCACGCTTTGTTGCCGAAAGAAGAATGTTATATACATTTTTATTGGATCCGGACTGAGTGCAGGTATTATATTGTAGCGGGAGCGATGATAGATGATTTTTTATTGTTGTGATGTATGGTGTTGAGATGTCGCCACAATATGATCACGTCTGTATCCCTTACGAGGTAGACAGAGACTTTGCGAGACCAGATGGTCACGTTCAGCCGTATGGTTTAGTTATGGAATAGTGACAACCTGTCACTAGTAGTGACAGGTTGCCAGCCGATCTCCTAAAACGAGAATCCCAAGTTTATTATTCTTTCCCTTAGTCGGTAATCATTGTTACAAATATTTCGTATGGACTCACCCACTCACAACCGAGCTTCAACCGAATGATGGGCAAGCAATGGACGATCCTTAGAAATAACTCTGTCCTGCCTTGGCTCGACCCCGTTCCATTGCATGATAACAAACCTGTTGCCTGTATTCTACTGTGGTTAAAGATTAATGAAATTCTTCGTCGTTCAAAACGATGACAATTCCAAATCGTCTAAATTCATGATTTTAGTCAAGTTGCACTACTATTTTTGCTCAGATGAGTGCACTTCAAGCTCGTCTTTGCCATTTCACGAGGCATGGTACGACCCGGTGACCGAGCTACCGTCGTCTTTTGGCTCGGTATAGCGTTAGTCATCCTTATTGATCATGTATATTTTCTGTATATATGCGTAAAAGATTTTGGTAATGAAGCACATTGCAAAAACTTCTGAGTCTTAACTGTGGCACGCTGAACACCCCTCGATTACATTTCCACCTATTACAGAAAGAAGCCAATAAAAAGAAATCCCAACTTAGCTGTCATAATCCCAAGTCAAAATACAAATCAAAGTCATATTCGTCATCATAATCATCGTTAAATTTTTTTCTCTAAAATAGACATTATTTTGATTAAGAATTTGCCATAATATAGAAAAGAAAGAAAGAAAAGATTAAGAATTTGATTAAAAAACCGTGAAACCATCATAAAGAAAGTCAAACAAAAATTGTATTTAGGCTTAGGATAAATTTGATAAGAGGCGCGTTAGACATGTTGCTATTTCAGAGAAATGTTATTTGTTTACTTATTCTGTTAATTTCTCAAGTTTTCTGTGAAAATAAATATTCCAAGTCAGCAAATGAAAAGAAAAGTGATATAAAAAACAAGGATGTTGATTTCAGGACTTTAGAGAAACCTTTCAGGATGAACAAACTAAATCTTCTGTGGTCTAAAGCACAACATGTAAGTAAGAAATATTGGGGGCGTTTTTGCTTTAATAAATCAAATATTTAAAATTTGTGTTTCTGTAGTAATATTAAGATCTTTTTTATAGCGACTAACGGAGCCTAAACTAAAGTCCCTCTATAGTGATCTGATGATCCAAGATAAGGAAGAAATAACATATAAAAGAGTTAAGAGTGAAGGTGGTGATAAGGAAGGACTCAAAGAGGCAGAGTTGAGGCGTAAGCTAACTACTATCATGAACAACTACGGCTTACGGGAACATTTCGAAGATGGTGCTGGCAGGCAGAAGGACCATCCAGTGAGTTGATATTCTACATAAATATGAATCAGCTTGCAAAGCAAACAGAAAAAAGTTAAGAATTGTTTATATTCAAAAACAATTTTTAATAATGGCGATTTTTACATTTGTATATACAATATTATATATACCTGTATATATACAACTCAGTTCAACTTTTCAGTCTCACAACTCTGCCATTGATGACCACATTAACAGGAGCATATTCAAGGATAAGAAGCTTAACCAGCTGTGGGCCAAGGCAGAGACATCTGGCTTCACCAGCGAGGAGCTGTCAGCACTCAAAGAAGAATTCCTGCATCACCAGGACAAGATTGATCAGTACTATGATCTGCTGAGTGATGCGAAGGATGGCAAGAAAGATACTTATGATAGTAAGTTCCAAGTTATATAATTTTTAACATATTTATTTGTATTTCCAAAGTTATCTTGAATATACATGGGAAGATTTGGAGTTGTCTTATCCAACTTTCAGAAACTACCCTTGGTTTCGCCAAGTGCATATTGCTTTAGTCTCTTCTTATGATATCCACATGAAAGAGTTGGAGTGACTATAGTTTTAAAATGCCAGAAATCAAAGCCTTCAGACTGATCTTTGCAGGCAAGTATTGCACACACTCTAAGACTTATAACACATCCTCAATGCTTTAATGTGCACTGCCCTTTTGATTAAGGATTTTCCTTTATATTTTGGTTGACTAGATGAAATCACAATAAGTATAAGTCCATCATTGTACATATTCTTTGAAATCCAATGACTGTTTTGTAATTATTATGTAATAACAAAACAAAAGAAAACTGTTTACAAAAAGAAAAAAAAAATCAATTATGTAAAAATTAAATCAATATATGATTTAAAAAAAAATATTATTATTAGGTTAGAAGTCCTGTGAAATGATGCATATTACAGCAGACATGACATCTGCTGATATCATTAACTGGTTGGTCGATATGTGTATGTATGTTTTAGATTACTAAAATTACTACACCTATTTATCAAAATAAAAAACAAGAACAATATTCATTTTCTTGATTTATTGCTTTAATTACTTTTGTGTTACGCATACTAATATAGAAGGTATATATTAGTAACTTAACTAGAAGGTATATAAAAGTAAAAGTTCATAAAAATGGAACAAGTTTTAAAAATTCAAATATTTCAAATTTTAAATCAAATTTAAAATAAATCATTCAAAATGGTACATGGTCGTTATTCCCTTCGCAACTTGCGATTCACCAAATCTTTTATAATGTGAACTGCTACGATTTGGAATTTCCTCCCCCCATCTCTCTTCCTCTTCCCCTACATATACATACATATAATCACGTCTATAAACGTTGCTGGGTAGAAAGAGCCAACTGTCTTGAAAATACTTATAAGTCACGATCAGCTGTTTAGCTTACTGATAGAATTGTGATTTATATAAAATGACAGGTTGCTAGCCTGTCGTCTAAAAGAGGAATCCCATGTTTTTTAGCCTATCCTTTAGTCCTATAAATGTAACTTGGAAATTTTCAAGGCAAGAGTGAATGAGCTTGCGCGGCAGGCAGATTGAGGTCAAACACACTAAATGTTTTATAAAAAAAAAAACCCATGCAGTATCTTGTTGTTGACTATATTTGACGAGGTCATCGACCTAGTTCTTAATCTCAAGTCATGATAAAACTACAATATTTATATTTTACAATATAAAGCTTATTACATCTATATATTGTAAAGTTGCCGTGTGATTGTCGGCACTTTGGGATAGGACCATACCGATGAATTGATTATATGTATGTATATTGAAAATATCAATTTTTATTTCATTTAATTTGTTATATTGTTATATGCCGTGTGGTTCCCGGCACCAATACAAAAAAGAATAGGACCACTCCATCTGTTTCCCATGGATGTCGTAAAAGGCGACTAAGGGATAGGCTTACAAACTTGGGATTCTTTTTAGGCGATGTGCCAGCAACCTGTCACTAATTGAATTTCAATTCTATCATTAAGCCAAATAGCTGAACGTGGCCATTTAGTCTTTCAAGACTGTTGGCTCTGTCTACCCCGCAAGGGATATAGACGTGACCATATGTTTGTATGTTATATTGTTTAACTATATATTTGTCCTACCTACTGTTCATCTCTAGGTGTGATGATATCAGACATTTAAGTAGGCATTGATTGACCAGTGTTGACCTTTGAGAGAGTCGTGGAAGAAAATTCCAAATTGTCTGTCATCCATCGGCAAGTTAGCTTTATTTTTGCACCAGTAAACAAGTCGGTCGCGCAGTTCAGTCGTAAAAATATTACAGGCTACAGATATACATTCGCTATTGTAATATTGGTATGTTTTCTTTTTTTAGATGCAATAAATGAGGAAGAAATGGAGAAGTACAATGAGATCAGTGGTAATTTACAAACAAATGAAATCAAGAATGATTTCACTGATAAGACAAATATGATCAGGGACAAGCACAGGGGACTCCGTGACGGCTTTGACAGGCTGCAGAGAATTACAGCCAGAGGTATTTGGAATGTAGACTTAATTTTCGTGTGCATATATATATATATATATTATCACGTCTTTATCCCATGCTGGGTTGACAAAGCCAACAGATAAAAGATTGAAAGGCCACGTTTAGCTGTATGGATTAACAATGGAATTTAAATTCAACCTTAGTCGCCTTTTACGACATCCATGGGAAAGATATGGAGTGGTCTTATTCTTAAGTGCCACACTGCACGTTTTAGTGTCTTATTAAGAGTTACCTATGTGCAAGAAAAATGTGTATACATGCTAAAAGCTAAAATTTTAATATCTTACCAACTTGAGGTATTTTCAGTTCCATTAAAAGATGATTGCCTGAACATGTTATAAAAATGGTTTATTTATAGTTTTGAGAATTTACGGTTTATATCACACTCATTCCAGGTCCAAATAACAAGGAATTTATAGAACCCAAGGTACAAGGACTATGGCGGATGGCGACAGCTGCAAACTTCACTGTTGATGAGCTAGAGTCCCTGAAGGTATACCTGCTGTTATCTCCACCTATATTTTATATTAGACTATCTTAGGTTTATTATATCTTCATCTTTTAAGGCTTAAATGGAGCTAATAGAAAAATGTTCACCTATGTGAAATTCTATTTTGTAAAATACCTATGTACTGTACTACCTGCCTTGCACAGCATGTGTCACTTCATTTTGTCTGTAGTGGACACTAAGATTGAGGCTAACTGCTTGGAATGCATTCTGATGAGATTTTTTTAAAACTGCTAATAAAACGTCTATGGTTGAATGGTTACTAGACCATGACCATCCCCCGTAGAAGACATGAGCGACGACCTTTTTATCGCGCGACAAACTATCGCTGTCCCGTTTCAAGTAATAATAAAAAGCGAAACAGCGATAGTTTTTACGGAGGATGTCTCTCTACCGAGTTATCAACATTTATTTTGATAACTAACCGATGCTTTAACGGTGAGAGAAACATTGTGACCTAGGGCTCCTCTCCAAAGAGGTGGTGACGCAACCGGGACTTAAACCAGATGGATGATGATGACAAGATTCTACGTGTAATTTCCAGGTGGAATTGCAGCATTACGAGTCTCGTCTGCTGAAGCTGCGCGCGCTCCACGCCGACCATGTAAGAAAAGTTGAGAAATTCGACAGCAAGGTCATCATCAATTTTTCTTTTAGTTTTCCTTTTTTATTTTTTTTACTAATTTATTATACACAGAGAACATCGAGAATAATAATCACAAGAACCAAATTTCCAAAGGTTCTGCTTATTTCAAAAGAAATCTCATCCAGCAGACCCGAGATAGGAGACATTCCTTGTATATTTTTCCTTATTTATTTTTCCAAAACCATTACTTGACTAATTGTAACTTCTTTAATCATGTTTTTTTAACATTGTTTTGATTTTCAAAAATTTTTAGAAAAGAGTTTCCCAATTTCTGTGATATTTTTTGTTTGAAAGGAATTATTCCATTCTGATAGAATACTTAAAAAGTAACATCAAAACCGGGTTAGTAATATACAAAATAGTTTTCTTTCATAAACGGACGGCCACGTTAACTGCTGTCCTCTTAAATTGGACAATTAGGAGGCAACAAACGAGTCTTTTTTTCACATATATATCACGTCTTTATTTCTTACTGGGTAGACAGAGCCAACAACGGTAAGACTCGAAATACCACGTTCTTCCAAAAAGTTGTAATCTGGTTGCATTTGTAATGTAAACCTCATATTTATATATATTTAAGTTTTTTCCAAGATTTGAATGAATTTTCAGATCGCAGCCACCGGCGACAAGATGGATCACTTCGACGAGCAGCAGCAGATGATCAAGAAGCACTCGCGGAAGGTGGAGAAGATGCACGCTGACATTGAACAGAAGATCCTCTCCAAACATTCTGAGTTGTGAAGTGTTTACTCTATGTTCTGCAGTGATTCTATTGAGGAATAGACTGTCAAGGATTTGATTTTATATCGAAAATTAAAGGTAGTTTTTTTTGTACAGTCGTGTCAAAAGTGCACAGATACCTATTAGGCCAAGATCTATAGATAGTTTTTAATGCCTTGATATACAGGTTTATGGACAAATAAGATATTTTAGCTACAAATGATTAACTAATTAATCCACTTTGGATTCAGCAAGCACATATTTAAATTTGGCAACTTACTTGGGGCCAAAGAAATGCTTGCCCTTTAATTTTGTTTTCACTCCACTGTAGGATTTATTATCATTGTTAGATTTTATAAAATATTCTCTTCCCAGATTATGTTAATATCTGTGTTTCTTTTTTAACATAATCTAATAAATTGTAATTTTAAGGATTTATAACCAAATGTTTCCATGTTTAATTAATAACCTGCTAATTTAAATGTTGCTCTTTGTCAGTGATACTTATGCATTTAAAAGTTTTTTTAAGATCTCTGGTTTTATCTAGTAATTATATAGAATTCAAATCAGGTCATATTTTTATACTTTTCGTGTTACGCATAATGTTCATATTTATTTTAAAGAATCTCTAAAGTTCGCAGAGGGTTAACGTTATTAATGATATCAATAAACGATTTATATTTTATGTAAACAGAACTTTTATTTCGTCGTAATGTAATGAACTCAAAACATTTGCATAGGCCCTATTCAAGAACACACGCAAGACATTTTGACAACGGTTTATTTGCCTAGAACTTACCGCATATCCTGCTTTAATATTCGAGACAACGTCCTCAGTAATAATTTACTTAAAAATATACACATTACCCAAATAAACCTATAAAAAAGAATTATTTGAAAAAACAGGTGGTATTATTAAAAACACCAGTGGATACAGTGCATCAATATATGATATTTAATCTTCATGTACAAGCAAATTTATTAATACACGTTTAATAATTCCGTCTCATTTGCGAGCATATCAATCATAGAAATTAATATCGTATTATGCCATAATATAGAGTGTAAAATATGTATAATAACGGCGGCTGGGTCCGCTCAAGGCAACCAAACGCGGCGGCGCCAGGAATCAGATTCCAAGCTCCCTACTACACGTACATCATATATATCTACATGAAACGGCGCCGACTATAATAATCATAATTTGTCTAACGCTGCGGCAGTAACAAATAAAACTACACCGACTCCCCTCACGAGTTTCATTATAATGAATTGTTTAATGCTCACTTCAGTCGATCGTACAGTATAAGTAGTTCTCTTCTCGATAGGACATTTTCTCTAATATGTATATAGATAATCTGTATAATATAATCTTTCTCACTAATATCTACACCGTTTCCAAGGGTTACAATTATATATAATCCTCGCCGGATAGTAGGCGCGGTCGGGCGCCTCGGAACTAGTGCGCGCGAACTAAGGCAGTGGTAGACCCTTCTCTAGTGAGTCCATTTGCTCCAACTCTGTAACGAACAGGACAGCTATGTTAGTATCACGTAGAGCAACTGTCAGTCTGATCTCCGTGTCCGTATTAACAAGATCAATCTTTGGACATACTTTTTGTATAAGGTGAAAGATTGCTTTTTACAACATTCACGATGATGTAGTCCTATATTAATGTATATCCCTATACATTAATATAGGTCTCTAAACTGAAAAACTATCTGTGCACATATTTGATCAAAATACATTCGTTCGGTTAGTCCTTCCAACTATTGATCTATTTAAACTAGCGACCCGCCCCGTCTTCGCACGGGCAGCATTTATGATAAATTCAAATAGGTCCAGCGGTTAAGCTGCGAAAGCGGAGGAGACGTGATTATCATACATACTTTCACCCCCATTTTAGTTATTTCATTAAAAAAGTATCCAGTGTTATAACACGGCTAAAATCATACCAAATTACCAATCGATCTACCTGTTCAGCTGTGAAAGCGGACCAGATAGACTTACGCATCACTACATAGTATAAAACAAAGTCGCTATTTTAGTCTGTTTGTCTGTATGCTTAAATCTTTTAAATTACGCAACGGATTTTGATGCGGTTATTTGTAACAGGTAGAGTGATTCAAGAGGAAGGTTTTTATGTACATACATACATAAAACCACGTCACTTTCCCGGAGGGGTAGGCAGAGACTACCTCTTTCCACTTGCCACGATTTCTGCATATTTCCTTCGCTTCATCCACATTCATAACTCTCTTCATGCAAGCTCGGCGGTTTCAGGTACTTTTGACCTGACCCTTTACCAGGACGTTCTTAATTTGATCAAGATACGTTCGTCTAGGTCTTCCCACTCCGACTTTTCCCTCCACACCCTCCATGTATATCTGCTTAGTCAACCTGTTTTCATTCATCCTCATTTTTCATTTTTATGTATAATAACATTTATAATTTTGCACCCGTGCGAAGCCGGGGCGGGTCGCTAGTATATATTATAATATTGATACGGTATGAACTACCTGCTTGTCGGGCTGGCGGTGGTGCTGGTGGTGCTCGGTGGCGGCGGGCACGTACTGCAGCGTGTGCAGCAGCGACAGCCCGCCGTACTGCTCCAGCCCGCCCGCCGCCACGCCCACGCCCACGCCCGGCTGCTGCTGATCACAAAAAAATCATAATGAGTCTTCTTCCTAAGCACCCGAAACCGCCGAGCTTGCATGAAGAGAGTTATGAATGTGGATGAAGCGAAGGAAGTGTGCAGAGATCGTGGCAAGTGGAAAGAGGTAGTCTCTGCCTACCCCTCCGGGAAAGAGGCGTGATTTTATGTATGTATGTATGTAGTCTTCTTCCTCATGGCTTTAGACCCGGTTGCATACTCGTCACTCTGGAGCCCGGGGTATGCCTTCGACTATGAATCCTGGATTGGGGTGAGTCACGTTTTTATACGAAGCGACTTCTATCTGAACTCCGCAACCTTTGCAGGGGAACCGATCCCGTATTGGATTATAAAAAACGGACAACCAAACACACAATTTTGTAGTATTAGTATAGATAAATATGAGACAATAGTTTGTAAGAATCTTATTGTAAATAATTGTTAAATGAAAAATTTTATAAGTCGCCATGAAAGAAATTCCTGTGTCAAGTTCGCCCACGCTTGGCTACGGACATTTCTGTGTTTCATGTCACAAGCATGTACGCGATATACGCGACGATAAAACGAAAAATACTTTTATTTATGACTAGCTTTGCCGCGACTTCGTCCGCGTGGAATAGTTATTTTGGGCATTATTGAAGCCCTCGAAGATGAATAATTTCCCCCGATTTTGTTTCACATTTTCATTATTTCTTCGCTCCTTATAGTCGCATCGTGATGTTATATAGCCTAAAGCCTTTCCCAATTCGAACCAGTTCCTGAGATTAGCGCTTCAAACAAAATTCAAAATTTTTATTTATTCATACCAAACAAACTCTTCAGCTTTATAATATTAGTATACATAGATTGATAACAAGTATTGATAAAATAGGTCACAATTTAACTTTGGCAGTATTTTTATACACATATAATCACGTCCATGTATATCGGTTGCGCGCATATCTGGTATCAGTCGTGGTCGGGTACTTTAGCAGTATTTATACACATATAATCACGTCCGTGTGTATCGGTCGCGGGGTACCTGGTATCAGTCGTGGTCGGGCACTTTAGCAGTATTTTTACACACATATAATCACGTCCGTGTGTATCGGTCGCGGGGTACCTGGTATCGGTCGCGGGGTACCTGGTATCGGTCGTGGGGTACCTGGTATTCGTCGCGGGGTACCTGGTATCGGTCGCGGGGTACCTGGTATCAGTCGTGGTCGGGCACTTTAGCAGTATTTTTACACACATATAATCACGTCCGTGTGTATCGGTCGCGGGGTACCTGGTATCGGTCGCGGGGTACCTGGTATCGGTCGTGGGGTACCTGGTATTCGTCGCGGGGTACCTGGTATCGGTCGCGGAGTACCTGGTATCGGTCGTGGTCGGGCACTTTAGCAGTATTTTTACACACATATAATCACGTCCGTGTATATCGGTCGCGGCGCGGGGTACCTGGTATCGGTCGTGGTCGGGCACGAGCGCGGCGGCGGGCAGCGGCGCGTGCTGCGGCCAGTCGTCGCCGGCCGTGAGCTTCCAGGCGCGCTCCGTGCCGATGGGGCGCGGCTTGCGCTCCTCCTCCTCGCCGCCGCCCGCCCCGCCCGCGCCGCCCCAGCCGCGGTCCACCAGTGACTGGAAATAGTCAATACATCATTTACCATTTCTTTCATATATATATTGTCACGTCTATACATATATACCTTGTATAGTATCTTATCCGTCGAAAGCCACGTTTAGCTGTTTGGCTTATTGATAGAATTGAGATTCAAATAGTGACAGGTTACTAGCTCATTGCCAAAAAACAAGGATACCAATTTTATAATAACCATATCCCTCAATCGTCTTTTACGACATACGTGGGGAAAAAAGATGGAATGGTCCTTTTTTTTTTGTATTCTCGTTTTTAGGACAGGTAATGAACCTAAAATATTCGTAACATTAACATTAATTAACAACGCTTGTCATCAGTCTCTGCCTGCCCCTGCACGAAAGATTGATTTGACGCATGTATGTCATTATTTTCAAAATTTCAGGATTTCTCACGATGTTTTACCTAGCTAGCAAACTTCTGAATATGCTCGCACAAACTGAGCATACAAAGTGACACGAATACTAGTTAGTGACAGACCTGACGTTGTAACTATAACGAATTTTACAATGTTTTCGGCGTGAATTTGACCGGTTTTTTTTGTTAGACACTACAACCAACTCACGGAACTTTCTATTATACCTGATCGTTATATCTCAGACCAAGCACTAATGACATCTGCATAGTCCGCACAAGAGACATGAAAATTCACGTTGGCCAAGGCCGTCTTTATATGGTTCATATTCACAATATTTATTTTACTAATAGTTTCTCTGTAAAAGTAGCATTTTATCATAAATCGCGCAATCAAAATCAAATGATAAAATACCTGGTAGTGGTGAGGCTGAGGCGGGTGCTGCATCTGCTTGGGCGGCGGCTGCTGGTACGAGGACGACATCAGCAGCGTGCTCAGGTTAGCGGCGCTGCTGGCTCCGGTGAACAGTTGCTGCAAACGTACAACGTACAAACATACAAACGATTTTTTATTAAGAAAATTGCCGTGTGGCTATGGGCTGTCGACCTGTCACTCAAATTTCAAATTCAAAACTTTTATTCATTACTATGGGACACTTCAATGTCATTTAATAATTGTTATATCTATCTTTTGGTTTCAAAACATTGGTTGACGTGAAATAAATTACTTAAAACTAAGTTTACTGCCGCTTCCAAAGCGCCAGTGCAGAAGAAGAGGTAACCAACTGCACTGCAGCATTTTCTTCAACAACATCATTTGAATCTCAATTCTATCATTAAGCCAAACAGCTGACCGTGGCCTTACAGTCTTTTCATAACTGTTTCCCACCCCACAAGGGATATAGACGTGATTATAAGAAAAAATGAATTAATATTTTAATATTCGTTTTCTACGATATAAGTTGGTGCCATGATCTCATTTCTTTAGTTATTTCCTGTGCACTTCTGTCCATCATCGTTGTGGTGTGGTGTATGTATACATGTATGCACGTATGTATGTATGTACATGAGACACAGAGAGAGGCGGGCGCACCTGCGCGGTGTGCAGCAGCGGGTGCCGCTGGCTGAAGTCGGGCGCGCGAGGGTTGAGCCTGGACACGGCCTCCACGCCCACGTAGCCCAGCCCCATGTTCACGCCGCTCGACATCGACACCTGACAATTATTCTTTTATGTTAAGGTACCTATAACGCGATGTAACCCTATATTTTCAGGGGGGAGGGGCTAGCAACCTGGTTTACAGGTACCTGTTTTCAGGAGCTAGCTCTTTCACAAGACAACGAACTAACAACTATCAGTTATATGTCTAAATATAGATTATAAGCACATAACTTTTTTTAACAAATAGTTTTAAAAGGAAATAAAGGTTTTTTTTATTTTTATTACTACCTTCTACACTATTTTTATAAGAAAAAATATATTCAAACTTACAGGAAACGTAAAAGAAACAAAACAATACGCGTGTAGCTGACGTTATGGAAACAATTATTCCTACATTTCTCTCCATAGCGTTCTATCCCTTTTCTACATTTATTTATTTTATTTACCAATTTATATAAACAGAATTATAATTATTTAAAAAAAACTTCGTTATAACAATCAATGGTACAAATATTATCTTTTTTCTTCTTTCTATAGTATTTTTATGTGCGATTAAGCTAATTCTACAATGAAAAAATATATATTACCTTATTACCCTGTAAAAATATATTACCTTTGAAATAAGTACAGTATTCGTCAAAATCACATGGTTTTGGAGCTGCTTACTATTAAATAGACTGCTTTTATCTTTGACTATTTATCTCAACAATAAAAAAAAATAACTTACCATCATGTTATGTCCATTTCTAGAATTGTCCTGGTAAATTGGTCCATTCCGGGATAAACCACTCATTTCCATCGTGTTGACATTGTTGCCTGCAATCGAAAATTCCAAGTTAACAAGCTTTCGCTATAGAAAGTAGCCTGTGTACTTTTAAAGGGTCAACATCAAATTTCACCAGTACAGAACATGAACCGTAATGTTGTCAATACGTCATGTGGCGGTGGTAGCGTGCAGTGTACGAGTAGTGTTACCTGTCTAGCGGTAGGCGTCAGCACTACAGAAGAGAAACCGTTAGTTTTATCAGGACCACGTGCGGTGGTGGTAGCGTATAGTGTAATGTGTAGCGGGTAGCGGGTAGTCACCTGTCTGGTGGTAGGCGGGCTGCAGCGGCGGCGTGGAGGGGTGCGAGGAGGCGCGCGAGCACGGCGAGCAGCCCCCGCCCGACACCGCGCCCGCGCCGCGGTACCCGGGGGCCTTGCTCGCGTCCACCTGCGGGTCAAACACACTCATATTGATCAAGGTGGACAGAGAGATGCAACAAGAGCGTCGATAGTCGAATCACTAAGGCCCGCTTATAATGCATGACGCGCCGTAAGGCCCAGATTCAAATCCCACCTAAGCCACGAAACAATGACTGGGTATTTTAGATAGTTAAGTACATTAGTTTGAAAACTAACCAGTGCTCTTATTACGGTAAGGGAAAACATCGTCAAGATACCTGCACATTCAGAACTGGATGTGTAACTATGATCGATTCAATAGCAGGCAGAGGTCAGATGGGAGTCGCTTCAGGTAAAAATCTGACTCACCAAAATCCAAGGTCCATGGTCAAAGGCATACCCCGAGCTACTCTCCAGAGTGGTGGGGATACAACCGGGACTAAAGCCAGGAGGAAGAAGAAGCACATGTATCATTCCAAATTGGGACAAATTCGCAAAAAATACTAACTTCCCTCATCACATACTACGAGTATGTGATTTGATTAGGGAAGTTATTATATTGTTTTTTCTAATCATTTCTTAATTTAAATTTTAATCAGAATATAGGGAGAAAAAAAGAAAAAAACCAACCAGAACTAAAAGCCTTATTCCATATTCAAAATATTTCTCAACTAATACGTGAGTTTCTCTTAGGTGGAGTTACACTACCTGCGGAGGCGGCATATCAACGTTGTGGGGCTCGGGAACGCTCCACATGCCCACGCCGGCCGAGAGATCATTGAACAGGGAGTACTCCTGAGCGCCGCCACCGCTCGATGTGCCGGCGCCGCTTGTTGACGATGTCTGGAACACAATAAACAAACATTTATAAATGTGTTCTCTTACATGTCACGCTAAAATGGGTGAGCGAAAACCATAGAGAGAATATTAACTGAATGTGTAACCATGATCCAACGTGTTAGATTTTTCTGCAAAGGTTGCGGTGGATGGACAATTGCCTACAAGAATTCCAGTTTATTACACTTTATATTAGTCGCCTTCAACGACATCCATGGCAATCATAGCATATTTCCGACTGCAATATCAACTTTCGATTTCTATCCTCGGAAACTGAAGATACGTTAGTTACTGCTTTTTTCACTAAAATAAAAATATCTTATTACCTCTTCATACAATTCAGATACAAATCATTAACTCTTTTCGCCACTTTGGCTGGTACGCTCTATCACGTAAGGTCAATAATAAATATGTAGTTTATAGGAACACTAAAAGTAAATAAAGGAATTAAAATATACCTGAGGAGTAGTGTTGATGTGTAGAGCAGATGACGTGCTGGGTGCAACTTCTTCATTCGCGTTCCATGTATTCGTAGTGTCAGGGCTTAGCTGCAAGTGAAAACAACAGTTTTAGATGTAAAGATAAAAAGTTTGTTTTGCCACAGACATAGAAAACATAAATTAATAAAAATAGACATAAGAATTACACAATGGGGCCTACTGCCATCGCTGAATGGTCGCCCTGATCTGTTAACCCAGAGGATCGCCCAATTTTCTAGTTACACAAACATAGGGACAGACGCGGGCAGTGACTTTTCTTTATACAATACTAGCGACTCGCCCCAGCTTCGCACGGGTGCAATGCTGATACTAAATACATTACAGAATGTCTTTATATACAACGTTCACAGCTTTTTATAGGCACGCTGCCGCCGCCCCGTTAGGCTAGTACCGCCGCAAGCGCTACTTGCCGCAATATCAAATCTGTAATATGGCGCTACAATACCTGCGGCGGCCTGTCGGCGTCCAGCTTGTCGGGCGTGGCGGCGCTAGTGTCGCGCTTCATGGGCGACGCGCTGGCGGCGGGCGCGGCGCTGCTCACGCTGCTGGAGCTGCTCGCCGCGCTGCTGCCGCTGATCTGTGGTGTACATAATAAATCGTTCGTTTAGCTTGAAAGGGATTAATAGAAGGAAAACTGACAGATGAGTTTAATTTGACGAACCGGCCGTTACTCTTGTTCTAAAACGGTAAACGAGAGGCAAAGAGCGCGCAATCTAAGCTTTGCTGCGCTGGTATAATCAGCTTTGTAAGAAGTAAATAAAAAAATATGATTTCGAAGGCATGGAATGTAATTCAATAAGTCAAACACATGAAGAGAGTTATGAATGTGAATGAAGTGAAGGAAATATGCAGAGATCGTGGCGAGTGGAAAGAGGTAGTCTCTGCTTACTCCTCCGGGAAAGAGGCGTGATTTTATGTATGTATGTATGTAAGTCAAACACTGCTACAGGAATATTCAAACCAGATAACCACTTTTCACTTATGAGTTCATTAGGAAAGACCTTCATACAACATCGTCCCCACTGTGAGATAGCTGTACAGCCTCACCATAGAAGACACAGTCCTGGGCTTGTCAGCGGGCTGGCTGGCGCCGAGCTTGGCCGCGAACGTGTGCGATCTGCCGCCGACGGCGCCGGTGTAGGACAAGGCGGTCTTCACCGGAGTGGCGCCGCTCACGCCTGACGACGGGGGCTGGGATGTCGGAGCGCGTTTCTCGGTCGCCGTCACTGGGGAATAGACAATTAATTAATGCATACATAATTATAGTCACTTCTATATCCCTTGCAGGGTAGACAAGGGCCAATACGCTTAAAAATACTGATAGGCCAAGACTTACATACAAATAGGTCAAACTGAGAACCACTTATTTTCTTTAAAGGCGGTTACAAATTCAAAGCGATGCTGTGCAAAATTTTGAAGACAATGTTGACTGAACAACATGAAACATAAAAGAGAGAAAGACGTCAATACACTTAAAAATACTGATAGGCCACGACATACATACATACAGATCAAACTGAAAACCACCTATTTTCTTTGAGAGCGTAATTCAAAGAGATGCTGTACAAGATAAAATTTTGAAGACATGAAAAGGTTATATGAAATATAAAAAACAGACATACCGACTGGTACCCGATGCCTGGCGGCGGGCGCGGCGGCCTGCTTGGCGGCCGCGGGCCGGTGCGCGGGCGGCGCGCGGGGGGCGGGCGGCGCGGCCGGCGCCGGCTGCGGGGGGGACACATTATATTATCCTACTAATATTATAAATGCAAAAGTTTGTGAGTACGTCAGTAAGGATGTTTGTGACCCTTTACGCAAAATCTACTGAACCGATTACGATTAAATTTGGTATGTATGTAGCTGAAGACTTCTTTTTATCCCGGAGTTCCCGCGGGAATGATAGGGTTTCCATGCGGACGAAGTGCGGGCACAGCTACTTAGATTTATTAATAAATAATCAATAGTCGGTGCCATATATGCTAAATATCTTTCCCGTGGATGTTGTAAAACGCGATTAAAAGATAGGCTTATAAACTTGCGTTTCCTCTTGAACTCGATGGGCTAGCAACCTGTTACTATTTCAATCTCAATTCCATGATAAAGCCACACAGCTGAACCTGACCTTTCAGTCTTTGTGTCACAAATAATGACAGCTTGCTAGCCCATCGCCTGCAAGAGGAATCCCAAGTTTATTATTCGAGGTAACAATGATCGAATCACGGATATTTGTGTAGCGTCTGTAAACAATAATATATCTATCTACCTTGGCGGGGGTATGCTTGGCCGGCTTGGCTTGTATCGGCGGCGGGACCGGCGGCGGCTTGGCGGGCGGCGCTCGAGGTAACAACGAAGCGATATCCGCTTCCGGATCACGGATCATGGCGGCGATAAGAGCGCCCGCTTGCTTTGTCGCCTCCGCTGATCCCCTGATGGAAGTGAGCGTGTAAATTAGTTTCAATAATGGTAAAAATTTCGTTTGCATGCTAGTTGAAAACTCTACGATACTTCGCATATTGCATATTGGTAAACAGTTGTTCTGTTATTAGAATCTCTAGAATGAGCTCCAAAGAATAATAACAGAAAATGCATCTGTAAATTAAACGTTTTTGTAGTGTGCCGTGTGGTTTACGGCACAATAAAAAAAAGAATAAGACCACTCCATCTCTTTCCCATGGATGTCGTAAAGACGACTAAGGGATAGGCTTACAAACTTGGGATTCTTTTTTGGGCGATGGGCTAGCAATCTGTCACTATTTGAATCTCAATTCTAGCATTAAGCCAAATAGCTGAATGTGGCCATTCAGTCTTTTCAATACTGTTGGCTCTGTCTGCCCCGCAGGGGATATAGACGTGACCATATGTATGTATGTAAATTAAACAAATCTCACTTGATGGTGATGATCCTCTCGCCTTGTCCCTTGCTCTGCTTGTCCACCTCGATGTGGGCGCCGGTCGCGGCGCGGATCGCGTTGATGTTGGTGCCGGCGCGGCCGATAACGCGCGAGATGGCGTGCGAAGCAACCGACACTTTCTTACAGCTATAGATAAACACAATTTGTTGGTTATTTACGTGTACATTGTTTTTGTGTGTGAGACACCTCGAGTCTGCCCGTACATGAACGGCATGCCAAACAGTTAGGTATATGGGCGATGGAATTCAAGCTCACGACAATATTTTTACTACTATGATATTTGTGATTATGCAAAAAAAAGGTACCATGATTAAAAAAGAAATATAGCTTTTAGTACGGAAATGATCGAAATATTAAAATCTAAAAAATTTACTGCTGTTTTGGAATTTTAGGAAGACATTGTGGTGTTCAATAAATCAGATAAAAAGACCTTTTTGAAAAGGCCGAACAATAACAATATAACAATGACAAGTATACCTTTAATCCAACTTGAATATAACATTGAAAATATTAGTGAAATGATTGACGTAACATTTCATGACAAAGTTTCGTCAAATTAACTTACCCAGGTTCGACGGTAGAGACGGCCTGCACGCTGGACTTGCGCACGACCTCTTTCCAACCCTCCTCGCGTCGGCCGCCGATGCAACCGCCTTTGGGCGAGGTACTCTTGCCTTCGATCTCCCATCTGTTATCATTCAAAACCACGATAATATACCGAAAATCTCACAATGTCTTTCTTAAAGAAAAAATTATACATTGACATGTTCAAATCCCGTTCATCCAGTTTCCAATTGCATCCTCTACCATTGTGTTTCGGGTCCAGGGGTCCGTTTTCCTACATTTTATCTTTCTACTTTGTCTGGTCTGCGACGTCTACAGTTTTCAGACTACTCCAGGATCATAGTCCCAAGAAGACCCAACCCCAAAAGACCCAAAGAGTTGAAGAAGTAACTAGGACTTACGCCAGGAGAATGGTGACAATACCCTCAATGGAAAGAATAATATAGCTTTGACTGGAATACTGCTATAAAATAGTGCAGCCCACAACATTGTAGAAAGTTCAACTGGACAAGTTGAAGTTAATTTAATAAAGCACCAAATTATAACACAATATCAAATAATACTAATAAGCGCATGCAATGACCAATGAACTAGTAAGAATAAAACATGCAACCATGATGAGATTCTAACTAGAAACTAATGATTTGCCACATATCTTGATGAATGGGATTATTTTACTGGAAGGATTAAAATTTTGTATAGAAAATGAATTGTAGATTAATAAATTTTTCAATTTAGTGGTTTAAGGATTAATATGAACCAGCTACTAAAACTTGAATCTTGATCTTATATTTTTTGTGGACAACAACAATGACAAGACGAACCAAGTGTTTCTAAAATTTCAGCCAATATATCTCAACATTTTAGTGTTACTATAAGATATGACAAATTTATTTCTTCTCATTCAAAACACGAGCCAAGTAAAAATATTTTAAAAGACACCGAACATCCAATTAATTACCTCGATGAAAGATGATTTTTTTAAAGTTCATACATAAAGCAATAGTCCATTATAATTAATAAGAAAATATTTAAAGGTAATGAATTGATGAGCCTATATTACATACAGAAATTAGCTCGTATTCAACAAGATGAGATGAAAGACGATTGCCGCGTGAGGACGTTATAGACAATGTTTTACTATCGAGTGATGAATTATCGAGTTATCTATCGGCACTTACGCATAGCTGTGTGACTTTTTTATTTTGTCAGTTGAGTCGACATCGTCTCTATCCAAACTGTAACGAGTGGATTCGAACACTTGGCTCTTTCTAGAGTTATTCCCGTATTTGTACAACTGTACTGTTATGTTCTTAGGGTTATCCTCTTCGGGTTTTCTGCAACGATAATAATTACACCTTTACCCCTATAGTCTAGACACAAGCGTTACAATGTGGAAGCGTAGAAAAATGTCAGAATAATTATAAGTGTGTCACACTTCTTGCTTGGTAATTACGGCAAATAATGTAATGACACTATTGAGCATTGTCAGTAGATGTTACAATGGTGGCAAATTAGACTGATCTGTTCTGCGCTTTCTCTTTGTATAGAAGACAAGTATACCTAGCCTTAATTTCCATTTTCTTGTATGATTAATATTTGAATCAAGCAAGACATGAAACTACAAGCATGCACCTAATTTCTGTGCAAAATAAAAACCAATAAACCAATTAATATAAGTCTTATTTGAAGGTGGCGGTACTAATGTATCTATTAAAAATATAAATCGTTGAAAAACAGATCGTTGAAATACGTTATTTTGAATGAGAGAAAGACAGTTAATGTTATTATATCTCTACCACAACAAAGAGACAAAAATACAATTACGGTATTTTTGAATATACCTACCACCTTACAAAATTTTGTACTTAGTATTTTTGTTAGTATCCATCTAAATTACAAAATAAGAAGCAAAATCAAATCTACCCTACAACTACAACCCCTTAACATTTGTTGCAAAACAAATATATAAAATGCCTAGACGAATGCCCATATTGAAATGTTCCACATTCATGTTCTAAGTTTGTATAATTGTGAAGTTGACGTCATCACGACGACGGTGCAGTTGGTTACCGCATCTTATGTTTGACTTGACGTTTTGGAAACGGCAGTAAACTTAGTTTTAAGTAATTTATTTGACGTCGACCAATGTTGTAAAACCAAAAGACATGATAATTATTAAGTGATAATAATGAATAAAATTTTTAAATTATGTATTTGAAAAATTTCAATTTGAATTATTCTTCTGTAACTCATTCGACAAATTTTATTTTTAAAAGACTAAGGGCTAGTTTTCAGTAGGCGGATAAGTTATCCGATAGATAAATGCAAATAGTAAAACAAAAGTACCTATGTGTAAGCGAAAATGTTTACGTTGACACTACTTTTGTTGTAAGGCAATTTATCTTGCGAATATTTTTTATCTGCCTATTGAAAATGTTGCTCTTTTAGTAAATCGCTATTAGCTTTTACTAAACGAAGCATAGTGACATGAGTAAATCCATCACTAAGTATTTGTAGCCGAAGCATATCGCCAAGGGTGCCATATTTGTTTCCCAAGTTATTGTAAGTATTGATACTAACTTGTCATGCTTCTTGTCCTGCCTTCGCGCAGGAGTTTCGGCGGGAGAGGCGGGGGCCACGTTCTCCTTCTCTTGTTTCTTGTCAGGTTTACTCGTCTCTTTTTCTGGCTTCGTTTCCGGTTTTTGTTTGTTCTAGAATTTTAGAAAAATCAGATTTAAGAAATAATCTCTAACAAAATAAACGATTTGAAAAAAAAAATCTGAGGATGTTTACCGCGAACATTAATTACATATATCTGTGAATAGTTACCTTGTCGGGTTGTTTCTTGGCGGGCTGCGCAGGCGGCGGCGGCGGCGGAGGAGGGGTCTTCTCGTCCTTCTTCTTCTTCTTGCTCTTCACGCTCGGCGCGGGCGGCGCCTTCACGTCAGATGAAGAGCATGAGCCCTACGGCGGAATATCATTTTTTTATTAAGTTGGTTCTAACACTTAACTTTTCACAAATAAAATTAGACAAACGGTGTCAACCTAATAAGACACAAATGTCAAATACTTTTCAAAAGTTTCAACTACTATATTTATATATCTACGTAGGCTAGAAACTATCATCTGTTGATGTCAAATATTTACGACACCTGTAACTACATTGTTATATTTAGTCCATCCTCTATTAATATTAAAAGGAAGGATAGATGTGCATCACAAAATTTGTGGCCTAAAGTCACCTGTCATACGACCCTTTTACCACGATTGAAATACCTCATTTGCAAAGGTGTACTCATACGTCAACTTAAATACCGGGCCCTTGCTTACCTGTGAGTTGGCGTCGATGCCGGAGTCTCCCTCCTCCTTGATCTGGGGCTCGTCGTCGGGCTCCCCCGTCTCGGACTCTATGGCCTTATCGCAATACATCGAGTTCTTGTCGTTTTCAGCTTGTAGCTTACGTCGTTCCTCCTGTTAATGTAAAAGGTTAGATATGTGTGAATCGGAACTCAATCCCACGAAAATATAAGGTGCTGGAATTCCTTAGATGGGCTTATATCAGTGCCGGAGTGAAACAGTCGTGTATTTTTATCCTTAAAATAAAATAATAAGGAACAAAAAGACGTAAAATTTAATTTAAACATTGGTTTTACGCGTTAATTTACGTAAACACTTGGCACTTGTTCAAAACACATAACATATTACCTTCTTTTCCATCTTCTTCTTTTTCTTCTTCTCCCGACGTCTAGCGGCGGCCTGCCTGCGACTTTCCTCGCGGCACCGTTCGGCGTCCAATTCTTCAAGCAGTATGGTCGCGTTCTGGTTGGCCCGAGCCGCTTGCGTCTCTTTGGCGGCACGAATCACGTGAACACACTCTTGGCATTTCTCTAACAGCTCCTTGTCCGATATTGTGCAGATATACCTGTGAACGAAACGTTTCACATGATTCTTTCAGTGCAAAGATTGAAAGTTACAATAAAAAAAATATAAGAATATCACTCCAGACCCAAAGTGGTGAAAGATGCAACTATGAGACACAACACAAATAAATTACAGATGCCTCTACTTGAGCGTTAATTGAATTGGTATCCAATATTCTTACCTTGTTCTTTCCAATATTCTTTGCCGTGTGGTTCCCGGCACTATTACAAAAAAGAATAGGACCACTCCATCTCTTTCCCATGGATGTCGTAAAAGGCGACTAAGGGATAGGCTTATAAACTTAGGATTCCTCTTTTAGGCGATGGGCTAGCAACCTGTCACTATTTGAATCTCGGTTCTATCATTGAGCCGAGTGGCTGAGCGTGGCCATTCAGTCTTTTCAGGACTGTTGGCTCTGTCTACCCCGCAAGGGATATAGACGTGATCATGTGTGTGTATTCTTACCTTGTCATTTCTTGATCTGAAGGGAATTGCGTGACGACACTGACCATCCATTTGACCACTTTAGTGTGGCCTTTACGGAAGGCGGCCATCAGGCATGAAACCTATAAAAAAAACAACAAGTAGTAAGTTAATGTCACGTCAATTTCCTAGAGGGGTAGACAGAAATACATCTCTAACCTAGCCATAATACCTACATATTTCTTATGCTTTATTTACATTAAAATAATAAAACAAATATCGTTTATTTCCTCAGATAACAAAGAACATTGTACCACACTCTCATGGAAGCTGGGGTATTTTTATGTGAAGTTAAATATGTACATCAAATACAAATATAAAGCTTATAAATACCTTTCTATTGTCCTGTGAGTCGATGTCGGCGCCGGCGTTGTACAACATTTCGACGACGGCAATATGGCCGCCGTTCGCCGCCAGCCATAAGGGGGAGTTGCCTTTTTTGTTTTTCACCTCTACCGCTGCTCGCCTAAAAACAAAGCCAAAAATTATGTACAGATATCAAGATAATCTTTGCTAAATTACTCCACTTTATATGTTAGATTGGGACAATACTGTTACATGCCATATCATAAGACGCAATCTTTATAGCCATGGCCTCCGCTACACAGAACACCAGCTAGCTCATCTTTTTCACTATCGCATTTATTTTTTACCGAGACAAACGTCACAGTTCCTAGCCCAATAACACCAATAAAGTTTCTTAATGTCGAATTGCGTGGAAACAGCTCAGTACTTGTCCCTTAACATCGGCGATAGTGAGTGGTGGTACAAAGGTCAAGTCTTCACCACGTAGCGATGTAGTTACCTGGTGAGCAGCAGCTCCACAAACTTGGTGTGCCCCTTGTCGGCGGCGATGGTGAGGGCGGTGTCCCGCGAGGACGGCACGGGCGGCGCGTTCACGTCGGCGCCCTTGTCCAGCAGAACGCGACCGACCTCAACATATCCACCGCTGGCCGCTTCCATGAGGGGGGTGAGTCCGGTTTTGGCACGGTGTTCCACGTTCGCCTTTCGGTCTAGGAGTAAGCTCACTACCTCGTGTCGACCTGACAAATAGATTATGATAATACATTTTAATTGGAACTTTGGAAGACACGTATTTTATCACATTATGTGGCAAATAATTGGTCCCATTTCGGATTCGACCGCAATAAAAGGCTAGATAGGTTAGGAACAACGGACGTTAAAGTTATTAAATATTTATGTTAAAATAAATATATAAGGGACAAATGACACAGATTGAGCAAGCCTTTGTAAGTTAAAATCCGTAAAAGATTTGCTTGTGCTATTTGGGATTCTTGTTGTCGTATAGATGTCTACATCATTTCGTCGTCTCAGACATTATTCTTTACATGCGACTCATCTGCAATTTATCAGAAAATCGACAAACTATTTCTCCTTTTTTTTATCTGTGGCGTCAGAGATGAGATATCTATACAATATTTACCTTGGAAGCAGGCCAGGGTAAGAGCGGTATTGCGGTTGGTCTCGATCTGTGCGTTGATGTCGGAGCCACAGTCGAGCAGGAGTCTCACAGCCGCTGTGTGACCGTTCATGGCGGCCAACATGAGCGGAGAGATCCCTAGCTTGGAACCCGTGCGGGAGTTTATCTCCGCCTGGAATGTCAAATATTTACTACATGACATAAATGGGGCTATTGGAAATCAGGAAATCTTTGCCATTACCAAGGGACTATGTGGTTGAAGAATATGATCCAAACAAATCGTGACAAACTCATTAATATTTTTTGTTTACATATTTTGACAAGTAATGAAGAACGACGATGCTCAATGGTCAAAATACCTTTAAAATTTTTAGAAAATTAAAAATGTCGCTACCCCTATTTGCGTTTGTCAAACATAAAAGGTGACTAAGGCGGCTAAATTATAAAGTGTTATTAACTAATCGATAGCTATGAAAATGTAGTAATTTCTATAATTTTCTAAAAAAAAACACAAGCTTCAGTAACCTGATGGTGCAACAGGAGTCTGATGATGTTAACGTAACCACCCGACGCGGCCAAAGAAAGGGGCGTATAATCCGACACATTTCTATGTTCCTTGTTCGCGCCGCGGCTCAGTATCAACTCGACCACTTCGTATCTTCCCCCGCTGCACGCGAGCGACAGTGGCGTGTCCTTCGTCCGTTCGGACTGGGCTTCGATGTCTGCGCCGTGGTTGAGTAGGATTTCCACGATCTTCTCGTGGCCCGCCGTCGCCGCTAGGATGAGTGGCGTGAAACCCTGTGTCAGAGAAGTTTATTTATTAGTGTTATAGCAATATAAAAAATATCTTAGCTTCTTACACTTTATAGGTGGGTTCTCTACCCAGCGTTTATAAGTACGTGGTCGTCGTTATGCAGATTTTATCTGCTATAAGATTGGTTGTTCAGAACGTTATGTCTTTAGTGCATATATAAGGTGATAAGTATGAGGAAAAATGTTGATGTTCATACCTATTCTTGTTCCGGGTTATCTCTACAGTGCGAGAAGCAGTTAATTAAAACAAACGATCCGAGGATAACGATATTATGTCGCATCAGCTGTTATATTTAGCTGTACAAGCTGTTAATAAATTAATATAAATGTACTAAAAACCAAAAAATAATAAAATAGATACAGTCGTGGGAATTATAAACATATGCATAGACTAGACTAAAATAAAACCGTGGGGCACGTCAATTGTCTACAAATTATAGACTTAATGTGCGATAGAAGAATCGTTTAATTCGTCGTTAGGCAGTTGGCCCGCAGACGGTGCGCAAATTACTTACTATTTTGCTGGCTAGCGAGGAATCGTTTCACTGCTCGTAGTTTGTCTTTAATCGACAAAACTTATGATAAAAGTACTACTCGCTCAACATTATGAAACCCTAAAACTTGCTTAATCGAGCTTGCTAACTTGTTTCCACATTCTAGCCCTACTTATCACACGTCCATCGTTGTCGGTTGAACAACTGCCTAATTATAGTGTAACATTACAAAACAAACATTTTAATCAACGATTGTAGACAATTGACGTGCCCCACGGTTTTATTTTAGTCTAGTCTATGCATATGTTTATAATTCCCACGACTGTATCTATTTTATTATTTTTTGGTTTTTAGTACATTTATATTAAACATTGCAATGTATGTTTAACATAAAACCGTTTAACTTAAAAAGTTTTTTTACCTATTTTTATTTTCTAGTTTTTAGTTTTTATTTCGCATTCTGTTGAGACCTTTCATTTGATACCCATGTTGATGGGATTGATAAAACCTAAGTTATCCGCCATTTTGTAGAGGCCGCCATCTTGGATTTCAATTTTTTATAGTATATTGTATTCTGCTTGTTGAGCCCTTTCATTTGATACCCATATTGATGGGATTAATGAAACCTAAATTATCCGCCATTTTGTAACGGCGGCCATCTTGAATTTATAATGATAATGAATAAACATAATTATATTGTCACCAAAATCCAAAGTGTATACAAAATTTCAGATTAATCGGTTGACAGGAAGAGGGTGAAATTTGAATTACTAAATTTGACCCAAGAATAAATAAAACAAACGGGGTGAGCTAAATAAAACCGTTTAATTAAAAATACAGGCACTTAAATGCCCACGTAACGTGCCTTTATTTTATCTTGGGACGTATCAAATCATGTTACAATGATCCTTGGTCACCGAGCGACTCGGTTTAAAATCGGCTGTACAGTCGGTGTCGTGGTTGTGGTGTGGGGAGACACACTGACCTTCTTGTCGCGGTGCTCGATGTCGGCGCCGCGGGACAGCAGCAGCTCGGCCAGCTCGTCGTGGCCGCCGGCGCAGGCCAGCGTGAGCGCGGTGTCGTGGTTGGAGTCGGTCTCGCCGTCCACGTCCATGGCGGAGTAGGCGGCGGGCGCGGGCGCGGCGGGCGCTCCCAGCGGCCCGGGCCCGCTGCCCGCCGTGCCGCCGCCGCGCTCCGAGAACCGCACCTGGGGAACGGACAGGTAGATAGATATATATATATATATATATATAGAAATACCCTTCATAGCACATCAAACAACAAAAGGCGGCTTTATCGCATTATGTAATCTACTCCAATTCAAATTAAACCCAGGTTTAGTGTTCAACATCATAGGCCAAGATTCGACGGACAACCTTCCATTACAATGCAGAACACAAACAATTATCCCGAAATCTATAACGTTCGAAGTCGATTGCGCTTGAAAGTCGTGATTTCGTCATCCTAAGTAAAAAGATAAGACTAGGCAAAAGAATAATTTTATAAATAGGTACATAAACATTCTGCAATTTTAAAACGAAATAAAAGAACATCTCTCACATTGCGAACTTTCTTCTTAGCGGCGGTTGTGTTGTTATGGTGGTGTTGTGGAGGTTCCCGCTGCTCCCGCTTGTAGTGGGGCGCGGGAGCGGGCGCGGGGGCGGGTGTAGGAGCGGGGGCGGGGGCGGGAGCGGGCGCGCCTTGCTGGGGAAGCGCGGGCGCGGGTGCAAACGTACCCGCTCTGAAATTGATGAAGATTTATGTAAAAATAGAACAGTATTTATTCGCTAAACGAAAAATATTAAGTAACCCTGAAATAAAGACTAACTTTAAACATGTAAAGCTCACCTATAGTCTTCGTAAGGTAAAGTAGGTGGCGGTAGTGTGAAGTGCGGTTGTAACGTAGGCTGTTCCTCTTCCAACGTCACATCGCCCACGGCGTTCGGTGACGCCGCCCGCACTCGGTATTGGCAATTGCTGCCCACCTGCTGCGTTACAATACGTATTACATACAATATTCATTGAAAATCGTGATTTTAAAAAAAAGTACCTGACATTCTTATCTAAAACTGACATTATGTTGACTGCAGAATTATAGATAAATTTTTATCAGGCATTGATTCCTGTTGGAAGAAACCCGGGGTCCTATGACCTAAATTTAGGGTGTGTTACTCAAGAGAATGTGCACGTGCAACCCTCATAACTAACCTAACCCAGCATGGAACGATATCATTCCAATATTCGCATCTCATTCTAATGTCTTTAGAGCTCATCATACCTGCAGGTCTGCGTAGTGTTGGTGGTGGTGATGCTGATGGTCCTGCCTCGTCAGGGCTTCCTCAGCAGCAGCCAGCAGCCTTCTCGCCTGTCGCTCCTCACTCTCTTCTCCCTCAGGTGAAGTGTCCTCCCCGCAGGACGCCGAGAGGATTTCGTGAGACTTCTGTTGCATCACCTGTATCGGTTGAAGCATCACTCAGGACATTCGGGTAGTTTTATGTCTAAATGTTAAGTTTCCTGAAGTATTTTGCTTAGTATGTATCCACGTATGTATAATTAGACAGTTTCTTTTTGCTCGAGTCCAATAGACACTTGTGATTAAAGTTTTGAGGCAAATGTTAGTCTTATGTTGTTCATTTTTTATAATGACGTCAGATGTTACGTAGTCAGAGGTGTTATGAGACGGTAATATAGTGTAGTGACTAACAGTTGAGATTTTGATCAAGAATGCCCTATGAATAGAGAGAGATGATAATCTCATTACATTACCAAGGTAGTCAAACCTTTAGTATAGCCTACATATAGTGTCTCTGGAGTATGAAATGAGAGAATTATAAGTATTTATTTACTACAGTGGTTAATTATTGGTTTGTTAATGTGAGAATGTGATCGTTATTGCGATTAAATAATGAGAGAGGTGATGATCTCCTGCAGAATTAAACGTGTTTAGTGATGAGAGAGGTAATGTTTTCCTGCACAACCAGACGCAAGTCGCTGGCCAGTAAGTCTATCGAGGAAAGTCAAATATGGCTCTGATTTAAAGGGTGTAATACACCTGCATTGGAGGGCCATGCTCAACGCCATTTTTATCGTGTGAAAAACTATCGCTGTTTCGCTTTTTATTATGACGTGAAACGGGACAGAGATTGTTTGTTGCGCGATAAAATGGCGTCGTGCCATGTTTCGGAGGCTGGTGATATATAGCTCTGGCAGTATATAGAATTACAAATTTACATTGGAGCCAAGAGATGTAATGATGATAATAATTATAGGACCAGGGTAGATCGATGTAAGGTTACATAGGCGGCCGATAATATCTTTTGCAGCATGTAAGTGATACTTTAGATGCTGTGAGAAGATCTAATGTCTTTAGGGGTATTCGGGTTAAAAACCTGATTACCATATAAATTTGACGTACTATGCATTTCTTCAACCAGACCAGCATTGATTGGGAATATGCATTGTGAATGAAGAGTGAAAGATGAATGATGACATACAAAGACATAGATCTAGCTAGTCGCCGCGAATATTTATGTATGATTATTTGTGCTAGCCAGAAATTTTATACGAAATTTTATATTAATTTAGACGAAACAAGTAATAAACGCCCTTCTTCTATAGCATTAATGGTTTCAAACCGAGAAGTTTACGTGAAACGCCTAATCAGAAACCGTATTTGCGAATATGATTAAAGACTAACTTTTTAAAACGCTCTGTTTACTTCAAAGTCGGGGAAAACTTGACGCGCTCGTTTTTGTTTTTGAGATTTGAACTCGTGTCTAGCTAGACGTATGTTTCTGATGATATACCTGCAGCACCAACGATCGCAGTTCGTTGGGCGGCAAGGCGACCAGCGAAGGCACCTCCCTTTGGAGATACGCGAGCACCGCGCTCAACTCTCGGGCTTCCACCCCGGCTGCGCCCGCGGCCTCCTCGCATACCAATTGACTCTGGAATGTTCGTTCCAAAGTGAGGATACGTCGTCCCCATTCCTAGTTCGCCCATTGCGCTTTCACGCTCTCTCATTTTATACAGATAGGCAACGAGACTTATGATTTCGTTATTTTTGAGTGGGGGAATAGAACAGTCGATTAAACTAACACTAGTTGCACCCTTTGGGCATTCACGCTCTCTCATATAGTTTATACAACCTCAGATGGGCATTTGCGATATATGATTTTGTTCTTATCGGGTGAACGGAATAGAACAGCCTATTAAAGTAACAACGGATTCTGAATTTGTAATGTATTTCCTAACGGCCTCTGACGTCTGTCACTATCAAAAAAGGGTAGATTTCTAAAAATTTTCTAACTGAACTATAAACAACTAACTAATGTTCCAGTTCTGTCAGTCGAGTCGAGCATAAATACATAAATACTATGTCAAATTTTGTTCACAGCATATCAGAAATCACTGACCGCAAAAGAACCACATTCGTCTACCGTAAATTATATTGCACCGTCTTTTGCCATCACATCGGGACTGCAGGCGAGCCGGGTATGTATTGCCACAATTTGGATAATACTTATCGCGCAACTGAATTTTCTACAAACACAGCTCGAAGGTTGTACGACATTTCGCTCAAGTTTAATCGTAATTCATCGGAGTGCGGTTTCCTAGTTGGCGGTAGAAGGTGGAATCGTCATCGATGAGTAATCCCTTTGGCTTCTAAAATCATCATCGTTCGGGCTTGTTCCAATAGACTCCTCACCTTTCATTCGAACAACTGACAAATGTAATTATTATTATTGCACCGACCTGTAACGACCTCGAGTTGGGCCTGGGCTCGCCGTGGGCGTACTTCTGGTGTTGCTGCGCGGCCAAAAGCTGCTGCTGCTCCAGCTCCTGAAGCAGGTGCTGGGGATCAACACACCCGTGTACATCTCACGACATGTACGAGTAAAAGGAGGGAAAGAAATCGTAGTCGCTCGCAAAGGAACTTGATGAAAAGTTGGTTCGATCCCGTAGACCATAAGATTTCGGTTTGTGTGAATGTTTTTCAGTAGGAGACTGTTCGTAGTTCGTAGAGACAGTCGGCATTGTGGAGCTTTAATTTTGATACCCAATTATATCGAACACGACGTCAGTTTGTTGGGCGCTATTGTACCGAAAAATTTAAACAGCCGTTTGCATTTTTGCAAAGTTCGACGTGCAATCTTTTTACAATACCCTTAAAATGATTAAAAGGATAGCAAATCCGTTATTCGAAATGTAAGTAAATTTAAACAGTATTTTAATTATTTTGATATTGATGACATATGTATAAATAATACTTTGCTTTTATTTTTACATAAGGACAACGCTAACTAATTAACATCTACATATATACTTGTTCTCCTCATACTATAAATTTCGAGGCTTTGTTTTTACTTATAAATACTTCAATTTACATGTACCTACCGAAGTTATAGATTAAAGATATTTTGATTTATGTGTAGATGATTCCTAACGCCGTTAACTTTCTAATCATCTATGTACTACTTTCTTAAACCCTTTATCTTCCTCTATTATCTCCAACTACACTTCAACGTATCAGTCTACTATTCTCATACCTAATGTGTGATAAAAACAAATGAATTGTGAAACTATAGGTACTAATAATCAAAATCACCCTTGAAGTAGCGACAACGGCGTCGACGCCCACTTTCCTAAGGTGTTGATCGAGCCGCTGTAAAGCTTCCATCAGCAAGAATTTGCAGCCGACCTTACTGCATTTGCGTGTCTTGCGCGTGGGAGGGCTCTAATAGCACGATATTTGTTTATTTCAAGAATACTCATAGGCATTTGTTTCCTTTGAACACTTGTCAAAGATTTACGGTTATTGGAAATCGTATTATATAACATCAAAAGGTTTTCTTATTTTTTTTTTTAAATTTTCAATTAAATTATCAAAAGTTAATATATAAACTTTTGATGCCAATAGTTATATTAGGAAACATCGCTGTAGAAAACCATTAGGAAACCTATAAATATTATTATCCTAAAAAATATTTTCAAATTATATTTTACGGTAAGAAAACATAGAAAAAGAGACCACAACGTTCAGCGTATCCTTACAAGCATTATAATCCATAGATTAAGAAAACCACTTCCTATCAAGTGGACCTTTAAATCATTAAATCTTACCTGATTAAGGTTGGTGGCGAGTTGATTCACTGGGAACATCTGCTGGGGAGGTGGGTACGGAGGGGTGGTCGGGGGGTGAACGGTTGTTACTCCTGTGGGCAAACAGTTCGTTTATTATTTTTGTAATTTGACAAAAAAAAGTAAGAACAATAATGAGTGCGAAAAATGCTACAATTAACTATAATCTGAGAAGAATAAAATAAACGCAAAAGCAGATTTTACGTAACAATGATAAAATCATAGAGGATGGAAGGAATCTTTTTAAATAAACTTAATAAAAGCGCCGAAATTTCAGTTTAAAAACAAATGTAAGGTAATGTTACATGTTAGTGAATAAATAACAATGTTAAGTATTTTCATACGCCAATCGCAGCACTGAATGTTGCGAACGCAACCTGATTGGTCAATTTCTTTCTTTGGTAATATGTATTATGTTCCGTGATGATAAGTGATGAAGACATTGTAGTTTAACCTACAAATGAGATCGATACAGGGACGGAAAATTGAATATATGAAGATAGCAGTACTATACCCTGATTGTTTATTTATTTATTTGTAACAGCGTTAGGCCAATACTAGGCTCTTTCATATGTTGATTACTAGACTCAAGTGGTACTGCTGATAATGACATACATATAATTACGTTTATTTCTGTACGTAGTACGTAGACAGAGCCAACAGTCTTGAAGACTGGTAGGCCACGTTCAGCTGTTCGGCTCTTTTTACGACATCCATGGTTAAGAGATGGAGTGGTCTAATTCTATTAGTGCCGGGAATCACACGGCACAAAGTAATTGGTAGATATATAATTATATGTTAAGGATGAACATATAAAGTTGATATTAATTAGCTATGTGCGACACATACCGTGCTGGCATGTGCACTATAAATTAGAGTTGCTTTAAGCGTCAAGGTATTCCTTGCTTGTCCCATAAAGGTGTGATTTTAGAATGAACTGCGAGAGTATAGTATGGCTATCTACATATATTTGAACGTTAGTCACACATGTAACATGATAAGCGCAGGCGGTAACTTGCCTTGCGCGCAGAACTGTAGGTCCAAGGCGTGGAGCGCAGACGAAGCCAGCGTCGGCGGACCTTTACACAACAATATATGCGCTTAGACTACTACTACATTTGTTTTTCTAACAGTAGACGGTAACCATGTAACCTGAAGAATATACCTCTAGCAATCTTCCATATGATTTTCTCTCATTTTCAGTAAGAACACATTTTGCAACTTATATTTTATCTATTTGGGCTTAATCAATCGTGAGAGCACTAGTTCACAATCATTTGCTCAATCCGAACTGGATTTCGACTTAAGGCAAATTAAGTTAAAGTTGAACGTCGTATTCGTAATTAAGTGATTATGATTCATACCTGAGGGGTCGGCCAATTCGAGCATATTCCTGTCTACCTCCGGCAGAGCATCGTTTCTCGGCGCCCCACCCATGGAGTCCACACGCTGAAAACAATAACAATTTATAACCAAAAACTTATTGACTGTGGCTTATAGTTTTAACGAGAATTTCTATCTACTATTATGTCGTGCATTTGTATTGACTCATGAAATATTTAATAAAAAGTCTTCGTACAAATTATAAACATTTAACATGCTTCAATACAAATGTTTAGAACAGGTAACAATAAAGGAATCTGTTAATAAAAAAAGAAAACTAAATCTACACGAATTATAAGGTGAATTACTGTCTTACCGAAATAATTGGCGACATTTTTATCATTCACATTCAAACTATCTAAAATGCGTCATTCTAATAAAACACGAACAAAGTAACGAATGAAAAAAGAAGCCTAGGAAGACTGGTGTCATATGTGACCCAAAAAAGTCAGTAGAGTTGCAGGGGGGTAAATACATAATTAGGGCTGTAATTTATATGGCAGCGATACTGGCTGTGAAATACAGCAAAGAGCAAGAGAGCCATTGTATTTTTTGACAAGGGTAGAAAAAGAGGAAGAAAAATCTGCAAGATGCAAAGCTAATAAACTTGAAACTGACGATTCCAAATACAAAAATGGAGACGCCAATGTTAGAAATTACAATATAATAAATTATATGATTAGAATAAAGATATAATATAATGAAAATATTAGGAAGGACTCCTAGTAAGGATGATATATATTTATTGATGAAACATTTTGAGAAAGATCAAGAAAACAGATGAAAATTGGCTATCACTTCCCCTTCATCACCTCATCAGTGATTATAACGTGCTTCATGCCAAACAAAGCATTCGTGTTCAATTAGAATAACATACTACAAAAAGAAACTCAAAAGAAATACATCTAATGATTTCATGATAACTTGACTCACATTGAAGTCATGCTCAATGTTGTGTTTATTTTTAATTTTCTTTTTCTTGTTAACGTCCTTCCACGTGAAGCCCGGCGGGAGCGTTAGCTTAGCCATGGCTCCGTGGCATATCTACCAGTGGGAAGCAAGCATTACAATGAATATGGTACATTTCAAATTCACAATGTTGCATGTTGTTGGAGGAGTGAATAAATCAATTTAGCAAGCAGTTGGTTATATGAACATGGATAGGGGTTACTCATTCACAAGTATAAAAAGTGTTATATTATGCTTGCGTTTATAAGTTAACTGAGATAATATTGTTTTGTCTATTTATTTATTCCTATACATTGATGGCCATTGTGTCAAACAAATGAAATATATTTTTAATTTAGGCCAACTGTCTAACAGACTGTGTCTGGTGCACTACTTTTTGGAATGTGATTCCAACATAGCTTATAAGTATACATATAAAGTACCTATGTATATAAAAATCCCAAACCTGATTGTTGAACATTTTTTTAATTCAATATTGGATTAGGCATTTGTCTTCCATCTTACCTGATGTTAAGTGACGATGAAGACATCTTTGGTGATGATGCGTAAGTAGTCAGAATGGGATTTGTCTGGTCTTCTGTTGGGCTATGGAAAACGACATCTCTGAAATCCAACGCGACAAAGGAAAGATCTTTCACGAGGCTGTGTGGATAATGTCTATGCTGGATGTGATAGTAGGAAGATGACGGCAGATGTTAGACTCCGTCACTAAAGAGCTATTGTTCCGCCTCAAGAATGACTTCTCTGATGTCGAAGCCAATACATTCGACTCACCTGATTATGCGTTACGTCTGGCGGCAGGCGCAGTTAAGAATTAAATTCTTGTAGATAAAGCGATGATTCAGATTCTACCACCACCAAAGGGATCGTCCGCTACGTTGTTGGGATGGTGACCGCCTCAGCCTATGCTGATGCCGGGAAGACGATAGAAGAATACCGATCAGGTAAAATGACTGACTGACCTGGTCGTGCAGTATGTCCGGCGGCGGCGGCAGGTGGTGGTCGGAGTGCTGCGCGGCGCGCTGCTTCCGCGGACACTTGTGCTTCACCGGCGGCGCGGGCGGCGCGCCGGGGGCGCCCGCGGCGGGGGGAGAACCTGGCCGGAATCATCATATCAATGAAACAACTCATCGAACAACAAACGGAGAACAGGCTACATTTAAAAGACGTGACAGCTAGGAATGAATGTAAACGAAAATGTCACATTATGTTTTATATTACAGTCGATAAAATATGAATTGGTTATTTCAATGATGTCGATAAAACGGACGAAATATTCATTAAATCAAAACTCTTGTTGACTGATGACAATGTACAAATGAAACGTTGAAATTTGGCAGCGTAGGGGAGTGCTAAAAGAGATTTTACCGAAATTCCCATGCGAACAGAATGTAACAGGATTTTTCATTTCAGCGAGCAGAGAACCGAGGGAAATTCCTAACCTTTCGCGAACTGAGCGACCGCGTCTATATTGAACCTAAATTGTACCTAAATTGAAATTCAATTTATTGCAAGATTTTTAGATCCAAATATTACTATCAGCATCAAAGTAGGTTTTTTTATTCTTAGACAATTCTTTGACAAATCATTCATTTTGTTCATTCAAAAAAGATCTTACAATACAGTCCAGTATAACTGTCTCCCGCCTGAAGTTGGTCAAACAATAATTTATCAGTCACATCAGTACGCATCTAACTTTGATAATCTCGACTACAATGAAAAGAGTTCCGGCACAAGTACTAACCGGTGTCGTGCTGGCCGGCCACAACGCCGAAGATAAAGTGGGAATCCCCGCCCACGTAGGTGGGGGCGCCCGCGGGGGACGACGGGGGCGCCACCGCCGCTGCGGCGGGGGGCGCGCGACCTACGGGACAGCCAGGTCGCCATTTCACATAGGGTACGCAATGATAACTCATTCCAAATTTTTGGAAATTCGCCATTAGCACCATCTATCTTGTCTCTTTGAAATGCATACATTACGCTCTGGTAAAAAGGTTATACTCGTATTAGCTAGAGTCATTCTGATTTCGTTTAAACTTTATTTGGAACTATAACGTCTCTACGAAACGCACATTGTCTAGCAAAGATGTTGATCGAGTTACGCTACGAAGAGGCGCCATTACAGTCATCATTCCGGTTAATACATCTAAAACATGGCAAGTGTGTACGTACGAGTTAACAATGCTTCGAACCGTCCGAGCTAACATTAGACACCGTATCCCGGGTGTGTATCGTTGGTGTTGGTTGAGCAGCCGCGGTTACCTGCGTCGTGGTCGCGGGCGCGCTGCATGACGGCGTCGCGGAAGCCCTTGAAGTAGGCGAGGTCGGCGTCGGGCGGCAGGCGCGCGGGCAGCAGCGCGCGCGCCGCCGGGCTGCCGGGCCGCGGCGCGTGCGCCAGCCCCAGCGCCGCCGCCTGCGCCGCGCTCAGCCCCGCCTCCGGCCCGCCCGCCGCGCCTGCACGTCGCATCGCACTTGTATTGACTTCCGTAACATAGGTACGCACGACACCGTTTTTATCGCGCGAATAACTAACTAGTAGCAAATAACTCTTTTTTGCGACTTCAATTTTTTTTTACCGCTGACCGATTATATTACTTGAGAGATGATTTCGTGAGGCAACCATCATATTCAGGATGTTACCATGACCCAATAAGAATAAGGGTCCCTGCAAAGGCTGCGCAGGTCAAACGGAAGTTGTTTCGTGTTAAAACCAGTATTGAAGTCATAGCTACTCTTCTTCTATGCGTAGGACGCAACCGAATCTAACGTCAGGAGAATTATTGAAGATGGAATGAAAAAAAAAATGAAATATAGAAATACTAATTTTCTAACTGAAGGGGTACTTCCGTGGTTAACAATGCCACTCTTTATTTGACCACGTCCACGTGCTTTCGCGCAAGGCTTCACTCTCGTGGGAAATTCCTGAAAAAACCGTACCCTATATCACTCCCGTAAGTCTTCTCTGTATGTGTGCCAAATTTCGTAAAAATCAGTCTAAATTTCGTAAAATTCAATCCAGTAGCTTTTCGAGTTTATTCGTGATACATACATACAAATCTTTCTATCAAAACAATGTGGACCACTAACCTCTCGGCATCATAACAGAATGCGGATAGTCCAGCAGTAGTTGAACCACCGCCGTGTGGCCTCCTTTGGCGGCCTCGATGAGGGTGGTGGAGTTGTCTTTCAATTTCCTGAAGGGATCAGCGTCGCACGCGAGCAGGAATTTGACCACGTCCACGTGACCGCCGGCGCACGCCAGCGACAGTGGAGTGTGGTCACCGTTTGCAGTCATACGGTTCACGTCGGCACCCTGGAGGATACGAAACACATACATATAATGATGTCCATATCCCTTGCGGGTAGACAGATCTAAGAGTCTAAAAAAGACTAGAAGACCTCGTTCAGGTGTATGGCTTAATGATGGAATTGAGATCAAAATAGTGTCAGGATGCTAGCCCATCGCCTACAAGAAGCATCACAAGTTAATTAGCCTATTAAAGGATAGGCCTTATATTACATCCCCGAAAAAGAGTGGTCCTACTTTACAGTACCGCGAACCAGACGGCATTAGTAATACATTTTATTTAAAAATATTGTATTTAACACATGGTTACGTCTGTTTCCCGAATCTGTAGGTACTATCTTTCCACTTGGGCGAGATTCTTGGATAGTTCCACACACATAAATCTTTACATATGAGCTCCTTGATTTTTGTCTTCACATTTGACCGATTAGTTCAAATTACAATAGTTTTTAATGTACCCATTCATAACACCAAGTAAGTATTTCCCTAAGCAAGATATTTGATTAGGATACAAATACATAGTCTGTGTCGTTTTCAGGGTAGACAGAGCCAACAGTCTCGAAAAGACTGAAAAGCGCTGTTCAGCTTTATGACGCAATCGAGTTAAGATTCGGATATAGTCACGTCTATATCCCTTGCGAGATGAAGCCAGAGCCAACAGTGTCGAAAAAACTAAAAAGCGCTATTCAGCTTCATGACAGAATCGAGTTGAGACTCAGATGACGGGCCCACCGACCTTGCCGCGCAGGAACTGCACGGTGCAGACGTGTCCGGCGCGCGCCGCCTTCATGAGCGGCGTGCGGCCGCCCTCGCTCTCGTGCTCCAGGCGCGCGCCGGCGCGCAGCAGCAGCTCGGCCACGTCCGTGTGCCCGTTCTCGCACGCGTACGTCAGCGCCGTGTCGCCCGTCTGCGTCTGCGCGTGCACGTCCGCGCCCGCGCTGATCAGGTACCTTGTAGCACAACACAAACGATTCGTTTTTATTCTATTTATACACGTTCAGTATGCGACGGAACCTCTAATTGGGTTGTGCTTATAGAAGACAGTGACAGGCGATCGCCACAGCTAATAAATGGACAGACGAAGTGTGCCTAGCCGCCCTCACATTGCGATCCCTAGAGACTCATCCGGGACCTCTCCAACATTTATGGCGAAATCACAAATTCCCATGTAACCTACGACGTCCGGGCAATATTTCCCCCCGTCACCGTAAGAGAATCGATGCAACAAGAGACAGCATGAGCGGCGTCTCTTGCGTCTAGTCTGTCTGCGAAGCGACATCCACGGATTCCCCGTAACCTTGCAATGATAATCGGGCCACATAGTTATATAATTTTCTGCAGCCGTTGCGCTTTCCAGGCCACCATTTCTATTGCTACTGCTTTTTTTTAGCAATTAACGGATTTTATCTTGTGACTCAGAAATAACCATTCCACACCCAGCCCTCTGCTATTTTAACAACTGATTTTTATCTCGTAACTCACCGTACGAGCTCGAGGTGACCTTCTTGAGAAGCCTCCATGAGTGGTGTAGAAGCGCCTAGCTCCACATCAGCGCCGGCTTTGATGAGGAAGGCGGCTACTTCCAGGAATCCGCCGCAGCAGGCCAGCGTAAGTGCCGTCTCCTGCGTTTCGTCGGTTTGCGCGTTTATGGATGCCCCCTGACCGAGCAACAATGCTACCATTTCTTCGTGTCCTATGGGTTAAAAGGTAGTTTAAAATCGATACTATTTACTAAAATTAACATTTTATCTATATTTCATTATCTTTATTATAAATGGAAAAGTGTTTTCGTTTGTGTCCACCTTTCACGCTTTACCTTCATGACCAACATCTCATAAAAATTCCAGGATGCCTTTTATTTCTTCTACTAGGAAAGATCTCCTATCTGGGAAAAAGTACTATTCTCGTAGAATTTGCGACAAATATTCACTGTGCGCTAGTATTGTTTATGTTTGATGATGAAGTACTGACTCACCCTCTCTAGCAGCCTCCATAAGCGGGGTGTAGCCTTCGTCGTTGACCTCCTCGATGTTAGCGCCTCTCTCCAGTAACAACATGGCCAGTTCCACGTGTCCACCGCATGCGGCTAATGTAAGCGGAGATTCGAAACTGTCCGTGGGCATGTTCACCTGAAAGTAATATAATAGATAATATAAGATTGTAATTTATTCCAACTTGTTCACATTATGTGCCGTGTGGTTCCTGGCACCATTAGAAAAGAAAGAATAGGACCACTCCATCTCTTACTCATGTCGTAAAAGGCGACTAAGGGATAGGCTTATAAATTTGGGATGCTTCTTTTAGGCGACAGACTAGCAACCTGTCACTATTTTGAATCTCAATTTTATCATTAAGCCAAACAGCTGAACGTGGCCTATCAGTCTTCTTAAGACTGTTGGCTCTGTCTACCCCGCAAGGAATATGGACGTGATTATATGTATGTTCACATTATATATTATACATGATCAAACGAACTTACAAGTGAAGTTCGATCAGTATTATATGAGTCACTTTTTCGAAGATATAGATAAGGGAATATATGTGTTTTAATACATATATTAGTTTAATTGGTAGTCCTTTTATTGTTCGAGCAAATCGCACACTATTAAGATTTTTTTTTTTTTTTTTTGTGTTGGTCACCCCATCTCGTTGTGCCCCACTCCGTGCCGCTGCGCCATCTTTAGCTCATTCTTTAGAGTTTCTCAATCTTTGGCAAAATTATACATGGGGCGCGGTTGGGTGGGAGCTTCTATATCTTCGAAAAAGTGACTCATATAATACTGATCGAACTTCACTTGTAAGTTCGTTTGATCATGTATTATTATTTCGTCACTTTGTTCGAAGATATAGATAAGGGAATATATGTGTTTTAATACATATATTAGTTTAATTGGTAGATGTTTAGAGATAGATATTTTGCCGAAAGTAAACACAAATTAAAATAATCAACTTATTTTTAGATCAAAATGTGCTGTTATATTCATAACAATACTAATACATTTTTATTATTTAATATAAATGCAAGAAAATTAATAAGAGACCGATATAAGAGACAGTTAAGAAAGTGGACCAGGAAAACAAACTGATTGAGCAAAGTTATTCGAATCGATTAGTGGTCGATCATAGAACTTAGCAAATGTACTAGATGCTGACGTCCAACCCGCCGTCCTGCGTATCACATCAAGAGAGACGCCCGCGCGCTTGGCCGCGGAGGTGGAAGCGTGCCGAGTGCTGTGCGCACTGAACATCGACACGTCCACCCCGCTCTCGGCTAGGACCTGCTTGATCCAGCGCGCGATCGTCTGGCTTGTTGCTGGCTTGTGTGGTGGCTTGAACGTCAATAACAAGTTTTTTACACTGTCGTTTCTTAACTGTTCAGTTCTAGAAATGTAATCTTTAATAGCGGTAGCTGGACATATGTCCTTATTGTCATGGAAAAAAGGGAGAATCAACAAAGGTTGAGACCGACCAGGGCCTGAAGTTTTTATAATATCAGAAATGATTATAGTAATATTGTCAGAACAAATTTTTATATTATGGATTTTGATTAATGACAGCGTTTGTATTCGGTGAGCTGTACAAATTGCTAATAGAATTGCCAATTTCTTTGATAATTTTTCCAATGAAATTTCGTTATGTGGTTTCCACAGAGCTATATGATTTAAAACTGACTGGGGATCCCACGTTCCTATGTATTTTGGGACAGTGGGTCTCAGTTTATAAACTCCTTTAAAAAACCTAGAAATAAGATTATAATTACCTAAATCACAATTTAACAATAAACTCAATGCAGATCTATGGCTATTGAGTGAACCGTAAGCTGCACCTTGATTATAAACCTTTGTAAGGAATGACAAAATGACAGACTCTGAAGGAGTGTCATAAGGATTTAAATTTAAATCATTGCAATATGACCACCATAATTTAAATGTGCAGCCATATTGTTGTAAAGTATTTTGAGCTAATGAAGACAACATTATATCTAGAGCTTCGTCCGGGGTACCTTTCCTTAACAAAGCTTCCCGGAGAGCTTCGCTACACCCAGGGTAAGTTTGAATTGTTGTCGTTTCCTGTAAATGAAATTTACGAGATGATCATCGGCTTTGAAATACAAAATACTGGAGATGCACATGTCTTTTAGAAATGGGAACCATGGCTGTGAAGGCCAGTAGGGGAAAACTAATATGCCTTCTGCTTTGTCTGCTTTAATTTTATTTAGGCATTTCGGTATGAGACTAAATGGAGGAAATGCGTAAAAATAATATGGTTGCCAGGTAAAAGTAAAAGCATCGACTGCGAGGGAATCTGGGTCTTGTTTCCAAGACGCATACATTTGACATTTAGCATTGGCACGAGAAGCGAAAAGGTCTATGTCAGGTGTACCAAAAATATCAGAAATATTACGAAACGTTGTATTAGATATTTCTAATTCCGTATCTACATTTTTATTACGGGACTCTTGGTCAGCCTCGATGTTATCTTTAGTGTTGATATAGGAAGCATAAAGCCATATCTTTCGGTTCTCGCACCACTGCCAAATTTCTTTGGAAATTTCATTTAAGTGTGGAAACTGAACTCCACCCATACGATTAATGTAACTTATAGCGGTGACATTGTCACATCGTAGCAAAATGGCACAATTATACAAATCTCGGGCAAAGGTTTTTAATGCAAGGAAAGCTGCTTTTAGTTCTAAATAATTTATGTGGAAAAGTATTTCATCAGATTTCCATTTACCCCCTGTTCGTGTATTATTACAAAATGCTCCCCAACCTTGTCTAGATGCATCGGAGAAGATCTCTAAAAGAAAAGTGGGTTTTTCCAACTGATTTTTAGAGGTAAAAATATTATGAGACCACCAGAGTAGGTCAGGTAAGATTTTCTCCGAAGGAGTAAATTTTGCCTTATAGTTATTATTGTGTTTGTGTAAAGCTATATGCTTTTCTCTTTCTAGAGATTTTGTATACATCCAGCTATAACAAATAGCTGGGCAAGCTGCTGTCAGTACACCAATTAAGTGTGCAAATTCTTGTATAGTAGATCTAGGTAGCAATAAATATTTTTGAAGGAGGGTAAAAATATAATTTTGTTTTTCTAATGGTAAACTAATAGACATTTCTACAGAATCGAAAACGAAACCCAAATATTTGCATTTTGTAACGGGTTGAAGGTTACTCTTTTCATAATTAATAACAAAACCGAGGCACTCTAAAAGTCTACATGTTTCAAGCACGTTTTGTTGACATTCCTCCCGACTAACTCCCAAGCAAAAAATATCATCAAGATATGCCACTGATTTAAAACCGCGGTATCTTAGATAACCTACAACTACCTTCATAATCTTTGTGAAGGTTCTTGGTGCCACAGAAAGACCATATGGCATGGCATTAAATTCATAAGTAATTAGCTGAGAATTTTCTTCAAATTGGAATCGCAAATATTTTTTATGACTATGATGAATTGGCACTAATAAGTATGATTCCTTCAAATCAATGGTAGCCATGAAGCAGTTTTGAGAAATCAAAAGGGCTGCAGTTCTGTAGTCTTCCATTTTAAAATGCAATTTTTCTACAAATTTATTGAACGGTTTTAGGTTCAAAATAAATCTACTAGAACCATTGGGTTTTGGTACCAAAAATATGTTAGAAATAAATTGGTTTTGAGAGGGTTCACAAACGGATATGGCTCCAAGATCTAGTAATTTTTTAATAGATTTAGACATTTCTATCCTTTCTTGTGGTAGCCACTTTGGCTGCCTACCTGTCATCATCTTTACTTTTTTACAAAAGGGAATTTTGAAACCGTAACGAATCCAATTTAAGACGTGTTTGTTTTGGGTAATATTACACCAACAATTGTAAAAAAATTGTAATCGACCTGAATGTACCTCTATGTCCGAGGGCTTGCACGAGGAGGCTTGTTCCAAATCCTGGATGGGTTGAAGTTGCTCTGTGCAGACGTGGATCTCGTCGTATAAGGATTCCTCCTGGAAGTACCGCGCCCCCCCCTGCTTGCCACCGAGCGAGAGGGGCCTTTCGAGTTTCCCTGAGATCTAGTGGGACGAGAGGTAGACGATCCTGGTGCAAGTTTATTATCCGGTTTTTTTATTTGAGAACCCTGTTTCTCAATAGCTTTTGACGCCTTAATCTTATCTGGTAAATCAGCGCCGAATAACGTTTCGTCGCGATCAGTGTCTTGGATGAGGTTAAGGAAAGATTTTTCTAAACCTTGGGTTAGAGACTTTTTACGGGTCTGGGACTCAGCTGCGTGAAGGTCTGATAAGATTCTGCAGGCATCAGATAAATATTTTATAGCCTGTATTTTGTTATCGGAAGTAAGCAAAACCGTCATTGCCCTATTTATGGCTGTTAGACCTATGCCTAGTTGCTGTTGACCATTTTCAATCTTTTTATCCCGCGCGCGGGCAAATTCGGAGACTGCAGCATTGATTTCTGGGTTTAAAAGGGGGGCTCTAAATAGTTTACAATTTTTAGGAATTGCGTATTCTTTTAACAATTTATCTTTTTGTTCCTTTTCAACCAGGCCTTTACGGAGAAGAGGAGCCCATCTTTGGGCTAAGTCTGGGTGAATGTCCTCTCCATACGCAACTTCCTCTTGAGCGGGTTCCCCTAATGCCATTAGTATATCAGGATCTAATGAAGACAAAGGCTGATCATCGGTTTGAGGGTCATCTGGCAAGGGCACGGCCTGATCAGGAACCTCCGGTTCGATATTGGCAGTGTTATTGTCAGCGTTTTTATTATATTCGATATCTAAAAATAACAAGACAAAATATGAGGGTAGGAATAAAATCCGCTGAACTTTTACATAAGGTTAACTCACGGTTAACTCGATTGATAAAAATACCCTTTGGTTAACTCACGGTTAACTCTAGGGCTCTTATAAACTTCTTGGTTAACTCACGGTTAACTCTGAAGTTTCAAGGTAATATGTAAGAATGAATATTTGCTTACCCGACATATTGTCATCATCTGATGAATCAGAATAAATAATAACACGTTTGCGGCGCTTAATTTCTTCATTTTGAAGCTTCTTAATTTTTCGTGAATAACGTGCAATTCTATCCTCTGCACTACGCTTCGGCATTTTCGACGTAAAATAATAGTAGTACGACGTGTGCGTTCCGTTGCGCGCACAATAAAAGAATGAGCTAAAGATGGCGCAGCGGCACGGAGTGGGGCACAACGAGATATGGGGTGACCAACACAAAAAAAAAAAAAAAAAAAATCTTAATAGTGTGCGATTTGCTCGAACAATAAAAGGACTACCAATTAAACTAATATATGTATTAAAACACATATATTCCCTTATCTATATCTTCGAACAAAGTGACGAAATAATAATTATATATTTAAGATCACATCATGATTCCACCAATTATGTAAGAAACCTGTGTCTGAGAGTCCCACTCTACGTCCCCCCCATTCCGAATCTCAAGACAATCATGTTTACCTGAGCACCAGAGTCCAACAGTAGCCTGGCGACCTCAACATGTCCATCCATGCTGGCCTCCATCAAAGCTGTATGCATCTCATCGGTCTTGTGTTCTCTATCTGCCCCGGCAGCCAACAGGAATCTGACCATGTCCAAGTGGCCCTTGTAACACGCCAGTGTTAAAGCAGACTCTTTGAACTCGTTAGAGTGGGTGTTAATACCCGCTCCGTGGTCCAAGAGTATCTTCGCGACGCCCACGTGGCCGGCAGACGCCGCCTGAAAAAAACAAATTAGTCAAACTAATACAAAAGTTAAAGGACTGGCTCATATTTCAGGGCACATTCAAAAACGTCGGACGTATTGCTTAATTGACAGCTAGGTCTGCTACAAAGCTGGCGCTAGTTTTCATATATTCCAATTAATGAATGAAGCGATAAAAACATATTTTCAAGTTTTTAAAAATTAGTACCAAATTAATTCCTTTCTTTTTTTGGAATGTGTGTTCCGTGACATATGCTTCAGAACCTTTAAAGCAGGGTCGAATTTACCTGTTGATGTCCTGTCGATTTCAGGCTAGATCTTTTTCTTTATAGTGCATATATGAAATAGGCGATCCCTTTTATTTTCATGATTGTGTATGATACCTACAAATGTTTTACCTGCCAATAAGAGACATAGTATATAGAGAGGTAGTCTCTGCCTACCCCTCCGGGAAAGATGAGTGATTTTATGTATGTATGTATAAGAGACTTACCTCCATAAGTGGTGTGTGGCCGTTCTCGTTGTGGTCCTCGACATTGGCTCCGTTCTCTAGCAAGGCGCGCACGCATTCCTCGTGCCCTCCCGCACAGGCGTACATCAGCGGCGTGTTTCCGGATCCCGAAACTGCATTCACGTCCGCTCCGTGCGCCAAAAGTAATCTAACGATGTCCACATGACCAGCAGACGCTGCCTCCATCAGGGGGGTGCAATCGCCCTGTCAATAAAAAAATTTTTAATATTCACACACACACACACACACAACCAGTTGCAGATATCGACCGCGGGTATAACCGGCGGATAAAAGATGAAAACAAGAAAGAACAAACATTTGGACAAGCAACATACCTTAATACCACGATCCTCAACGCTAGCATGCATCGCCAGCAATACTTGCGCGAGTTCATAGTAGCCCGCTGAACAGGCGAGGGACAACAATGATTCTCCCTCCTCTGTTGTCTCATGTACGGACCGGCCTTCTGTGAGGAGCTTGCGAACGGTGCCCACGTCACCGTCCGAACAAGCCTCCGCCAACGATGGCGCGCCTTCTGTGCCTGAGGCTGCAACTGTCGGAGTCGTGCCCGTTGCCGTCGAACCGCATTGTGTTCTAAATTCAAAATCTGAATTAAAATCTCCATAGACAAATGATGAAGATATAATAAAAAAAGAAATAGATCAGATAAGATCAAAGCTTCACGAATCACGGTCTACCGCGTCTCGATCGATTACCAAGGAGTTTCCTCAACCATAGTAACCAAGAGACTATCGGCATGTATGACTCAATCTCGGATTTTCATCATGTAAAATGTAGCAAATTATACTATTTACGAGGGAACCATACACCAACATATGTACAAGGCATGTGTTTTATTCCCACTTTAATTAATTGAAGTAATAGATACATTGATAAACTCATCATAACATTTCAACTATTCTAAAGGTTTAACTAGGCGATAGATGATTCGAATATGGATATATTCAACTATAATTTATATCATTTGACAAAATAAAGATGATTTGATAAATAAACAAGTACAGGATAACTTATGTTAAACAAAATGCATTCACATAAATACATAGGCAAAATTCAAGATTTATAGACCAGATCGTGCGTCACAGAAACATTGTAATTCACCGATTCTTATTTTTAACGGTAGCGCACATCCGGAAATAATGTGTACTGTTAAACGTATATTTTAACTGTCTGATTGATACAGTATAAAATATAAGGACTTGTGAATACCCATGAAAAAGATATAGGCATTTTATTTTGTTAGTTTTGAAACCACAACAAATAGTGAAATAATGTTAAAGCTGCCTTAACTAAAAAAAATATTAAGGTTGAAGATTTTTCATCATTTAAATTTTCCGTAATACAGATGTGTGTATGTGTTCCTGTAGGCAACTTGACTTCATTTGATTAGAACACTACATAATATTATAAGGAAGATATTTTTATTGTTGTGATTAGGTAAGTTCTACCTTTTTTAAAGTACATGAATATTCTTTGTCCAGAAAATTACAAAATCGTAATTTTTTTGCAACCAATTTTTAAATTTTCGTGGTGGCTGGTTATACAATACTTTTAGTTAAGTCCGTTTTTTTTTGCAAAAAAGATATAATATAGTATACTGACGGTTTATCCTGATGCTGATGTCTATGGTGCGCGGGCGGCTGCTCGCTGCGCATGCGCGTCAACGCCGCAGCCGCCTCGTCTAGAGCGTTGGACACGGATGATGTCAGACGCCGGAGCACCTCTGGGTCAGCTAGATGTTTGCCCTCGCCGGAGAGCTTACCGATACCTGTTAAAAAAAAAGGATTACACATAAACAATCTCGAAAACTAGACAAGTAACATAATAACTGCTGGATTTGAAGATTTGAAGCTTGAAATGCACTCAGACTGAAATAAGCAGTGGTGGGGAGATTTTCTGGTCAATATGCGGCCGCACTAATCTAGCTATCGTAAGCTATGACAAAATATTTCGTGGTACACAAAACAGGAAACTGAAAACGACACTAAATGTGGTCTCTAAATTTTTACTGATAAAAATTCCCCTTTTTTATTAAGTCTGGAACTAAATCATTTATAGTATAGATCATAGTTCTGCATAACTTATACAGTACCAAGTAGCTTAATGTTGCATACACAGATGTTGGTCGGGCGGGGAAAGGCGACCGCCGCACGCACGCATATACGTGTATGACAAAATTAGTATGTTTTATTGCTATGTTAATGGTATGGAATTGAAGTTTCACTAGTTGTGCTGGTTATTGATATGAGCAGTGTTTACTTGTCTGTGTAGTTATGTTTATCAGCCCGCATTTTTCCTTCGTACAGAACTTGGAAATGTATTATAATTGTCATTTTCAGTTTACTGAATAGTCACAGAGTGAAATGCTTTTTAAAAGGCAAATTTAAAAACACAAATTATAAAATCAAATCCCATTCCCTTATATTATAATTTTATATTCCATATTAATCTCTTTTGTGCCATAATCTCATATTATATACAGTAAAAACGGATTTTAATTTCTCTGGAAATAAGAAGACTACGCAGCTTATCCTAAACAATGGGGGAGCAATTTGTAAATATTAGTTTCCGCAACCGAGTGTAAATACAAAACTTGATATTAATATTTGAGTAACAAATGACGATACAATTAAGCAAGTATGTAAATGAGCGTGTATTGTCATCAGACAAAGCGGATCCTTGCCCGCAGGTCACGCTGCAGCCACGATACATAATTCCACTTTAATTAGACAGTGATTTGCTCTTGATAATGCTTCGATAGGGGTACATTTTTTGTCGCCAGTATGACAACCATCAATTATGGGGTTGCAAAGATTATTCGTTTGTGAAAATTTCAATCAGTCCCATTTCTACATCAGTAAGTCTTTAACTTATTTTATTTAGTTATTTTTGTCTTCAAATATGTTTTCATGATGTTACTACTGGTTGAAATTGCGAGAAGATATAAGTTACTTACTTTATACTTGACATTTTAGTTGCAAGTAATTAGAAACCCATATACCTACTCATTATTGATTAAAGGAGGAGATTTTTAACACAGTCTTGCTGAAGCTGAGGTAATTGAATTTTCCACTTCTTATCAAATTCTAAATATATGTTAAAAATAGTATAGCCTTTTAATTATTACGTCACCTTTAAATATTTACATGTACAACAAAATTTCTTAATATACTCGTAAAACTGTCAATTCACCTACAATAAAATGTATTTAAATACCTAACAATAGTATTACTTGCTTTTACTACATGAGAAACAAATGGTATTTCGCTCCGGTGATGTAACATCGAAATATCGAAATGCTAATGTTTTGAAAGAGCCGAGTCAAGCACGCATCGGCCGCGGCGACCCCCCAGTGAAAGTGTCTAAGGTCAACATTTTATAATGTCGGAACAGATCATTCAGTGGTTATGGAATTAATCATCAATATGCGGATTAGTGGGGAAACTGGCTCCGGAGTCCGGAGGAAGTAATTCTCTCGGTTATGAATGCGGGTCCTTCAACTGCCGCGTTTTTAACCATTTACAAGATAAAACACTGAGGGATTTTGATGTGTCATTTTTTATATGATTTTGTAATGAATTTTATTTACTTTTTTTATAATGATTTGTGATATTTTCAGATTTCATGAAATCTGTTTGCTAGGTACCAAATTCAAAAGACATAAGGATGTTTTAATTTAGGATTGTTATAACATACAATTATTGTCACTTCTTAAGTAATATCGCCCACTACATATTTCTTAAATTATTTCAAAGCAATGCCGCTTACGACTGATTAAATGAAACACTTTACTTCTACGCTAATCTCGAAGAGCACATTAACTTAAGGGTGCACTCAGGTTGCCTCCGATGTGACACGTCGTAAAAGCTAATACGTCCGGCGCATCCTGGCTTATCGAATATCCGTAACTTTCTGCTCATTTCTAGCAGAAACTAAGGGCAGTTCTCACTGAGGCGAGACGTGACGCCACATTTGTTAAAAGAACGGCTGAAACTTTTACTACTACATGAAAATATACAGAAGCCTCACGTGGTCGCCTCTCGTCGTCTCAATGTGAATTGACTTTTAAATAAAAAGGCTAACAAGTTGATCTTACTGTCACAACTCTCTCTCATCTTGTCGTGTTCCCAGTTGCACCCTCATATTATATGTATCATAACATGCTTAGGCTTAACACCCACTGGGTGTTGCTCCTTAGTAATAAAAACAATAAACAAATAATGATAAGGCGTGGACGTATTAATTGGATATTCCCTTTAGCTCCAATAACATAAATATTTTGCTACTAGGATCAGCACACGGATACAATATCACCTGTTTATTTCCGAGTAACTACATATATAATAATAAATTGGTTAAGAATCCGACGAGCTTGCTTGAAGAGACTTATGAATGCGGATGAAGCGAAAGAAATGCGCAGGGATCGTGGCAAGTCGAAAAATGTAGTCTCTGCTACCAGGCGTGAGTTTATGTACTAGTTAAAAAAAAATAACTTCCGATTGTTGTTTTTGTAAAGCTCGCGGTTATACGAGCTTAGAAACAAACAGAAAAAAAGAGCGTGTGTGAAGGAGGAGATAAAATCTTTTGCATAGTTTTCTTGTTTCAAATATTTGGAATGTTTGCAATACTTAATTTTGAGAAAACTAGAGGTGTTGGCCTGTTGGTAGACGAATAATTAATCAATTTTCATTTATTTTTAGTATAAAGGAGAAAGTCAATTATGTTAGTTCGGTCATGCAATGACAACGGAAGAAAACAACTTGTGAAGATACTCGTAATGCTAACAAACCACGGATTTTAACCAATGTCATATGCCTAGCTAGCGGGCATAGACTCAGTTGAAACAATGGAGGGCATGCTTTGAAATTTAAACATCGGATGTTTTTTTTAAGAAATAACAAAAAATATTTCTTCAGTTTATATAATTTTGATGTCGACGGTAGTTACTATAGTTAAAACGGCAAAAAACTTTGCTAGTTAGTAACTTTAAGCTTATTTCGAATGAATCGAAAACCGCAGTTTATCAACTAGTGTGGCTGCTTCGAGAGGGAACTCTCATAATAATTTCGAACTTTCACGTGCAGTTAATCCAATATATGTATATCGAAATAAAGTTACGGGATTTGCGTTTGACGTCACGTGTAGTGGAGTTTGCACAGCTGTCTGCAGACCAAGGGTATGTTTCTTACGTTTTCACTGGTAACTGCTGCAGCCGTAAAGAATGCTATATTTCTTTTATTTTGTTGTTATTTATCAAAACTGCCTACTTTTTGGATCATAAGAAGCTTTCCGTTTCATTCATCAATCAATCATAAGAAGCGACATTACAGATTTGAATTAATAGTAAATTGGAAATTTACGAAGTACTCATTTTAAACTTTTCAAAATCAGTACGGTAAATAATTTGGTGTCTTCCATAAAAAGGAGAATTAAGTCTGTAGCATTTCAGGCGCCCACCATACATATGGATAAGTTACGTCATAGCGCCCGGGTGGCCGCCGTAACGCGGAGCAAATATTCACTGGAAAATACACGCGCACTCTAAATGTAGCAGACGAAGGATAATCTCAAAGATAAGGAAAATCCTGACATGCGTCCTACAGAAAATGAGGCAGCCAATCGCAAGTGATATATTCTATAACCGTGGTCTTCTGTGTATACTCCGTACTTTAATGTTTTTCTTTGATTGTTTTATATATCATGTTAAACATTTTCATATAATGGGATAAGTGTTCTACTACACGTTATTATCTTATTGCCTTTTTGCGGTTTTGCTTCTCCTTCGGGAAACCTCTGTGACATGAAGACTTCAAAACGTGTCCCGCCTATGCGTTCTCCAATGTGATAATATACTCGTGGTGTAGTTCATGCCGCCACATGATAGTGTAATCAGATGCTAAAATCGCATGATTTGAAGGATGCATACAATGCTGTCTTTCGGCTACGGTTGGAATTTAGTTGGCAACGGCATCCCTTTAATGTAAATGTAATTGATACAACAATGTTTGATATTCTTTGTAACAGCTGTTCGATTAGTAAGTAGTATTTCTTTGTCTCATATCTTCACTAAGTATTTTTAATTTATGCTATACTATACAATAAGAGTAGAATTGATTATTTGCATGATTACCATAGATTAAATATCAATTAATATATTGGTCGGATGTTATGCAATTTCTTATAATTTTTTTCTCCCAGCGTTCTGGGCACCTTATTCGGGGGCAACGACCTACCAGGTGGCTGGCAAGAGGCGAAGCGGTACACAACCTTTTAGAGTAATCCATTAAAATGGTAAAAATAGATGATAATTAACTTTGTAGGTATACAATACCCCATCATTTCAATCAAGGAGACTTTACGCCTTCGTTTCACAGTAGCTTCTGTAGGAGAAACAATGTCGGAACTAAAACAATGTATACTCTAAGCTAAGCTAGGGTTGCCGGATTGGCATTGGGGTGACATTTTTCGTTACTCGAGACGTTGGGGTATTACATATTACATTACAGACGGAATAATCCTTATTTTATCGTCTATTACAAAAAATACCTCCAAAAACAGTACACGATTGGGATAGTGAGTCACAATCCAATAAACCAGACATACATTTTTGTCCGGACAGGCAACCAAAAAGCCGGACGCCTGGCAACCCTAACTCCAGCTGTGTTGCGATATAGTGGAAGCTAAACGTCACAAGTTAGCGAGCAGCCAGCCACAGTCATCCTAAAAATGGGTTAGCGTGTCACTGCATTTAGTTATCTGTGAATGTCGAGCGCTGACGAGGGAGTGATTCAGCTGTGAGGATCGTTGGAGAAGGTTGGGACTGTTATTAGAATTAAGGGACTACAAAGGTCAAGCGGAAGGTATATTGCCGAGGAAGTGTATAGTTATTGTACTGATACAATTCTGAATGTTATTCCAAGGATCGGTTTCGGCAGGCTTTTGACTTTAAAAACATTTCCTTTGAAAGATTGTCAAGCATTTTATAGCATCTAAAGTTTTTGAAGCAAACAGACGAGAATGCAATCGGGAAAAACGTTATTATTTATTTTTCATATGGGATTTTAAGATTGTTCTTTAATATAATAGTTGTATTATAAAAATGTGAAAAAAAAACTTTGGTTTATTTCTAGGAGACTTGACTAAAATTAGGCACATATCATTCTTAATTACCTAAATTTACTATTGGGATAATGATAAAACTGGTTAAAATAAGAAACATGCATTAAGTTGGACTTTGAACAAATCAGCTTTGATCAGGCAATCTAAACTAAATATCACTTTCTTGTCCATTTTTGAAGTAAGGCATATAATTACCTAAGCAGTGCGTGGGAAAATGGCGATGCCATGTCAATTGCATTATGCACGGAATATTAATGAGATTATTGCTGCATCGATGTTATGATCTAACTAAGTAATAAAGCTTTTTGTATAGGAATCCTTAATACACAAACACATTGTTAATATAATAATTTTCATTCATTCATATTTATTTAGGCTTTACCTGCGCGCATTTAGCGCCACCTACAAAAGAATATAGGTTTTTCGCAAATTCCATGGAAACTATAGTTTTTATCGGGATAAATAGTACCCTGTATCATTCTCAAGACTCTTAATAAATATATTAGTACGCAGACTTTCAACAAGATTGGTTCAGAAGACAACGCGTGAAGATACAACAAACAAATAAATTTACCTTCGCATGTATAACATTAGTTGGGATTTATATATGTATTTCAAAGATGTACACAGTCCGTGTTAAGAAAAATAGAACTATCCTACGCTGCTCGCATCCATATTGTAGTCTCGCAACGTAAATTCATTTCATTAACTGGACATGCAGCAACACATCAAGCTATCCAGTGCGAGAAACTCTTCGCCTGAGAAATATATATTGGAATGCATTAAAGTTTCGTGCTGTCGTCTGTACGTTCTCGATTCGATCCCAAGGCGACGAAGCTCAAGCGAAAGTCGGATGGCCGGAGTTAGTAATGTCCGTTCTATGTAATGTTACCGCAAGTTGCATACATCCTGCGGTGAATTTGCCATTGCAAAGTGCAACAATCTCTGCTATTTTTAAACATTTTCTAGTAATAACGTAACTTTTTAAATATTTATACGGGCTCTTATATTATGGTGATTGTTTTTCAGACACCAGTTTTATTAAAAAGAAAAATATAACTTTTTAACATATTAAAAATCACGCCTCTTTCCCGGAGCTGAAGCAAGGTCGTCGGTTTCAGATACTTTTTAAATGTGTTCATTAACACGGTAAAGATTAGTGTTAAATAAACATGAAACTAAAGCTCTATTTTTATGTCAAAACTCCAGATGCCCTAGACGTATCGATCAGACCTAACCTCGACCTGTAGGGAACACAGCACTGGGTCTTATGCTATAATTAATTGCAAAATTAATTGCAATAATTGGTTTAAAAATTCTAATATTAAATTTAAACATGCTTTTTCTTCTTCTTCGATGAGATTTTTTACATTGAAAATTGTTTTTTACATACATATAATCACGTCTATTTCCTTTGCACCCGCATTGCTAACAGCAATAGAAATTTCCACGTTCAGCTGTTTGGCTTAATGATTATTTTACTTTTTTATTATTTTTTTTAAATTATTTTTTTTTTTTTTTTTATTTTTTTATGTTACAATAAAATAGAACACAAGAGTTTCCGTGAAAATGCAATAGACAAATTAACATACCTTTCTTACCTACTCAGCACAGAGTAATAAAGCGGTAAGTAATAAAATAGCACTAAAGTTCAAGAAGACCTTATATTTACTATTCCCGAGCTTATTTCATGTGTGTCAGAATGGCGGGTGTACCTCACGGATTTTAATATCTGTTTTGGATTAAAAACGTACTTGATGTGTACCTCAGTGTACCTCTCCTAAAAATCTGTGTACCTCCTTCTATGTAAAGATTTTAAATAAAATAGGTACACCCGCGGTCCTGACGTCAGGACCGCGGGTGTACTTCTAGTTAGCACATGTAGGTAAGTAAGCTGTATATGTAGATTTGGTACCTCTTGTGTACCTGCAGAAACAAATATTAAATAAATAAAAAATATTAAGGGTGCTGAGAAAATGAAAAAAAAAGTTTTTTTTCTTTTTCTCAGCACTTATTTTATAACTTTTATTTTATAAAAATAACTACGGTATAAGTAACTAAAAATAAATTAATTGTAACAGGTGTCATTAATATAATTTATTTTAAGTAATTAATACTGTAGTTATTTTTATGTAATAAAAACCGGCCAAGTGTGAGTCGGACTCGCGCACGAAGGGTTCCGTACTATCATTTTTAGTATTTGTTGTCATAGCGGTCAGTACGGTTTATTTACAGCCTGGAGACAGGCGGACAGACAGACAGACAGTGGAGGCTTAGTAATAGGGTCCCGTTTTACCCTTTGGGTACCTAACCTTAAAAACGACGTCATAGAAAAAAAAATGTTTTTTTCATTTTCTCAGCATCCTTAATATTTTTTATTAATTTAATATTTGTTTCTGCAGGTACACAAGAGGTACCAAATCTACATATACAGTTTACTTACCTACATATGCTAACTAGAAGTACACCCGCGGTCCTGACGTCAGGATGGCGGGTGTACCTATTTTATTTAAAATCTTTACATAGAAGGAGGTACACAGATTTTTAGGAGAGGTACACTGAGGTACACATCAAGTACGTTTTTAATCCAAAACAGATATTAAAATCCGTGAGGTACACCCGCCATTCTGACACACATCTTATTTCGGATACAAATTTAATAAGTACGGGATGCAAGCCTGACTTACGAAAGAAGATGTACTCATACATACATTATCACGTCTTTATCCCTTACAGACAGACAGAGCCAACATTCTCGCAAAGAATGATTTGAAGTCCACGTATTGAAATTCAAATAGAGATAGGTTGTAAACTCATCCCCCCAAAAGTAGAATCTCAAGTTAAGTAGACTTTAATGACATCCATGGGAAAGAGATGGAGTGGTCTTATTATAATATTAATTTTTAAAGGACGCGTCCATTTTAGATAAAAACATCGTTTCAATGTCTTAGAGAGAATTTCGCGGTACACGACAGCTGACCTTTAATAATGTAAATGTTAAACTTTTAATATCTTCATTAAAATTAGTCGCAATCGCAATTGTATTACGGAACATATTTTTATATGTACCAAGGTACTGATCCAACTTTTTTCGCATCCGGTCACAGACGCAGGTAGGTTCTCGCAAATGCTACAGTTGTTTTGTGTACTTTTTCCGTTACTGAGAAGAAAGTTACATACCCCATGTCTTTCTATGACGAACAATATAAGGCCCTTACTTAGAAGAAATTCTAATATAAACAATTATAATATAAACAACAATTCAAAACTTTGCCAAACACAGAATTTCTTCTAAGTAAGGGCCTCATGATTTGACCCCATTCATCTGACTACTAAGCTTCAATACCGGTGGTCAGTTGAGGGAAAAAAATTTCTTATTCAGAGTGGAGATCAATTAGGACCAATTCATTCCTAATAATCAACAGCTGAGAAGCATCAACAAAGTATAATAAGAATAAGATTAAAAAAGGTTTCAAAAGCTTTACACGAAAACTTGCACATTTAGGCAACTGATTGTTATGACCATGCATGATCCAATATGGATTAGGTTAGGTTGACGAGGGATTTAGCATCTCCACACGAAAAAAGATCACGATCGTATTTATCAAAATTGAAAACAAATGTTGGGAAACTTGATGTATGGTTTACTATACTATAGTCATAGTAGAAACAAAGATGAGAAGGGTGTTCTTCTTGTCTTTGCTACATCTTTCCACTTAAAGTATAAAGATGTCTTTGCGACAATCGTGTTTGGAGATATGTACATGATGTGCATGTGATAGCGGTCGCGTCAGAGTGAGTTGCCTTCACTCGCCACACACGAAACGTATCGATTTTTAAAGTTTCAAATGCTTCTCTGTACGACGGTTGAATTGATTTGATTAACATAGTTTATTTAGGCTATAGATCGAGCTAGAAAAAAGGGGCAGGCAATTTTTTTTTAAAGCGGGTTTTGTAGGATTGTCTTGTGGATGATGAAAATTGCCTAAGGGACTGTAGGCAATAGACTTCCAACTTGCAACGATCCCTGCATACTTCTTTCGCCTAAACTAAAAGGGGATATATGTAAAGTGAAAATTCACCTTCAGTCAGCCCAATAATTTACAGAAGAGTAGTGAGGCATATGATTTTTGATAATATGTACATTATTGGGTAGTGTAAGGAGAATATGTAAACCAAAACGTCATTACTTTAATCACCTTATGCAAAGAAAATAGTAGAGGAAATTTTTAATTTTACACGAAAACAAGTTTATAATAAAATCTCTACATCGCCTAGACTTTGTATAGAAATCTAGTTTTTTATAGGCTTTTCATGCATGATAGTTACTTATAATCAGAAATAACGGAAATGCATAAACCATTAATCGGTGACGTGCATAGCCAATTTTGTAAGGTAGGCAAATTTACTTGTTTTTTTTTTATTTTAATAACTATGCATGTAATTTTATATAATTAATATTTTTCACTTCATACGCCTAATTTATTGCATGTAATTTCCAGATCAGGTGTGACTTTGAACGACGTTTTTAAACGATTTAAAAAAGGAGCCGGTTTTAAATTCGACCATATTTTTTTTAAATCTATCTCTCTTCTTTGCATATTCCTGTTTGTCCCCGGAGAGCTGATTATTTGTATTAATGACATTGCGGGTCCTTGGCTACAGAGCTGAGCGACTGGTGAACATTAAGAAGTATTTATGCTATGTTTTCAACACATTATTGTTAGGCAAAGGGTGACACCGACCTTTTTTTTAGTTATGAACAGAAGAGTGAAGTGACTAGAAAAGACCAAGTGGTCAAATCAGATATATATCTTTTTGACTTGAAAATAAATGTAGTGTGCTGACTTAAGATTTTTTTTATAAGACAGTTAGTACATTCCATAACATAATGTCAAATTGGTCTCATCTGTTATGTATACAGAATTAAGAGCAACAGCACAAATTGAGATATGAAATTTCCAGACTATATTCCTAAATAAAAATGTTGTAACAAAAAGAAAAATAAAATAATTAGGTCATTAAAAATATTCCAGACAGAACCAGTCAAGTGATTGTCTACAAACAAATATGAAAATAGTTTATAATAATTAATATTAAAAAAAAGTCTTACCGGCAGCCTCCAACAATGCTTCAAGCCTTGCTTGCATTTCGGGGTCGACAGCCCTCTCAGGGTCGTCATGAGAGAGTAAGAATTTGGATGACTCTGCACCGCCACCTTCTTCTTCCATTTCCGCCTGTCAACACAATCGATAGGTATTAATACAATATTTTTTTTATACAGGACACATATTATACAAATTGAGCCCAAAATAAAATTAAACACTTGTTATGATACAGTAACAATAAACCAATCTAGGCCAATCTGCAAAAAGTTCATTTTTCCTAATGGCCCAGGTTGAACCTGGGACTTTGTATTTCAGAGGCAGGCAACACAATAAATAAAAGAATAAATCATGAAAAACATCCCCAAGGGTTCATCAATCCAAAATTTAAATGAATCTGGCATGTTTTATTTTTGTACTAGGTACCTACAAATTTGAACTTTATATAAGAAAAAATAATTCAAATATGAAAATTTATCTTCACATAGAGGAGTAGGAGAAATGTATCATGCAGTTGTATTTTTATAGGTGTTTCCTTGCAAACTTTGTGTGTAATGCAAATTAGTTATTTAAATAACTCATATGTTTATAATCAGTTAACTATTTTTAAATTGTCATCCTGTCAAAAGTAGAAATTTTGTTGTTAAAAACTGTAATGGTATTGCCGGACACCATGAATAGTGGACTTTACTTATTATTGCCACATTAAATTAAAAAAAATTGACATTTTTGATTGCCTCAGATGTAACAAAAATATCCTTGTCAAATTTTATAGGCTAAGTGAAATAAAAAAAAAAACTAAAATAATTACAATGTGATAACTAAATATTGATAAGTTACAAACTGAAACATCACTCGGAAATTCATGGTTAAAATACAGTGAGCCAGTAAATTGTGTTAGATATGTTTTTAGTATAAGTTTACAAATAAAATAAAACAATATAGGATTACAAGATGCACAATTTTAAATATCTCATTATAGTTTATTAGTGATGTTGAGAACAATGAGACACAGCTTGTTAGAATCACGAGGACCATTCAACATCAAGAAAAACAAAAAAAGTGGTATCTGTCCATAGCACACACATTATGCAGATTAATTGTAAGTCACTCAAATGGCAATAGCTATTGGTGTTGGAGAAGCCCTCTGCACTCAGAATGGTTGTCTTTGACTTACCAACAGGTCTGGCCTGCTTAGGCACAAACAAGCCAGCAAGATCTATAACACCAATCAGAAATATATGAGAAGTACTGACAATGTGGTGCGTTAGGACGAGTGTACGACTATATTTACTGTCAATGGTCCTTGTAATTCATCAATAACCATCAATTTTGCGCGAATTTACAATAGGCGTTTTGCATAATCTCCGCGCGCGTGGACTTGCACGTCACGTTACTAATGTCCATGTTACATTAAAACATACATCCAAATCAGATTATTTTCATGTTTACATCAAAACATTGTGACGAAACGCCAAAATCACTGATTTACATAAAATAATGCATGTGATCCAAGGAACATGGCCACCGTAGTTCGAACCTCATCCAAAACACAAATAGACAATGCAAAGTATCTGGGGTAGATAATGACTACAGTATTGCAGAATGAGAAAGAATCAATTAAATACTGTCTAGGTGATGCTAGCATAAATAATTTCATGCATTACTCAGTAGTACGTAGTACAATATGACTTTCTGACGTTTTACGGAATATTTGGCAAGCAACGCACTGTAATGGGAATATATAATAGATAAGCACTTTGCAATGTGCTATATGAATAAAAACAAGTATTACTGTAGATATTTCATGGAAAAGAAATTGTATGGTCAGATTAGACATGTACAAGATGTCCCTTGCAGTATTTAGAGCGGTACAGATAATCACATTCCCTCACTGCCACCGCCTCTTTTGAAAACAAAACACGTTTTACCTCGGATACAGAGTCATCCTCGCTTTCCGAAGAATCGGACATGTATTTGGCAGGCGCTCCTGAATACGTTTCGGTTTCAGATTTGGCTGGACTCGAAGCCGAACTCTGAGGAGTGGACGATTTTACCACATCAAGTTGCACATTCACCTTATCGATATTTCTGTTTTCAGACTGTCCAACATTCTGCATTTTTGTCCTAATCCAATGAAACTTAATTAGTCTTTTAGTATCAACACTTTATCTACGTCAGTAACACGTTCTTATATTAGCAAACAAAATTTATTTCGTCATTTAGTCAGGTTGATACCCGCCATGTCTACTACTATGGCGAGTTCCCGGATGCTTCAAGTAGGCCTTCCTTACCAATTATCTCCCTCTGGCGGTGAAATTATGAAACTTTGTGCTGCCATCTACTTCCAAAAATGCAAAATAGTTGACAATAGAGTAGAATAACTTTTTAATATTTTTTTAAGAAAACCTAATTTTACTACAAAAAAAAAAGCAAAGTATTAGTTATAGTAGTTTCCTCGCACTAAGTAGTTACTTAGTCTGAAAAAGTTTCAATAGTGAAATAAGAAATTAAAAATAAAGCTTGTGGAATGTTATGTTCCCTTTCGGTTATTAAATTAAATTAATATTTTTTTCTGGCAATTCATATAATACCGTACTACAATATTGACCAATCCACAGAATCAGATAATAATTTCGCCAATAAAAAAATCTTAACTTTGAATATTGACCAATGACAGTAAGGTACGAAAGACTGCATTTCATAGACAAAATAAAAAATATTCACAGGCAAAGGTATATTAATCGAAAAGTAATCGAATACATACATACATACATAAAATCACGCCTCTTTCCCGGAGGGGTAGGCAGAGACTACCTCTTTCCACTTGCCACGATCTCTGCATACTTCTTTCGCTTCGTCCACATTCATAACTCTCTTCATACAAGCTCGGCGGTTTCGGGTACTTTTGACCTGACCCTTTACCAGGACGTCCTTAATTTGATCAAGATACGTTCGTCTAGGTCTTCCCACTCCGACCTTTCCCTCCACACTCTCCTTGTGTTAATCGAATACCAAATGAAATAACACTTTGAATGGATAAGGCACCTCAATTAAATTGAGGATTGAATTGATTTTTAAAGGAGTAAATTTTACTCCTTTAAAAATTCATGTCACCGAACATACTTTGTTAATCATTTTATGTGCAGGTTTTCTCATGGTTATTTTCCTTACCGTAAGAGTATCAGTTAGTATTCAAACTAATTTACATAACTTTAAGAATAATCATTGATACATGGCTGAGGTGGGATTTGAACCCGTGCTTTTCTGCGCATCACGCATTTTAACCGGGTACCTTATTTTGAACACCGAGGCTCTTCCAAAAGAAATGACCATGCCTATGAACAGCAAAGTAACGAGTAAAAATCTGCAACGAACATGTATAAGATGTAACATTTAGCAATATGATTTTGCTTGCGACTTCACAGTGATCCGTTTTCCTATTTTCAAATTCAAATTTTTATTACCGTAGGAATTCCAAGACATTCTCGAAGTGCTTGCTATACTGTCTTAACTATTCCAAATTAATGATATTAATAGTTTTATAGCTTTTTCTCTCAGTTTCGCTATCGGTATCATTTGTTGCAAGTCCGTGGAAATTATATTTTTATCCCGGGAAAAAGTATTATTTCCACGGGATAGCGTCCTGGGCACCTAGGTAAACAAGATGCTATGTATAGTGACGGTTTTGTTTTAAACTTTTAATTTCAACGTCAACGTTGTGTCAAGTGTTAGCCAATTTCTAGTTTATGCGTGATGCTTGAATATACCGTCAGACAAAAATATATGACAGTTTTAGATTCGGTATATGGAAACCTAATTTGATTATATTATTAAAAATATTCAGCCTTTGTTTCAAGATGCATAAAATTTTTATTTTAACATTTTTTGCAATAGGTCTGGTGAATACGCGGCTTAATACCAACAATCAATGTTGCCAGTGATCTTTTGAGAAATGTCAAATTAGCAAATCTTGAAGTCAATCAGTGTCAAACAAACATGTGTCAATTGCAAAGTTAAGAGATTGTATGTCGGATCGAAACAAAACTGTCAAAAAAAGTGAAAACGAAAAGAAAAACGGAAAATGGTTGGATAGGCCAGGTCCAGCGATGAAGACGCTTATTGAATAATAATAACAAGTCGTCGATGCAGTCAAAACTAGGCAAAGGTGTTTACAACCATCAGATTTTGTGTAATAATGTCAAGTGTACGAGAAAATTCAACCATGATAATAAATAAAAATCAGCTGATAATTATTTCTTCTCTTTTAACGTATGTTTACTGGTGATGTGGTTGTCAGTTCATACCATGAGTGCCTAAGAGGCAAATAAAATTATGGCAAGGGACGGCGACTTGCCTACAATATTCAATCCAAAGCGGGTGCGCGCTCCATCTGTGATAATAACTAGTGAAGAGGCTGTGGAGAATGACCGCAGTGCTGGAGACAGCGATAGGGACCGCCCAAATGGACCGCCGACTCCGCTCAGCCCTAGGGCTCCTCTAACGCCTCAAGCTTCGATTTGCTCAGCTCCTCCTTTGACGACGCAGCCGTCGCTGCAGCAGGCTTACAGTGAGTCTGCGGCTAGTAGTCAAGATGAAGAGAGGCAGTTACGGGACAAGAAATGTCCCAGGTCTTGTTGCTCAAGATTTGCTAAGAAGGTAAACCATGAAAGTTTGGCAGCCAAATTTATCTATTTTATCTTATAGTGTACAATATTTATTTTCAAAAATAATCAGTGTATTTTAAAATTTCGTATAAGAGAGGTAAGCAGTCTTATCTATCTAAGTTTATAGGGTATATGTTTCATCTTTCCTCTCTATGATAAATGTGTCAAAATGTCAAATGAAACTGGTCTAAGTGAAAAGGTAAACCAAAGATATTGAGAAAATAAAAATCTTCTTCAGCAAATATTCAACCACTGCTGACCATGTGCCCCTCAAATATCTTTCTACCTCGATCCAACAAAGGTGTTCTGGTCCAAGTTATAACAGCATGGGTTTTTATGTAGTCAGACCAGTGAGCAAAGAAGACTTATGCTTTGCCAATATTCCTGAGTAGACCTCCAGCACTTTATATTTTACAATAGCTTTATTTATAGCCAATATACTTAGGAACTGTGGTACATATTTTCTGACTATAGGATGTTATTTTCAGATTTACTATGGTATTTGTGTGACAGCTGTCTTAACAGTGTCATGGGTGACCGCAACTCATTGCATCAAACACATGTACCTACAAAACTATCCGCTGAATAGTTATGGAGTCATTCCTAGCATGGAGCCTCCTTATGTTGTTTTCAACAATTATACTACTAAGATTCCCAGCCATGTAAGTTCTTTTTCACTGTATGAGCTTATCTTCAATTAAATACTTTATAACATAGTATATTTTGTATTTGTGCCGTGTGGTTCCCGGCACCAATACAAAAAAGAATAGGACCACTCCATCTCTTTCCCATGGATGTCGTAAAAGGCGACTAAGGGTTAGGCTTACAAACTTGGGATTCTTCCTTAGGCAATGGGCTAGCAACCTGTCACTATTTGAATCATCAAGCCAAATAGCTGACTGTGGCCATTCAGTCTTTTCAAGATTGTTGACTCTGTCTATCCCGCAAGGGATAAAATATTGAGTTTAAAAGAACGAAAAAGAGAAGAATGCATAAAAGTAAAACAAGAAGTGTTGCAATTTTTTATTTTTTTTATTATGTTCCAAAGATAAATTCTGTTTGTTACTGTGTTCATGGAGCATTTAAACATCCAATCATAATTGTCATTTATCATGGAGGAAATATAAAAATTAGCCAATTTCTTTTGCAGAACCAATACAATGCCCCATTCTTCACCGCCTGGTTTTGTACAAACTGGCTTATATTTTTCTATCCGCTGTACCTGATAGTGATGTTGATACACAACAAATGCAAGACTCCCAATGATATCGTGTTTGACGCATTCAGTGACTTTAGGGAGAAAGGATTCACATTTGGTACGTATGTATTATGTGAAATGATCAAGGGCTGTCCAGCCGTAATATAAGTGAATAAGCAGAGTGATATAATTACGTTTTGTTTATCCTGAGTGAAATATTATTGGCATAATACTTAAATTTTTTTATAATTGGCTAAGTATTAAAGTTTTCCTAACTTATGTATTTTCTATTTTTCTTAATAAGCATGATATTAGCTGTATGCCCGTCTGTCGTCCCGCCAGCCATCCATGTTTTTATGGTGACAAAAAGTCATGGATTCACCCGCAGGATTCAGGATTTGAACTAATGCCCGTCTCGTGTCCGTCACGTTGTGTGGTGAACCGCGGATCTGCCCGGCAGACAGATTTCTGTTGGGATATCCCGTGCGTGTATGGCTAGCTATTATGGCTGGCTTTAAAATTTCCGTGACGCAGCCTTTTCGTGTCCCTTTGTAATGCGACCACCGAGTGTCGGGCGCAATCTGTTAGATCAAATGAATGCCCTAAAATAAGGCCACAACAATAGGACCTAAAACATTTACTTTCCAGCTATGTCGCTAATCCGGTACTGAAATAATCTATACTAATATTATAAAGCTGAAGAGTTTGTTTGTTTATTTGAACACGCTAATCTCAGAAACTACTGGTTCGAATTTAAAATTTCTGTTTTTGTTTTGAATAGACCATTTATCGAGGAAGGCTTTAGGCTATATAACATCACGCTGCAACTATTAGGAGCGAAGAAATAATGGAGAATGTGAAAAAAATTGGGAAAAATTATTCATCCTTGAGGGCTTCAATGATGCCCAAAATAACTATTCCACGCGGACGAAGTCGCGGGCACACCTAGTCTATACTAATACAAATAAGTGTATAAATTTGTTTGTTTTTAAGAACTTATCTTCAGAAAATATGAATGAACATGAAAATTCTTTCACAGTTTAGGTTACATTATCTGAGACTGTGTATGTACCACGAGCGAAGCCGTGTGGGCCGCTAGTAAAGAGCTTTCCCTTGATTGACTTGCACGTTTCCTGTAGCCCGCTTCATAAGTCGGTGCGGCCTGTTCTGCCTGCTGTGGGTAGTGACCATCTACATGTACACATACTCGCTGAAGATCCTACTGTCAACTGATGTGGTCACGCTGTTCGCGACTAACGTCTACTGCGTGTACTTGCTGTCTTGGGTGATACTGCACGAGCAGTTTGTTGGAGTCAGGGTGAGTCACTTAATAAATCGTTACTTAAAAGTAAAGTAAAAAGTAAAAAGAATTTATTCAAAGAGTATAAGATATACTTAGGTAATAAGTCTGTGAGTTGGTGGCAGGCCTGGTGTTAGGTTTTTCGCAGCAAGTAAATTATCACTTACACCCTTACTTACACGCATTATTTTGTATTTCCTGATATTTGAAGTTATATAGGTACATAAATAAAATCACGCCTCTTTCCTGGAGTAGGCAGAGACTACCTCTTTCCACTTGACACGATCTCTGCATACTTCCTTCGCTTCATCCAACTTCATAACTCTCTTCGGTGCTTATTTGAAGTTACGTAATGAAAATGCAGGATATGCGTTAACATATATAAATTAGTCCTGTAAACTTTTATACTTAATGTAAACTTTTGTTCTATAGATCGTGGCGGCCATTTTGTGCGACACGGGCATTGCCCTCCTAGCCTATATGGACGGCATCACCGGCAGCTCTACGCTGGGCGGGGTGGTGCTCGCCGCATGTGCTGCGGCCGGATTCGCCATCTTCAAGGTTGGCGACCACACTAATGTAGGGGCGGCCATCTTCTCTGATACGGCCATAGGCGTCTTGGTGTATATAACAATCGTAGAAAAGTGAAATTCGGCATGTAGGTTCTTTGGGCGGTGTGGGAGAACAAGAGGATTCCCTAATGGGAACGAGTTGTATAACGTGTTTGCGCGTTCAACAAAATCTACATCTACATACATACATATGGTCGATATCCCTTGCGGGGTAGACAGAGCCAAGTCTTGAAAAGACTGAATGGCCACGTTCAGCTATTTGGCTTAATGATAGAATTGAGATTCAAATAGCGACAGGTTGCTAGCCCATCGCCTAAAAAAGAAACCCCAAGTTTGTAAGCCTATCCCTTAGTCGCCTTTTACGACACCCATGGGAAAGAGATGGAGTGGTCCTTATCTTTTTTGTACTGGTGCCGGGAACCACACGGCACAAACTCTAGTTACCAAACATTTCTTTATTGACACAGGTGCTGTTCAGAAAGGTGATGGGCGAGATGAATACAGGTCAGAAAGCCCTATTCTTCTCTATCCTGGGCGTGGTCAGCGCTTCTCTCCTCTGGCCCGTCTGCCTGGCGCTGTACCTCACCGGATCGGAAATGATTCCCTCGCACCGAATGCCGTGGGTGCATCTGATGGTGACCAGTGTTTCTTTACTGGGTAAGTTGTTGTGATAATTGTCTTTCTTGTGTTTTTTTTTTGTGACGTTTTTTTGAGGTAAAACGTCGCAGGTAAGAGAGATGAGAGATAATTCGAAGATCCATAGAATAACCACAATCTGCTTTGATTGCTTAGACTTAAAACATATTTGAATTCATTAAAGTATTACCAAGGTACTTACAAATATAAATATGTATATTCATTCCAAGGTACAAAAATATAGTCTGCATATTAGTATCGGTATTCTATCGATTTCGATTGGATGAATTTGTTTATAATTTTATTACTTAATTCTTTCTTACTTTCGCACACCTAACGTCAAGTGTCAGCATAGATTATCTAGAAAATGTAATACTTTGGCCCAAACTTTTTTTCCAGTGTTCCACCTGGTGTTCCAGTTTGGCAACATAATAACATACAATATATTTGTATCGCTCGCTCTTATCACGGCGGTCCCTGTGTCGGCAGGTTGGTGAATTTCATTTTTACGCAAGTTTTACCTAACACGAAATCTGTTTGGGTTATTTAAATGGATTATGTTTTACCTAACACTAACGATCTTTGGAATGTGTTAAAACCCTGGCTGGGATTTACTTTTTAAGACTGTAAAATATGTGCCGTGAGGTGCCCGGCACCAATAGAAAAAATAATAGGACCACTCAATCTCATTTCCATGGATGTCGTTAAAGACGACTAAGAGCTTTTATTTTTTATTATGGTGGAACATTTCATCATTTCCAGCTCTAGACGTAGTTCTGTACGACGCTCAGTTCGAAGGCATGAAGTTGGCTGGGGTGATACTGATTACCATCGGGTTCTTCCTCGTCATGTTCCCGGATAACTGGCCAGACTATATCATGAGGCTTTTGAGGTATGAGTTTCTGCTTTGTCCTTTATCCAATGTGAATTTTATAGACATTTTTCATACGGTAAGCTAATTCATGATTATTAACTTTAAACTCTGGCCTGGTAATCTTATAAGGTAAATAGTTAAGTTAGACATAGCGCTCTATCAAAATCACTGAACAGATTTAGCTGTAATACTGGTTTACAAGTGGTTAAATTGACATAGGTATCGGCCCGTAAAGGTATTTCAGAAATAATCGCGAGAGCAAAAGGTACTTCAGATCATCCTCCTGGCGTTCTTCAACTCTCTCAAGATGAGCGCGGTTTTTGACCAAGATCCTGAATTTAGTTAGTCAGGTTTTATGATACATTTCCTTGTAACTTGACCGCTAAAAGTCTCTTTTATTTATAAAAAACCCTATGGAAGTAAATCAATAGGTACAGGCGATTACAATCATTGTTTACTAATCCAAAAGATGGAGCCGCCGTCGCCAACGCGGCAACAACGGCTCGGGCCGCAGTCGAGACGCGATGGACTACCGCACCGGATACATCCGTTCGCACTTGCGCTCGCCGTCTGGCCGGGTGCGGTGACCGCCCGAGCCGGACGACGACCCGCAACTGGCGCCCGCGGACACATCGTGCATGTGAGGCGGCGGTGGGGGTGGGGATGACGGTTTCGGGCCGCTAACAATTTTTTTTTTCACATGAGGGATTCCAAATTTGGCAAAAATCTTGTTGCGTAATGGATAGAAGTATGCGGAAGGTCTACAGCTTTCTTTTTATTAAATGTTCTGAATTTAAATTCGTATGGATCCTTATGTATGTGGACGGCCTTAGAGCGACCATGAAAGCACCAAGGAGAATGGGACCCTAATTATTTGTTATCTTCGTCGACTCTAGTAACTAAACTTCTTAGGAACTTTTTGTGTTTCTAGCCTGTGGTTGGAGTAAAATGGACTTAGTTGTCACCTAGTCAACGTGTAGATCGTATTAGTATCTTAAGAATACCGTCGAGTCCACCTTGTAATGTTAATCTATGTCTAGTCTAGCATGTGATAGTGGTGTGGTGCGATTTATTAGGCCAGTCTTATGTTTTTTTTTATTTATGTACAAAAAAAGGAAAAAAATCTTATAGTAAATTTATATTATTATTTTTTTTTTATTTAAAAGAATGTATTAAATCTTAACCTTGTAGTTATTTTTTTAAAGAAAGTGACCTATTTGTTTAGGAAATATGATGAATATGTTTTTCGATATTTATTTAAGTCATTCACTCAATATGTACTTTACTGCAATTACTAAATTATGAACAAATTATTAAGAAATCTAGTTTCTATAGTCTATGACCGCTCAAAAATTATACTAATCTAATTACTTGCAATATATAACTGATGAAATTATGCTCACTGTGACTGCCTTATTATCAAAACATGTATAGGTTCCTCATTTTGATGAATAATTTAGTACATTGAATTATCTCAGGAAATAGTATAATACGAATTAAAAAATAAAAAATAAACGGTAATTGCACCTCTTCCATTCTATTAAATTGATGTTGTGATCCTCACTGAGTCGAATAGAGTAGGTTAGAAATCAAATCTAGAAATGGCAAGCGTATGACAAAAACTGGCTTTTTATAAAATCGAAATTTAAGAACAAAAAATGTTACAGTCCCGATTTTATCAGGCCATCACTGATAAGTATATTTTAAATTTTTTTATTGTATAATAATAAATATACAAAAAACCTAAATGTTTTAAATATTATTAACACTTTTTTTTGTTGATTTGTATAAAAATTGTTAAGTTTCTTTATTTATGTTTGTATAGGATGTAAATTACATATGTATATCCATTTCTGCATTCAGATTTAGACGCAAACTTACATTAATTGCAATTTTACTGTCACAAGTAATAATTGAATCCTAAAATCTAGTCAAAGTCTTTAGTCAGGTTAAAAGTAGTGATGTAAGTACACTGTCTTTATATTAGTTTGTCTATGTTTTTGTTAAGTAAGCTGATTTTATTTTTTTGATAATGTTAAAAGTGTATACAGGCTGTAAGGGTAATTCAAAAACAATGTAAAATGATACGTATGGATGTTGTTTTATAGATATGTTTTCGGTGTGGGATTTTTTTTTATTAGCATAACACAAATAAACGAACGCCAGAACGATGATTACTAAAATTTGTTAGTAGATGGTAGAAATAAGTCTCTGAAACCTTATAAACTGGTTGTATGTTAGAAATAGCTTGGTAGTTGTTGGTCAAAAATCGATACATTTTTATTTGGAACCGTGTATTTTTCGTAAGGCGGCATTTGTTTCATCCCCTCTCGAAAGCTAGTTTCGTGTGACCACGCGATTGCGTGTCGCACGGAATTCAATCTGTTTAACGATCTATAAGTGGGTGCGTGGCGTCTTAACAGAACCTATTTTAGATCAACATCACCTTGTAATAAAGAGAATTAATCAAATCTATGAATAGCTCACAAAATCATTATTAGGATATAGAGATTAAAGACGCGTAGTAATTAATAATAAAAATATGAAAATTGTAACTCATGATATAGATTGCCACGGAAGTGTTAACAATATGACAGTCAAGCTCTCCTTTTAAGAATTGGCTTTCAGTTCGTTATTTTCTATGCTCCATAATTTTACATTAATTGATCTATATGACAACAGGATGGCACGATGATTATGGTGTAAGTGCGAAAGGGATAGACGTATGTAATATACACCTGTCACAGATGAAGCTAACATCTGCAAATTATGATTGAGATAATTTAATTTCTATTTCTATTTCTATTAAAATAATTATTTCAGTGTTATAAATTGTTTTATATTGTTATATTTTATTTGGTTAAGTTGATATTTAATTATAGTATCTAATATAAATATATAACCTTTGTAAGCATGAAACCGCCCCAAATGTAGATGTTAACATTGAATCGACTAGCATGTAGATTGGTCACATGATGTTAGTGTAGAATTGTTACTTCAAAAGATGGCAATATTTTGTAACCAAACTTAAGATCGAATATCTATCGGTTTACTGTCTTTCTTAAAATTAAACAAACTTTTTCATAAATACGCGATTCCTGGATGAAGAGACAATAAGTAAAATCATCTTGAAATCTGTCTAAAAAATGTTTTGTTGAAACAATATTATCTTGAAAAATTTAACCTTATGGTGTAGATTCTAAACATAGTATAGTTGCTTTAAAAAAACACCTCAGATTGTAGATTAATACACAAAATGCGATCTGATATTTCTCTGCTATTCTATACTTTGATAAGTAATCACTAAAGCTTACTTATGATACTAAATTTCGTCCCATATAAAACGACAGTACAGTCAACGACAAAAGTGGACTTTATTTTTGTTGGCTTACGGCAAAATTAGTTACTTTTAACATTTTAAATAACTTTTCAGAGGACGTAGATCATCTCACCGATATCTCTAGGTAAATCTTGTTGTTTACGAGAACATTTTTCACGAAGTCCGGGGTAGTGGGGAAACAAATCAGAAACCATATCTTTTATGTTTGAAGGACACAACCATATCACAAGAAGCGCTATAACTTGCTATTCTTACTACTTCACTTTTGTCGTTGACAGTACAAATAAATTTAAATGACTGATTGAATGTAATTAAATGTTGTTAACCATTGTTTTGAATGGTTCATTTGTTACGTGCCTCGACGAGGCTTATAGGTTTGTTGTAATTGTTATAAGTTTGTTTATTCCCTACAATAACTAAGTATATACTATCCGCTTGAGGTCAGTCGCGTATTTTGCTTTATCTTTTAATTGATATATTATAGCCAAATTTTATACCACCACCAGCAGCAGCACCAGCTTTTGTTTATTACTAACTCATGCAAATGTATAAAATTTTAATTGTATATGTAATAACTTTAAAATTTCGAAAAATTAAATAAATCACTTTTGTATCTGCCTTCGTAGCATGACACGCGCAACGCCATTTTTTGTCGCGCGTAAAACTATCGCTGTCCCGTGTAGCTTCATAATAAAAAGCGATAGTTTATTGCGCGATGAAAACGGTTTAGCGCGTGCTGTGCAACGGGGGCTGGTGTCGCCTGTGTTTCAAGTTATCTAAAAGTTTAACAAACCAGAAACTGAATTTAACTTATGAAAAACAAGCAAAATTGGCTATTATACCAAGGTCGGAGTGGGAAGACCTAGACGAACGTATCTTGATCAAATTAAGGACGTCCTGGTAAAGGGTCAGGTCAAAAGTACCCGAAACCGCCGAGCTTGTATGAAGAGAGTTATGAATGTGGACGAAGCGAAAGAAGTATGCAGAGATCGTGGCAAGTGGAAAGAGGTAGTCTCTGCCTACCCCTCCGGGAAAGAGGCGTGATTTTATGTATGTATGTATTATGTATACCAAGGGGCTTATACAGGTTTTATGTAAAAGATGATCCTCTGGCATATTGATCTTTGAAGTTACCAATTTTCTTGATATGTTCTGTTTCTTGTAAAGTCTGAAAGCTACATTAAGCGAATTGCGATTGTAAGCAAATTTACGCTTATAGTCCCAGAGTTAGAGATTTCATTAATCTGATAATGACTGATTATTTCGATATAACACAAGTGATGCCAAATAAGTTAACTCGTTTTTTGGAAACAATTTAAAAACATATGAAAGCTACACAATACTCAACTGATATAGTTTGCTGTAGTTAAGTGAGCCGGGTAGCAGACCATGTGGGTATTTGTCAATATAATGTTCATCATTTATACATATACATTATGTAACAAAAATCCTGTCCGATCCTCGAAAGTCATGATGAGAAGCTTGTGTAAGTTCTATTCGTTGATTTCTCGATAGTGGACAAGTACAAAAATTTTCTTTTGGAATTGGCAACACTTTGTCGTTCGATTGTCAGCAGACGCAACCGCCGAGACAATGTTTTCACTTTATTTAAATTATAAATACTGCGGGAATTGATAAGAAAACTATTTTTTTTTTTATTATTGTGAAATGTAGTTTACGACATTTCCTTAGGTTTTTTTTTAATTTTGTCACTTGGGTATGCCCGTTTCGGTCGGACAGGATGTGTTACCTATTGTATATTAAGTATTATTTACAAATACGTAATGTTGTATGTTAGGAATTAGCTCAATTTATCTGTTGTGATCGAAGTTTTACTAAGACTACACTTTATGTATACATGGATGAATTTCTTTTGATGATCTCAATGCGAAGTAAATACAAATAATGAATTTAAATATCGATCTCAGATGATGATAAAATGTTGTACGCTGGACGTCGTCCGCCAGTCTTTATTGCTCGTTTTAATTGTAAAATTTTAAAGACTGAATTAAAAGGAAATTGATTAAAATTCAATTACGCTGTCATTGGTGTTTAGTCATTAGTTGATATTGGAAGTATTTATATTAACGTGGTAGTGAATAATAGGGTCGTTTTTATCGGTGTTAGATTTTAGAACGATTCATTATTGGCGCTGATAATTTTTGATTGTTTGAATTTCGACCAAGAATGTGCACACGGCTTAGGAGATACCTGAGCCACCTCCCATACATCAATTAAGGCGAGGAGGCAACTTTCTCCGGGGCCCGCCGTAATATTTTTTATCAGTTGTTGCAGATATTTCACTGCTAGGTAGGTACCTTATTTTGTAGCTAAGTGTTTTAAATTTATTCGTTTTTTAAAATTTATAATCTTTTTGTAACATTTTATCAAGGGATTAAAAATTGTCAGCTCCTATTTTATACGTTAGGACACGAGTTAGAAGCAACGTAATATAAAGCGAGTAGCAAACACGAGATAACACCTTGGCCCCTGTGATTCATATGTTAACCGTAGCGTACTGTTGGTTTAGAATAAAATTTGTAATAAATCATACCAAAGTTTTATTTGCAATATACCAAATCCTATCCAGTATTTGTATGAATTCACCTACGGCGTCCGTGCAACATGCGAACTATCTTTTTTCTTTCTCTCGCGGTCATTTTTGCGTTGAGGGGCTGGATCCTTTTTACTCGAACCTTCCCAGCTCCCTCAGGAAGCGAACGCCGTCGATGGTGAGGAGCTGACTTCGCTTAAGGTTCTCCGATTTCCCAGGAACCTCGTTCATGTTGAACTGGTAGTGAACAGAAATCTGAAGTCCATATTGTGTTAGTTACTTTTAAACTTGGATTCTTATAAGTGTTGATGCTAGCGACCTCTCACAGTCTCATCACAAATTCCATTATGCCATAAACTTTAACTTCGATTCTATTGTTATTTTTGGCACTGTTGTCCATTCGAGACGTCTTGGTTTATAGCTTTTTTTTTCAGATGAAGAAAAGGGCATAAAACGTTTTGACCTAGATATGTCCAAACGTTTCTTTTATGTTTTAACGCTTGGTGGTCGAGCAGAATCGCAATATGTAACAACCTGTCTGTCTACCCCTCCGGGAATAAGGCGTGATGTAGTTTGTATGCCACAGCTACAAACCATAGTTAAGCGTTATGGTTCACACGTCTATGGCATGTTGCATGCAGTAAATAAAAACAAAACAATGAATTTAAATTTCACTAAAGGCAGTCTTTATTTAGTCAAATTTATTTTAAGCCCTTTAAGGACAAGTTACTTTCACTTTAAATTACATGATTAAAAGCTTAGCTTAATTCCTTTTCAGCCTTTTCAAATTCCTATTGAAAATCATAGTTACACAATACAAAAATAAAATCATCATATCCATTCACATAACATTATAAAACGCAATATTGTAAATACAAATTATAACTAAATGCTTCATAATAATGAAGAGATCGTATAATAAACAATAATCAATCTATTTCGTAAGTCGTTACTTGGCAGTTACATTAAAACGTAGCTAAATTATCATTACTATATTTAATCACATGACTATCCTTGTGGACTAGTAGCATGAAAATATAACCAATCTGGAAAATCGATAAAAAAACAATTTTGTTTCCATCTCTTTTATATTAAGCCCATTAAAAACAGATCCGGAATAATTTAGATGTCATTGTCCCGTCCAAAGTTTTTTAAAGTCAGTATTTTATTTTCGTTACAAAAATACAGTAAGTTAATTTTTTCGCCTGGAATTTTCAGTTGGTTATATTTCCAAGACTAGCAGTCTTTCCCGGCTCGGTCCCACCGCCAGATGGTACCGTCGTCGCAACACGCCAATAGCACCTTACCGTTCCTGGACAGAGTTACCTGGAAACGATACAAGATGTACGGTTAAAGAAATTTATTCTCATAAAAGAATCTACAAAAAGAATTCACTTACAATGAGAACTTCAAATATTAACATTTAGTGGACGCGTTGTCGTTTTTTACAAGATAAGGAATTTTATACTTCATATAAATATATATTTTTTTGTCACACACACAAAAATAATAAAGAATGTGTATATGTAATTTTTTATGGGCAATAACGATAATTGGTATTGTATTGTCCACTATTGCACATATTCTACTAAATCCAATGATTGTTTTGTGATTATGTAGTTACATTTTTTTATGTGCATTAAAAGCTTACAAACAAACAATATATTGTGCCGTGTGGTGCCCGACACCAATACAAAAATGAAAAGGACCACTCCATCTCTTTCCTATGGATTTTATAAAAGGCGACTAAGAGATGGGCCTCATAAACTTGTGATTCTTCTTTTAGGCGATGGCCTAGCAATCTGTCACTATTAGAATATCCCGCAGGGGATATAGACGTGATTATATACATACATACATATGGTCACGTCTATATCCCTTGCGGGGTAGATAGAGCCAACAGTCTTGAAAAGGCTGAATGGCCACGTTCAGCTATTTGGCTTAATGATAGGATTGAGATTCAACTAGTGACAGGTTGCTAGCCCATCGCCTAAAAAAGAATCCCAACTTTGTAAGCCTATCCCTTAGTCGCCTTTTACGACATCCATGGGAAAGAGATGGAGTGGTCCTATTCTTATTTATATTGGTGCCGGGAACCACATGGCACGTGATTATATACATGCATGTATGTGTCCTTGTATGTGTTTGTGTTTGTATGGTGACTGTTACTGGTTCAAGTAATAGCCACGAGACGTGTGCGACGAGACCTGTCGCACGGCGGCCGTGCAGCGCGGGTGCACGAGCTGCGACACGCGCGAGCCGCCCGCCACGCTGCCCAGCTCCCACACCATGGTCTTGCCGCACTGGTTGCCTAACGCTATCACCTGAAATATAAACACGTTCGATATATATGCCGTGTGGTTCCCGGCACCAATACAAAAAAGAATAGGAACACTCCATCTCTTTCCCATGGATGTCGTAAAAGGCGACTAAGGGATAGGTTTACAAACTTGCGATTTCTTTTTTTAGGCGATGGGCTAGCAACCTGTCACTATTCGAATCTCTCTATCTTAAAGCCAAATAGCTGAACGTGGCCTATCAGTCCGCTCAGGACTGTTGGCTCTGTCTACACCGCAAGGGATATAGACGTGATTATATGTATGTATGAAAAGAATGCATTCCAAAGTTCCTCTCATCTTTGCGAGTGTCAAATTGAACTCTTGAATCGGGTCTTGAAGGCGGTGTTCAAAAATTATTAGGTTACAATTTTTTGATAATGTGGATGAAGTGAAAGTTTGCCGGGATAGTGGCAAGTGGAAAATTGTACCTAATCCTATTCCCGCAGAAAAAAGGCTAGGAAACATATAACTTCTTATCAAAACTTGTCTTTTCCAACCTTCTTTACCATCCTGACGTTAGGACCTCAGGGTACCAAGGGCCCTTGACAAGGGCCTAGATAGATAATTACACAAAGGGATTCCCGTCTCACTTCCGTGTATTTACGGTTTAACCTTATTTATTAATGGTGTGGTCTCCTCATTGCAATCGGAGTTTTTCGATGTGTCTCTCTTTATTTCTCTCATCTCTGCGTATTCACGATTGCACCCTCCATAGAGGTCTTTCGGGGCCCGAGGTCCGCCTTTTGACTTTTCTCTCTTTACTTGGTCCGGTTTTCAGCGTCCTTGGATTCAGTCCAATGGCTCTCATATCATCTTTTGCCACATCCAGCCATCATCATTTTGGGCTGCCCCTTCTACCTGGGCCGGTAACGTGTCTAAATGGTAGACGAGTCTCTTTTTATGTAGATAACTCTTTAATGGAAGTTTTAAGGAAGATACTATGCTTAGGAACTTACCCTTTGACTATAATCGACTGCAAACCTGATGAACCAGATCTCACATTCCTTGTAGTCAAACCGGTGAACGATGGTGACAGAGTTGTCTCCGGGGCGAAGCTCCGTGTCTTCTAAGCGCCCGGGCTTCCAACAAATGATTGCATTCTCACAAGACTGGAACAAAGAAGTTACAGCTTGTTTTGTAGCTACATATTTTAAAACCAAAATTTATTCCTGTTCTTTACAAGTACATAAAAATTTATTTCATTATTAAAATATTTACCTTTGACAAAATAAGATCCCCCATCCACCGCACGCAATCAACATAATTCCTATGTATATCCCTCGTAGAGAAATCTGGAAAGTGTTCCTTCAGCGAGTTGAACGGCCTGAGTGCTCTATGCGGATTAAAGTTGTAGCTCTGTTTGATAGCTTCATTCATTGACGGCTTATCCAGCCTCCACAGTTTCAGAGAATGGTCCATTCCACAAGACATAATCCTTTCACCCTTTAGGTCAAAGTCTGCACTTAACACTTCATCACGATGGCCTTCGACTCCTCCGAAGATGGCTATACACACATCAGTCATAATATTCCATAGTCGTAAAGCATGGTCTTTACTGGCTGACAGCAATAAGTTAGGATCTCTCGGGTGGAATTTGACTTCATTGATGGCATGTCCATGGCCAATGTAGTGTTTGATGCAGGTTTGCGTGGCCGGGTGGAATATGCGCACGATGCCCCGGGAGCCGGCCACTGCAAGAAGGGGCAGGAATGTGTCCTGTTCGTAGGACCATGCACATGTGTAGAAAATTTCATCTACCTGAAAAAAGGGTTATATATGTCACATGGTAAATAACAAAAACCGCAAGTTTATAAAATTCCTAGGAAGTTTATAAACTTTTGTAGGTTTCTGAATGAGTGATGAATAGTATTTTTTACATCCACATTACCATAAATAAGTAAGCGTAAACACAGTAGCATAACCACGCGTAATAATAAGTAAGCATTAACCAATGATATGTGCACTCTGAGTGGTTGAATAAGTGTTCCTTATCTTGATCCCATTGATCCCTAGCAGCATAAACAAATTAGTTGCTTGTTTGTTTTTGTTACATAGGTTTACTAAAGTAGACCCATAATAAGCAACAAAGAAAGTGCTTCTCTCAACATCAACCAATCAGAGACCTGTGTATCATTTGTCGTATTTTCAAGAAGCGTAAAATTAAACGTTCATCTGTAATTGGTTGAACCTTCAGAATCTTACGAACAACATAAGATAAAGATCGCAAATTGATAAATTTGCTTACATGTTTGCTAAAATATGGACTTAAGATAATACAATTCATTAGAATCCAATAAGTTTATAAATTTCCTAGGAAGTTTATAAACTTGCACTTTAATTATTAACATATTAGTAAATTAGTTTCAACAATTTTTTTCAACAACAAAAGCAATCTGTTTAAGTGTTAACAGACATTCCGCAGTAAGTAATGTAATTAAGTAATATGGTGTTATATTTATAAGTCATCTAGTAATTTCATAAATTTAGACATAACTTACGTCAGGATCAGCATAGCACTGAAGGAAATTAAAGCCCCCAGATTCGGGGCACTCATATATGGATACTCTGTTGCTTCCCACCACCGCGAAGATCTGAGGCTCCCCCTCGCCTAGGTGGTGGTTGAACTGGCAACCAAAGAGGGGCAATCCATGGTCTTCTTTTGCACTACAACTATTGATTGAGAAAAGTCTCAGATAATAAATTATCAACTTGTTTATATATATATATATATAATTTGGTCCTATAGGAGGCACCTAAACTGTTTTTCATTTAACTTAAGGATTATAGAACATTTTTCTTTTCCATAAAAAGTTACTATAATTTTAAGTACTTAGTTTTATTGATCAGAATCTTGATATCAGACCACTTGTTCAGTTATGATCAGTGGCATTGCTGATGGTTTTAATTATAATTATGCAGAGTTGTAATTCAAATTATTAGTCAAAAATAAGCAGATTATTAATTTTTGGCCTAAACGAAGGTATCATATCACAGTCATGGGCCAGGTGAGTCAAGCTTTTATTTTTGTGTTGTCTGGCTCAACTTGGAAGTTGTTGTCCTGTTTGATGTTTCTGTATAATCCAAATTTTATAAAAATATGTAAAGACTACAATAAGAACTTACTTAAACTTATATGGAGGTTTTACTTGTTTTGTTGTCTTCTTCTTTCCTCTTCTGCGCTTTTTCCCTCGTGAATTTGTTGGAGTCTCACTACGCGATGTGTTGTCTGTGTTTGAAGTGCTTTCGACGCTTGATGTGTCGTCCTAACAGTAAGCAACACAAGATATTAATGCGTGCGGTAACTAGGTACAACAAAGCATTATAGATCTTACAGTTTGTTATAGCATAAAATATGAATATAAAGTATTCAAATTAACAATAAAATACTCACCAATTGAAATATAGTAAGCGTGAAAGTTAATGTTTAGCTCGTGCAAGAATGTTTTGGTTATGAAATCGGTAAACACTTTATAGGCATTGATACTTACAGCTTCATTGTCGGAAATGTTCATATTTTCTCGGGGTATTATGCTAGTTAATTGGGCACTAATAAAACTATTCTTTTAATACAAGTATTAGCGATAAATTTAAAGAAAATCAAACATTATTATCTATCAGCTGACATAGACGGCGTCCTAAACGTCAACTGCCTATTTTAGCGGGATGCTAAAAATGCCAATGACACAAATTGTTTTTTTTTTTTTTCAAATTACTGCTACGGTTAATTTACAGAGGGACGGCTTTTTTCGAGTTTTATAAAATCTAACTGTTACAGCTACTATGTATTTAAGTACTCGTAGATGATTCTATTCATAAATACTTCTAATAGTGTCACGATTTGCTTAATTTGCGAAATTGGGAGGTTAGGTATTCCTCTCTCTCTGTCATCTTGGCGTGTTCCCAGTTGCACCCTCTACCACTAAACCCTGGGGCCTGTGGTCTGCTTACTTACTTCTCTTCTTCCACCGCGTTTTCAGTTCTAAGACCATAAGGTAGGTATTCCTGATAAATAAATAAAACTGTTTATCATACTAGACGAAGATTTATTTAAGTATCTTCAATGAACCTAATTATAAAATTTGTGTATTTTGAATAATAGGTACATATAGCGAATTAAATATATCACAGCCATTTCTTAAACTAATGAAGTATATGAACTTACAGATTACTTTTTATAGGTATTAAGTTAGGTTAGGTAACAATATGGTAAACTTATTAAGAATTTAAATAACAAAAATTTAAACGAACTAATATATATAAACAATCCATAACTAAATATAAATAATACTGATTTATTACAAGCCAGCATAAAAGGACCTGCTAACATACCTAAATGCTAAAGTAGGATTTCCCGCGAATTTGCTGTTCACAAAAAAATTCCGTTGATGTAAAATAATATGCTGCACGATGACGCTTTGGAAGTGGCAGTAAACTTAGTTTTAAGTAAGTAATTAATTCGACATCAACCAATGTTGTGAAATCGAAAGATATGACAATTTTATCATGTGATATTTGAAATGTTCCATTTATGAATTAAAATTTTGAATTTCAATACAAAAAATAAGAGCGGAGCTGCTCGTTGTGCTTAATTCACTACTTAATATTTATTCCCTGTAGATATTAGATAGGTACTTTTTTTTGCTGACTTCTGCATATCTTCGTTTCTTTTACATTCCAGTTCAAAACAAATGGACACTAAAAATCTACGATAGTAGTATAAACGCTGCTTAATATAAAGATGGAGGAGCACATGTGCACGCATGTCTTAGCGCCACTCGGAGCCAAGGCAGAAATTGGTCGACACGGGCGTAAACTCCAGGATAGCCTTGTCTGGCGCAGCCCCGGCCCCAGGATACGATACCTGAAAAAAAAAAGAAATTCTATTATGCTCTGAAAGAGAGTGAGTAACTACTAGTCTAGTACATACTGCATTTCATTGATTGTCATTGATCAGTGATTCTTTCTATTCGTTTACTAGGAATTGATTACAACAATTTCCAAGAGAACCTCTTAGGCCGAAAAGTTGGTCCGGCGTTATCCCGCTTTCTCAGTTATAACTTCGTATTTTACTTACCCACTACAGTAAAGTGAGGCTGTGGCAGGAGCAGCGGGCCTCCAGAGTCACCGGAGCAGGCGTCTCGTTCGGGTGCGTTTGCGCAGAGCATGCGAGGTGTCACCTTCCGGCGGCCGTAGCCCGCGCCGGTGCAATCGTCTTGTGTCCAGATTTGAACGTCGGCCTAGAAAAAAATTACAATCACCGAGTTGTGTATTTGTCGATCAGTTTTTAGAAATGAAATACTTGCAATGCATTATCATGCATTCAAGCTAAGTTTAGCTCCTCAGTTGTGTGATTGTGACGATGAGATCGTAGTAAGTGACTCTCGCTCTAATTGAGTGACACACTCCTGAGTCGTGGATAAGGCGGATTCCGGGCTTCTCCCCGTGGAGTTTACAACTAGAATAAACGCTAAGAGATTGATGGAGAGAGTATTTTAGGTATATAATTTTGTAATTAATCGTTTCATTTTGTCAGATATAAAAGAACAAGAACTTAGAAGAACTCCAGAGCAGTTTCTCACTTTCATTGGTATGCTGGAAGAAGGTCCCTTTTCAATGGTGCTGCCCCAACCAGATACAACTGCGTCGACACCTTCCAGGGCATCTTCATCATCTGAAAAAAGAACAACCAATCTTTGCATAGTGTCAAGGAAGTAGCTTTCTGAATTAAAATGAAAACAACTAGCCATTAGGTTTTACGAATATCATAAATCAATCATCAAAAGGTTAAAGGAAAAATAACAAATAAACAAACAATTTTATTTTCATCTTGAACTTGACTTCGCATTGACATCGGTGGAAATTTTCTAGAATAAAATTCACTCCAGGTCTATCGTGTCACAAAAAAAAAGAAAAATAATAATTTGTGTAACGGCGTCTAACTGATTGCTGGGAAGGGTTTAGCAAATTGAATGAGAAATAGCGGGAGCGTTACGTTACGGGTTTATTTGAAGTTGAATTGATATCTTAGATCATACCAGGCAAGCAGGCAGGCCTGTACAAGTTATCAGGCAGTGGCTCAGCCAGTCTCAGCACAGCTATGTCGTTGTCGTAGGTGTACCGGTTGAAGTCAGGGTGCTGGACCACGTGGGAGACTTCATAGCCGTCAGACCTTGAGTTGTTGACGTCGTACTCTCCGACTAAGACCGATAGCCGATCAGCTTCTATTCTGAAATGTCAATTGTAAGTTATAATATCACGCCCTTTCACGTTCCCCTACCCAAAATTTTTAACGTTTTACAACTTTTCACACGCTGTTTTTAGGGAATCTCCAGCCTGAAGCCAGCTTAAAGAGATTTCCATCTAGCTTTTAAATCTTTTTAGCTCACACGTCGAGAAAATACGAAAATAATTTCCATGGAGGACCAAACATACAACCCTATGACTCCAAAGGAATTACCTAATTAAACTCCAATTAACTCCAATATCAGGGATTTATGACAATTTATTTATTCATGTTATGTATGCCAGTGGCATAATATGACACTATAATTAGTACTTCATATATGCAGAAACTCGGTCAGCACGTAATGCCTCTATGCAGTTTCAATGTCAAAGAAAAGAATGGGTCAAGATCACATTTGTTGGATGCGCCCGCGATCCTTTTGTTGTGCGAATCGATTATTCCACTTGGACACGAATAGAATTTAAAACCGATACAAAACTGTTTATTCAAGGAAACTGGAGTTATCCAGTGTCAGTTATACTTTTATTTTTTACATTTAATATTGTAATATCTTTTTTAATATTGTGTATCGAACACATGGTACGGAGAGAAAGTCTCAATTATGCAGTTTTGTTGGTGTTAACGATTTAATTATTTGAGTAGTCATATGTTGACACATTTTGATTTCACTTTTGTTTAATTTTAACCTACTTGCTTATGTACTTTTTCTTTCACTTTTAATCTAGTAGGTAAATAACTTTGATAATGTTATTGTATATCTGAATTAAAAGACTTAAGAGATTTAAAATCTAATGTATCTAAAAGTAATTAAATTACATTAATATTGATAAGTATTAAATCTCTTAATAAAAATTGATTTTGTTATTATTTTAAATAAATATCCTGTAGTTGAATATTAAAATATTTTATCACTTATTATTTAGAATTGAACTTTCTCCATGATTCCAATTAAAACCGTTAAATCTTGCGCTTACAATTTGGACATTTCTTGGCCAGTATAGAAATAATTGTAAAAGTACTTATTATTAGTGAATAACCACATTGAAATAAAAGAACCAAACTAAAATGTTAGTGTGTCGTTGACACACTTCGACCCGAAGATTCAGAGTTCGAAGTTCGCGTCCTACACACAAATATTATAGATTAACGGTTGTTAAAGATAATGACTGTGGTAACCTTTTTTTTTTGTAAAAGTAAATGCGTATGATACAATATGAGAAAAAAAAGTAAAAGGCAAAACGAATTAATTTATTTGATCCGTTAGATACATTCTCTATCTATACAAAATATTGGCCAGTCTCAGTAACATTTAGGTTAAAATCGGACATTACCCAGATTGCTTTCTAATTCAGTAATTTTTTATTAATTAAGATTTTTTGTGAATTTGAAACGTTATTTTACATGTTTTGGAAAATTGAGATTCTTGGTTCAAAATCACTCGTTATCGTTGTTATATCTTAAAAAATATGTTTCAATCTCCTGAACTAGAACGTTTTTGAAATACCTACTACTGATATAAAAAAGTACCTAACCATGCAGACATTTGTCACTGTGCTGTCAGCCTGTAGGTATTTGCCAGCAGCATACATAACAAGTAAACTTGACTCCATTTAGCTAAATAGGTAAACTATTGAAATGCTAAACATTCTAGACCCATTCGAGGTCTATTGTCGCCTGTTACTCAATCTCCACATGTACGTTACAATAATGCAGCTTGCAATATGTTGCATTCTGCACAAACAGGTGTAGGCTTGCGCAACTAGAAAGTGGAAGGGTCACAAAAAGGTGCCAAAAGATTTCGTGGGTCGTACTCATACTTCTGACCCTAAAGGGCGAAAATTTTGTAACGAAAGAGAAAATGTGGAATGTAAAGACCTCATAACAGATGTTCAAGGGCATGCATAATGCATATTTGTCGATTAAATTAAAATAATTTGTTGTTTGAACATTTGTTTTTACTGAGTTACTGTCAATGAGAGTAAGGTAGGTATAATTTAATTGTGAATCATTAATGATCGATACTTGAGATTTATTGCCTGATGTAAAAATGGGGTCAAACCAAAAGTTTCAACGCATGATGGAATGCTAATTGTATTTCCTGCTATATATTTGACCCATGATCTGATTTCCCCGAAATCACGACAACATCCATATAAATTTATGCATAAAACAGGCGGCCCGTTACCGGCGCCCAGTACTAATTAGCGACAATCTACAAAAAACCAGAGTGACTTGTCAGTCTGTCACAATTCACAACTATATACGAGATAATGCATCCGTTATGCACCTGAATGATGGATGGCAGTTTCTGAATGCAGGTTGCGTTGTAGATTGATTGCCAAATGTCGGAGTTGCGTAATTTAATTCGCATAGTTTAGCAGAGTAAAAAGAAAAATTTGGTGTGAATTATCTTTTTTTCTTATAACACTTGATTTGAGGTGTAATGTATTGATACAATAAAGTAAGCAACATTTGTTACTTATAATGTACTTATGTTTGTTGCCGCTAAAGTTAATTTTTCATTGTATCTTCGAAAACCCTGTTGAAAATGATCACCAGTTTCAGTGGCTAATTGTTGACTTTCACCAATTACTATGCTCACTGCTCACCCACATTATTCTTCAAATAAGCTATTGTTTGTATGACATGTGTGAGCTTAATTAGTGAATTATGTGCGGTAAAATATTCATATATTCAATAGGAAATCAAATATTTAAAATATAGGTGTTGAAGAAGTTTGTGTGAAGAAAGAACATCTAGTTTTCTATAAACATATAGATAGTCAATTAGTTTCCTAGATATATTGACGGATTATATACCAGACTAGCTGTGCCCGCGACTTCGTCCGCGTGGAATAGTTATTTTGGGCATCATATTTATTTTTGCAAACATCCGCGTATTAGAAAGAACGCTGGTTCGCCGTATTAAATGTTTCGCTGCAAATTGCTTATAACGACTATATCTCAAAACCTATTTGTCTGATTTATATACTGTAAATGGCAATTTTAGTCTACATGAAAAGCCGAAAGTAATAAATATATTTATTTGGATAAGGATTAATTCTGAATTAAAGAAAATTGGTTTCGAAATAACTTATGTTTATAATGAAAAAATAATCTTAAAAATGAACATAAAAGTGGTTATTGTAAGTAAACCTTAAGAGATAGATATATGCTCTCGCGGACTTTTTTGTGGCAAAAAATGAGTACTTCACATCTTTAGTACATTGTTTTACTATATCGCTTCTTTAGAATTAAAGTGGCGTAATTCAAAATTTTAAGAAAACGAAATTCGTACATCAAACGTCTTAAAAAGATGTAATCTACCGGTTTATCAATATTAAAAAGACTCTTTTGGGCCAGAACGGGACAAACGTACTATTTCCGTCTCTTTCAAATCACGCGGTTACCCCGCGCTCCTTGGTTTTGAAGGAGCCCCTTTAGTGTTGCGTCGACAGAGCTAAACGCTGGGTCCTGCGCGGTTGCTCCGTGATCGGCGTAAACTGTAATCCGTCGTTTTAATACAAAACGCAAGGTAAGTTATTTGCACGATATTTATTTTTGTACTGACTGTTTTTGGTTTCGGGCGTTTTAATATTGAATTATAATAATATTTTCTTGACATATTTATATTTCCGTCATTATATTACTAAACATAGCATGAACGAATGAGCGTGATTATATGTTATGGCTTTACTTTACTAACCGATTTTGTGACTACGAAGACGGATACGGAATTAGGCTTATTATTTACTAAATGTTGTGTGGAATGGCAAGCTTTATTGTGATTGGGTCTTTTTTATTTTATTTCAGTTGAATTTTGAGATTAATAATGAAACGAGCAGATCATATTTTACAACTATTAAATAATAACTGTAATGAAAATAAGAGGCAAGAACAGTATGAAGAGATGGGAACCGGAAGTTCTGAAGCGTGTGAGAAGGAAAACTATTTACAACCATTGAATAAGGCGACGGATGAAGGTATTGGTATCAATTCTGTAATTTCACCGCAAGTCGGACCTGAACAGCGGATTTTAGCACCAATGTCACAGAATACGAGAGTTCGGTCTAGTAGTACATCGTCATCCAGTTCTACATCAACATCTTCAAGCTCCAGTTCATCGTCATCATCGGCAGAGGCTTCTACATCGGCGAAACAGTACAAACATGACGTGAACATTGACAGCTCACCTTCAGTCATACCAGGTACTCCAGAGCCTTCGACTAGCAAAAAACGTTTAGATACAGTCATCAACTACCACCAATCCCCTGTGAATTCTGAAGAATCAGACGTTGATCTAAGTGATACTGATCCCACTTATAATATCTCATCAACACAACCACCACGTCGGATTAGTTCATCAACCACCATGTCAGATAGTGAAAATGATATAAACGATGCAATTGTTTCATATGAATTAGTTCCTCAAACCAAAAAATCTAGAAAGCGCCTCCGCAATCCATCTCAGTGGAAACAAAACATCGTGAAATCGCTTCGAAACAGTGGGAAAGCCTATAAATCACTCTCAAAATCTAATAAAGAGGTCCCTGCTAAAAGAGTAAAAGATAGTTGCGTTTGTAGATTTCATTGTTCTGATAACATAACACCTGATAAGAGACGCGAGATATTCGACTGTTATTGGAAGCTTAGTAATATAGACTTGAAGCGATCTTTTATCCAATCTTGTATGATGGAGGTAAACCCCAAATATAAGTACACTAATGCTGCCAATCCTCGCAAACCAAATACGGCCTTTTATTTTACTGTTGATGGCAAAAAAATCCGCGTATGTAAAACTTTTTTTATAAATACTTTAGACATAACAGAAAGACAAATAAGAACTGTGAAAATGAAAACTAATTCCACTGGATTTGTAGCAGAAGATCTTAGGGGCCGTTCTAGAAGCCGAGCGCCGATCGATCCAAGTCTTGTACAAGATATCAAAAACCATATTAATAGTATACCGCGCATAGAGTCCCATTATCTAAGATCTTCTACTACAAGAGAATATATTGATGGCAGCAAGAGTATAAAAGAACTATGTAGAGACTTTAACACAAATCAAACCAAAGAAAACAAACCCCACGCTGCATACTGGATCTATTACTTGATATTTACAACTGAATTTAATATAAGCTTCTTTCAACCCAAAAAGGATTTGTGTGATTTATGTACAAGTTATGAATTAGCATTATCAGAAGAAAAGTTAGGTATACAAGAAAAGTATGAAAAGCATATTAAAGAAAAGAATCTGTGTAGAGAGGAGAAGAGAAATGATCGTTCTAACATTAATGAAACAAATATTTGCGCCGTTTACGACTTAGAAGCTGCAATGACTTGTCCTAAGGGTGATGTTTCTTCGTTTTATTACAGATCTAGACTTAACTGTTATAATTTTACTATAGTTGAACTAGCTCCTAAATCAAAAGATAGCAATAAACAGAAAAATGATAGTGACTTAGGTGCATATAAAGATGTATACTGTTACTTTTGGAATGAAACACAGGGTAATAAGGGGGCTACTGAAATAGGTTCTTGCGTGTTTGATTACTTAAAGACTGTTAGTGAAAATAATGCAGGAAAAACTTTAAATATTACTTTTTATTCTGACAATGCTAATGGGCAGAATAAAAATAAATACATTGCTTGTTTATACTCATATGCAGTGTTCCATTTTGACAATATTCAGTCAATAACACATAAATATTTAATTAAGGGACATACTCATAACGAGGGGGACAATGCACATAGTTTAATAGAAAAAGAAATTAAGAGAAACCTAAGATCTGGTCCTATTTATATACCTCAACAATATGTACCTTTATTAAGGAGTGCTAGAAAAACAGGCACACCATTTAAAGTAAAAGAGTTAGATTACAATTTTTTCATAGACCTAAGAGCTTTACAGAATGAATGGGGGTATAACTTTAATCAGGATATTGATAAAAATATAGTAGGTTGGCGAGATTCCGACAATGAGATAAAGGTGATAAAATTTGTGAAAGACAAGTTGTTTGTATTTTACTATAAAACTACATACGGCGAAGAAAATTTTAAGGAAGTAAATATGCGTAATAAAAGAAATAAAATGAAAGAAGGTTGTGAAATTACACTATCGAAGGCTTATAGTAACAAAATAGAACTTGCAGAAAATAAAAAGAAAGATTTAAGTTATCTTGTTAGAACTATAGCAATCCCTAGTACATATGCCTGGTTTTATGAAACTATTTTGTAAGAAATCGATCTCATTTTGTGACGAAGCAATTTATTTTGTTGTCTTCGAACAAATTTTATTTAGAAAGTGTTTTTAAGTTTTTTTTATTTTTTGAGATACTTATTGTTTTATAGCCAAGTTGAGCAGTTTATATGATGAAGCTTAATAACTTTTTGTTTATTGTTATTTTCGAGAGAGTTTTTGTTTCATATTCCTTTGTCAAAAGGTTTTTAAAAACTTACTTGTTGTTATGTTATATGTTAGCAAAAACATATTAAACATATTTTATTAGAAATTTTATGGTTAATAATAACCATTAGATTATAAGCTGACTGCAGTATGTACTAAAACTGTAACTTGAAGTCTGATTTTTTAATTCTGTATTTTATTATAAATAGGTATTAAACCTAATATTTTTGTGACTGATTTTGTGATATTATAGTAGTACCTACCTATAATTGTGATTAGTAGTGTTTGATGATAATTACTGAAGAAAATTTTCCCAATAAATGTTCATGAAAGCATACTCAGGTTTTCACTTTCCTTTAATTTTGAAAGTCATTAATGTAATAAACTAGCATATTCCTAAATTAGTCATTAAACATAAACATAACATTAGTAAATAATTGCCTGTTTTAAAAATAGACTCATTTTGTATTAGTATTATTCAATAAAAAAAGGACGTTAATCTAAATAAGTCAATTATATTTTTTCTTTTTCAGAAATAAAGTGACATCTTTTTTTAATCGTTAATTATCAAAGGTTCTAATTAGTTATTCTTACAATTTTCGTAACAAATCATTAAAACAACCCCAAACCTACAATTATTAACAATAACTGTAACGTCATAATGATTAACCTTAATATTACGATAGAATAACTAAAAAATGACCAACACTTCAATCACATTTTTATCGTTTGCCAAAATTTAAGAATTTTGGATTGAGTCACTTCAATTCTAAAGGAGCGATATCTTTGTTGGTTTGTGCAGCGTTCGCGTGGAAAGCTCGCAGATGGCCGACTCATTCAACATTTACCTGCATTGTTGACGTTTCCCGTAGGATATCCGGGATAAAATATGTAGCCTATAGCCTTTCTCGATAAATAGACTATCTAACAGTGAAAGAATTATTCAAATCGGTTCAGTAGTTTCTGAGATTAGCGCGTTTAAACAAACAAACAAACAAAATAAACTCTTCAGCTTTATAATATTAGTATAGATTAGTATAGATGAAGCTTGAACAAGTAATACATGATCAGTTTGTGCTTAATTATGTACTGTTGTAAAATATTTTATACAGATTTCACAGAATTATTGCGAATTTATCCTAAGGGCCCATATCTCTAACCTTCGTAGCGGTTCCTATGACTTTGACCTTCCATAGATTAGTAGTATTTGTTTCTACACGTGGACCAGACGAGGTCGCTACATGGACAATGATTCATGTAACGAACCTTATCTTCACAGTTCTAGGATATTATTTAACAGAGGTCGTATTTGGCATTGAATACCTATCTATCGCATGCAATTATCTGTCCATGTATGTACTTACTCGTAATGCAACGTTTCTTAAACCATGTTTTGTGTGTTTTCAAACATATTTTTTTTGATCTGCGAAAAACTGGCGTGTTACATTTTCTGATGGGATTTTGTGACAGGTTAATTAAATTGCAGTTCCGGTCACGAAACATAGGCACACCTCAAGGAACGATATTAGGCCCTCTTGTTTTTTATGATTTAAAAAGAACCCATAATGACATAATTCACATCACACTTTTGTAAATTTTACCTATATGAAACAGAAAAGAGGCCCAAGAAATAGCCGTACAGTAAGGAAAAGATAGAATTTTTTTTTCTCTTACCCATGCACACAGTGCGTTGCGGTGATGAGGTGGTCCCTAGCGATTACTGTGGCTCCGCAGATCACCTTCCCGTCTCTTCTGAGCGCTGCCAGCCAGGGGAACTCACCAGGTGACACCGCCTCTCCCCCCACTACCCGGCCGCCGCGAGCAACTCCACATGCTATCCGAAGAAGATTAATAATAAATGCCCGATTAAAATTTATACAATTTCAGAAATTCTTTAAGTGAATTTTAATTCCCGCATTTATTCCCATAAAGTAGTAGTATCTTATGTATCTAAGTTCAAAACAACAAGTTTATAAATTTAGGGCTAAAGTTTCATAAGGGTAAGTTCAATAATACGTTTTGAACGGACATTTTTTGCACGGCACAACGACGACGGAATAAGCATGGTGACTGGTAGACCCGAAGAACCAACTCACTATGAATTGGTACTTCGGGTCTACCGATGATAAAGACGATGCTCAATTAAAAAAGAAGATACTTAGTAGAAATAATATCCAAGTATACTTATCTTTAATTAAAATATTGTAGTCGACAGATATTCAATAAGGAGGAAATACAACAATCATAATATTTTGGTTACGTCAACTATAAAAAGTAAGCACTCTTTGTGTTCATCCACAAATATTACAGAATGTGAGCAAAGAGCGAAGAATTTCATAACTTTAATGTCATTTAACTGGGTTAAGTTGGGATTTGTTTGATAACGATAACTATGTATGAATGTGAGTAGACAACATAATGCTAAACTAGAATAGCGAAATAATGCAACGTTTTATCTTTGCTTTTGAAAACTTAAAAGTTGATTCGAATCTGCTTGTTCCCAGTTGCACCCTCTACCTCCACCGCTATGATTCGGGGCATAGCTTCGTTTCTACTAAATGATTTTTTTATAGTACCTATGGCAGTATTATTGTTGTATTAATTTGGGTTGGAGAACAAATGATGATAGCTTTAATGCTTTAAACAAATATGCGGCTGTTGTAACCAAGTAATATCGGTAATATGTTGTATAAGGCGAAGATCCTTGATGACTATTGCATTGCATGAAGCTTACTGCGAACTCTCTAAAAACACTACCATTAACACTAATGACATAACCGAATTTGAACAGCACTTGAATATAAATAAATCTTGAATACCACATATACAAATTAAAAAGTTGCCTAATGTTTACAGACACTAAATAATCTCTGTCTAGTTCAAAAACTTTTCCGCAGTGAGAAATTTTTGGTTCACCATACCTTGCATCAAACACACATAAACAGGACACATCACAACACAGTATTCCGCTGAATAAATCCAAAGGGTTAGCTGACTGCGAGGGACACTACATCATTTTGGGCTAAATATTAGGAACCATTGACACGATAGAAGAACAACTCACTGCAGGGCTTGCATGCGCAGGCGGCGCCGGCTACGGCGAGGATGAAGAGGGCACGGAACATGTCTGACGGAGGTGCGGCCGACTGTGGAGGCCTGAGGAGACGCCGGCCCAGCTATTATAGGCCGCGGGCGGCGCCTCCGATAGCGCCTCAGGGCCAGGGTGACGGCGGGCCAAGTTCACGGCGACACGACCACGGAGCGAGTGAAGGCTGGTGGCGAAGCGCCGCCGGAACTCCGCCGCGAGGGAGGGATTAGCAATGACCTTCGCTGATGATTGTTCTTGGACTTGATTAGATTTCGTAATGTGAATGCGGATATGAGTACAGTTTTAGGGTGTTGTAAACTTTTCTTATATTTGGTATGGTTGTCAAAAATGTCGATGATTTTTGTTTTCATTTTGTTTCACTTTTAGGTGAGTGACTTCATTTCCTTAGCATATAAATATTAATATCATAACTGTACTTATAATATTCTCCATAAAATAAATGATAACAACTTACAACAAGCTTAAAAAGATCGATAGTTGCCTCAAATTGTAGAGGTCTGGTATAAGATGTGCATATAAGTCGTGCAATTTACTCGTAACTGAAAATTTTATCAACAAGCTGTCCCACTCATATATGACGGCTATGGTCATTCATCAATAGCAAGTGCTCATTTAGTTTACGGTTTCTTGTAAATAACATGATATTCACAGATTACTGAATTACTAACTTTACTACTTTTGCAACCATTTCTATGATAGTTTTTTTATGAATTAGCGCCACAATTCATTCGAATGAAAACAGTTTATACTAGGTACTCTTGAATCATAAAAATACAAGATATCGCAAAAATGCTGAAATATCTTACATAGATTTCAGAACTTTGCATGTCGTAGACGATCGTAAGCTTCGGACTTCAAACAGTCAAGTAGCTTTTGGACAAAATTGCGCGTATCCTTGTCACCATCCAAATTGATTATGCAACAGAAAATGTATATTTTCTCTGCGGCTACCGGATGAGCCGAGTGGTTCATTTAATTCGTTATATATATGGACACTGTTGCCCAATCCGTTGTGCAATGCCGGGATTAAAACGGCATAGCGTTTTGCAATTTTTTAATATTTCGGACAAATATGAATGCAGCCGATGTGGCCGAAATAGCCGTCGCCACAATAACTTCAGGCGCCATTCTACTTTCTTATTTTAATGTCTCCAGTGGTAAGAAATTGCCACTTTGATTTACAGGGTACTGTAGATAGTTGTTGATCAAACAACAATTTAAAACAATAAAGAACTGTAAAATAATAAAGAACTTAAATAATGTTGCTCGCTTTCAAATCCAAACAAGACCCTCTGATTTAAAATGTTTTTAGATTAAACCTATTCAGAATTAGATACTTATGTATAGAGACCTACTTATTACATTTTTAAGTATTGTTAAATAGCTATGGTAATTTTAAGATTTCGTACACTTAAATTTGAGCTAGTGAAAAAAGTCGCTAGCGCCGCAAGTCGCAACTCGTAATAATAAACGCAAAAAAGCGCATACCCACATCCTTAAGTATGCAAATTAATGAAAATAAAATTCCTAATACGTCTAGCCTCATGTCTTTAGGAAGAATGTGTCACATCTTATCATAATCCGGAACAACAAGGCTCTACAAAGTAAACAATCAAAGCAATACGGAACAAAATTATTATTTTCCCATCGTAGGGATGGAAAATCTTCAAAATAACATGTTTGTCTATTATGGCGGAAGTACGAAACTTCAAACATTTTAAGGACCAAGATTACGACTTCCTATAATTGTTATCTTCCTATGTTTTGGTCTAGACAAACAGTACGTGGCCTTGTTTGTTTGTTGATGGAAAGTGCCAGTGGAAGGATCGTGGTAATAGGGCCAAGGCGACTCCGCCAGTGAGCCCGTATATCGATAAGGACGCAGCCTTTACTCGATGTGGCGGTTATTTGGGAATTACCATTGGTTCGATTCGAATGAAGATTGTTAGGAATACCAATCATTATCCTGCCGTTGTCCTGGTTATGTCGTTTCTTCTCTGGAGAGGAGATCAAGGTCAGTTTTATTATATACAGGAATGACAAGCTATGCAAAAAGTAGTACGCTTTAATGCGAAAGATCTTAAAATCTATATCCTGCGGGCTAGACAGAGCCCACAGTCATAAAAAGACTGAATGGCCACGTTCAGATGTATGGCTTAATGATTCAAATAGTGACAGGTTGCTTGCACATCGCCTTCAAGAAAAATCCCAATATGTGCTTTTCCCTTAGTCTCCTTTTAAGATATCTATAGGAATTATATGGAGAGGCCAAATTTAAAGTGCCGGAAACCACACAGCGTAATAATTGGTATCATCTAGTACTATTAAGGTTATGAGACAAATGTGTATGCTTACAATAGACACGAAGAGAGCTCTTGCCGTTAATGTTATAAATTGGTAGGTTGGTACTACTGTTACCAATGGATAAGGTTAATATTAGCTCTTATTCTGACTAAAACACACCTTCAGTGTGTAAAACCGATTCTTAATATTCACGTGAGATTATCGAAGCCAATGGTAGCGGCCACTCAATCTTATTTATTGTTGTGTCTCAGCAAATTGTGCCAGAATGCACCAATGACATGGGCGGCCCGATTGCGCCTGCATCCAATTGTCCTAGTTATCATTATCACATCGATGCTGAAGCGACGTGAAATGCCATCGAAATGGGCGTGGCTGATACAGGTTTTTAAAAGGACGAGTTCTTCGATTCATACTTCTTTCATACATCTTCTTTTTTTACTCTCTAGTCCAAGCCTCCGCTTTGCAAACATGTAGGTACACTTCTTGTATACCTAATTTTTTTCTTTTGAGAAGAAAGTAGGAGCAGATTTAACTATGTATATTGGGATATCTTGTGAGAAATATTCCAACAGAGCAAAGTATTATAATCCATACCACCACACTTAGTTTAGTGGCTAGTTCATCGAAGAATTCATCAAAGAAATTTAAAAGGTAGGTATGTAGCTTTTAATAGAATTATCAAAGGGCAAAAAATTCGGTTCCGTCGTTTTTGACATATTCACAATTTTGTAAAAAACAAAAGTGTTTAAGTTCGCGGCGAACGACTAGTCTATACTACTCGTACCTAATAAAGAGGCTTAGTTACGGAAGTACTGAACCGATAATGAAAATTAATATATACATTAAAAGGTACATTATCAGCGGGAGTAACAGGTTATGCACGAGTATAAGTATGTACTTACCATAGGCAATACCGCGAAAGGCCCATAGTTATATATTTAAACTTTTAAACATATAATTAAACTATACATAAATGAAATACAACTGGAAATTGAAAAGAGCATCGTGGTTGAAAAGTTACTGACATCCTAACATCCCTGTTGCTTTTTTTATACAAGATTTGAGTGTGTTTGACGTCAATCTGCCTGGTTACCAAGATGAGGCCTAAAGTGGTGCAGGCAAGCTTCAATAATGCCTATTCACTCTTGCTGTGAAAATCCCCAAGTTCTATGTATCGGGGAAGAGAAATAGTTTTGATTTATTGTGATATAAGATAAGGGCGGGAACTCCTAAAAAATAGAAAGGAGTTTATAGGGAATATAGGAAAACCTTCGGGTTTCTTGTCAACTTAAATGGCAGGTTAAGCTAATTTCACTTAGGTGTAAGGTACAAGTGATGTTACAAGGTACCTTTGCAACGCCTGAATTGGATTTGCTGCAATATTTCTGATGTGAATCTACTTGATCAAACTTCCTCAGGCAAAATACCAGCACACAACCAAAATCAGAAATCTCAAAATAATCAAAGGTCCAGAGATATGAACGTTATATTCCTGTGGGTTTTGTGAGGATGGATGGATGGTTGAAATAGAATCACAGAATACTTATTATCTGTACCTTACCTAGTACCGATGTCCTTATCATAATAGGCGATTAAAAGACCAAAGCATTGCAAATAGTATTTGCCAAATAAGTATACCTACAGTGATATTTTACAAGGATATATGTAGGTAAAATGGTAGGCAGGCGGTCGACGCGGAGGAATCGTACAAAAGAAGTAAAACTGTAAATATTTTTTTTTTCAGTTTGTCAGTAAAGGAATGCCGTTGAATAAGTACTTAATACCCAATGATCTGATGAAATTTTCTTAAAAGCAAAATCGCAAATAAGCGTAATTAACCACTAAGATTTTGTCTGCCTTAAATATTTTTAAAATTTTAACTTGTTAGTTATTCTAATATCTATGCTTTATATTACTGCGAAGTTTCATAAAGATCCGTTCAGTAGTTTTTGCGTGACAGAGTAGCAAACACACATCCACACAACCTTACACAGTTTCGCATTTATAATGGTACTAATTGCACCCCGGGGCTTGGCTACCGTAACAATTTCGGGATAGAAATTTCTTAATTACTGATAAAAATATGGATAATGGTATAACAAGATTTTTGTTTTAATTTTTTTTATCATAGGTTATAAAAAGGTAAAGACGTACCTAACCATTACCTAATGGACATATTTGGAAGGTTTATTAAAAAAAATTGTCTTTAGAGTATGCATTACAGTGAAAAATGAGTTTATTTATAACGATTTTTTTTATTTGGCCAGTTACATACTGCTGTTATGTGGAATTGTGGAAAAAATAGGTAACAATTCTATCTGTTGGTTACGTGTTGCTCTGATTAGGTATGTCGAGTGACTTGTATAGGTAATGTCATATATGAGAAGACGAATAAATCCATCATTAGGTAAAATTACTCATCGCGTGCCAACAAAACCTAATAGATCCCACATCAAGTTTACCATAATGGCAATAATTGCAGAATTATCATGGTAATGAAGGGTGATGGAATTTATGAGTATTTTGTGCATAAAACTTGGAGTGCGGGTTCAAAGGATGCATTTTGCTGTTGATCCTGGTCAAGTTAAGTGGACCAGTCGAGTGAAAGTGGTGATAGGCTGTCTCTCTTTGTCGCGCCAGCGGATTCGCGAGCCCGCGTTGGCCACTCGTGTTCCTTTATCAAAAGGCAACTGTCTTCGTACTTAGTAGTGAGTGAGAATTAAAAAAATATATCTTTTTTTTTTAAGTGCAGTGTTTCCGGTGTTGGTGTGATCACAACGTGAGCAGCATATGAGTAAGAACAAATTTATTAGTTTTTAAATTTTAAATAGAACTTTTATTTATTTTTGTAGGTCCGCGTAAGTAATTTTTAATAGTTATTTATTTAAAAAATAAGGAAAATTTTAAATATTTATCTAGACACATATCAACTTTAAAAGTAACTTTAATCACTTTTTAAATCAATAAATAGCTTAGAAAGAAGTGTGCTTATTTAGAAAAGAAAAATTTAAAAGAATTGTTTTAAGGACGGGATATAGGTACCTAGGTCGAAATACCTGCGCACCGAACCTAAATTTGCGGTAGAGAAACTAAAAGGCATGTTTTCCATTAACATAATAAGAAAAAGATTATAAAAAATGTTTTCTTTATCCGACTTTAAAAGAAAGCAAAAATGTTTTCTTTATCCGACTTTAAACGTCATCTTCCCTAGTTTGACTTTCCTAAGGTGGAGGCCGAGATCCGCCTGTGACCACCAGGACTAGGTAAATCAGGTCAGGACACGAGGCGTCTAGCGTTTGACCTCTGGGAAACTGATCTAACTTGGATTACGTAGGTGTATTTGGTGAAAGTGAAAATATTTATTCCTTTAGTCGCCTATTAAGACTTATAGGGTAAAAAATGTATTGTGGTAGATATGTACCTATATCAATTGAGGTTCTATGAGATACCGGATGCACTTTTTTTATACATACAATAACATACATAGATAAATCGTCTCCCCACAAAAAAACCCGTATAGTAGTTACAGGGAAGACAGAGCTAACAGTCTCGCATAGACTGAAAGGTTACGTTCAGCTCTTTGGCTTTGCGATAAAATTGAGATTTATTTTGTTACGATATATTTAATACACGCGAAGGAGTTTCCATTTCGCGTGTATTTCGATGGATTAATTATTGGATTTATTGGTTATATTTGGATGGATAGTTTGATGGTTTAATTATATCTTAGTGACTTTAATTATGGATTGCAGATCTCGCGTGTTTGTGCAAACTTTCTTTTCCGTTTCATTCGCTTTGGAACAGGAAAATTGTAGCTCTCTAGTAAAACCAGTAGCAGGGACCAACTGACGCTCCGTGCATACCAAACAAACTTTATTGTGTCAAGTAGCTGATATAAAATAAATAGTACAAATACTAGCTGTTGTATAACCTCAATTTGAACTTTATGCGATGGTGATAAATGTGAAATTGCAATGAATTTAGTTTGGTTGTGTTGTATTTATATGGATTCTGGCACAGGATACAAATGAAAGTGTTTTTGTTTGTAATAGCTATAAAATAGAAAATCTTGTAGGTACAATTCATGAGGCACCTATTGGTGGTTTAGTGGTGTTTCATCACCATTCAAAATAAGGCCCAGTTTTTGTTGTTATAAAGTTGTTCACCGTCAAACGCTGTGGTGGACTTGTACCCGGTGATATTATACTTATACTTACATCTATACTAATATTATAAAGCTGAAGAGTTGGTTTGTTTGAACGCGCTAATCTCAGGAACTACTGGTTCGAATTGAAAAAATATTTTTGCGTTGAATAGACCATTTATCGAGGAAGGCTTTAGGCTATATAACATCACCCTGTAACTATAAGGAGCAAAGAAATAATGGAAAATGTGAAAAAAACGGGAAAATTATTCATCCTTGAGGGCTTCAATGATGCCCAAAATAACTATTACCCGCGGACGAAGTTGACGGGCACTGCTAGTGTTATCTATACTTTAAACTCTTCAGCGGCCCAAGGTTCTTCCCTTCGGAAGACGCTAGCGCGACACATGCTGTGGACGATGACTACATAAATTCGCTTCAAGCAATTCAAGGTTTTCTATTGTAATTTTGAACTCGATTGCTCAAAAAGTAAAAGTTAAAAACAATAACAAAAACTGTGACTTACGCGGAATATGAGAGGTGTTATATTGCCGTGCAGAAATTATCGAAAACAAACGAATACTTATTGAATATGCAAATCCGACGAAGCCCGGGCGGTTCGCGGAGATGACGATGAGGTAGCGGTACATGCTGTTAGAGCCAGTTTTTCTGACCCGCTTCCTGTGTCCTTGATTCTGAGGTATCGCTAAATCAATACCTAGTAGATATAGATATAAAAGTATCTTGTTAGACAGGTGAGATTTAAGTGGTAAGCAGACATAGAGACTGTTTTTTTGGACACTAAGGCGATGGGTATGAAGTGCATTCGGCGGTTTCTTTGTAGAAATCAAATAAATATAAACACCCTAAGGCTTTAAATTTCCCACGAGAAAAATAATATATAAACGTTCGTAGTTTACGCATATGAAATCTTGTTTGTAAATAGTTATTCGTTACGTATAGGTACACGAACTTAAGCCAAATACGTAGGTATATGTTAAACAATAATACAATAATATTAAAACAAAATGAAGAATAGAATTAGGCAGTTTTTTCATGATTATAAAAACTTTTAATAGCGCGTACCTATCTATATATTTTTAAGTCGATAAAATAAGAACCTCTTTTTTCAGTTAATACACGATGAAGTTAACCTTACTTTTATGCCTCTCGTGCGTGGCGTACTCCCACTGTTCCGAATCAGTTCATTTCCCTTCAGCAACCGCCACTGAGAACCCTCCCAAGCCATCGAAGCCACAGGACAAGGGTATAGTGGAATGGATCACCAACCTCCTTGGAGGGGGAACCACTACCACCCTCAGGCCTTCGCAAGAACCACCCGAAGACTGTCCGCAATGCCGTGAGTTTTTCTAAAAATCACTAGGTATAGCTAAGGAAGTGTGGTTGATTTTTAAATTATATACCCAGTCTTTTCCATAATATGAAAATATTGTTAGGGAGTTTAAACAATGGTTTAGCTTATTTTTTTAAATTAAAAATATATATTTAATAAGTTAGTTTGTTAGATAAACAAAAATAAAACACGTACGAAGCTCGTTGAAGTCTTTTCTATTGTTATTTTTTTAATTGATTTTGTTTTCTGTTTATTTAACTACAAAAATAAGTAAGCAAAATGGCATCCATGATTTGATATTGAATTTTGCCATAAGGAAAATATTTCCTTCAAGAAACGTAAACATTTGGAATAGGAAACAGAGATGTGGGGTACATCTCTGTTTCCTGATAAATTAGGGGTTTTAGGCACATGCTGACCATTAAAAAGCATAAAAGCATTAAATATTCAACAAGATTTTTTCTTCTAGTCCTTTAGAGACTGTTGGCACTGCTCTGTCTACCTCGTAGTAGTAAAGACGTGATGTTTTTTTTCTAGAATGCGGTATTGCGCGCACCAGACGGCGAATCGTCGGTGGCTATGAGACGAAAAAGTTGGAGTTCCCTTGGATGGCAGTGCTCATGTACAATGGACGATTCTACTGCGGTGGCTCTTTGCTCAATGACTTGTATGTGCTAACTGCTGCCCACTGTACTTCTGGGTACGTATTTGTGACTATTGTCTTCTAAATTCTTAAACTAAGTTTAGTGCCGCTTCGAAAGCGTCAGTGCGGAAGAAGCGGTAACAAAGTGCACTGCTAAATTTTCATCAATATCGTCAACTTCTCAATAATCCAAACTTAGTAAGAGAAATGTGGGCGAGAGATGAGAGAATATCTTGCTATGATGAATTTATTTCATTGAATTAAATGGAATTTTAATTTTAACTACTATTGATGTATGGAGTGTACTACTACTTAGTAGCAACAAATTAAAATTCGGTAAATCGTAATTTCATACGAGATTTCATAAGAGATCAATTGTTTTGAGGTACCTAATGTTTTTTATAATCGGCATAGTTATGTGAAAATAATATTAACGCGAAAATCTGAATAAGGCCACATGCAAATATATTTTCATTTAGAGCTTTCAAATACTTACTTGGCAAATGCGTTGTTTTTGTCGATTATAAATTCAACAAATTACAACAGAAAAGTACGAATACTTTCGCTAAGTCTCCGGCTAAATATTTAATAGTTTCTTCAAATTATAATTTGCCGTGTGGTTCCTGGGTACTTAAGATTAGGACCACAGCAATATGTGGATGGCTCCTGTTGCTGTCCCGTCGGCGTGGCACGGGCAGAGGTGCTGATTTATAACCGGGATTAACGCTAGGAAGAAAATAAATTATATCAAATTTCTTCGAAATAAGTATATTCCTTTCTGAGAGGTATTTGTTTTAATCTAGGTTCCGTAAAGAGAGGATTACGGTTCGGTTCCTGGAGCACGATCGCTCCGACACCAACGAGACGAAGACCATAGACAGGAAGGTCTCGGAAATCATACGGCACCTCCGCTACAACCCCGGCACTTACGACAATGACATCGCTCTATTGAAGTTGGACCAGCGGGTAAGATGATTAAAGAACATCTAGTTATCCTTCCATCAACCCATGGCTCTTCTAAACTACTAGGTACTATAACTGTCAAAACAGTCTTTGATGCTTTTACTTTCTCGAACCGCGCCCCTGTAGTGACACCCTACAACTTTTTGGAAGGTCCCTTGGTCCTGCATTACTTTAATCACCTCCTAATCTTTGGGGGCTGGGGAACCACGTTATGCCTCTCGTAGCCGCGTGCTTACGGCGTATGGACGTCCGAAAGAATGAGACAAAATGGTGGCTCACCATACACATACAGGGGCTTCCAAACACGTTTACCTATAAAGAAAAACGTTGATTTTTCCATTATTTTAAGAGTCTTTAGTTTTTTCATCGTGACGGTTCTATGCTTGTTTGCCTACTAAATTCTCATTTTTTGCTGTCAAAGGTGGACCTTCGAAGTGCGCTTAAGCGCGTCCGAAGAGACGACAACTCAACTGAGAGTAGTACAGAGGCGCCCCATAATGAAGATGACGTGGGTCTCCGGCCAGTGTGCATGCCGACTCCTGGGCTTGCGTACAGCAACTACAGCGGCGTGGTCGCCGGCTGGGGCACCACGGAGGAAGGGGGCTCAGTGTCTAGTACTTTGCAAGAGGTGGGTTAGTTTCTATGGAAAATGGAGGTAACCACAAGTTGCTTAATGGAAATTCAAAATTAAATTTATGAGCTTTCAAAAGTTCAACCAGACGTTTATTTTAAGTATAAGAGCCAATTTCACAGATAAGACCTTTGATCCGATTGTTCTTTCAGGGATTAAAAATAGAGTTTGGAATCGATTCAAGATCCCGTTGGAGTTTGGAATGTTCTTTCACCAAAACAAAAATTCTTTGTCGATAAAAAGTAACAAAAAACAAAAAAGTAACAGAAGAGGTGAAATCTGATGAAATTACAATGAAATGTTTAGTATTTTTTTTCTATTCCAGGTGTACGTCCCCATAATATCCAACGCGGAGTGTCGTAAAACTGGTTACAAGAACCGCATCACCGACAACATGCTGTGCGCGGGAACAGCTGACGGAGGCAAAGACGCCTGCCAGGGCGACTCCGGCGGACCCCTGCATGTGCTCAATGCTTCTACTGCGCAGTTCCAAGAAGTTGGTGAGTACCTGATTTCAGAATTTGGGTATCTTCTCTCTTCTTATCATTAGGACGTGACGTGACATACACATACAAAGATGCCTGCCAGAGCGACTCCGGCGGCTTCTACTGCGCAGTACCTGTTTTCTGGATTTGGGTATCGCTACCTTCTGATCTCTGGAACGTCAAACCTTTGGCTTTCATGAGGGGAAGAAGTGAAAACAAGCAAGAAATCAGTAGAGGGTTTTGTTGTTGAAATTATAGAAAAATTATTAAGTACTTTTTCGATCTCAGTCATACGAAGTTCACAATACACAGAGGCGGCAGCGTGTGTAATTTATTTCTTATATAACAAAACCTTCTTACACCAACAGAGGGCTTCTTACCCACATTTAGTTTACAACTTGCGCCGTCACAGACGAATCAAATATCTTCTAATAAACACATAAACATGAAGTGAGACATTTCTCTGTCTCTTGGGATAACTCCAACATGATAACTCCAATAATCATAATAAATATACCCTCCCTTGTAAATATCCTATATCATGGTTATCACCATGGAGACAATATGAACTATATTCATTTACAGGTGTGGTATCATGGGGCGAAGGCTGCGCACGTCCCGACAGGCCCGGGGTCTACACTCGCGTGAATCGCTACATGACGTGGATCAAGAGTAACACGCGGGATGCCTGCTATTGCCACTAACTACTTTTGTAACATTTATTTATTTATTTATTCATTCGTTGTTAAATGCTCTCTTGGTACGGAATATACTTTGAATGTTGTTTTATTGCATGGTTTCATTTTTGGTCCTTGTTGTTTTGATTTTACAAAATCTACTGTCGTTTACATATTTATCATATATTTACATATTTATCATATATAATATGAGGTCATAATAAAACTAAATTTTGTCAGTTTTTATGAAGAAGTAACCAACCATTATGACCTACCCCTAGTGCCTATAATTATTACCTTGTCCTGGGTATTGTCCTGTCCAGAGATTCATGACATGGTATTTTAACTATACCTCTGTAACTAAAATAAAAATATCCTCTATCCCACTAGTCCCATTATTAATAAAAACCATGTAGGTATAATAATAAAATTAATGTTATTTATTTGAGAAATATATCTAATTACATTTTTATATTAAAATATTGATAATTAGGTACATAGCCTTACACTACACATAAATTTCATTTGAAAAAATATCAGGAAATCTAGATGTCTAGGTCACACAAGTTTAAATTATTTATATAGCCAATTTCTTGGATATCACAATAGTAATTAAAAACTTGCATTTACTTTTTATTTATCTAAATTACCAAGTATTCATGCAATTGTGTTTATGAATTTAGAGTCTTATAACTACTTTATAAAACTAAATATTAATAAACAATAAAGTGTAATCATGTTTCAGTAAAAGTTTTTGAATAATGATGATAGTTCTGACATAACATTGCTGTAAATGATGCCTGGGTTCCTGACGGTATCAAAGCCAGTATTGTACGGCCCGCGGTTAGTGGGTTCTGTTGATGTGATAGTCTCCTCCACTACTTCTTTGCCATTTTTTACAATCCTCCTGGTCTCTATGGTACCATCAGGCTTGGTAATGCTAGTTGTGATAACTGTTTTGCAAAACGATCTACCGGGCACCAAATCCCCATTGAATGGCATAATTGTACCAACCTTTTTGTCCTCTTTCTGGTTGAACAAACCAGATATTTCATTTGACGATATTTTACCATCCAGATCCATATCTTCAGGATGTTCAGTTTTTTGTTTGTGGTACCCAGGTTTCAAGTAATAATTCCTAATGCTATTACTGTCGAAGTTGTCGGATTCGGAAGGAATGTCGCCAAAACCGGCGAAGTTATCGAATTGACCAAATTGTTCGTCGTTAAAAAATGATTTTACATCACCTAGCAAATTGCCGAATGTCTTAAACACGTCGTTCATTTGCTTGGCTACCTCTTGATGGAAGTCGTGCGGGTTGAATGCAGTTATTTGGTCTCTCGTGTAGAGTTCGTCACCGTCGTCATCGTCATCCGATCCCCAGATAGGATTCCGAAAGTCATTTTTTGGTGGCTCCAGGCCAAATCCAAAAAAAGACCGAATTTTATCCATAAACGTAGTCTGCTCCATGGTAAATAAACTGAACTTGAAGATTTATTATTATCACAATAGAATGGTAAATGGATGCGGCTTTTGTGATGCGATTTTATAGATTTTATTGCGCAACAAACAAAAATCTAGAATACGTAAATAAATCTATTTTTTTTTTGTTTAAAATAGTTCATTACGAGGCAAAAGAATACATTACATTGCATGAAACTATGTATTGTGTGTGCATAAAGGTAATAAAAAGTAGAAATGTTATGAGAGTGTGCCAATGTTAAGGCTCTTGAATCTTAGTGCTATTGAGTGCTTAAACAAATAAACTAAGTGAATTACAATCATTTGTTTCTTATCATTGATCCGGAAAATATTAAAAAAGAATTTGTAAGCCTTATCCACACTAATAATAAAGAGGAAAGATTTGTATTTTTGTTTGTTTGTGTGGAATAAACTCAAAAACTACTGGTCCGATTTTGATAAAATTTGGCACAGATATAGAATAGACCTTCAAAAGTGACATAGGCATAAATGTGTTTTGAAATAAATTTATTTCAAAACATAAAACACAAAAATATGTCCACCCGTGCGAAGCCGGGGCGGGCCGCTAGTTTACAATAAATAAATAAGCTTACTTACACTTAAGTCTCCGTAGACTTACGGCTCGGCGAGTTTACTTCACATTATGTGTCACCAAAAGTCATGGACCTAATAATTATTATTACGTCCATGCCAAAAGTACACTACATCCTTTAAACCAGTCTAGTGAGTTTTTGAATCAAGGTACTTTCTCCCGTTTTTGTATCTACTTTAAGGCATGTGAGTCTTAACTTTGGCACGTTGGTCACACTACCAGAAGCGTATATTGTAATCTATTTTAACAGCCTTGAAATTCGACACTGAGATTTTTTTTATTCCTTTCTTTCTTATGCTTGCATCAGCAAATTTCAGTGTCAATGAGTTCAAAGTGTCAGTGTCCCACAGTGTAAATAACTAAATGTCACAAATAATATTCGGATTGGTTGAGTTGAGTGGATTTGATTGGTTTAGTTAGTACATAAGCTTAGTACAATTTCTTGGTGTCTGTATATTAAGTTACCAATAAATTTTTTTTATAACCCAGTCGGACTAAATTTAAAAATAAATGTTGTGCTAGTGAATGTATATTTTAAATGTTTAAACTTTACACAGCCTGTTTGTACTGAAAAGGTATGCTATGATATTTTTTTACAATTTTTAAAAATAATACCGACAGACGCTCAGAAAAACTTTCGTCGAAGTAAATTACTGCTTGACCGCATTTAGCCATACATTTTTAAACGTACATTTTCCTCTGTTTGCTTAGGTTCAAGTAATTACATATTCCGATCCAGCGCTTTACAATTACATTGACCGCGCATATAAAGCTATGAATTCGATCCGGTTACGTCTTAAAATAAATTTAATAATGTTAACTTATTGTGAAATTGATTATAGTACGGTATGTGCTTACTAGATTAACAAGTAAAAAAATAAAAACAGGTTATTTCGTCAGTTGTTATTGATGTGTAGTGTGTCTGTGGCGGTGTCTCGCGCTGGGATCTTGGGTGCTTCGGAAATTTTATTATTTTTGTGTTTACAAAGCCAAAATGGAAGGTCACGCTTTAACTCCCCTTCGTGGACATGGTTTGTTTTAGATAATTGATGAATTTTCTCAGAAATTATTTTCATACTGAATACAAATTACTACTTTTTTTTTTTAAAGAAACTTATTATCAGCTATAAGTATTCATACAGACAATAAATTAAGAATTAATGACTCTTTCTCCTCTTGAGTGATGAGTATCTAATAAGACCTGTGATAACCCAGGCTTACATACCTGACATTCATAAATTCTTCATTTGTAGATGTAGTAGGTAATTAACTTTTACCAAACTCCATAAAGTGTAGTGCATAGAGAAATTTAATGTGTATCCTGGTTTTTAAAATGTATGGAGTCATTGCTGCCTTAAAGTTATTTTAATTAGTAACTTGACTGCATGTTTAATGGTCTTTGCAATAATGTAAAAAAAATCTTGTTTTAATTCTAAAAGCTGTGTTAAATATGTATTTTTTTAAATTAGTTACAAATTATTTCTTAGATACAAACACAATTCTATACAAATATTTAGAAATTTTCGTAATGTTCATTTTGCATATTGAATACAGAATGATAAATAATGAAGAGCACAGAGTTGGCATGGCAATTGTCTGCAACAATAATTGCTGCTCCAAGGTCTCGTTGATTGACCAGTTATGTAATTAAAGAAGGTGCATGTGAATAACATCAATTTCAGATCTTGTTTGAACTTCATTTCAGATAGATCAATTTTGTAATTATATTGATTCTTGTGGTCTGTATTGATAAAAAGTTATTATCTATTTATTACATATTTCACAGGATATCTTGACTATATCCACACTGTGTATAGATTCTGTTAGATCATTTAATTTCTTCTACCCACCTGCCAAAAACGATAGGCTGCTGGATAACCCATAAACCAGGGGCGAAGAGATACGGTTCATTTAACTAGGAGTGATTGTGAAACTGTGCTTGGCGCAGCACTGGTAGGCCCATATAAGAGAAAGGAGTGTTAACACTGCGCCGCTCTCTGTCCGCGACGGCGGCGTTATGGTGCTTAGATTTAATTCAGGCCTTGTCTCAAGTAAAATTTTAGCTCATAAGTTATTTATATTTATCAAGTATTTTTGAGTCCGACCTGCTGGCTGGTTCAATGCCTCCTTTAAAAAATGCGAAAGCATGCTATGATGCGACTACTAAGCACACAGCCTTGTTCAAACTGATAACTAATTAGTGGAGTTGGTTTATGTTTTTGGGTTATTTACGTCCCAAATAATTAAAGCAACTATATGGTATTTACATCAAAAGTGTGAAGCAATATGCGGCTGATCGTAATTTGATCGTATAAATAGTCAACTATGGACTCAAAGACTATAGACATGATGGGCTATGATTGCATGCTTTTAGAACCTCAGATAAAAGAAAATCGTGGTAACTACATAAAGTTTTATATCTTCTACGGCAGCAGACTATGCCTCCTTCCAATACAAAGCCCGGGTCACTGAAGGCATCCCGAGAATTTATTGGAATTCTTTCCGTCTTATTATTTATTTATGAGGGCTCGTGATCGCATTTAAAAGTTCATGGATTTAACAAGTTTAAGTTGAAAACTCTCAAGTTTCTTAAGGGCTGAAGATTTGTAGGTAAATAATTATATCATTATATTTAAGAAAAATTATGAAATCAACCAGATTGTTCTCGGTATCTTTGTCATTTGACGCGGACTTTTCCAAACTTTTGAAGTCTACCAGGTATCAATAGTTTTTTGGCGACCTCTGACGGATGACCTTCCCTTTGGTGGCGATTGAGCCGGAAACATCGCTCCCGCCAGAAATACCTAAATGATCGAAGGCTCCCAGTTAAAGTTTTGTCAATATGCAATAGTATTGCAGTAATGCAACATTTGTCCCTGCTATTTCATTCGCGAGCATTTAGGTTCAATTTCCTCTTCATCAGCCTAACCGATGTTTTCTCCGGTTCAATCGTTTACTGATCACATAACTCGCAGCGGGCACAGGCGCAGCAATTTTAAATTGCTTTTGTTGTAAGTGACGCATCGCAAATTATTATGCGACCGTTTCGCGAACTTTCTCTAAGATGCGTGTGTGTGACAAATACGCTTATTTATTAATGTATTTCACGAAAGTGTATGAGGACATAATTTTTCATTGCATTATTGGATTCAAAATTTAGATTAATAGAAGATTTTTTTCAAGCGGTTGTCTGCAGTTCTGAAGACTATTTACGAACTTTAATATAGCTTGTCTTATCTCTCTCACTCTCTCAAGAAATAGAAGAGTATGGAACAGTGAGTGTGTTGTTCTTCATGTAATTTAGATAGATAGACTCTTTATTGCACTATAAGAAAAAGAAAAACAGAAAAAAAAATATTACGTACCCAACTTAAGATTTTACTCACATGCGGATCCTGGGGTCCTCTCCAGATTAGATAAGACGCAACGCCAGGAGGATCAATCAAGTGTTCTAGGTGTTAGTTTGATTTATCCATCGGATGTTTACTGTGGACCTTTGATTAGTTCTATTATTTATTTGTCTAGATGTTATTTTAGCCAAAAACTATAAAGATATCCTTATTCTATATGCGAATCGTGAAGATAATGTCATCTAACCATGACGCCTTAGTCTTCCGGAATGCTTAGGGCGCGTTCACGTCGTCTATAATCGAATATATCTTCTATGTTCGCGTATTTTAGAATATCAACAAAGCCTATTAAAGTTTGTTGTAGATAACTTACATCAAATTTTAAATTAGCGGCGTGCAATTTAATGTTGCAATAACACAAGCCATAACTCGTATATAAAATGGTGCAATTCAATATTTTCTACTAATAAAAACCCGAAGATTTGCACAGTTGCTTGTTATCATTTAGTAATAAGTAACTAGAGTACATACATACATAAAATCACGCCTCGGTTTCGGGTACTTTTGACCTGATCCTTTACCAGGACGTCCTTAATTTGATCAAGATACGTTCGTCTAGGTCTTCCCATCTATTAGAGTACATCTATTATTTTATTATATTATTTTTCGTCGTTGTTAAAATAACGAGCACGTCCGGTGCACGAACCCTAACAATCCATGGCAGATCAAATTTCCCTGGCGCCAGCCTGAATGTTTGCCGACCATTTTTACAGCCCCGAAAGATATCTGTCGGTTTTCTCCTATTGATTCATATTTTCACAGATTGTACCTAAATGAAAATTGAAATAAATAAAAATCTTATTTTCACAGATTTTAATTTGCCGTGCGGAGTTTTAGAATTGAACTACTCCATATCTATCCAATGGCTATCGTAAAGAGCGTTTAAGGGATAGGCTTTTAATTAGGATTCCTCTTGTCGCTTACAAAAGGAATTCTATGGGCTAGCAACCATCATAAAGACATACAGCTGAACGCCGTTCAGTCTTTTCAAGACTGTTCTGACTGTTCAGCTCTGTCTACCCCGTAAGGGATAAAGATGTGACTATGAATGTAAACAAAAACCCATAAAAATTTAGTTATTTTTCAGAAATAGATTAATCAAACCAAAATAATGTAGGTTAAAAATCCAAAATAATGTAATAATTCAGGTACACTTAGAAAGAGTCATTGGCACATGGTCGCGGTTAGGATTCGAAGCTAAGCATCATGCTTTCTTAAATTTAAAGCCTTTTACCGCTTGGTTAAAATATCTGAAAGTTGAAAACTGCACATAATTATAAGAATATTTAAACTGTCTGTTCAAAAATTAAACCAAACTTGAAACAATAGTATAGTATTATATTGGCTTCCCCACAGTAGTAGTTAATAACCTAATGAATTTGCATAAGTACATCACATTTTTTGGAAAAACCTGAGGGGCATGCTTGAGGCAAAGTTTGTTAATATTTAATGAAAAAACAATATTTTATTCGAGGTGCATATTCTGTTGCGGTTTTATGACTTGCTTCGCTAGACGTGGTTAGTGCAATAGTGTGCATTCCTTATAGAACAAACTGCTCTTAATTCCTAAATGCACCTATAAAAAACATCATCCAAACGATATGAGCAAATTAAGTTGTTGAATCTGATATAAAATTTTCAAAAAATGTGATCAGTTGACGGCACTTTGTACGTAAAATCGGAATTTTTAGTACCTATAGGACTACAAATTTTATGTTTCTAATTCTGAAAACTTGGATGTCCGAGAAATCATCCTGTTTAACCTAAAAATGGCACCTAATTACTTAATTAAGTCATACCATTCATCCAACTAACAAGTAGGTAGGTTTACACAATCAGCTGCTTCAATTGAATTCCTGTTCAAATCAGCGCTATTGTATAATGCCTGCCCATCTATCTAAGTAGTATTTTCATGTAGCGTGGGTATTCATTTGTCATTTCTTGATATTTGTATCATCATGTTGATTGTATCATCATGGAAATACTCAAAGCGTGGAAACGATAAACCTATGTAATTGAAAAGATGCTTCGTTAGACTGGCTTTTCGTCGGGCAGAATGGATTGTGAGCGATACATGCATCAAATATATATGACGCTTCTTTCCTGGCGGGGTAGGTATTTCTTTCTAGTTGCCACGAACCCTACCTACTTCTTTTGGTCCATAAATTTTTATGAAACGTGTTTGGTGTAGTTCAGTTCATGACCGTTCACCAGAAAGTTCGTTGGTCATCAAGGTACTACATTTGTCTTGGATTTCCGATTCCAACATTTAGCTGCCTTGCCAAGACCAAAACATCTAAACCTTATCTACGAGTGTCACTTCACAGCGCAAAATTATCTTATAAAGTTAAAACATTTCAGAATTATGTATTTAATACTTCAATAACATTCAACTATTGTGCCCTCGTAAAACTTTAAGTCGGACATGACTATGCAAATGCATTTACACCAAGAACCAAGACTGGTTTGCATTAATAAGGCGCGTACGAGAAGTACGCAGTTTGATATCATAACTCGGTACCTACCATTTCTTTTAATTAGGTATTGTGATTAAGAGTCCATCACGTAAAAGGTATGAATGCTTTCAATAAAGGCGATCGTGGGATTATGGCCATATAAAGCTGGTGTTCCATATATTCGTATCGTTATTTTCTTGGTAACTAATTTGTGTTTTTTTCGCCTCTATTGTGTTCAAATCAAAGTTAAAGAACTCTCAAAACTATGAACGATTACCTGAAAAGACTTGAAGAATTCGTTAAAAACGTATATGCAAAACAATACGGTTTTTTCTTCGTTTCCATATCAGAATGACAACTAGCGACACTGAAACTTTATAGTTACTAAATATTAGCTTTTATTCGTAGTTTCCCGCCCGGAATTTAGCGCCACCCACAAAAAATACAGGTTTTTCGCAAATCTTATGGAAATTATAGTTTTTACCAGGATGAGAGGTACTCTATGTCCTTCTCCATACTCTTAATTATGTATATGCGAAATTTTAAAAAGACAGGTTCAGAAGATAGCGCCTAAAGAGCTAACAAACAAACAAACTTACTTTTTGATATTAGTTGGAATACAGCCTTTCATTGTACCGTTTATAGACCTACCTAAAATCCTATAACCATTTTCTTAAGTAACAGTTTAAATAATCATGTCTTCGTCCAATATAGATTTAACCAGTTATCACTCAAAGTCTGTTTATCGTGAAATCCCGTGCTTGATACTCTGCCGTATAGCGTGATAAACGGTATTTGAGGTACCTATACAGCGAGTAAAGGTTTTTTATCACATTCGTCTTAAACAATATCTTGAAATATAATAAAAATATGTTGTTATTCAAAACCTTGTGTACACAGCCTTAAACAAGTTGTTGATAGCCTTCCCTCAGTGTGTTACGGTCCGCCGCCTCCATCGGTCGTCCAAGTTTGTTGTGAACGCTACAGGTTATACGCTCGTGTAGTGTTTAATTGCACAGTAAAACTCCCATTTCAACGTGAGTATCATGCTCCATTACATTAGCTATATATTTATTTTCTTACATCAAAGGCAAAAACGTAATCTGTAGAATATCATTCCGATCTGTGTAAACTGTTTCAATTAAGTATTTGTTTTGCAAAGTTAAGCATTTTAGCCAGTGCTATTTAGGCAATGTTTTGCAATGCTTGTCGGAAAATTCTATATTGGTAACCTTTGTCAATCTTTAGTTCTGAAGTTCAAAACAAAAAACATCGGTTGTTGTGTAAATAATTATGTTACCATCAACGTTTCTAACTTCAATTTGGAATATATCTATGAAATATATCTAGATCTGTCAATGGAATTAAGTGGAGATATCTGCGTTTCTTGTTATCTCGGTTTTTTGTTAGTTTATACTGTACATTATTAAATTGGCGAAACATCTTCATGCAAATGCATTGTTTGTTTCGTTTACGTACTCAATGTTCAAAAAGTATGCAGGGATCGGGCTATGTGGAAAGATGTTGTCTCTGCCTACCCCTCTGGGAAAGAGGCATGATTTTATATATGTATTCAATCTTATTACGACTTGTTTAATTATTTTATTATTATTGTGGGAATTACTTCATTTTCTATCACATATCAGTCTTATAAATAAAGGTTTGGAAGGAGAAATCCATAATATGATGGCATAATTAGTTGTCATAAACGCAAACAGGTGGTTAGGAATTCCATTATTATATCAAGTTCTTATAATATAGTTATATATGTGAAATGAAAAAAATCTGTTGCAATGTTTATAAAATTCTGACTTGGCTATGTGGCTTATCAGTCAGTGTTTCACTAATTACTACGTATATTACATTAATCAGAAACTTGAGGCTTGTGCCCGACTTCACAATTGCAGCAATGCGCTTTCTACACTATTTTAACTCTAAAATTCTATATTTATTTCGTCTTTTCGCTATAAGTTCCACCCTCAACTGTTTTTTTTGTTGGAACAGTTCCAGTGGACCGGTTGCATCCTTATCTCTGTAAAGAGGAGCTCGGAGTCGGCCTGTGACCACGATTCAGAAGTGGCTAAGTTTTTACACGAAGTAACTCCCGTCGGAGCCAGCGACCCGCTTTTCTATATCTATTACAGCTTGGATCGTGGTTACACAACCTTATGCAAATCCAATGCACATTCAGATGTGCATCGTCTGCTTGTAACTGATACCTTGTCCTTACTGTGTTATACGTTTGCAAGACCCTTCAATTAAAAAAAAATTAAATATCGGCATAATAATTGTTTTTAAATATGAATGAACTAGTTTTCAGTGTTTGTTCAAACAGTAATGTATGGTTTTGTCGTGTGGCTTTTGGATATGAATGAGCCAGGTGTTTGTTCCTGTGGGAACCTTTTAAATTAGAAGCACTTGGCACTTGTGCCTCGCTAGAACAAGAATACAAAATTGCCCATTTTTTTGTTTCCCAGTTTAAATTTTTTGAAATATTATGCAACTTTTAATATTGATCTTCTCTCTGCGAGAAAACAAAAAGCGATAAATAACCCAGTTTTTCATGATGATATCTTAAAGGTTATCATTACTAAGGACTTTTAATTTCCAACCTTTAACGTTATTGAGCACATTTGCGAGAAAAATAAATTGGCCAGAATTGTTCCAAAAATATGACGGCCATAATAACATTATCCCCAAATATTTACAAAACAATTAGCTTCAGTATCTATCATTAAGATTCAAAGTCGCAAGATAGTGAAAGTGGTCAAATAATGGAGTGGAACGGCTCGGGCGACGGCGGAGCGAATGCTTGGAATTCCGATGGTTATGTAGTTTTCACCACACGTACACGGGTTATGGACAATATATAAGCCAAATTTTATCTTAATTCAGATACTATAATTGCTGTCTAATTGAGTAAACTCAATAGGCTACTTGACTCATAATGAATTCCATATATTAAATGAATATTTCCTGTCCTATTAAGCTAGGAAGAAAAAGAAAAAAAGAAGGAAATTAAAATATATCAATTTTAGTAATTAAAAGCGCGAGATTGATTCAAAAGCCCCATTTTAAAAACGTGTTTTTATTTGAATGGTCAAATGATGTGACGTCACCTTAAATGTAAACAAATCTACTACAATATCTTGTTATGTATTGGTATAGCATAGTATTTGTGCATTGCGTACATTGTTACTTACATCAAAGTGATCTTCGCATAAATACATAAATCTTTCCTGTAAAGATTTAGGACCCCTCTTAGCAAGTCTTAACCATGTGTTGCTTATATTTGTTTCACTTTAAACCACAATTTTCCTGGTGTTATTATCGATGTGTATTTGCATTCTCGGACGACACAACCACGATACCTAGTACGAGTACTTACTATATTTTTCTTGTTAACTATTAGATATCATGATTTTATCTCCGTGTTAATAATGTCAAATGTTTGTTTTATTAATACTATGACGTCAGAACACATGTAATAAAAAAACAATATTTACGTTTATTTTGAAAACTATGATTTTTAATATTTTTTTAATGTGATATTTAAAAATTGTAAACATATTTTTTTTTTGGCCAAAAATAACAAATATGTACTTTTTAGGACCAACTTGAAAAAAGAGTCAACTGACCTATTACCTGGTAATGTTCGTTAAAGGTGTTGTTAGATCGTGTTAAATTTAGTTTGTCTTTGACAAGTGTCATAACAATGATATCATCGTAATAACTGAAATTAATTTAGGTGCCCATATGAGTTATGGGAATGTTATGATGTCAAAAGAAGAAATAGGGACAGGAATAGAAGAAAAAAAAATGTTTATTATTTGTGGTTTGGTCATATTGGGAGGATGAAAAAGTAGGTCATCTAAGCAGTCTTCTGTAAATGAAATAGTTGGAAAGGGAAGGTCTACAAGACCGTATCTTGATAAAATGAAGGAAGTTCTGTAAAGAATTCTAGTCTAGCGTACCCTAAACCGATAAGTTTGCATGAAAATAATTATGATCTTTCCACTTGTTACGATTTTTGAATTATTAAGAATAATACAAGGTCGCGACAAGTGGAAAGATGGTCTCTGCTTATTCCCCCGGAAAAGAGGCATAATGATTTGACTGTATTTATGGGTCAGTTTTTACCTGTTTATGAACATGGCGTGTTGGCGTCTTTTGACACTATAATCAAATTGTTATAACGTATATAGCATAATTCACATCTCATTCGCTGCTAAAAAGAATTGATGTATGTTTTAATCTCCAAAAGTTGTTGGAACGCTTGAAATACTAAATTTAAACAGTACAGACATTAATCGCTTTTTTGTTGTGTCGCAATAACAACTTGATGAATTCAGAGCAGCAGAATTAGAAAACGTTTGACCTTTGGTGGCGCTCAAGATAATGTACATTTAACACTTTAGGTGTATAAACACCTTTTATTTAAATTGTACATTGAACGATATATTTACAATGTATTGCGCATGAAGGCTGTTTTAAAGTTAATGTTTAAAACATATTTATCTGCTTGTAGTATTTTAATAACTGCTTATTAAGATCAAAAGAGTAATGACCATTATTTATCAATAAACTATAGTATTTGTTTTGACGCTTCGAAGAAGTTGGCGACGATGAATAATTGTTGATTTGTGTTTTTTTTGTAATATCATTATATCTCCCATATAGTTCTACGCTGGCGAAGACCCCAAAACACTTCTGTGGGGGTGCAACCGGAAACACGTAGAGATGAGAGAGAGTTGCTTCGCTGGTCTGATAGCGAAGAGAAAACATAGTATTTTCCAGCTGTTTCTCTTGCAGTGCAGATTGTTAAAATCAACAAGGAATCAGGAAAAGATTTAAAATGTTTTCCTTTGTTGATTTTAACAAACATTCTAATTTTAGGCTAGCTTGTCACCACTTTCTTCGAATCTCGATTGTGTCATTAAGCCACCAAGCTATACCTGTCTATGTGTCGTCTGTAGACTCTGTCACTCCCGTTAGAGATAAAGAAATGATGTGTGTGTGTCATGTACTAAAGTATTAATAAACTCCATGGCTTATGTATGTTTATACGTTGAATCATAAAGCAAATGTATCCGGATTTTATTTTGTAAGCTTATATCATTTTTACGTGTAACTTGGTCAATAATTTAGTTTCTTTATTGGTGGATAACATTATGTACTGTCACGTTTTTGCTCTTACGGAAACAATAGGGGCTGGGTAATTGTAAATTCTGTTGTGAAATATGTACAACTAAACAAGTTAGTACTTATTGTCAAGCAATTTAAAAACACTTAAAATTTGTTATGACAAAGTATATTTGTTGATGCTTATTATTATAATCAATCAGGCTTTGATTTAAGACATAAGTTTGAAGTAAAATGTACCAAGTTTTGAACATATCCTACTACTTTAGTTTTTATGTACAAGCGAATAATATTATTTCTTTCTTCTTCTTTCCTTGCGTTAGTCCCGGTTACATTCTTATCTGACCTCTGCAACATTTGTCGAGAAACCTAACCATACAAAATAATGATAATTGCTGCACAAGATGAATGTGGCTCTCTTTTAGTCGTCTTTGACGACACCCATGTCCAAAAAGTCTTCTAAAGTGCTGGCAGTTATTTTGATTTGAGATTGTATCATGTTTGCGTCGTCTACAACTATTGCTGTCTGGTTACAGTTATCTGGATTATGATAACGATATCTAACATTATTTAATAGATAATTTCGTTCAATGCTCTACCTTATTTGCATAGTGGCTTTCCATTTGACTTGAGGTAACTAGTATCTGATATTGCGAGATGTTTACTTTTTAATTATTTTTCTTTAAGTTTTCTGCAGAATCAAATTTTGGATGGTTTCACTTAAGTTTTTTGCAGTTTTGTTTCTTCAGCTTTATTTTAGAAAGTGTTTGCTTTCTTCTTCTGTGTTTTTGGATATAGTTTTTTACTGGTTTGCAGTTCTTTTTTTCGAAGTTATTTTTTTGCTAAATGAATAAAAGCTTTATTACATGTTCGTAATTCAATCACATTTTTAAATTATTGTTCTAATTTTCAAGTATTCGTCATCTTTCAAACATTACTGTCTTTAAAGAAGGTTAATACCATTTATAATCCTATTGGCTATGCTATTTGACCGAGTACTAAAGCATTAGTCAGATTTTACATGTAAATTTCTTTCATTTAAAAGATGTTTAACAAGTTTGTCTTCTTAGTTTCTCACGTCTCTGTTAGTTCCAGTTATCACCGTAGTAAATTTTTGCCATTCCATATAATGCTCTCAGTATATGCTTTGTCAGAAATAATATTATCGATATTCGTTTGCAAAATTAGACTAGCTTTTGTCCACGGCTTCGCTCGCGCACATTGTTGTTTATCGCAAATGCTATAAGAAGAGACCAGTTTTCGTAAACTGATTTTTTCTCTTTACACAACTGCGCTTACCTATTTAATTAAATTAAAAACAAATAAAATGAATGACCTTTGTCACTATCGCTAGAATATATCTACACTATCACAACATTGCGGGCAAAGTACAATATGAAACCAAAATCTCGAGATTTTATAGATACGATAATGCCGCAAATATTTGTCATGATAAGATATTTTGAAAGAAAATGTTTAAATATTTATTTATTTATTTGCTCACTAGCAATATAGAATCTGCATTATTATTAGATCTCGATTGCTCAAGTTATAATTTACTACCGTTTTCTCATTCCAGAGGCAACTCGTCGACGCGCCATGGCTGGCGGAACGACCGGCGCGCTGCTCTATGCAGTGAGTGCTGCCGTACTGGGCATGCTGCAGTTCGGCTTCAACACCGGCGTCATCAACTCCCCGCGGACCTTCATTGAAAACTTCATCAAAGAACAGTATGAAGCCTCGCCTAGTCTCGTATTTAGTATAATTGTCAGCATTTTCGCTGTCGGCGGTATGATCGGCTGTCCTCTCGCCAGCTGGCTCTCTGAGAAACAAGGGCGCAAAGGCGCTCTTTTTTTCAACGCTATCATAGGCGTTATAGGCGCCTTACTCATGGGCTTCAGCAAAATTTCATCATCTGTAGAAATGCTCATCATCGGTAGGTTCGTCATTGGTATCAATTGTGGATTCGCTACGACAGTTTCACCAACTTACGTCTCCGAAGTTGCGCCTTTAAGGTTACGAGGTGCATTCGGTACAGTCAACCAGTTAGCTGTAGCATTTGGTATGGTCGGTGGACAGATATTGGGAATAGGCGCTATACTCGGCAGTGACGAAGGTTGGCCGTGGCTTCTCGGATTGGCCGTAATACCATCGGCGTTACAATGCTTGATGTTGCCGTTCGCCCCTGAATCCCCCAGATATCTATTGCTCGCAGTCCGCGATGAAGAGAAAGCGAGGATAGCTCTTACAAAGATAAGAGGAACGGAACAGATTAATGACGAAATAAATGACATGCACGTGGAAGATCAGGCAGCTAGACAAGAAGCACAGTTTTCGATTCCCGACTTATTCAGTATCAAGGCTCTGCGTACGCCTTTAATAATCGGTGTTGTGATGCATCTTTCTCAGCAGTTGGGTGGTATTAACGCAGTTTTATATTACTCGACAACCATTTTCATAAGAGCTGGTCTCGAGGAGGAACAAGCCCGCCTAGCGTCCATCGGCGTGGGCAGCATTCTGTTTGTGATGGCGTTGGTGTCTATTCCTCTGATTGACCGCTTGGGTAGACGAACACTGCAATTGTGTGGTCTCGGTGGCATGGTCGTGTTCTCTGTTCTGATGACGGTTGCTTTCTTCACTTACGAAAATAATACAACGATGAGTATTTTCGCTGTTATCTTCACATTCCTATACGTAGCGTTCTTTGGCGTTGGTCCGAGTTCGATTCCCTGGATGATTCTGTCCGAGTTGTTCGGTCAGGGCGCTCGGAGCGCGGCAGTCAGTGTGGGGGCGTTAGTCAACTGGTTCGCAAACTTTATCGTGGGTTTAACTTTCATACCGATGTCTGAAGCGTTGGGTAACTACGTTTTCTTGCCATACACAGTTCTATTAATCTTGTTCTTTGCGTTCACGTACTTTAAATTGCCCGAAACAAAGAACAGGACGATTGAGGAAGTGACAGCTCTCTTTAAGAAATAACCTCGTCTCGACCCTATAGACTTAAGGCACATTCCTTAGATTTAAGTATAAGTATAGGCAATAAGTATACACTACGAATTGTGATAATATCTTATTTTGTTATGGTTTATTTGAAATTATAACTATAAATAGGCCACAAGTTTATAAAAATATTGTAAACTTGAAAATAAAGTATATGCAGCTAGCAGTGTAGGTTTCACATAAATTTAGAAGACTGAACACCTCACTTATAATGATATTGCCTACTTGATATTTCTAATTGAAGTACTTACTAAGAAGTAATGTTTTAAAATATTCATGTTAAATTATTATAGGAACATTAGACCTTTTTAAAGATATAGAATTTATTCTCACTACCTATATGATAATAAGTAACTATGATTATATAAAAAGGATACAAACTTTACCTTGTAATTGTTGGAGCCCTAGAAACCTTGACATGGCCTTTAAGATCTACAGTCTGTTATTTTACTATAAATTCCAAGAATGAGAATATTATCTGACTACTGTTCAAAAAGTTGTTATGATTTGCTTTATAAACCACGCTTAAACGCATAATGATAACTAATGCAAAGGGCTATTCTAACTAGGCGATGTTGATAGAAATTTGTAATTATATAAAAGCAACACTAAAGTTAACCTCTTCTTCGAAAACTAAAATAAAAAAAAAACTTAATCAAAAACCTAAAGAAAATTAATATTTTTTTTTATTTTATAATACATTTCTGATCATTTATTACAGGATAATCTTTTTTATTGTAACTTATTTTGATTTCTATGGAAGATGGTCTAGGAAAACTATTACTGGTACGCACAATGACAGAAAAATTTAATGTTTTAAAAGTTGTATTTATGACTTGGGTAAGTCCCAATTCCTTATTTTTGCTCTTGGCGTTAATCATGGTTACATCTTCACCGCTCTGGAAATGAAGACCTTGATTTTATTGACCTAAAGTTCTGTTTACTACATTAAAGACTAAGGCGTGTTTTACATCATTCCACTTTTGATACCGGTTTTTTTTATCTATTTTATGTCAGAATACGCCTGAATACGCCCTTGTTTATTATTATTATTTTACAGTGTGCAATCATCACGACATAACCTTAGTGCCTTAATGATTGTTTTATTAGTTATGAAAATTGATTATTTACATGTATAAGTGTATTGATCAATATTTTTTAATGTAATTATTTATGTTTTTCAAGTTGTTCAAAATATTTCATGCACGAATCATGTACAAATATTTTAAAGATGTTTTTGGGAATAGAAACTAAAACAACTTTATCAAATAAACTTATGGCGATAATTTACCTACTTTTTTATCACAAAGCAACATTTTTAATTTTACAAAGATATTTCTCAATTATTTATTATGGTTCGAATTTTGATATTATTTTGATAAGATGTTATTTTGCAGACGTTTATTTTCAAACGTACTATGTAAATCTCATAGTTTAATGTAAATAAAATCTTTTTTATACTTTTGTTGTTGGACAATTGGATCCTTTATTAAGTTTCACGTTTCGTAGCTACTAGATAACAATAACGCATTATGATCAAGATTCAAGTTCAAGATCGACACAGTTGGCAAAAAAAACCAGATGTAAGCAAAAATTTAGTAAATTACTACTGACTTTTAAGTTGGTCCAAACTTGTAATGTCACCGTCCCAAAAGTATTTTTCTAGTGCCAATATGTGTGTGTATTTAGAACAATCATGTTAATGCGCACTCAAATATAAATCTAATCTATTATATTTATAAACTCGTAAGAATTTTCTTAATAGTATCTAAGTGGTAGGAACATGTAATTTTAATAATACAAGTATTTATGCCTGTTATAAAAAGTTTTGTTAACATCATATAGGATGTAAAAACATCCTACACATTGTAAATTTAATGCCTATGTAATGTATTTAGAGTCCTGAATTTATATTCGAGTAAGATATCTGTCATTACATTTATGGTCGACATATTTAAACCGTAAAATTTAACAAGTTACTCTTAAGCTAAAAATCTGGGAAGCGACATTAACGGAAATGCAACGTTTGTTTTCGTATAATCTGTATCATTTCATCATCCAATCATTTGTCAAAAATTCTTTTTAGTAGTAACATACTTCGAATCAGACGTTTCTGCCCAACACTATTTGTAAAACAGAAATGTCGATTAAATTTAAATAGATACACAAAAGCATAAGATTTGGGCTGGGTTATTCCTCTCACTGCCCTTATCCCATACGACCCTTGTAGCATAGAGACGGTAGGAAGGTAATGCCTAGAGAGGTGGGCACAGAAATAGTTTGTGAGGGATGTAAAGTAACACTCGAATGATGTTATAGTTATTACTATTTTATTGTATCTAATTATAAATACGTACACTGTGTATAAAGCATACGAAAAACAACAAAAAAATCGAATTTATTTGTCTGTTAAAATAAATTATGATATTCAGTTAAAAGGCATTTTATTTAGAAAAAAATAAATATAATAAAGTATCTACTTATAATAATTTAGAGACTAGTTTTTATTTTATTTTATAAAAATATGTTTAGAAACATTTAACTTACTTGCCAACACATCCTAAAGTTAGTTTGTGTGTGTTTTTTTTATACAAAAAATACTTAAAAATCTTTGCTGCATATTGGTTGACTGATAAACATCAAGTATAGGCGTTTAAATCGCGCTTATTAATTTTTATAATATGAAATAACTGCTCATTATGTAAAGGGCAGAGGTCACAAAGCGCCAGTTTAAAAGATTATTTTCTTACCTACTTCAAAACAAAATAACGACAGTTATCGCAATTTTTTCTTATTTTAACAGTTTACAACTACATATATTAAATTATTATGAGTATTATGAATGAGTAGCTTCGATATGAGTAGGTATATAACTGGCCGGTGCTTCAGTTGTGAGAACGGTTCAGTTGTCTCCACAGAGCGCAGAGAACAATTGCAAGGCTTCATCTTGGTTGTCCTCCTCCACCTCACCCTCCAGCCAGAACGTTTCCATCATTCCTTTTCCCTGAAAAATAAAAAAAAAACTGTCTTGTTTCTAAACTATTTAAAAAAAAAATGTATTGTCTATGTGGCGTGTTCTAAATTCGGTCGGTGGTCAACTATTACCAAATAGTTTCGTAAATTCAATATTTCGGCACACTTTAAAAAAATATAGTTATTCGAGTTTTATAAGTTCCACTGAATCTATTAAACGAATTTCGGAATAACTGTCGACCTGGCTGCTTAATCTTACGAGACAGGAGTAATTGTATGTCAGTGAAAAGGAACTTTTGGTTAGTGTAATTACAAAGAATCCTTTGGAGCTGATGGTACCTTGACTTTTATGAGCCCTCTCCGTCGTAATCTGAATTTTCCTGCAGGCAGCTCGTTCGCTGTTTGAGCGGATATTTGTATACGGCCAGGCTGTAAGAATCACATATGATGCCAGTTATCTGAACATTAAAAAAAGGACATTAGGAAGGAATGTAGCTGACGCAATTTGCCAAAAAGTTACTATTGTGTAGAATAATCACTCAATCACTTTCTGGTAATGTAGTTAAAGGTGACTAAAGGAAAAATATTGTAATAGCAGATTGAAATAATTGGAGTGAGATAACCAAATAAGTGCAGGTAAATTTTCATGCAAAATAAGCCAATTTCAGCATAGAGAAATTAACTTGGAGATAACTTATGGCGTTGTAACCACGGGTTGTAACAATGGATTAGTATTTACAGAATTTTGACTCACTTCGGAAGAGGTCTGCATTCTGCTGGCGGTGTTGACAGAGTCTCCCACGAGGCAGTACCGCGGCAGCCGGCGCCCTAGCACGCCTGCCACGCACGGCCCGGAGTGGATTCCTATAAATTAAGTTGTGGTAAACAATAATAAAATATGTCACTAAACTTACTGGTGCATCAAAAATTGGCAAGTCGTTTCAGTTACACCCTCCGCTACAATGCTTCGGGTCCTGGGGTCCGCTTTCCTTCTTTTTTGTCTGGTTCGCAGATAGTAGGAATGCAGTGGTTACCTACTACTGAACCACATGGTCTCGCGGAGGGATATGGACAAGGAGTACCTTATAGCCCGTAACTCGAGCTCTCGTCCAGCGCCGGTGTCTTCCACGATCGAAAAGGTAGTTTTCAGGACGTCTTCAGGTAGGCCCTGTTTTGTACTGGACGTCGGGTTTTAAATTCAATTGTACCTACAGTGGTGCAGGTTTGGAATACGCTGTATTGAGGGAGAATGTGGTATTTTCGTAATTGTCATAAAGGTTATAAGTGCGTTGACGGAACAATGTATTATAAAAAATAAAATAATCAAAATCGGTTCAAAAACGACGAAGTTATCCGTGGACATCCTACAGGACATATATACGGTCGAATTGAGACACCTCCTTTTTTTGAAGTCGGTTAAATAGATCTCACCAATAGTAAGCTTAGGCAGTGCTCTAGCGATGGCCAGGGCTGCGCTGGCGGCCGAGGCGGCGTGCGCGCGGCGCCGCTCCGGAGCGCCCGACACCAGCATGTACACTGTGCCTACGGTCTCCACCTGGAAATGGCAATGTACAATACTGGACGATACAATAAATGCAGCTACAAATATTGTAATTGTTGTATCGAAAGCTCCGAAAACGGAACAATGTTATTTGTCTTTTTTACTCAGGGTGGCCCTCGAAAAGAATAATACTTCTTACCTAGTAAACCAATTGTTGTGAATCTATATGGAAAGTTACCGGGTTTTCTAAGATCTTGGTAAGATGTAAACATGACCTTCTAAATATATTATACTAGAGGACGCCCGCGGCTCCACCCGCGTGAACCGAAAAACACCATGATGCCCGTTCCCGCGGAAAGTTCGGAAAAGCCTCGCATAGCATAATCCCTCGAAGACCACAGAAAAAACCTACGCGCCAAATTTCAAGCCTCTAGACCCAGCGGTTTAGGCTGTGTATTTAGATAGTAACCAGAGTAGGTAGGCCCGCCTGCTCCGCTTATTTCCGTTCCTTTACCGCGGGAATTTACCTCTTGACCACATAGGTTTTGACCGTGCATTGATCTGGCAAGTGTACTCTTTTATATACCTAGATTAATGTTAATTATTGTTTTATATAATAAGTTACCTTATAAACTCTGTGAGAGTCCAGCAGCCTATCAATTTTGGAGTAGATGTCGTTGATGTAGGCCACAGTCTGCATGACGTCGGCGCGGGTGCCGGCTGCTGACAGTTGTACGCCGCAGAATATTATAGTCACACTGTCGAACGCCTGGAAGTTAGAGAGAAGACAAATTATTCTCGAGTAATTGATTCACCGGCCAGTCTTTTAAATCTACTTACATTAAATAATTACCCGCTTTTTCTTCATATTTCATGAGGAGGGAGGACGTGTTAAAATAGTGGTCTAAGTTATATATATAAAATAATAAACAAAACGGAAACCCATAGATTTGATGTGTTTCTGAGGATCGAACCCCGAACTTTAATAAGATACCTACTTATAGGTTTTTACGTTAATTTATACGTGGCAGGTATATTAATTACAACTACATAATTATTCAATGGATATACCTGACAAGCAGCCATAGAATCTTTCCCAGCCCTCAAATGATCAGCAATATCTTTCGGTATCATCGAATAAAGTAGTTGGTCTCCTCGTTTCTTCCACTGATCCCGCAGGCGGCAGGACTTCTCCAGGGATAACGACCTGGACTCGGCCTTCTCAAACAGAAGTTCCAGCCGTGATAGATGTTGCCACCCTTCCAGAAGCATCCATTTAGACAGGCCATGACCATTCATGTCCGCAACGTAAAGACCGGCTTGACGGAGTTCTTCTAAGTCATTGAAACTGGAAATATCATATCATAAGTAGAACAGTTTGGTGGTCTTTGATGGATTTATTATACGTAAATAAAAAGTTAGGCCTTAATTTCGACATATATTAAGCATGGCAATGCTAATAAAAGTTACTCCAAAGTATTTTTTATTAATTTTATATTATTTTGAGTCTCCCCTTGGATTTCACGGTTCATGAATACATTTTGGTGATAGTTTGACTCCGGTTTATATCCTGACCCTATCCTAACCTGACTGGAATATTCCAGTTAGGTAGACGCTAGGACGACGACTATTACTCGCAATGTGAATAAAATATAACTTACATAGGGCTGCACAAAAAGACTAACGCATCAATTTCTTCTAGAAGATAGATTGGTCCCTTGAGCAGAATGGAGCGTGCGCCCTGCGACCCTCGCCTGGCATCTCCCGCCATACGAGCTCGGTACCGCAGTAGCTCCAGCTCAAACATCATGGTCTGCATGCATACCACCTGGGAAATTATTGTTTTGGGAAGTTTAGTGCGGCGTAGACTTGAACTAGAATTAATAAAGCCTTAAGTGAAGAAAAACATTGAAAATTTCGGCCTGTTACCAGCTAGGCGAAAAACGGCAAAATGTCAGTATAAACCTTTTGGCAGTAAATAAATATATACTGGACAAATTACACAGATTGAGTTAGCCTCGAAGTAAGTTCGAGACTTGTGTCACGAGATACTAACTCAACGATAATATATTTTATAATAAATACTTATATAGATAAACATCCAAGACCCAGGCTAATCGGAGAAAGTTCGTTTCTCATCATACACAGGCCGGAATTCGAACCCGCGGGACCTCCGGAGTCACAGACAAGCACACTACCGCTGCGCCACAGAGGCCGTCAGTTGGCCGTTTAACTTTATAAAATTTCAGCATCACCAGCCAAACAGGTAATAATAAATACGTTCCGTTGGTGCAAATATTTTATTTTAATTTAGATACCTACCTTGTCCCAAGTAAGTGATATTTTCGGTTTCCTTAGCCGCAGTATCTCATTGATCGAGGATTTTGCGATGCTGTTAGCAGGCCCACCCCATGCTTCCACCAACTGAAAATTCGGACATAGCAAGTTGTCATTTAATGCTTCATACATACATACATAAAATCACGCGTCACCAGGAAAGGTAGGCAAAGACCACATTTTTCCACTTGCCTGCGTACTTGTTTTGCCTCATACACATTTATAACTCTCATCATGCAGGCATAAACATTCATGCATTAGTTAAAAACTACAGCACAGTATTATTAAATTTATTTGTATAGGTGTATATTAGGCGTACAAAAAGACCATTAACGGGTTTTGTTTTAATTCCAAAATGAAAAGAATCTGATTTTTCAAAAGAAGCGTCAAAGAAACGTGTTTGAAACATGCAGCTTTGTTTAATTTGGTTTTGTTTTACCAAATAATACCTAAGTTATCCCAAATCCTTCCGATTTGCACAGTAACTACCAGTCACACACACAGACAGATATTTTGGCCACCATACACCAATCACAGTGCCGTGTGGTTCCCGGCACCAATACAAAAAGGAAGAGGACCACTCCATCTCTTTCCCATGGATGTCGTAAGAGGTGACTAAGGGATATGCTTACAAACTTGGGATTCTTTTTAAGGCGATGGGCTAGCAACCTGTCACTATTAGAATCTCAATTCTATCTTAAAGCCAAATAGCTGAACGTGGCCTATCAGTCTTTATACAAAAACAGTTGGCTCTGTCTACCCCGCGGGGGATATAGACGTGATTATATGAATGCACACCAACAAGGCGAGGCGGCACAGCTATAGCTATCTCTTGAGCCGTGTGTACCTTTTCACCAGCCATGAGTATCTTCATCTTCCTGTCCAGTAAGACTCCGAACGGGAATAGCTGCAGCAGCAGAGAGGCTGGCACCGGAGGCAGCGGACATGGCAGCGACTTTTTTAACATCAGGGATTGGACCTGGAATGATAGACATAACTCCATAAGGCATTAGACACTCCGTATGATGTATCATAAGACAATGGACACTTCATCAATCTTCATGTTTCATAAGATTTGACACAGTTCGTGTTACAGTCTCATACGACATGTGACAGGCCGTCTAGTTGTCTCATCTCCACTATGATATCTCATAAGACCCATCGTCTTAATCTCATTCGACATAAGATAAAACTGCAATGCCCAACAGGGTTCATATTGTACCTATTTATAAGCAGTAATTGTAATTTAACAGATGTACTTTATGATATGCAATAAAGAATTTGAAATTGAAAAAATTGAAATTGATTAGGGACAAGTGATGTCTGTCAAGACAAGCGGTGTATAAGACACGTGTTATCTGATGAGACACATCATGTTACGGACATAGTTTGAACATGTCTTCATACATAAATAATAACATGTCTATATGCCTTGCGGGTAGACATAGCCAACTGTCGAAAAGACTGAAAGGCCACGTTCAGCCGTATAGTTTTATATGGAATTGAGATTCAAATAATGGCAGCTCATCGCCTTCAAGAAAAATCCCAAGTTTATTAGCCTCTCCCTTTGTCGCCTTTTACAACGTCCTATACTTTAGTGCCGTGAACTACACGACACTTGTCTTTAGCTTGTTAGACAAGTGTAGTAAGTAAGTAAATAAAATTTAAAGTACTTCAGATATATTTCATTGGTCATTCCTTCAAGACTTTATCAAGATGACAATAGCCACTTAAAGTAGCGAAGTATTGATAACAATTGCTTGGAGGTTGTTCTGCCCCGGCCGTAATCGTTTTACGGCCCAAAACGGGACTGTTAGAACTTTATTATTTTGATACTGATGCCTATTTTAGCGATAAAACTGAGTACAAACTGTTATTGTTGGTAATAGAACTAAATCTGTATGGCTTTGAAGTAGGTAATATTGTAAATAAAATGTGAACTAACTGATGGCACGTATTGATTTTCAAGAGCCTTCACGTCCAAACCTTTCGAACCTAAAACTTCATAGGTGGTGGCTATGAGATATGTTATAGTTTATTCAAATACTTATAAAATTACTTATTTATTTTTTAATATTAAATTGAGTAAATTAATTGGAAATTCGGAAAAAATAGTTGTACTTACGGTATAGAACTAATTTTAATTAACTACTTAGTTACTAGTATGTTATAACATAACAAAGAGAGGTAGAAACTAATAACTCTACGAAGTCACCACAACTCTTTCTGGGCAAAACACGTTTATTCGCAAAATTACACAAATTAAAGTTAGTTACAATCCCGGAGGTTTCAATAAAAACGTTTACAATGGGAAAGTGACTGGGGCAAACACTTCATTTACATTAATATGCGATCCAGTTCATTGAAGAGCTCTCGAAAAGGCCTAAGATTTTAAGTGGGAATCTAAACTCTCCTATTGCGAGAATTGGGCACTTAATTACCGCAGTCTATAAAATAGATTGAGTGTATTGTCGGCGGCAAAATATTCTGCCTATCTGGTGCAAATAAATTTACATGTTAAACGGACTATCGTTGCCTATTATTCATTGGACGTATAGTGTTACACAATACTAATTGGTTGTCGTAATTTTTATTCTAAGTAATTAGCCGGAGCTTAATGACAGCTCTTTCCATTGAGCGAGAATTATATATCCTAATCAAACCAATTACGGAAAAAGATTTTCCTTTATTAATTTACTAGCTACCAACGCGTGAAAGTACCTTATGTCTTTCTCCATACAGACATGCAGATTGGTTTAGTAGTTTAACTGTGAAGGTTACAAAAAAAACGAAACACAAACTCGCTTTCGCATTTATAATAACTAGTATGGATGTTAGCCTAATTGTGCTGCTTTTATTTGCCTAAGCATATGAAGATAATTTAAATTTTTCTCATTAATTACCTTTGCTTATTTATTTGATTTGAGTGGCCTCAAACTGATTTAAACTTATCTGTTTATGAATGTTTATTCATTTAGGTTCACTTATAACAATCTTAAAGTATTTAATATGGTTAGTACTTAGGTAGTTAAACAAACAGAAATCGTTAGTCTCACAAGTTTAATATCTAGAAAAATGGTTACGAAATCTTTGATTACATAATGGATTTCGCAATGGGCTAGCAACATGCTACATTCGAATCTCTATTCCATCATGAAGTCATACAGCTGAACGTTCAGTTTTTTTGAGACTATCGACTCTGTCTACCTCGCAAGGTATATCGACGTGACTATATTTATGAATGTAAGATTTCATAAGTGAAAAACATATCGTAAAAAAGGAAGCTTTTCTTATTAACTGCTATTTACATCGAAAACTCATTGAACACATAGCAAAAGTTCAACGGAGCTTGTAATTATTTCTTCGCAATGTTGTTCTGAAAAGGCGAGCTTTTATAAGCTTTTACACGCATCGATAACACTTACACTTGTTGCTTGCTTTGTATTGATTTTATTTTTTGTAAGACTTTGTTTTGGTTGATCGTGCAATAGAATGTCACTGAATGCTTAAACAACTAAAAGTTTCGTCATATTGATAAATATATGTACCTAAACTTCCTAAGAAACTTACCCTTGAAAAGCTAAGATGATACTGGTCAAGGGCTAATAAATTTGGGATTCTTGTAGGCAATGGACTATAAACCTGCCACTACATGCATCTGAATTCAATCATTAATTCATACAGGTAATATACTCTACTTGCATTCAATTATTTTTTCCAAGTAGATTTTTACAAAGTGGTTGATGTTTTCCATTATACTTAGTGAAAGAAAAATCTGGGTTTTTAAATTTTCTTCACTTATACGTAAGCCTTAGAGCAACGCGGACTTTCGACTACGGCCCGTGAGGTCAGCACTCAAACCATCGAATGTTTCACTCATTTCTCTTTTTCGTAGTTTTAGATTTTCAGATGCTACAGTTAAGTTTGGAGCTGGTGTAACTTTTGCTTTCAACATTTTGACCTAATATTGCCCCTAGCTTGCTTATATCAGATTGATATTATAAAAAACTTACATAATCGCTGTTATCAAACTCCAGCCTTAAGACCGCGACATTGCAATTATCTTCCACTCCTTCCCTCACGATCGAAACCTTTAGCTTTAACGAGAAGATGTCTTCGGCTATCTCGTACAGTTGACCTGCGATCAAAAGATCAACTTATGTATGTTGACTTTTTAAAGAAAAAAAGAATAATTTATGATTTGGTATAACATACAAAGAACTCTTTTTTCTTTTCATAGCGTTTCGAGACTGAAACGGGATTCTCTAAGGGTAAGTGTATTTAATAACACCTTTAATTCCGTGACAGCACTTATTACCGCTTACGACAGAAGAACGTCTTCTGGGATATTACTGCTAAGCTGTTGGTGCTTCTGCACTTTTTCTTATGTTATCCCGAAAAGAGATCTTTTTAAGGTCGGGAATAAAACGGCCAAATAGCATTTTTTTGTCACCAGATAAAAACAGACAGTTCTCTCTTACCCCAAACGCAAGAGTAGTGTACTCCTAATAGTTCGGCTTGTATCACCGTTAGGTTGGCAGACCTATGGGTGGTGGGATATTGGTTTCTTATTACCCATAAGATAATGCGTGTAGCCCATCCTGCCGCTGCTATACACCAGCTCAGCGCCGTGACGGTGCGCCCTCGTGAGCTGCATACTCGGCGAGCGCATGCGTGGAAACGTGAACCGCATGCGCTGGTGGATGCTGTCCACCGACTGCAGGAACGTGCAGAAATAGCGCCCAGTCGCGCGGATCATGGTGTCGTAGCTGATGGAAATAATAACGATACAGAGACTGTTGATGCAGTTAATGAGACTAATTATAATAATTGGGATAGCCGCTAAGAAAGTTTATAAAGTTACATTTGGATAGTACTTAACTGTTACTATTTGTAATTGTTAGTTGAATTAATGAAAAAAGTGATGTTTTTGGATTATATGCAGATCGTTATTTATCTAGTTATCGTTTTTGCTATCCAAGAGGAAATCTGCACATTTGCCTGATGTGAACACAAGTTTACTGAGTACTTTTTCGTAAAATGTAACTTCCTATCAAAATTCTAAAGTAGTATAGCCATCCATAGACAGGTTACAAATTGATAGAGAATTCACCAAACTTCGACTATCAGATAATTAGACTTGAAGACTCAAGTAACCTAGTGACTGTACGTGCGTGCCCTGGTGATACGGGCGCGGATTACTTCCAGAATTCCAAATGAGTCGGCACTGTTTGTTCAGGCCTAATCTAAAATGGGCACAAGACCCACCTTAAATTTGGTATGAATAAATATGAAGTGATATTATACTATTTATGACAAGATTTCTGTATAAAAATTAAATAATTACCCATAATTACTGAAGAATTTAACGAAACATCTGCCGAAGAAATGCATCACTTTTTCTGGGGTACCAAACTTCTCTTTCATTATATTAAGTTGGTCTTCACTGATACTGTTGAGTCTAGCTCTCATCTGCGCGCCGGATCCTCTCCTCCGATAAACATCTAAAGCCAACGAAACACTCTTCTTTCTCTGAACTGGTGGTAATGCACTGTTTCTTCTTCCAATCTCGCAAGCAGGGATCGCTTTTGCTTCGTCTTGACTTTGACTATCATCTGTTTCTGGACTCTTAATTTCTTTAATCTCCTTGTGGTCTTCAAATTTCATAGCTAGACTTCGTCTATTCATAGGGCATGTTATTTCAATTTCTTTTCCTTCATTGATTCTATCAGAAGATCGGGTCATATGTGATGTTTGTCTTATTTCTTCGGATGAGTTGTATGCTTCTATTTCTTTCTTGGTGACTGCTGTCAGGGCGTTGGTAGCTGTGAATGGGCATTTAAAGTGTTGGGTTCTGTTGTCTGCGTTGACAGACGCGCTGCGCCAGGAAGGCTTGGACTTGAGGGAGGGCTTCCTTGGAGCTGGACTGGCCGGTGTGGAGGTTGCGGGGCTGTTTGGGTTCTTCGACACGAGATCAGCTAAGGCGGTGGCGATGCGGAGCATCAGCGCGTCTGGATATTGCTGGAGATGTCGAAAAAAATATTCTTTATGCTAGTATTAAGATATAACATAACACAAATTTTATTGATGATAACAATTCTGTATTCCAATTGACTAGTACCTGCGTAGCACTGAACACAGAGCATCTTGCACCGGCCTCCCTCAGAATGGTCTCCCATATTTCTTCGCCACATTCTTGCTGCAAAAACAATATTTTTTCTTTAACTGACTCTTCCACTTACTTAAAGCTATTTGAAAACATTGCCCTTAAAATACACAAACCATAGAACAGAAAAGGGAATAGTTCTAGTGCTATTTCTAATAATAAGCATTTTGATATCTCGTTCAGTTTTGGATCTAAGCTTCAAATTGCAGCCCCCATCCAAAATTGGAACCTGAATGTACTTATTCCTCGCGCACAAAATTTAATTTCTGGATTGGACGTGAAAGTCAAAGTTTACATAACATAACATACAAACATATAACAGAGCCAACAGTCTCTCAAAGACTGATAGGTTACTATCAGTTGCATGTCTTGATGATGGAATTGAGATTCAAATAGTAACAGGTGGGCTAGCAAGCATATCGCCTAAAAGAAGAATCCAAATTTTATTAACTATCCTATATCATTATATTAACTATTTAATAACTATCCCTTAGTCGCTTAGCCTTTAATTAGAAATACGTAAAATTTAAAGAAGATTGATTTAGTAGATAACGCGTGAAGGGACAACAAACAACAAATTAACTTCGCATTTGTAAGTATTAGTAAGTATCTACAAGTATAAATAGTTTGGAAGGCTAGTTGAATTTAGTTTCTGACACGCCGAGTTTTCTTTTATAAAGCTTATGTAAGTAGCTCGCATGAAACAGAAATGGCTATCTTAACCTAAAAGTGGACACCAGATATTCTTGAAATTAACTTCCTAGATGAAAACCAACTTATTAGCTCTTCATAGATACAAATTTAGATTTATTGTTTTTGAATTGTGCCTAGTCTAGACCTGATTCGGGAGACAATAGGCATATTGACATGTTAGGTCAAGAACATTACGCAAATCTGCATGATGAAAGTTTATTGCAATTAATTTTTCGCTTTATATGATTAGGAATAGAACTATATCTTTCCCATGAATGTCGAAAAAGGCGACTAAGGGATTATAAGCTTGGCATTCTTCTTTTAGGCGATGGGCTAGCAACCTGTCACTATTTGAATCTCAATTCTATCATTAAGCCAAACAGCTGAACGTGGCCTATCAGTATTTTCAAGACAGTTGGCCTTGTCTACCCCGTAAGATATACAGACGTGATTATATGTATGTGTTTTTATGTATCTAGAAATAAATAGTAACAGTACCAAACCAATAAATAATTAAGTTTGGACAAGTTTGGGTTCGGCCCTTATATATTTTAACTTCAGTCATAAAAGGATATAAAGTTTGACTTAACTAGGTTAATTGTTTGTATCTCTCGTCGTGAAGAATATCAGACATGAGTTTCGATTTCCAACTGCCAAGGAAATGAGCGATATAAAGATATAATCAAGGTGGTCTTTCATATTGGCAATTTCACAGATTTCAGAATGTTTGGACTATTTTAGACTATATTACCTATGTGAATATATATGTATAGATATATAGTTACATCTATATTCCTTGCGGGATAGACAACAGTCTTGAAAATTATTACAATGAAATGTCAATAAAAAAATAATTTAAGAACGCGAATAATTGTTTTTATGTAATAGAATAACTGACTGAGTGTAATAGAATAACTGACTCATGACTGAATTCATAAGACGACTGAAACAAGATGTCAATGACAGGAATTCGTAGACGGTGAGATAAAACACAGGGTTGATTCGTGACATTTTGATAAACAAACCCTGACAAACTTGATTAACAATTAGGGTGAAGCCAGACGGGCGTAATTTTATGAGTTGTGAGTCGCGTATTTTCGGTCGCGTAATTTCTGCTGCATTCGGTTTCATACAAAAGTGCAGTTTGCGCCACACGACGACGCAAAATGAGTTGTCTGTCGACTCACGCGCATAAACTCGACCGAATTTCTGTCGGGGTGAGGGAGGGGAGAGCGGTCAGCGGGGCAGCGGGTGAGGGAGGGGAGAGCGGTCAGCGGGGCAGCGCAGCGACAGTTCGTTACGGGATGCGTAGGTAGGAGTTTCTCGCTGTTCTGAAAAATGTTCGACACGGAAAAATTGATTTTTGAAGTGGAACAACGGCCATGTTTATGGAATTTGTCAGAAAAGTCATACAGTGACAAGTTTTTGAAACAGAAAGCATGGCAAGAGGTCGCTGAGAATTGTTTTGAAGAATGGAACAACTTGAGCAACGAAGACAAAGAAAAGAAAAGTGAGTATTTTTACCATATTTTTATTAACATTAAAATGTTATTGATATACAGGCTGCTTTAAAAATCACTGAAATGGTGAGACACGTACAAAATATTTTTATTAACATTAAAATATTATTAATATACAGGGTGTTATAAAAATCATTGAAATGGTGAGACACGTACACAATAGTTTCATACACAGAACTCGATGGCATGGTCAATTTACCTCCCCATACAAAATGTCCCAGTGCTAATCGCATTTTGTATGGAGAGTCAAATTTTTTTTTCGTGATTTGGTAAATTCTGACTATGCCATCGAGTTCTTTGTATGAAACTATTGTTTACGTGTCTCACCTTTTCAGTGATTTTTGTAACACCTGTATTATATCTATACCGGCTGTATCTATATGCTGTATCCTATATTAAAATTACCAATAAGTAATTTATTGTAAAAGATCAGAATACAGAATTGATTCGATTTTGCCAGGGTAACGCTCCTACTTCACAAACAAAGTAATTTTTAAAAAAATCTCTGGTGACTATAGCAGAACTCGACGACCTTCTTCCATTTGAAATTTGTTGAATACATTGTAAAGGACATTTCAAAAACTCATCGTCAAACTTAGCCCCAACTCTCCTTCGCACGAAATTGTGCAAAACGCATGTAGCTTTAACTATATCAATGGCAAAGTCAGGGTTGACTTGCATTGAAGAGTGAAGTACCCTCCATTTATTTGTTAATATGCCAAAAGCACATTCTACACATCGTCGCGCTCTACTAAGACGATAATTAAAAATACGTTTGTTTCTATCTAGGTTTCTGTTAGGATATGGGCGCATCATATTTCTGTGTAAACCAAACGCCTCATCTCCAACAAAAACAAAAGGTTGGGGTTCGTTTGTGTAATTGGGCAAATTTTTGTCTTCCGGTAAATTTAAATCATTTCTGAAAAACTTTTGACCTAATGTAGACTTTCTGAATATAGAGTTATCGGATTCTTTTCCATAATCACCAACATTAATCGTTGTAAAACAACAGTTTGCATCTGCCACAGCCATTAACACGATGGAGAAGTATTTCTTATAATTATAATAATTCGAACCACTGTGTGAAGGTGATTTTATTCTGACGTGTTAACCATCTATTGCCCCAACGCAATTTGGAAAATTAGTTTTCTTATAAAAAAGCTCGGAGTTCGAATTCCAAATAGATTCATTCGGTTCTGGCATTTCATTAGGCTGAAGTACATTCCATATTTGTATACAGGTATGTTTGACGATATCATACGCAGTAGAACGCCCAATCAAGAAGTCTTCACTTATTGTATTTAAATCAATACCTTTGGCAAGATACCTGAAACAAAATGTAAAAATAATTAATTGAACACAATTGAAAACACTAAAGTTATATTTTATTACATAAATCAATAACATAATCATCCTATTAAAATTTTAATCTTTTGCTTTTCAGTACATTTTCTGCAAAAAAAATGGAAAACCGTAAGAGATTATTACACGCGTGAAAAAAAAAAAGAAAATGAAGAAAGAAGTGGTAGCGCAGCAAAGAAGAAGAAACCATGCCCGTATTTTGATTTATTGCAGTTTTTAAAAGTTACCAAACAGTCAAGGAACTCATTTTCAAATGTAACTTCTCCTGAAAACACTGATAATGATAACGATGACAGTAATATAACTGGCAACAACGACGATGAAGATCCTGATGAACAATCCAGATCCACAGAAGCAGACTCACCACTGTATCAACCGTCTACCAGCCAGCCAGCGTCAATGCAAAAACCTGTATACGAAAACCAGCCATCGACGTCAAAGCAGACAGTGCCATCGCAACCCGAGACATCTGTATCCCGAACAAAAAATAAAAAACAAACACTGACACTGTTTCAAGAATCTCTTCTCAAAAAGTTTGATAATGATGATGATAAGGATCCTAATCGATTATTTTTATTGTCTTTTTTGCCGGAGATGTCCAAAATGACAGAAAAACAGAATTTCGAATTTCGCATGGAACTTATGAAAGCATTAAATAAAGTCAAGTACCAAATTCCAGAACAGCACACACAATCAAATTGGCCTCATTTTTCATCACCCTTTTCCGATTCCCACAGCAGTAATCAATACTACCCGACACCAGTAAATAGAGGATACACAACACAGGCAAATGAATATCACTCTAATGAAATAAATGAATATGATGAAACATAGAATACTGTGCAGCTTGTTCATTAATCTTTATATTTAAGTAAAATAATAATTAAAATACTTTAAAACTTACTTGAGTGTTATTATTAATCTTTCCTCTGGGCTGATGGCTAGTCTCATATTTGTGTCCGATTTAGTAATAAAAGGTTTTACGTGATGTAATAATTCTTGAAAAACATGTAATGGCATATGGTAGTAGTTTTTAAACATATCTGGATTTGCACATACACGTTCATATAATGTATGGAACTGTCCACATATCAGCCTCTCACTATTGAGTGGGTTTACCCAGCTTCTTTTTCTGGCATCATCTTCAGTATCTTCTGAATATGCTTCGTAAATACACAATATTTTCAATGGATCCATCGCACTTGATGACACAAACACCCCGTATCAACACTCGATAGCGACTGAATAAATTACGTCCATCTGGCAGCTCAACCGAAATTCGGTTGGGCGTAATTTACGCGGCCGTAATTCTGCGACTCACAACTTATAAAATTACGCCCGTCTGGCTTCACCCTTAGGACGCGGAGTCATTAGCAGATGACTGTTTGCGAAATGTCGTTCAAGCGGAAAATCTCCGGAAAATCTTGATACAAATTTGTTTGAAATATAATTTAAATATATATGTTATTATTGTTATACATACATATGGTCACGTCTATATCCCTTGTGGGCTAGGCAGAACCAACAGTCTTGAAAAGTCTGATAGGCCACGCTAAGCTATTAATGATAGAATTGAGATTCAAATAGTGACAGGTTGCTAGCCCATCGCCTAAAAAGAATCCCAAGTTTGTAAGCCTATCCCTTAGACTCCTTTTATTCATGGGAAAGAGATGGTGGTCCTATTCTTTTTTCCTATTATTGTCATATTATTATTTTGTTTCCTAAATCGTTTATCCATCAAAAAACTAATAACGTGTCGAAAAGTGATTTCGTAAGGTACCTATCCGCATTCGCAGAAGAATAACACTATAACCTTTAAATTAAAGTCCATATTTCATATCTCCTATGTCGATGTATCTCCTATTGTTATATCATCGAAATATCCAATATCGGAGTTGAGAAGTGATTTCGCTACGAGCCCGTCACGTGCCCGCGACGTCCGCGTTATTGTTCCATTGTTATCGCAATCACGTCTGTAGGCTCCTAATATAGCGGACTTTTTGATATAACTGTCTATTGAATGTTATAGCGATTTGTCATCATCATCCTAAGAGTCGTGTGGATGATGGATGTCATAAAAGGCAACTAAGGGTAAGCCTTATACACTTTGGTTTCTTCTTGTAGACTCTGGGCTAGCTACCTGTCACTATTTGAATATCAATTCCATTATTTAGCCGAACAGCTTAAGGTGGCCTTTCATTCTATCCGAGACTATTAGCTCTGTCTATCCCGTAAGGGATTAAGACGTGATTATATGTAAGTATCCTAAGAGCGGTATACTTCATATAAAAATTAAAATCAATGTTAATACTCGTAAGTAGGTACGCTAGAAGATTTTCTTGTGAAATAAATATTATAAACAATATATTTCAGTTAATTAACATATAATCTGTTTATTATAACGGGATAAGCTTTCCAGACATTAGAACAAAGAAAGATAAAATGGCTGCCTAATTCAATATTTCAGTAACTTACTTCTTCATTAGTTTGAGCACATAATTAAATACTGTATGTGCCGGTCTAGGGTATTGTATTGATAAATTTAGATGGAGGGTTAACTATTAGAAGTTATTTAACACATAGGTAAATACCACGTCTTGATTCCTTACGGGGTAGTGACAAGACTATAATGAGTGAATTAATGTAAGTACGAGTACAGATAGTGATATGTAGATAGAAAATAAATGCAAGTTTTTCCCTACTCGACTTCTACTATCGGCTCGGTAAAAAAGCAATTGACACAGACCTAGGTTTCTCATATAAATTTAACATGTATAAGGTAAGTTGATAAAAGAAAGTACCACCTAACTTTTTTTGACTGGAAGAGATTGCTTTAGCGATAAGTCCGCCTTTGTTACTCATTACTGTGTTTTTTTTTCTGTTTTTCTTTTTCTTATGAAGCAATAAAGAGTCTACATATCTATCTATCTACCTAACCAAACCTAACTGAACGTGGCCTTTCAGTCTTTCCAAGACTGTTGGCTCTGTCTACCCCGCAAGGGATATAGACGTGACTATATGTATGTATGTACCTAACCAAATACGCTTAAATATCGTACGTATTTTTAATATTACAAGCAGAAAACAACAACCGTGTGTTAAATATTTAAGCTCTAATGTGTCATGTGAAAAGGGTACCCAACTTAAGTATATTTATAAGTAGAAAAAAAAAACTTATTTCGGTATTGTATTTTTAGAGAAAAGCGTAGGTTAGTAATTTCGGATTTTTTTTAATGTGAAAGTATTTTTGTGTTTGTTTATCCGTCTTTTCCGACAAAACCATTGGATCGATCTCCTTGAAATTTTGCGAAACATAGAGTGCGGAGTATGCGAAACATAGGGTACTTTTTATACGCGCGAAGCCGCGGGCGAAAGCTTGTAATAAATACAAGAAATGTATATACATACATACACAGCTTTAGGTATACAGTGTTACTTAACTAGGCATAAGAACTTAGCTGTATTGTAATGGTGTAAGGAAAGCTAAAAGTATTAGCAGGTTTAATGGTATATCCTTATCCTGTCTCAATGAATTCCAATCCATAAATTCATTCCAGAAGCCATTAGAGCGCTGTTATCCCTTTCTACTAGAAGAACCTTTGAGAACAATAATATACCTAGTTTTGTGAAGTTAGTAAATAACCTCGCAGGTCACAAGATAGGATACCTAGATCAGTTTTCTGAATATCTTAAGAACTTGAAGAGCTTATGTGGATGACAAAACTTCCGTCTCTGCTAAAAGGAACGTTAATTATTCAAAAAATGATAACCTACCGCTATGATTACATCGGAAACAGTAATAAACTGATATTACTCACGATATACAGGTATAAAAGTGTCATAATAATAGACTTTATTTACCCATGCCGTACATTGTATGTACAGTCAACAACATAAATGACAGAGCCGAAAATTCAACAAAATTTTATTGAAATCTAATACGGTATAACAACTAAACCTAAAACAGTTATAGCTTTGTATAATATGTTTTAAGCATAAAGTATCTTTTGGTTCGGTACGACAAATAATTTATACCCTATGTACAACCTTGTGTATACTTCACGTTTTTGGCTGTACTCAAAATGAGATCATAAAAGTCCTACTTACCACAATAAAGTGTTGAACGCTTTCAAGCAACCACCCGTACATAATAAAATTTTTAACTTATCCGATTCGCAATTTTTAAACTGTATAATTTTGTTGAAGGTTGCTATAAAAAATTTGGAAGGAATCTTGTTATAACCAATTATAACAGGTTTAAGTGATTTTAATTTTACGACTTTGCTTTTTTTTCTGATGTTTAATTGGTTTATCCGATTCGCAATTTTTTAACTTTATATTACGTTAAAGATAAATAAAATCCTGGAAGGAATCTATTTAAAACCGATTATAACTAGATATAACTTCACTGTTTCACACGAAAATTTTATGTTTTTTTTTCACCAATTTTTCCGATGTAAACCTTGTTCTGTCCACGCCGGACGTTTGAATGGGGAGGCTTTCGCGCTAGTACTGAGTAGATAAGGGCCATTATGTGTACTATGTTTAATATGCAATACTGTTAGCACTCCGAATAGGGGTGTTGCGAATTTTTTGACCTTCCAATTGTTAGGTTTTTAGTTAGCAAGTTATACTTATTCATTTGAAAGAATATACTTTGAACCTGCAAAATTTTTAAAGAGACTATTGAATGATACGACTTTTTTCCCTAATTACGTAGAGTGACAGTTTGGATCAAGAAAAAACAAAGATGAAACAAGAGATCACATTTTGTTAGGGACAAAACCTTCTGGAATACTGTCAGTAAGTATTATTTGAAAGCCTCCTTATCTCAGAAGTTATTGATACTAAATGATTAAATTAAGCCTTTGCGCGTTCTGTCAAATTCAAACTTATTGAGAATTTTGGGAAAATTATTTCTTAATACTTCTACTAAACTTAGTACTAACACTATCAAAGGAACCTACGATTTCTTCGACCGATAGGTAATTTCAGCTGCGCGTTGAAGCAGCATCTGTTACGCACATCTAAGTTTTATTATATAAAATTAATTGTAAAATATTAGCATTATACCTCGTAAAAGAATTGTAGTTCACCCTTGCCTCAATTTTTTATGGGATCCACTTATTGTCAGGTTGGCTGGAAGAGATCCCACTTAGGGATAAGCCCGCCTTTGTTATGCACTCCCTTACTGAACAATAAAGCATTTACTTTTTAACTTATTTATGACTTAGTAAAACGAGTTATGTGTTTTATAGCGGCTGTAATTCGGTTCCTTATTCCTGCAAACAACGGGACCCTAAAACTAAAGCTTTGTGATCCTACGTTCGCGAATATTGCTGTAGATTTATGAAGGTTATCAGATAATAAACTGTCCTTTCGCGATAAAGGGAAATGAGAAATGTGTCGTTTTCTCTGACTTTCATAACCTTACGTCATAATTTAAGCCTCTCCGTTCATTCGTGGTAATATTAAATACCACGACTAAAGCCATTATCATTGGTCATATTAGTATGTGGCGACATACATCGCTCCCGCTACAAGTATAACATGCCAGTATGGATGGCCAGTAAGATCCAAGACCAGTGATCTGACAATGAAATGTGTTAGATAAGGGTTGATATTTTACAAATCGAACCATAACTATTGAAAACGTGTATTTTTTGACAGAAAGTTTCTCAAAAAGGGTTTAACTCCTTCAACCCTTTTTGAGAAACATTCTGGATCCATTTTACCATGGACTTCCATGGTGCATGGATTTTGAAATGGTTTCAGGCGGGAATCGCAAACTGCAACAAATATTGTCAACGAAGTATATGAAAGTATTTCTTTACTGATCTGGTACAAAAAATGTATAGTATGCCAGCTGGTTATCTTACCGCGTATATTGTAAATGTTATGTACCTAATGGAAACGTTTTGGGATTTTTCGGTTCAAGCGATAAGTAGTAACTCTGTAGCGGGAGCGATGATTCGGCTCGACCGCCACCAAAGGGAAGATCTTCCGCCAGGCTAGGTGTTATGCCTGGGGAACCGCGGCTCCAACGATGTTGTGTCGGAGGTTGTATATATAGCTCCAATCCATGAAATCTCTGAAATCGCGATTTGGGTTCTTCGCTGCTATTGGCTGAGCGCGTCGATTTCTTCGAGATGATTGACAGTTGTGTGATTTGATGTTGTGGCGAGTGGCGTAGAGATGTCGCCACAGTACTCCCCCCCAAGACCGGAGGTCTGAAGTCTTGATCTTGCTGTGCAATCTGTGCTTCAGTAGCTTGCAAGTGCCAGTTGTCTTCCAGTGAGTCGGAAGTTGCTCGAAGTCCTAGTGAGTCAGGAGTGAGCCGTTGCGTTGCTCGTAGTCTGCGGTGAGTCGAGACAGTAGAGAGCGAAGTCGACTTGTTGGCGCCGGTAGAAGTCGTGCAGAGCTGCCACGCTGGAGAGAAGAGCGGCCGTCGAAGAGATCCAGGCGTGGGCTGCGGTCGATGCGTCGGTCGCTGAAGTCGATTAGAGTGAGTGCGGGTGGAGTCAGGACCAGGAAGCTCGGTGAGTCGGCTGCGATGGACCTGCTGCGATACCCATTTGCTGGCTTGCTGTGAGACTGCTTGCAGAGTGAGGAGTGATGCTGAGGATTGGAGTTGATGATGATGGAGAAGGTTGCTTCCAATCACGTCGGGGTCACCAATGTAGCGGGAGCGATGATTCGGCTCGACCGCCACCAAAGGGAAGATCTTCCGCCAGGCTAGGTGTTATGCCTGGGGAACCGCGGCTCCAACGATGTTGTGTCGGAGGTTGTATATATAGCTCCAATCCATGAAATCTCTGAAATCGCGATTTGGGTTCTTCGCTGCTATTGGCTGAGCGCGTCGATTTCTTCGAGATGATTGACAGTTGTGTGATTTGATGTTGTGGCGAGTGGCGTAGAGATGTCGCCACAACTCTTTCTGAATCTCACTTTCATCATTAGGGATGAAAATGTTAACTGTATAGTTTATGTATGTATGTATGCACTGCATTCATAGTGATGTCATATCACAGCGTATGATTAATCTATCAACGTGAAGACAGTGGTGAATTGCTTCAGTGAATCGCATTGGGGCCAAGTGAGTTAGTGCCCTTCCAAGGACGCCTGCTGGTCATTTGCATTCAGTATTTGGGTTAGTGTCATATAATGTGCGGTCGTAAAATAGGCGGTGATAGGGAGAGCATTTAGGAGATAAATAAATAGAGGACATTAAGAGTGTCGTGTGGTTCCCGGCACCAATAGATAAAAGGCGACTAAGGGATAGGCTTACAAACTTGGGATTCTTTTTTTAGGCGATGGGCTTGCAACCTGTCACTTTATATGAATCTCAATTCTATCATTAAGCCAAATAGCTGAACGAGGCCATTCAGTCTTTTCAAGACTGTTGGCTCTGTCTACCCCGCAAGGGATATAGACGTGACCATTTGTATGTATCTTCCTAATTGTCACTTAGTGCTTATCCCTGTTCAGTTTTAAAATAACAGATACCTAACTGAGTGTACTCAAAATTAATCATTTAGGTACCAAACAATTTTCACACAATAAAATACTCAAACGAAATATTTTTTGGGTCAAACTTTGTGGGTGGGTAAAATTTATGTTGTGGTGTCGGTTCATTTGTAAGACTAGCAGTTTTTAATTAAAATAGTTTGAATACACTTTGTAGACTTAGTAACTGAAACTTTTGTACCTTTTATTTTTAAATCTGTTTGTATGATTTCCTGATGATTTTGAATAGTTTGTCGTTATCCCACTGTAAGTATCTCTTTTCAATTGGTTTTGTAAGAGGCGAAATTATTTTTCCACGTTCTTTAGGGTTGAGCAATCTTCTTAAAATTGGCACACATATAGTCCTAAGTATTAAAAAAAAAATGTCTCTTTGATCCCGGAAAAAGACTGTTCCCGTGGGGTTTACGATAAACGATAATGTTCACGAAATCCGCGGGCAAAGGCTAGTATATAAATAAAGTACAATTTCACTCACCGTAACACAAGTCTGTACACACTGCAAGAGAATTCCGTACATGTCTTTTCAAGTCGACAGTTTGGTCACATGTCCTCAGTCCTAAGGGCGGCCGTCACTGACACGACATCTAATAAAGCTTTTCTTTTTATTAAGGTCACGTTAGACTGTACGGAAAATTTTATTAAGACTTATTTCGTCCCAATTGTTGATTTCTTATATTGTCTGTTGTTTTCAATTGTCTGGTAGTGAAATTTCTGAGACAGAAATAAACATTACCAGGGTTTTTCGGGTAATTTTTCCGACCGAGGCATGACGTATACCTAACTAACTTTTCGTGAATCTAAGATATTAAGTATCGATACCAACTAAAGTTAATAATTACTAAGCATAACTTTGGGGCCTTTACTATATAAAGCAAACCAGTCCACTTCACATTATAATAGAAAAACTTCCATACCACGCTTGTCTGTTTCTCATTTGAACCATGTGATTTTAACCTACTCGTATTGTCGAAAATTGTAAGCTGTTAATTGAAGTCTGTTGGCTGTCTCTGTGACTATTATATTATTTTCATACAAGTGTATAAGGGTGTCAAGCAATATCCTGACAAACAATTGAGTAATAGCGGGCGCCCTCCCTTAACAAGTGCTTTCACCGTAATTAATTTAGTTACGTCGAAAGCGACGCTTTTCCACTATCGTTAAAAGTTCCTTTATATTTCTTTATAAGATAACCGTCGATCAATTTATATTACCGTGCAAACTAGACGTAGGTAACTACTTAAATTACTGTACTTTTATGTAGAAAGAGGGAATCGGTTGATGACTGTCTATCATTGTAGGTACACACTTATATCGGTTTAAAATATTTTTAAATTAACTGCATGTAAATTTTAATTTCTGTCCTTTACCACCCACTGCATTAGCTCGGGGACCTTCGGTGTTGCTTTTTTCATATAAAAAACGTGTACAGATTATATAGGGACGTTTCATGATCCCGGGCTCCAATGAGAAGGGAAAAACGAAAAGTGACATTACCTGTTTGACAAAATTGCGAGTTATGTTTACGAGATTCTGACATCACGTCATATCTCTTCCTGTAGTAGATGTCGTAGGAGAACAAAAAGCACTTATCTATGACTTTTGTTTTATTTGTTGAGGACGTAATATGTTTCATAGATGCTTAAAAATTTGAGCACCCGTAGAAATGGAAATTTAAAGAAATAAGTATAATACTTACAGACCAAAAACAAATACTTATTTCCTTCTGGCGTAAATCGTGGTAACATCTTCACCTCTTCTCTAGACGAGCCCGGTGTGCCTGTTGACCATGATCCAGTATTGGGTAAGTCAGGTTTTTACACGAAGCTTCCACCGTCTGACCTTCGCAACCTTTGCAGGTCAACGCAACCTAACTACTACAATTAATAGGCAAATATTAATATTAGTTATTTAATACTGGCCATATACTATTAACGATTTGAAATTTAAAAATAAACCTGTCACCAACGGCGCATCCGCTCAATGACCGCGCGTGCGCCGGTTGACCCACACAATTAAAAAGTGGTCATTTACTTTAAGAATTGGTGCGTTATGATGCCGATTGCTATACCACATTAGATTGCGGCCTAGTTATTGGCTGAAAATGGGCTGACCAACCTTAAGATGCTGCGGCCCGAATAAAAAAATGTCGCAAAGTTTATTTCAGTTTTTGTAGGGAGTGACAGAGTCGAAAAAGTATTTTCTAAAATATGGCATTAAAATATTGAATGCTCTATTTAGTAAAAAAATGTATTTTACAACGACCACATCAAATAGAGGAATTAGATCAAAATGAAGCAATTAATGATTCTTAGAAATATAGATCTATAAATTAATTACGCAAGCAATTTTTTTTGTTCTCGGAAAGGATCACATTTACTCAGAAGTTAATTATAAGACAAAGCCTTGACAATAGCGAGCTACGAGGCCTTTGCCAAATGGAATGTTTGCTATGTACTTACTCGTAATCTCAAAACCTCCTTGCGCCTTTATTAAATTCTCCTCCATTCAGAGCTGATAAAAAAATATTGAATAAGACTTTTGGGCTATATCAAATTTCGTTTTAATATTGACCAAATTAAAATAACTTTGAGGCGTCTACCTACATATGAGTGAGTTCATACTTTTTGGGTATCTTCCCCCATAATTATCTAAATCTGTTTTTCTGTAAAGTGTATGTATGTGTGTGTAAACCTTTTGTAAAAGCAATCTCATCATTATGTAGGTAATTCTGCTGTAGTGACAAAAAGAGAGCCTTAAAAAGTATTTTACATTGTGTTGAGAGATAATTTTGGACAAAAATGGACAAGTACGGCAAACTAGAAGTGCAATGCAGTTTAAAGTTGGTAGCCCCTGCGTTCCTAGATCTTTAGGGTCATCGCTCACGCATATTTAATGGTATCCCGGCGACGCCTGCGCATTCGGAGCGGCACGGGCGGCCGCGCACCCCCATCGTATTCGGACTCGCAGGTCAGTTCAACAGTTACTTCATCATCATTCATCATCATCACCTTAAAAAGCAATAATGAGGCTTACCCAATTATATGACTAATTATCGCACTAGATAATGTTCAATGCAACCTTATGTAGTTAAAGTGTCTGAAAAGTGATAGGTATATAATAAATGATACCGGATTTTTAAAAGAGGTGAAAGTTGCTCTAATATCTAGAATACTATGTATTCACCGCTTAGGCGGGAATTCCCCGAAAAATATTGCTTATTGAATCTCTTGAATCACGTCACGTCAAAATCACGTCAAATAGCCAACAGTCTTAAAGACAGATAGGCCATGTTTAGCTTTTCTAAATACTTATCATTTTACACCGGATATGCGGAGTTTTGCGGAGAGACCGCGAGAGGAACCCACGTATCACGGCAGGCTTCATGTCCACCACATGGCAGACGGTGATTCAAGGAACCTTCTACGAGTACGATCATGTCTTTCGGAAAGCCTGCACGCTATTAGGTAACCAATGTGGGACCATGCCACATCTGCTGGTCTGAGGTAAAAAGGGTAGGCCGAAGAAATCCTAGCTAGACGTGGAAAAAGATGATAAGCCAATGGACTTAAATTTAGAGACTTCGTCGAATTCAGAAGGAGCGTCCCGGTAACGAAGCATTACAGTGGAAGATGTAACTGGGAATACGCAAAGGTGAGAGAGTTAAGACGAGATAATTTTATTTGCCAAAACATATGATAAGAGATGAATATTAAATTCATAAAAATTACAAATACTAAATACCATTTGTTTTTATTACTTTTTCCATCCACTTCGATGAAGCGTTCTGTTTGACTCGTTGACTATACTATTGATATTTAGACCAGAGTTCAGCTTTCTATTATTTAAAAAAAATATATAATACTTATACGCTCTTTTGAAAATACCGCTTATTGTACTTTAGAGCTAATAACGTGTGTTTTTTGTGAAATGAATCAATAATGAGTTGTGTGTTTGTGTTTACGTTAAGAGGTTACCGCGCATTTTTTTATGTCTCAAATATGTATGTTGTTGTCAAAAATATATGCATACGGCGTTCAATTTAGAAATCCAATGTTTCTCGTTAATATTTACGAGATAGTCGGTACGATCAATAATTTATTTATATCAGTTTACCATTATACGTACGCAAGTTACTGATAGACGATTGCTGTTTATTTTCGTTTCAGATTGAAAAAAAAAAAATTAAATTTAATGGCGTTCTATAGAAATCCGAGGTTTTAATCTGGCCAATTGGAAGGCACATTTTTTACGCCCTCGGTATAAAGTGAATTTTCAATAAGAAAACAAAACAACGTTTAGAAGAAGTGTTTTACACAGCCAATTATTTTCACGATATCGATTCATCAAATCTCAGTTGTATGTGTCAAAAAACTAATAAAAACGCGTTAAAAATCAATTTTATTAGATCGTCAATGTTGCCATTAACATGCTATTAATATCAATAACGCATAACGCACCAATTTAGGATGACTGTTGCCGAAATTTCAATGAGCGAAAGTGGCCAATGACCTAATAATATTTGTAGACCGAATCCACTTAACTTGTTACTTTTTTTATTGTTAAATCAAGATTTATAGGTATTCAATTTCTTTACTGATATATTTTTCATTAGCAATGTAGTCAGTATAATATGTACATAGAAACAATTTATTCCATAAATATTAAAAAAATATGCTAAAATAAAAATATCACTCATAATTCATTCATAACTCATAAATTTTAATAAGTACTTATTAAAATCAATCCAGCGCGCAATATATTTCAGGCCAGTGTCCAATAAATGAATTGGTTCATTCACACGCATTGCATCGTTGCTAAAATAATTATTACAGTCGGCAATTGAGCCTTGTCAGCTCTACGTAGACTGGTGTCTCTCGCAGAGGCGTCTACGATTTATTGCACAGACATAGATACAGTTAGACACCGCCAGTCTAAACTCTGATTAAAAACCTATGATGGTGACTGAAAACATCGTGAGCAACAACAAAATGTAAAATAAGGCATAATATATTCGATCAACTTTATGTAGATTTTACTTATTTTTTATTTTAAGATAAAACGACTATATTTAATTCCGTTGACGATGACAATAGTTCGAAGGAAACATCAACACAAATGATATACTTTTTGTACGCCAAGTGATTTCGCGAGTTCTATCTAGATCTATGTCTGTGATTTATTGGCTGCTACTTTGATGAGATGACGTCACAGGTTTTACGATTATGGAGTCACTTGATTTGTTCCATTTCTCATAATACCCATTAAAATGTGCGTTATGAGTAAAAGGTTGGGATCTCAATGAGGTATAACACTCGAACTAATATGGATGAAACACCAAGATAAGTCGAGTCAGTCGGATCTTTAAATTAAATCGAATAGCAATTATAATATATCCATGAAAATTTGTTTGAAAACCCGTTGAGATCAAAATTACATCGATGAAATTTTAATCATCTTCATAATATGCGCACTTCTATTGTACCGTCATTTCTAAATTACATTATGGAAAAGAGGAAATAACGTGACTGAAGAAAACGTTTACTTAATTAATACTAATATTTATACAACATTCATATGTACACGAACCTGTTACATTGATTGCGATGAATCAGCCCTAAAATGAGTCCAGTTATGCAGGCAATCTATTGGGGACACCAAGACGTATAATTTCTCAATCGTCTAAAGATGTCAGGAGCAGAGCAATGTTTGATTTATGTCGTTCCAGTGACCTACGGACGATGCAATCATATTGACTGTAGTCTGCATATAGCTAGATACATATTGCACACACTTCTACTGCTGAAATCGTAACTTTTTTATAGCCTAGCCTACTTAATCCAGGTTCGTGGTCTAAGTCGCACTCCGGGCTCCTCACCAGATTGATAAGGATGCTCTCATGAGGAAGAAGAAATAGATTAATGCTTATTGCCTGTAGGTATGTGGTGGTACGCCAGAGCGGCGTGCGTGGCGTTGCTGGTGCTACCAGCTGCTTCCAAAGAGTTGGGCGAAGATGTCTCCAGGGTGGAGGAAGAGCTACCTCAAGCTCAGGAACCAGACCTTATCAATTACGACGATTATAACCCGACCGAATTTGATGAGGATGAAAACGGTAACTTTGTTGTACAAAGTCTGTGCTCTCATTCTCTCTCAGTCTGTGATCTGAATTAATGGTTATTTAACCTTTTCAGCTGTGATAGACTTTACTAATCAGCAAAGGGGGCAATCGCAATTGCCAGGTAATTAGAAAAACATAATAAGTGGCCATACTATTTAAATTTCCGTTGGGACCTCTGGTGTCCCACCACCAGAGGTCCCAACGGAATATATAGAATATAATAATACAGTTCGTAAAATTGTTAGAATTTCAGTTATCTTTATGAGGACTTTCATTAGAGTAATTTGGTGTCTATAAATGGGATTGATATTACAAATTTGTGCAGGTATTTTTATACAGTCATCCTAATATTCTAATACTTTCCAGGTTCTGTCGGCGTGACCAGAAGACCGCCTCTTTCGCCTTCAACCCGAGGTATGTTTAAGTTCGTAACTGATATAAGTAGTCGACACCATCAGTCATCATATTGAGACAATCCAGTTTTGCACAAAAAGCTGTTTCACTTGCAATTCAACGACACATCATTACAAGCATTTCTATGTCTTGTATTAGTTCGATTTCTGTGCGGTAATCACGGGACACTTACCTAACACATTAAATTATGTCCCTAGCGCCATTACCACCTCGGCCATTACCTCGATGTATCGACATGGGTCGGACCTGGTCTGAAGGCGAGCGCTGGAAGAGGGACAACTGTACCCTCTGCCAATGCTTCTCCGGCCGAGTCAACTGCACCACGGCGAGAGAGTGCCTCTTTCGTAAGTAATCTACATCTATATTCTTTGCGGAGTAGACAGTGCCAACAGTCTTGCAAAGTCTGAAAGGCCACGTTTAGCTGGTTGGAATTGTAATATATTAAGTCTTTCCTTACTCGCCTATAAGCTAAACATACCTTAAACATGCATTTCATTCTAAATAAGTATGTAACATTTCGATTCATTTTATGAAAAGTCATTGAAGCTCTATATCTACGTTACTCATATTATTATAGAAAGTTCACTGAACTTTGGTATCTTCGGTAATCTAAGGTAAAGTAAGGGAAATTATACTTCTCAGTAAAACCTTTGATTGAAACCTGCCACTTCAGCACAACGAGCAGAACGGCCTGTAATTACCGTGCATCCATCAGCTGGAGTCAGTCCATCACTCACCGTCACTTCATCAAGTGGAGTTAGCCCCGCAGTGAATGCCAGCCCATCAACCCCAGTGAGGGGTGCGCCCGGTCGCCCGGGAGACGAGGGGCCATTAGGACCACCAGGCGTGCCCGGGGTGAATGGGGTACCTGGGGCACCTGGTATACCTGGACCTGCTGGACCTATGCCTGACGTGAGTAAAAATAATTACCGATCACGTGATATTTACAGCAGTTATGATCCTAACTAAACAGTAAAAAAGATCCCGTTTTTCATGAAGCATTCTGTTGTGAAGGATATGTGATATTGAAGTAGTATTTGGTATTATCATTCATTTGGGCATTTGAATTCCTAAAATAATCTTCAGCAATATTATAATTATAATATAAATAAAATATAGCGTGCAGTGCTTCGATCAAATATAGTTTTTTATACTTTATCGAAGGTGTAGTGCCGTACAAATCATGACTTTCCCAAGTGTAATCTTGTGTATATTTGTAGTTGCAACTGCAAGTACGTCTCTTTGTCTTCGGCGTTTTTCTCAATTTTTTGCAATCATTATATCTATACAAACAGATATAGACATTTTACATTGTCGTTGTTTTTAAAGTAAGTAGGTACTTAACATTTTTAATGCTTTGACCAGATTCACGCTATCCAGGCGTATCTGGCACAAATGGCCGCTTCAACTGGCGGCGGTGATAAGGGACCCACCATCGATCCTTATGCCTTCATGCAGGCTTCTGTCGGCGCGCCAGGCATTCGGGGAATTCCAGGTGAACAAACAGTGGTGTTTCTCAAATTTTATAAAATCAAGGACATCATACACAACAAGTAATGGCTACTACTAAAGCACAAAAGCAACGTTTGCGCTTGTCTATGTCACTGGAGGTTTCGGATTCCAATCGCGGCCAGGGCACTATGAGAATTGGCCGGGGTCTTGGATGTAATCTATATAAGTAGTATCGTAGAGGAGTTCGTATCTCGTAACACAAGTTTCGAACTTACTTCAAAGCTAACTCAATCTGTGTAACTTGTCCTATATGTACATATATATTTATTTATGTTTGTATATTCTTTAGGTCCACAAGGTCCTCCCGGGCCGCAAGGTTTCCAGGGTCCCCGAGGAGAGCCCGGTGAACCTGGTTTGCCGGGACCATTGGGACCACCAGGAGAGAGGGGACTTCCAGGAATACCAGGAAAAGACGTAAGTTTCAATTTTATTATGCACCACCTAAAGCGACTGAAGAAGGACATAATTATACCCAAAAATAAGAGTAGAGGACCTTACATTCAAAACTTACACTTCAAATGTATTATCACATCTGCTTTTCACATGAGTTTTTCTCATGAATTGCATATGAAACCAAGAAATATAAATTAGACTAAAGCGGTTAAATTCTGCATGTTTATTTTATCACAATTGACTTGAATTTACAAACACATTTAGTGTGCAAATTGTAATAAATCTATATAAAAAAGGCTTCTCAAAATCCTTTTTCAGGGTTCACCGGGAGAGGACGGGGAACCTGGACCACCAGGTGCAGCGGGACAACCAGGGCCCAGGGGCACACCTGGGGTACCTGGAATACAGGGTCTGAAGGGGCATCGAGGGTACGATGGCAAGGACGGGGCAAAGGGCGAACAGGGACTGCAGGGTGAAAAGGGACCCACTGGCCTGCCTGGACCTTTGGGGCCTACAGGACCCGTGGTAAGAATTGTTGATGAGAATATTTGCAATTGATCATAACAACATAACAATAGATATTACATAAGATACTGTTTCGCGCCAAGAGGTCTGATTTCTGGCGGGATATTTCCTTAACTTTTAAATTAAACATTAAGGAAATGTTTGTAACATGTAATCACGTCTATATCCCTTGCGGGGTAAACAGAGCCAACAATCTTGAAAAGAGTGATAGGCCATGTTCAGCTGTTTGGCTTAATGATAGAATTGAGATTCAAATAGTAACAGGTTGCCAGCCCATCGCCAGTAAATAAGAATCACAAGTTTATAAGCCTATCCCTTAGCCGCCTTTTACGACATTCACGGGAACGAGATGAAGTGGTTCTATATTTTTTTTTTACCGGCTGAGATCCACACGGCACTATATTAAACGTGTATAGAATAGGTCAGAGTACTTGTTAAATTATTAATACACATTTATTTTTGTATGCCATGACGATTAAAAATACTATTATTATTTCAACTTATCAGGGTCCAGTGGGCGCACGGGGAGAACGGGGACGTGAAGGACCTCCAGGTCCTCCAGGTATTCGAGGAGCTGACGGTCCACAAGGACCTCCTGGAGTCATGGTTTGTTGAAAATTTGTCTTACCTAAGTTAAAATGTATGTTTAAAATTGTTTTAATGATAATAAATATCTATTTTTTTTTCAGGGAAACGTTGGTAAAACGGGTGCCCCTGGTTTCCCTGGTACACCTGGTGCAAAAGGCGACCAAGGCGCTATTGGACCTAAAGGCAGCCAAGGTGCACAAGGACCCAGAGGCGAGTCCGGCAGACCTGGGCAGCCCGGGGAAGTGGGCGCACCTGGTATACCCGGACGGGATGGGGTGAATGGAGAAAAGGGTATCCAAGGCTCGCAAGGCCCTGCTGGGCCACAAGGATTTCCTGGACCTAGAGGCACACCGGGTGTGGCGGGTGAGTCTGGGACACCTGGCTCTAAAGGAATACCTGTAAGTATATTTGCCTATTTCAAATCCTTAAGTAATTTTTTTTAAGAAAAAATATTATATCCGATGAAGTCTGAACGTTCTAATTCTTAACTTTACTTCTTAGCTTCGCGGGACTACAAATCAGGTGTAAAGTACTTTACATCTCTTGAAATTTTCTTTTAAGGGACAACCTGGAGAAAGAGGATTAAAAGGTGATTCTGGCCCTAGAGGTGAGCTTGGTGCTCCTGGCCCCAGAGGATTGCCTGGCAGTGTCGGACCAGAGGGCAAACGGGGAAAAAGAGGTCTTAGGGGACCTGCTGGGAATGTTGGTCCTCAAGGTGAAAGGGGTCAACAGGGTATGAGAGGATTGCCTGGGGCTGATGGGCCAATGGGTGCCAAAGGTCACCCTGGAGAAAGAGGAGGCGTTGGATTACCCGGGCTTAAAGGAAGTTCTGGAGATCCTGGCAGAGCTGGACCACAAGGTAATTTTGCAAACTACGCCGCAAGGTTCAAATATGACTTGTACCCACATAAGGTAATTGACAATCTTAAAAAATTAGGTTTCTGCCACCATAAAATTTAACATATCAATACTACAATTTACTGTTTTTAAATGACAGATTAAACTTTTGTTAAAATTAATAGATCCAGCAAAATATTTTCTTGATATCCAAATTAACGTTTAATTTATTTTATGATAAATATAAAGGTACTCCTGGGCCTAGAGGTATCATTGGACGACCTGGCATAGCCGGGAAAACTGGACCACAAGGCGAAAGGGGTATACCAGGTGCAGATGGCAGGCCTGGTGAACAAGGGCCTCAAGGGTTACAGGGCCCCCCTGGAATGATGGGACGGCCAGGAGAAAGGGGACTTCAGGTACTTAGAATTAAGATAATAATGCAATAAGGTTTGCAGGTACTTAGAATCTTAGACTTCGAAAATGTTTTCTTGTTTTTTTTTAACCCAACACAACATGTTTAGGGGGAACCTGGTAAAGACGGCGAGACTGGTCAAGCGGGACCCCAAGGCCCTAAAGGAGACGCCGGTAGAGATGGGAGCCCTGGTGTGCAAGGACCTCAAGGTCCAGTAGGAGCGGCTGGTGAACGGGGACCTACTGGCCCACCTGGACCTAATGGATTCCCTGTACGTATATTTTTCTAATAAAATGGAAACGTGTGAGCCGTATATGTTGCGGCTCTTTGGATTATGAATTTTCTTCCTTTTTGAGTCTGTCTACCTATAGAGTTACCTACGTGATTTATGTATGTTTTTGATATTTAGATAACATTACAAACAGTGTAAACGTTTCCTGATCCATCATTCATGAAATCCAAACGGAGGTTTCCTCCACGGATGGGATATAACAGAGACAAATGATGAGGATAAATATTATTGTTCACTCAAATTTAAATTAAGGAAGTTGCGTCTTTCCCTTATTTTGGTTATTAATAAATAATAATAAATATATACGGGACAAATCACATTGATTGAGTGAGCATCGAAGTAATTATTATTTATTATTATACATATAGGTAGGTTATTGTCATATAATAAAGTAACCTTGTTTTTCAGGGAATGCCAGGAAGTGCTGGTTTACCAGGGTCTCCCGGTAAAGAAGGTGAACCTGGATTAGCTGGCCCCGTTGGACCACCTGGTCCCTCTGGACCTCAGGGTGAAAGGGGATTTACTGGCGAAAGAGGTCTTCCAGGTCAACCAGGACCTGTAGGCGAGAAAGGAGAAACTGGAGCCCAGGGATCTGATGGACCTCCTGTAAATTTTTTTTGATTTTTAATTTGTTGATATTACGTTCGTTGACATTAAAGATAGGATAGGTGGTATGCCTGGTATTAAGTGAGATCTTTAATTTATACGTTCTTTGATTACGGAATGTAACATTGATTTTGTGGCATAAGTAGAGGTTGCTCTTATAACAATATTTTTACTTCTTATAGGGTCCCGAAGGACAAAGGGGCGGTAAAGGCCACTCTGGGCCAATGGGAGCTATGGGTTTACCTGGTCCCCGTGGCTTAACTGGACCCGCGGGTGAAAAGGGTGAAAGAGGAACTGCCGGCCCCCCTGGAAGTGATGGACCAACAGGTAACGTTGACTTCTGACCAATATTTACAAATAACACTTAAAATGAATGAAGCCTTAATAGTCTATTTGAGACTATTGGACCTGGCTTTATTCCATAAGTATTTAAGGAATTACAAAAATGCTATGTTATTATTACTGAACCCAAATATCAATCAAGGTCATTTCAATATAGGTCATGATTATTAACTAAATAAACAAATTATTATTAAATTTAAAATTTCAGGTCGGCAAGGCGACCAAGGACCTCAAGGTCCTATGGGACCCGCCGGTCCACCTGGAGAACCAGCTGAGCGAGGTGAACCGGGAACCCCAGGTGTTCCCGGAGAAGCCGGTGCCCCAGGGTCACCAGGAGAACGTGGGCAGCCGGGGTCACAAGGCGTCCCGGGTTTGCCGGGCCCAACCGGCCTAACGGGCATGCCGGGGTTGAAGGGAGATAGAGGATATGCTGGTGCTAAGGGACAAGAAGGATCACCGGGTAGCCCAGGTACAAACTTGAATTCTTTGCGTGCTCCATAGGTTTATTGGCGTTCAAAATTCAAATTCAAATTCAAAATTTTTATTTATTATTATAGGATACTTCATATCGCTTAATAATTGTCAAAACGTATGGTTTAACAACATTGGTTGACGTCAAATAAATTACTTAAAACTAAGTTTACTGCCGCTTCCAAGGCGTCAGTGCAGAAGAAGCGGTAACAAACTGCACTGCAGCATTTTCTTCAACAACGTTCAGCATTTTCTTCAACAACAAACGTTCTCGAGCCACTACGCTTTAAAATGAACATCTCAAACATTTTCACCTCGTTTAAAAGCAAGAATCAAGTCGGGTTAATTTCCCGTCAACAGAGTGATGGAGATCAGATGTATTGATATTATTGCGTGATTCACTTCAAGATAATGGCCATAGTTGAACCCACAACTCCATAGTGATTTTCCAGCAATCAAACGATATGTGCCCAAAATATAAAAGAGAATTTGATAATTTTAGGATTAGTAGGAGAGCAAGGCTTGCGTGGTTTACCCGGCCAAGTGGGGGCGAAGGGAGCTCGAGGGGAACAGGGACACAAAGGAGAGGCTGGACATGCAGGTTTGCCTGGAAGACCTGGGGATACAGGCCCGGCGGTGAGTTTATCTCTTTTCACAGTAAAGATTTTTCATAAGTTTGGTTTTAGACTTTATATAAGGGAATAAGGGATGCACTTTTTGTATATGTGAAGCCTTTGGTGGCGAAAATAGTGACTGTACGCTGTATGCTTAAGGGGACGTAGACTGAAATGTCCTATGGCGGAAACAAACTCTTACTGCATCTTTCCCTTTAAATAATACAATAGACAGACAGACGAGTTGTGTTTTGTAAGCAAGTAGCTTTCTCTTTTCAAATGAAAATACGGCTGGTAGTCCAAATGGAAAAAATAATTATTAACTGTGTACCTACCAGTGAACGAACATAGTACATTGGCTTACTTATATTAAAGATTTACGATTTTACCTTCTTATTGTTCGCAGGGTCCTCAAGGCAGTACCGGACCAGCAGGAGCACCAGGCATACCAGGTGCAAAAGGTGCGACCGGTGATTCTGGACGTCCTGGGGCTCCGGGTCCGATCGGGCTTACTGGTCCCTCTGGCCCCGAAGGTCCGAAAGGAGAGCGTGGCGCTGAGGGTGAAACGGGACCGCAAGGGTTGATGGGTCCGTCCGGGCCTCCGGGAGAAAGGGGACCGAGTGGGTTACCGGGAATGGTCGGGGCACCAGGTCCTCAGGGACTACGTGGAAATCAGGTAAGTAATTCTTGTAATTTTTTATGCAGGTAGTTGTTATCATTGCGCTTATATTATGTTTCAATTCAACTATTGAATTAAGTGAAAAATTTTATATTAATAAAAATGTATTTTGGCGGCACAAATCTTAATAAAATCTGCAGCTGACTTTTAAAATTGTAGGGTGAAAGTGGTGCGCCTGGCAAATCGGGTGCCGATGGGGCTCCGGGGCCAGCCGGGACCCCAGGATTGCAAGGCCCACCCGGGCCCATGGGCGAACAGGGTCCCGAAGGCCGACCGGGTAAGCAGGGCCCACCTGGGATTTCCGGAAGACCTGGAGATAAAGGTCCCATGGGTCAGCCGGGGCAATCAGGACCAGCTGGACCTCCTGGATTACAGGTAATAAAAGATATTCATATGAACATAGTCGTTGTTAAAGAAGGTGTACTCATTAATGCATCTTTTATTTCTGGCCTACTAACTAGTTCGGAAAACAACTTTAATTTAATTGTTACATTTTATCTTAATTTTGTATGATTGTGCGCATATTACAGGGTTCTGCAGGGCCCACGGGTCCACCAGGACCCGCTGGAGAAAGAGGCCCGAGAGGGGAAGTGGGTTCCCCAGGAGTTGACGGACCCCAGGGCCCCGCAGGCAAACAGGGGCCTCCCGGCTTGGACGGCCTGAAAGGAGAGAGAGGTGAACAGGGAGCAGATGGGTCAAAAGGTCACGCAGGGCTGCCTGGGTTGCCGGGGATGGTCGGTGCTCCGGGTAGACAGGGTGAAAGGGGACTACCTGGTACAGCGGGTCCAGCAGGGAAGGACGGAGAACCTGGCACTAGAGGTGAGATAAACTCCGAAATTTGTGGTTATTTAATTATAATATAGGTAGTATAGGCTTTAGGAATTTACTAGTAGACTAATTGGCAAGATTATGTTTTTTATTTATTCACTAAACTATACTAATCTTCATCCTGATAGGTCCTCCGGGTCGTGACGGTAGTCCCGGTCCACAAGGCCCGTCCGGCCCACCCGGTCCTCGGGGCCCATCTGGGGACACCGGTCGTCACGGGGCTCCTGGCCCACCCGGACCTCCAGGTCCACCAGGTCCGGCTGGAGAAGGGCTGGCTTACGATGCTGCTGCACTTGCTGCTATGCTTCAACAAGGTTAGCCTTTTGATATTAGTAGACATAGATAAATAGATAGATAATTCATTTATTTGATTTGCTTCACACAATTTACAATATACATATGAAATAAGATATAGAGTGATTTAATTTTAAAGTGCTGGAAACCACTCGGCACATTTAATCATGAAAGATTTTAACCCCTTGTCTCATCACTTTGATTGCGTTTATTAATTTACGTATCAGGAAATAAAATTATAATCCTTACCTTAGTTATTTATTTACACTTTCACACAGGCTCCGTCAAAGGTCCAGACCCACTAGGCGACGACCCCAACCTGCTCCCCGCTCGGTTCTTCAAAGACGACATGACCCCCGCTGAGAAGAAAGATGTCGTGATGAAGGCTTACGAAAGGCTCAAGGTCTCCCTGGACAAGTTCTTGAGACCAGACGGATCTAAAGACGCTCCGGGCAAAACTTGCGGCGATATCAAGTACCATCATCCGGACTTTGAAAGCGGTAAGTTTTGACAGGCTGGACTAGCTAGAGTCAACCTTTTGAGCTAATAAGTGGGATTCTAATTTCTTTGTTTTTTCTTACACACTACAGTCTACAAGAAACCGTTAGAGATAAGAACGTGATACATTCATTTGTTATATTTGAAGTATAGAGTATGTGGCGACACCTATACGCCGTTGAACCGAATCGTCGCTCCCGCTACAAGTAGCATGCAAAATTAAGTAAATAGCCTACCTATTTACTTAACCTTCCGTTTATCCGACGAGTCTACTTGAATTGTTTCATGGTGGGACAAATCGGACGATTTTCTTCAAATAGTTCAATGTTACAAGTGACATTAACGAAATCGCTTGAATGTGTTGCAATTTTTGTACCTAGGTCAATACTGGATCGACCCCAATGGAGGCGACATCAACGACGCCATTTTGGTCTACTGCGACTTAGAGACTGGCAGCAGCTGCGTGTACCCCAAACCTATGATGTCCAAGGACATCGCGTATAGAGGAAGAGAGAAAGAGGCTTGGCTCAGTGAGATGGAAGAAGGATTCACTGTAAGTCATAGGACCGCAAGTGGGACAAGCTTTTCTTGAGGTTTTCTGTGTTAAGGCCAAGCAATTTCTTGGATAATAGGTTTATAGAAATAGAAAATAAAAGGAGCGTGGGCTCGTCACCTCCATGTTTATTTCCGAATCTTTTTGCATCGGATCGAAATCGGAAATGCATAGATTATAAAAAGCAGTGCTTATCGGTAATTTCTCAACAATGCTACCTAGTACAAATCGGTGGAACTACAACGCGGTCAATACATATCGTTGCGTGTCCACACCTAATAAGTTCTAAGAATTTAATGAGATGGCGCTGAACGACATCGTACTTCGGAAGTCACGAAAAAAAAAAAAATAAGCTGTTAGTCTGTCATCTAGTGATGACAAACGTTAATTTGTGTTAGAAGTTAGATGCCTTTACGCTGTCTGAAAAATCAGACACCAGTGTTGGCTATTTATATCTTACACACCCGATAAAATAAATACATTTTCTATCTTCATTACGCAAAATTATACTCGTATAAGTATTTCAATTACTGCAGGATAAGTGATTGTCATTTCTGGTTTATTTTAGAATGCAACCACTCTAGAGTGTTTAATTGGATTTCGTGAAAGGCAATTAAAACTCTAGTATTATCAACTTCTCAGCATATTATTTGACATATATATATGTATGTTCGTATTTCGTTCCCTTTAATCTAGACGCGCGGTTGAAGACCAAGACCGCCCTCGGCGTCTTTTTAATGTCCATTTGAAATAACAACTTGTCCATCAACATCTTATTGGGCAGGTAATAGTTGACCTTCATTACCATGTTTTAATGCAGCATTTACTTTTCCAATCAGATCACATACAAAGCCGACCACACCCAGCTCACATACCTGCAATTACTCTCATCTCGCGCCACCCAAAATGTGACCTTCCACTGCCGCCGAACCGTGGGCTACTTCGACCCAGCCACGAACAACTACCGCAGAGGCATCAAACTCTTAGCTTACAACGACGCGGAGATACTGCCAAAGGCAAATAACAGGCTGAGGTACAGAGCGCTTCTGGACGAGTGTCAGGTAAGTGATTTGGAGTTTAGGGCCGGCAAAAGTTAATGTTTGCCGTGTGGTTTCCGGCACATACGAATAGAACACCATATCTTTCCCAGATGGATGTCTAAAAGGCTAATAAACTTGGGATTCCTTTTGTAGGCGATGAGCTAGCAACTTTACTATTTGAATCCCAATTCCATCTTTAAGCCATACAGCTGAACGTGGCGTTTCAGTCTTTTCAATACTATGTCTACCCATAAGGTATATAGACGAGATTGTATGTACCTATGTAGTTTGTTTCCAACCAATTTATTTCTACCCCAGTACAAGAAGGACGAGTGGGCACAAACAATAGTTCAGTTCGAGACAGACAAGCCTGGCAGGCTCCCACTGCTGGACGTCGGGATCCGGGACGTGGGGAGACCCAATCAGATGTTCCGGGTCGAACTGGGACTCGCCTGTTTTGTATAACGCGATAAAATCGAGATGTCACGAAATCAAAGGATTACCAATGAGAAAAAAGGCTTAAGATATTTGAATGACAATAACTAATGAATGATGATGTTGATGGAAAATGCAATGAATTAGTATGAAAACGTTTTGTGCATAGCGTCGATATTGAGATGGGCATATATTGGTTACACATTCAGAAAAAAGTGCATGTGTGTGTAACCATGGACCAAGCTGGTGAGAAGCCTTGCAAGAGGGTTCAGATCGAACGGAGAAAGATGGACGATGGTGAGGAATGAAGGTGGATTTAGAAGCTTCTCGCCTAGCTATCATTATAGGATAGTCTCGATTATTTGGATAGATTTGAAGCAAGTCAATGAGGTATCTCAATTCTTACTTATAAGTACTTATCTAAGCAATAATGTGTTTTACAATTAACTGATCATATGTCTTTAAAAAAATATTAAGTAAGTATAAAGCGGTTATTTTAGAAATTTGAACATTTTATTATATTTTAAGCATTTTTTTAGATATAAGTTTTAATAAACAATGCAACTAAATTCTTGCAAAGTATTTTACCTATTGATACGTAATATTAATACCTAGTATTTAAGTAAGTACTTAATTAAAAATAGTCGTCACAATGTTATTATAAATTTACAAAGGTCTAAGGCTGTGTTATATGTACATAATGTAAATATATCTTTAACTTTAACTAGATATTTGAATGCTGAATTATACCTAAGTACGAAAAAGTAATAATTTTAAGTAAGATATAATAAGTACCATAATATTATGTTCCTAATAAGTTTGTCTCCAAAAAAATGTTATAAGTCGTAGATAATATAATATATGACAATATTAAAAGAAACATAGCTTCAAGTAATAAAACATTTTATATCCAATTTACTCTTTTAATTTCTATTATGTTGCATATTTAAAAATATAGGTAAGTACATAATCTATTTATTAACATTAATGATTTGAGAAAATAAAATACTCTCAATATAGAAATATCACTTTCAGTAAATATTGGAGTACGTACAGTACATACGTGATACAGTTAAAAATACTTTAGTCTGAAACTTGTTCACTACATTGCCTTATGCTTCAGCTCATTAACAACTTTACTAAAGTTCACATTAATACCTAATGCTTTATTCATTCAATTCATGAAAAAGTTGAATTTTTTACGGCCTTAGGTACAAGTTATATAAGCCCTACATTTTGTTACCTTCTGTAAATACAGGCTTTTTTATAATTGCAACGTTGCACCCTTGTGTGGTTACTTAGTGATATCCAATATAAGTCAACATTTAGGTACAGTTAAAATAGGTCGAAAGACACAAATAATAAAAATAAAACCAACACTACTTACTCCACAGAAATCTGAAAAAATATTAAATATTAAAATTTCTGCGCACTAAACACATTCTAACATTTGTGTTTCCGCCATTTCCATATTCAGACTTCATAAAATTCCTAAAATTCTAATTATCACACGTGACCTGCTTAGTGCAGGTGACGAACGGCGGGACTTCACACGAGCACCGCATGCAGGTCTCCCCCACGGTGACCTCGTCTCCCACAGACAAGGTCATGTTCCCGAAGGAACACTCTGAGTTGACCCCGCGCCGGTTCAGACCACGCACCACTTTCGATGTGGGCGAAGCTGGAAGGAAAAAATTATATCTTGACTAAATGAAAGAAAATGCTGCAGTGCAGGTTGTTACCGATTCTTCTGCTCGTTCCTTCGCTTTGGAAGTGGCAGTAAATTTGGTTTAAAGAATTGTTTTGACTTCAACCAAATGTGTGTGAAACCAAAAGAAACTTTGTGAAACCAAAAGATATGACAATTGTTAAGTGATACTGAAATGTCCCATAATGACAAATAACAAGTTTTGTTTTTTTTAATGATTTATAATATAATGGTTCTTACATAGGCAATTACAGCAAATTGCCCAAAAACAAAGTTATACCTCTGTTTCATATACTTCTATTTATCCACATCCACACTAATAATAAACAGAAAAAATCTTTTTTGTACAAAAATTACTGCGCTAATTTTCACGAAATTTGACAGACATATATAATAGAACTTCGGGAGTAACATAGGCTGTTTTTCTGGCATTTCCCAAGGGAGCGAAAACCCGCGAAAAGAGTATATAAGTAAATAAAATATTATATACTCGTACAATAAGTTGATCCTTTTGCTCACAAACTACGTACCTACTGAACGAAATTTTGAAACAAAAACACACCCACATCCCAACTTCCCAATTAATGTTATAAATCCAAAAGTAAGTTTATTTGTTACCGCTTAAAGGGTTATCTAATGAATTAATCTTCTTGAAATACCACGTATGTATGTATAAAACAAGAGTCTGGAGAAGAACATAGGGAACCTTGCATCGAAGTAAAAACTAAAGTTCGCGTGGAATTTGTGAAAAAACTGAAATGTTTTGAAGTTGGCGCTAAATTCATCGCTTTTTGTAGGTGGTGTTGATTTCGTCGCTTATTTTTACACGAATACATACTATATTTGCACCCTTATAAAAATAAAGATAGATACTTACCGTGCCGTGTGGTTCCCGGCACCAATACAAAAAGAATAGAACCACTCCATCTCTTTCCCATGGATGTCGTTAAAGGCGACTAAGGGATAGGCTTACAAACTTGGGATTCTTTTTAGGCGATGGGCTAGCAACCTGTCACTATTTGAATCTCAATTCTGTCATTAAGCCAAATAATAGCTGAACGTGGCCATTCCGTCTTTTCAAGACTGTTGGCTCTGTCTACCCCGCAAGGGATATAGACGTGACCATATGTATGTATGTATGTATGTATAGATACTCACGGCATTGGAAAGCAATCGGACAACTCCGTGTATTGCGTACGAAGACAGGCGCGCAGTTCTGGGCCACCATGTCCTGATAGTGGATTTCGAGGCCACAGCTGATGTCCCTGCAGTACGCCCCTTCGGTGGAGCCGTTCCATTCTCCCGTGCAGATGCAGGTTTTCCTGGTATTCTTGGGCTCGAAAGCTTCTCCCACTCTGTACGTTTTGCCGTCAACCTCGCAGGTTTTCAAAGCAGCGATAGCATCTGTTCCTGTGGATTGAAGGGAATAATTATTCAGATGATGATAACATTATGATTCCCAAACATATGAACGTAAATGTCTTATAGCCCTGTAAAATCATACTATATCTTCACAAAAAAAAATACATTTTATTGTAAATACATCTAAGTATGGCTTTAGGTATTTTGTTAAGAGTTGGACTTGCTTTAAATGGATTGAATTGCCATTTTCGTCTGCCAATGAACCCATTATTATTAGGTAACTGACCTTATCTTAAATCGAATAATAGTACACATAACGTCTTTGATCTACTTGACCTAAATTAGCCTCAAGATGAGTTTTCAGAAATAGTTTCATTTTATTTCCAAAACGTTTTTTAAGTAAATACATCTTCAAGGACGAAAATCCGCGTCTAAGCTAGCTAACATCAGTGGGCCGGATTCATTTATTATTATTACATACATACATATAATCACGTCTATATCCCTTGCGGGGCTGACAGAGCTAACAGTCTTGAAAAGACTGAAAAGAAATTTTATTACATTGAAAAGCAAACCACCAGAATCAGGATTAACTGATCTAGGTATATCATGATAACATTTGGTCGATGGAAGGAAGATTTTACCACAAACAGTTCCAGTACTACAACATGACTCCAGGTCGTAAGTGCTGATGCACTGCTGCTGTAGGTCCACATCGAAGGTCTCCACGCAGTCCACGGCCGCGCACTCGAACCTGGGACCCCCGGAGACCTGGCAGCTGCAGGCTTGCGAACAAGGGTTGTTGATGATGTTCTGGGGGATGTTCGAGCGGTCCTTGTATGGTACGCCTCTAGAAATATGTGAAATTGAGATGTGATTATCAATCCATATATAATCACGTCTTTATCCCTTTTTGGACAGACAGAGCTTACAGTTTGAAAAGTCTGAAAAGCCACGTTCAGTTGTGTGGTTAATGATGGTATTGAGATTGAATTAAGTATAAGAATTGAGTTATTAAATAAATTACATGAAGTCAAGTATAAAAAAGAAAAGAGAGTATGAAGCTGGATTTGACATGAAATCCTAAATCGGGCTTTTATAGGAACTGGGACGAGAAAAGGTTTTTTTTTATAGGAACTCATCTTTTCTCCGGGAAAATAGGAACCAAAGGAATCAAATGAAAAACTAAGACTAATATTCTAATTTCTATGAATCGAACGGAATTTAAAACACCCCTTTTTCTGCTGACAATAATTGCTGGGCAAAAGTTTTTTTACACAAAACAACTTAATCGGCAAATCTCATTTCCTTATCAAGAAAACTGTCCTTTATTGAACTAGTTACAGACAATGCCAAGGCGGGGGGATTTCCGAGCGGTCAGAGGCCGAGGTCGTGACGCAGCCTCCATCTTTTTTGTCGAGCAAAAAGTCCACATCTTTCACGAGGTCAAGTGGCGTTTGCAGAATCACTTTCGCAAGGAATATGTCTGATAATAATATTTATTTAACATTTCGAGTGCTTGCCAAAGGAACTGTTTGTTGCTCACTTACCCACATTGAAAGTGCATTGCGTGATTATACATGATGTAATAGATCATGAGCCTGTTATGATGAGTGTGTATTAAGTAATATATATTAGTAAATGTTTGTATGTTTTAATCACTATTTAGCTTAAACTCGTAATAAGCAAATTTTTTGTTCGTTTCAAAGATTTCAGTGCTACACGACATAATATATAGGACATGGTAACTGAGGAAACATACATATGGTCACGTCTATATCCCTTGTCGGCTAGACAGAGCCAACAGTCTTGAAAAGACTGATAGGCCACGCTCAGCTATTTGGCTTAATGGTAAAATTGCGATTCAAATAGTGACAGGTTGCTAGCCCATCGCCTAAAAAAGAATCCCAAGTTTGTAAGCCTATCCCTTAGTCGCCTTTTACGACATCCATGGTAAAGCGATGGAGTGATCCTATTCTTTTTTGTACAGGTGCCGTGTGGTTCACGGCACCAGTACAAAAAACTTCACGAGAATTTTTTTGTAAATTTTTACTCATATACATTTTAGGAGATGGGATAAATACATATGTTTTATTGTGATTCAGAAGGGCGAAGACACGAAGTTCATGGCCGTAATAATATTTGACATGTCTACATAATGAAATCTTTGAAGAAGGTCTTATTTACCCAGGAATATAGAGAGTTGCCGATCAAATATTTGCAAGTCCTCTAGTGAAATTCCGAGATACTCCTTAGTACCTACTCGTATTATGTATCGTTCTAACACAATTCCTGATTGTTACCTTAGCTAATTTTGAAATCAAATTGTGAATTGCGTTGAGATGAATAAAGCTTTTATTTTTTTTAATTTTATTTAATGTTAGCTTTTGTAAATGAAAATTAGTATGACGGAGTACTTTGGTACTACATAATCGTAAACGCAAAAATCAGCCCTAATTATATCTAGAGATACATTCTTATCAAAATATCTATCTATATACAAAATTTTATGCATATAACATCCTTCGATATTAAGAATTACAATGAAATGGAGAAATGATATCTGAAGTTCTCGGAGTATCAATTTCCTTGTATTATGTTTTATTGTAGAAACGAAATCATAAGACTAATAGAAGGTTAAATGATAGATATAGTAATTTTAGCGCAATTTCGTTAAAATCAAATGTATCATCAACAAAGAAAATGAAAACCTTCGTGTCCAGGGAAGTCTTAAAGATCGTAAATAATCAGATGTTCAGATTCAAATCAGGATTCAAGCCCTGAAGACAGAGTCACCTCATCATTATTCCACGCATGATGCAGCCAATGCTACTATTGTTGTTTATAATGATGATATGATCTAGATATGGTAGTCGTGCTTATAAGTCATAGGATATAGGTTCTTCCTATAGTGCTGAATATGTCATAATGTAAGTTTAATGTATTGTAATGTATTGATTATAATGATCAATGCATATATCTCATAGCATGGAGCAGAATGAAATGAAAACCCGATAGTTTTATATGCTTCTCATTGTGTGAGAAAGAGTCTCTTTCTCTCTCACTTCTTCGTAAGAGTCCACTAAAGACAGCATATACCCAAGGGGTCAAGGTATACCGACTTTATATGCAGAAAAAAGACAAGTGCTCTAGAAAATAAAAAAATATTTTGGTTTACTTTTTTACTTCGTATCAGGATCTCTCTCTGACTTCGAGACCTTTTGAAGTTAGTCATTCACCATACTTCCGAATAATCAAAATAAATCTTGGATCTCTCACTTGTAGTAACATTTGGTTGGGTCCGGATGTAAGTCAGGACACTGGAAGGCGTCTGGGCAGATGGTGGAGTTGTCTGTTTTTGGGACAGCGGAGCAGCCAAGCTCCAGGTAGAAGCCAGCCATGTCACACTCTCCTGCTAAATCGGTCACCACACCTCCGAGCCCTAGGTAAATAATAATAAATAAATACATACGGGAGAAATTACACAGATTGAGTTAGGGCTAGGCTTACAAACTTGATTCTACTTTTAGGCGATGGGCTGGCAACCTGTCACTATTTGAATCTCAATTCTATCTTAAAGCCAAACAGCTGAACGTGGCCTATCAGTCTTTACAAGACTGTTGGCTCTGTCTACCCCGTAAGGGATATAGACGTGATAATATGTATGTATTGAGTTAGCCTCGAAGTAAGTTCGAAACTTGTGTTACGAGATACTAACTCAACGATACTATATTTTATAATAAATACTTAGATATGTAGATAAAGAATCCAAGACTTAGATTAATCAGAGAAAGTTCGTTTTTCATCATGCCCTGACCGGGATTCGAACCCGGGACCTCCGATGTCACAGACAAGCGTATTACCGCTGCGTCACAGAGGCCGTAAGGTGGTAGAAAGATTTCTATATGTTATGGAATAAGAGAAAATTGTAGGTAGGTACTTAACAAAAAAAAGACCTATTGTCAAAATTTTATAATAGTATCTATATACATATATGTATATTAATAAGTAATTTGATAATAACTGTGTCTGCTGATCATCTTTTTCCGTGTATATTATAAAAATCAATAAAGAGAATAGCTTTTATCACACGTCTTCTTTTAGGCAAACTATCATTATCAGCTTCTTAATACCATTGCCATCCAGTGGGACGCGGCCTTCGAGTCTTCTTTAGGACTATTAACTCAGTCTACCCCGTAAATGATAAAGATGTGATTTGTATTCAATATTGAGTACAATTCAATGGTAGAATATAATTATAGAGACCTTTATAATGTATTCCACGATTAATACTGCGGTTTCTGGCTCGCGTATCCACTGATCAGATATCATCGGAATATTTTTGCTAAACATAACTACATACATACATACATATGATCACGTCTATATCCCTAGCGGGGTAGACAGAGCCACCAGCCTTGAAAAGACTGATAGGCCCCGCTCAGCTGTTTGGCTTAGTGATACAATTGAGATTCAAATAGTGACAGGTTGCTAGACCACCGCCTAAAAAAAAATCTCAAGTTTGTAAGCCTATCCCTAAGTCGCCTTTTACGACATCCATGGGAAAGAGATGGAGTGGTCCTATTATTTTTTAAATAAGACTATATACAGTCGTATATCTCACGAAATGTAACAGCTTTGGTTAAAGGTGAACCAAAAGATCCAAACTCCAAACACCAATAGATCTTACATACCTACCTATTTAAACAATGTTGGTTTTTGGAATTGTCAATCTCAATCTTTATTATAATTATTTAAGCTACCAACGAGTACGTACTCAATAAATATGAAAATTTCTTTAAAAAATCTATTGTATTTAGTTCAATTAACTAAGTGTTTTTCTTATATTTAACTTATTTGTTTGCATAACTTTTTAATATTATAAACTCTTAAAATTTTTAAGTTTCAATGACAGTTACTTACCCAACAACACAAGATAAAATACAGCCTTCATGCTCGAACAAATCTGAAGCACTTCCTCACAATTAAATTAAAAACCACTTTTTTAATGACTCATAGGTATATATCTACAATGAAGACGTGTTGATCTGTCTGTAGTTCGATAGAATATGACAGTGCGGCCTTTGTGGGCGGTGCTGCGCGTGCGCAAGTTGCGATAATGTTGTTTGTTGATTCATTGCATAATTAACCTTTTCTGTAAACATTTGTTATCAAATTATGAGATGAGAGCCGATGATAGATCTTGTTCCGTGTGGTTCTTAGCATTGTAACATGACTACTCATATTTTTCAAGTGTACAGGAATCGTGGTAAGTGAAAATATTGTAGTCTTCGTCTATCTCCGAGAAAGGAGAGTTATTTTATGAATGTCGTAATAGACGACCAAATAGCACCTTGCTAAAGTAGCAATCATGATTTAAACAGGAAAGAAGATATTAAGATTACGGAGTCCCTTCGTAATTACAACACTTACGTATTTCAGGAGCGTGTTCATAGGTAGATATTGTTTTTTTTTTGGGTATGTAAGATCCCGTAGCTACTCGTATTAAACTTGTAAACCCACTACCCATAAAACCCACCTATCTAGATGTTTTCTTCGGGTTTCTATCTATTAGCATAAACAATTAACCCAACCTGGCCTAAGAGTGAATTATGCCACATTAACCCGTATGTTAAGAATCAATTACTCGTATGTCTCAGACCCGTTATGCGAAAATATTTTATGCCAAAACCATTAGTACAAAATAAATTATGCTAAAAATGTTACTCTATAGTCGTAACATTACGTTTATGTCAAAACCATTAGTAAGTATATTATGTTTATGTCAAAACCAATAGGACAAAAAAAATATGCTATAAATTTAACGTTACTTACCCATTGAATGTGCATTTATTTTCTTGTCTCTCTGTCTTTCCGTCTTACAAGCGCTCCAGCATTCCCAGTCAATATTCTTCACTTCGCAGGAATAATAAAGTCTTTCATCAACCGAAAAGGTATACAAAATCAAATAGTCCTTATCAGAAACATGCTGTGGAAAGCGACACCAAGGCCCTATGTCGCAACCGCCCGTATTGTGATCATGATACAAGAAATCTATTAATTTTTGTGTGGTTAATTATACCTTGTGATGGTAATATGATTGTAAGTTGAACAGCCTTCATTAGGAATACATATTATAATTCAAATATTATTAATGATAATTCGGCTCGACCGCCACCAAAGGGAAGATCTTCGGCCAGGCTAGGTGTTATGCCTGGGGAACGGCGGCTCCCACGATGTTGTGTCGGAGGTTGTATATATAGCTCCAATCTGTGAAATCTTTGCTTGCGCGATTTAGGTTTTTCGCTGTTTATGACTGATAGCGTCGCGTGATTCTATTTTTTATTTTTGTGACTTGTGGCGTATAGATTTCGCCACAACTTTTTTTGTTTATGTAATTTTGGCTGAGAGAAAGATTGTGTAAAGTGTAACGGGATAATACTGCGACTAGCTGAATTTTCAATTCAATTCAAAATCTTTAATGCATATTATATCATACATCAATTGAATTATAGTCACTGCTCATAAGTAGGCTCAAAATATAATTTCTGTAGAATAATAAAACCGTTTTCACTCTTTTTAAATTCGTTCTACTTATTATTCGTCTATATATAAGTTGGGTAGTTCAAAGAGGTTCTAAACTTACTTTTCTTAAAAATAAAAGTTTACCTTAGTCCTCTTCAACTCTTGACCAAATTACCGATGAAACGTACCTTTATTTACTACATCATGTAATGATTCTCCGTTAAAAGTATAATTTTTTTTCTGCGATCTTTATTATCTTTCTAGGGATAGAATAAAATTAATAAGAACAATTTCAAAATATAATATTTTATGTTTCTCATATGATCTCGTGCTTAAATAAATTAGGTACTATTAATTATTGCTTCATTCAGAAACAAAACATAATCAGACTTAATAAAATCTCTAATACAATGAAAAAAAAAATAAACACTTATGAATAAAATAAAATATATAATTTGTCAAACAAACCATACAAACAAACTAACCTATGTATATTTATATTAGGACTAGGCACTCATACTCGTTAGAACTCTTCTCTTCTCCATCGAAGGGGTAGTAGCACGTTCCGTGGCTTGGCTGGACCTGAAAATATTTTTTTTGTATATTAATTAAACTAAATTAAAAAAAACTAAAAAACTACGCTTTTATTGCTAATCAAACTAAAAAATAGAAAATAAAAATTAATGACAAAGGAATTCAGTAGTAGCAAGTCGAACAATCAGTTATAGTCAGTTGTAGTAGTAATTACCTCGGATTAAAATTATAACAAAATTAAATTTATAAACAAAACAATTTAAATCTGAGTAAAAAGCGTGGGGTGCCTGATGTAGTAAATATTAAAATCATTCTATTAGCATATATTTATGACAAGAGAGTTATGAAAATGAAGTAAAATGCACCCCACGCTTTTTACTCTGATTTAAATTGCTGAGCCAAATAGCTGAACGTGGCCTATCAGTCTTTACAAGACTGTTGGCTCTGTCTACCCCGCAAGGGATATAGACGTGATTATATGTATGTATGATGATTGTTAAACCCAGTTGAAAAGAATTTTATAGTGATAAATCACTGTTAATAATATTTTTGACTATCCAGCAAACGTAATAATTTTCGATTGTGGCCTTGCCAGGAATCAAACCACAAGATTAAGAGGCAGATTGATACAGGAACAAAAATATTTCAAACATACCTCCACTGTCTTTACAACCAGGAACGCAACAAAGTTTATCTGAAGACATCGTGGCACTTTTGTTGTAAAATCTGTCTTTCACAAAAACAAACACAAACTTGGGACTCCTATCTCAAATAATAAGGTACTTTTTACAGGAGTCCTATCTCAAAATATCTGCACAACACAGTAAACACAGTCAGAGTCCAATCTCAGATGATAAAATCACACGAATATCCGGAAGAACAAAGCTCGACTCAACGGAAGATTCCAAACTCCAAATAACGACAAGTTATCAGCACAAAACAAAGTGCAAATAGGTAAATACACAGGCACCGGTAAAAAACAACAGAAAGAAAGTTTACAGGTGTTCGAATCGAATTCAATCAAAACTTACTGCAAAACTTATTTGACATAAAAAACTGTCACTCATTTGCCAAACGAGCATTACAGTGTTGCTATTATAAATAGGCAAAAGATACCTAATGTTAATTCAAGAATTGCATTAATATGTTAAATACGTATTAAATATCGCAAAGTTCTGTAGGTAGTAACTTTATTCTTGTATTTTTGTAAATTTAGTTGTTCAATTTTCATTTATTACTTTTGTTTTATTACTTATATATTTTTTATTGTTTTAAAATATTCTACTAATTCTACTATGGTTTCTAATGGTAATTCTAAATGGAGCAATGCGATGAAATAAAGAAGCCTCAGGTTAATAGTAACATTATATGGAAATATATTACATCTCTTTTTGACTCATTATACGTCAGAACTTCTTGGTTTCTTGTATGGAGATTACTGGCACTGGTGCTATCTCTGTCTCTCTTACTCTCATCTAAAAATGAATTTATTAATCCTGGCAGTTTTAATAAGGATAATGAGAAACTCTTATCAAAATATTGCATTGTCATCGGTCCTTGATACGTGTGCAAAGTTCCAAGATGATCAGACGTTTAGAAATCAGTGAAAATTAAGCTCAAAGATTCCGTTACATACATACATACATACATACATACATACATACATACAACCCAAGCTAATAAAAGCGTAGTAAAAATCAATACGTAGGTACTGCATGCAAAGAAATCTTTACATTCTAAATATATGAGGGTGAGAACATCAATCGACTGATATATATATTTATATATACAGGTAGACTTTGAATCAATTAGCTTTATGAAATGTCGGAATCACTATCAATAATAGAGTACTAAAAAGCAATAAAATAAACATCAATTTTTAAAAATTTTCGTATGGAAATTAAATATATTAATATATATGTATATATACATATCGATGTGTTGGTGAAATTTGAAATTACACTCACGTTCCATAAGTGGTTTGGGGTGCACAAAAAGAGGGTTTTGGTAACGGATGACACAGATTAAAGCCAGGAGGAAGAAGGAGAATTATTGCAACAGACAATTTCTCAAGTGAAATAGCTACAGAACTAATTATTATGTGGGAATCCTACGTACTTTCCCAGGAGTGGTAACTCCGTCATGTGTGACCCTGCCGAAGTAGAGTTTCTCTCCGTCAGCTGTCATTCCAGCCTCCACGGCGCCGGGGGGCACTTGGCCGTCTGAGGAGAACTGCCACGAGAACATAGCTGGTACTAAGACCTGGAAATGGGAATACATCAGAGAATCAGTATACCACAGAGGAGTAAACAGTTTTAACACAACATACTTTACAAAAGAGATGATTTCGGCATTTAGAAGAAATGACCACTCCGTCTTTGTTATAGATGGCCATTAAAATCAACTAACGCATCAAACATTCCGTAATTCTTTCACCAAATCCTTTCACAACATTTTATAGTTCAAAAGAAGAAGATTTAAAAGTCATCAGTTTCATTGCTGAACTAAGTACTCATTCCTTGGCCTCATTTGTAATTTGTTGCAACAAGTTTAAGATTCTCATGCATTAAAACAAAACATCACCTCAAACTGATCCTTCAAAATCTCTTCTCCTCCATAGCATATGTAGCAGGCGTTCTTGGCTGGGATGACCTTAGCAGGGAGGATGTCGCCCTCGTGGCGAGCCCTGCCGGCGTAGATCTCGGAGTCGTCCGCATCCCGGCCCACCAGGAGAGCGCCCGGGGGAATGCTGTTCTGGCTCAGACAAGCTGGCACCCACTTGTATGTACCTGAAATGAGACAATTAGGTAGAGGTTTTAGAAGCGTGTGGATGATGACAACTTTTACATAGAGGTAATGAAAACTAGCACCGGCGATGAAGTCTAAGTGGAGAAAGCTGAAAGTGTTTAATGAAAGTCTCTTCATAGCTCGAGTGTTTAAGGGTAGTGATTAAGAAACAGGATCACAAATACGAGTAAGCATCGTTTGATGTGAATAAATTAGGAACGCTATGGCCGATATGGTGAAAACTGGCAAATAACTCTACCTTAAGATGACGTGTTTATTTTGGAGATAGATCACAGAAGATGCCACAGTCCCCTTATATAAAAAATCCCAAATACATGCAAGTAGCGCAACTGTAGTGAATTTGGCCAAAACTCTATACGGTTTACATCAATCTCATAGATTATAAAGGTATAAAACAGTCGAACACTGACAAAATAGAAATTCTATTATCTCTTATTTTTTACGTTCTAAAGGTGGTGGTAAAATAAATAGGTAGGTACACATTTTTCATTGTGAACGCTTTTAAATTATGTACAGGACAAGAAGTAAAGGTTGGGAGAATAAGGAAGGGTCAACCATAGAGAGGATTGGCCCAAATTGATGGACAATGCAATTTTTTTGATATTCCGACTAAAATCAAGCTTAGAGATAACACCTTACACAAGAAAGCTGATGATATGAATTTTATTGCAATAAACAAAATAAGAAAGATTTTAAAATATGTAAATGAAATACATTTTGTAGAATTTCTTATTGCCTTTAAATATGTACGTGACCAAATTTTCATCGAAATAGAAATGAATGATGATACGCAACCTAACAAATTCAAGGAAATTGATAAATCTGATATCAGTAGAATCGTCTATTTATATTGCTACAATATACGAAACTTTGGACAGAAGTAATAGCAGGAATGTCAGTGGATTACGGATAAGATAAATAATGATTAATCATGGACTTATAAGTATACGGATTTTAACAGCAAAACAAATTCGAGCAAACAAAATGGCTTTTAATTTATTTTATTTTGCAACGTGCTTATAATAAAAAAATTTATCGAAAGTTAACTATAGAAATTCAGAGATTCATTCAAAATTGGCTCAATGCACAACAAATAATGGATGAATATAAAAACGATTACACAATTTCTTGATTTTCATGTTAAACCATATATCCTGTTCTCGGGCCTCTATGGAAAGAACTGTGCTTGGTATTTCTATGTGAGATTCATCATGAATGAGGAGATCCGTAGACGATCGAAAGTAACCGACATAGCAGCTCGGGTCAGCAAACTGAGGTGGCAATGGATAGGCCATATATCTCGAAAGGCTTATGGCCGATGTGGCCAAAAAATCCTCGAGTCCACGAGACCACGTACGGACCCCCGCGGGGGTCCAGGACGGTCCCCCGCGAGATTGACAGATGTTCTAGTGAAGTCAGCGGGGAAACATTGGATTCAGGTCGTCTCCAACAGAGCGTGGTGAAAGTCATTGGGAGAGGCCCGTGTTTAGCAATGGATATCCTATGGCTGAAATGATGATGAAGATGAATTCTAATGAAGCCAGCATGATACAATATCGTCTCTAGTGAAGACACAACTAGGACAAATGCCAGGATAATAATGAAAGCAAATAGGATACAAGGCGTTATCTCCCTCCTGCACTTACTCCAAGGTAACTCGACTGTTTCTCCAGGCAACTCAGGCACAATCTCTGCAGGCTCTGCATTGTCCACAATTTGGACTCCCCCAGGGCCGGGAGGATAAAAGTAGGCAGGATCAATTGGGTAGAACACCCCAGGGTAAACGGCAGGATATGGGTGATGAGGGGGGTAAGTGTGGGGCTGGCCTGGACCAGGGGGTGGGTAAGGGTAGCCATAGGCTGGCGGCGGCGGCCCGCCGTACCCGTAATATGGACGTCCTGAACGAAGAATTCTTTATGTAGATACCTTTATATTCATTCGAATTGTGAAGACATTTATTTATTCGATTATACTTGTTCTAAAAGTGGCAATACATCTCATAAGATTTTTCTTTCTTCTTTTGACTTTGATCACTTCATAATTCTTCACTTCTAAAAGGAATATGATCCCTTGTTTCACCTTGAACTGTATGTCTAAACTTATCAATTATTTGTTTAAACCTACCCTAAATATATTTTACAGATAATAAGCAATTATTGGTAAGCCAGATATAATAAGTATGATAAGATCGAACAGCGTCGTGGCTTTATTATCATTTCATTTTTTGAATACCTTTAAGTATGTGATAAAAGAAATATTCCGAAGTTTTGAACACGTTAAGAGTGGTATTAAGATTAGCATCTCTACTAAGATAGGCCGGATTCATTGGTATGGGATATTTGTAAACAATTGAGTTCAAGTAAATAATTTAATCTGTCGGTAACACATTTTCATCTAGGTATATCGTGAGTCATTTAAAGACAGCACCTAACATGGCGTCAGTATTTACATTACAATTGCACTTGTGATAATACGCGGCGACAAGTATTTGTTTCACAGTATCTGTAACGTCATTGTTTGTCTTGAGGCCTTTTTGCACATTTATACAGCCGCTGGCCACTTTGAACATTCTTCTTGAGTTTTTCCTGGTTATTTCCTCCCTAGGCGAGAAGGGTTATTTATGAACACGATCCAGAAGTGGAAAGTCTGCCTACGGATCCCTGATCATTTTACTAACCAGCAATGCCTATGAGATTTTGATTGGATCCTTACGGACGTTGAATTTCGAGTATACCGTAACTAAATAATAGGTTACTAATAACCCAACGGCCTTTGTGATGCTTCTAACATCTTACACGAGAATTTTATAAAGCAACGGTGCATGTATTTCACTTGTAATACAAAGTACCTACAAATCTCACTATGGCTATGAATCAATACCTTTTTTAATCAATAACTATTTCCCTCCTTCAATGGGGAATGGAGTGACGTTATACGCTGTCCCAATACACTGGCTGAAATCTTTAGCCAATGACTTGACCAATCTGAATAATGAAAAACAAATGGTCGAGTCTGTTATTACAGAGACTAATCTAGAAAATTTAATTATTAAAAATATTGAGTACCGATTTCCGAATTTTAATAGTCATAAGAACTTTAGAACCAATAATAGAAAAAGTAATAAGATCATTTGTTCATTATTAATTTAAAACTGAACTTGTAATTTCATCGTGATATTTATATGTATTCAAACAATTGTCTGGTTTTGTTGATGTATACTACTTTATGTCAACCCCCAACAAACTCTCCCAAATTTACTGCTGCATCTTATCATTGTCTTTCAATATTAAAAACAACACCAGTAAATTTGATCTCAACCACTTATTTGAAAGCTATTTTTCTCAATAACCAAATCTAACTCATTTCATTTACTGTCTCTTTATCCAGCGCGAAAATCACTCAATCACCAATTTCATTATCTATCTCTGACCACGTGACTAATCTAGAAGGTTTCCTATCAGTCACTCACCTCTCATGGCGACGGTGTGACCTGGCCTAGCTCCGACACAACACTGAGCCGACACCACTGCCTCCCACACTTATGTACAAATATTATCTGATAACGCTGATATGATAAACGTAACAGGTTAATGGGAAAAGTGGATTTAGTCATTGATGATTTTATTACAAATTTTTGTAATTTTTGAGTAGTTTTGGCTAATAATTACCTGTTCAAAATTTTTTCTTAGATTCAAACTTATCCCAACTAATATTATAAATGTGAAAGTAAGTTTGTTTATTTGTCACCTCTTCATGCGTTATCTACTGAACCAATCTTTTCGCATGTGATACTTCCTGGCAGATCCCAGTCCCAGATAATGAATAATATTTACAATATTTTTTTTTTGTAAAATATTTTTTTTAATAAAACTTTATTTCACAAAGAAATCTACAAAAGTTTGAGAAGGACATAGGCTACATTTCATTCCGGTAGAACTATAGTTCTATCTATTCTATCTTAAAGCCAAATAGCTGAACGTGGCCTATCAGTCCGCTCAGGACTGTTGGCTCTATCTACCCCGTAAGGGACATAGACGTGATTATATGTATGTATGTATGTTGTTTTAAAGGTGGCGCTAAATTATCAAAGACGCGGGTAAAGTACTATACATGTACCTAAGCATTTTTCATAATTTTTTTAATGTAACTCATTGTAGCACTTAAAGAATTCAAGCCTCATGGCTGTTATGATATAGTCCCGATCACAGATCGCCATAATATATTGAAAAACGTTCAGTAACAAGGTATGATTGTCATTATATTACATTACATAAAATCACGCCTCTATCCCGGAGGGGTAGGCAGAGACCACTTCTTTCTACTTGCCACGATCTCTGCATAGTTCCTTCGCTTCATCCACATTCATAACTCTCTTCATGCAAGCTCGGCGGTTTCGGGTACTTTTGACCTGACCCTTTACCAGGACGTCCTTAATTTGATCAAGATATCAAATATGTTAAAGAATATTGGTAGAGCTAGAACATTGCTTTAAAAAGTTGCTTTTAGTTCTTGGTGTAACTCTTTTGCATGGGAGTAAATGTTGCTTCGTCGGACCTTGGTCAGATAATCTTTAGGTCTATGGAATACCACTAAATAAGCATCTATTCTACATCATATTTAAGTTTACTTTATCACTATTATATTTTTAGGTAGTTTTTTTTTCCAAAACTTAGGTAACTTAAAGCAAACAACTGATTATGCTATTAACCTAAACTTACTTTATTTACTACATTAAAAGAAACTTTTTACAGTGCAAATTATTAAAGAAATGTACTGTATCTCATTCGCTACACACGGCGTAGCAACTGCTACGACATATAGTAGCACGTTTATAGTCATGAGACCAGACTGCCGTGTGGTTCCCGACACCAAAAGAAAAAAGAATAGGACCACTCCATCTTTTTCCTATGGATGTAGTAAAAGGCGACTAAGGTGTAGACTTATAAACTTGGGATTCTTTGTTTTAGGCGTCGGTCTAACAACCTGTCACTATTTGAATCTCAATTTTATCATTAAGCCTAACAGCTAAACGTGGCCTGTCAATCTTTTAAGACTGCTAGCTCTGTCTACCCCGTAAGGGATATTGACGTGATTATATGTATGTATGTGAACTTTTTAAATAAATAGTAACTACGTAAACAATAAAATTGACGAGGAATATAAATCAATTAATAAAAATTAAACAAAACAATTTAAATTATAACAATATTATTTATTAATATAAACAACAAACTATAATTTATTCAACAAATTACATTGATGTCCAAACCACTAATAATAGTACATTTATAACCCGGTAAATTTATAAATGTATTAAGTATAAATACTTAACTAAGTTGTAACATGGTTTAAATTAATTACTCCAATTTACTGGAGTAATAAGTCAAAATTTTCTCAAACCAGTTTTTCTATAATTTAAGGAGACGAGTTCATGAATGTAAAATTAAAAAAAAAACAAGTTAAATAGATACACTATGTGAACTGAAAAAGATGCTTTAAGTACTTTTTGAACGAAAATAAGACCACAAAGCAACTGAGAAATCCGCTTTGTCCGATTCAGTTTCATACATCTGTTATACAAACACAAGACATTCGTATTCATTGGTGCTTCTCTCTTCGCCATCGATTGAGTAGACACAAGCACCTAGGCTGGCTTGGATCTGAAATCACGAGGAAGACACTTTAAATTTTATCCTGCCGTGTGGTTTTCGGTAATTAATTTCCTCCACGGATGACCTGAGGATGCATTTTCAAGAAGTTGCACAATCATGATCTAAAGAAGTTGAATAAGGTAACCCTGTTAACGGATTCATGGAGAGAAAGCAGAAAAAGTTTTTATGATTTCGAGACTAATCCACTCCTAAATCAAGGCTGACTCCAAGATCCTCTTCAAAACGGGACATAACCAAAACAAGCGCCATGATAATGATGACTAAGTAAAACTACTTGTCACATTAATGTAAGTAATAACTAAAAGAGTATCACCTTTCCAGGAACGGTGACACCGTCTTGTGTGACCCTGCCGAAGTAGACCTTCTCGCCATCTGCCGTTACCCCGGCCTCCACCGCCGAAGGTGGAACTGCCCCGTCGTAAGATAACTGCCAGCACAATTTTGCGGGCACCAGTATCTATAAAAAAATGTATACTATTTTATTATCTTTATTTCAAAGCATGTTTTGCTCTTAAAATATACATATAATCACGACTCTTTCTCGGAGGGGTAGTCGGAGCGGTGTATAAATAAATTCATCTTATTGTGACAAGGATACGATGGGTATAATGATTTATTAGTTTATTCATAATATGTGACCCGCGTACATTGAAAAAATGACAAAGAACTTTATAAGGATAAAAATTTTGCCCGTCTTTATTAGGCAAGTCAAGGTAAGTTGTTAATTAACATGTTTATTTCGTAGACAGACGTCTGACCACGATTTGCTTTGGATAAATCATCTACAACAATATTGCCGTGGCGAAAATACTATTTTAAGGCTTGATTCCATTTTGAACCCATTAAATTATGAATTACAGAGTACATCAAGGCCAAATTAAGTATCGTCGTCAGTGGGTGGCGCTCAGAAGTCAGAACTTTACTCCATGCTCGAAAAATACGTGACTAAGAAAGGTAAAAACATTTATAAGTACACATGTATTAGAAAAGCATATAAAATACCTCAAAACGATCAACAGCCACCTCCTCCCCTCCATGGGACACGAAGCAGGCGTTCTTGGAGGGTATGACAAGGGCTGGCATGATGTCGCCCTCGTGCTCAGCGCGGCCCGCGAACACTTCTTCATGGTCGGCGTCGCAGCCCACTAACAGGGCTCCGGGGGGCACGCTGTTCTGGCTCAGGCAGGCCTTCACCCAGCGACATGTCTGTGGACCTATTTAATAGGTACTTTTCTTGTTTACCAACATTCTTGTTTACATTTACTGAATTCAATGAAGGCAGGCATAAAAGAAAAACATTAAGTTACTATGAAAGTCACGCCTCAGAACATATTTTATATAGAATATGAAACAAGTTACCTATGTGTTGAAGAAATATAATTTTAAATTAAATTTACCATATTCAAATCCCGTTTAGCACTTTGGTAAATCAGAAGCAATTTTTGTTATCCTTATCTATTTCGTTCGATATTTTGTTTTATTTTTTTTTATCTTCACCAAAAATAGATAACAGAAGTTTAAATCCGTGAAATTTTCTTCTAGCAAACACAAATTTTGATAAATTAACATTTACTTTCATGATTGAACCAAATCTCTAATTACACGGACATAATCTATCAGAAACCACCAAATACATTTGTGTGAAATATTGCAAAGGTACAAATAATTAAATCATTCAATAATAATGAAGGTAGCATCCGCAAAACTGTTGGAATATTTCACTATACCCAAGCCCCGGCTTTTAAATAGTCTCAGTGTTAAAATAAATAAATGCTTACCAGCCATGATCCTGTCGATAGAAATACTCTTTTAATCGTGAGGCGCGAATGCTGACCGAAAACACCTATATCTTATCTTGACAATGTATGAGTAACGTATGTATGAGTAAAGGTGTAAAGAAACTAACGCACACACGTATAGGTATTATTCATATTCAGTTCATAGCGTTCTTTGAAAGTATTATGAAAGACTGTGATTTTCAAACAAAGAAATTCAATTCATAGGAATGTCTTTTTAAGGAGAATATTTTAGGGAATATTGTCGGAATCTTCCTACAACTAGACGTCAAAATTGAGCACTTAATACTCCTGTAGTGTACTTGTATCTCATAGTTGGTAAAATTTAAGATTGCATAGGTAGGTATACACGATAGGTTCTTTATACCCATATCTAGAAGAAAGTTCATTATATCTAAAATATAATGGTTAAAGATCCGACCACGCCCTTATACCTACATTCTACTCCGTCGTCTGTCGAGCTGGATTATTGTGATATTTAAACCCTCAGCAAAATAAAAGTCCCGAAATTTACTGACAAGTCTTTAATACTCTTAACACACGCTGCGACAGATCGAAGAACGTCTTGAAAACCACGTTCTCATTTTTATTGCTTTGTATTGCAGAATAAGTAGCTACCAAGTCTCGGGTCAAGGAGTCTATGACTTCTCTAACCATCGACAATGTCGGACGACCACTGCCTTCCGCTACACGCAATGTGGTTTCCATCTGGAAAATATCATTATTAATTGATTAAATCAAATATAAAGATGCGAAAACCTATCAGGAATAAAAATATCGGTGAGCGGGTTCTGGACATTGAAGCAACTAAGTGTGTTAATGGACTTGAAAAACACCCTTGTGCAGATACCTATAGCAAATCTTGCGATCCAAAGATAGAAAATAATTCTTGTGGTAATATGAGAAAATGTCTTAAAGGTATAGGATAAACAAACCTTCGTTTTCCAAGCATCCAAAACTGCTCCCAAAGCTGTTCCTCTTTCCTTATCACCAACTCTGTTAAGGTCATGTCGTAAAACAACCAGATGGTGGGCTCGACAAGATTCTGCAAATTCATATTTAACATCGTAGGTACTTACTTTCAATAGAGTTCTAAAAAGTAAATCAGTTTGTTACAAAACTCCGATTATAATCGTACGTTTTTGAAATAACAAGTCAAGTTATAAACGAGGAAATCCATGACTTGTAAAGTTATGATCCGTTATAATACAAACCTTTCTTGCAGTCTACTTCATCTTCGCCTCTTGGACAATTCTCCTTTCCATTGCAGAGTGCGTTAGAAGGCACGAAGACGGCGCTCTTGGAAGTTCCGTCACAACTGTATTTGATTAACCGCGATTCTACAGCACATGCTCGTTCGCACTGCTTGGAACACTTCGCCAAAGTGCAACGGTTCTTACTGCAATAACACCCTTCCAAAGTTACAATCTTGTCATTGCCAGTATGAGAGCGCTTCAACGCCGAAATCAATTTCTGATTTAATGTTAACAAATAATGATGTATATCATCCAAACTCTGAATATTGCCTTTGCTTAAAACCTTGTTGTATGTAGAAATTAGCGTCGAAAAACACAAATCTCGGACAGTTTTTACATGTTCCAGTTGCGGTCTGGCCTGAGTGGTGACTTTTTGTAAATAAGAAACGCTGGCGCGCAATGATAGTAGGTTGTTACGGATAAATTTCATGTCAGCAGCTTGAGCTTTCAACGCCAAGTCTGTGAGGACATCGTCGTAAATGGTGATAGCTTGAAATCTTGATAAATCACCTAAAACATGTTATAATACATATAGGACTAGAATCTCTCAGTTAAGTGCCAGTTTCAACATAAAACATAAAGCAATCACACTAGTAACTGGGTAAATTTAAATCGTGTAGAAGCTTACAACCTAGTAATAAAAAAATGTTTACCTACGGAGCAATCTTCTTCGTCACTGTGATCATAGCAATCAGTTTTACCATCACACAACACATTCAGCGATACAGTTGTGCTTCCGTCTACCGATACGCACCCCCAATGACCAAGACTATGTTTTTGCCAACATACAAGGTGACACATTTGGCTACAGTTAATGTCAGAACAAAAACCTTTATCGCATACACACTTATTTGCCAAAGTCGATCGTGCCGGCGTGCTCTGTGGGTTAAGATCTTCGAATGGATCATTTTTATCACCACCAGTTAGAGATAAAACATTTTTCTGATCAACGGCGACATCTTCTTCATCCTGACCATAGTAACGAGGACATAAGGACCCTTCTAAACCAGTAGAGAGCGAACTCAAAACCATCGCAACTTCATTGACAGTCTTTTTAACCACTTCAGGAGCTCCAAAATTATCATCACTATTGTTTCCCGCATGTCTTTTCAAAAAATTAAGTTCTGATTGCAATACTGCGCCCAAGATATCACTCTGCTTGCTTAGTAATGTGTTGTCGACATGCGTGTTCGCACAGTTCTTAATAACAGATTCTTCCACGTGTGATATTAATCTCCTTGCATCTTTTATTTTGTCGATAGCTTAAAAATATTCCATCAAATTACATAAATGGAGCGAGTCCCAAAGTAAGTTCGTTAAGACTTGTGTTATTGTGTTGGGGATATTTAACTCAACTAATTCAATATAATGTAATAAGTATAGAGATACGTAAATATACGTCCAAGACCCAGTTCAATCTAAACACAGTTTGTATTTTTACTATCATTAAGCAAGAAGCTTCACAACAGAGGTCGAAAAAATGTAATTATTGTGAATTGAAAATTAATTTAGACAATAGTAAATCATAAATTGTACCTATATCTTTTTAGCAAAGATTAAAAACTATTCATGTTCTATAGTTATCACTGCAATAAATTAATTTAAAACATCAAAATAACTAAGTACTTTAAAAAAATATTTAAATCATACCTACCTTGTCGAATGCAATTTCGTTCATCATGTCGATCAACACAATCGTTTACCCCATCACAAAGCCGTTCTATAGATATTTTTTTACCATCCAATGGACAAAGCAATTTATTCGTGAATTTCAAAGCTGTGCAAACTTTATCCGTCAGTGCATCGCAGTTGACTGTACTTGTAACTCCTTTGAAATCGTCATAAAAAGGGATATCTGTAATAAAACTATTTCCATCGCGCATTACCATTACGGACAAATCTCGATCTTTTGCTTTTTCCTCATTTACTTTATTCAAATAAGATTCTGCCTCCGATTTATCATATCTTAGCCCGTTATCCTGTACTTTACTGAAATTCGATATGACGGTATGAACTACCATTTCTATAACATTAGATAGACGGCGACCCAATTCTTTTACATTTCTTTGACCTTTACTAGCAGGATGTTTCTTTAATATCATATTCATTACTTTTTGTTTTATAGATTCGATTATATGTTTTTGGTCAAAATTTTTATCGTATAAACCTTCCGCTAAGGTCTTTAGCTTATTCGTTATTTTTTTAACAACAGCTTGTTTATTTTCAGTATTAGAAACATGAATAGTTTGATCGTCAGTTTTATCGTTATAACTGTCCACTATGTTCTTTAGCTTTAACGCTACGCTTCTAACAGATTCCTTTTTATTTTCAAAGTTAGCAGCATTAACAATTTCATCAACAGTATTATCGCTATAGCCTTCATGTAGCTTAAAACCATTGTTTTTATCAGTATTAACATTTTTTCGCATTACATGCGGCTCACCTACCAAACGTGGCGAAACGTTTGATGACATTGCCTTTATGCCGTGCATAATCAAATCAATATATTTGCCTGTATCAGGGCCATATCTTTTTTGTGACACTGCTTTCAGCCTATCCTCAAAAATGTTCCATGCATTATTTCTTTCTTCTACTGTGCCATTGGCGAATATGTTATTAGTTGTTAAATTATACAACTTTCGTATTATCGCATCTGCCATTTTTTTCTTAATGTTATCATCCTCACCTATAATATTTGTGACAAAGTTAGTTCAATGTTTATAAAATACTTAGTTCAGGCTTGCAAATTATGAACAAACTTACCATAGGACCAAGATATTAGGTAGAGTAGATGATATACCAAATAACAAAATCTCATTTCTTATTCTTTGAATTTGTTTCTGTCACGGTCCGATAGAAAATAATTGGTAAGCGATACTGTAAAAGCGTGATTAAGGAAGTAGTTATTTAATTAACTATTAAGTACTGGATAATAAAATTCATCTCATAAATTATTTATATTGCCCATGTGCTTTGGTTCGATTTGGCCTATTTTAATGCTAGGTTAATAATGAAGAACGAATTTGTTATCTCTTCTTATAAAGCATAAGAAAATCTTTAATCTCGAAATTGCGACCTATACTAGTATAGACTAGTACCTACTCACATAGATAAATGTCTGTTTTCCGAATAACTCGTTAATTACCTAAAAAGGAGAAGGTAACTATCGGTTATTAATGACTTAGGATAATAGATCAGGTGACTGACTGACTTTCGTGCTCATGCATGAGTCCTGGTTAAGCAACGTTCATCATGATCGTCTTGTGGGTAATCAAAACCGGGATAAAACAAACGTCACAATGAAGATGACTCACAAAAAAGTCTTGAACTATCCATTTGGCGTCAGCATAATAAACTTAGTCAACTTTTCAAGCGGAAAATAAGATAATCTGTCACACAAAACAATCTGCACTACGTTTCCAGTCCTCATTTATGTGGCTTTGCTTAAAATCAGCTTACGTAATGCAGGTTATAAAAGATTGTGGTACCTACCTGCTATTTTATAGCCAAAAATAAAATGTTTATCAAAGTTATACGAAGAATGAATGCCGTGTACTTAAATTCACCGCCTTTTTAGGTGAGTTTTTGTAGAGAAGGTACCTACTATTTATATTTTAGCAAACAACCTACTTCATAAATTTGAATTATTTAAACATAAGTACTAATATCATGTATTTATCCCTTAGGTACGGGGTAGGCATAACCAATAGTCTTAAAAATAGGTAGGTCTCTAGCGACCCGCTCCGGTTAGATACGGGCAAAATTGTATAGTTTTAAAAATCTAAGCATACATACATACATAGAGACAGACGAGGGAAGAAACTTTGTTGTGATAATTTGTTAGGTACATATGAAGTAGGTACCCTATAAGTAAGTAAGTAAGTTATAAAAGTTGTTATCGTCATAATATGCACACGTTTCCACACCACCTATGAGGACTAGTACTTAGCGGTTTTTTTTTATAACTTTTGAATCATTTTCGTTTTTTTTATAAGTTTTTTAATAGTAACGTTGGCTCGTAAGTAAAGAAATATTGATACGAAAAATTTTTTATAGATAATTATATGATCTACAATTTTTGCCTGAGGCATTTTTATGATAAATATTACCGTTTTGCTGAAAATCACGAAAAACTCATTTTTTTTTCACCTTTGACCTTGAATAAAAAAATCTCCATACACGAGAATAATGGGGAACTTCTTCACATTGTTTATAATGATATTTTGAACAATTTCACTGAAATTCAGTTTTTTGGGACTATATAGAGATATTGGTCATGAAGTTCATTCGTAATATCTTCGTCTCAGACTTCAAATATACGTCATTGTCATGTCAACTTATATAAGACAATGACAAATTTATTTGAAAATTTGATAACCTAACTTTTAAATTTGTAGAAATACAAATGAAATTTCTTTTGGGGAAATAGGTAATAAAATTACATGAACTACATTTAATTGTTTAGCACCAGAATTAGATAAATAACAATGAACACTTCTCTTATCAAATTAGCCCAGGTAAGTTAGTTTGATTAATATACCTACGTCAAAATAACCAAACAATATCAAATTACTACTAAAGTATCGCTCATATTTTCTTTCAGAAGTCCCTGTGCTCACAATGGTCGCCTATATTAGCATCGCAGCTCCACACGTCAGCTCCATTATGTCGAGTCGTTTCTGGAAAATATAGAATCACCAAGAAGCGGGACAGACCACTGACATATGAAATGGCAAACCCACCACACTATATCGCTCATAGGAAGTCGTGGAACTCTTGGAATACATGTACGTTTCCAGATAATATTAGTATAGCAAATACTTAACCTAAAAGTTTTCTCAAAAATAGGTGTAAAAAGTAAGACATGGGTTTGTCTGTGTAATAACACAACTTACCCAATTCTGATCAAAGATGGACCTCTTCAGGATAAGGAAAACTTGTTAATTGAGTTATCTTGATTATAAGTACTTCAATGCAATGTAATATACAAAAAGCAAAATATTTTTTAAATTGCAGCTAACTTGAAAGACGGCCTTCGCAGGTCTGAAACAACTGTAGAAGATGAATTTATCAGACGGTTTATGACTGGAACCTGGCATGGCTTAGTTTGTAGTGAGGTATGTTTAAGTAATTTAATTCTTCCTCCTGATGTTTGCCCCCTTTATATCCTCAATACTCTGGAGAGTATGTCATTTAATTGTTGCGTAGGTACTTAATATACACAGGTTCTTGGTAAATTTGAGAACAATTCATTTTTACATACACTTATTTTAATTTCCTGACATCAATTGTGGATAACAAAAGATATATGCGGAGATTGTGATTTTGTCTCCAAGAAATGATGATTTTATGTATTTACTTACAAGCCTCCCAAACACAAAATGAAGATAAAAGTTAGTTGCTGATTTGAGTCCCTACTATTTATTACCATGATTTGGTCTTATAGTAGCCCTTTTGTCATACAGATTATATATTTTTCTTTGCAGGTCATCATAAAGCGACAATTCAACCACATCAGAGTGGCAGCTATCATAAGGAGAGCCGTGTCTCCAACAAAGATGTATTTCCTGTTAGGCTACACTGAGGAAATGTTAGCAAACTGGTTGCAATGCCCCGTCACCTTGGAGTTGCAGACAGTTGACAGCTTCAAAGATGTGGTGTTCAAATATATTTAGATGTTTTAGCTATATTGTGTAGGTATGTAATAAAAATGTAAATACTAAATTCATTGTCTTAATTAGAAGAGTTTAATTGGGAATTTATGCTATACTAGCGTTTGCGCGGAGAAACCCTTATATTGAAAATTCCAGAAAAAATGCCTACTCCTCCGGTAAAACTCCTGAAGGCCTTGTCTATCTGTTGCAAATTTCGTCAAAATTGGTCCTATAGATTTGAGTTACATACACTCTGTACTTGATTTTACATTATTATTTACACCACTAGAGTCCATTGCGCCTGAACTAACTATGATCCTGGATTAAAAGAGAAAATCCTGGAGAAAACCTGTCTTGTTTTCTTTTTAGGCCGAGTTCTTTCCGGCACTTATGAATTGAACCACTCCACATATGTCGTAATAAGAGACTGGGGGATAGGCTAGGGATTCCTCTTGTAGGCGATGGGCTAGCAACCTGTCACTATTTTTATCTCGATACCATCTTAAGCTGAACATGGCCTTTCTGTCTTCAAGACTGTTGGTCTGCCTTCTCCGCAAGAGATATAAACGTAACTATATGCATAAAGTTTATTATTTTTCAGGTAAATAAAACAAATTTTAAAATTCATATTCTCTTATAATTTGATTTATTCAAATATACATAATGTATCAACAAACAGAACAGCGAGACGCGGGCCGCGGCTCACACGCGCCGCCAGACGCACACCTGCACTCACACACACACACCGCTCGAGCACTGTTCGAGCCTTCGAACTTCTGCACATACGCTTTGTACTTGATTTTACACATAAATTAACAATACACCACAAGTGAAACCTTTGATATTTTTTTAATAATTTTAATTAAGGTCTTAAGACTTCCATTGTCAACTTTAGCGTACTTACATTAATATTAAAATTACAAATCTTGGGAAAAGTCCTTATCCGGCTGGCATTTGTCTCGGTTATATTTTCACTACAAGCCAGGAGTGCGAAAAAAGACAACAATAAAAAAAATTAGATTTAAAACAAATGACGGTAAGTCAGTGAATAAATTTTTCAGTTTCTCCAGTGGTGCATGTCAAGCTGAGAGTAATGTAGTCCGTATATATCAATTTCTTAATTTCACATAAATGCCCATGGTGTCTCTCAGATAAATTTGTATTGTCTATCACAGTGACGTAAAGCATTTGTCCTTACATACTAGTGAGTTAAACATTGGATCTTATCATTAAATCACCATTAGGTACACATTTTATAAAGTCGTCAAGGTGCCTCAGAAAATATTTTTCTCATTATCAATGATATCATAATGTTTTAAAGTCTCAAACAGTCTTTTGCATTGAGCTTATTCGATAGGACCTGTGGAATGTATGTTTGATGCAACATAAGGTAGTAACTCATTTTTTATACTTCCCACCAAAAAATTACAGCATTTGAAAGTCATAAATTGTAGGTATGTAAGTACATTTTTAAGTTATAGCTAGACTTTCCGTTTATGAATAGAAGTTATGATTTTCAATTTGTAAAAGATTATTGTGATTATGTCACTCATTTTTTTACTATTATAAACATTATACCTATTGCAAGAAAAAACCATACCAAACAATCTTTGCTGAATGTTTTGTTACTGGAAATTATTCAAAATAAGTTACTAATTCTAGATCTTAACAATAAACTGTTTCTCGTGTATGTTTGTCAGTGTGCGCAGAAGTCCAGACGGCTGACAATATGCGACGGCTCGCTCGTTGTTTAGCATCAATTGTTATCCAAATTACATATTTACAAATAAAATACACAGCAGACAACATGAAGGCTTCTCTTGGTAAATTCGAATCTATAAAAATTAAAAAACGCACACATATAGTTGAAACTTCCCATACCACGTCACAAAAACATTTTACTTCTTTAGAAATCGATTAATTATTTACATACGTACACGAAATGGACCATAATACAAAATGATATTTACAACGAAATATTATAATACTAAATTAAATTGCATTTTATAATGAAGAAGATCCATCGAAAAAAACTGAGCCAATTATGATAGAATACTGGAGAAGTTTCAACTATGCATTATGATGAAAAGATGACAATTTTGTGTGAGACTTGCTTTGTAACATTCTGAAATGCAACGGCGGCTGTCGAAACATCATTAAAATTTATTATATTGATTTTATTACAACATTTTTGATATTAAAGACTGTCAATATAGTATTAAATATGTCCACATTTTCTCGGATAGTAGGCAAACAATAGCACTTCACATATATTTTAGATAAACAGCATGTTTCATAAATATGTCCGATATTAAATGATGCCTTTCAACCGCCGTTGAAGCACAACACAAACGTGTAGTGCGACGGAAACCCGCTATTTCAATACTACACACCGCTACAACTATTAAGTAAAAATGTCCATCGAAATTCTATTAAAAATAAAGAGATCATATATGTTCTACTACAAATAAGATAAACATGTTACAATAAAGCTCTCATTATTCATAAGCGATACTTACGCATCGTAGTGTTCTGTTGGTTTATATCAATACTGTTAATCTAATAGTCAACCTAGTCTGTACTTGTTTATGTAAAACAGGATAAGGATTCGCGAAACGCGCCGACGACACTTCGCTTCTACTTAGAAAATGAAAAATCATAAGCAACTGTGTATTGTTTCTACACAATTCCCTGATTTCTGTGAACGTACTCTAATTAAAGCTAACAAAATTCCTAATAATCTTTAAATTTAATGTTTTATGAACAAAAAGAAAACCAAACTGAAATTTAATTAATTTTTAAAATTTATCAATTTTGAGCGTTAGTGCTGTCGACGCTAGCGTAAGTATGACCCAGAATACGACCGGCACTGAATGCCAATTCATAATTCTTAACACACTACCTTAATGTTTCGTTTGGATCCAGACATACATATTATGCATCATAAGAACATGTGACAGTTGCTATTACTATTTTTATACAAACACCGAGAAAACATTTTGAGTTGTTACAAACTTAAATTTAGAGAAATGAAGGCGAGTTGAAATGTCATAGCTAGTGTTGTTCCGCCATTGTAAATATTATAATGTGCGCTATTGTAATTTTTACTTTATTTTATTCTGTGTGTAACTACTGGTTTATGGTATCAATCAACAAGATTTGTTTAGCATGAGCGAGTTAAATATATTAATAATGATTCCTTGCTATCTATACCTTCATTTGGCAGGTATAAACCTCTGTATTTGTGCTTTGTTGTAAGTACAGAAGCGGAACAGCACCGACACACAGACATAACAACAGTCTTAGAATCCTACATTACACAAGAACTAGATCATCGACATGATATGACTTTAAAATCTACCTGTACTTAGAAAAATTATAAAGTTTCAGTAGTAAAATTTGATTAGTATAAAACTTCATTTTAACTTTATTTATCCTAAACGTAATGTCAATATACCCTTTACATGATTTGGCTCAATTTTTCACAATTCATCCGATAGATTACAAGAGAGGCGTATCCCTATCACAATTAAAATTAAATACAGCACCTATAGATTGATTTACACATTAATAATACAATAAACTGAATAAAAATATTCAAAATCAATTATTCGATATAAATAATTCAGGAGTTGGACAAAATAAGCGTAGTAACAACTAATGCTGTGGTCCAAATTTTTGTTAATATGATTTTGTTTGTAAATATATAACTAAATGCGATTAGACAACTAAAGGTTCACAACGAGGACAGTAAGTCCGTGGCTGGGGTTCAACGCTGGCTGTTCTTTCCAATAAGAAAAAAATATCAGAAGCTATAATTTCACGACACTAAGGAAATTAGAGTTTTGGTATCTTTATAGAACATCGCGGATTGATACATTGTTCCCATAGACGTAGAAAAAGGTAGACGGAGTTAACGGCAAAATTAAGCACCAATAGTATACCGGCCCACTGTATATATTATAACGCCTCATGCACACACGCTCACCAATAGTGTTACAGTCGGCCGCCATTTTGTTATATGCGCCATAGATTATATCACAAATGAAAGTTTTCTGTCACTCACTGTCAATAGTAACAATTTCAGTAAGAACAGCGATCGTTTGGCCCCAGCCTGTGACTAGGATACATTTATGGGCTTCTAGCAGACGCAACCAAGAACGAGCTCCTAGCTACAATCCATCCAGAGTATCTTAAGAATGTTCATTTTATGCCCATACAACGTACTTATCAAGCGAAATTGATCTTTAAAGAAACGATTAAAAAGTCCAACTTTGCTTGAAAAGATGCACGATTAAGGACAAACCTAGTTTTGAACCAGGGACCTGTCAGCCATCGATCTCTAAGAGATTTCCATAATGCCCATCACAAGTTCAGCATAACGATATACTTGAACCATTTTCTGGTTTAAGATGATGTAATATAAACAAACATATAAACAACCACAATATGTGAAGGACACTCCAAGAATCATTAACGATAAGTACTCCTTTTAATTTAACACCGGCTTTCCTATTAACATTAAAAAAAAAATTAATCAAATCTAAAATACTAATTAATGATAAAATCACCGTCACAAAAAAAATGGTCGATACTTCCAACTAAAGTAGTAATTGCAACTTTAAAAATTTTGGAGTGTTTCCTTTATATATTGTCATATACACGTGCATACAACCAATCATAGGGATTCAGACATAACACAAGATGACACAGACACACACATACATACATACATACATTTGTACTACGGCAGTAAGCTACCCGCTAACTAAAAGCGCGTCGCCGACGGACGCTCCCGACGTCAATCGAGAATCTTAAACTAAAAAGTAAAATGCAACTAATTTTTCGTATATTTTTTGATCGGACCGCTCACCGTACGAATACTGTTCCTAACGCGAACGAAAGACGTTGCTTTGTGAATTGCAATCAATAGGGATGTCTCCTGGATTATATAGATTATTTTTTATGCCAAATGTCTTCCGGGGATTTCTGTTTAAACATATTATATACATTCATATAGTCACGTATATATAGCCAACAGTCTTGAAAAGACTGCAAGGCCACGTTCTGCTGTTATAGCTGTATGATGAAATTGAGATTCTGTTTAAAATGAAAAATAATGTACTTGATTGAAAAATAATTTTTGAATTTGGTTTAGTATTCATCACTTATTGGTCATATTCAGTATAAAAAACGAAAATACGTTGTTTGAAAACCAATGCATACAAACAAATTCTTAAAACATCTTATCATCCAAAATATCTTCTAATAAGAAAACAAAAACATAGAATAAAATTATTCGCATACATCCCTATTGACGGAGGGTCCCGACCGCTCTAACCTACCTACATTTAAAGGGAGCGTCCAGCGGAAACGTCACGTTTGGGAACCATTCGTAAAAAAAACTCAAGACTTACATTATCCTACACAACTTCTAGAAACGTCGCAAAACACGTTTGAGTAAAAGGGAAGGGGGGGATTCTTGTCTCGCTGAAAAGTTTGTTGGAACACAATGTCACATTAACCTAAGGGCGGCTCGCTCGCGCCCGCCATTTTGTTCGCCACGCCACACCGAGTACCGCGCCACTTTCGCCATCGTTCAGAAACGCCGACCTAACACCAACTACACATCATTTACCGATCAGTGAGACAGCCCAGACGGGGCATTCAAATAAATGATAATTCTAAGGGCTTACATTAATTTTAATACACTAATGATACATGAGGATGATTTCACAAACAATATGCGAATAATTTCCATCGGAAAATTGTCATGATCGTACCGGTAGAAAGAAATAGCAACAAAATACAATATGCAACACATTATAGTATCTTATACCAAACTTAGAGATATATCAAATAAAAACAATATGTCCGATCAACACGTTAATTTACATTACAGAATTTAAGAAATTTCGACCTATGAATGCCTAGATGTCAAAATACGGCGTGGAAGATACAGTTAAACAAACTGTAATAGTCTATAGCCTAGCTACGGCATAATTGATTAGCCTAATTGCAAGAAATCTGTCAAATATCACTTACAATAACACTAAATTACTTTATTGCACAAACGGTGATGTTCACTCCATAGGCAGTGTTCGTCAACAAAGTTCTTAAACACCAATAGAATTAGATATCAAAAATAATGCAAATATCTATTTGATATAGATTTAAATAGCTATATTACATACCCGGCCGTAGGTACCCATACATATATTGATATACTTGTATCACTTTAGACAGTATCCAACAATTTGTTTCAGAGTTAGTAGAGTATTATTTAACCTAAGGAATTACCAACACAAGTTAATAAAGAATACCGAACACGCACCACCCGCAATCGAAATTGACGTTCAACCTGCTGTTAACTTTTCAACCAATCACAAAACATTCTAACTCGTGATTGGCTGTGCAATTGTCAAACGGTGAACCGTCAATTTTGACATTTTCTCAAGGTGGGTACAAAGACGTACAGTTTTGCGTACATATTATACAGTGTAATCTTAACTCAAGTTCGCGTTAATATTCCTATCACTGTTTATAGGGAGATACCAAAAATAAACGTCAGAATAGGTTTGGCACTATATATGATAAAATATCAAAACTGAAGGCGAGCACACAAACTTCTGTCTCACTGATCCTCAACACGACACCGAAGCGACCAATCAGAAGAGTCGCAGAACAAACTCTGTTAAAATGACCGCACAACATTGCATAGTAGTCCCAGATTAAAAATATCTTAAATAATATACAGTGGAGGAACTTTAAAACTAATTGGTAAATGGACGTTTGACATACTGACATCACACAAGGACGTTAACTTTACATTCGATACTTACTGATAAAGCGATGCCACGACTGCGAAAAAATCAAAATAAAATATCACATTTTTAGTCCGAACAGGTAGTTTAACACAAGAAAGGAACTTTTCATATATATCACATTTCGTATATATACGAAATGTCTAATAAGGCAAATGACTATTATTTTTACATGTATCAATTATGAGCGGGTCAAAAAGATAAAAATGTCCAACATTACTCATCACCTTACAATTAGTATACACCTTATTTTAAACCGAAAAAATATTTGTACTAACCAATCGGAACGGAGTCCGCGATAAAATCACGTTCACGCAACAATTACTAACTTTCGCAGTCGATTCTCACTCATGCGATATTCCTCAACTGTATACTACACATCAAAAACTAAACTTTAATCTGCCGACAAACTAGAATGGAAAAATATTTTTCTCGATTTTAATTTCAAATTCATCAAAATGTTATTGACACAATAAGCGTAGGTCAGAATGTATTTTCATTCATAAATTTTTTGAACCGATTTTATTTCTTTACATAATCAGGATCGTATTAAAAGTCACCGAAAAACATGTGCATCTATTAATCTTTGTGCCGTCTTACATACCATTCCATAGTGCGTTTCATTAAATCAACTTAAATTAGTTTTGGGAACGCTGATTAATTATAGGCCCATGTTAAAAATATATTTAATGGAACGCACTTTTTACTAACAACTATAACTCGTTCATATTTTATAAGTCCCTTTATTACTTTTGAATTGTTCCCTGATCACTGGATATCAAAAATACATATTGCAAGTCATAAAATTATCAGAATCAAAGCTAAGTAACTATACTATATATACATATAGTACATACATATACTATAGTCACAGATTAATACTTTTGAGCAAAATAATATTTACACAAGTCAAAAAGTCACATTAACAAAACAAGTTGTGTAAAACACACAAATATTTTTTTCAATCCAGTGAAGAGAGAACCTATCCATCCCGACATTGTTATATTGACATTTAAATGTGACAAATATGTTTGATTTCGCCCTAAAATTAAGAGTTAATTTGTAAATAATAAGATTAGAAAAAAAATAAAATTATTTTTTTTCTTTAGCTTAAAATTAAGCTATCAAGTTTTTTTTTATTTTCATAACATATTTATCACATATCATTGAAATATTGTTCAATTCAATTATACATTAACAATATCTAATGCTAATGGCGTAGGTTTCGAACGTTTTGACGTCACAGAATCGCAAATTTATCAGAATTGGCAGCTAAAAATTAAATACAACCGCTTTGTTTAATCGTTTCGATGCTAGCGACATCTCAGTAGAGTGAGATAAGTTTGATTTATTATAGACTATTCTGAACATAGGCAATTTCAGACAGCTAACTCAATGTTCAATTTTGAAAATAATTAAATGTGATACAATAAAAATATGGAAGATAAATATTTGATCAGCTGAACTGTATATGTGTAAGACTTAATCAAAGCAGTTGGTCGTCCACCATTTAATATAACTAAGTGGTTTAAAAGATCATATTATACAAATTGTCAGCGTTCAACATGTATCTACAAAATGTCACTTGTCCATATTAAAACAAAACAAGGACTTTTACTATAATTTCTACCACCAGATTGCGTTATTCCAATTGTCAATACTGTATTGTTGTCATCGCCATTTGAAAAATGGTGGGAAATGTCAGTTCGAACAATGGCAACACTTCATGCTTAAGTGCTGACATCTAGTGTGAAATTAGGCAAAACCCTCGTCGTGTTTACCTAGGCCAATATTACATTTTTCTATGTTCGGCAGGTAAAATTGAAATGTCAATTGATTGTAATCTCATATTATTAAAAATATCATTTGTCGAAGAACAGCCGTTTGAGATGAGAAACAAAGCACATCACTTGAGATTAACATCTTCGATGTTAATATTCACAATAATTCACCCATTTCAGATTGACGCATCGAAGCTTACCCAATAGGCTACTTGACCCATAATTAATTTCATATATTCAATGAATATTTTCTATTGTATTAAGCTCAGAAAATCAAAATATATCAATTTTAATAATTAAAAGCGCGAGATTAATTTAGGTATCTCATTTCAAAAATGTGCTTTTGACGTCACTCTAAATGTAAACAAAAGAAATTGTATGTAAACAAAACAAGTCACTGATCATAATGACAAGCCAAATGCTTGTTTATAATACTAACATGACAGACAGCGTTTTCGTTAGTTTTTACATAGTAAAATTTTAAATAAATTTTTGAGCCTTTACAGGAAGGTATTTAAAAATTGTAATCAAACATATATTTTTTTAAAGTTTCAACAAATATTAATTATTTAGGACCAACTTTGAAAAATACCCGTCAACTAGCCTACTGAGATGCTGATCGAAGCTTACCAATCAGAGATGGTAATCAGATGTTGGCAGTTAGAGTTGGCCGGTTAGCGTGCGTCGCGGGTGCGCGTGCGGCGGGGCGCGCGGGCGGCGTCGCGGCGCGGCTGCTACCTGCGCCCGATCAGACCGTTGGAGTTGCCGCTCGTGCTCGGGCACATCTCCAGCTCCACCAGCAGCGGGAAGTGATCTGTCGAGGATTTATTGTGTTTTATTTATTCAATACTAGCTATTGCTCGCGAGTAAAGTTTACTAACGAAGAAGTCGAAGTATGGACAACCACTATGATCAAAAAAGGTAAAGACAGAGAAACCCGAGCGATTGCCGAATGAAGTCTCACTGGATCCCAACCTTCATATTGTCAAACAAGTGCTAAGTTATCCATAAAAACAAAAGGTGTTAGCCCAATTATAAAAAAAAAACAAATGAAAAAAAAAATAAGATGTCACTTTGACAGCTGTCAACAATTAAATAACTTTAATGAGTTTATGAACAATCAACGTAATAATTACTTCAAAGAACCACTCACCTGATGGTATGTGAGGGTGTGGGCAACCAACCACCTTGTGCTCCCTGAACCAGTCCTGCGACAGAGGCCCGAGGAGACCAAGTGGCGTCATCGACTGTTTACTATAAAAGATGTAGTCGATTATGCCCTTGAAGTCGAACCTGAAACGTGTTAATGTCAATATTATACTCAAATTTATTAACAAGTTTATATATAGATCTATATCAATATAATAAAGCTGAAGAGTTTGTTTATTTTATAAATATGTACTATTTCTTGTAACTGTGTAAATTTCTGCGCAATAAACATATTACAAACAAACAAAAAATTATACTTCTCGCAAAGTTCGTATAAATAATCTTATATATAAAATTCTCGTGTCACAATGGTTGTCTCCGTACACCTCCGAAACGGCTTTACTGATTTTAATCAAATTTTGCATGCATATTCAGTAGGTCTGAGAATCGGCTAACATCTATTTTTCATACCCTTTATTGATAAGGGATGTCCACTTTTAACTTTTTTTAAAACTAGAAATTTCTTAAAAATTATTTATATGGCAAAACAACGTTTGCCGGGACAGCTTGTTTTTTTATAAAATTAATTTCTAAGTATAAAACACCACAAGGTGAACAGTACTACCACATTTATAAGTCGCATCGGTAATGTTAGACAGCGCAGATTAGCGCAACGCGTCATCCATGGGAAAGTAATGGAGGGGATCTTAAACATACATACATATGGTCACGTCTATATCCCTTGCGGGGTAGACAGAGCCCACAGTCTTGAAAAGACTGAATGGCCACGTTCAGCTATTTGGCTTAATGATAGAATTGAGATTCAAATAGTGACAGATTGCTAACCCATCGCCTAAAAAAGAATCCCAAGTTTGTAAGCCTATCCCTTAGTCGCCTTTCACGACATCCATAGGAAAGAGCTGGAGTGGTCCTATTCTATATTTTGTGACGGGAACCACACGGCGAACGGGTCTTAAATCTCTTTTTTCATTATAGTAATTCACTCACGTAGTGCCGTGTGGTTCCTGGCACTAATACAAAAAAGAATGGAACCACTCCATCTCTTTCCCATGGATGTCGTAAAAGGCGACTAAGGGATAGGCTTACATACTTGGGATTCTTCTTTTAGGCGATGGGCTAGCAACCTAGCACTATTTGAATCTCAATTCTATCTTAAAGCCAAATAGCTGAACGTGACCGATAAGACTTTTCAAGACAGTTGGCTCTGTCTACCCCGCAAGGGATATAGACCTGATTACATGTATGTATGTATGTATGTATGTTACTCACGTATAATTGGTATAGGGCATGATGTCCTCGCTGTACGCGGACGCCAGTTTGAAGGTGTGCGTGAACTCGTGCTCGGAGCCCGGCATCCGGCGGAGGGACGCCGCGTAGCCCAGCTCCTTGAAGTCGCGGTGCTCGGAGGACACGCGGCCAGACGACAGGAACTCTACTACTCCTGTGAAAAAAAAAAAATGCTTTTTATTTTCATACTGTTCTGATTATATAAACAAAATTCTAATTCAAATTTTTTATTCATTATTATATAGGATACCTCATATCGCTTAATAATTGTCAAAACGTATGGTTTAACAACATTGGTTGACGTCAAATAAATTACTTAAAACTAAGTTTAGTGCCGCTTCCAAGGCGTCAGTGCAGAAGAAGCGGTAACAAACAAAGGTAACACATAAAATTATGAATCTATGCCGTGTGGTTTACGGCATCATTAAAAAACAATAGAATAAGGTCTTCTCCATCTCGTTCCCATAGATGTCGTAAAAGGCGACTAAAGGATACGCTTATAAACTTGGGATCGTCTTTAAGGCAACCTGTCACTATTTAAATCTCAATTTTTTTCATTAAGGCAAACAGCTAACACCTGAACGTGGCCTATCAGTCTTTTCAAAACTATTGGCTCTGTCTACCCCGCAAGGATTTATATATATTATTATTATATATATATTCATACAATGACGTCTATATCATACCATTTGGCTTAGTGATGGAATTTAAATTCAATTAATGACAGGTTGCTAGCTCATCGCCTACAAGAAGCATCCCAAGTTTGCCAGCTAGCCATTCCCTTATTACGACATCCGCTGGCAAGAGACGGAGTGGACCTACTCCATCAAAGCGCCGGGAACCACACGGCAACATAAATTGTCGCTTGCTACACAAAGTCTCACTCACCGCTGTCGGGCAGCGAGTTGAAGTCGCCGCAAAGCAACAGCTGCACGTTGTCCCGCTGTCCGGCGAGACGCAGCGTTCTCGCCGAGTCGTCCAGTATCGTGCGCAGCTCGTTGCTCAGCATCATAGTTTGTATGAGCTTCATTACGACATCCGCTGGCAAGAGACGGAGTGGACCTATTCCATCAAAGCGCCGGGAACCACACGGCAACATAAATTGTCGCTTGCCACACAAAGTCTCACTCACCGCTGTCGGGCAGCGAGTTGAAGTCGCCGCACAGCAACAGCTGCACGTTGTCCCGCTGTCCGGCGAGACGCAGCGTTCTCGCCGAGTCGTCCAGGATCGTGCGCAGCTCGTTGCTCAGCATCATAGTTTGTATGAGCTTCATTACGACACCCGCTGGCTAGAGATGGAGTGGTCCTACTCCATCAAAGCGCCGGGAACCACACGGCAACATAAATTGTCGCTTGCCACACAAAGTCTCACTCACCGCTGTCGGGCAGCGAGTTGAAGTCGCCGCACAGCAACAGCTGCACGTTGTCCCGCTGTCCGGCGAGACGCAGCGTTCTCGCCGAGTCGTCCAGGATCGTGCGCAGCTCGTTGCTCAGCATCATAGTTTGTATGAGCTTCATTACGACACCCGCTGGCTAGAGATGGAGTGGTCCTACTCCATCAAAGCGCCGGGAACCACACGGCAACATAAATTGTCGCTTGCCACACAAAGTCTCACTCACCGCTGTCGGGCAGCGAGTTGAAGTCGCCGCACAGCAACAGCTGCACGTTGTCCCGCTGTCCGGCGAGACGCAGCGTTCTCGCCGAGTCGTCCAGTATCGTGCGCAGCTCGTTGCTCAGCATCATAGTTTGTATGAGCTTCATTACGACACCCGCTGGCTAGAGATGGAGTGGTCCTACTCCATCAAAGCGCCGGGAACCACACGGCAACATAAATTGTCGCTTGCCACACAAAGTCTCACTCACCGCTGTCGGGCAGCGAGTTGAAGTCGCCGCAAAGCAACAGCTGCACGTTGTCCCGCTGTCCGGCGAGACGCAGCGTTCTCGCCGAGTCGTCCAGTATCGTGCGCAGCTCGTTGCTCAGCATCATAGTTTGTATGAGCTTCATTACGACACCCGCTGGCTAGAGATGGAGTGGTCCTACTCCATCAAAGCGCCGGGAACCACACGGCAACATAAATTGTCGCTTGCCACACAAAATCTCACTCACCGCTGTCGGGCAGCGAGTTGAAGTCGCCGCACAGCAACAGCTGCACGTTGTCCCGCTGTCCGGCGAGACGCAGGGTTCTCGCCGAGTCGTCCAGGATCGTGCGCAGCTCGTTGCTCAGCATCATAGTTTGTATGAGCTTCATTACGACATCCGCTGGCTAGAGATGGAGTGGTCCTATTCCATCAAACCGCCGGGAACCACACGGCAACATAAATCGTCGCTTGCTACACAAAGTCTCACTCACCGCTGTCGGGCAGCGAGTTGAAGTCGCCGCACAGCAACAGCTGCACGTTGTCCCGCTGTCCGGCGAGACGCAGCGTTCTCGCCGAGTCGTCCAGGATCGTGCGCAAATCGTTGCTGAGCATCATAGTTTGTATGAGCCCATTACGACATCCGCTGGCAAGAGACGGAGTGGACCTATTCCACTAAAGCACCGGGAACCACACGGCAACATAAATTGTCGCTTGCTACACAAAGTCTCACTCACCGCTGTCGGGCAGCGAGTTGAAGTCGCCGCACAGCAACAGCTGCACGTTGTCCCGCTGTCCGGCGAGACGCAGCGTTCTCGCCGAGTCGTCCAGGATCGTGCGCAATTCGTTGCTCAGCATCATAGTTTGTATGAGCTTCACGTCACAAAACTCAGGGTCCCAGTGGATGTGAGCGGTGCACACCAGTATAGGCTGGCCTAGCATCGACGAGTCGGTTGGGATTCCTGCGAAATAAGGAAATTATATTTACATACACACGGTCACGTCTATATCCCTTGCGGGTTAGACGGAGCCAACAGTCTTAAAAAGAATGAATAGCCACGTTCAGCTTTTTGACTTTATTTGATACTTATTTATTAAAAAAAAAAGATCGGCATATTAGAAGAACTTTATATTACGTAATGTAGGCGAACAACGGTTCATAAGATACCTGAGTCACTTATAGATTGTACGATATATAAGAAGAGGACTTTGGCCGACACAGGCATTTTACTAAGTAGATAAAGTCCGCCTAATTCGCGACTAATTAATGTTTGTTTGACTGTTTGTGCCAAAACAAACTAAAAAGAAAAAAAAAAGAATTTAAAAAAATAATTGGGACACCTAAAAACGATTATTCGAACTAACCACAACATCATTATCTTACCAGTTAAGCTACAACTGACAGTTGACTAACAAGTACAATAAATACATAATCCCAACGAGAACATAACTAATGGCTTTCGCATACTGCACGGCGCAGGTGGTAATAAATTACAGGCATAATTACCATTTTCTATCATCATCTACTTTCATCACGATGAAGTGCCGTGTGGTTCCCGACACTAAAGGATGGGACCAGTCCAATTTTTTTTCTATGGATGCCAAAGAGGCGATTAAGAGAAAGGCAAATAAACTTAAGGATTACTCTTGAAGGCGGTTGGCTAGCAAGCTGTCAGAGTTTGAATCTCAATTCCATGATGACCTTTCATTATTTTGAAGACTGTTGGCTCTGTCTAACCCGCTGTTTCCAAAGCGTTCCGTGGACGAATGTAATTGTCTAGATTATATCCTACTAATGTCAGTATGGATGTTTGTTACTCTTTCACGCAAAAACTACTAAACCGATTACGATGAAATTTGGTATGTGGGTAGTTGAAGACCCAGAATAACATATAGGCTACTTTTTATACCGGAGTTCCCGCCAGAATTATTCCACGCGGACGAAGTCGCGTCATAAATATACATACATACATATGGTCACGTCTATATCCCTTGTGGGCTAGACAGAGCCAACAGTCTTGAAAAGACTTGTGGCGACATCTCTACGCCACTCGTCAACAACATTCGATTCGGCTCGACCGCCACCAAAGGGAAAATCTTCCGCCAGGCTAGGTGTTATGCCTGGGGAACCGCGGCTCCGACGATGTTGTGTCGGAGGTTGTATATATAGCTCCAATCCGTGAAATCTTTGAAATCGCGTCTTAGATACTTCGCTGCTATTTTTATAGGTTGAGCGCGTCAATTTCTTCGCGATGATTGACAGTTGTTATGTGATTTGATGTTGTTGACGAGTGGCGTAGAGATGTCGCCACAGACTGAATAAATATAAATGTATGTATTACCATTTTCCCATGCCGCCTCTTTAGTTTTGATCAGCGCTGCCAGTCCGATGTTGTCTTTGGGCATGACGCGATTCAGCATGTTGTCAGAACCCTCGCTGTTGGCCATCGCCAGTTGGTTGAACTCTATCAGGTGCTCTTTTACTAAGGAGAACCTGGAACAGATTGAAATGACAATAAAGTGAAGGGAGATACAGTTGAAGATACTCGGTAAGTACTAAAAGTAAGATCGTATTGATCATTGTTAGATTATAGTTATTGGCTTATAAATTTCTAGAAGAGGCATACATATATTGTCTTCTAGAAAGCAGGTTTTTTTTATTCTTAGTAGCGAAATAAAAACAAAAAATAGATGATACTTGAAATTTCTTAAACCTCTACTATTACATCGCACGGTCTAGCAACCTGCCACTATTTCTAAACGCAATTTAGAGTTAGCGCTCACCGATTATTTCGGTCACTGCTATTTTTTCCTGCCATGCCATCGGGTCTAATATTATTTATGATCGTGTGCGCACTTGGAAACTTGACAATTGCATATTGAGCTATTTTCAAAGTAGCGAAACAAAAATGGTGCCGTGTGGTTCCCGGCAAGAATAGGACCACTCCATCTCTTTCCACGGATGTCGTAAAAGGCGACTAAGGGATAGGCTTATATACTTGGGATTCTTCTTTTAGGCGATGAGCTAACAACCTGTCACTATTTGAATAAATAAATATAAATATAAATAAATATATACGGGACAAATTACACTGATTGAGTTAGCCTCGAAGTAAGTTCGAGACTTGTGTTACGAGATACTAACTCAACGATAATATATTTTATAATAAGTACTTATATAGATAAACATCCAGGACCCAGGTCAATCAGAAAAAGTTCTTTTCTCATCATGCCCTGGCCGGGATTCGAACCCGGGACCTCCGGTGTCACAGACAAGCGTACTACCGCTGCGCCACAGAGGCCGTCGAATCAGGCCATCTCAATCGGCCATCTCAATTCTATCTTTAAGCCAAATAGCTGAACGTGGTTTTTTAGTCCCGGTTGCATCCTCCGACACCCTGGAGATAGCCCAGGGTATGCCTTTGACCATGGATCCTGGATTGGATAAGTCAGGTTCTTACACGAAGCGACTCCCATCTGACTAAACTAAATCCGTATTGGATCGATCATAGTTACACTTTTGGTCACTCACTTATTTATTATCAAAATACACAAAAAAAAATGTTATTACTTACTTTGCAGATCTAAAAAAGATGGCGCATCCATCCACGTATTTCCTCTCCGATTCCGACATGGTCTTGGCTCGTGATTTCGGCGAGAAGATGCCATCATAGCCGTCACCTTTAAGCTCCGGCAGGAAGAAGTTGTAGAACTGATCCGTTTCTACTTCCTGAAATAAACACATTTTATTTCATTTAAATGAAAGAAAAGTAATAAATATTAAACTATTACCTTAGGGTTAGTTACTGATTATGTCTGTTACGTTCTTATTACAAGTGAGATTGTCAACTTTAATTCGATTCAGCGTAATTTCATATTGTTACTAATTTACATAACTGTAAATTGCTGTACTGAATGTTTGTGTGTCCATTTAAACTCACATTACAAAATTTATGTAGTTTGCCTCTAAAAAGACACTACAAACCTGTAAACTAATGATATCCGCAGAATAATGTCTGATCTCATCCAAAATGCCCTTTTTTCGGTAGTCCCACTCCAATGCCCAACTCGGACAGTAGCCGTACATCTGCCTCGTTGCATATTTGTCGCACAAAACGTTGTAGCACATCACTGTGAAGATACCTAAAAGAAGAAAAACAAACATCAAATTGGCATGAATGCATCGCGAATTTTCTGAACGGGCATAACATTTATCTCACAGTCCCGTCAGCGGCGCATCCACGCCAATTAGTTGGCGAGATGGCGCTTTGTTGCTCCGGCGGGACAGGTTGCGTGTCAGATAAAAATGTTCCAATTAAAATGAAGACTCGTATTACGCTCCACATGCGGCCGGCACGCGACACAATGGCTTTTGTTTTTCTAATCGTATCTCCCCGGCGGCATCCGCGTCGGGTATCGTGACTCTACGCCTCATCTCCTCGAACAATGACGTCGGCTTTTCACCTCTATTCTTTTGATACAAGTATGGAAAATTAGCCTTTAGCTGTCCTCCGACCCTCACAGCGAGTCGTGTGGAGTATATTACCGTGGTTATCGACAGTGCGCATTTTATTACGGCAAACTTCCCGTCCAGTTTGTGCGGTTAGGAGTTTGGCGTCAATGAGAGTCCACAGCGCGAATAGTGTCGGCGTCATTCAACGTATCCACTCATTACGTAAACTAAGGTGGCACGACTCTGCTCTCTCACGCTCCACACCATTACCTCGGATTTATGCGGACGCGGTGCGCCCGCAGTGCTCCCACCCGTCTCATTACGCGGATCAAAAGGCGCGCTGAGTATGAAGCCTGCCCGTCTAAATGTCGACTTCGTGGAAGACCTTGGCGATGCAATTATCTAGATTTAATCGCCATTCCAGTCAATCAGCGGACAAAGAAGCGGCAGTTGTGTTTGTAAGACAAAGCGTCGTTGACGGCCGAATGACGGGTGGAAGGACAAGACAATGCGTGGAGGTCGGTCGCTGCGCTATAGTCCGGACAAATTGATAAAGATCTCGGGCTGCGCTCGCGCTTCATGCTAATCTTTAAGAGTCGAAGTCACCTGGCGTCGTCGCTGAGCTGCGCGGCCATCAATACGGCCGCAGCACGTGCTTCAAATACATCCATTGTATGCTCGATGCGCCGGTGCGGCGCGGACGCGGCGCACATGCCAAATATCGCGAGACAATACGCGCATCGCTAATCGTCACTTGTTTAAGGAACTACGAACGAAACGAAAGCTCGGCACCGACATAATAATAAATGCTAATGTCGAACATATGGACGCGTGTCTTCATTTCAAATAAATCGAAAACGATGATGAAATAGTACGTGTATGAGCAACAAACAATGGGTAAGGTGACATTAACTGTTTGTAGCGGCAATATTTGTGATAGGCCATTGTGTTCGCTATGCTATGCGCTTCGGGAGGACAACACGTGGGTGCATCAGATATGTCATAATATAATGTTGTAGAGTTGCGTGGCGGTAAAAAGAAGCAATCGGAAAAGGCGGGGCAGCGGATGTCGACTAGTGATGCATGTTACCGGTGCAGTGTAGGTACGTTCTGAGCGCTGTATGTGGCTACGGAGATAAGTGCACGCATGCCTGATGTTGCCAGCTGCATCGACAAAAATCTTGTATAAAATGAAAAATAATTTCTAGGTTTCTTAGCAGAATCAATAATCGGGACATAATTGCCCAGTGTATTTTAATCTTTGAACAAAAACTAGCAAACTAATCTATCCGGTCTGTCTAACAAGTTATTTAGTTTTTACTTACATTAATTTTTGTTTGTAGAATTTCACGTTTACGGATGTCAAACTAGATGAGTACTCACCATTGTCGACACCAGCGAAAACGGGCCATTTCAACATGCATTTATACCGAGTTTATTCTAACTTTAAATTTTCAGTCGTAACCCAAGAGATTTAAAATAGCCTTGTTTAGGTTATATACCGGCAACACTGAGCCGCGCACGCGTCACCTACAAACAATAGAACGCATGTCGCACCGGTTATCGTGCACATTTCACCGCCTCCCACGCAACGGCCCGCGCCACACTCCCGCATGTCATTACGTCCCGCATCGTACCGTACATAAAACATCCATTCCAACCCCGCCCAGCCGCATTTAGGCGGACATTATTGAACCCGTTATTCACGCGATTCCTTATCCACACTCGATCCTAATATTATAGTTAATTACATTCCATTACACATTCCATAAATTCAATATTTTAACGTTCACAGGATAGCCCACAGTCTCGAAGTGACTTAACTTTTATAACGGGCCGAGCCGCGGGCGAAAGCTAGTGGGTAATAAAAGAGGACAATTACATATAAGTACACTGCCCAAACTGCTAGAGATTCTAGGGGTGCACTAATGATTTTCCAAAATTCCCGCGGGAACAATAAAAAACGGGATTTTTTCGCTGCAAGCGGGCAGAGGTGCGAGCATACTCTACTCGTAGTAACTATATACATATAATTCGTGAGCAGATGGAATAGGTTCCTTTTTTGCTTTGTAAATACGGCCCATTAAAATCGATTTGGATGAATACGTAGGTACACGAAAATCATCTCGTATACGTATTCATTCCTCCATTCGGATTGGCATCGTAAAGAACTCATTAGAACGCGCTCAGCGGCTTTGGTAATCGACGATATGACGTAAGAAGTCTCAATAGGTGCTAACAAGGCGTAGTTAGCGGCCAAAGATCGGGTTGCCAACTAGTTCGCTCTATGGATTTCACCTTCGCGTAATGGAACCGTAACATGCGATTCAGAGTTAAGTTTTAATGGAGATGTCAGTGCGACAAAGACATCATTAATCATAGATAAAGTACAATCAAAGTAGGCTACATTAATGCCATGTAGAATATCTATTGTAGCGAATATTGTTGCAATGGATCAGAGCCGGATTTTAAGAAAATATAAGTTAAGCTCTGAAATGTAATAATTGAATGGAAGTGAACTTTTCACATCGTAAAATTTTGATTATGCAATAACGCGTGACTTTTGCATCGCATGGCTTAAAGGAAACATGAAAGAAATTTTAAAAGAAATCGCCAGTAAATTTATGTGAATATCAGTCATTGTATGTATATTTTTTTGATAAATATTGATTTGTTGCTAACTGAAATACTTTCAAAGAGAAATTATAAAAATAATAAGTTATGATCACATTCAATACTTACAAGCAATTAATAAATCAAAACAAAAATCCTAAGTATGTATGCAAAAAACCTAAAAAGTGAGGAATTTCAATTGCTTAATCCGTCCCCGCAAGGTTCTTTTATTGATTTCCCGCTAATTTGCATAAGAAAGCCAACAATTATGGCGGGTCGCGTCATTCGTCGAATAATGGCGGCATATGGCGGCAGTTGCATGGGAACCCCGCATCTGTTCAAACCGCTTCCTCATTTATGGCAACCAGATACGATGTAAACATCTTATTCAACTTTCGCAAGTAATGGTCAAGAAGATTTACTTAAATAAATATAAAAATTGTGGAAAAATCACGCCTTATTCACATAAGGGTAGGTAGATACTAATATCTTCCCACTTGTCTCGATCCCTGCATACTTCTTTAGTTTCATTCATACATACATATAATCACGCCTATATCCCTTGCGGGGTAGACAGAGCCAACAGTCTTAAAGTCTGATAGGCCATGTTCAGTAAGCGACAGGTTGCTAGCCTGTCGCCTAAAAGAAGAATCCCAAGTTTTATCCCCTTAGTCGCCTTTTACGACATCCATGAGAAAGAGATGGAGTGGTCCTATTCTTTTTTCTAATGGTGCCGGGAACACTGCACTTTAGTTACATCCACGTTCATTACTCTCTTCATAGAAAAATCAAATCAACAAAAATACCAGTCTTCCAGAGTTTGTTGCAGTTGAGTCCTCGAGGGTTACAATCAAAAGTCAGATTGACACGAAGCAACTCCCGCCTGTCCGCTTCAATCCCAGTCATATAGTAAGAATCCCCATGTTATTCAGATCTGAACGCATCCCAGACGACCCATGACCCGGGCTATTGTTCGATGGACACTAATTAGTGCCATGTAAATGCATGATCTCTCCGACTCAATGATACAGTCAACAAAAAAATTGGTAAAAACTGCATTTCATTAAAAAAAAAAAGATTGGATAATTTGAATATTGGCTGGGTGTCGGTTAAGATAATATTTTTCACGTGACAATGGTCTTAGAACTGAAGACGTTGTAGAATGGATAATGTGGAAAGAGAAAAGTACGAAAGCCGACCCAGGCTTCGATAGTGACGGAGGGAGGGTGCAACTGGGAACAGGCAAAGACGAGAGAGAGAGAGAGAGTGAAAATTTTACAATGAAATACAATATGTATATGTAACTTAAGAAACGCTTATGAAAAAATAATTATTCGAAGACAGAAAAAAAAAACACGCTGTTGTATTTTTTTTCTACTACGTTCAAAAGAATCCATAGGTCAAATTGTTTTAAGCTGATTTTTTATTTAATTTTAATCAACGTTGTAATCTTAATGAATACATTTTGTCAATTTGTACACCTTGTATAAAGTAATAATTAAAAAAATACTAATAACATAAGTCATAAAAAATTCCTACATATTTTCTTATCGACTATCTTTGCCGACCGTACTTGACACAACAATGTAAACTATCGTTCCACATTTGTCCATAGCTCTAGAAAGTCAATTTAACAACGGTTGTCCCATTGTGGGGGTAACAATAGAGAAAACAAAGCGAATCATAAAACACGATTAATTAAACCACGCACGACAAATGTAGCTGTACTCGAGTTGAACTGAAATGACTGTGTTGAAAATGATTTGAATTTAACAAGAGTATATAAGGTGAATGATGTTATTGATAGCTATTGCATCAGGATACATGCATATAAATAATCACGTATTTATTTTCCCTTACGGAGAAGACAGGGTCGACTGATCTGACTGATCGATGTATGAATTATTGCAATAGCGCCAAAAAAAGTAGCGTCAATGGCAACATTTTTGCTAAACGCTACTTTTTTGTCGGCCGTATTGCGATTTATCTATCAGACAACTTTTATCCGTCTACTGAAAACCTTGCCCTCAATCTAGCTTGGTTTGATTAAATATAATACGATTTTCTTCAGGACGCAGTGAATAGTGACGCTGTACCATGTGCGGAAAGCGAGAAATGCATCCGCTAGATTTATCGACGGCGCATTAATCAAGCACTCTGAACACGGCTGCTTTATCACGACCATCACATCGGAACGAGAAATGACCGAATAAACACAGCGTTCAATTTAAGTTATTAACAAAAAATTTAAACTAAAATGAATGATCTTGTTGAATTGAATGAATCTGTGAACAACAACGACCTGAAGAAGGCCCAAACTGACAACAACGCGATGAAATAAATACAGTGTTTGGGGAAAAATTACCAACTGAGATAGATAGGTAAAGAGAGTGAGAGAGATGTAAATATAAATAGATATACTTTTAAAAAAGAGGGTGACAAAAAGAAAGGTTCACTTTGCGATTGGTTCGAAAGCCATCAAGTTGATCACAAAAGTTTTGTTATAACAGTTTTTGTGAGTGTTATTAAAACTTATCACTATTCGGAATCTTATTTATCTGAGCCGCCAATCAAGATATTTTAACATTGAACATGAAAACATTTTGCAGATAGAATAAGACTAGTTGAGGCTAAACACAATCTTGATATATAAACAGAAAATTGGTTGACACAAATACAACCGACCAATTACTCCAGTTTCCATAATAGCGAGTAATGCAGTGAAATTGAGGAATCACAAAGGTTGGAAAGTATTGGAAACTGGGATCGCATTAAGATGCAATGTAAGAGATAATCTGTGATGATTTGATAAAATTTTCAAAGTACCTAGTTATCAAATTTATGATATTCCGCAGCATTAATGCGAACTTATTATCTTATGCAGCAGGTGTTCATTACAAAACGTTGATTTTATCTTTATACTAATTTTACAAAAAACCTCAGATATAATTTTAAATACTCATTCTCAGCTAACTATTTATGTTCAGGGAAGAGCAACCTTTTAGTTAGTGTCTGTCACAGCATGTTTCACTACACTGAATTCAATCAATCCACTCAAAGACTAAACAAAGTATGTATCGAAAATACTCCTTTTTGCAATATCTGAATCTACAACACTGTAACGACCATATCGATGTAAAAAATAAATAATAGAGCGTACCTAACGCCATCTCGGTTCATCTGAATATAATGGGAGGCGTGGAGCAGTTATTGGCTCTGCCATTACGTGGGCAATCCGCTGTTATGTGTGGAACGTGAATTACAAATTCAGATGTTAACAGTTTACATAAACCGGAACGGTGCTATGATTAACATTACAATGTGTTAAGGCTTGGGTCAACATTAAAAATGTTGACAAAACAAAATAATAATTAGACTATTTCCGAAGGATGCGTTACTTTGGAAATTTCCAAGAATTCCAAGTTACCTTTGTACTTCTGCAGGTCTATGTATTATCTCTTATAATAAAAGTAGTTAAGTTATAAACTCACCGTCAAAAACAAAATACAAATATATGTATCTTTACAATATTAGCATGAAACTATGAATAACACTGGTCCATTACCTAGTATGTAATTATGGTAAAAGGTATATCAAAGATCCAAAAGTTCAAGGAAAGGATGTGACAACGTAGTAGAACATTAATGCCCTTTACTTTTTGGTTGTTATTATTATTTTCTATTGCTGAGAATTCATTTGTTTGGTAGAAATGTCATTTCTTAAGACTTTAAAAATTTACTTTTTTAATATAGTTTAAGTCTACATAATTTGGAATCATTTTGTAGACAGGTATTTCTTTCAATATTTTTAATTTATTGCGTCGTCGCTACAAATACCACGTTTAAGCAGTCAAATTAAGTTATACGTCAATTTTCATGCGAATATTGATTAAAGATCAAAGGCTGTAATATAAATTCTTTCAAAGGCCTGTCTACATTTAAGATAAAATTAATGTTGCCTAAAAGATTTAAATCTACCGAAATTACCAAACCGTTTCGTTTTTTGTAAGCTGATGATTTTGATACAATAAAAAGTAGCTTTTTTGAAGTAGAGTTTTCAGCTGCAAACTATTTACTGAGACGCTGTATAAAAACACAAACGGTTTTAATGTCCATACTTTTCAGCCATGCCATGGGCGAGACGAAAAATTAAAATCATCTCTTTATCAATAAATAATAGTCTCTGCCTAGCCCTCCGGGAAAGAGGCGTGAGTTTATGTATGTATGTATCAATAAATTAAATTCAGTAGGTATATTGTGATACTGAAATTAATTAGAGTCGAGACTTAACTCCAGGAAGAATTTTTTTTTGCGTAACAGCCAAAATTAGTTTACATTTATTATTCACTAGCTGTGCCCGCGACTTCATCCGCGTGGAATAGTTATTTTGGGCATCATTGAAGCCCTAAAGTATGAATAATTTTCCCCGATTTTTTTCAAATTTCCATAATTTCTTTGCTCCTTATAGTTGCATAATAATGATATATAGCCTAAAGCCTTCCTCGATAAATGGTCTATGAAATGCAAAAAAGAATTTTTCTATTCGCACCAGTAGTTCCTGAGATTAGCGCGTTCAAACAAACAAACTCTTCAGCTCTATAATATTAGTATAGATTAATAATATTTACGAGTTTACTGCTGGCGGGTTATTTGTTTTTTCTCATTAATTGCACTTGGAAATACAACATGATATTATTCTGGATGCGGCATTGGTTCTCGTCACGCATTTCAGCCAGAGTCGGACTCCTAACGCCTCGGACGCGAGCCCAATTTCCATAAATCCGAACTGACACCTGAACGTGCCACACGCTTCGGGAGAAATGTCTATTCGTAAATATTTATTATTTGTTACAAAATACTTATTGCATAAGTATTGAATTGAGACTATGCACCATCGACCCTTCTAACGTAACTTCATTAGACCAAATATTTGGAGCAACTATTTGAAAGTTCAGCGGATCAATGAATTATCACTTTACGCAAATTTTAAGGTCAACGATTGACAGATCACGCACCTCCATTATCAAGTGGATAAGCTTTATATTGGTGGAATGAACTTGTTTAATAGAAAGGGTAATATAAATTATTATAAAATAAGGTAAAAATTAATTAAGTATTGTTGAATTTCAGATTTGGGGCTGATATAAAACAAACATTAGGATACTTTAGTGCCGTTAGGACAAGTCAATATGCATTATGAATATACCTACATAAATCTCCCTAAGGTAACTGTACCTGGCCATACAAGAAAAAGTGAAAATGGTCAAATATATTAATTGCATTTGAAACAATGGCCAATCAGTCGTTGTGGGACTGCCGGCTCTGCCTACTCCGTAAGGAACAAAGACGTGATTATATTTATGTATGCATTTGACACAAATCTGTTGGAGGTGGTTGTGTATATTTAAGATGCTGTTAAGATCATTACACTGTCCAAAAGAGAAATGATTAATCCTTGATGAGGAATTTCCAGGGTCTGACGCAGAAAGAGAGGAAATGCCCTTAGTCTCGCTATCCGAAGCCTAACAATGAACAATGAGAAACATTGACTTCGATGCGACCTCCTGGCAATCATCAATGACAGGTCATTGTAAACTTTGCTTTCAATGTGTAATTTTGTATTCTATAAATTTTTCCTACAAATACTTCCCGATCCAAATTTGCAAATACTTTGCGGTAGAGTCTGTCTTTTAATAAAACGCTTCGTACTATTACCATGGCTAAATGTTTAAATCCTTTTATTGACAATACTCTAAAGTGGTTACACTACATCATACTCTTAAGTGGTTAATAATGTACGAAAAAGAAATAACAATTCCACTTCATAGCTCGTATATTGCAAAAGAAAATAACGTCGTCGATGAATATTGAAGATGAGGATGTCATAAAGCGAAACGCCATAAAAAGTTGATCGATCATCGCAACGAGGTCAAAGAACACCAGCGGGGTGTTGAGAGCTGATTGCTTCATGGGAAAACAGAGTTTACTTCATATTGGATGATGTCATTTTACCTTTCATTACATTTGTAGTTTGTTATTAAGGCAAAGGGAATTGCTCAATTAATAATAGACTGTCAAAATATACAAATATCACTATTAAAATTTTAATAAAATAATTTTAGACAACCGACGCCTTATCCTAACTAATATCCTTCATACCCCAGCGCAATTCGTGAAAAAAATCAAATACGCCGCTGGCATTAAACACATAAATATCTTTAATGAATTATCGAGTGCCTCAGTAATTTTAACACCTCGTGTAAAATGTGGGGACATATGAATACTAGCGCTATAAATTTTCCTGACAACAAAGTTGAATGTAATAAAAAGAAGCGCACCAAGCCCGGCGTCATCGTATATTATTTTGGAATTTATTTACAAGATACGGATAGTGTATCTTTTAGTCATAAAGATGATGACAGAGACTTCGTCAACAAATCATCGGGAATGGTAAACCGTGTTGACAAAGTAACGGCGCTGGCGGCGGATGAATTACAAGCGGCGGTTGGAACAGGATCGAAGTTTTCCTTTGAATCTCCCACGGGTGGATAGTGTACCGTTGCAGTGGCGGGGCGGTCTTCAGCCGTTGCTGTTTATTTATGAGAGGGCCTGCGCCTGCGCCGCGCCCATACACGCCACCATGACACTTTATTAATGACGAACTCGTTGGATGGACTTTTTGCTATAAATATTAAATAACATCTTGCGCTGTTGTTCGCAAAGCGGAGAAAATTGCAGTGATCACTATCGTTAGAAATTAATTATGCCCGTTGTTTATAATTACTAATCTCAGAAGGAAATTAATAAATTCTAATACTTACATGTCGGCCGAGTTCGGTTCGGTCTGGTCAGCGGTATCCAAGGCCTCTGAGGTGGCAGAGTGGCAGTAACTGAAAGAAAAAAGAAAATATCAATAAATATTACTTTTCTCGGTTAACTGTTCTTTTAACATTTTATGTGAGTAATAATGAATCCACAGAACTGTACAAGATTGATGGCAAATAAAAAATACGCTCTCAGACAATCGCGAGATGTGTTGTTAGGAAATCGTCAATCGTGCGTGTTATGTTAGTTATTCTCATGAATTCAGAATTTGTCGACACCGATAAGAGATGGGATTGTATTAGACAGACACCCCGGTGTGGATGATAAAAAAAAACGTCGTGAATGTGTACACGATGCTGTTGAATTTATACTGATGTAAAAGCAAATGGGTAAAAAAACCATATCTATTGTTCTGCCTCAACGTCCAGAACGAAACATCAATTCGTGCTAAGAACCGATAAGCGTTCAGCAGTTTGTTCGTACAACGACAACGGTATCGGAACCGCATTTGCAAATACAAACGCTGTAAAAACGTAATGACTAGGCAACAGCGCAAAAACTCCCAAATGATAACACTACAGCGAAGTACAGTCACATCATTATGGTTTCAATTGGTTTGTAAGACGCATCGATCAGACCCTCAAAAATGAAGGGACAAAAAACAAATTTATCAAGCGCTGGCAAGAGAATAAAAAATCATCGATCTTGGCTCTTAAATATGTCGGTGCTTCATAACATATACATATAAGCGATCCGTTTATCTCATTATAATATCTAATGATCGGGTCACATATTTCAGAAAGTGAATCTATATCAAAATGATGAACTACAATGTTATTTTATGGTAAATAAGATAAATGATCGGAGATCGTGACTGGCATGTTAACACGTCTAGGGAAAAAATATGATTATTACGGCTCCGACAGACGAAATGAATAATGAATATAAGAGTAACCAAAGTGGATATAATTACTACGTTAAGAATAACTAACACTAAAATTTGGGTAACAATAATTCATGATAATCGTCTGATTTTGCGCGTTATGGAGTCGGCTTGGGTGGAATTATGTAACGCGGGGCGTTTATACGTGTGACGATGAACTAATGTAGCAATCTGTCCTTCTCGCCTTCGTTCCTTCGCTTCTAGTATTCTAGTATAATAAACCTAAACTTTGTTTTTGTTTTGTTTTCACTATTTCCTTGTCTTGTGACGTTGTGTCGCTTCGGTCTCCCCAGTAACCACTCTTCACAGCCCGGGAGCCCTCGCAGGCACGCCGCTCGGGTAATACCTTTGAACTATCAGCGTTTACCAAGTAGCTCGCTATCCTCTAGCGGCTACTTTCTGGATCCAGTGTCTATAACGTAAACTCACCTCTTTTAACTTGTAAAACTAGTCCAAATAATTTTCTTTATTCTTAAGATTTTCTCTAATCTATAAATTTTTAAATTATCACTTGGTTATTTTACCTGCGACGTTTTACTTAAACGTTACAGTCTTAAGGCTCTGTATAGACAAATGTTATTATATTGAAGTAAAAAGTAACAAAACAATTTGTATGATTCGCTGTAGTATTATTAATTCTAGATTTGATCAGAGCAATGCCTAAAACAATGCCCAAGGCAAACGAACTACTAATAATGTAGTACCTAACCAGAATATACATATATAGGGCTTATATCGAAATTTCAGAACTTTTAACTAATAGTTATGTTATATATTGTAACCATTATTGATCCCGTCATGCATATCTCTACGTCAAATATAGAGAGGGCAAAAAATTTGAAGCCTTGTAATTTAATTAGTCGTGGTCACGATTAGTATCAATATTAATCTGGTTTGATGTTCGTTGCGTGAAGATAAAAACTGCGATATACGAACTCGTATTTTAATGCGCGTACCATAAACTCTTACAGTTACATAATAGTTATGTAAAAATTTAATTCATTACAAATCTTGTATAACTTCCAACACGATTAATGGGAATATTTATTTAGAAAAACGTTTACGTTTATTACTATTCATACATACATACATAAAATCACGCCTCTTTCCCGGAGGGGTAGGCAGAGACTACCTCTTTCCACTTGCCACGATCTCTGCATACTTCTTTCGCTTCGTCCACATTCATAACTCTCTTCATACAAGCTCGGCGGTTTCGGGTACTTTTGACCTGACCCTTTACCAGGACGTCCTTAATTTGATCAAGATACGTTCGTCTAGGTCTTCCCACTCCGACCTTTCCCTCCACACTCTCCTTGTATATCTGCTTAGTCAACCTGCTTTCATTCATCCTCTCCACATGACCGAACCATCTTAACATACCCTTTTCTATTCCTGTAACTACATCTTCTTTCAAATCACAACATTCCCTTATCACGCTGTTCCTTATCCTGTCACTCAATTTCACACCCATCATACTCCTTAACGCTCTCATTTCCACTGCATTTATTCTGCTTTCACGCTTCTTTTGCCATACCCAACTTTCACTCCCATACATTAATGTCGGGACCAACACGCCCCTGTGCACAGCCAGTCGAGCCTTTTTGGATAGTTTCTGACTGCTCATAAAGGCATGCAAAGCTCCATTCACCATGTTCCCCGCGTTCACTCTCCTTTCAATATCACTATCATACTTGCCATCTGATGTAAACTTTGATCCTAGATATACAAACTCTTTCACTTGCTCCACTTTTTCTCCTCCAATCAAAATATTACATGCTGTCATTTCTTTCTCCATTTCAAAAACCAGTGTTTTAGTTTTACTTACGTTCACTTTCATTCCTTTCTCTTTTAAAGCTTCATGCATACAGTTTACCATCTCCTGTAACTCCTCCGCTGATGACGCCAGTATAACCTGATCGTCGGCATAGAGCAGACATTTGACGAGTAACTCATTCATCCTTAATCCACTTTTAGACTCTTTCAAATCTGTCAAACAGCTATCCATAAATAGGTTGAACAGCCATGGTGACGCAACACATCCTTGCCTAACGCCTTTCTCAATCTTAAACCACTCAGTGTGCGCTCCGTTTATCCTGACACAAGCACTCGAATCCTCATATAAGGATTTCAGTGCTCGTATTAAGAGACTGCTCACCCCATGCATAGAAAGTGCTGACCACAATTCATTCCTCTCAACTCTGTCATAGGCCTTTTCCAGATCTACGAATGTGCAATAGACTTTTTGACTCTTGGCCAAAAACTTTTCGGCTATGCACCGCAAGGAAAAGACCTGATCAGTACATCCCATTCCCTTTCGAAATCCCGCTTGAGCATCCCATATTTTGTCATCAGTTTCATTCCTGACTCTATTAATCAATACCTTAGCATACAATTTGCCGACGACGCTAAGCAGGCTTATACCACGATAATTTTTGCAGTCCAGCTGTGACCCTTTTCCTTTGTAAAGTGGCACGATAACAGCCTTACACCAATCTTTTGGTACTCGGCCGCTTCTCCAACACAAATTGAAAAGGCAGTACAACTGACTAGCTACTACGCCTTTTCCTGCTTTAAGCATCTCGACCGACACTCTATCACACCCAGCAGCCTTTCCCGCTTTCATACTCTTAAGTGCTTCCACAATTTCGAACATTTCAATTTCGCCTTCCATCTCATTCTCTTTTTCTTCGCTATAGCAGAAATCTTTCTTATTTCCTTCCTTTTTTTCAAATAAACTTTCAAAATAGTCCTTCCATATCTTTAGTACACATTCTTCTCCTTTCACAACGCTACCATCCTGGCATCTGATCCTAGTCAGCTCTCTGGTTATAGTATTTCCTCGGGCTGACCTTACGGATTTCCAGAATACTTTCAGATTTGACTGAAAGTCTTCTGATAGCCTTTTATCAAAATCCTCTTTATACTCTTCTTTCTTTCTAATCACAGCTTTCTTAACCAAATCTTTCATTTTCTTATATTCCTTACGTGCTTCATTCACATCTTCATCTATAACCTCTTGCATTCTTAAGTTAGCTTTTGCTGCTAACAAATCCAGCCATGCTTTCTTCTTTAATCGCACAAGTTCTTGCACATCTTTACTCATCCACGCATTTTTGTGATTTTTTCCTTTCCTTCTTCTACTTACACCACACACTTCAACAGCTACTTTCACAATTCTTTCTTTAAATTCCTTCCATCCATCTTTAATATCGCTCATTTCATCTAAATCTTCAAATTCATCCTTCAGTCTATTAATATACTTCTTACCTACATCCATATCTTGCAAATTTTCTACTTTTACTCTTTCCAAAGCGCTGGTTTGCTCCCTTACCCTGTGCCGCCAGCGATTGAAGATACCCCTTATCCGGGATATCACCAGTAAATGGTCCGAGTCAATGCCAGCACCGCGATATGCACGGGTATCCAGCACTTTGTTCTTCAATCTTTCATCTACAATCACAAAGTCTATCATACTTTTTAAAATACCTTCCACTCTTGTGTAGGTGTGGATCTCTTTATGTTGAAACATTGAGTTCGACACAAAAAGATCCCACTCTAGACAAATTTCTAATACACTTCTTCCATTATCATTCACCTTTTCGTCACCAAACGCACCAAGCACCTTTTCATATCCATCACGCTTTACACCCACCCATCCATTAAAATCACCTAACATAATAATCTTCTCATTTGGCTTGGTAACTTTCAATACTTCTCTTACACTATTCCAGAACTCCTCGTTTTCGCTTTTTGCTGATGTTGTACCCCTCGAACCCACATCCCAAGGTGCATAAACACCTAGAACGAAGATCCGAGTGATTCCAACTTTCAGCCTAATCCATAGAAGACGAGGGCTGACACACTCATACTCATTCACGCACTCAGCCATTCGTGCAGAAAGAATTAGACCGACCCCTTGACAGCCTCGGCTGGTACTGGAAATTCCAGACCAATACGCCGTGTAAGGGCCGTGCTGCGTCGCGTCGCATCCTTTCCGCTTCGTTTCATTCACGCACAACACATCCAAACGTCTTTCATCCATCATCTGGCATACTTCCTCAATCTTATCCTTCATTCCTCCTCTTACATTCATCGTCGCAAAGCGGCTTTCAGCAGACCGCATACCGCTCCCGCCGGGAACGAGACGTGATGGGGTGCGGACACCATCGCCGCCATTTATATGCTTTTTAAGGTTCATAATGCGATTCCCACGAGACGCTAGGGAAAAATTTGGTCCGCCCCAGCAGAGCCCCGCATGCCAGGGTAAGGCTAGCCATTACCTGGGGGTCGCCCAACCCCATGGCGGAAGTGGCACGCTCGAGACTAGGCTCGCCCCTAGCCATGCATCCATCGGCGCGGCAGACCTTAGATTGGCAGGGATTTACATTAAAGAGGAATCCCAAGTCTATCCCTTAGTCGGCTCTTACGACATCCGTGGGAAAGAGATGGAGTGGTCCTATTCTTTTGTAATGGTGCCGGGAACCACACGGCTATGCCGGGAACCACACGGCTACTATTCATTGATTTTGAATTTTGATATAACATAACAGTTTTGTCATCTTTAGATTATATGCTCACTTATGAAGCAGGGAACGACGTAGCCGAAGATTTGACCCTCTAAATTATTTATAAATGTACATATATATGTACCTTGTTTACAGGATACAGCAGACGTTACATGTCGCATAATGTATGCGAGTTACTTGCCTCAGTGGGTGTTGTTAGCTGTCCTTTCAGCATAAATATTAAAGCCCGAATGATAACCTTCGACTAAAAAGGTACTTCGGAAAGAAGTTAAGAATTTTTTTGATCACTATAATGACATTTATAAGTATTGTCACAAATAAAATATGATTAGAATTTTTACTTTGTTATCATCATCTCAAAACCTTTGATCAACTGTATATATTCTGATAATCATGATCATCACACGAAAAAGTAAACACAATTACAATTATGAATCCATTCCCCTTAAAAGTGATGTAGAAAAAGTGCAGTAGTAAGTTTGTGAAGCGCAGCAAACTCTTAGCGGCCCGAATGGGCAGAGGCGTGAAGTCGTTGCATCGTGCGAAGGCGAGTCATCTCATTACACTTTGTAATTAGTGCCGTGGGCCGTACGCCGGGACGGGACCGCACTAAATCACGACGGGCCGGTTCAGCTTGCGAGACCGCCGCGCCAGCCACGCCGTCCCTTGAACGCCCATAACAAACGAGACAATACTTTTACAGCCCTGTTATTGAATATTAAACGCCTAGCAGTCGTAAGGTCAACCACTATGTGCATTAATACAAACGTTAAGTTCTTTACAACAGGTGCTTGAATAATGAAAATGGTGGCGTCTTGTTAGGTATCTTTCATCGCCATTTAATGAAAATTCTTAAAGAATGCAAGCGACAAAAACTTAGATTCTTTGAGACAAAACCACCACAGCAAAAAGAGGAAAAACAAAACTTTCACAATGAAACCTCATCAGCTGAACACTACTTCCGACAACGCTAACAAGAAAAGGCAAGCACAAACAAGGTGGTGTTAGAAACAACACACTAGCGCATTTGAGTGAAAGTCGAATGAGCACTAAAGGCACTGGATAAGTTGACGGTGATAAACATCGACACGCTCTTCACATTGTTCGTGCTCCGATACCGAGATAAGGCTTTCTCTGCTCATCTTAGAGCTACCGTGTAAAACGCCCATGAGAAAACAACGTTGACATTCGCAAATATTCACAAAACAGGAGCTTCAACTCGGAGATATAATCAGACAAGAAAAAAACAAGTTTTTGTATAACAAGAAGTACAAGAATTTAAAATTTAAAAACGTACTTTAAATTCTGCACAAACGTGGAGGAAATGGTTACAGTTCATACGATTGCCATTCATTATAACGAAAAGAATAATACCTACATAGAGTTAATCAATTCTATGCTAAACATTTTCAAGTCATTGACTATCGCATCTTCGCCAGACGCTGGGGAGCCGGCCGCAAACCGGTATGAGGCCTTATAAACAGCAAAAACAGTACTCGTATTCCATTATTTTTAGAAATCTTCTGCAGTGGGAATTTATATATAGCATTTTTATCTTGTATCAAAGAACATTTCACTGAGTGGTAGCCGACGGCTATCATCAGCGTGAGTGGACTACAAAACAGTCAAAAGAAGCGTTTTTCAAAGACATCTTTATGCGTCCACTGCATCTATAACCATTTTCGTAATGTGACATTAATGAATGTCATATTTTGTTTATTCAACCCACGCGCTGTTTATGTCCGTCTACTTGGAATGGGTTATCCTCATATTTCAACACGGTAAATATTATTGAAATTTTGTATAAAGTATCGAAAAATACACTTTAATGTCTAATGATATTATGGTGTGATCGTACTGATCTTACCGCAACTCATAATTTTTTAATGCTGTGCAAAATAAATATGTTAATAGCATGTTTTTTGTTCACATAAAAACTAATGGTAATCACGTTTCACAAGGATGCTCTCTTGATGTTTCTCAAAACATACCAACCGGATTTATAACGAGACGCCTAGTGTTATTGTTACTATGAAACAGCTTACAGCCTCTCACAATAATTATGAGATACATCTCAAATACACTCTGCATAATAAATTTTCGCAAAAACCCTGAAGTCTTTTAGAAATCCGTACGACGACCCCGAGCGGTGATTATATCTCAAAGCGGACATAATAAAGGACATATTTTGCGGGAGGTCTATATGACATAACATTAACATTGTAATCACTTAACGTCATGGTTTCTTAGGTTTATCTTGGAATATGCCGGAAGAAAACGTAGCGAAACGCATTTATGAAGAGCTAAGTATCATTCTAAAAGAGTCATAATTTACAGGATATGAACACCATTTATTATTGGAAAACATTGAGGCCATTTGATGCTAATGTATGTGTTGTTAACTTAGGTACCTTGCCTAAGGATCTAATTGAGAAATTACGCAAGGTTATTTGTTTTTACGACTGGGCGTAATACACAGCCGATCCCGACTTGCAGTGTGCAGTGCAGGCACTGATGGCCGCACGTAACGATCCACCTATTGATGCAATTGATCCAAACGGAGGCTGGGATAACACCGGCCTCTGGCCAATAAACTTCTAACAGCCAATTTACCTTTTTAATAGCTCTCAGAGGGTCTATGTTGTTGCGGGCTATTCAGAACTATTTAGATCATGAAACTGTCATTAAATTAGAAACAAGGCGACATTTATACCAAGCTAAAAGCTGAAAAGCTTTTTCCGTCAGGTGCTGCTTGCGTTTTAAAAATAGTAGTCAAATTGACATAACGAATCTGCACTTGGGTTCTTATACGTTATTTGAAGGCGATCGCTCGTTCTGCTCCGCCGACCGCAGCAGGGGGCGGTTTTTGCATATTCTGCGACACCGAATTCTCTACGCACGTACTATCATTACGTGTAGAGGATTTCGTGGAACCCATTTTATTTCTTATCCATATGGTTTCAGACTGTTCAGGCCAAGACATTGAATTTAAAATAAAAATATTAAATGCAAATGAAAATTTCAATTTATCATCATATTGGGCTAGTTTTTTTCTTTGTGAATACAATGAGTTTTGTACGGGTGTGATTACAATGCCTTTTTTTGTCGGCCCAATACCAAATTCACACCGCGGCACATCTCCGAGGCAACTGCCCACGCGGCAGTGTGTCCTCAGCGCGACCGTTCACGGCCAAGGCCACAGAGATAATAAAGGCGTAATGATGAACGATGTGCTACCAAGCAAAAAACAGCGCGCGCTTGCCCACGTGGGGGGCTTTATGACTATCTGACAAGATTTAATGGCTCGGAAAATTATAAGAGCTACCGTCGAATGTTTCTTTCGAATGAATTGTATAGCGTGATAACAGTTTTTACAAGACCGAAAACGTCTGTCAAGTATTTAAATTGGAATTAGATATCTACCTTTATATAATATCGTAGTCAGTGACCATTAGCTACCAGCTCTATCGGACTGTTCAATTAGTGATACAAGAAGCCATCTGATGGTGTGCTGTTCAGCTAATCGTAAATCACAGATACAAGTCATGTCGTTAAGTAGAGATGTAGTAATAGAAAAACCAATTTCAATGGACATTGCGTCAATATAATACTTACTTTGAAGACTCAAACGCATTACTGAATTTTATTTAAGGGTATAACATACTACTAATATAGCTATAACTAATATCAAAAACAAGATTAGTGAGTCAGGTTTCTTTTATTATTTTGAAGGTTGGATAAACTTGGAAAATCTATCGCTACAATAATGAGAAGCAATCAACTTTGCGAGGGTAGACTAATATTTCAATTATAGTAATTCTGTCCTCGATGAATTCTTGTTACAAAAGTGATTACTGCCCTGTACCAAGGGAATTCAATTTGTCCGGTCCGTTTTGCTAAGTAGTATTTACTAAGGTTTTTACGTTCAGATAAAATCTACACTTTGCGGATAGCCTTTCGCATTCGTATCACGCGCTCCCATTCCTTCAACCTAGTGCATCGTACTTGGAAATGTGCAATGCGGTGCGTGTGTGGGTTGTCTTCGATGCGAAAATAATGCTATTGAAGCCTTGAACAGCGAGGTGAACGAACTGCGAAAAGGTAAACACAGCGCTGATTGATTACCTGATTCAATAACAAACAAACTAAATACTCGTGTGTTCGTGAATAGCGAAGTGATTCTGCTAATAGTTGCGGCCGTTTGTCAAGTCATTATAACAAAAGGATGACGTGATCTTTACGATCTTTATTTCTTTTTCGTAGATATTGCTTTTCATTTTATAGAAAACATTGAGTCATGGATTGAGCAAGGCATGGTTACTTGAGATTGAGATGAACACGTCCGATAACGTAGCGTACATAAATAAATGCGGCGGTTTCGAGAAGAGGCCCATAGAGATTCGCATGTAAACAGTACAATCTTCCATCAAACGTCACAAATGGCGATGTCGGCGTATCCGGCGACGTAGGGCCCGCTCGAAAACGGCTCAGTCATGTCATTCTAAAGGCAATGGGTATGTTCGCTCGTGCATTACCTACCGGAGGAACCTGGAGCTGCGAACAAATCGTTGGTACAGATATATGCTCTATTTATTTCTAAAGTTTTCTATGTGACAGTGGTGTCTCTCCTAAACACAGTCTTCTAGACATTTAAAGATAAGTATGTCAATTGTTTTTTCTTTTTATAATTTCCAAAAAACGTACGCTTTATTATTATTGATTATTACATACATACATACATAAAATCCCGGAGGGGTAGGCAGAAACTACCTCTTTCCACTTGCCACTATCTCTGCATATTGATTATTAATTGCGTAATTATAGGAGTTCTCCATTGGAGTAGGTACCTATGTAATTTAAAATTAAATCAAATAGTTTTTATTCGGTCGTTCCTTTTTCTAACGCAAAGCCAATATATATATTGGCTTCTTTCAATTATCATGGGTTTACACCCATCAAGATTTAATTGATGTGTAACAAACGTATATTATTTGTTTCGTTCTTTCCACCAAGTTCAGTTCCAGTGAAATTAGAGGTGCCTCCTCCAGTGAAATTCTGTTTAGGCATCATTGCAGCGATGTCAACGGGCACGACAAACAAGGCAATTGCTAGACCGCAGATCTCTATCAAACACGCAATGGACGACAGCCGAGGCCTAAGCGTTGCCTGTATTTACGATATCAGACGGGCTAGGGTCATAAGTAAAATATGTTCTAGTGCGTGTATTAGGAATTCAGGAAATGAATACTTGATATCGTTGGTTTACTTAATATTAAAACGTGAATTTTTACCTGGAAATAATACAAAAATAAACGCTTAATAAATTGTAAGCACTAGCATAACTTGATATCTCATAATCTAAAACAATCCATAAATGATTAGACTCAAAGCTGAAAGAGTTTCTTCACACCACTCACATAAATACCAATATTTATTTGACAATCTTTAAGAAGTAAGGTAAATATCATTAACACACCACGGTTGGTAAACCGCAGCTCAAATTTATCACCTGTACTTATTTTATGTCGACACACTGGAATCATTCCGTTGAAAGTAACAATAGATCATTAACATGCATTTGCAACTTTTACTTTACCAAATCTCACTTCGTAACCTATTGTCAGTATATGAGAAGAAGATAACAAGAAAAAATGTAGTTATAACGACCGCAAGAATTATGATGAATAGAAAGTGGAGTGAAATACTTATTATAGAATCGTGAAATATCTGAATCACTCATCTAGAAACGCGAAATTAGATTTCTGAATAGGGTAATAATGCAACATAAACATTGGACTGAATGATAAGCCAACTGTGCCTATATGATTATTAAACATTTCACCCAGCCAGTTATCATACAATATTGCGTTTCTAGACCATTTTTATAAATTTTTAGAGATCGGAAAGCATTAGGATCTTTCCTGTTGTAATCAGTAACAACCGCGGAGGTGTTAAAACAAACTTCATAACTATTATTCAAACATCGGTAGCAGGTGAGAGCTAGAGAAAATAGACACGAGAACGTGGGTCGAGTATCACGTGAACTATTGGCCCATCGTGATCAAGAAAGGCGAAAGTGTACGGGTGAGTCCAATTGATGAGATAATATGTTCGTTCATCTTATGCACATTTGGTATCGCTTTAACATTACAGTTCCCTTTCACAACTTTCAAACAAAATGGTTGGTCTTACCGGGTTTACATTGTATCGTTGCATACGCTTGCCAAGCTGACATCATTTAGGCGAGAGTTACAATAAATTTTTATTTAATTACATTTCTAACAGTATTTCCACATTGCATTTCGAATACAAAAGTTGCGAACGCGTCAATAAGATTAAGATCTTATTGACGCGTTTTTTCACTAAGGTGAAAGAAGATCCCCTAAGGCTAAAATGTTAGCAGGAAAATATAAACGAATAAGTATCGTCTGTACGAAGGAAGGAAATGTCATTGATTAAAATCAATATAGCTAATGAAAGATTGATATTAAAAGCTTGGTGGCGCCATGATGGTCAGTGACCGTCGGGTGAAAGGTGAAACCTTGCAGCTGCTGCAAGTGTCAGAGTAGGGTACGTAACTTCCGTGAGCTCGCTGGTTGGCGCTTGGCGTAGCGCCCTACAAAATGTTACGAGAGTGTTTCTAGTTAAAAATATATTTAAAATAATAATTTATTAAAGTTTATTCTATAGAAATTACACCAACAATATTGTACCAAAGCTTGATGAACAAATATAACGTTGGTATTCAGAGACCAATTGTCCTACATTTGAAGCCAAAGACGAGTCAACCTACGCTTCATTCAATTAAAGCTTGAACAAGATTGAGATAATCGAAGTAACATTTTAATACAAAGTAATGATCAAAAACATCAGGGCTTTTAGTAAAGAGCCAATTTATTAGAAACTCGTAAAACTTTTGGGTTTAACATAGGACCTTTGTACCGAAATTCCACAGTAGAAATACCAATATACGGCAAGCTTAATGGTTTATCCGAAATCAATTACAATATATAGATGATATCCTTCGTAATAAAGTTTTCCTAGACACTTTATTTTAAAGTTATAGAAGTTATAATTATAATAACCGGTTAATTTAATACATCAAGTGAGTATTTCACTTAACCAGTAAAGATTTAATAGATAAGTTTAGAAGGCATTCTTGCAATGGCTCTAAAATTATCTTCAGGAAAAACGAATATACACAAGACAGCTTTAAATATAGTGTGTAATATACGACTCCAATGAATCTTCGATAAATTTAAATTTTTACAGTAAAAGATGACACAATGACTTGAAATATTAGATTGATGGACTACGTTTCCTTCCTAGCTTATGCAACTCTGCAGTGAAGAATAAATATATTTTGATTTATACCTATATAATATTTTTTTTCTTTCGGCTCATGAACAGTTTAATATGTACTTATTTAAAATTTACGAGGATATCTGGCTCCCAACCATTGCAGTGAGGGTGCAGTGCAACCGAGAATACGCCAAGTTAAGAGAATGCATAGAAATTCAAATGTCGAAATTTCAGTTCAACAATCTAATATCATAGACAGCACAGTGTCCACAAATCTCAATTTACATGAAATGTTTATATCTGTGGCAAAACTTGCCAACTATGTGCCCCGGATACTTTACCGCTGAACGTGGATCAAGGTTTCCTGCTCGTAAATCTATCAAAACGTACGAAACCGGCAGCGGCCATGAACCGCCTATAGAACTTTGTACTTTTGGCTTTCAAAATAGGTCTGAATACTCACATTGTATTTTGTCATGCGATGTTCTAACCAGCACAAAGAGCCTTGTGAAAGGTGAATAACCTGCCCTCGCGTTATCTACGTATGTGGATACAGTATATTAGACGAGTGACATCACTATCGTGCTAGCGTAATAAACAATGCGACTATCCTCTTCTGGAGTACCTACTTACTGGGTTCAATGTAACGTTCACGCCTCTAATAAATTATTGAACTTAATCTATAAATAAATACTGTTTTAACATTAATTATAATATTTATAAAAACATTAACTATGAAGTATCTCTCAAGTAAAACATTATTTGCAGGCATTTTGTCTAGAGGGCTGTAACTTCTAAAATATGGCAACAAGAGAACTGGATATAATAAAGACAGATATTAACCGGGAGTGACTTTTGCGAATTCTCTCGTCAATTAGGAATTATTTGAGCGAAGAAACTTGCTCTAATCCTAATGAGGCGGGGAGAGGTTTGGGAGATTCTGGCGGGCAGTAAAGACGTCGGTATTGCCACTATCAAGATGTGACAAGGGTTCGTCGGCAGTCGGTAGAGGTTGACATGGGGGTAACGCCACAGTGCGTTGACATGGCTACAGGTTATGTGCATCTTTTATTTTTAAATACTGCTATTTGATGGAACGGCATTTAAATAGTTCGGTTTTAATATACTTAAAAAAAAATATCAAATATACTAAACATAGAAATCTTAATAGGTCTATCAAGTTTTTTATGTTCAGTATTATCCAGTCCTTGCATTTCTTCAACGAATGACGTAGAAGGAAATTGACGTCAAGGATTCTTGAAAACGTTACGGAAACACTTTTTATTTCTACTGCATTTACTTCCCAGTGGAACTGTATTGATGACAAAATTATTGAACTGAAAGACTGACAGCAAGTGTATCAAAACACCATTTATGAAGAGTCCCAATCATTTTGCATCTTGAAATCGTGACCAAAATAAAATAGATGGTAATAGTTGTATGGCAAAAAATTAAATATTCAAAATGGCCATTCAAATTGAAAGGCTATTTGAAAGCTTATGATCAAATAATTTCGAAGCGAAAGAACGGTGTATGTTTTTATATTTATACAGTATCAAGCAAAAAACGTGGCAACTACAGTCAGCACACGTAATTATTAAAAAAAAAACATCAGATTGATGGTTACGTGTGAAATTTTATGGTGCTTTGGTTTAATGAGTTAGAAGGGTCCTGCTAAAACAGCACCTTATATCAAATTTAATTTCAAAACTTTATTGTAAAACATAGGTTAGTAGTACAGATCTGTTACATGTCTTTATAGTATCACTATGTTTTATCCTGGAGAGGATGTACAATAGTTGATTTATCAGTCACAAAATATTGTTTACATTTATATTTGATCATGCATTAAAAAAAACAAATAAAAAGGAAATTATAAATTGTCACATTAGGTATATCACTTTATACACTTTTACTTTGGGAAATGCACTGCTAGTTCCATTAGTTAAATATTTCAGTCCGGATTTTATTTTTTGTCCGGATTCATAGACCAGTTAAATGATTATCGTATAATATTGGGCATGTTACAAATAAAAAATAAGTACCTCATTTTTTCTTTTTCTCTGCAAAACATTTCACTAGCGAAGCATTCCTGAATACCCACCCCACATTACAAGTAAATTTAATATTTGTTTGCCATTTCGTAGCAAAATAATATGCCTGTTACAAAGCCTGCGTTAGCAGATGTCCTAGTCAGAATGTGTAGGCCAAAATGTTTCCGTACTTATAAAAAAAATAATATTGCAAATAACGCACAAAAAATTGAGATGTAAGACAACAATGGTGAGCACGACATGACACTGTTTGAATTAGAATCATTACAGAACGAATTATCATTCAGCTGTTCTAACCTCTTCATTTTGGCAACTACACGCAAGATTACTATAATCATTTACGGTCAGATAATTATCTTGTATATCTCAGACGAAATTATAGGCTCCGTGTCACGATCACCTTGTTATTATCAGTGAATCACCTCGCTTCACATCTAGTAATATAGAAAAAAATATTTAAACACACATTAACGATTAAGATTTTGAGTAGGTATATAATGAAATTAGGTACCTACAAACTTCTTCTAATGATTTCTGGTTACTGAATCACCGCTATATGAACTGACTGAACAGGGATAATATCGATTGTAATTTTAATCGTAAGCAATGTACCCTAGACGTTAGTTTGTCTTTTCCAAAAGGATATACAAATAAAGTAAAAATTACACGAACTGAGGATAGATGTGATCTTAACATGGATATATTTCTTACAAACAAGATTACATTATTCTAATATTTTATTTTATGTATAAGAATATTGAACAATGTTTTGCACTGATGATTTTCAACGGTTTTTGGTTCTACATGCATATCATACATTTATAAAATGGCTTTTAAAATGTTGTTGTGCCGAATACCAGAATGCAAACGCACTTTTCCAGTCGTGTTGCCATCTAGGCCTCAGAATAACGGACAAGCTGAATTTGCTAATGTATTGAAATGAATCATACATCTTTACAGGAAACATTTTCCATATTATTTTGGGAAGATTCGACTACTATAATTTATTTATTTTATTTATTTATTTCAGAAGCTTAATTCTATCTTTACAGTTTGCACCAATGCGATAGAGAAGCAATACATTTTAATTATTATTATTACTGTAGCATACAATATATAGCGCTGTTGTTATGAATTCGCTCAGAGAACATGCAAACAGGTCAATATTTTCGGAAATCCGATTGACATTACGAATCGCGCACGCGAGCGATAATTATCGAGGATTAAAGATTTTCAGCAATTGTTGTTATGTTTCTTTCTAGGCGCGGTAAAAAATTTGTCAACCAATATAATTAGATACTATCAGGTAATCCTGATAGTATCTAATTATAATGGTTATTGGGTATTGAGCGAAAACAGCGCAAAAAATACGATTTGTGACCTCGGTAAATAAGTGACTGTATCAAATGCGATGTTACCGGATTCGAAGCGAAAACATCTTGTAAGCAAACGAGGTTTAAACAACTAAAACTGTGGTGAATTGGGTAATCAACATAAGTTGTCACTGTATCACTGAAAATTAAATAGGAATTTGATGAAAGAAATCAGAAAAAGAAACAAGATTCTTTTCGTAGATAAACATCTAATTGAACATTCCAATAATGAAAATAACCTCACACATGAAAAAAAAACAACAGACAGATTTATAGCCCAAGATAGTTCGTCGACCCGCAACGCAACAGCTGTACGTCGAAAATATCCTCCCGAGAATAGATGTGGAGCGTGCATCAGCTAAGCCGACACACGTTGCCTACCTACTTTCGAAGCAGCAGTTACAGGCAGACGTGCCGGCGATCACTCACCAAGCGTAGCTATAGAAGATAATTAACAACGAAATTGGCCGGAGACAGCTAGACGCCTTACTTCTGTGGCCCGTGTTGCATTACGCCCCGCAATAATAACATAGCGCACAACAGACACAGGGCAATTAAAAAGTTGGAACGCCCGTTTCCCACACATTACTGGGTGAACGTTGTGACTGTATTGCAATGTAAGTACATAATTCTGTAGAGATACAGGACTCGAATGCCGAGACGAGGGAAATTGTTGGAATTGAGGTGAAAGCGGTTGCGGTGGATGAGACGATTACTGGATAATAGGGTTTGTAATAACACCAATGTGGTCGTAACTACGAATGTATGTATTATTATAAATTGTGACAATTTGATTCAATAATACGTATAATCTTTTAAATTTAAAAAATACAGATGGGGCTGACTAACTTCACGCTTTAATTTACATATTGCAAGCAAGAGTGTAGGTGTGGGTTCCTATATGCATTCATTATTTTACTGAAACCTATATACTGTTTATAAAAGCACTTCTGACTTACAAAGCAAAATTAGTTCAAAAAAGTATTTTGTGTTAGCAAATTCTGATAGCAATTAGGAAAATAACGGCACATCAAAAATTTCAGCGTTGCTTCTGAACGGCGTTAGATTAGTTCAAAACTGGTGCATTCAAATATTGGCCGCTCTAATTTGTCCGTCTCGGTCCCGATTGTCGTGTGAAAAGATAAGAGAGAATTCCCGTAGCGAATTTGCAGACTCTCTAATGTAGGTACTGAACGGAATAAAAATCAACAACGAGCGCGTTGATAATTGCGGACAAACAACCGATCGTCGATTGGTAAATTCAACAGTGGAGTTAAGTGGGGCAGTGAAAAAGTGAGTTTCGTCAAATGCACCACTTACCCAATTCAAGAGAGCGGAACCGATGTCGACGGAAGCATTGTTAAGGGGCATAGTGACTGAGCAGCCTGGCCTGTGATCCATTGTGGGAAATGTATTAGATAACGTGTTCACAAGACCGCATAAAAACAATGCCAATGATTTTGTATTCAAATCTTTGAAGAGTGAGAGCGGTTTACGGAAAAGTATAACATCTATAGTATGTATATTAATATAAAGTCTGGCTGTTACAAACGTAAACAATCAACTTTTAAACCACATATCGTATAAGGATTTAGTGGGTTAAAAGTTGTTTGTTATTTTCTTGTAGTTTTCCATAGTACACGTAGAGATCAGTGATTAGAAAAGGTCGGTAACTGTCGACAGATAGAATCTCTAGCGCGTGTGACTGATGTATCACTCCCGCTTCTTCCCAAGATATGTTCACCACAATGTTCACACGCTCGGTCTTGGTGTTATTGACATACTCCTACGCACTATTGTGATTTATCAGTATAGCAATAAAGTTGAGAACTTGTCGCGATTCGTAACTCGCCTGTATGCAGTGGAGCTATAACTCAAAAGCCCAGTCCACCATCATCGCAAACGGGCCATCAAGCGACCAATAGGTAATCCTAGGGTTCCATTAGGGCTTCGCGATGGCCACAAGCGTGGGCGCCACAATGCCACTAACGAGGACCCGATATCATCTGACAGACAGCGGACATTAGTTAATGCCCGAGAAACGACACAAAGCGCGACAGATAAGACGCGATGCACAAAAAGTTCAGATGTGGTCTACAATGAAAGAATGATGGCTTCTGGTACGGCAGATTGTGAAACTGCATAAGACGCACAATGGAGAGAGCGACTATATAGATACACCAAGAGCTGCCATCTTGCATTACAAAACATGATAGCTGTCTCACAAAATGAAATCAGAAAATATTGAGTAAAATAAAGTTAAATCTCCTTCATTCCTGCATTTTATTCTCATGCTCTTAATATGCGTATCATTCTAAAAATGTAGTCACTGTCTAATCAAGACAAGTGTTAGAGCGGGAGTATTTCTTAGCAATAATTAAACATCCAAAGATTAAAAAGAGACATAAGTGATTGCGTTGGGTAACATTTTATAGACAATGTGCATTCGTCCACGATTTAGATTAAAGACATCTATATTTGTAAATTGACGTCCGATGAAAATACTGCAGTGTAGTTTGTTCCGCCGCTTCTTCTACACATGCGCTTTGGAAGCGGTAGTAGTTATAATTAGATTTAAGATATGTGACGTCAATAAGTGATACCTTGTATCCAATTTTGAAAATACTAAATCTATTCTATTAAAGTAGATGGGGTTGTTTCGGAAAATAAAGATAAGATTTCGCTGATAAAAACGCTAGTCGATGGCACATTAAATAATTTATTCAGTAGCAGCTTCTACTGAACATATCGCACATCCGATAAAATACTGTTTTAAGTCAAAATTTAACCTTTTTCAGGAAGGCCAAAAAACTATTTCAAGTCACATCAAAGCTTTTTTTCGCATTTTGTCTTAACAATAATTACATGTTATATATATGTTTGGAAAGCTGAAAATGCGTATTTTTAGACTTTTATGTATATTTGTCAGTTACCCTACAGCTGACTTTCTTTATAACGTTATATTAGATAAAAAAAAATAGAAAATAGAAATAAAACAATTAGTCAAATAATGTTGCAATATATATTTTTTAATCAGTTTAATGAAATAGTTTAGCAAACAATAATGAATATAACAAAATTATTATTTATTATACTTACATTATTAATAAATCGTTACTTTAGATAGTTTCTCTATCTCAAGCTCCGTAAACTACACTTTACACTTTAATCTAATGAGAGACAATTTGGTACGTTAATAAAATATGGCACATAATCAACCCTATAATCAATACCCGTACAGTAATAATACTCGTAGTAACAAAAAACACAACCTACAATTATGAGAACACAAAAAAAAAACTTAACAATCTTTAAAAATCTTCGAAAAAAATACCTTATTACTAGGTATTACTTCGCTCTTCTATGAAACTAATAAAATTTTTGTACTTAATGACATAATCAATAATCCTCTTATCAATAATACCCTTGCTAGTAATCTTAGTAAAATAATCACAGCCTACAGAACATACTTAGTAAACAACACTTAATCATTATCTTGGAAAAGACTTTTATAAAATCCTTTATAGAACTTAGGTATATGATTAGACTTTAACAGACTTTTTAAATCAGACTTTTTATTTTCACTTAAAGCTATTGGTCCCAAATAAGCAAGTCTTCTACAAAGCTGGCTTCGGAGCCTTCTATGACAGATACTGTATCCGATGAGGATGATGACGACGAACTGGAACTCGATGAATTTGAAGAATCTGATGACGATTTTTCTTTAGAAATATTGTCTTGTATAGGATTAGCGCCATGAGTAGAATCTGAAATCAAATATAAAAAAAGCGTTAAAAGGTTATGTGTATGATAAGTCATTTATCCTGCAAAATTAAAAGAGAAGGTTAAAGCCAAAGACTACTTACGTATTATTGAAGACGAAACGGTAGGCTCAATATTCTCTTTTTCTCGTATATTATCGGATTCTGAAAAAAACAATTTGGTCAGCAACATAACATCGACAAAATTAATAATTTTAAATTCATGTTTAACCAATTATTAATTATAGTTAACCAATAACCAGTGATGAATCTGTTATTATACTGTTATTTACCTTCGTCCTTTAATGCTTTTGCCAAATCCAATATTCTGTCGACTCTCCTCATTATTCAAGCCTGAAAGTGTTATTTAAAATATGGACATAATCAGTAACTAAGTGCTAAGTACCTACATACAGATACAACATATTTTTGTCGCAGCTAAGAGGTAGGTAGGTACTTATTTAAAAATTTATGAAGTAGAATATACCATTATAATTTCAAACAATGCTACATTTAGATACTTTTAATGATACGATGTAAGACATTATCATCATAAACATAGTTACAATGACAATTCGTTCTATTTAAATTAAACCAAACAGTATAATGCAAACAAATTGGTTTCTCAAATATGGTAATAAAGTTAAATAACGGTTACGTTGTTTTAAATTATAAATAAAAATCTTTTGGAAAAATGTTGAATAGGGTAATATGGCAAAATTAATCTCTATCTTACTTAAATTACAAAAAATATCAAACAAACAAATTATTAAAAACTGCAACAACTCATAATATTACAATATTTTTTTATTAATGAATTTGAAGACTGTAATATTTTTATCTGATATAAGGTGGCAAATTAAAATGTATCACTTTTCAAGATAGTACTGGGTATTTTATTTGTTATAAACTGAAATGTAACATTATATTACAAATATAAACCAACTACAAGATAAATTGTTAGGACAAGTATTGTTATAACAAAAAATATTACATTTTATAAGAATAATCTTGAATGGATAATACACTTACCTTTTCTGTATTAGTGTCTTATTTCAAGTTACAACGGTTTTTACGCGGACGACAAACACTACCGCTCGTTTCAATGTGACACGTAACACTATTCAAGGACGTGTCATGCGAAAACTTGCTTAGTAATAAACCGCCACAACGCCCTCACGCGGACATTTTTGTAACTAAAGTAACAACGATATTTGATTTTGATAGAGAATTTTAATATGGATCGAGTGGTTTACTTAACTCAAAATCACGATTTTTCGACTTGTAACAGTATTTGATCGGATGTGCGATATTATTGAATAAATTAGAACACAGCGAGGCGAATCCACACATCGTTTAATAACGAAAGCGTATACAATTAAGGCAGATGATGTTTACTAAATGGCAATTTGTTGTGTACAGTGTACAAAATGTTTGTATTGTTGTGCGCGTACTTAATAGCGGCAATATATTGTTCATTAATATTAAAGAAACAAAGCGTATACTATAATGAATCGGCTCGCGGCCTCAGTCTGTTTCTGAGATTTCTAATTTCGTATTTGATGAAGTAAACTTTTTTTGTTTCATTTCTTATCACATAAACATACCTTTTAAATAAAATTAGACGCACTTTTGGGAACGACGTACAGTCAACAGCAAGTTACGCAAATTCACTGAGAATTCACACCTATTACAACGCCATAGAGTTCCGAGCAGGGTAATCTGATATGCAGTTGACCATACTGTCACAGTCGAAGCACCGACAATCGTTCTAGCGGGGCCGCTACTAAGAATAATTTCTTTATCTCGAGATACACTAGAGATCGAAAAGCCGTACGTGTGTGGATTTATATCTTCCTCGTTCAACTCATTCCACCCAGTTTAACTAACTTATGCCACATACACGGAAACAGTGAACTGTTAGCCACATGCACCAGATACATTATTCTCGGGCTCGTTAGCTTTTTTGCAGCGTCTTGTTTGTGTTGATGATAAAACATTATCTAAATAAAGGAAGCCTGGTACTGAGAATTTGTGATAAAGTTGGAAGTGTTGGTGAGGTTTGGTTTTAAAACAAATGTAATGTTCAAATGAAATGGCCATAATGTTAATATGCAGAGTACAGATTAAGAGTAAGATATTGGCTTACCAACTTGGGATTCTTTTTTTAGGCAATAGGCTAGCTACCTGTCACTATTTGAATCTCAATTCTTATTGGTAGAACGTGAAACAGCTGAAAGCGTCCTTTCAGTCTTTTCAAGACTGTTGGCTCTGTCTACCCCTCAAGGGATATAGACATGAAATTCCATCCAAAACCTATCTGATTTTTCGGTCTCTATTTGTGGTTAGACGCATCTGCAAGCCTCGCGTTACGTCGTGTTACGCCTACGAACAATTAACGTATAAACGTAGGTTAACCTTTATTTATCACACTAACAACCCAATAGAGATACCTACGGAACAATAAGATTAAGTCGCTAATAAAACAAATTAGCCTTTGTTTGATTTTACCTAGCCCGTAAGTAGAAACAAATGGCGCGTAAAGCAATAAAAATAATGAAATTAGAATCTCTATTGGCGGTGATGAAAGTTAATTCGTGAAAATACTAGTAGTTTAGAGTCAGCCTTAATTACTGAAGTATAAATCTGAAAAGCGCAACGGAAAACGTCTATTTGATAGTAATCCTAGTTGCGGTGCGCCAAGAGCATTCGCCTCACTTTCACACTTTCACTGGGGCGACGCCCCCGCGATGCGCACGCGACTGGCTCCACAATGCGATCGCTTGCAAAACTGATTATTCAACACATGTCAGCGAGCGTGCAATAGGTACGAGTGCGATGCTACCAATAATTATTATTGATTTAGAACAATACCCGGACCTTGTGTCACATTGAGTATCTAATGACTCTTATTTTCTTAAAATCATGTTAAAATAAATATGCCTATAATAGATTTTTATATATTAAATATAGATCTATATAAGTATGCAAATTTTAACAAACTTTTGTTCTAAATCATAAAGAACTCTGTGACTACCACCAGATGAAAATGTCTGAAAAGCTTCAGAAATAACACTAAAAACAATCATTATGTCTTAAAAATTTCAAGAGTTTGTTTCATCAAATAAATATGATCAGAATTTCGACTTTATGAACCTCTAAATTCTTTTCAAACAATAACAAGGAATTATCATCAAAATCGCAACATAATCACTCAGCAAACAACAAACGTCATTCTATTATTAAAAACAATTAAAAGCAAACAAAATGCCTAATTAAGATGACTGTCGACGTATTAATCCGGCTGAATTGCAATGATGTTCATAACAGTATATGATCGTGATGACCGAGATATCATTTGGAATTTTTCTACAACAAAGATGATAAAACTTATAAAATGGTGACTAGACAATAAGGTTTTGGAAATTGGTAACATCGAACAATCAACGGTAAATACAAAACAAGTTGATAAAATAGACTGATAATAAATTGGGAATTAAGGTAACGAGGGTCGGTTCGCTTAAAAATATTACAAGCAAAGTTCTAGTAATGAAAACAATCGAAAAATGGAACTGTGGATATTTCTTTGTTTGTTTGTAAAAGCATTATATAAGAAAGAACAAAATACAAGATATAACATTTAAGATAGAAGTAAACATTCATCGGGTAATGACGATACATTCGCGTGAACATCGTTATTCAGATCTCGAGCCGTCTGAATCGTGCCTATCTAGCAGCCTCGTTTAATCCGAAGGCTAGCCAAGCCCTGATACAGTATAGATAGTTCTACCGCATCTCGAATGCAGTCGGCATTACTTCAAGGTCCACTTGTCCCTTCAGTTTTGAATACAGGCCCGGTTTACCTCGAAAGATGCAAGTTTTGTGTTGCATTTAATAAGCCATTCGATGCGAGAACGTTGATCCAAAAAAATTTAATCTTATGAGGAAGAGCAAATTATCACGAGATTTCTTGGAATTAAGTACTTACTTGTCCATTAGTGATTGGTGATATTAAAGAATTTAATGAGTTGGTTTTAAATATAATTAAGTAAAAAAATACTTCCTTTACTGTTAAAATGAGGTGCTTCTTTCTATTAACTGTTAAATAATGGAAACTGATTGGATACGTTGAACAGAACTACACGTTTAATGTGTCAGTTTATATGTCGAGAATGGCAAAGACAACAGTTTCAAAAAGACTGAAAGACCACGTTCACCTGTATAGCTTAAAGATGGAACTGAATACTCGTATCAAATAGTGACAGATTGCTAGCCAATCGCCTATAAGAGGAATCTCAAGTGTATTAGCCTTCCCCTTAGTCGCCAGTTACGACCTCCATGGGAAACATATGGAGTGATCCTATACTACCACGCTGTTGTTAGGGTAAATAACGTCAAAACCCTTTAATTATCCGTTGTTTCACGTTCCTCTACCAAATAGAACCTACCCCACAACCTTATCAAAAATCAGTCAGGAAATCTCATTGTTTATTGCTGTTAGATATGCATCTGTTTCAATTGCTGTTACGGATCTGCAATTCAAATGCGTGTTTAGGTTTTTATGCACACGACAATATTCAGAGCACGCACGACTTAGTTGACCATGAATCGGCAGTCCAATAACGTCTAATGTTATCATTGGAAAATTAGAAAACGTTAACTTGTCAGTCATTTGTCTTCAAGCGTAAAGACTCGACAAGTAATGAAGTACGTCACCTGTGGCGCAGCGCTAGTGCGTTTGTCTGTGACACGATAGCTACCGGGTTCGAATCCCGGCCAAGGGATGATGATAAACGAACTTTTTTTAAAGGTTCGAGGCTATCTCAATCCGTGTAATTTGTACCGTATATATTTATTTATTTACATCATAGTTACTTTTCATGGAATTATATATTCATAGATTTTATAAAAACTTTTCAGTGTTTATAGCAGTAAACACAAGATACTATATGTTTACAAGGTAAATGCATGTTTGTTGTAGCGGGATTCTGTTCACAGTTTCGATCCTATGTACCAGAGGTGTCTCTACCTATCTGTTATTTTGACAAGATCGAATAAATTTCACGTGATAATAAGTTATCACAAAAAGGAAATCAATCTCCAATGCATTTACCGATTGTTATTATTATACAGCATTCACGATCAGTCTCAAGCATATTGAAGTACATTTTCTCTCAATGAAATAAGAAACATTTTAGAAAGCGTAATGATATTATCCCCGGTTTTACGCGTTGCGAGCGCTCTCGTTCGGAGTCACAATCGGCTTTCAATAAACTGTTTAATCGGCGACGCTTTTATTTGACTTTCGCCGGATAAAATGCTATTAAAAACAGACTTGGAACACTCAATGTTCTGCTTTATGAATTTACATCAGATTGTCCTGAATAGTGTCAGAAATATTTCGAGTGTCGATGATCTGAGACGAAGTTTCTAGGAAATTAGTTTATAAATTCGAACTTTTCTCAACTATCACAATAAAAAAAACATCAATACAATTAAAACTTCATGTGAATTGTGAATACTCAAATGTTCGTTCATGTCAGTTTCCGTTCGAATCTAATTATAAGGTTTTTGTCACGCTCTTCTAGTAGTAGATTTGGTCAATGTTCGAATAAAAAAATAAAACAACATAAACTCAGATGCACAGTAACTAATCTTGCTAGAACTTAATACCGCCAGATGAAGGCAGTATGCAAACATCTCTTTGTTCACACCGGTGGTCAACAATAGTGGTTCGAATTAGTTACATACAGATCATTGTGATAACTCATCGAGGATGTTTGCGACTGGGAAACAATAAAGCAGCTCTGTTGTTCCAGAACTAGGTAATAATAAGTGTGTTAGTACGTTCTAGAAAATTAGATTAGGTATTATTGAAGCGGCGAACGTTGAAGCAGTTAATTTTGTCTGGACAGTATAGTTGCATACACGCAAATACCGACTTTACGCCTTAAAAGACAGAAGCTAACATTTAAAAGACATGATGCCTAAGTTTAACTAGATGGATTAATGAAATTGAGATTTAAAGAGATTGCGAGCACTTCGCCTAATAAAATAACGAATTTTCAGAAAGTATTCAATTATCTTTCGTTGAGAGACAACCCTAGCAATCGGAGCAAAAATATCGATATGTGGTCAACGTCATTGTCTATAAAATGTCAAACTAAAATTAAGGAGTGTCTAGTCGTAGCAACCGGGATAAGCAACGGACGGTGTACCGTATTTATTTATTGTCATATAATAAGTTCAGTCTTTCTCATGTCGAATTGGACAGATAAATTTGCCAATAATAGTCATCTTCAGTAGTCTAGCCCCTGCTGTGTCTACATAATTTGTCTACTGTTTCGAAACGAGTAATTATTACAAAACCTTCAACAAGTCGCCATCGGGGACAAGAATCGATTTGTTTTGTAATAGAATCGATTCTTGTGGGAATCACACGGCTCTCTACAATGGCGGCGTATGCAACTATGTCGATTGCGGCATAAACCTGCCTAATAAAGGATGAATATATTTACCTATTAAGATAAAATAATTAAATAAATTGATTGCCAAGTTAAACCAAGGGAAAGGCTAATGAACTTTGATATTCTTCTTTAAGGCGGTAGGCTAGCATCATATAGTGACAACATTATATATTTGAATCTCAATTCCATCATTAAGCAATACACAGTAAAGCTGAACGTGGCGTTTCAGTCCTTAAGACTGTTGGTTCTGTCTACCCCACAAGGGATAAAGACGTGAAAAGTCACGTTTGTATGTAAATTAAATAAACAACACTGTTAGCCTTAGAGACCTTGGAATAGAAAACTTTCAGCTACTCTTATTGCCATTTTAAAAGGCTTTTGCGGTAGTTTATTTTCATTTTGAAAATAATAGTCTTTTCTACTTACAATTTACTTTCTATGGCTTGGCTTTTACCTCTTCTTAATTAAGTACTTACTTAATAATGGATTATTGAACATGGGATGGATACATTTTACAGTTGTTATTTTTCGCTGCCATGCAACTAACGATCAGCAGTAATTCGATTGTGAAAGTTAAAATGACTTTGTGATTTGACTAACGATCGAAGCTACTGGTCTTTCTAATAGACATCGGCTACTGCTTAGTAAATTTAAAAGCACAATAACTGGCACGGTGTAACGTTTTTAAATTACATAATTAAAAAAAAGTGTCTTCCCATAGAATGAGCGGCCGGAACTAATTGCATAAGATGTACGTAACGACCTCTTAATTGGAATGCGCCCTCGATAAATGGGGCTTCGAGTTCCCAATTTGAAATTGGAACGGGTGTTTACGCGCCGGTTCCCGGGTGAACGGCCTCCGGTGAAAGTCGGAGGTGGATATATATGGGTCAGGTGGTCATTTACCCGTAGGTAGCCGCCGCGGTGTCATGTCGCCCTGTTGTCTCTATAAATACTAGGACTGACGGAATGGTGTCAATTCTCGAATTTATACTTGATGTTTGCATATCAAATATTTACGAAATGTTTGCGTTTTCTAGTCCTGGCCAGTGTTTGGTTTGTATAAAGTAACAAATCCTGTCTTTGTCTTATAGCGTAATCATTCTTGATAGGTCTTGAAAAGAAAAGATTTTTTTTTATAAAGACATAAGATATTAACTTAAAATTTCACACATAAAAGATTACTGACCAAAAATTCTCATTGGGTCAGTTCACATTCACATCAAGGAAAGAATCATTAAAAACGTTAACTTTGCTTCATGTACCAACCAACCGTATAAACAAATGTTAAGGTTAAAAAACTAATTCACATACAAAATATTCAACGTCAAGTACATCTATTCACTTTACATTCGCAATCGCACACATAACGAATTCCTCGGCAGCTAATGGATTAATATAAAAAAAATTATGTCAGTATGTTCTTTTTTTTCATGTTAAAAAAGCAAGCAATAGTCGAATTAAAAACGTATAATGGTTGCATAAAGTGGAACCACGTTTGTTACTCCGTTATTAAATACCGCAAAATAGCTGCTAAAACTTTACGTATGTGTAGGGTTGCCAGGCGTTAGAATAAAGCTAGACATACGTCATAAGTCTTTCATTGCCTGTCCGGCCAAATATGGTGGCTTGGCTTGTCTGGTTTTTGTTAGGCGAAAATACTCTTTTTTATGTATGAATGCGTGTATGTTTGTAACGTGACAAATTTCGAAAATTAACTCACGTATTTTTAAGAATCTGATTTTGATGAAATTTAAAAAGTATATAAGATCTACCTGTATTTTTAGTTGACGGAACATAATTGATTAAGTACTTTATGAGACATTCACATTTAAGTAAACAATGTTCGCGAGATCTAAGTTTTCGGAATTCTAAATCTCAATGCTATCATTAAGCTATCCATCTGAACGTGACCTTTTAGTATTTTCGAAACTGTTGGCTATGTCTATCCAGTAAGTGATAAAGTAAATGATATTGTATTTATGAAATAAGCCGCCCCAGGTAATAATTAAGAAAGCTTCTTCTACATTTTTTTTACTCTTAGAAATACAATCTCCGGTATTTTTACCCAAATAATTGAAAAAACTCGTAGATCTATTCGGCCATATAAATGGCAATGGCAACCCTATATACAGGCGTCAGATAACGGTTGCTATTAGCATTTATTTGATTTTGTAAACAGCGGATAAATCTGATCTGTCCTGTATTCACAAAATCTTTTGTTCTACGCTCGTATGATAACATTACTATGCACCCGACGTAACGGTCCGGCCTGCCGTATGATTTTATAATATCAACAACTCGTGTGAATGTGTTGTGCATTGTTCTGGAAAAATTTGGGTTTAAATTTTTCTAAAACTAATATTATCAACCTTACGTCAGATACTTAACAAACAAAAAATTAACTCACGTATTTTTAACTCTTCACGGTTAAACCAATGCAACGATCGTCATTGAATTTTGCAATCATATAGCGCAGCATGGAGTACGGAGAAGGGCCATAATACGTTACCTTTCATCTCTGTAAAAACTGAAGCTCAAGGGAATTGCGAAAAATCTGTATTATTATGTAGGTGGCGCTAAATTAGCGCAGGCGAATTTATAGCTTAAATGCTAGTAGTAGGCTGCGCGTTATTGCTAGTTTTCAATAAATTATGGATCTGAAAAGTTAGAAGTAAACTATTGTGAAGAAAATCGGAACTGATAGATATATTTAATATATTTAAAAAGGAAAGAATGTTTAGCTTAGTTTTTCGATATAAAGAACAGCATTAAGAAACTAGTTAATCATCGCTCGCCGTCCTAAATACAGTCTCAAGGACGTATGTTCAGCTTTCACCTCTAGAAAAAGCTCCTTTCAATACAGTGAAATAAGTTTTGTGTGTGCGTTTCTCACACTCACTCATCAATTCAATTCAAAATCTTTATTGCATATCATAACGTACCTCGGTTGAATTACATTTACTGCTTATAGTAGGTACAATATGAATCTTGTTGGGCATCGCAATTTTAAAATAATATGGAGCGGAGCATCACGTTTTAATCCCATCGATTGACACACACAATCCAATAGTCAAAAGACTCAAAGGCCTCGTTAATGCTGTACGGCTCAATAATGAAATACAGGGATAGCGGGAGAGGCCCAACGTTAACTATTTCTTTTTCGTTCTCAGAGAGGAAGTTCTTAATTTTTAAATGACCTATAGCTGTAAAGGTTACAATATTCTTATGATTGAACAACATGCTCATGAAAATTACCAACAAGAAATTTGTTTTACTGTAAAAACATATTGATAAATTTGCTAAGCATCTGGTAAAATTTAGAACAAACAGTTAGATACAGTTCATCTTATTCATACCAAAGTGTTTTATGTACTAGCCTTTAAATATTATGAACTTTTAAAAACGACATTCATTTCCAGAGCGGCCGTTCAAATTAAAACAAATGTCACGATTCTTTCAAAGAAGGTTAATGAATATTCCAGCACTCGAATAAGCGACGTCAAAAACAAATCTATATAAAAGGAAAAGTTCAAATAAAGCCCGAGTGCCCGAGCACAAAGTGCGACGCCATTAAGAGCGTTTAAATCATCGTCGCCCTATTTACTGGAGGCTGAAGGACACACGACTTTCACCGAGGTAGAAAGCCGTGTTTGTATCGTGTTTTTTTTCATTCCCTGACCCCTTTCCGAGCTAACAAACACCTTGAAAATCTTGTGGGAACTGACAACTGTCTGTTTATGGTTTAAGAGGATGGTATATTTTGTAAAGTTTTGACTACTCTATGTCATACGACTACTCTATGTTGGGGCCGTGTGGTTCTCGGCACTAATATAAAAAGGGAATTCGACCACTTCACCTTTTTTCCTTTTTAACGGATGTCGTAAAAGGCGACTAAGGGATTGGCTTATAAAACTGGGATTCTTCTTTTAGGCGATGGGCTAACTATTTGAATATCATTTCTATCATTAAGTCTTTTATGACTGCTGCGCAAGGGTTATCCCTTGCGGGGAGACATGATTATATGAATGAATGACTGTTATATGATTGAGTAACGATCGTCTTAATTAACTTTCGCGCTTCGATGGTCAACTCAGGCTAACAGCCAGCCAAGTAAGTCTTTTAGAGAAGATCACTTGTAAAATTGTAAAACTGTTCAAGAAAATAAAAAATGTTTTTGATACAGATTACTACTCACTGTGATCAGAAAGTACTTACAAAAAAAAAGATGGAATCAAAGAAGTAGCACAGAACTCTTACAACATTGTATAACGCTGTAAATAAGGCGGGTAGTCTTTGAGCGCGAGATATGTGATCAAAGGATATAGATTAATGGAATTCCGAATGAAGGAACGGAGGATCCGTGGCCATTCGTGCGTGCTCCGTTTTTTTTAAGTGATTAGTTTATCGAGCGATGCTTATCGCCATGATATGTTAAGGCAACTAACACACCTGTAAAATTTTCTACGGCGACGATGATTACATTACAATCTAATGAACTAATGCCTCCTCCAGCATGATCCATATGAACAACTGAGGAGGCACAATTACAAGCAAAATTCAAATAAGAATTTACGTTGCGAAAGATATTCAGAGTCTCATGACGGTGTTAATGCTGTCCAAATTACAGAGCAGCAATGATGATATTAAAAAGAAAAAAATAAATCTTTGCTTATATAACGTTTGTATTTGTAACTTATATTACCTAAAAGGGAGGATGATAAACTTTGTTATTATTGTTATGCTCACTAATATTAAAATCAAAAAACTTGTGATATTCAGTGGTACCTATACCAAAAATTAATATACAATTAAACAAACTACTTATTTTCGTGTAAACTCAAAAATAATATAACAAAATGAGCACTTTGTCACTGTTTATTGTATTGTGTGCCTTCGTCTTCATATCCAAAAGATATGATCTCATTTTTGTATGTACTTATATGAGTATTTTGTATTGGGTTTTACGGCTATGTAGATGAGTCGATGAGCCGAGAAAGAAGCGGAAGTGAACGCTTCATTTGACCCATTAATTATGCGTTCCACTTTACAAAATACGAAGCGAACAAAATTGAAACTCTAAATGTAGGATTAACAATGAAGGATTAAATTTGAATCCATGCCGTCGCTGGGAACTGAATTTCAATAAAACAAATAAATTCAGTATTGTGCTTCGTTTTTCTGCTTCATAAAATCTTATGTTTACACAAATCAAATAATAACAGTTTTAATAAAAGTTATATTAACTATATATATTTTTTATAATTAAAAATAAATAAGCAAATATTTTCTTACTATTTCATTTCAATTTCCAGAGATTTTTCACTGAAGAAGAACATCACACAGTACGAGTAAGGTCTCTTGTTACGTTTAACAAAAATTCGAAAATAAACATATTATGTGTGTTCTGTTTTCTTTTTATTTCTATTCAAACACGAATGTACGAGCGATTACATGAAACATTTCCTGTGACTAATAGAGTTAAGACTTTCCTTTATTGATATCAGTCATAAAGCTATTGTCGGACACATATCACATCAATTTAATAATACTTTTTGTCGTTTTAACGAAGCATACTCAAATAAGATTAACGTAATCCTTGATCATATAGACGAAGTTTAGGTCAAGAGTACTCTAAACTTGAGGTAACTAAAACATGAACACATGATCAACATGAATGTAACAAATAAATTATGCAGAGATCTTAAGAAATGAACAGATGACGCCTTTGATGTACGTGATTATACAAATAACTAAAGCTAATCGTTGCTATGACATCGACACGCCAAGATGATCATAATCTTATGTGCGACAGATTCGAGATATGTGATTAAGAATAAAACTGAACAAGTTATTTGACTGGCTGTAATTTTGATCTCTATTTTGCTGGTTGAACATAAAAACATGCTATTACCAGTAGTGCCATTGCGAAAACCGACGACCTCTGCATAAAGACAGTTATGAATGTGGATGAAGCGATCGAAGTTTTCAGAGATAGCGGCAAGTGAAAAGATATTATTGTTTGCCTACCTCTACGGGAAAGAGGCGTGATTGTATGTATGTTCAAGGCATCTACAAGTACTGCTTTTGCCGGCTCTATTCACAATCGCATTATGCTAATCTAGTCAATTTAACATGCATCCCATAGTGCAGACGTGCAGTCAATAATTTGTACAAGCAATATATCTAGCATCGAGGAGACAATAAGCATTCTATATGGAAATCCACTGGCGCCGTTCTATCGCCTCTTTGGAAAGTTGATGGTGAACTATAGACAGTTCAGGAGTTAGAAAGCGTGCAGCTAACCGCAGTTGGGGAAACAGATTTCTGAATCACGGACTATTATTGTATTGGTTATAGTAAGCATTTAAAACGAGAATTTATTTAGCGAGGATTCATTTTCCGAATATATTGCAGAAGTTAAAAAAAATCTCTTCTTATAAATTTCAACAAAACCTGTTCTATTATCATGACGTTAACATCATACCAAATGTTACCTATCACATTGATAAGATACTTAAAAACAAATAAAAATATAAACTGGTACGTTTATTGACACTACCTCGTATCTCAATGGAAAATAAAAGAGTAAAGGAGGACCAGTTTCGAATGAGCGCGCTATCTGTAATGGAGCCATGACATTCAAACAGAGGAGCATAAAGAGACATAAAACTGAATATTTCGAATACGTTCATGGCCACAAATTAAATAAATACCGACGTGGAACTCCATTGGGGTCCTTTAATGGCGGCCGATGATCTTATAAAAAATAACGAACGGAAAATTTTTAGAGAATTCTTATTCAAATGATAGGTTACACCGCAATAACCAGAAACCCCTGCTTTTTATGTATATCATATGTTTATACGGTACTATGAATATAATAATACCTATGTTTAGTATGAATGACTTCATATAAGAAATCTGATATTATTCGTCCTGTATTTTCAGCCATTAGATCTACTAACTAGTTTACGACTAGTGTACATTATTTCATCACTTATAATCGAGTGACACGAGTCTAAACTTACCAAAAGAAAACTTATTATCTTCTGTATGTTTAAATTAATTACTAAAAAAGAACCACGTCGTGTCGATATTATCCCTTACCTGGAACAATGTTTAATACATAATTAATTATCAGTAAATATAACAACAGTAAATTATTTTTTTGTCAAAAACATGATTGGGGAAGCAATTTAGTTATGGAAGGACAGGAACATGAAAAAAAAAAACCAGGAGTGAAGGATTTATTTTAAACTTAAACTAAAAAAAGGATTTTGATAAAACATATTAAGCCTGGGAAATATATAGGGTACAATTTATTTTGGTAACAAGAACACCCTATGAAGTGCATTGAAAGATTCTTCCACAAGTCGCGAGCATCAGCAAGTTATTATTAAAAATTGCTATTTTGAGGCGTAACTCTTGAAATTATACTACTACCTAGAGATTAAAAGAAGTCCTAAAAAGTTAACAATTGTGACTCAGATCTTTGTTCATTAGAACAATGAATCAACGTGTATTGGTAATAGAATGACACATTGTTACATACCGTGTTTATGTCATTTTGTTTTGTGTTACTTCATGCAACTTGGTTATTTATTATTTGTTAAATTATAAACCTTAATTATTCTACGATTACTTTTAATTCATTTCATTCATTCTTTCAAATATTTAGAAATTTTTACTTGTCACATACAAGTATCATAGTGCTATTACTACATCATGGAGATAAATAATTTAAGCCCATATCGACGTTATCAAACGTGAAAATACAGATTTAATATAAAAATATTTCGAACTTATGGTGAATATTTTTAACGTCGGTAACTAAACGCCTTTGGAAATAATGTATCCAATGTCGCAAACCTTTAGAAATGTTGACTTCAAACGAAAGCAGAAAAGATTTACTTTTTGACACCGGAGAATTTGAATCAGAGGGGTGAATATTATTGTGTTTTTACGCCTCTGTGATCGTAATAGAGGGTTAGTTTACGATCTTAACCCGAGCTGCTGAGAAACAAAGATATCTAAACTTGCGGCTTTTAATATGTCTTTTATTAAATTTGGTATTTATAATTTTAATCGCAATATGCACACATGGACAACGCCATGCGTGAGAAAAATACGACGATCGCGACGTGCTACAGATGCATTTAGTTGGATATCAATTTAAATTGAGACTATTCCATGCAATAAACATTTAAACAATTTTATTTGTGTTTAAAAAAATGATTTCCCAAGACTTTAACTGGCAGAGGTCCGAAGAATTAAAAAATATAACAAAATACCAAAAGAGAAAATCTCGTGTGTTAGAGTTAATAAAAAAAATCAGGCGAGCGAAACCGTCCACCACGAGTAGATATAACATAAATTTAAGTGTCAATGTCAATCGACCTTCCAATTATGGTAGATTCGCACTCTAAGATCTCGTTATTCCCAAGTACATCTTTACATATACAATCAAAGAACCACATCAGTTCTGTACTGTAATAAACAGTGCAAATAAAATACAAAATGGGGAACATTTGCACATTGGCACAGCCGCACAGTGCCATTAGCGGCTAAATGTACTAGGCGAGACTTGGCACCGCTGGTTTCACTACAGCCTACTTGTTACAAACCGTTTAATGGCAGAGAAAAGCTACTGACAGCTCCAAAAAAAAAAGTTGACAATAAAAAGAACCGATTGAATATTCATGGGAGGAAGACATTTGCATGAGTAATTGACGATGCCGCGATATCAGATAAATTGGTAATGACAGTATCTTAACTTTAAAACATTTCATTTTGATGATAACGGAAGATAATGTTTTTCACCTCTTAAAGTTAAAACACTTTAATTGTACACAGATCGTTTTAGTTTTTCGATGGATAATTCCAAATTAAACGTAAGAAATTAATTTCTGCGTTTAGCGTCCGTTATTTTATCTCGCAACGATTAAGTTTCTTATTCTTGAGCATCAGCCCAAATTACAAAATAAAGACAAGGTCGCAAATAACAGAGAGAAATAGAGGGGAACTTGAAGACAAGTATACATTGACGCAACAAATTGCCTCCAATGAAAGTGTTAGCTAACTTACGTTTATTTAGATTATAGAGTATGTCAGATATTTACTAATACAATGAAGGCGGATTGATTAATCGCAATTGTAAATTAAAGATACTTTGAAAACCTCGCTATAAGTATTTTAATAGTGCCTTCGCGTTCAACTACTTGTAACATTGCTTCAAAATATTAACATAGTATATGTACAACTAGTAAATGATACTGATAAATTAATTGGCATAACAAGCTTACTAACATACACAACACAGCAAGAGATTAATGCGAAATGCAACTGGACAGTGGCACGATTACAGTTCATTAATTAGACAGATGATACGAATAGATACGAGATAAATGGCATAAATTACGTTGTGTATCGCTGTGTTTGGAAAAAAAGTAAACGATTCGTTTATTTCTGTTGGCCAATGAGAGAATTTGCAATATGATGTCTACTACTTTTACGTAAGATATCACATATATATATCCTTGATCCAATATGGGTTAGGTAGGTAGGTTCCCCTGTAAAGGTTGCAGATGGAAGACGCTTAGTATAAAAACTTATCGGGCTAAAAGGTTATTTATTTATTAGTTACTTTTATCCTAACTGGAGGTTGATTTGTTACTGGGTTACTTTTGCATTGTATAATATTATCAAGACAAAGAACAATGGACCCTGATAATAATTTAGAAAACAAATTCATTACAAATTCGATTTTAAATGAAGGAAATTCTTTTAGCCGGGATACCACATATTGTCAACACAACATTTACGTTGTCTGCGTATTTATTCTAGCCGACAATGAGTCAAATCGTAAATATCGACCGTCGGCGTTGCATAGTGGTTATTATCATTCGTGGATCTTGTTCGACGCGTGTGAAAGACAGAATGTGAGTGCGTTGCATGACTAATCTACCCTCTTAGCATTCACGCTGCGGGTTGAACTTTGTCGATGGAGTGATTCAGAGACAACGCCGCCGTACACTGCTCTGTGTCGACTGTGCCATGGTCACAAAGATATGTGAAGCAGTTAAAAAAAAAAATTCTTATATAAAAATAATATGAGATGCAGAAGGCCTTAAGTATTTCTGGACACGGAACGCATCGTCAGGTTTCTTTCTCGGCAGGCCTAACTACCGGTAGCTTGAGTCACAGTCTGCTGCTGGTGAAGATCTTAATTATTTTTTATAATGTTTTTATTTTTTATATAAATATTATACAAATTTGTTTGAGAAATTTATATATAAGTGAATAACGATAAATTGTAGCTAAATAACAAAAAACATTACATGAAAGAGTTCGAGGTTTAAACCGCGAATTATCTCGTTTATATAAAATCAATAAGTCCTTCATGGGATAAGTCCGCCTTTGCAAGTGATTTGATTTTTTTATTACTATGTTATATTTTCTTGTTACAGTGTAAATTTCTATGCAATAAAGATATTACAAACAATCAAACAACTCAAACTTACATATATAGCCACCTTTTGAATTGCTCGTTATTCTACTAAGGCGTGTATCTAGCTATATAGGTGGATCAGTCATTGTCAGTGGTTCAAGGCGAAACTAATACGAGCACTAGTAGGTAAGATATTACGTTAAGATTGAGGCCTAGAATGACTCTTCACAATACAAATACTTCTATGCATAAAGTGGTCAATCTTGTACGTGTTTTAAATTAATTTTACCCTTTGAAATGTCAAACAAGGTCTTAAATTTCAATCGCATTTATTGTCAAACGAATTGTCGGTATGCACTTTATTTCTATTGTCAATATGCAGACAGAAGGCACGTGAGGACTGCGTTATGAACGCGTTGCGTCCTTGGTTGACGTAAATATTAGTAAACGCATACTTACAAACACCACACCCGATACAGCAACAGTGCGATGACCGCTTCATATTATCGGAAATAATAACAGTTACGTTTGTTTCGCTCGCACGCGTGCGCTATCCCATAAGCCAGAGAAGGAACACGATCGCGTGCGGGTTACTGCAACATCGTCAAATCCTTGTTACCACCGCCATCTTGCTCAGTGTAGTGTAGCGTTCGTAAGAACATGGTTCGAAGTGTTTTGTTGCGTGTTTCAATATGGCTACTGCATTAGTAGATAACTGGACTGAGGGGAATTGTATAACACTGATACGAGAGTTTAGAGCTAGGCCCGCATTGTGGGACAAGAAGGATCCGTTCTATTACAAGAGGTTAATGAAGCTGCAATTATGGGACGAGATTGGTGAAAAGCTTGATATGAATGCATTAGAATGCAAACACAAAATGGAGGTATTGTTGTCATCATTTCGTCGCGAGAAGGCCAAAATTATTCATAAACTGGAGGATTACAAAGGAGGTAAATATTTTTAAGGACTGTCTTGATTATCTTTTGGCGATGTGATGCTTTTGTGCTAGTATTGTATCCACACACGTTATGATTTTTTTATATTTATAGGGAATACACAAATGTTGAATCTTGTTTTACAGATACGTCAGAAATATGTTTAAGCACGTGGTTCGCGTTCAAAGAAATGATGTTTTTATTGGACAAAGATGCTGAAAGAAAACGCCAAGAAACGGTAATACAACAAAAAGAACAATACATTAAATGGCTACAGCCATGGCGGTAGGCTTTGAACATATTCCGATGAGTTATTTCATTGGGCAACGAAAACAGATAACAATTTAAATATCGTTACTAGGAAAAAAAAATTTTTATTGTTTTTTTTTTTCTTATCTATTTAAAATAGTAAATAACTAGTATAATACTAAAAATAAAAATAAATTATCCTTTTCCAGGGATCAGACAACATAGAAGACGAGGCAGAAAATATGTTAAGAAGAACTTTGCTTAGACATTATGTCCAGCCAATTTCCAAAAGAAAACGACCTCGTTTAGCAGGTTTGTTGAAAGAAATGGTTAAGCAACCAATGGAAGCCACTACTTCCAAGGTTACTGATACTTCTCCAAGACCATCCCCACCGGTAACGGCATGTTCCTCAGAATGTGACGACGAAATCAAATCATTTGCAAATTTTATATCATTTAAAATGAAAAAATATTCAGAAACTACAAAAAATGCTGTACAGCAAGCCATATGTGACATAATTTTTAAGGCAGATCAAAATTTTTATGAGAGCAATAATAAATACATTATTCTAGATGAAAAAGACCCACCAAATAAGCAGGAAGAAAAAAACGACATTATGACGAATATTAAGGATGAATTCGACATTGTAGGTTACAGTGAAGAAGAAAGTGATTAAACTACAACGAGTATGTAATAGAAAACTGTAATTTAATAGGAATAAAAAATAAGTAATTTTAAGACCCTTGTTTAACACTTATTAACAGTATTTTCTTATAAGCAGCATATCACGCATTAATCATTGATTGGCTAAGTATTTATAACCTACGTATGCACATGACTTAAATAAACAATTGTAGTAATTTGAGCTGGTAGCTTCTGTGGACTATTATGATGAATGTGATCACCTCTAAGGAAACTGGATCATGTCTGCCCTATGACTGCAGCCTACCAGAGCAAACAGATGTCATCTGACTTTAAATTGAGGCTGACGGTCCGAGCCGAGATCTGCCTCGATCGGGTTCAGAATAATATGCAATGAGATGAGAATTTTACGCCCTTGGCACGAGACGTTATATGGTTACTTGTCATGAGCTTATAAAGAAACGAGGTTGCTGTTATTTTTGGTTCGTGGCTATATGTGGTGGCAACTTTGTGAATTCTAATGAATGCACTATGAATTACATACACTGGTCATAACACTGGTGTGTAATCTTATTAATATCATACAAACTTATATAAAATATGGAATACCTTTGATACTCGTAGTATATTTGGTTCTCTTTCAAGCAAAATCTACAGATTTGGATGAAACTTGAAAAAATATTGATTAAAACATCAGGAGACATAGAGGCTATATTAAAAAAATATAATAATAACGAATACTTTCATTCTTATCTATAACTCTAAGAACCCCAATCGAAATTCTGGTTCAAGACATAAACGAAACAAACTGTATTACAGAGATCGTACAGCATTGCAATTAAAAGACAGTTTCCCAGCAAGCAGGCAGAGGCACATTTCGAATAATTGAGATGATACTCGTTACACGTGCAAACCCAAATACCTTGTAGTAGAGCAAGTCACGAAGTAAATAAGCACCGAGTACATTGTTATAGAAAAAAAAAACGCTATCATTCGAGAAATTCAGTTTATCGTGACAACGCCCTCATGTGATAGCATCGCATCGTTGACAATGGCCACAAGAAATTGGGCTTTTAGAACCACGTATTCCACTTAAGAGCAAATTCGTAGATGGTTTTATCTCGAGCACGCTTGCATTCATACAAAATACATGAATAATTTATATCTTGAATATGCCTAGTCCGAAACTCTGGTCTGAGTGGAATGTAACCTGACAAGTTGATATTGGATATAATTTGAAAGATTATATGCAAATAAATTATTTGGTCGCTGTGTTGTCAGTATAGGGTAATTGCGTCGGTTTGGCGTCCAGTTCTACTTTTCGTCCATTTAACTTCTAAACGCATATAAAAGGAATATAAACACACCTATGCGCGCATGTTGCATCTTGTCACGATCCTTCATACTTAAGCAACAGTTCTAACAACCACAAAATCCAATTTGTCAAGTGAAAACTTCGAAAAAAATTAAACTCAGTGGCATGTGTTCGTGTTTTGTAGACGTCATTGCCGATACAAAAAAAATAGCTGGTGCAGGAACACTCCGTGGTGGGTTTTATGACTATTTTACATACATTGAGTAATATTTTGGCATGTAAGGATATTTAAGAGTATAACTAACATTATGTTTAGGTTATTTTACAATGTTTTTGTAGTAATCTTAGTAAAAGTTTGCGGACGAATACTGACATGCCTATTTTATCAATTATTTGGTATCCGTTCACGTGGACGGAAACTAAAACAGCAAGCTAAATATTTGGAATGTTCATTTTACTTTTTCAGACCTATAAAAAATATGTGTTTTCTTAAGATATGAACTTTATTGGCTATTTGACAAGATATTTAGTTAACGTCCAATAATTTCTCGGTATTGCTTGTTTAAAAAAATGTTTAAATGGCATGGACGAATACTAAACAGCAATTTTTTTTGTATTAGTTTTCGTCCATAATAGTGTGGAATCTACTTCTAACACATTTTCATGTTAATTCGTACAGGTTTTTCTAGTAGGTACTAAACTATGAAATTAATTGTTATAGATGGATTCGGGGAAATAAAAAATGCAGGACATCTACTGCTGAAGAATAAATATTTTTGTTGATTAAATAAAAGATTAAGAAAACAGTTTTTATTTAACATTGCACTTTTACTCTTTTTTACATACTGGACGGAAACTAGATCACACCAGGGCGAAAACCAAACTTTTTTGGACGAAAACTAGTGAAATCTGCCATTTAACATTTAATTATTTATATAAAAAACAATGTAGTTATAATGAAAAGTTTCTTAATTTTTATCAAAAATAGACTATATGAGGTATATAAACAAATATGAGCTATTTTAATTAGGATACTTTATCATATTATTTTTACGTCTGAAAGCTAGCAACTCCGCTAATTGGATCCGAAAAACCAGCGCAATCACTTACTATAGTTTCTGATATTTTTCTTAAAAAATTACCAAGTCAGAGAAGGAGAGAATTTTTACTTTTGTCAAATATTTTTATGTTCAAAGTTCTATAATTGTCTGCTTTCTATTTTGAAGTATAGAATCCTGAAACGTGGGCAACACTTATTTTGCTACAAATATCCCTTAGTTGATCATAATTTGCCAAATTATAGACATGGTTTATTATGATAATTTGTTGTCATTATTCTCGGAGGTATCAGGGACGTTTAACTTCGTGGACTATTTATCATAATTTAGGAGTCGTCGAAACAATACATTGAACATTTATTCTATGGCTTAATAGGCTCGGCTATACCGATGACCTCCCATTATGTGGTGATGAGTGATGACACACAATTTTATTGCAGTGAATCCAATACCATTAAACGTCGACGATGATGACTCAGCTAGGTTAGACGTCTTGTCTGTTTGATACATATAAACGAATGCGGTATCCCAAACAATGATTAGAAAATGGTTGGTAAAAATAGACAACAAGGTCGAAACGACTTCAAAGCAGAATTGAGGTCCAAGCGGGATTACGTTAACGAGCTCATAATAGGATTACATACTCCGATGTCGAAGTGTCCCAGTTTAGTCGGCACACCGTTACCAACCCAGCCCACACTACCCGACGGTTTGTGACAATATAATGATTGTGTGTACTTATCGGAACAACACACAAACAATATGCACTCCTGCCCCTGTCCAGAGCCATCGGAGGGTCTATCAATCAAACGAAACATCCATAATAGAGATCATTATCTTGCATCGTGACTTTGAATCGAAAGTTTAATATTTATTTGTGTGACATTCGAAGATTTTAAAAGAAGGTGAAAGCCTTGCATTCGCCACATGGCCGATGACAAATTTGTAGGTCCAACTTACAATTCTCATCACGCGTTGTAATGTAATTGTAAGAACCGAAGCGGGCGCGATCATGAACCGCGTAGCATTTCACTAGGCCGTGACTCACGAATTAGAGCTCCGTCGAGATCGTAATTATACGAGATATTTCGTGCACACCCACTCACCCAGTCTTAGATAGATAAGAACTGTACAATAAAGCTGATAATTTAATCAGAACTAAAATTAAGGCCAATAAAGAATGAACTATTCGAGGGAAGCAACATTTTTATGACAAGAGTTAGACTCGGACACAAATTAGTGATAATAGATATTTGCAACGGTCAACAACAAGTACTTAATTTTTACATCAGCAAAGGTCTGAAGGTAAAATTAATTATCACTTACTCGATGGAAAACATATGGATTACGTGTACATTTCATGGGAAGTGGATTGCCATCAGGGTTTGGCATACCAACGACAACTGATAAGCCACATTTATTTATACATTTCGAGTTGTTGAAAAATTGCCGCTAGCATGCGCCAAAATGAGGAGGAATTTTAACAAGACAGAACTAATTTTGCAAATGATGAAGATGTTCAATGATTTAAGCAATTAAGGAATATAGCTATTCTTCTTGGACGGCACTAGATGGCAGCGTCATTATATAGAGTTGGGGAGCAAAGATTATGTTAGAAAGTGTCGCAGCTGAAACAATGGGTAGACGTGGCGAGCGGCGACAGTGTTCTGCAATTAACGGGATACGAACTGAATGCCATTCAAGTGGTGGCGACAAGTTGCCTGGAAGACTGCTCATATCACCTGTTATTTACAAAGTAATGACTGCCAGGGGCTTTTGAAGAATTCTCGGAAAAAAATCCTATGTTGCTCTTTAAGATCCAAACAAAGATTATTTTTAAGAAAATTTTAATTGCATCAACCCGATTTAATCGTTGTTTATGATTTTTAATAATACTTATTACAATTTTCCTTTATTACTTTGGATGAGCTTACTTAGTATAGATATATAACTCGTAATTAAGTTTCTTTTTGGCGTGAATCCCGGATGCAACCTTTCCCTGTGGAGCCCGCCTATGGCCACAGAATAATAACTACACAAATTATATTATTAACAGGACAGGCTTATAAATTTGGGATACTTCTTTAGGCGATTGGCTAGCAACCTGTCACTACTTGAATTTTTATTCTATCATTAACAGCTCATAAACAGCTGAACGTGGCCTATTAGTCTTTTCAAGACTGTTGACTGTGTCTACCCGCAAGGGTATGTATATTATTAACAGCTTGTAAAACCTGACGGTTCCGACGTGTTATTCCTACCTATTGCACCGCTCGAAGTACATATATTCACATGTCAATTAGGATACTGGAAAGTGGTAGTTATCACCATTACTACCACTGATGTGATAACTACCACTTTCAATATGGGCAATAATATTAGAAAGTATTGACCAGATTTTCTGGTCTTTCGCAACTGCTTTGCAATATTAAAATTAGACATCTGCAAGCAAAAAATGCTCACAGCTGTTTGCTCTACAATTTTTTTATATATACATATATCATAGTCAAGTCGATATCCCTTGCGGGGAGAAGACCCAATTGTCATGAAAAGACTAAAAGGCCACGTTCAGCTGTATGGCTTTATGGTGTAATTGAAATTCAAATATCGACAGGTTGCTGTCACATAAATAGCCTACCAGAGGAATCCCAAATTTATAAGCATTTCCCTTAGTACGTACGTACGACATCCATGGGAATGATATGAAGTGGTTCTATTCTAAAGTGCAGGAAACCACACGGCACAGGATTGTTTAATTATTATTAATTTGAATGTGTATGAATTTTATCAACATATAAACCTATTCAATTTTGCCTTGTACATTCCTATGTTTCGAAAAAAATTAAACTACTGTGAAATCAGTAAATGAAAAAAAGGAATTTAATAAATATCGTTTGATCTATCCATTTCTGTTTGTTAAAGCTACAGCATGGTTTTCGGGACTATTTGGATGACCGGCAATATACAAATCGTCAATCTGATAAAATGTGCACTTGGGTGGTATGTAGTCATTACTTGTTACAGTTCCAATAAATTTTCCACTGATATTTTTTCTACTTATTTCATGAAAGTAAAGAATGTAGTGGAAAGAGGTAGTCTCTGCCTACCTCCGGGAAAGAGGCGTGATTTTATGTATGTATGTATTTCATGAATACTTATACCCATAAAAACAATTCATTGTTATAAATACCATTTATACCCGTAATATTTGGAATGGAAAAATTTGGAAAAATATTTTGAAGCAAAGGAAGTATGCAGGGATCGTGGCAAGTGGAAAGAGGTAGTCTCTGCTTACCCCTCCGGGAAAGAGGCGTGATTTTATGTATGTATGTATGTATGTATATTTGGAATGGTCATAACTAATAGATCTATAAGTAGTTTGTCCTCGTTGTCCGGACGTATATATTTATAAATCATTTTTCACGTTAATTTGTCAAAAGTCTCGTTATTTGAGACGAGGCACAAAATAAAGAAAGTGTAGCTCTCATATAAAAATATTTTCGAATTTCTGGGAGAAATAACGTAAAAAATATTAAGAAAATGAATTTTAATATACAAGTAAATAATCTTGTTCAGGCCGTCTTGTTTTAGTACACTACGTATTTAAGTTCAAAAACTTACACATAAAACAATACAGAAAACTTTAACAATACCCAGAACGAGCTATATAATTATCGAAATCGGTCAAGACGGTTTTGCATTTATAATAAAAAGCATGGAGTCATGATTTCTCTACTATCTTTACTTTGCATTAGTTTTAGAGGTCACTTTCCTGTCAAATATAAACGGGAGCGACATTCAGTTGGCCCATTTTTATACTTTAGCCGCACATTGCACAAATATGACACACGATGCGTCCAGTGATCACAACACTGATAAATTTGTTTTACTTCATGCCAAATAATAAATAGTTCTCGCACAAAAGATTTCTTTATCGCAAAGTTAGCGAGCTCTAGTAGATAAACATAAAGAGCCCTTCCCTCCTACCCCCACTTGAAGCAAAATGTTAATGGATATCATACAATATTAAATAAACATTCGGAACTAGTTCAACAAGATAATGCGTCAAAGAAATCGAGTTCAGTTGTCTGTTAATATATTTAAAAAAATGTAGGCCACTGATTATTTTTTTAGTACGCATATATAGCATATCTTCATAGATAACCCCAAACTTCTGCGAATATTATTTCTGCTTAAAATTTCTTTTTCTATCAAGAACTAATCTTTTAGAATTAAACTTTGATGATATACACGCCATAACATACGTCGATCGCATTGTTTTTTAATTCATTTGCTTCGTTTATAGTGCGCATTCTGCGAGTCTAACTAATAACGTAACGTAACTTCCAATACCGTAAAACACTTAGTTGAAAACATAACAAATCCCAATGTACATAATGTATTCTCCTCTTCAGTCAGCGCCTTACCCATCGTTTTTTGAAACTATCCAAAAGTCCTCATAATTAGCACAGCGACATTATCTTTTGGCGAGTCGCCCGTTTAACAAAAGATTTTCCTTTTTTGCACAAAGGCTCATTTAGCTTAACGCAAGTGTACGACATTCACAAATTGTACCCAATTTAATGCAATTACACTAAGATAAGTAAAAATCATAAATGAAGTTCAAAATGGGTAAAGCATGCAATGCGGAAGAAATTAATTTAGACAAAGTAACGTGCGCTTGCAAAGACTTTACCGAATCTCGGGGAAGAATACTAACTGAATAAGCTGAATAATGTTCACAATTATAATGATATTACGTAAGACTAAGTTATAACCCCTTTTATCCAAATCACCAGTCCAATCATAATCCGTTTAAGAACATCAACAATCACCTGCGTTTCATGGAATATTATCCTTAGAACTTTAATGATAAGTTACGATCCAGGAGAATTCGTATGCGCAATCTTGTATATTAGGATTACTAGTGAAAAAGAAACAGTATACTACATACTGTTTCTTTTGTCTAGTGAAATGATAATAATATTCATAAATATGTTTCTCTAAAAAATATATCATATCAGCAGGGGCAGACTTCGGATGCCATAATCTCATTAACACCAATCTTGCGGTAATTTTATAATTTGTCTGAAAGTGGCTAAAAACCTTTTTTGCTTCAATAAATTTTTACTTCCTTCTACCTTATCTTATTAACAACCGTTTACATGGCATATATTTTATTTTCTATCACCTTCAAGAATTTGTGAATCGTCGCCTTTTGAAGCTCTGCGTTAAAAGATCGGTCATTAACACTTTATTCAGTAACAACGTCAAGTAAAATCCTAAATTACTTGCTAATAAGTATTTAGGTTAGATGGAAATGCAACATAAACGCGTATGTAAGTAGACAGTCGAACGAGGGGCATGTCACAGGAACTGCGGTCCGATGCGCTCGCCACATCGCCCTTTGAAAGTGCATCAGTAGCACCAATTTCATCACATCTGTTTAAAATTTCGTTAAAACTTTCGAATGAAACATAAATTCTAACAGTAGTAACTTTAAATCCGCCAATGTTTTAATAAGTACAGTAAATATTCAAAAATAGCTGTGCGGATTGCAGGTAGTTTGATAAGGGCACAGTTGTTTTCACGATGGAATTCCCATGCGTTCGGGGTCGTCAGATATTTCGTAACCAAAGCCGCACTTTCACTACTCGGCTTCATAGATCTGGCAACCCGAACGGATGGCAAAAACCTCAGGCCGCATTGCAGTCTTAGGAAATCGGCTGCGACTGAAACTAGTTGGGTAATCTCCTGTGAACAGGCACACGGCCTGCCTCAGCACATCTGGTTGCACAATGCGACGATGATACATGCACAGAAGCTGCCATGAATTGCGATTCGCGACACAAATGCTATGAAATATAATACATGTGGATTATTTAGAACGTGACGTGACCACATTGTGATAAACTACTGCACATGCTATATGACTACCTCTTTAAGACAAATGGAAATTAATGTATGTAAGGATGATGTAAATTTTGTTGTTTAGTTAAGGGTACCAAGCATAAAACAAGTTTATCAGAATATTTAGGAGCTACCAGTTTTACGACGCAGATCTTATTACACTGGGTGTAAACGATAAGCAATAAATATTAGATTTATGTCTAAAACGTTACTGGTAATTTTATAGGGGAATTTGAATTTCATTTCAAGTTAGAGTCATGCTAGTATTTACTCTTAGAGATCGCCTTTACCCATCTTAGCACACATTTTAGATCTAACCTTGATTTAAGTGATATGAATAATCATCAATGCGAAGGCTTTTTCCATTAATTGCCAGAATATCTTGATTTTAAGTTTGATATTTTACAAGGCGAGCTGCGATAACATCTATTACAAAAATAGGTTATGGTGTGTACAAAACCTTGTTCATAAGTATTAGTTTATAGATAATATAATATTTTTAGCACCGTCCAATATATAAGTCAACATTTTTCAACCAAAAATAAGAAAACTGTGGGAGTTCCCTTTTTAAAAATCTTAGTCTACTAAGTAAAACATTTATTTCATATTTTTTATGCAAGAAATAAAAAAAGAAAAAACCTATCAGATTTATAATCGTAAAATTTGATAATTTGCGCACATTTTGTATATCTAATGCAATCGACAGTACCTACTTATTAGTGATGGAATTTCACTTCTTAAAACCACTATGCCATCTGTGTAGCTAGATACAATCGTCTCGAAATAGCTTTGGTCAATTATTCACATTGTTAGATCATAACCATAACACGATGTTTATCTAGTTTACATAAATATTGCAGCTTGCACGGTGGCCTTGTATGTGTGTTCGTCATGCACGACGCGTGTGCACTGTGCATAGGGCCCTTTAAATTAAATTCTAGTAATTCAGTTGGAAAACGCGTATTCCAAACTCTTTGAACCATGGTTTGGGCGTGGTATGCTGGCCGGATCGCATCAATCTTGGAACTTTATATTTAATATATCTCTCTATATCAAGACGGAATAAAAAAAATATTGTGTTAATTTTTTGTCATTCTGAATGCATTTTAATATTTGATACATACATACATATAGTCACGTCTATATCCCTTGCGGGGTAGACAGAGCCAATAATCTTGAAGACTGAATGGCCTCGTTCAGCTATTTGGCTTAATGATAGAATTGAGATTCAAATAATGACAGGTTGCTAGCCCATCGCCTAAAGAAGAATCCCAAGTTTGTAGCCCTTAGTCGCCTTTTACGACATCCATGGGAAAGAGATGGAGTGGTCCTATTCTTTTTTGTATTGGTGCCGGGAACCACACGACACTTTAATATTTGATTAGACAAGAAATAACCTTATGTAAATTACCATTAAGTAATGTCATAATTGTGCAATTAATATTTTATTTAGTCACAAAATGCCGGAAATGAATAACCAATAAATGTATTTAAATGTAAGCTATTTAAATTTATAAAATGACGGAACGAACGCAACTGCATATATGTGAATATAATAATAATCGCTGAATTTAATTTGTATAACACACGAAAGGACATAAGAAGCCTATAGTTTTGGCAATAAATATTTCTGACCCGTAAACTTATGACTGTAGCTGAATATGTTCAAGGAATTCATGGCAACCATAAACAATTACGAGGAATGATTAGTTGCCACAAACAGTGGTCTATACGCTCCATACCAACGTGCTCATTGCTAATTCTGTGACATATTTTACAAAGCCTGCTAGGAATAATGGCTTGGTACCAGTCCAGAGTCGAGTTAGATGTGGGAGACTATGGAACTACAGCGGTTAGGTTTATAGTTCATACTTTGAATAAATTTTGGATCTAAACTGATGCGAGTCACAATACTATCATTCCTGTCAATAACTTGTTGACGCTCAAGACAGTAGCCGCTCTACAGTGGATAAATTTTCGATTAGTTGGTTGATGTAGTCACTGCCTACCCCTCCGGGAAAGAAGCGTGATTTTATGTATGTATGTATGTAGTTGGTCACTCCATGTCTTTCCCATAGATGTCTTAAAAGGCGACTAAGGAATAGGCTAATAAACTTGGCAAGATAATGCTTCTTCTTGTAGGCGATGAGCTATCAACCTGTCACTTTTTGAATTTCAATTTTATAATTAAAATAAAGCTATACACATTTACGCGGCATTGTAGTATTTTCAAAACTGTTGGCTCTGTCTACCCCGTAAAGGATATAGACGTGACAATATGTATGTATGTAGTCGGTGAAAAACACCTCCTATCAACTTAACTGCTTTGTATATGAAATCAGTTGCATTAAAATGACAGATTCTGAACAATGTTATCAAAAACATCACAAACTTAAGCGATTATCACAGCATTTGTCATGTTTATTCGGAGAAGTCGATGAAACAAATCAAATTTTATAATCTAACCTTGATCCTCTGCTTCAACTGGATTCCATCCGGGGATGCGTGTGTTTTTATTGGATAACACGTTTCTCGTTACAGTTTTTTTATGCTTATAATTGTCAAGTAAAGACAGTGGACCACTTAAAGCGGGGGCAAGTCTCGACTAACGGATGGTTATCCTATCATTATTGGAAATACTATAATTACATTAATAAACATGGCGAAAATTGTTTCTTTTTTAAACATCTCTCGCTTGGTGGTCTATCTTTTATAAAAGCTCAATTCTATTCTACACCATAAAAGGTAACTTTGATCAGATGATAAGGTAATGTGCATGATGATAAACCAGTTTCTTTTTGTACCACAATATTTTGATATGTTGAAATCATCAGAACTTATCACGGGCTTAAATTATTTTACGTGATGTCAATCAAAATAAACTAAGTGTGAATTGCATCTCTTTGTTTATGGATTATGTCAAATTTGAGTGGCAACAATAACGTGTGTTAACTGTGTTAAAAGATGAAAAATTTTACAGTTTTTTGACAACTTGCTTTGGTTTGATTATCGTTATCCTATATATAAAATTCTCGTTTTACAATGTTCGTTCCCGTATTCCTCAGAAACGGCTTGACCGATTCTCATGAAATTTTGTGAGCATAATTTTCCTACCCCTTAGTGATAAGGGTTGTCCACCCTAAACTTTCTTTTTTTAACTAGAAATTACTTAAAATTATTTATATGGCAAAACGTTTGCCGGGACAGCTAGTAGTAAATTGCAACCCACACTTAGTGAAATGCTCAAAATCAAATGCTAAGCAGACTCAGTTATAGCTTAATAAACTCTGATATATTCATGACGACAGCCACATTCAATACGTTTTACTATAGCAAATAAGAAGAATACAACAATTTCTTTGCATCATAACATGTAGAATCGATTCTGTTTCGATTTTATTTATACGTTCCAAGTACCTATTGCATGATATTCTTGCTCTCGAATGGAAATAAAATAATATCAATTCGATTAACGTGATAAATCAAAGTTTATAGCTTGAATTTTTTTTAATATTATATTATATATTGTAATGTGTGAAAAGAATCACATATCAGAATAGGTAATCAAATTATTGTTGCACCAACTAAATCAAAATTATACATTATGTCGACTTTTATTTATTTGATAAAAAATACTTTATCGTAAATTCCCTTTCAAATAATTTGACTTTTCTTATCTTTTATATATTTGTCCCTTATATATTATATATAGATATCTTTTGCGAGTTAAGAGTTCACACAAGTGAACTTTATTTAACAATTAATAAATCTAAAAAAGATAGACAAATTTTAACGTTTTTTGAGAAAAGTCTGTATTATTAACAAAGGATTAACTGCAGTTACGACATTGATGACACCAATCGGATTATTTTAATCAATTAAGTTTCAAATATTATTTTAATTATATTCATTATGACAAGTCCATAGCTGTTAAACAGTGGGGCTAAATAAAAATTACTATAAAGTTGGTAAATACTAAATCAATAAAATCTTTACTACTTACTATAAAAAAATAAATAAATCCAAACAATACATCCATAATTGCATTAAAATGTAACTTAACTAATGCTGATATCATCAATATCAGTGCCTTACTAAACGCGTATATTTCCTGATTTATAACGCGATGGTAGGTCAAACATCTCCAAAAACGAACTACGAAATCATCGGCAGGTTGAACAAAGCAGGCTGTTGAGAAATGAGGCCACGCGAAGGGCCTTTTTGAGTACGAAAGTGAATTACGCCTCTCAAGGCTGACCGGTCTCTCCTCAACTTACTGACCTTTCGACAAACATCCTTGTTCCCAACACCGGTATACATATATTAAAATATCCAATTCGAGAACATACAAAGGATATGATTGTAATTATTTGATCTGATGTTGGTAATGATATTATTGGGTACATTCGTTTTAAATTTAACACGCTTCGATGAACTTCAAAACTCATTCGATTCGACCGTGTGATAATATAATATAAGCCGGTAACTTGAATTCAATATTCATGTTAACCCCGAAATAATGTTTGGTATTATTGCAGTAATCCAGTTAATAAATATTATGAAAGGGATTTGTAACTAATTGAATAGTTATCGCATAGCATTCGTTAAAAAAAAAATACAGTAGTCCATACGGTATACAATCCTGTATTACATTAAATTAGCTATTCCAACAAATAGACAATTATTTTTAAAGTTTATTATTAATTGTCTATTAAAAGTAAATCATGCTACGTTAACCCAATTGAGTCTTACTAATGCAAGATGCTAACAGATTTAATTGAGAGGATGCATGTTGCAGTGCATTTCTACATTCCTAGTAACACGATGTTTTGCTCTAAAAAATTAATTGCAATACTTGAAAAGTGTTGAGCATCTGACCTACTCAATATTGCTAATTTAACAAGCACGCTAATTACTTATCTAGATGATGTAATGACGCGAGAAAAATTAGCAGCGAAAATTAATAAAATTAAAAAAAAAATAAGAAAAAAATGGGATATATATCAATAACGAATGCATGAAAGAAACCGCAATGTTTCAAAATAGGTACAAAATAGGCATTAAAGAAACTTGATAGCAAATAATAAAAAATACAAAACGAGGTGGTGTTTGCAAAAAAAAAAAGAAAGAAAAAACTCGAAGCAATCACGATAAGTCGACGTCTTTTTTTATTATGTTCTTAATAGGAGTAATTTAAACAGTTGTACATGAATACAGATCAAAATGTAATGTAACATGATATATGTCAAGGTGAGACTTAAATGTTCATGTTTTGGTTCGGTGTGATGAAGTGTGTACCGTGTGAAAATGTATATTGTTAGAATGCATACTTGCGTATGCGTAGGTACTTACTTAAGAAGCATGCCTGGACGTAACTATTTGACATTTGAGTAAAATATTCTATTAAAATACAAAAATTTCATACATTAATACATATATCATGCCTTTATATCCCTTACCAAAAAGAGTCAACAGTTTTGAAAAGAGAGAGATCACACGTTCAGCTGGAGGGATTAATGATTGAAATGAGATTTATGTAGCGAGAACATTAATGTATAATTAAAAAAAAATCTTCCATGAGTTAAAAAATAGAAGCCCTTGAAAAAAAGATGTCTAATAAATCATTTTTTTACACAGAAAGCATTTGACTTAAAACAACAAGGAAATAGGTTGCCTGTAGGTCTCGTCTCGACGTCTCGGCAAGCCGTAACTCCCGAGACTGCTTTTGGAACGTTGCCAAGAAGGATAATGTACATATCATATAAACATTATGCTCTCGATTGCGGCATGATAATCTAGATTTAATCTTTTTCTGAAACACCAAGGCTTCACATGCAAGGTCAGCATTAAATACTTTGGATTATACCACTCATTTTGCAATTATGTGACACAATCTTATAGTTTTGAAACAACAAAGGAATTAAGACAAGAAGGCTACTTTGCAGTCCTTTGCATATAAACAAAGCAAACGAGTTTCATATTAAACACTAGTACAAAATACTGAATATTAAAAAAAACCTTGATACATTTTTAATTCAAACCCACTATCAAGTACTAACGTAGGTATTATTGATTTTTTTTAAAGAAGCTCCTGTTTGGTATCTTGTATATAATCTACTATATATCAATAACCAAGAAACGATACTACTAAAGAAAACATCAAATAATAACCAGTTCAAATATGTACAGGTGTTCATATTGAACATGACGTCAAGGCCACGACCGAAAGATACAAACATGATTGGTGTTGACTCTGTACTTAAAGTGGTAATAGTAATGTGACAAAAAGATAATAACAATGTGTTATCTATAATAACTAGCATTCTGTCGGAGCTTCACTCCCATAGGATTTTCCAGAGATAAATGTAGCCTTGGACTACAAAAGTCCAGTCTAGTTTGCGACAATTGCATTAACGGTCCAGTAGTCTTTAGATTATTAGTTACTGAAAAGAAATAAATTTATGCACAAAAAGCAACATAGATGTATTATGTCTAAACTAGTTATTCTATAAATCTTGGATTCCTCCGAGTTGAACCAGTTCCAGTCCCAACATAGTCGTGTAACGGACTGTCCGGAATATGTCTTTTTGAAGTTATTGCTATAAATTTATTTACGGTTATGAGTCACGCAAAATTCGTAATGGATACGAATAAGACGATAAACTAGATATTAATTCCCATTACACTAAGCCGCTTGGGTCTTCGAAGATTCTGATTTGCTTCTGCACCATAAGTTATGTTGATTATAATTATAAGCATGTAGCCGTTATAATCAGTTCTTTACTCTCTACTCATGTGAAAAAATTACTACATAGTATTACCAAATTTAAGGCTACTGCTAAATGGACAGCTGCCCTATAGCATATGCAACCTCAAACATTGTAAATACAGTATTACAGGTGAAGCAATGCAGGCAGAGGTCAGACCCGCCCAAGATCTCGAGTGACTAATATAATCGATTACCGCAAGCCACATACAGTAATGTGGGTCAATTATATTCTTACATTGTACTTTACTATACCTATTACATGTAGGCCCTACGACATAGTATCTACCACGGTACGCAATTGATCAAGGGTCGACCCAAATTCGGTATTGAACATCTTGTAACCATCCAAAGTTCTATACATCTTAACAGTTAATCCGATAATATCAAAGGATTTCGGAACTCTGCTCTATATAGTTCATGTTCTTAGAGAATTATAAGACAAGTTGGCTTATATATGGGATCTTAGTTGGCTTTCAACTAAAATATTTGCTTTAATCATATTTTTTCATGAAGGGTTTTATTTAAAAATCACAAAATCTACATACATACATACATATAGTCACGTCTATATCCCTTGCGGGGTAGACAGAGCCAACAGTCTTCAAAGCATAAATGGCCACGTTCAGCTATTTGGATGAATTGAGATTAAAATAGTGACAGGTTCCTCAAGTTTGTAAGCCTATCCCTAAGTCGCCTTTTACGACATCCATGGGAAAGAGATGGAGTGGTCCTATTCTTTTTTGTATTGGTGCCGGGAACCACACGACACTACTTCACAAATCACACACCCAAAATCTTCTACGTCAATTTCAATGAAATAAGAAACATTCAAAAAAAACAAACAAGAAAAATTTACACTGTAATCCTTTAAGCACCCAAGATAAGCGGTAAAGTTATTCAGTATGGTTATTTATTCTGAGAATTTTACATTATTCTATTCATACCCAAATTCCTCATATCAAATCCATAATATTCACTTTACTCACATGCATCTCGACACATATTCACTTTTACCAATATATATTTTAAGCTAAATTGTGCCGTAATTAGGATTATCCTTTCGGCGTAAATTTACACCGGATATCACAATATATTTGCTTAGCCCTAAATAGCTGTTTCATCACGTACAACATTTCGAAGAACACCATACAGCATATGAAATACGTAAGTAACCCGTATCTTGATTGTACATTTGCCCATTACGAGGAAACAGACAGTGCGCGTTTTCCTCCTTGTTGTTTAAAAAAAAACGGGTCGATAGTGCCAAATGAATTATTAAATGCTGTGCAAGGGTTAACAGGGATAGCTTTAGTACATACATACATATAATAACTTTATAACTTACGGGTTAGACAGAGCCAACAGTCCCGAAAAGGGTGAAAGGTAACATTTAGCTGTCTGGCTTAATGATAAAAAATTGAGATTCAAATAGAGACAGGTTACCAGTCTATCGCCTAAAAAAAGAATCCCAAGTTTAACTGACTTCAACTATAAGCAACGGAAGGGAAAATCCTTTTTTTTTTTTTAGCTACAAGCATGGAAAAACAGGTCGATAGTGCCAAATGAATAATTAAATGCTGTGCAAGGGTTAACAGGGGGCAGTGTAAGTATGTTTCGTTGTTTAAACTGCCCTGTTTGTGCACGTGAGCTGGTCGGCCAACTACGTGGGAGCAAACAAAGTGCCACGCCTGCCAAAGCTATGTACGAGTAGTTCCAGGAAGGATGGATATATATCTATCATAATATAGTACTGAAGAGGGAATGGTTTATTTTGAAAACGTCGAAAATTGGAGAAAAATTATTAGTCATTTTCAAAACAATAGTAGAAGGAAAAAATATTATTAGAAGTAGAGGATGGAAGATGGAATATTTTGATCAAATAAAAGAAAAAGTAGTGACAATAACAGCTCTGTAACAATAGTTGATAAATATTTTCCTTATGAAAATACTACTTAATGAAAAGAATGGTAAAATAAATTTCTACGCTGTTATTTTTTTGACAAATTTGATTGTCCAAAGTGGACTCACAATAAGTATTTTTTCCCAAGCTATTCAATACATAAAAAATTATACGTCGCATAATGTTCTAGAGACTATTCATTTCGTACAGAACATCTGAGGTCAACGACTAGTACTAAGTAGTAGTTAGAAATAGCGGCTGTCATATATTGTGACAAATTTTACAATTTACATGTGAGTACGTATATACCTATAATAATATATTTTAATTTATAGATAGGTATATATTGTAACATGATATTGAAAACCTTGACTTATAGAGAAAAAATGTTTAAGTTACTCAAATGCCGAAAAATATTGAAAATTTTTTTAAGACTAGCTTAAAGACAACATAGAGACGGTGAAACAAAAAATTAAAAACGTTTTAGTATGGATTCACGTTCTCTATAAGGGTTTAAAACTCAAAGTTTTAATTATTCAAATCTTGCGTGCGCCGGCTTTGTGAGACATAATTTTTTATGGCGACATTTTAATTACAAAAGGCGATCGAGCGCAAACGAATACCTATTTGAAGCGCAATATATTTTACTACTTGATACATTGGAATATAACTTACACGCGACAGAACATAACACATTTCATACGTGTGTGACGTGGAAAAAAAGAATTGTGTAATTGAAATCGCTTGCAGATAAGTGATTATAATTGATTCATCGATACGAGGGTGTAAATGAACGCTAAAGTTTATGGATGGCGATGTTAACCAGCTGTTTTTAAATTATAATTTAATATCATAGTTATTTTAGTCATAATTATTAAAGATTTCAGTTTCAATTAGATGATGGTTCCTAAAATGCTCTTGCGAAAGGACAAATAGCAATAATACACACAAAAAAGCCTCGATTTACAAAACGGCTGGATTTTCTTCTTCACGTCACGTCGTTATGTCGTTTGGGAACTCTGACAGGTGTGCGTGGGGCCAATATTTCGAGATAACCTCTTAGTTATTCTGTGTAATAAATAGGAATAGAGTCATGATGGGATAAGATTTTTATGAAATTTTATCTATAGATTTACGTTTCGTAAAAGATTTAGCTGATCATTTGATGAATGAAACACAACACAAACACATACGCATATCGCATCTTTATCCATTGCGGGGAGGATAGTACTAATACTCGCCATGTTTTTAGATTCACTGAGAGTGACAAGAAAGGTTATTGTGGCATCAGGAATATCTACGTGACGTACCAGTAAATAATATTGTTGCACGTAGAACACGTAGTACCTACATACTCAGCGAGGTTACCCCACTTCTCACAATTTACCTTAGTATATAAGCTGTTGATTAATCTTAATAATGCATTAAATAATTTCCATATTATTAACCGGTCTTTGTGGTTTAATTTACCATCGCCATACAGGTTGCAAGTTTATCAACTAAAAGAAGGATCCCAAGTTTATACCATACTTTTTCCATAAGGACTTTTGAAAACAGTACAGGGAGAGAAGCAACTGACACACTTTGGTTTTCCTTTGCAATTAGACATATGTAATTTAAAAAAAAAATCTTCAAACTAGCCATTTTTGATTTTTCTGTTTGTCGATAATTAATCATAGAATATTCCTGGTTGAATCGTAATCTATCTGCTTCCAAACCAGTGCGCTGAAGGATTATCTATGGTCAGTATGTAACAACATATGAATGCAGGTAGCCATTAACTCTATTTTAGTGGTGATGTTTTATAAAACTGAATAAACAAATAATGTTGTTCTCAAGCCATCATACATAGTCGTCTACAGCATCGACAAGAATATAACTTCCAAATCGACTTTTACAGTTCTAGTCACGCTCCCGTCAACCTTTCAATACACTAGTTAAGGATAATGGTAATTGGACGATTACTAATGAACATATACTGTATACTTTTGCAATGGTCTTCCGCATAGTGCTACCGTTTAAATTTTAATGAGAATGGTTTGAATGTAAACTTGTTTCGCCTTGTATTAAATTTTACGACATTGAACAGAATCGGTGCATGTACTAAACAAAACTGCACATAATCCTGTAAAATAAATGATATCAAATGAAAAAAAATGTCCAATGGTAGGAGACCATTGAAGCAAAATATCAACTTAACAGATTAAAATTAGCAATATTCTTAAACCAAAAACTAAACTAGAATAAATTATGTTAACTTGTCGAATAATATATTCAAAAAGTATAGATCTAGCGTAAAATTTTATGTATGGCACTGTGTCTAGCACAAACAAATAGCAATCAAGTTCTGTCGGACTAAACCAATTACAACAGCCCCATCACCCAAACCGCATCTATAATTTAGTTTGAATCATTGAACGTTACACAGTTACAAAGGAATAATGCAAATTTAACATTCAATTCGATATAACCGATAGCAACTATAAATTAAACGCCTCAGTATATGTAGGTACTAAATTGTTGAACAAGTGCGTCATACAAATACACACAATCGTAACAATAATAAATTATTCATTGTTAATTGTAAACAAATAGAAAGTTAAAGAAAATAAATGCATTTATAACAACAACAAGCAAACTTGCAAAAACATCGTGACTACAAATTAAAGATATTAAATGTACCTAATAATCAAACAGCTTATGAGTTAACTGGAACGCATCCCTTCGTACAAATGAATACTGCCCGGCTTCGCAAGAATGTAGAAGTACTTAATATGAGTTGGAATTTGTTATAAGAAACTAGTTGACGACAATGAATGCTCGCACGAACCCTAGGTTATTTGCCGCTATATTTTTTTCCCCGTCATATGTATGCTATTAACCTCTATTTACTGGGCATAATATTATCGATTGAGCAAAAATAGGCATAGGAAATGGTAGAAATTTTTGTAAACGCCATGAAATGAACATCTCAATAAAAACAAAGTTAATTGACTTTTAGCGTCTCGCGATAAATGCCACTTTAAAAAAAAAGACGACGGTTTGTTTTGCGACGGTACAAAGCGATTTGAAAACAATGAGAGTTCTTCATATTATGCAAATGGTAACAGAGAAGGACGGCAAAGACATTGTTTGAGATTGCACGGTTCGGTCAGCTGGAATCAATACGGCTAACTAACCAGGCTGCTAGGATCGTAAACATACGCTCGTTTGTTTACAGTGAATATCTCGTAAAGTTTCTCGATTTGGACCGCGTGGCTGCTCTAGTCGAGATTACTTGCTGAATCTTGATGTTTGGTACGTTATAAATACCATGTATAGACAAATTTGTTATTCTACAAATAAGAGCTAACGTAAACAATAATAACCTAGCTCAGATACAGATACGATATATTATTAATGAATATAATTATTATTGCTAAAATGATGTAAGAAAGTGATTCTAATAAACAGAAATGACAAATAGACCGAAACGAGGTCCAGAAAGAAATTAATGATAAAAAATATGAAAGCGAAAGTAAATCTACAAATAAATCCCGTCGGTTTAACAAACGAGACTCCAAGACCAACATGGTCTGGATTCAGGAGAAGTATGAACAAAAAAGCAAGTGCAGAATTTAAGACCCAATTTCACAAAAGGGCACCAGGGTATAAATCGGAACGTACATGTAAATGTACTGCCCTCACTTATCAATAAGTCCTGTTCGCCATCGGCTCCAATTGACACGAAGACAGGCCAGTTTACGACGCACTTGCGTACAGAACAATCGACAATTATAGACGCTCCCATGCGCTGTTCGCTTTTTGTGGCTCGTGACATTATAAAGTACCCAATGCTGAGTCCATGTCTATTACGAATGGGTTTTGTTTTAGATGTTTAAGTCAATCAAATCATGATTATAAAGATTTTGGTAGCTAAAAAGGAGCAAATAGAACTCCTATCCACCTAAAACACCCTTGGGGTTTGTCTGTACTTAGTCACAGTATTTGCTGAACTAATAAATTTTAACTTTGGTTCTACAAATTTTTGTATTTTCAATTCACAGAGGCAATCAGAAAGTAAAACAAAACAATCTGGTCCTTGAGTCGCCATTTTATTAGATTGAGCTGAGCGGCATTAAAAATATTCTGCGGAAAAGTCTAGAAAATTGTTCCCGTGGTAACGCAATCTTGTGTAAAGAAATGAGTATACCGACGACAAACAACGTCATGTTTGGATGCCCTTGGCTCCAAGTTATAGTCTGGTTGGCGCCCGACATGTGGCCGCTACACCAGGGTCAAGGTGGATATATGATTTAAACATAAAATATTCACAATGGATAAAACATATGTTAAAGCACATATTTTATTTCCGTGTCCTGTAGTTTCCAGCATTTTAGAATAGAACCAATCTATATTTTTAAGGTGTCAGTAAAGGCGACTTACCGATAGGCTTATAAACTTGGCATTTCTCTTATAGGCGATGGGTAAGCAACCTGTCCCGATTTGAATGTCAATTCTATCATAAAGCCATACAACTGTAAGTGGCCTTACAGTCTTTTTAAGACCTCTTGGCTCTGTTTACCACGCAAAAGATATAGACATAACTTTATGGATGTATGCATTTTGCCTTCGAGTTTTGTGACTTTAGGATGAAGTTTAAAATTTGTTTTTTGAGTCGTTCGTTCGCAAATGATTGTTTTATAGCAAAGAATGGAGTTTTTTTACAAGATTAAATCAATTAACTCATTTGATCTTTATTTTAGCAAACATTTGTTTTGTTAAAATATTCTCCATTTTTTTACTTACCTACATCATCATTAAAATTCCTTTTTCGAAAATATTTTTAACATTGCATTATTCAAGTAATAGTTAAAATAAAAATGAATACATTAAAAAATTCATACTTCTTGCTAAACTTATACCGATAACGAGGTCGCAAGTAATATATTCGACAAGGCTAATGTTCGACATACATACCTTAATGAAACTTACAATCTCATTGGCAAACAAGAAATAACTTTATGCCCCAATTTCGTTCAATTTTATTTCCGTAAGTGTGGTTTTTGGTGTAGGGAGTGTAATATATTTCGGCCACGTGTATTAGAAAAAAAGACTGTACTGTACGAAGTGTAATTTATCAACTTACCAATAAACCTTCCATGAAGTAGAAATTCTAATCTCCCATGATAATGTTTGCAAAGCGGTTAAACCACGAGTCCACAACCAACCAGAGGGATACGTACCTGAAAAAAAAAGAACCAGTTTAATTATCGATTCTCGGTACAGGCTCGGGACGCAATTAGAACGCTCCTATTATAAAGCCAATTATATAAAGCCACAGGGACAGAAAAATAATGGTCCCAACAATAAAATTTCATTTATCTATTATGGACGACAGCCAGCATTCATAAAAGCTCCTTGCGTAGCAATTTCGCTAATTTTTAATGACGCAGTGTACGTTGTCTCTGAATGAAACGTAACTAAATAAGTGGTGGTGTAATTGAAAGCTGTTAAGATAATAAATATTGAGAACAACTTATGAAGTAACAAATAACTCAAATCATAATAGAATAAAAACATTATTCTTGTATTCAATCTATGGTATTTGTACTACGATATTGAAGATAATGTTTGTGAGTCATATTGTACCGCACATTGCGTGGTACACATTCGCCCACTCTTCTTTGAAACAACAAAATTCATTAAAGCCGCGCACCCGACGAAAACTACCAATCGAGAAATATCAGTTTATTGTAGCAGTGCAAATGTAGAATCCTTCTATTGAGCAACCTAGCCGTGGAAACTCGAAATCGTAATATTCATTGCGAAATCTAAGTTGGAATAGTCTTCGGTGTTGCGGCACATAGCTTCGTGAGAGGTTAGATTGGTTCGAACGTGCTACTCCACAGATTCAATTACATTTAATAGTTTCGAGATGACAAAACTCCAGTGTTAAATCAAACTTGTCTTAGACTTCGAGGTTTGTTTTCAAGATAGGCTTCGCCCGTGAAGTCAGAGGTGAGCTACAAATTAAAATTTTATTTGCTCTTACTTAAAAAAGATTATTACATATTAAAGTACCATTTTGCTGATAAAAAAAAAAAAAAAACTTTGACCAGACTCAAATACGAGAGCCTTTTGACAGCTACCTTTATCATTCATCAGATCGAATGACTAAAGTAGAAGACGACTGGATGAAAAGAATTGAAGTATAAAACTACCCTATTATTTCAGACGCACTTTATCGAGTTCTGGTTAAGATACTAGTTTAATACATTGTGTGATCGACCAACAAATCGATGAAGAAATCGGCAGGTGCTCCCAGACGTCATTACCGGTCGGCGTATGATAAGAGAATGTGTGCCGGCCGTTCACCTGCGCCCACTGACACAGTCTTTGTCCCTTTCTCCCTAGAAGTTCTTCTAAACGTTTAGAGCAGTAGAGTTGTTTTGCACACAACTACACTAACGCGGACGTTGGTTCCTTGGCATGGAACAATTCAAACAATACGAAATGTGATATTTCCAATTATGCGGAAAATTCACAATGCGGTAATTACCCCCACACGGTGGTATCCCACGCGGTAACAAAAGATTCGGTAGAATGGAAACTTGAAAGCATGGCATTGGCATAGTAGTAGGTACTGAATATGCAATCTGCATCCGAAGAACAGCTTTGTAATTAAATTCATAAATTTGCATCAGCAGAGAGGTAATAACTTTAATTCTATAATCCATTTTCAATTTTGGCTAACGAATTATTTTCAATTTTGGCTAACGCTAATTTGAACAATACAAAGGATTCTGACAAGCACAATTTTTATGTTTGCCGTTTATCAGTAGGCCTGTTACCAATTTAATGGTCTTCTTTATTAACAAATTTATAGTGACCAAGTGGCCGAATTGGTTGCTTTTGTAACTTCGTTAACGCTTTTTTTATAAATATTAAATGTAAATTTCGGATAAAACTGATACGAATAGTAAACTTATAAAGAATTATTTACTTTTTTAATTGAACAACCATTGTTTACAATTCAAATTTAGAGATATATATATATATATATATATCTCTTACGTATCACCATGGGAAACATAAAACTTTAACATTTCAAGAAAGGGGACCACTTGTACCGCAGACAGAATAATGTCAGATACGTTCCACAGTTTGAGCATGGAAAACAAACGTCGAGTTTTCACTTTTACACCGCACAGTTGCCCACACACGAATTATTGTTTGGCAGTGAAAATCGTACACGCAGCTAGGTCGCGTTTTGTCGCTAGTCACCTATTTTGTACAAACAATGAACACTGATTCGTTTACCGGAGTTGCTGTTTGTTTTGTGATGAGGTGTAGGTGACACAAAATGTATTAAGTGCAAAAAAAATCAGGCTGGCTTACTTATTGGACCAAACCAAAATAAATACATTTTTTATTTTTCAAAAACGTTAGCAACTTTACCGATATTGAACATGTAAAATGATGAAATTAATATTGCGATGAATCACCGGGAAAGTCTTTAACGTTTCTAAATTTTGAATTGGTTGGGCATTTTTCTGAATACGGTCGTTTGCCTGCTGTTACAGAAGCATTACAAGTTTTCGAAACGTTTAATAACACTAAGTTACCTCGCAGTCACCTTTTGCGCAACAATCGCCTTGGTCTACGGGGCTTGCGATTCCCACGCGGATTTCATACAAACAGGTGCTCTTATACCGAACCTAACCCGCCAAATGTTAGCTAAGCTGCTAGATTTCAAATAAATTCTTCATTTGTTAAAAAGCAACATTATAAAATCTCAGAATCTATGTGAGCTGAACATGATTTATACAGGGATTCATTAAGACCAATAACCGCTAGAGCGTAAGACGCAATAAATATGCGCCTCCGCTCACAAACAAAACACCTAAGAGGTCACCTGCTGCGCCAACAGATGTATTTACGATCTCGGTGTATGTTGTGCTACGCCTTTGCCCTTTACGATTTACATTACATCTAAATAGCTCCAAGAATATCAAGATCGAAACGCTTAGGTCTATTCTCCATAAACATGATATAGCTGGAATAAAGCCAAAACAAATAACAATAACTTAAGACTAAGGACTTAAATGATGTTTGATTGACCCTAAAATTCAATTATGATCAGACGAAACATTTTACAATTAATGGCTCGCGTCATACATTGACACCATTTTGAGACAGTTCAAATAACACCACGGAAGATTAATTCAATGAGCTTGGTATGTAAATAAATTTTGCAGGTATTAAAGTTTACGTTGCATGTCACTGGGGCAGTCTAATTATCTACGGCATGATATTTAAGGGCGGCGTGTTTTACTGTAGGAATGGCGCAAATTGTAGAATTGTACCGACTAATCGCCTCTCGGTAAGGTGCGCCTATAGACAGCCTTCCATTCTTTGGCGTGGCTCACCAATGCCGATGGGGTTATTAAATATCAGCCGACAATTGTTATTTACTGCAAATACGAACTCGGCAAACGAAACGATGTGTTTACATTCGCAATAAAGATTTATGAAGTTGTAACTAGTAACAATGGTGACTTGATAAAGATATTTAATAAAGAACCGTACGTATAAATCAGACTTATAAACTTGTTATTGAGGTAAAGTAAAATTCAAGTGCAGAATTAGCCAACTAGTGCATTTGGGTAATGAAATCCTGTATTTATGGGCGATGAGATAAACGTCGTAAATCGAAGTTGAATCTACAGCATTTGCTTTAGATCTAAATGTGGAGTTGGCACTAAAAAGCGCTCATCGGTTTCCAAAAGCAACAGAGAAGACGTACACGGTATATGTTCTTTGAGGGGTAATGAGTGACATCGTAAACCTGAAGACATCAACGCGCTGAGAAAATCACGATTAACTAAAGGAACTTTCAAAGGAGGTTAAACATCTCACGCTCTTTATGAACGGAAATCAGGTCAGGAATTTATTAACGTACGTATTATTTTATTACTTACAAATTTAATAGAAATAAGTGATAATAAATTAGCTAAAAATAAAACTATAAATCGATAGTGAAATAACAACAAACCCTGACAATAATTACTCTGGACATGGGTAAAAACAGAGGTAACAAAGACGTATAAATTTTCTATAACCCATTGGATCGCTCAAACCAGTTGAATGCCGAACATTTCGGTTGTCAATTACCACGTGCACGACCCCAACTACGCACAAGTGGGAACACTGCGACCTTGACTGCGGTACCAGCTACAATGGTCGCACGTCTATCAAATTCTATTAGTTCAAAGCCACATCCATAAAGTTCATTACCTCAATAAAAGAAGTGATTTGCACTCGCCCAATACGACCTTTAAATATTTCGGTGTAAGTAACAGATGCTGTATGGAGCACAATTGCAGCAATTTGCTTAAATACACTGAAAGCATACAGTATGATAGAATCATCTTGCCGTAATCGTGCATAATTGGTACTTCGGCATCTCAAAGAACATTATGTAACTGGCTTATAGGCGTATCATGTTTTAAACAGTCATTTAGCGGACAGTGATGGGATCTTAACGCATATATAATTTGTGGGAGTCTCTCCTGTTGCGACACAAAATAAAAAGTCAAAAGCAAAAATATCAAGAATTAAAATGCATGTCATTCTAAATGTAGTATTGGAGCCTCCTCCATCACGGCTCATTAAGTTGATTTGGATAAGGTTGATGATGTTCGGTTATACATATGAAAATTTGCCTTATTTTATTAACGAGAAATCTAATTCGGCTTCTGCTAAATCACGTCTTGACCGCCCACGCTCATCGCTTGCACCATGCGATCACCTTTAGAGTGTAGCATAAAAAATCTAGTTCAATCACGGACAAGGTTGGTAACAACCCTGTCGATGGCACTGCTGCATTGCCTATTATGCCTGACCTACATAGATATTGCTATGGCTCGATCAGACATTCGCACGACAATGACGACTATGGCAATTAAAATAGTGTTTGCGTGAAAAGGCAATTTGTTGGGCTATTCTATAGGACAATTTACCTCTTAGCTTTTATATCTCAAAGGAAGGATGTTCGCGGATGCTGTTGACTCTTAGCATAGGGTCAACATTTACGAGAACAGAGAGAAAAGTGAAAGAACTAACTACACGCAAATTTAAATTTTTGTTTATTAAATTGTTGTTTATATACAAATTATCATACTATCTAACAACAATATTTGTTATCACTTACAAAGTAAATGGTTCTCACTTTATTTTAATTTTTTTCCTTCTGAGATTTTATAAGTCTTGTTCGATTAGATATTCATTGGCGTCGAAGGTCGACTATTACAGCACTAATCTACATAACTCCATGCCACAAGTCTCCATTGTATTGTATAATTAATGAGTTTAGAATAAACGATTAACATGAAACTAAATTATTATATGTACATTATATAGAAGAGTGAATATTGACTTGCTACTACTAAATTATAAAACAGGTTGCAAAATCGAATACACGTACATATGTACTTTGCCGAAAGGTTTTTATGTTTGCTCTAGTTAAAAACCGCGAAGGTTATTTTGTTCGTTTTCAATGTTCCAACAAACCATAAAATATATGTTAAAACGTCAAGATTTCGTTAGTCGTTTGGTTAAATGTTATTGTAACTTCACGGTATATAGAACATTATGATTACAATTTATGTTTCATTTCATAATCTCTATTCGAATCTGTTTTATCGAAAGAGCGCATGCTGTATTTTCATGAGTAGAGCTGCAGTTAAACTCAACAAAAAAATGTTATGGCCTTAATTCCTTAATAGGAATGAACAGCGTCGCGTGACACCAACTGATGATATTCTATATCTAATGAAGTAACCAAATACTGCTACAATGATTCAAAGCAATGTACCTAACAATTATATGATTTATAACTGTATAACTGTATAATTTTTAGTTGACAGTGATGAGATGAGTGGCAAACCGGACTAATTGATGCTTACAATTTTATGCTCTCATGCTATTTCAAATTCAGCGCCTACACGTCTAGCCAGACTAACTGGCATGAAACTAAAAATAAATGAACAAAACTTGGCGTGGCAAGAAAAAAAGGCTTTTTGTCATTTCTGAGAAATAATCACATAAAGCAATCAAGCTAGCCAGACAACGTTACAGCTGCTGTAATATAAATAAAATTTATGCAGTAGGCGTTTAAAAGACAGTTCAATTTTATAATGAAGCGGTCCATGGTCTCGGGTAATTATATTTTCAATTTCACAACTCCGCGGCGCCGCCTGCGGCCACACGTAAAGTAAGCAGATAACGTTTGTGAGAATTATTTATAAAAATAAATACAATTGTCATTTTGGTTATATTGATTTAGCTTTATCATTTAATTTCATATTTATGGCTTCGAATTATACTTAAGTTTCCGCAAACAATTTGCTGTCTCAAATCAAAATCGCAACCATAAAGTAAATTTTAACAATAAAACTCATGTAGTATTCAGAAAACCATTAATTTAATTTAACGATTTATTCTTCTTACAACATTTTAATAATTTCTTAAACTAACTGAGTTTCATCTATTTTCTAACAAATATGTATATTTATAGCTCTCACAATGGTTAAACTAGCGATCTAAAGATAACATGTCCAGTTAGGTCGGATTAGATTGTCGATGAACATAAAAAGTTTGATGGAAAATGGGTATTTCGTCGATAACGATGTAAAAAAAGATATACATATATTTATTCCTATCATCCAGGTGGTCATCATGAACTAGTCACTAGCGAAACCAGTAAGGGAACATTAATTCTTTAACCATAAATATCGTATGGAGATTATCAACAATGATTTTTTTACGATGACTGAACCCGCAATAGATGTTTTTCTGCAGAAACCGCATTAACGATCGCAGTTTTTATTGCTTGTAATAATAACAGTATGATAGAAAAACATAACTGGGCAAATTATATCACAAACATAGGAACAAGAATTTCAATGATAAGTTGGCACATTGCATTTCCTGACGCAAGGTCATGAAGCTCGCATGAAGAGAGTTATTAATGTGGATAAAGTGAAAAAGTATGCAGGGATCATGTATATATGAAGTACCCCTCCAAGAAAGAGGCGTGTCTTTATCTATGTATGCGTTGTAAGACGAGACTATATATGAGTGAAATTTTCATCATTTTCAAAACACCTTTCTTTAATGTCATTTTAAACAGAGAAATCAAACATAAAACCGGCGATCTTTCGTATTCTCGCAATGTAAGTACCGATAGAGGTTTGGATTTCAGACCTTCACGAGTGAAACCGCAGCGCACGCGGCAAACCGCGACGTTGCCTGTAGCCCCGTTCCTGGCCACGTGATTGATGACGCACAAGGATACTGGCTTTAACTGCGTCAATTACAGTGTACGATTTCAGGGACACAATTTTGGAAATGGTAAAATGTGATAGGGTGTTTGGAACTTAGAAATTTTCTTTCAAGACAATTTCGAAATTTAGTAATAATGATGTAAATGTTTATGTTAAACTAGAGACCGCCCGCGACTTCGTACGCGTGAAATCGAACCTATAAAAAGTAGCCTATATGTTATTTTGGGTCTTCACCTACCTACCAAATTTCATCGTAATCGGTTCAGTAGTTCTTGCGTGAAAGAGTAATAAACATCCATACTGACATACTCACAAAATTTCGCATTTATAATATTAGTTGGATTAATAAATCTTAATTGTATCATTATAAGTGATAACTTACGACCAATTTATGACCCTCAATTTAAGACTAAATTTAGCTTAAATCGGATAGTATAACGTTTGTAACCTTTTTCATGGGTACTATTACGCTGACACGTGATCACCAATTTATAATAATAAAAAAAAATCCGTTGCCAAGCGCAGCGAGAATTGGACCGATTAAGATGATTCTTTATTACCCTGGGTTCAGTCAAAGCAAAATAAAATCGTACAACACGATTAATTGTGACAATTTAGGAGGTCAAACCGGATAAAAACAAAATACACAATTTGTCATATCTAGGCTTTTTTTCAATAATCCTACAAGTATCAAATATACGGAAACTATCCACCCACCTCTAGCAATAAAGCGACTTATACTATAAAATTGGAAAATTAGAAGAAAATCTATAAGTAATTTGAAATCAGCATGAAATATATCATAAATCGGTGGTATCAATTCATGCCTTTCTCAATATAAAACCACACTGACAGACGGGAGTCATCTTATCACCAGTATGCTTAATTAACCATTCCAGGAAGATTGCTCCCTTCACGTTTTGTTTGTTCGATATAACTGCATACGATTCCGCGTGCAGTGTAACCTGATGCGTGAGAAACAAAGCGTTGAGTTACGAGCTAGCATCGGCAAAGGGATTTATTCGGAACACCGAAGCCCTACATTTGCTTCCAGTTAACGGTATCGGCACAAACCACGTGACCACATGCTCTGGATCGGATAATTAAAAAAAAAACATGCTGTCATATTCCCCTCTTTATTATACTTTACTAATAATCTACTATTGGACTTAAAGTAATGTACTGAGTTACTTACCCTCGGCAACAACAAAGTCAGTTTGTGGCTTCTAAACGAATCTACTGATTCGGACGGTTGATAGTTATAAAGATCAAAACCACCTGCACAACTACACAGTTTCCCCAATTATCAGCGAGACTATTTTAAGAATGTAATAATTCATCACAAACGGTAACCTTCAAAAGTTGTGAATGTTAAAAAAATGACAGACAGCCAATAACATTTTGCATATAGCAATAATGCGTAGGTGGCTTGACGTACGATGTGCAACGGAAGACGAATTTGACCGCCAAAGGTCAAATAATGGTCTGTAGGACATTTCTTTATGAATGTATTTGTGAATCGTTGTTTAAGAAACTAAAGATCAATCTAAAAAAAAAGGATTTTCAATGTGGAAGTAATTGGACGCTTGTTAAAATACCATTTACTACCAAAAAAAAAAAACAATTGAGAAAAGTGGTTGAAACCAGTGATAATGAAAAGGAAAAGAAACGTAAGAATTATTTAAAGTCTTGATTTATGAGAGCTTGCAGCATGTGCCTCGTTTGTCACAAGTTTATCGATCGAGGTAAAAGGATAATGCAGTCTTAATGCAACCATTTCTAGGAATGACTTTGACGAATCCGATGTTAGATAATACGGCACTACCTATGCTCACGGCTTTTATCGGACCAAAGTAACCTTAGATGACTTTATAATGAAGGCAACGAAATTTATTACTATTACTATTTATTGTCTTCCCGCCTATTTTTTTGTTTCTACGATACCTTTAGCAACTTTTAATGATTTTAATTGACATTCCCTTGAAATCTATTTAGAATCGTAAATGAATAAACACTAACAGGTTTTATGTGTTAACTCGATAATTTGTGAGGATAATAAATTTAAAGCAGTTTTAATGACCACAGTTAACATTTGGGCGGCATCGTCCCAATTGAGTTGATTGGATGTAGGTATAGAGATTATAGTATAATTTATTACGCTTCGCCTGTGTGCGTAACAAATAGCATTTTTTCATAGTGCTTTTTAACGTACTTAATATATGAATTCGAAGAACATTGATTTCCTTTTCTAAATGAATAAATACATCTCAAGAGTGTCAAGATAAATTGATCAACTGTTTGTGTTTTAACTATTAAATATTAAACTTGACATAATAAACAAGTTGTAATTAGTTATCTTTATACACAATCAATATTAGCTTCACAAAACAACAACACAAGTACACCACAAAAACAATCTTCCAATACTCAAGTTTGCAAACAAATGAGCGAAGTGATAGAAATTGTTTTCGGTCTAAACAATGCGGTGGAGCACTTTTGTCGGTTCCCTGTAGATACATTTAAGTGGAGTCGGAAACTCTGAGAATAGGTGAGATGAACGCAATGATTTGCTACGGCAATAAATCCATCGCGCAGACGGGGACAGATCCGCCCGCGGCCGCACGATAAGTGTATCCAATTACTACGATATCCTACACTCCGCTTATACCACTGCACCGTATTCCGTGTACTACACTATACTAGCACACAAAATGAATATTACAAAATAATATTCAGATAGTGTATTCTACAAGCACATCGTAGCTACAAGTCTGATTGTTATCTTAATCACAAGATCGTTCAAAAGATTAAAAATGTCATATTCTACTGATTTGAGAACGGCCTATGATTTTAAGGTCTATGCGACCTTGTTTAAAGCAGATGCAGTAATTACTTCATTTCCATAGCTTTCGACACAAGATTTCACTTTGACACTCGAGTAAATTTTATGCGCAGTTAACCTTTTTCCCATCGCGTCTCGTCTCGTTTTACACGAGAAACCGTTGGAGACTTCCACTCGGGCTATCGTATAATTAATTCGATCCTGATTTACTTATGTTACGGTTCAAGAGGAAACCGCAGCGACCTGTAGTGGTCGGGGAACACGCTTGGATCAGATCAGTCATTTGACTTTGCTCCAATTTTACCAGCTATTATTTCCAAAAGCGACCGCATCGTTTCGCCAAGATCAAAATTAATGGTTTAAAAGCATAGGGTGTAACATCGAGACTTTGAATTGCTTGGTGCTGTTAATGTAAGTACAGGTTTATACTGTGATAGTCTTGCTCTGGATTATCTTGTCGCCTATGTGTCATCACCATAGTAGATCGTGACTGGGATAATTGTGTGCAATATCCACAACGCATATTTGTTAGGAAAACATTTAAAAAAAAATCGCCAGTCTTATATTTTGAACAGTTAGTAAGAAATAAGTTAAGAATTTTGAAATGAGTTCAGTTTTAGAAAAGTATTTGTTCTTTAACTTTAACAAAGGTAGAAGTGAAAGACTTGTTACATTGCTTAATTTTTTAAAAGTTAATATTGTAATGGCGGCTTCCCTACATTGTAACCTGATATACAGGGTTCTAAAGGGCTTAAAGATTAGTGCGGTAACCGTCAACGGACACCGCGGAAGAGCTTCGGTATCGAATCCATAAATCAAGCAGCACAGCGCCCCCGGCTCTCCGCCCTGACCCTACCGCCTTTGTTTACTTACTTCATTTCTTTAGATAATCGATGTCCGACACTGATTTAAATTATATTCCTCTTCTTATTCAAAATTTTAAACCGGCGGAGGCTTCCATTCGGATAAGTATAATAAATCCAGTCCGTTGTGTATAGCAGCGATCTTTATTCTTTTGTGCAAGGCAAGGTGGTACCATCCATTTGGCCCTTACAGGACCGTCTCCTACCAGGTAAGCTACAATAGGCCGATTTAAATGTTAACCCATTGAATATTTGCGGCGCGCCGTATCGGCGTCCATGATCAATAAAAAACGGAGTTCTCTTTAAACACATGAATGGTCAAAAATGCCTTTTTTGTTAGATGTGACCTCGGCGCGGTTTCGATAATCGACGTCACAATCGGTACAATCGCCACGTAAAAGGCCATAATGGGAGCGTTCCGATGCAGCGTTTCGATCGTAATCAGCGGCAGGCGGTCGGCCGCGGCTGCAGCGGTGTCTGAGAAGCTGTTCTGCGTTTTTAACTTGGTCAGATTGCAGTGTTCGTTGAATTGGCCGCGTGCTGATTCAGATCGAGGTCTACCGGGTCGCTGGGTAGAGCGAGATACGATTCTGCGATGCAAGCAGATCGATAATTGCGCGTCACGAGTTGCAGGCGAATCAGGCTGTATGAGCACTGCACTACACGCAATGTCATCCTTGATTTATGTCATTGAATATTCATATTTTAATTATAGATATCAATATTTTCACACGTCTGGAATAAGTCAATAATGGACGCTGAAGGCGCTTCGATAACTTACACGCGTTTTCATTAGCAGTAACTTACTTAGCGGGCGAGAAGAACATTACAGACATTAGTGATTACCGATACTCACAATACATGGGATCCATAAAAATTCAAGAGCTCGCGAGAGCCATTATGTGTATTGGCAATAAATAAGATCGGGTAACAATAGCTATTAATAAAATCAAGCTATCCAGCATAGCTATCTTAGCCGGCGGCGGCACTAACTACGTCTTTACATAGCTGTCACGCGATACAAATTAATAGTTAGACTACTAAAAATATGAGGCGATTCCACTGGTATAGTTTATACGTTAGCGCTAAGCGTGAAAAGTATGTCGCATGTTAAAGATACTATAAGAACACTACGTGCAAGCGCAATATTCTCTTTTGTATAGCTGAAATATGAAGTAAAGTCGGCAGTTGCTGGTGCCAGTGCGCCTCGGGGGTTGCGTAACAGTCTAACAATAGTCATTAGCAATCAATCAAATCGACCTGGTGGGTGGCACGGACATTGTAGCCTACAATTGGCCCTTGCGGTCAACTCGAGATATACGATGGGAAATTATATCAATCGATCACATTTAGAGACAAATACGGCGAAGTAAAGCGGAGCGCTTAAAATTATCAACTTGAATAATGCTATGGTAAAACAGACAGTTCGTTATAGTCGCAAGTCTAGTATTATGAAACGATTGGAAGAAAAGAGTTGCGTCTTAAGACGCGTACACATTTAAACGCTGTATCATGATAATGGCGAAGGAAGAGTCCCACGAGCTTCTAACGAGCAACTTAACCGGCGCTGACGACTCAATGAACACAGGGTTTTATCGAAATTGTAGACGATGCCGGCACGCGCTCCACGTACGTGCAATTGAAAAGGCACGAGTTATAGCTGAAAATGTGGGGAATCGAGATTGCCGGTGGCGAACAATGTGCTAGCTGGGGAACTGGGAAAATATAGCACTCGGCTTGTTGCATTCAGCCATCGAATGAGGCTGGGTATTCGAACTGTCTTTGCTGGTATAAAAAGTCACTTAGCAAAGGAAAATCAATAACATGTAATTACTGAACATTAATGACATCACATGCCCAATATTGGTAAGTAATATTCTATTGCGACTAAAATAAATTGATTTCGTTTTAAACCTAATTAATCAATTGAGGTTGGGAACATATTTTCACAAGGACTGAAATGCATCAAGGCAAATCAAAACAGAAGTTGCCGATTGGTTTATTGTGTTAAGAACATCTCTGTTATTATCTGTGGCTTCATTATAAACGTCCGGCGGACGAGTTGTGTTGAGGAATAGGATGTTGCGACACAACACCTCAACTCCCTTATTTCGTATGAGTGACGTCGACTATAACTAATTTATTCACAATTTATTTGTGTGACTGTGCAACATTTCTCATCTGACTACATGCTTTTTATAATAAGATTGTTATTATTTTAAAATCACATGATGCAACGCTTATTTCACTGAGAAAGAAACCAGTTGACAGCAGTAGTTTACTAATAAAGGTGAAGATTGTTTTACATTCTATAATGTCACCGATTTAAAAATATTTTGAATATTTATTGGAATTAATATTTCTGAGTCGACTCCAGGGGTACGCACTACGCATATCAGATTATAAAAGTAGCATGTCAACTCAACAAAATGGACGACGGGGACGTGGAATTTTAATCGATGTCATGTCTTGAATGTAACCGAGTAAAAATATCGGCCCCTTAGCAGACAGTATCACGATGAAAACAAAGGATGACTTGTCGAATTTTGATCGAGATAGGTTGACATAGTTTACTTGTGAATTAAGTACTTAAAAATATCCAGATGAATCTTCTAAAACTATTAGAAAGAGGGTAAAATAAAATTAATTAGTAAAGACGCTCAAAGCATGGTATAATTCGACATTTGTACAAGCAACTTAAAACTAGTCATTTAAAACAGCATCTATGAAAGATAATTCTTGAACAAGAACTAGATATAAACTAGATAAATCAAATTTAGAAAGGCAATATCGCAAGACGAACGCCGAGGGCTACAGTTAGTTAATAACAGATCGCATTAGCATATTTTGGCGTACGCGTTTCTAATAGCCACTTCGCAGACAATAGAAATGCATGTCAATCCGACGTGAGAAGATGCAACTACAATCGTACTTTCATACAATAGTACATGATTTAAGTGCGAAACTAACAACAATACCAACAAACATACAAACCAAAGAAACACAGCGTTTGATACATTTCAAACTGGTTTGTGGCGACAGCAAATGTCGAATTTGCATATCATTTACTTTTTCTATTTAACACTACACTTAAAATACCGTAGATTGTTCTAAATACGTGCGGGTGAATCACTGAAGAAAGTTGCAGTCCAAATTGTCTTTAATTTGGTTAGACTAACAATGCTACCCAATTACAACTGAAATGCCTAATTGTACTAGTTGAAAAGTAGAATACTGGTACATTACTTGTTTCATCATCATCAGTGGGAGGAACTATACGAGTATTATGAAATTAATCTTCAGATAAAGTCTTCCGTTAACACAAACATTATTTTGCGTTTAATATGCCCTCTTCATTCTACGAAATTGATTCTCATTACCATACATCATAATTCTGATTAATAAAAATCTATTAACACTTAAAATGTTTAATTATCTGTTGAAAATATGGGCTAAATATGGTCGTATACTTTACGCCATTAAATTGTGTTCTGCGAGTTCTGCCTGTCATATTTACAAACTAAAACTTTAACAAAACACCAAAAAACGGTCCCTTCAAAGTTTACAGGGCGATAAAACTCGAAACTAGTGATTTAGGAGCAGGCCACACATAGGTGCGTGTAGCCTGCGGAGATATCACCGTTCTCCCCACAACGGTCGAATAGTGCCGAGTCACGCGACCAATCGAGCTATTTGTTCTTATACGACAAGTGAATGATTGATTTTCGACTTCGTTTGCTTGATTACATTGTCACATCACTCCGATCGATGCTCTCGTTTGTGTCACAACGTGGACTTGTGATGGAGCCGAGAGACATATTTTCGAAGTCCGTGTGGACCCCCGCAGAGATGTGTCTGTGTATTTTAAGATTTCTCATGTATGTCTGATAAACCAACGAAAACGTATGACACGTCAATAAATTTAGCTATTTTACGACGAGCAAAATAGATTTTCTGCTAGTTTGTTTGAAAGACGTTTGCTAATCTTAACGCATGGCTTGGCATTCGAAGATGCTAAACGACTCTCCTTGAAGTTCTATTAATATTATCCTGAAAATCCATTACCCTGCGAGTGAGTAACACTTTGTTTCTGTGAGCTGTTGATGTGGGCCATCAATCTAGTTTTAGCGCGAGGTCGATCAGTCCCAAATTGCTCGCAACAGAAGTACAGGCTCGCGACTGAACTGAGACGTTGACCTTCGAAGCACCGACATAACTCTACACTGATGACATTTACAACAGTTCTTGCTCTTGCTTTTTGTAACAATTATTTTTCTTATTCTCATACACTTTTGTCAGTGACTTGATTTCGATTTTTAAACTTTTGTTTTTTTGAGAACAATTTTAGTTGGTCCTATTTTTTATTGTAAATTATCTAGTTAAGCCATAATGTTATTAAGAGTGAGAAATAATATAATCGTATCTCAAGTATAAACACGGAAGTGTATGGTTGTATTAAAACCAGTATTCTTACAGGCTTGTGAACCGAAGATCACACAATTTATTAATATTAAGAAACGCCTTCATTAGATATACATGTATGAAATCTAATGGACTGAGCCACTGTTATCAGAAAATGAGCTGAAATTCTTTGAATATAAGTCCCTATTTCCGTTACTTAACTGTAGGCAAGGAACTGTTACATAACGCATGTAGTATCAAGTTACAGGGTAAATGATACGACCTTATGCACGCTTGGACGATCTTTCCCGTGACCAATCAACACAACACATGCTCATGAATGTAAATGTTACTTATCATGACAAGTTTTACACCCGAATGTCTTTCGAACTGATGTAACTGTAGTTTTTAATCAATTCAAGAATCAAACATATTTTAAGGCGAGGAGGTATTGTCTCTACTTAGTTTAATAATTGCGACAATAACACAATAAAAAAAATAATGATTTCACCAATCTGATGTGCTGAATATAAATCGTCGTATTACTCTCTCCATCGGAAACGGAAGGCTAAGTAGGTATGATTTGTTTATGCTGCAAACACTCGAAGTACAAAGTCCAGAGTCCACAATGTTAAAGTGCTTACAAAACGTACCTATATTACAGATTAAATTTAGATGTTAAGACTAGACATTCTAGGTCGAACGCTCAACTTGCAGGAAATAATGAGTGTGCAGAATTGTCATATTTTACAATCTGCTGTCTTGCAACACATGCGTGTCCTCGAAGAAAAGGAGTTTATGAAAGACGCAATGTTGCAGACGCAATATCTTTATAAATTTAAAAAACTTTACCTAAAGTACCAACGATCTTCTGTACTTTATGTATTTTACGCCCCAGGCATTCAATTATGCCAGGTCATAGTATATTAGTATGACACCTGCGTATTTTCAATTAATGCAATAAATAAACATTTACACTTCGATTAGTTGGACGTCGTGTAACTAATGTATTGAGTATTACATTGTGTACACAATGTTCATGAGCTATTACGCCTGAAACATTTATTTAAAGCTTGTAGATTTTACTGAATTTCTTTTTAGAGTCGTTGTTACTTCAGCTTTATTTGCAGTTTGTTTGGCGTTAATTACAATTGCTAGATCATGTTGAAGTAAGACAACTGCCACTACGTAAGTACTGGTCACGCATATATTGCATTGCATATGGGCGTAATATAATTGAGTAAATCGATGCCCAGTTCAATGACAATTCGTCCAGTTGCCTTTATGTGAGTTTAGACTTAGGAGAGGAGATTTTTAGGTGAGATTTCCTAGTCCTGATTTGTGTTAAAATTGTCTATTTTGTTGCGAAAATAGATATAGGCAATATTAAAAATATTGCGAAAATAATAAAGGAAAAACTTACACACAACAAAAACAAAATTAATGCAACTTAACTATTTAATATATTAATATGAAATCCTATGACGAATACATAAAATCGTTCGAGGTTATAAAGGAATTTGTCAAAATTTACAGAATGCTTTATAAATTCCACAAGACGTAAACTTTTATTATCAGGCAACTTAATTAGGCAATTCGATAAACCTGGCACATCAGACGCTCAATTTGTTCATATCGGTCGTTCACCTTTGGTCAATAGCCAAATATGATAATGCGGGCATTATCGTCCATACGGAGCATTCGATTTATGAATTTCCGTGTTGAGCATTTTAAAGGTATTCTATTCAAAAGAGACGAACGTTGCCAGTTTATTGCTAGTGTTTTTGTGGCTATTTTTAAATTTGACCCTTACTAACACCTATTGGCTACTGATAGTGCCATTACGTTTATAGCCACTTAAACAAAAGAGGAATAGCAATGTCTCTGTATGGACAGTTACTTGAATCCGTAAAAGTAAACCTATAAATAGCTACAAAGTTATTCAACGATGTGTCTTGGCAGGATGTATTTTTTTTTTAATGTCTATCAACTATGCGAACTTAGAGGAGCACATTAATATAAAATGTTGAATTTGAAACTATTGCTAATGAACGAAACGGTGTCAAAGAATGTATGTCACATAACATAGACATCAGAGACAAACATGGCGTACCTACTTATATAATTACACCTAAGTCACGACACGATTGAAATGATAAAACATGTAATTAAACGTACACACAATAACTCCTCATTACAAACGAACGGAAAAACACTGAAAACTAATGTAACATTTATGTTGAAAGCCGGAATGTTATCTTGTTTATAAAAAAACAATTTTTACGGAAAGATCCTTTCGTATCGAAATAAATTTGTACGCGATAAACTTTTCGCCTCTGTTATCAAACCACCCTGAAACACAAGCACACTATCTTTAAAATTTATCCTAATTATATTTAAGTGAATAAAGAAATGGTTTATGGAAAGCACTGTTAATTTTGTCTTTGTACTATCGTCTAGAAAGTTGCAGAAAACATCGCGTCGACATCGACAAGCAACAAAATAAGAAATCACCAACCATCATCATCATATTAGTATATGGATGGATGGACGGATAAACAATACTGGCTTATCGAACCTAAATAAATTTAATTTTATTTGAGGTATCTTTATAAATGATTATAATAAACAATTAATTAATTTTAAAAAGCAACATTTTATGAAGGGGCATGGGTTGAAACTCGTGACGGTCACATTATAAGCGTGGCCGACACGCTCGCAAGTAATAATCCGTAGCCTGCAGACCATAGGTGAATGCTGTACCTAGTGATGGTGACCAAAACGCTAACCTTCATGAAATATCTCGACAACCCTGGGTCAAAATCCTTTAGATCAAATAAAATTTTTGGTTTGTTTGTCGTGTAAGTAAGCACACTGGTGTCAGATTTTTCAGGCGGCCTAAAAGCACCTGCCATAGCTTTCCAACGGCAATCTAGTACTGACAGTCGGGACCAACGGCTTAACGTGCATTCGGAAACACGGAGGAGTTAGAGATAATTTTGTGGCACTCGCGGTCACCCATCCAAATGAGGACTGCACCCGATGTTGCTTAACATGCGTAAGCGTATCAAAAGTCCATGCCAATTGGGCTATGGGACTCAAAAAATTTTAACTACTACATAATTTTAAAAACATTAATAACTTCATAGCTTCAGCAGTATCATCAAATTCAAATGCAACAGTTAAAGACGGTCAATACAAAATTAGTAGAGAAATGTGAAACTTTTAGGAAAACATGTGTAATTATTACAAATAATATATCGAAACTTGGGACGACTCGTGACAGTCATATTACGGGCGTTGCCGACACGGTCTTATTGAACATCACACGTATTGTTTGGTGGGCGGTGCTGGGAACCGAGCGATCTGAGCATGATCAGGTTTTGTTAGAAATGTGAGCCGTGTCATACCTACGTATGTTTTATAATGTAAATATAAGAAAAACAAGGTTTCCGTGGCTGCTCTTGAAAATTCATTATATCCTATGCATTACACAAATTTCAAGCAATCGGCTGATAAAGCAATCGATAACAATAATGAAGAAAAAGAGGCTTTAAGTTTGGTAGAGAAAGAAAAATATAACATATTACTTATTGTTTATGAAATCAAACATACTAGAATACGAAATACGATTGCCTAACCTAGTTTTATCACAGAGAAAAGTCGGTCAAACGCTATTTACTTGTTTTTACCAGAACTAATTACACATTAAGCAAGTATAATCTGCATGAGAAAGTGTCACCATTTAGAAGCTAAAATTCACATTGACACGCTTCAAATTATACACAAGTTGGCTGCATTGAACGCGTTAACTTGTATAATGCTCTTAATTATCCACGTCCATTTGTGAAGGCAAAATGATCACGTTCAACCTCGATCGTCCCCAAGTAGATTCAATGTTTAAAAATTACATTATATTCAAATACAGACTTTAATACTTTGACATAAGAGCAGAGTTCTGGCCTTCTTTGTCGGTGGGTGAGTACAAGCTTGACGTTAGTAATTAATTTAATTAACCCAAAGAGACTGTAAAGCTATTCTATCGGTAAATGTTCCTATTCAGATTTGTCCTTTGTGGCTTTTACGAACCCAAAGCCAGTATTCTGAAAGGGGTTCGGGACAATTAGATACGTAATCTAATCTTACTATTATCTTCACAACTTTGACTTTCAAAAAAGATAATTAGATTTGTTATATTAAATGAACAGGGAACCAGTTATTATATATTTATCGTCTACAAGCGCATATGATAATCAGGACTAGGTATTTATCAAAATATCTTTACTCCCTCCATTAACAAAATAAATCATGAGACTAATGTTGCAAACAGATATAAGTAAGCAAGATTAGCACGATATACCTACTTATCAAGCATTATTTATGTTTTCTTGTTTTCCATGAATTTTTCGAAAAAGAAAAAATCATTTTAACGCCAAATAGTTTTATTAACGCAAACACCACTATCGTTAAAGATGCAGTTGGAGAACTTTTGATGATGTTATGAGAATTTTATAAAAAATACAACTTAATGCATTGGCAGACGATTTTTGCAATCCAAAGGAATTTAACACCAGTCCTTTGCTGATTGCTTGTTAAAACGTTAAACGCCGATACAGAATCAATCTTGCCGAGAGAGTGGCCGAGCAACTTTCTACGCTCTCGTATCGACGCCGACAGCGACCGGCTGCGTACGGGCATGGGTATCGGAACTGTGCAAATTAAAAGCATTTATTGTCACGTTTACACGATAATTCGTTTCAGATGTGTTCGTAACATATGAGGAAAAAGTTTCAATCTGTTTAGAAATGTTAAAAATTTTATAAAATCGAATTTTAGAAATACGAGTTCAATATAACCATACGAGTACTATAAATATTTTTTTTTAATTAAAAAAAAAATAATATCTTACATATTACCATTTAATCAATTCGTTAGTTTTCACAATGAATAAAAATTACATAGATATTGAACATACATAATATTATTTAAAAATATACATTTTTATTTTCGGTTCACTTGGGAACACTTCCAGCCAACCTTGAAACACAAGATGATGATAACGGCATTAACCATTCTGCGATGTTCGCGAAAGTTTTGCTGATATAAATTGTAGATAGACGGGGAATAAAACTTTACCTCAAACTATTTGGGATAATTGTAAATATCAATGATATACGAATGTTAATATAGATAAAGTAACATATAACTATTAATAAACACTAATTTACATCTCTCATCGCTTGGACCTCATGTCATTGGTGCAAGAACATCGGGAAACGCAACACTATATCGGCTTTCTCCCGCAACTAGCTTATCGCGCCCATAGAAAACCGCTCGGTGAAAATTATGAAATCGCTGTCTGTGCGAATGTCTGTCACAGAGAGACGAGACGACACTAGAGAAATTACATTTCACGGGCATTAAGATGAAGGTTGATTGATGACTTATTATTAACTTGTTTTCCTACATTTTTACCCAGTTTTGACGCATAAAACGTAGCAATACGCAATTTTTTATTAGTGACGTGAGCAAAAATCGTGGTAAGGAAATCGTAAATGTGAGAGCCAAAAATAACAGACCGAGGAAGCCAACGTTTGCTCAGACTGCCATATAAATTACTCTCAAAGTCATTCATTTCCCCTTTAGTATACTTACTATTATTCCAACCAAGCCACGGTCAAGGCAACAAACAGAATAAAATTATTTATTGAATGGAAACTTCAGGCGGTTTCAATAGAGAATGTTTATGCAGGCGTGTTTGTTCAGTTGTTACCTGTGCTACGTATGCTGTTTTAGACTAGGCTACCATTCAGGAGTCTGTTCACCCTGGACTTAGGTCAACAACGACTTTATCATTTCATCTCGATCGTAAATTTTTCTGAAGAAACTATGTGCGTAATCAGCTCAGAACTATTTTAGAATTCATTAGCGGGCGCATATTTTGGTAAATTTATATAGCTATTTGAAAATAAAGTAATGTTTTAACTCTGATAATAGTCTGATTGGGTATCAAATTACTTTATCTCAATTAATTAAGAAAAGCAATAACACTCAGACGGAAGCTAAAGACGAAAGTAAAGAAAGATAATGATCTAATCGTCTGCGCGCCGCGCGAAATACAACTCGTATTCTTTAATGTCCAGTTTAAAATTAGCAAAAAACGTGTCAAATTATGGAGTTGAATGTCCTCATAATGTAATAAGAATGTGAATTTATATAGGACGATTATTAAATATAACACACTTACAATTAATTCCTACAAAATAAGTCAAACTGGATACTCTATCTTGGTTGTATACCTTACGCTGTCACGAGTCGTAAATGAATCAATGTTGAAATACGAGAAGAATATTTTCATATTAATTGAATGGTGTAAATATAAACATCACATAAATTACAATCAAAGGGTTGCGCTTTACCAATAAATGCTTCGTAGAATATTAATATAAAATGGCGAGTAATTCTTTATAATCTTCGTACAATGGTCGCCATGATTTGTTATTAAAACCGGACCGGATTGGAAGCAACGTTTCCCATCATGTTCAGCTCTGAATACTTCATTAGATGACTAAACAAAACTGTTAATATATGGCTGCCGCCGGTGCAATAATCGGGCACGCCACACACAATGCACTGCGCGTCAATACTGTTTTTTTTTTCGCACTAGCATCGGCAAACATTTTCGTTCGTTTTTTATCACATGTGCATCAAAAGCAATAATTTGAACAAACTATTTTTCAGCCCACCAGTAAAATTAATGTCCAGTAATTGACACGTCACTTTAAATTTCTTACCCCTACTCTAATTGCAAGGTGTCAGTGCAGCAATTATATGCCTCGTATACTTTTAAACGCCAACTCGCGTCATCATCAATGTATAAGCAACTGCATCTTTTTTACAAGATTCTCAACAAATTCTCTTCAATTTGTGCCAGAGTTACAAATTTTCAACCAAAAAATGAGAATAAATCAGCGAGACGTCATGCATTAATCGTTTTACGAGGTCCGATTAAAACCGAATGATATATGTGTTGTTATTTCTTAATCCTCCTTCAGTGTTCTGCAAGATCATCACCCGTTCATCGACCCACTTGACACTTTCAGAGGATAAAGAGTTTTAAATTAGAGTTTTTAAGTGACTGTGCCATTTGTCTTGCTAAAAAAGTAAGAAGTATTTCGAGGTGACAAATTAACAATTATATTGTTGGGTGTCAAAATATTTTTGTTTTATATAATACGGTTAATTGTTTAGTCATATCTCACAACGTATTTAAATGTATTATGTATTAAAATGTTGTTTAAATGTTATGAAACAACAAATAATAATCTAACAGAGCACATGCTGTGTCAATGTTGTCAACATAATACAAAGGTGATTTTACCAACGCGTCACCGTCTAATTGACTGGCAGACTGGTAACTAGGCGTTATAATCACGGGTGCTCTCGCTCCAGTGAAAGCCGTGAAACTAACGGAAGCCAGCTTTCTACCCTGCCTCCTGCTCAAAGAAAATTGTGTAAACCCGTTGTCCCCACTAGTTACAAGTTAGAGAACCACTAATGGAAACTCGAAAATATAATTCAATAGTATTCTCAAAACTCGTAATAAGGTTAAGGTATAAAAAATAAAAAGCAATCAAAATTCAGGTAAACCAACATTTTTGTTGCGTTTGTACCATTTAAATTTTTTATACTATGGTCACTACACCACACAGTTATTAAAACTGATAAAATTTTGAGAAGCTTTAACAAAATATAATCAAGCCTATTAATGCAATTCACACTTAGATAATAAATCTGGTTGTTCTAAAGTTGCAGAATTTAAGCTAACAATTCTAACTTATTATCTCTGTATAACTTAATCGTAAAATGCTCTGAATGTTAATGAATTTGGTTTTCTCGTCGATTGGGTCCTCTATTTTATTTCGGTTTCTTATCGATTTGGTCACAACTAATGCCTGGCAGTGATTCTGTACCTGCCCATTAGAGTGGAAGCGGACCAAGTGTACATTAAGAAAACCAACCCTGCTTTACACCAAACGGTCACTGACGACAGCCAGCACTTTACGGCCTTGTTTAGACAGTAATGGAATTCTAGACAAGTTTATAGTTTCTCCGACACATAAAACTATATGAGAACGGTCGATATTTAATCTCGCTTCACGCTTGGTTTTCGAACCAGCTCCATAAAGCTCAAGAAACAATTTTACATCAAAAGCACAGGGATGGTCTTTATTATTCCTGGAATAGAGAGCAAGGCTTTATTGTTGATCTATCTGTGGATAATAACATTTATTTAAGACTTTATTGAACAAAGTTTAGTGCTATACATACATAAAAACACGCCTTTTTCCCGGAAGGGTAGGCAAAGACTACATCTTTCCACTTGCCACGATCTCTGCATACTTCCTGCGCTTCATCCATTTTAATACTATTTAAGGATTTACTTCCGGTTAATCAAAGTTACAACGAGATATGATAATGCTACGACAATATTATCAAATCTCATGCAAAAGGAACCTAAACAATCTCGATGACGTTACAAAATATTCATGTGAAAGTTATCACTGTCAAATTTTATATCATCGTACAGGCTAATTATTCTCAAATTTCGGAGGTCATTTTTCCCATAAATATCATCACATGCAATCATCATCATGTACATCATATGCAAATCACATAATAGGTGCTGCCAAAATCTCATTATGAAAAGAGTTCGCTGCCGCGTCATGAAATTCCTATCGTTTCATGACATCCCGGCGGGACAGGATTAGCCAGCATTAAAATAGCTTAACTAAAGTCACACGGAAGCCTTATGAAACGCACAATAAAGTTTCCAGAGACCACAAAACCGATAGTTCCAGCTTTATATTACGCCGGAGACACCGAAACTTATAGTCCAAGAGTTAATGCTAGTCGTAACGTAAGAAACTTACAATTCGGAAGTTTTACTCTGTTACGCTGTGTTATATTGCGTTCGTTTTGGTTTGATACTAATTATGTTTCCGTTTCGCGTGTAAATTGCAGCCTTTATGTACTTATGTGTGTTCTGATGTTTGAACAATAATATTATGTAAATTAAGTTTTTTACTTAAAAACAATACATGCAAGACTTTTGCGTTTCTTGAAGTTGCTTTTGTGGCAAACTGCGATCCTGCCCTTGAAATTTCTTTCTTTTACTTTTTTTTATTTCGAATGAAAATGATGCGTCAGTGCTTCTGAATATAATGCCCACTTAAACTCCCAGGGACGAGCTCAAGAAAACTATCACTCTGTGGGAGGATATTCGCCACAAGGAAGCGTCGTAAAACGGTTAACATTGAACCGTGTTCGGCAGAGGCATTGTCCTTTGACGACGACATACGCAGTTACGTCACGTTGGACGATAATTTATTTCCAGACTTATTTGGTAAATAAAAGCTTGCTTGAAAAGATTGATGTGTCCCGCCTGTATGAAGCAAAAGAAGTATGCAAGCATTGTGGCAAATGTAAAGATGGCATCTCTGCTAGTACTTTGGAAATGATTTACTATTAAAGAATGCATTTGAATAGTTCGCGTTAAAAGTGTGTCAGTCATCTCTTTCTGAGCCAAATTTCAGCTAATTCCGTGCAATGATTGCGACCGTGCGTTGTAAGATATATCGTATCGGTCTTGAGAGGTGCAGATAAGAAATTAGAAAATGTTTCACCAGCAAGTCAGTCGACAAGTTCACTTTAATAACATTTTTTTTAAAGTATTGTTCTCTCTTTACATGTTTCCCCTTTACATCTTTTGTCAAGGTCAGCACATACAAATACATTCGCACTATATATCACACAAACCGCTGTCATCGTAAACATAATCTTGGCTGTTAGCAGAAGTTTTTACGATTCCATCTGCTAGCAAACGTTTGTATGAAACTCTTTGTAGTTGTAAAGCCAAAAAAAATGATAAATCGTTTGAATGAACGCATCTTTTTTGATTAATTATTTCTGGATGCAAGTATCTTTATACAACGTATTGGTTTAAAAGTTTAAAATGGTCTTTTAATAAAATTCTGATGCCAAAAAGAGGCGACTTAGTAAATAACATTACCCTATTTATGAATATAGTCCTTGCCTATAGAAACTTAAAAGGTTGTCTGGAAACTTTTCGAATAAATTTTAGTTATGTAAACGTAATTTGTGATACAAAATCTCATTATATTAAGTACATTATAAACAAGCAGTTTGTGAGACATTTTCGGATGAACGGAATATCATTCAATTGAGAACGCAAGTAAAACGAAATAGATTGAGAAATACTTAAGATATATGTATAGTTAATAAATTAAGAAAAACTCCACAATTAATAAGGAAAACCTACAAACATAATAGAGGCTTGAAGGCCTCTCGGCATATTGAATATTGAAGGAAAACTACTAGAAAAGACAAGTGCTCGCGTACCGAGAGGCCTAATGCGCAGAACGCAAGTGTTCGCCGGCCGCTTAACTGAAATTCATAAACAAGCGTATAAAACCCGAATAGAAAAGTAATAAAGTTGTTTTTATGTAAGGACTATAAAAACCGGGATCATACGTCATGGCGTTGGACGACGTCCTTGTGGGGAACGATAATGCTGCGAACAGGAAGGAGAATAAATCTTTTCGTGAATAACATAGATTGAAGGAAGAGGGGAGAAGGCAAATGGAAATGACTAGAACTAAGAAATGGTGACAATAACTGTTAAATCATAAACAATAACAGTGTTTACTGAAGCGAAAAAAGTTTGATAAATTAGTATGTATTTTTGGTAACTATCTCAGTATATTCTCGTTTATATTGCAGAACCAAAGGAAAAACACTAATCTCTTGAAATAGTCATCAGTTCTACGAAAAAATCCTAATGCCATGAACGAACACCAAGTGTAAGCGGTGCTAGCAACTTCTCATTTAAAGTTGGAGTAAGGAGTCGGCCTTGACCACTTTCCCGCCAAAAGTTTCCGGAATTCGCCCATCTATTTCTGTGATCTAAGGTCATACATACGAAATACGAGTACAAGTTATGAGTACAGCGATAGAAAACTAAGATATTTGCTGCCATTGTTATTATTCTATCAGATAACAGACACGCGATGCTTCCGTCGTCATTCCCATCATAGTTTCTATTTTTTATGACTACTAATATGCCAACAGTTTTCTTTTTTTTTCTGCGACTTCCTTAAATTACTGTAAGTTATATCGATTAATGAAGTTTCCATATTTTTGAAAGTGAATATAAGCTCCATGCTGCTGGACTAAAATTATAAGACACTTAGCAGTAACTTCACCAAAATTTTTGATATAAAAACACACGTTAACATCGATTTCTTTTTTTCTTCATTTTAATGATGTGAAGTCCTAAACTTTTCTACACACGATGGACTGGTACAAAAGACGGCAAAATCCATTATATTTCACGCCTCTAAACGTTCACTAACAAACAAAAATACAATGGCACATGTATGCGTAACAAGGCAACATCTGGACCACCACAATAGAAAGTCGCGTATTCATTACGTAAACGAATTTGAACTGTTTACGAAACAATTCTGTGTATTTTCAACATCGGAGATCTTCGCACGCGGTGCTATCAATAAATTGAATGAGGGATTATTTAATTAAATTTTATGAGATAGAAAATCCCGTTAATTTCTGGAAATCTTTTCTTAATACCCCCTAGATACATAACAGGTCTGAAGGAAGTTAGATCCAGGGTTGCGCGTTGATTTGTCAGTCAATCGTTTAGTTTCTTTTTTTTCCGTTTTCTCTCCTAAACATATCTTTTGCATATTGAACAAGTTAATTTAAGAGAAATCATTCCATATACAATTTTGTAATAAAATCTGTCCACAAAAGAGATGTAGAAATTTAATTTTGAATGCGCTAACCCACAGCGGTTGCCAATCAACACAAACCTTCACTTAATTGTTTGAACGCTCGTAAACTTTTAACGAGCGATGAATATGCATGAAAGTGCAAGTCTTACTTATTATGAAACAGGAAGTCTATAAATATTTCGAAAACAACTTTAATCGCTTTCTTTTGGATTATAATTATCCATAAAAATTGTGGTACATTCTTTTTTATTTTAGGACCATTTTTGATCATCAAATAGAATTCTCTAGTAGTACAAGTATTTGTTATTCAAGAGGAAAACTGTAAAAATATCAACCTCGCAGTATCGTATAGGGCAACTAAACGAATAAATGCAAAATAAAACAACGTAAATATAAGGACATGGTATTTATTGTACAAAAATAGTGTGCGGACGTGTATTACTCATGTCTCATTGTCATGACATACACAAACAAATATTAAACCTAAGTTTCAGAGTCCGCGCGTACGAGAACAATACGACAAACGAAGAGGTCAATTTGGAAATGATAATAGACGAAAATGACACATTTAACATGAACATGAGACATCTAGCTACACCACTTAGTGGTGTACACTTTTGTCTCATAACTAAAAACAAATAAGGCTATAAACCGTTGGACGCAATGAAACGCCTTCATCATTTAATGCACTTTGTGCCTCAGGCGATTGACCACTTAATTGACTCGTCCACGCGGACCCTTATATAAAATGCATTCACTCAGTAAGTTAGACATAGCCTATTTGTTTACATTAAAGTGGGTTGTATCGTTGAGTTTTACAACCACATATGACGCCACGCCCTTACGAAATCCCAACAAAAACCTAGGCTCAGCATCAAACGAAACAATCAATTTTGTTGAGAGATTAAGATTAAAATTCACTGTTCCCATCTCACAAAGAGATAACAAATAATTCGAGAACCCAATTTCAATAACTCAAGTTAACAACTTGACAATAAAGAAGCTATCGCCCCTTTCCTTTCGGATGAAAGTAAACATAAAGCAGGCCTAACTTCAAAGGCAGCCGTTAATGGAACATCCGATAAATATGTCAATTGACATGGACCCACTAATACGGATTTCTATAAGAATTTGATTTAGATAACTCCCCGTCTACGCTGAGCATGTCGTAGAAAAAAAATAAAGCAAGAACCAATTTATCATGTCGACCCACGCAAGCGAACACAGCACATAAACAAAAAAATTAAACATCGAAATAGCCCGTGGAGTGTAAAACCCAACGATAGAGACTGTTTACAGGCGTACAGTCCATGAATAACTTAGTTATATTCACATTATCTACAGTATGGAACTTTATCTGGATTCACAAACTTATTGGACCCTTAAACGAAAACATACGACACACACGAAGGTTTTTAATTCGCTGTTTATCAATGAAAAGATAAACATTGCATTGACTTGGATGTATATAGATGATGCTTCTGTTTGGATGTATATAGATATTTATAATGCTTCTGTTGTTATTATTTAATAACAACGTGACCAACATACAAGAAACGTGAAATAAAAATATAGAGTTAAACACACATTAGAACAGAAGTTATAATATTTCAATCAAATGTTAGTATATCAGTCTTGAGAATAAAGTCGACGACCGCGTATCGAGCTCGTTTACAACCTGATAGCAAGGGCATAAATGGATTTCAAAAGTGTCAACAATGCGGCTGTTATGCAACGATAACGATTGTGGGGAATACTATTAACTTGCCGACGTCAGTCACGTAACCAGAGGGAAATAACTGTGGTTTTATCGCTTCCAGCGGCGGCGTATCAAATACAAATTCAAATAATTCTGCAGAACGCTGTGAAAATCGTGCGTATGAACAATAATATTGATGATTTCTAAATGCGTTGTTATAAATTATGATGCACAATTTTTAACGATCCTGTATCCGGATAGATTATGAATTTGATAAAGGTAACAAAACAAGCATAATCTTTTTTTTTTTCGAAAGTATACTAAAGTCTCTTGATTGTTAATTTAATTTGTGTCTTATGCGATTTAATTTATGATATAACTTACAACAAAACCAATAACAATAGTGATTATTAAACAAGTTAATGAACATATTTATTTTGCGTTTCACACACTCATACCAAATACGAGTCAAATGTTGTTTAAGATGAAGGAATCATTAATAGTGGAACGGCGAGGCGCCATCCGGAACGGCGTGCGCAGTGAAAACCGCGGGAAACCGCAATAGCGAGCTGCGCGCCGCGAGAACCGTGTCAGTAGTGTGAAACGCTAATTGCACAGGCTCGTAAGCCCGCTGCACAAGATGCTATCTAGAAATGAGAGCTGCTCAAAGTAACACGACAGCTAATCGCAAGGGACTGATAGAAAATTTCAAATGAACAAATTAACTTCTTTACAAAACAACTAAGCCTACACCGAAATATTAACTCGCCAAGAAAACTGATAAACAGCGAATTTTGTCTCCAGATAAAGCTCCCCGTCAGCTTCCTACGTTATTTTTAATAATAAATTAATTATAGAATCTACAGGAAACTGATACGGAGATCTCAATTTTAATGGGTCGCCGAGATTTTCCATGCAAACAATCGCTGTCACAATTTGAGTCCAGCTCAAATGGCGTGGAGTTCTCTAATTAATGATAAACGACACCAATATTTTTTTTCATATCGCGCATTTCGACAATAACGACCTCAGGCAGAAACTAAAGCTAAATCACAAATGTTACGCGAAGAATCGCCGGCAGCCAATGATGTCGGACACACCGATTCGGACACTTCCTCACTATTTTTGCCATCTGTTTTAACACTAGATTTAACTTTGTCACTGTTTACCACATTATTCACTTTAACATCATAACTTGTGGTAATACATCTGTTCGCAGCACTTTCACTTTTATCAGCGAAGAAGGAGCGGCGATCGGTGTTTGTTGCCGAAGGTGAGGTCGAAAATAACTTGATTTCCAGGTCACGATGACCATTCATCGAAGTGACGATTTCTGAAGATATTTCTAATGCGAGTGGAGAGCGCGGCTCCGGAGAGCTTGCTCTTCTCGAGGGTGGGAATAATGAGTACAAATTAGGTGCTGAATAAGTCTCGCTAGTATTAGCTTCCCGTCGTTCAGGCACCCGCGAAGAGGGATCGCTCCAGCTTCGTCTCAAAGTAGTGTCTGCTCCTCGCCTACCAAGCGGCCCAACGACTTTCATTGAATCCTCCAATTTCGTAGGAGCGAAATCGCCGCTAGAATTTTCGTCGAGCAAATCTGCGATCGAATCGGCATCCCAGATTTGTCCCACCGGATCACAATAGCGACACTGACACGAACTGACAGCAGACTCCACAGGCGAAGCGGCTTCCGCTATACCGAATCTTGTGGCTTCTAAAGCTTCACCTAGAGCAGATACACGATAAGTCTCTGGCACCGGTTCTGGGTATTCCATCACTTTAACGTCCAATCGATACGGCAATGACATTTCCCGACAATAAGAATCTTCATAAATACTACGCCCCGAAGAACTGATTCCTGAAACGGCACAATGGTCCACATCACCGAGATCTAAACTAGCAGCACTTAAATCGTGTGGTATAATGTTATTCGGTTTTCTGTCTTTTTTGCGTCGCTTTCTAGGTTTAATTATCCTGGGCAACATTGTTTCAGAGTTTGTCGAGCCGGAACTCTCATCGCTCGCGACACTAACCGCATCCGTGTTGTTGTTACGTCCGCCTCGGGTGGAACGTGTTTGCTGCTGCTGGATACGAGGCCGGTTTCCCTCCGAGACTTCACATCTCTCCCTGGTGGCATGCTCATTGTGAACAACAGGCCGGTGATTGCGTTGCTCTGGTGCTGTTGTGTACTTTCTTCGGTCGTGCCTATTTTGTATGATGAGGGGCGCTCCCTGAGCGTGCATCGCTAGTTTTGACACGGGGTTATTCCGGGCGGGTGGTGGAGCACGTCCGGCCATGGATATAAGGGGTGCGCCAAGCCATGCATTCGGGTGTGGCACACCATAGGGCGGGTAGTAGGGTGGCGGGAATCCCGGTGCGGTGGTGGCATACTGAGGGCGAGCGGGTTCGCGGCGCCCTAGGGCGGCACGCTCGCCCGGACTCATTACGCCTAAGGGAGCGTTTAACCCATATTCGGTAGTGTTCGTTTCACTGTCACGGTAAAAGTCCGAGATGCGACGCGATGTCGTAATCGTAGACTAACATCTGACGGCGTGAGAGGTGCGCGCGTGCGTTTGCCGCAACAGTCGGCAGAGGACTGGAGTGAATGAGTGCAAAGCGGCCGCGGCCACGAGTGCCGAGTGGGAGTGCCTTCGCCGCCACGCGACTATCGCCGGCGCGGCGTCGATGCACCGGAAAGCTTCGCAGCCCTAATTGCTTTACAATTAAACCGTCCGTTGTTTACTTTCCAAGCGGTCTTGAAGAAATTTAAATATTAAGAGTGTTGTTTATTGAAGCTTATTGTGTGAGGAAGCCTCATAACATATTTCAACTCATATCTTGTCGACAATTCGTAGTCAGAATTTTAAATATTTATTTGGATGTGTACATGTTAAAAATGCTCAAAAATTTAAACAAAAGTAATAAGAAATGTTTATCTCAGTCTTAATTCTTGTCTAGAGTTAAACCCTGGCTCGAGGAATTTAAATGAAACGTGCAATAAGAATTAAATACTTTCTTTAGGTTTGATCAGATAATGTAAGAAACTTACCGTTTCCAGCTTGCTATGTACACCACAAATCGCGAATAGTACTTACCTGTAAACATAAAGGAGGTTCATTAATGTCAAATATCGTGAATCAAATCCTATACGGAAATGTAAAGGCGTCTTAAACGTCCACTTCGCAAGTTATAGGGTAATTCGTACAGGCAGCTTAATAAAACTTTTATAGGACCGTAAATTGTTTTCGAAACATGCTTGGTTGCTTTACGTACTGGGTTCATACAAGGAAAGGAAGACTTAAAAATCCTCTTTACACTACCAGGAAAGTACAGTAAAGTTTATAATTTTGTACAAAAATAATAAAGTGACTCTTGTTTAAAATCGTTTAATTTTAACGATGAGAAAATATTAATAAACAAAAACTTATTATTAAGGTTGCAGGTATCAAATGCAAACTTCATCTAACCGTTCGAAGTGTAAAACTTTGGGAAAGGCATATGTCCGTCAGTGGACTTCTTTCTGCTAAGATGATTGATAAATATATTTTATACATAAGGTTAATAAGGCAACAGAAATAGGGATGGATAGTAGCCAAAAACAGAAGCTGCCCATAGATCAATAGTAAAAACTTCCTACGATTGACATTTTGTGCATTCTTTCAGCACTTCAAACTCTCACGCCAATTTCGTTCCTCAAATTATTGAGTGAAGAGTTGAGATTTACTAAGTACAAGTTGCTAGCCCAAACACCTATTTTTTCGCTTATCAGTAATTTCTGTTCTAAATTCAGGTTTGCATAGAGACATCGGACCGTATGACGCGACCTTGCTTGCTCTTCGGGGGCGCGCGAGTGAAAGTGTTGTTGATGATTCAACGCACATGCCTCTCTCTCGATAAACGTCAACCCAGTGAATATACGCGTACATCTTGCCATTTAGCATACAGTACATATATACACCATTTAGCATAAGTATTCATACAATAACATGACACGGAACTTTCATCAGTTTTCCTTGCGTGAATATCGAAAGTTTGTGGCGGATGTGACGGTAGCTGAACAAATGTAACTTTGCAGAGAACAATACTGGCATCATGGTGTTTAATTGTGCATGAGATTTTTCAGATTCTTCACAGAAACATTGAGTTTGTAGGATATCGTTTGCTTTACGCTTTTAAAAACAAGTTCATGGCTTGGCATTTCTTACGTGACCAATGTATTTAGATGAAAAAATTTAATATCATATGTGAAAGAAGATTTATCCTTAATATACAAGTCGGGTTAAATAAAAGCGTATAAATAAGTGCATCTCCTTTCTAAATAAACTTTAAGAACCTTTTACATTATATTATAGCTTCAAATATAATTGAATGGCCAATGAATCTTTTATTATCTCGTGTTAAAATAAAAATAGTGGTTACGAAAGAATGGAAAGTGCTGTACTAAATTATGTAACGCCGAGACCATTTCGCGTAGTGAATGTTACTTCAAAACGGCTTGGACTTTTATTTGAGAATAATTTGTCTACAAATTTTGTGGTCATTGATGTCATATTCATTAAATGAAGACTAAAAATATTTCACTTTGGAATTTCACAAAGGGTGAAGTTTTCATTAGTCAACTTTGTAGATCTGTAAATATTGGGCAAGTTGTCATAATTAAAATTCATAGTATTGAATTTGCACATATAAAGTATAAGTTAACTATATCCGGAAAACAAGGCTGATCATCATTTTGTTTAGTCTTTCTGACATTTAACATGCAAATGACAAACATGATATTGTTCGTTCCAAGGATCTGGCATACTAAAAAGTAGCCCCTTGTTCCATGGAAATCCAACCCTCATTTGAGAAAGATCAATTTAACTATAGTAAAATTAAGAGAAAGAAAAAAGAAGCCGAACGCGGTTTCTGATTTTCAAAATACAATAGGACAACTCTATCAGTCTTCCTTGGACAATGTAGAAATTCACTGCCGGAACGCCGTCCATTTTCAACCAACAGACCTGACTTCACGACTAATCTCTCAACAAAACCGAATCATAAAAGATCTATCAACTAATTCTGAACACTCTCTAATCGAGCGGAGATCACGCACGAATTACGTAACAGCGAACCATTTATCCGACATTAATCGTTCGAAGCGCACCACATCAGCCGAAACGTTACCCAACACACATCACTAACGACCAGACGTAACCTCAAAAACATCATATAACTTTCTCATAATCGCAAATGACTGTGTACTGCGTAATTTCAATAAATAGTCTAACTGGACCGTGTGGTGTGCGCCGAGAGAAAGTGATCAAGCCAATTCGTTGACCTCGCGGTGTTGCGTGCTAAGACAAAATCAGTTTTCTATCCACTCTCGCTCTCGGCTCCAGAGGTAGGTGTTGCCAGAGTCCGATGCAAAACTAATCGTACGGACTCGGATCCAGTTAAAAATTCGGAATATCCTTATCCGTCGATGACAACTTCTACATCAAAAGCTAATTAATCGTCATGGAAAGACAAATTTTAATTTTATAATTTCCTATTACCCAAAATTTGTTTCCGCGTTCACACATGTACTTTAAGAAACTTGATTTTAAACATAAACGAATATTTTAAATAATGTGACTTTATAAATATGCAACCATAATGAATTCAAGAACTTATAAGTATTTTATCATGACCATGATCGTCTTGTGATTTTCAATTCCTTGTTTATTTCGTCGTTAAGTGTCAAATAAATGTTACTTTAATTTCGTTTCTCTAGTAGATCATTCGATAAAATAAAACAAACTTATTCCGTTAGTTAATGGTGTTTATTCGTAAGGCTAATAATACAAAATAGTATAAACGTATTTCAATTTAAAATGAAGATAAAATAAATAATATTTTTACTATTATCATACTTTCTTATTGATGTAATGTTACTTCATTCAAATACAAAAATCATACTACCAAATTCTAAAATAAAAACCAAATAAAGTATCTTTTTTTTTATGGAACAACAAGACCCTTTAAATTTGAAAGTGGCCAAATACTCTTGATATTTGCAAGCTAATTCTCACTGTTGCAACATTCCACTTTCCATCTCCTTTCGATTTTATCGCAAACAAACATGGCTGTTTTGGATATGGATATGCTAGTAATAATTTGGCTGTATTTTTATAGGTGCTTTTTTTAAAAAGCATGACATTTTAATAAATTTGTTACTAGTAGGTAAGAACAAAAACAGACATAATTCTCCTAGGTTCGTCTATTGAGTTAGTATTTTATTTAGACGGCCTCTGTGGCTCAGCGGTACTACGCTTGTCTGTGACACCGGAGGTCCCGGGTTCGAATCCCGGTCAGGGCATGATGAGAAAATAACTTTTTCTGATTGTCCTGGGTCTTGGATGTTTATCTATATAAGTATTTATTATAAAATATAGTATCGTTGAGTTAGTATCTCGTAACACAAGTTTAGAACTTACTTCGAGGCTAACTCAATCAGTGTAATTTGTCCCGTATATATTTATTTATTATATTTATTACAGTCGTAAGCTTTTACCGTAGCTTAATGGTTGTCACAATACCAGATTTACATAAAAACACACTTACTTAATAAATAAAAATTTAACTCCTACAACGTTTAGACGGTATGGTAAGTCACCTTAAAATTAAAAAAATAAAGTAAAAAGTGGTGAAGTCTAAATCAATACTAATGAAAATTCTGAAAAGACCAATTCTCATTGACCCGTTAGCATACTAAAATTTAAATTGTAATTTGCATTTATAATTTCGACGCCCTTCGTTTACCTTAAGGGACACCTTGAAAAGATGAAAAGAAGTGAAAGATAAATTTATTTTTATGCTATGATAGGTACATAACATTATGGAAAGTAATTTATTCATATTAACGAAATAGTTCTAAAACCGTATTAAAAAATATAATTCTAGAGTACAAAATGTGATAGCACATTTTGTACCATAGAATTGTATTAAGACCTATACTATGAATCGATTTTCAACTTTACATTTGCATGGTCTGTAACTGATTTTGCTTCTATGCAATAGATATACATATTTTAAAAGCAAATAAATTTATGATAGACTTGATCATATGAAATTTCAAAACTCTCGAAACTCGAATGAAACTGGCTGTAATTTATCAATTTGACTCTTTGACCGACCAGAGTTATAATTTACAAATGAAAAGCAGAACACCAACAACCATATAACACACTTAGCTATAGTAAATAGAAATTGACCTAAAAACACCAGCGAATTGACACAAAAACAGCGTGACTAGTCGTCACAGATCTAAGAATCTATCCGAATCGAACGCGTGACAAACAACGTTTAGCGGACGTAACAGAGTGAGGAAACCACGCCGCTGCGTTTAGTGAAAGTGCAATCAAAATCGCATCAGTGCAGGCGCCGCATCTGACCGGAAACCTGTCTATGCATATTTTGGTTGCTTAGTGTGAATAGGTCGAAATTTGAATATAGTTTATTAGTTATCTACGACATGATTAACGATGACTTCGGTAGATTTATTGACTAAAGTTAAAATTCGGTAGAATGTGAATTTCGTTTAAAAATGAAAATAAGTTACATTATTAGAAACCCAAATTCCTTAATTGCATGCCGGAATTCAAATTTCTGACCTATAAAATTGCCGTTTATATAATAATTAAAGTTCTCTCATTTTACAAACAATCAATAAAAAATCGCAGCACAAACTTACTATGAACCAAACACCATAACACACATAAACTAGTTCCTATCAAAAATTTTGGTTATAAAGACTAGTATCGGGCAGAATGACCTGAACTGACTATTCCAGTGAGATGCTTAGATGAAAGAAACATTAAAAAAAAGAGATTACATTTTGCTAAAATATAAACACATAATATGTAACCATTTACACAGGTACAGTATTATTGTGCCGTTTAACAATGCCTACATATGATTGGTCAATTACGTTCAGTGTTTGATTATGCACACATTATAGCGCAAACACGTAATTTATTGTACAATCATAGCTTTATTGTACAATATATTTCTTATGCAATCGGTACTTTTGGCATGTAAACAGCTTAGACACGGACAAAAATATCATTAAAGTATTCATTTCTATTGGTACAGAATAGAATAGAATAGAATAGATTTATTTTCAAAATTGGATACAAGGTATCACTTATTGACGTCACACCACTTAAATCTAATAATAACTACTACCGCTTCCAAAGCGCATGTATAGAAGAAGCGGCGGAACAAACTACACTGCAGCATTTTCATCGGACGACAATGTACAAATATAGATCTCTTAAATCTAAATCATGGACGAATACACATTGTCTACATTAAAAAACATGAATGAATGTAGAACTAGTTATTTCAATACGAATTCGATATTTCGTCAAATAAATAAAGATAAAATAAAATATGTACACACTGTACAAATTACGAGTATGTCAACATCATGTCAAAAATGCACAAGCATTTAAGAGGCCATTATGTCAAGCTCGGGCCACACATGTTTATCCTACTATCCTACTACTATTATAAAGGCGAAAGTTTGTATGGATGTATGGATGTTTGTTACTCTTTCACGCAAAAACTACTGAACCGATTACCATGAAATTTGGTATGTAGGTAGCTGAAGACCCAGAATAACACATAGGCTACTTTTTATCCCAGAGTTCCCGCGGGATTGATAGGGTTTCCATGCGGACGAAGTCGCGGGCGGCCTCTAGTCATTAATATAATCCTCCGTGCTGTAATAGGCTTTCCTACAAAGCTCATCTTTAATGTACTTTTTGAATTTTCTATCATTCATTTCAAGAACACTTTTTGGTAATTTATTATAAAATCTTATACAATTAATTAGGAATGATTTCCCTACCTTAGCCAGCCGATGCGCTGGGATCGACAACTTGTAATTGTTCCGCAGTGATCTTCTAGTACATTCACCTACTTTTTTGAAAGCGTCTAAGTTTTTCCTAACGTGCATAATGTTATCGAAAATGTATTGTGAGGGCAATGTTAAAATATTAAGGGTTTTGAAAAAATCTCTAAGTGAATCTCTTTGTTTTAAGCCGTAGATGGCCCGAATTGCCCTTTTTTGTAGAATGAAAATAGTTTGTATGTCTGCTGCTGCTCCCCAAAGCAGCAGACCATAAGACATTAAACTATGAAAATAACTAAAATATACACAGTACAGACAGCACATTATGCGAATGAGACTATATCATGAAAGGCTAATCGAATGCATTTAGATGTAGAAAATTATTGCGCATGAGATTAAGACCATGTATCTTAATAATAATAGTTATATACAGAACAAAATACACAGATTGAGTTAGCCTCGAAATATGATTGAAACTCATATACACCGATCAAAGATTATATATTTTTATTATAAATACTTATGAGTATATAGATATATTAACATCCAAGACCCAGGGCAATCAGAAAAACTTTGTTTCTCAACATTCCCTGACCGAGATTCGCACCCGGGACCTACTGTATATATGTACGAGTATTCAGATTTTTTAATATTCATTCGGGTCAATGAAGGATAGCTCAAAATAGATCTATCAAAAAGTTCTATATTTATTATCCGCCTGCGCAATACGAAAAATCCGGTTAAGTCTCGTTCCAATAGGAAACTTCCAAAAAAAAATCTAAATCTTATCAAATTTCATCTTATTGACTCGGAAGTTTTTGAGATTTCGTGATCAAGGAATAAGCTTTTTTCGATTTTTATATAAACATATTTATGTAGATTTCTATCGGCTTTCATGTATGCGCCGGCGTCGCTTGCACGCGGAAAGCAATTACCTGCACATTCACCGGAAGTGTACTAGCTAATAGCCACAAAAGCGGTAAATGCAAATACGGCAATTTCATTTGCAGTTTCCACTGGGGATGAATGCACTGGCGTAATTAAGTGCACACGTTTGATGTCTACATCGCTGTTGGTACTTTATGGTACATTTATCTTAATGATTATATTAAATCTGTTTCAATTTTGAATAAATTTTGTTTGGAGGTTGTTTTATAACAAAGGAAAAAATTAATTTTATAGTAGAACAATTAACCAACTTAACTTCTTAACCGTATGAGGAAAATAAAAAGCATATAAATTCATAAATGGTATAAGTCCACTGGAATATTATGTTGTGTGTGTATGTGTTCATAGGCAACTTTAGATCAATGGAACATACCATAAATTCGCCTAAAAGAAGAATCGCAAGTTTATTAGCCTATCTCGTAGTCGCATTTTCTTCGTAGGCTTCAGTGTGTTTCATACACAATTCAGCCAATAAGAAAATTTCTCACGAGCTGGCAAAATCTCTCTCGTTTATGATTTCGTAGTCAGCAGAAGTTTCATACTTAGAAATATTTTAAGATACTGTGAAAGAAAAAATCTTTTCAAAGTATTTTAAATCATAGAATGGGATGAAAAGTGGAAATTGAATTATTTGCATTTAGTTTATTTCTAATAATTTGTACAATAATTTACTTACAATAATATATTAACTCTTAATTACTTATAATTTTTGTCCCCAATTTTAGCGAACCTTGTAAACTAAATTGTTTTTTAAACTATTACTTATATTGCTACAACATGAATACAAAATTTCATTTTATAACATTTCATTATTTCACGACATTTGTTAAATGTCTCACTAAAGATCAAACTGTACATACATTTTTAATATAAAACAAATGTGCAATAAATAGTATTTGATAAATAAACAACATTATTTCCGGTATCAAAGGCCAGAAGAAATTTCTCTAGAAATAAGTAGTGCCCTTGTACTGAATTTCTCCTTATTAAACGGTTTTATTTAGCTCACCCCGTTTGTTTTATTTATTTTAAGTTTTATTCTTATTTTCCTTGATGTACATAAATACATAAATGAAATAAATAAATAAAGGCCCCTCTTTCCACAATTTCCCAACACCACTGTAGCCCTTTATAATCTGAAATTGACGAGGTCGACAAAGAAATATAAGTAAATTATGCATTTTCCCGGCACGAGCCTTTTTACGACGCCATAAAGCACCTTGTCGGTGAAAGGAAAAAAAGAAAGACGCACGGTAAGTTAAAGTAACTTTAACGCTTAACGCTGTGGGGTTGACTATATAGGTACTATTGCTATAGGTTGGCAATAATTTATAACAACATCTGTAGTTGCTATCCTATAAAACGATTTATTAAAAATAGACGTATACGAAGAAGCTGCAAAATGTCCGAGAAGCATAACGATTGGTTTTATAGATTAAATTCTTTGTACCCTTCAACTTAATCTCAGTAATATCCACACCTATCTGGAGCGGAGCCCGGGGTGTCCTTTGATCATGGTCAGGTTGGGGTTGGATGGTGTCAAGTCTTAACACGAAGCGACTCCTGTATGACCTCCGCAAACATGGTTATTCATCCAGTTGCCGGGCAGATTTTCTCAAGATAGAATTCTATCATTAAACATCGTTTATAATCATGATCTATATTGAAATAGATAAATTTTGTAAAATAAAAGGGTGTAAAGTTAAGGTTATATGACATTTGATACAAACGTTTTGGTATTTGCCTCTTATTTAACTCCGCTCCGCCTTTACTTCTTCAGCCGAGGGTGTCAGTTCGACCGGACGAACGAAAGTTAAAGCTGCCCGGTCGCGCTCATTTGTATTCCAGGCGATAAATATACCGCTACATTGTTGTACACAGAACAGTGTCCAATAAAGCAAATATCCATTTTATCAATACTTGTACTTACTACGTCTATGCCTGAATCTCCGCCCGCGTAATAAGAAGCTTATTTATTTTCCATTTACGCGAGAATTTTGAAATATCCTCTTCTAAGACCATCCGTCCGTTCCCTGCATTTCTCAAGGAAGGAACGTACATGAAAAATAAAAATGCAGTGTACGTAAGCTGAAATTGTTTCAGTGTAGGAGAGTGGTAAGAAGAATATTATCATGTCTCGAAGTTCTCCACAAAAATGGAGCAAAAGGCAAAATGGGACACTGGCAAAAACTAGTAACAGTTATCATAATAAATTAAATTCTCGCATTACAGAGTTTTGACCAAATATCTGCAGTATTGGTACCTAAATGACAAAAAACAAAATGATGATGGAATGATACTTACTATAAATTCTTCCTTTCCGTTGTTCTGGATATTTTTACAATAATGACTTATGCATAAATGCGTTATAAAGTCAAGTATCAAATTATGCTAAACTATTTAACCTGGAAGTAGCATATCATCAAAACTTATTAAATATTGATTAATTTAAATAGGTAATCCTTATAACATTGTTTTTCATAAATAAATTAGCCTTCACGTATGTTAAAAATAAACTCAGTGGACATTCAGATAGAAAGCTGAAATGAAATGAAAAACAGGTACTGCGATGTTACTTAGTTGCAATAAATAATACTTCTTTAAATAGCGTAGGCATTCCGGGGTGTAGCTTTTTTCAAGGCCCTATCGACCTCGATTAAATATTTTTTTAGGTTCAAAACTTAAATATAATAAAAATACAAGCCATTAACGTGTTGAAAACATCCTATACACACAATATAATGGATTCGAGCTCGCAAACCAGAAATAACAGATATTAACAAAATAAAAACAGTATGGCGTTTCTTTGCCAACACTAACGCAGACGCTTACATTATATCCACAAAAATGACTTTCCAAAACAAACATTTGTCTGGTGAAAAAGGATGAGAGGTTGACCTTCAGACGCCTAAAAGGGCGCAGCGTCCTTGCACCTACGTCCTCCGCCCTTCGACCCGAATCCGTGTAGTATTTAATTAGTACTTTGTTGGATAACTGTAATGGTTTCGTTAAAGTACGTTTCCATTGAAGCGAAAACTTGGAAATCGATTCGAGAGCTGATGAAATTTCCATTTGTCATAATATCAATCACGATTTGCTGTTGAACAATAAACGCGCTAAAGAGAAAATTCACTTTAAATCCAATTTGATGGCGAGTTGTTACTTATGTTAATTTGAATATTTAATAGGAAACGGTGCCTGAAAAATCTATCACTTAGTTATTCAGATAGTAAAAATGACCAATAATACGGTAAGTATTGAAAATTCCCATGGAAACGAAGTCACGCATAGGATAGTTAAAGAAATAGATTTAGAATATAACATTTAACATTTTCCAGATATAAACGATAAAAAAATGAATAAATGTAAAAGAATAGAAATAATTTACCATCCACATAAAATCGGGCAGAACAAAAACGAACCAACAAGAAATCACCTAAAAGGATCTATAAAAAAAAAGCCATCATGACTGACAACAATCGATAGACACCAAAGCGACGTCATCGTGTCCTCGGACATCGATTACGTTTAGAAACCAATAAGCTCCAAGCTATCGGCAATGACAGCCCAACGGACGAAATAAGGGTACATCCGCGACCTCTAGACTTGTTCGCTGAAGGGCGGGGCGCCCTTGCACCGTTCAGGGCCAGGGCGCCAACAACGGGTGCACGCTCACAATGTTACGCCACGCTGTCTAGCCCTATATCAGTGTTGTCTGCATTTACGTCGGTCCTTTATTGAGGTAGGACCGATGCGCTTTTAGAAATTTGCCGAGTCAATATTTGATAAGGGTTTCTGTTACATTTCGTTTTTATTTTTTTGAAGCAGATTTATCTGAAGGTGAAAAAGTAACTAAAAGTGAAAAAGCTGAGTCACCGATTTAAACAATTAATCTCCAATTTATAAAATGCGCTTTTAAATATTTTGATGAAAATATGAAACCTTTATTATATAAATCAGGTCAGCCCTGATTTTTTTTCATACCATTTTATGTCAAGAATAAAGAGGGTCGAATGGACCAAAATATTGCGACGTGTGAAAACATTTCAGATAACTAATGCTAGTACACAACAAAGTTCTTATACCTATATTGTCTGAATTTGTGAGGACTTTTAATATTACGAACGTTAATATATGTAGCTGTAGTAACCACTCCGATGTACTCTGAAAAATATCTTTCTCCCGCACGTCTTTTACCTGTTTGGGGTAGGTTAGAACCGTTGTTGTGCTGCTAATTACCTTAGGCTATTTCAATCTTAATAAGACTAGATATTAATTCAGGTAAACGGTAAAAGTTCAAATACAAAAGTTACTTTTTCGGATAGTAATATCAATAGGAATTCTAGGTTCTTAAAGATGGAAAAAGTTCTTTCAATATTTGTGAGAAGAAATAATGTAAGTAGATTTTTTATTATTTAAATAGTTCTCTAAAAGCTTTGTTCCAGATTTGTTTAAACTTAAGAAATCAACAATAAACTTATTCAATATCAAATACCCGTCTTTTCAGCTGGCTCTCCATCGATTGCTCGCATTAGCAAACTTACCAAGATTTTAATAACCAAGTAAGCCCTTACTTGGACGTAACTAACTTACATTTTGCATGTGGACTTGGGATTCTTCTTATAGGCAATGGGCTCGTCGCAATCTGTCAATAATTAAATCTCAGTTCTATCAATAACTGAGCTGAACGTGTACTCGTGTGAACGTGTGTGTGAACTATGTCTACCTCGAAAGATAAATAGACGTGATTATATGGATATGAATTAAAAGCCAGCTATCTTGCCCCGTGTAAGAACTTTATTGCAACGTACATTTACGACCACTGTTCACTTTCTCTTCGTAATTTACCCGATAAGTACTAGGGTCGGTACTATATATTCGGTCGACAGAGACTTCATGTAATTAAATAATATACGATTATAAGAGATATGTAAAACAGTGATTAAGTATTTTTAACTAGTAAAGAAGATTGGTTACGCAAAAAGAGACTTCAAGGCATAATATTGGTAAAGAATGGACCAAAACATAGCTTACAGACCACAATCATTTTGAAAAAAGAACATTTTTTACCAAAGCCTATTGCATAATCTCCAACATAATAACTTTTGTTGGTTATGCCATCGCAGCTCATTGGACTAAAAGGTTCTACTCAAATAAATCATTTTACACACAGATTAATCAGTTTATTGTATCTTAGTAATAATTCCATTAGAAAGATTATATAATTTAATATATAATTTAAAGGTCATTCAAAGGTAGACTTTCACATAAATAAACACTTGACAGTTAATTAAGAAACAGTCTTATCAGATCTTGTTAACAGCAATGAAACAAATAAATTAGTTCTACCAACAGAACTGAGTAATTACAAGCACTTAAATTGACTTTAAGTTGTTTTCGTACTGAAATTATAGAAACAAAACAAAATAATATTTAGAAAGTCTTAACGAGAACTTAACCTGATCTTATTATATAATTGAAGTAGTATTCGTTTTAAAATAAAAATACAATAAGATTGCCGCGTTGAATTTGGATTGGATCAAATATTTTCACTTTCCGAAAGGGGTTAATCCACAGTAATATGATGATATAAATGTGAAAGTGTTTATTTGTCCGTCTTTTTCACCTAAAAACCACTGACCCCAATTTGACTTACGTATAGTGTGAAGTATGGAAAAGGATATAGGGTACTGTTCAAAAGGGCGGAGCCTCGGGCGAAAGCTAGTTATTATACATATTCGCCAATTTTTCTATTGATTTTGTTTGAGGAAACTAACCCATTATATATCCCTATCTAACTGGCGACTAGTTGGCGCCAGTATCTAACAATATTTATTGTTACAAACCAGATATAGATCAGTTTGTGGTTTTGAATTTAATGCGTAGTCGAGTCTGAATTCTGCGAGATTCATAGATTTAAAAGCTGAGATTTCTATGAAATCTATGCTGTGTATATCTTTGTCCCCCTTCAGACTGACACTTCGTTTTGGCTAGGCTGTTTTTATCTGTCTCAAGGAATGCTTTTTTCAGTTTCTTTGCACAAAACATAAACACAGAGGTAGAAAGCGATTACATCAAAGCACGTAAGTATCACACAAAAGAGTCACACTGGTTCTTTATACAAAAAAGGCGCCAAAAGATCCTCGAGTCCGAACAAAACAAGATACATTTCGCAACGGCTCTTGGAAGCGTGGTCTTGCGCAAATCGTGACGTCACCGCAGTTCCGGATTCACTTTCGCGTAAACTTTCACTCCACCCGTGCGACGAGCGCCGGCGCCGGTCGCGATCGACTCGTTTGTCGTGGCGCATCGATCACCATTATTGGCCAGTCATATTTGGATATTTTTTTTATACACAGATAACGTAAAATTTCACAATAAAGTGAGAAATGGATCAAGAATTCAAGACAAGCATAATTATAGCCCATAGATAGGAATGAATGCAATGGAAGAGTGCAGACTTTGGCTTAGCAGTGAGATTTGGATCATGAATCTAAAAAATATTACTTCATATTCATTCGTAATATTATCTTACCTGTGTAACAAATAAGTACCTATAACTAATGACTTGAGTAAAATAAGCAGATTAACATAACAATATCCATCCACATTCCGGGCAACTCTGGACAACAATTTAGTTAATTATAATAGCTCAAACGAGCCCATAAAGAGTCTCAAGGAAAACTACTGGCAGATGGCAAAAAAAAAACAGGTTGTAAAAAAAAAATATTGGGACATCACATTTAACCTTTGTAATATTTACCTACATGGCAACCGCGAAGTCAAATCGACGACCATTACGGAGCACGTGAATCGTTAAATTTGACTTTATCGTTAATTTATATTCTTTACGAGTATCTTATTCGCGTGAAAATTTCCCTTCTGCTTTATTAACGCAATACTCATGTATATTTTTATCACATATCTGTACGTTCGAATTTTAGTACCTGCCTACTTAAAAGTAACTTTCGCTTTCATTATTGGATATCGATGTAGTTTTATTAAAAAAGTATTTTATTTATTGAACCAAAGTAAAAACAAGGTTTCCATAGTAAAAACGTAAAAAAAAAATCTTTCCATCTTCATAAACTTATTCAAAACTTTTTGAGCTTCGAAACTTACTATTTACCAGGCAAACCAGTACAAAAGTCAAAGAGATCCAGATAAATTGGGTATGTTCTTTTTGATGTGACAAAAATCACACAGCTAAAAGACATACTGGTTAGGAGTCTGTATCATTATCATAAAAATGTTGGCGTCATTGTCGTCAGTACAACACAAACTTAAAAACCTTAAACCAATGAGGAAGCGCCTCCTTTCCTTATTTGGAGCATAAAGCAACGAATTAGCAAGGTCATCCTTGACTGGGCAGCTAATCCGGAACCTTGCGACACTATTAAGCCGCATAAAGGTCCAGATGAGATAAAAAGATTGTTATCACGTTAATACTACTTCTTGGTTTAAGCTGCTGCTGTATGGTCATTTATTTTTTGTTCATAGTTTTTTTTAACGGCATTCATGTTTGATTTAGTAATAGTAGTAGTAAGTAGTAGTAAGTAGTAGTAGTAGTAGTAAGTAGTAGTATGTAATAGTAGTGCAAAATATACATAATATTGAAAATAGTGCTTCACTTTTAGAAAATACAGCCTCTGGAAATGTTTATAAACTAATAGAACTAACTAGATTCGTATTTTGCTATAAAGAAAACTTTATTTCGAACATACAATTAGTTGCAGCGCTCGTGACTGTAATACCATACAATAAATTAGTACAGACATCGTGCAGTAAATTTATAACCGCAACAACAAAACAGGAATCAATACAATTAATTTTTAACTTCAGTATTACAGGCCATTTCCATAATAAATTTCTCCGATTGGCCGCTGTAACGGTTCAGACTACTAAAACAATTAATTACCGGGGCGACCGTCTTCCCACACTTTCCAACGCTATTGTGTTGGAGTGAGACAATTGCATCTCTTTTATTGTCATGCGGATTGCGCGAATCACGATGTTTTTGCTTTTGGATTTGTATTGGTGTTGAACTGTTGACTTTCATTTGTATTAGGCACGATTCGAAGGCACGCGTGAACCCTTTGTTGGGTCGCCGCGGGCGATGTCAGGTTTTGGCCGATCGGCGCCATTTTAAATTTACCATGACCGGAGACATTACCGAATGGAGAACTATAAGCATTATAATCATGAATTATGATTTTCACATTAAAAAGCTGCATTGTAATCGTATTTGAACTAAAATAGCCATTATGATATAACCTCTAAAAATAAAAAGAACAAACAAGTTAACAAAAAGTTTACTATAACAGATACAGAACAAATGAAGCAATATAGTATTTGTCAATTTAAATTACCTACCAAACCTGAGTAAAAAGATCTGTACCGTAGCGTAATAACCGCAGACCGCAATGAATTGTCAATATTAATTCATGAAAAAAAATAAGATCGTTTCGAGACTAAGCTTTTACTTTAGATAAAAATTAAGAATTAAACTTATAAAAAGCAAAATTTGCACTTAACTTGAGAACCATATTTCTTTTAAAAAAACACCTTACACCCTTATTAAGATACGCATTTATAAGTGTAACACGACAATTTGTACGCGTGACAGAAAAGTCTACTCTTGCTATTCTTAGTAAAAATATTCCATATTCAATTTAGACACTGCTATTTGTCGTAGACAAAAGTCCACGGGTCACGACGCCTTGAACGCTCAATTAGAGTAACCCGGTTTACAAAAGTCATGTTTATTGAAAATGGACCAGCAAAATCACTTTCACGAAAATTTCATCGGATACCAAATGAGGCCCTGGTGACCTTTTGTGATTGCTCCGAAATAATGTAATCGTGGATTGCATTGCGAAGATCTCGATTTTGATTAGAATCTATAAATTGAATTATGATTTATCTATGAGGCAACATTAAAAGACGTTAATAGTTTTTGGTCCGATGGGTTTAGGAGATATCCGTGCCACTTTGACTTAAATGGTGTACGGTTGAGACGAAAAAATAAAATTGTTTCCCATACTAAGGGCTCGTACACAAAACTGCAGTGCGACGCTATGCGAATTCGATAAGCTGATCAACCAATTTGCATGGAAGAATAAAAAAAATATGTTAATGTAATTTGTGTGAAATAAAGATAAAAAAAAATTATATTGCTATTTATTTGTACGAAAAGCTTCACAGTTTCAACGTCCTAAAATGCTGTGAAAGCCTTCCTTAACGGACCAATAATTCACCGTGTATAAAAAAAACCCACTTACCTTGCAAATTGTCCAGCATATACGTCAACAGCTTTGAGGTGCCGTTGCAGTCGTTGTAAATGGATAACATCTCCTTGCTCAGCGGGTTCCCTTGCAGCCCCAACATCTGAAGGTGGAACAGTTTCCCGAGCTCGTATGGCAACACTCGCAGGTAATTGTTGTGGAGGTGCAGCTCTCTGGAAGGGAATTGGAAGGTTAGTTTGGAAAGAACGTTTGTTAGGATCAGTTTGTCTTTGCAAAATATTAGACTTTATTGGCGTTCGGAGTCCGATCCTTGGTAGCCCGTTAAACGTATTGATTTTATTCTGTTTACAAATATATTAGAAATGTGGACAAGAGTAGAGTAGAGGTCGTCGTAGTCGAGTGGTCAAGTATAAGATTGAAGTAGGAGACATTTTAAGGTCCTTTTCATTACTTTAAATACGATCGATGCTCTAATGGTGAGAAAAACTGAAGAAACCTACGCAATTCAAGCAAATGAATTTGGACCCACGATCCAAGCAAGATTAGGGTCCTCTATCTAAAGGCTCCCAGTCACATAAGTGAGATGGTAGCCGCTCCGTGTACTACAGTTCTCGAAAGGAATCGGTTCTATCTAATAAGGTTCTATTGGTGTTTAGTCTGTTTGACTAATCACTAAAAGGATGATGATAAACCTTTGATCAAGTATATAATATATATAATAATATTTGAACTAAGAAATGGTGCATTGCACAATAAATATTGACTCGCTATATATTGTGAAAACTTTGAATTTGTTTTTAACTGAAAGTCAACGTCAACAAATGTCCTAGCAGCTGGTGTCGATAAGACTCTCCGACGATAATAATAAAAAGGCACAGTCACTCAACATATTAAAAAATAATGAATTTAAACTCCTCTCAACTTGAGCACCTTTTCTTAGTTTATGTAAGTTTATTTATTAATAAGTTTACACATATTAGTGGGTAAGGACATGTTTATTATTTGTATTTATGTTAGTATATTATTACTGCTAATAACACAGCGACTTGCCGCTTTGGTAAGTTACTTATCTATGTAGTTACTTTATTGTTTACCGGTCTGCTATTGCAAGTGATTTATTTCTCTAACTATATAATATTTCTTGTAACTGTGTAAATATCTGTGCAATAAAGATATTACAAACAAACAAACTCTCACAAAATCCAAATTTTACATAGAAACTTGTTGAAATGTGTTAAAATTCGCTAACGGTGTATAATCCTTGAAACCGCAAATCTGCCTATTGAAAGAACGAAAACCTTCTATTGTTATTCAATGACATGTTGATTTCTCACCTACAGTTTCCTACATACCTAGTTAAGTCATGGTCATGGCGAAGCCACGAAGAAAGAATGTGATACCTACAATAACATATTTTTTACTTATACATACTATAATTACGTCTTTTTTCCATACATGTTAGTCAGACCAACAGTCTGAAAGGCCACGTTCAGCCGCGTGACAAAACAATGGAATAGATATTTTTTTATTTTTAAAAATAAAATTCTAAAATATAAAGTGGAGTGCTAGATTCAACCTACTACTATTTGAATCTCAATACTATCATTAAACCTTGCAACAAACCAAATAAAAAAAGAAATACGAAACCTCAATGTGACAGATGTACTTTGATCATCTGAACATATAACCCTTTCTGCATTGATAATTCGCAATTGATTATTCGATGAAAACACGAAGGACCATAAATAGATATTTTCGGGTGAGAAATAGCTGCATTTTTATATTCATCTTTACAAGATGATTTCACATCTTAAGCAAACAAAATCGCCTCTAACATCAGCGTAGATTAGGTAGCACAACATAACAATATCTCGAAAATTTTGCTCGCGTCATGTTTACAAATAAACGCCAATTTACATAGTTATCATAACACGCGAGTTCAACGACCTTACATACCTAAACACTTCTTTTGTTTTTCAAATATTGTTCGTACGTTGATCGTATTTTGCGCACTACTTGCGAGTTGCGAATACATTGTTAAGATGGTATGCTTATGTACGTCTAACTTGCTTTAAGATACTATACATATAATTATTCCTTACGGTGTAGACATCAGGGTGGACAGAACCCGTAGTTTAAAAAAAGACCGAAAGGCCACGTTCAGCTATATGGCTAAATAATGGAACTGAGATATAAATAGCGACAGGTTGCGAACCCATCGCCTAAAAAAATCCCAAGTTATCAGCAATGGAAGCTAATTTTTGATGTATATTGAGGGATTATTGTCAACTGTTTTACGTACTAAAGAGTTTTCAGTCAATTTGACAAATCCAAATCTGAAGCATAGAGTGTGAAGAAACACAAAAAGCTTGGCGAGTAAAGCAGACACGTTGTCAAGGAGAAATTACTTTTTAAGAAATTTGAATTTCCTTTAGAAAACAGTGACCATACTCAAGCATTGTCCCTGTCTTTTTACACCAGTCATACAAATATCATCATTGCTTTTCAAAAATCATCCCACTTTCACACTTTTTAAAATGTTTAGAAACATTTTCATAATGTAAAAACAAAATAACTAAGGTAGTATAATATGCATTCATATAATAATATCTTTTACAATTTACTTATTGAACATATCCTCTTAAACATTTGCGACGCATTCGTGCACGTTCGATTTTAAATTTCCATTAAAAAGCTGCGTTTAAGGACGAATGTAGCATAAAATGTCACTTTATAAGCAATGACGTAGTTTATATGTTTACAGCATTTATGGTTAACAAACATTACGCATTAGTTGAAATTTAAATGTAAGAGTTACAAAAAAAATTAAGGTTTTAATCTATTAGTTTACATTTTGCTTAGTATAGAATTAATATTGCACCCCAGTACCGAAGCATAGAGATGGAGTGTTCAACCGGGAAGACGCAAAAAGAATAAGATATAATTTAAATGACTAAAAAATTATACACACAAAAATAATAGTTATTGAGTTAGTGAAAAAAACACCTTTTCGTGGAAACTGGGGACTTGGAGAAGACCTTTAGACTTTTAATTGTCGTAGTGAAGTGAGCCATTAAACTTCTTCAGAACACAACTTTACCATAGTCCCATATATAATACACACATCCACATCCCCTGATTACGAAATCCGCGTTCCAGAGTTACAAAAAAAAACAGCCTACCTTTTTAAATATTAGAATAGGTAAAGTACACATAGACTGATAAGCGATACATACAATAAAAAGAAATGCGTTGATTTAGGCTGATAAGTAAAAAAAAACACATTAGGGTCAACGTAAACAAACAGAATGGAGATAAAAATACACCGTCACGAACATTTAGAGACTATCTTTCTTATCGTGCCCATGTGGTTCGGAGGCAGAGTGGAATGGAACCACTTTAATTTTATTCTGTGGTTGTCATAAAAGTACTAAGCATTGCATCAAATATGAGATTCTGAGACGGTCTTGCTTTACGAACAACTACAAAAATTGCCCTTAAAACCAATGCTATTGAGAATAAATCGGGAATACGCTTTAGATTATAGTGAGATGTGTGGGCGATAAATTATCTGGTATTGTTCAAGGTACACACGGCTCAAGGGATATCTCGGTCCATTTAACCAGTCAAGGCGAGGTAGCACAAACTCCTGAGTCCCACCGTACATCAGCAAAATTTTCTGTGCAAGTTTAGTTCAAGAATCCGATCAGCTTTTTAAATAAATTTAAAGCGAATCAAATAAATACGTGACAAATCACAAAGACAGGGTTCGAAACTTCTGTTATAGAATAATTTTAATAATATATCTATACTAATATTATGAAGCTGAAGAGTTTCTTTGTTTGTCTGAAATTCTTTTTGTAATGAATAGACCATTTATCGAGGAGGGCTTTAGGCTATATAACATCACACTGCAACTATTAGGAGCGAAGAAATAATAGAGAATGTGAATAAAATCGGGGAAAATTATTTATCCTTGAGGGCTTCAATGATGCCCAAAACAATTATTCCACGCCGACGACGTCGCGGGCACAGCTAGTCTATACTATTATAAAGCTGATGTTTGTTTGTTTTAACGCGCTAATCTCAGAAACTACTGGTTCGAATTTAAAAATTATTTTTTGTTGAATAGACCATTTATTGAGGATGGCTTTATACATTTTATACATTGGCCGAAATGAAAACGTTCTCATATGACTTGAAATTTATTTCGAAATGTGTGTCCCAACTGATAATTTCATCAAATTCTGAAAAGTCGACGAGTTATAATGACAACAACGGTATCACTCACACATGAGACATAGTGTTGTGACATTCATTGTGCAAATAAAATTTCAGCTTTCTAGCTATTACAGTTTACGAGATACAGCCTGTTGACAGACGGACGGACATGCAGGAAGACAGTGGAGGCTTAGTAATAGGGTCCCGTTTTTACCGTTTAGGTACGGAACCCTAAAAACCAAGCACAATATAACATTCAACTGAGGGACGATGATTTGCAAATAAAAGTATTCAATGTTTGGAGATAGCAGCGAGGACACGTGGTTATAATAATCTACATTTATTTATACTTCGAATACAAAAGATAAGATACCATACTACAATCTTAACCTTATGTTTATGAACAAGATAAGATACGTATTTAACTAAAGTATTGTTAAGGAACTAACTGTAATGTTGTAGACAAAAATAAAGTTCATTTTTATTTTTTCATTATTTCTTTATTTAATATGTGGAAAGACCCTGTTCTGCCCGCCCAGCTACGGCAGACCGGACCGTGATGTAGGACTCGAACTCGCCAAAACCACACGGTGCCAACGCAAACCATATTTGTATCGGGAGTGTGGAGCGAGATCAGTACACAGGTAGGGTGACCAGTTCAGACCTTTTCATCATCCCACTTGCGGAAGGCGCATTTGGCACGCTATCAACCCGATGGCCGTTTCGCCGACCAGCGGAATCCTACGTCTACCACCCGACCGGTCCGCAACATGAAAAGATCCTGACTTATCATTGGCTTAACCAAAGCTACTGAACTGATTCTGCTGTAATATACAATGCATTTATCCATATATGTATATGATATCACGTCTTTATCCCTTACTAGACAGGGGAAGACAGAGCCAACAGTACCGAAAAGAAAGCTTATTAGCATCACACAAATGTAACTTACACTAAAGTACTTAGTTAAAGTAAAACAGTTACAAATACAATAGTACAAACAGTTGCCTAAATTGTAATACTAATATGACGTCCACTCGGCTGGTGTCGAGGCATTTCGCTCGTGTTCGGGGAACACCGGTCAACCATGAAGTAGGTACCACTAAATAAGTAGATAGAGAGCCAAATATCAATACTCGAAAACCACTTTTAGTTGGATAACTGAATGGTGGAACTGAGATTCAGTTACTCGGATAAATACAGGTCGCGGGATTCTTTTAGGCTGTGGGCTAGACCTAGCCTTTTTAAAATATTGAGTAGATCGAGAAGCACCTGGTATACTATATTCTTTTGTTTCCAGAAGACAAGCATAAGAGCAGCTAGAGAATATTGGTTAGAAAGAAAAAAAAGCAGAATAGCCCATGGATAATTCTGGCCCAGTAACTATCGCTGTTTCGCTTGTTATTATAACGCAAAACGGGACAGCGTTAGTTATTTCGCGAGCGAGATAAAAACGGTGTCGCGCGTGCTATGCTATGGAGGCGGATGTTTTATCGTAAAATTTTATTCGAAGATGAAGTACGATGCTAGAGCGAAGATACAATAAAGCATTCACATTTACTGTATAAGGGTGCCCTATCTCCGCTGGCAAGGAACACAGCTTACTGTTCGAGAGGTCTAAAGTGTAAAGGTTGAACAACTAGCTGTTATCAGGGAAAATATGTGCATTATGAGAGACTGGTGGTCACCCGCGGCTTCGCCCGCAGAAGTATAAAAATATTACTGTGATTTTGTGAACAACCTCCCGATGTAAAACGTATAAAAGCTACATTAGCGCCATCTTTTTTAAAATATTCAATAGCGTCACATAGGTATTGTCAAATAGCGCCATCTACTGATGAATAGCTTTCTAGTAATTTAACGAGGTTTCTCATAAAAATAAGATAATTTACCGATCTTATGGGTAACTAGCATTTACCCGCAACTTCATCCGCGTGAATTTAGCACCACCTACAAAAGAATACAGATTTGTCGCAAATCTCACGGAAAGTATAGTTTTTACCGGGATGAAAGGTACCCTATGTCTTTTTAGTGATTCTTAATCTAAATATAAAACGTCCCCAAGGGATTTATATTTAAAAAGATATACATATAGTCACGTCTATTGTCTTGTAAACACCGAAAGGCCACGTTCATCTGTATGGCTTTAAGATGAAACTTAGATTCAAATACTGACAGGTCGCTAGCCTATCGCCTACGAAAAGAATCCTAAGTTTATTGGTCTATCCCTTAGTCGCCTTTTACGATATCCATGGGGAAAAGATAGAGTGGTCCCATTCTTTAGTGCCGGGAATCACACGGTTAAAATTCATATTAGCATGTTTAATAATGACAAGAGAGAAAAATCTACACACTACACGAAGCGTTCACCTCAACTGTATAAGATCCCCTAGTTCGGCGGGCAGCGAGCGCAGCTTATTGTTCGAGATGTCCAGGGTATGAAGGTTGACCAACTGGCTGATGTCGGGCGGCATCCGCTGCAGGGAGTTGTCGTTCAGGTACAGCGCTGTCAGGTGCGTCAGTTGGAACAGTTGGGGCGCCAGTGCGCGCACACCTCCTGTTACCTGGAATGAGAATATTCCGAGTTTATGATAATGATAAGAGAAAATTCATGGACAAAAGGGAAAAGTTGGTTCAGAGAGTTGCATATGTACATACATACATATGGTCACGTCTATATCCCTTGCGGGGTAGACAGAGCCAGCAGTCTCGAAAAGACTGATAGGCCACGTTCAGCTGTTTGGATTAATGATAGAATTGAGATTCTAGTAATAGGTTGCTAGTCCATCGCCTAAAAGAAGAATTCCAAGTTTTAAACCTATCCCTTAGTCACCTTTTACGACATCCATGGGAACGAGGAGTGGTCCTATTCTTTTTTATAACGTGCCGGGAACCACACGGCATTGATAATGGTAAGAGAAAATTCATGGACAAAAGGGAAAAGTTGTTTCAGAGAGTTTGTAATCAAAACCAACCAAAATTTGCCTCAAATCAGTATTAATTAGGTAGACATTAACAAAAACGAAGCTAAAGAATCTAATCAGAAACAATAAAACCGTTTTAAAGAAAAATTGGCATATGGTGCCGTGTGGTTCCCGGCATTTTAGAATCGAACTACTCCATCTCTTGCCATGCCATGCCATGAAAGGAAAGAGATCAACTTGTCGTCTTTCTTCTGGTCTTTGGTGAGCTTGTGAACAAAAGTGTGTGTGAAAAAAAAATTTCGAATTGGTTCAATAGCTAATATACCTATAAAACCAATTAGAAATAAAAATTGACATACATATGGTCACGTCTATATCCCTTGCGGGGTAGACAGAGCCATCAGTCTTGAAAACACTGAATGGCCACGTTCAGCTATTTGGCTTAATGATAGAATTGAGATTCAAATAGTGACAGGTTGCTAGCCCATCGCCTAAAAAAGAATCCCAAGTTTGTAAGCCTATCCCTTAGTCGCCTTTTACGACATCCATGGAAAAGAGATGGAGTGGTCCTATTCTTTTTTGTATTGGTGCCGGAAACCACACGGCAAAAGAAATTTAGTATATAAATTTATTGTTAAATCTTAGATGTTAAATCGATAGGCATGCCACTAACACAAATAACCTGACCCCAATGTGCCAGGGTTTTCTAGTTGCCCAAATGTGTAAAATTATATAACTACTAGGTACTTAACTTACCTAATGTACGTCTTTATATGGATACTTATGTTTTTTTTTATAAAATAGTCGATAGACGCATCTTATTGGATTTAGTAAGTTAGAGCCAGAGTGAGACAACTAGTTATTACTATTTGACTTCTTTTTTCAAACAAAAGGGTTTCCAATTCATTGTAGTGTGTAAATATTTAATCTGGGTGAATTTTAAACACACAAATTATGCGTTGATTTGTGCATTTTTATTCAAATTATGTATCAGTTTGACCGCTAAAACGGGCAAGTTATTCATGAAACCTGATCTATAAATCGTATGCAACCATTTACGGGTCATTCACACGATATTTTGGTCTCAATACGTTTGTTTGATAAATAAACATTTGGCAGCAAAACGTTATTTAGTGTTTTGATAACTCGATGAGTGATTTGATCCAACAACAGCTTATATATAGTGCTTAATTACTTTTACCAGTTCAAACCGGAATTAGAATGAAAACAAAAGATCATGCCGGGGTTCCGATTCTATGGGAATTTTCGAAATAATTAATCGGTAAATAAACACAGAACTTTGTGTTAGTAATTGTGTTCTAACTGACAAATAAGTAATAAGCTTAACAACTAACAGTAGTTTGAGCCCCAAGCAAGTTTCGTAAAATTGTAACAAATTGATTGAAGGAGATGGAGTGGTCCTTTTCTTTTTTCTATTAGTGCCGGGAACCACACGGCACTTATAATAACGTATAAGCTTAACAACTAGCACTAGTTTGAGCCCCAAGCAAGTTTCGTAAAATTGTAACAAATTGATTGAAAGAGATTGAGTGGTCCTATTCTTTTTTCTCTAGGTGCCGGGAACCACACGGCAATTATGTATAAAATTTAATTCATAAAATTACTAAACACTAGCAGTAGTTCGATAGGCTTGTAACAATAACAAGGTTTAAGAAAATAATAATATCCACCTGTTCAAGGATTATTATTTCTACAAAGAAGTCATATCAAAGTGGAATTACATTAATAAAACACGTGTTTTCCTCAGAATTATTAAGGACACACGCATGAAATGCCACGTAAGGTCAAGCCTGATAATAAGACTAGAAAAACTTCGTACTGTGACTACCTGTTGTTATCATTTTGTACGTGACTGTTCTGATTAACTATTTGTAGGAAGTATAGTCTTAAAGTTAGTTATTCACTACAGAAGACAAAAGGAGAAAAGAGAGATATAATCAGTTTAAAAGTACTATATTGTTGGACATAAAATAAAAATATTTGATAAAAAAAATATAATCTCTGACATTTTTTCCTAACCAATCAAACCGTTGCTATGACGTACATAAATAGGTTGTCTACACTATTTACTTTTTTTTTTTGCCTGTCAGTAATATAATATGAGACTAATATAAGCATGTTTCTCTTTTCGTCTATGATTCAATGAAAACAACAATAATTTTAATTTAGGATAATTTTAATAAAAGTTTTTTTAAGTTTTTTAAAGTTAAATTTAGAACCAGGAGACTTGTTTTTTTTTAAATGTACCTTATTCATAATTTAACACATGGCGCATCAAACCTAGGACTCCAAATATCATAGATGGATAATTTAACTATTTCTTCGATAACCTCCATGGCATAGCATTATGGAGATCCTTGAATTTATAAAAAAGAACTGGAAGTTCAATGCGCTAGCGCGAGCTGTTATGTATGTTTGAATTGTTTCTTCAGATAATTAAATGTTATATTTATTTTGTCTTTATATGTGACGAATTCACGGCACAAGCAAGATCTTCATAAAGGCGATTTTTTATTAACAACGATACCAAACAGGTAAAGTTAAAAACCTATTAAAGTTATAGGGGTACAGTGTCTGGGGTACCCCACAGATATTATAGGTACAGATAGGCAATAATAACTCTCATTCTTATTATATTAACTATGGGCACTGACTAGAGCTGCAAAGACAGAGTTTTTCTACATTTTAACAGTTAATTAAATAACTCTACTCAAAGGTAATACTTTATAAATTAATTTATTTTACTTTTCATTTATTTTTCAGAAAAAGTTCTTTCAGTCACTCAAACGGCTTGCACCCGTCCACTTCTTTTTCTACTCAACAAGCATTGTTCACACAATCACAAGGTGATTACGTTCGTTTAATTCTCCCACGACACGTAGAATTACTAACTATCAAAGTTACTACGCGTTTTAATCCTACTTTATCCTCGCTACAAAGGCCATGTTGCAACTAAACGTGCATGATTAAAATTTTAACGGTAATTTTCTGCCGGCTTTATCATGTGTGAAACTGGCCTTAAATTTGACGAATATTTTATGTTCTGTATGTCAAGAGGCATATACTTAATCATATCCTTGTTTAATTTTCACTTTAAATTGTACATATTCGCTTAATTACAAGCAATGGTTGACGTATTATCAGTGCCATTTTGGCCAAGGAGATTTTTTTATATCTATGCTGGCTGTTAAGATTTAGGAGTATTGTTACAATTTATTAAGCATATAGTTTAGGAAGTTAGATTGTAAATCGTAAAACAGGGGGTAGCAGATTAAATAACCTATTGTTTAAAGTTTTATATTTTGGTCATTTTTAGTTTTATTAAATAATGTTCTCAATATTCATAAAGTATTCAACAAAAAAGACAGTGAAAAAACAACTTGGTTGGATGGCTTATGTGCTTTTCATCAATCTCACATCACTACAGGGTCAAACTAAGAAAGTTATGACTCTAAGACACCCCCGCATTACCGGAACGTTAGAAAAATAAATTCCTTCCAATTAGAAAGCCTGAAGCAGCAAAAAATTATTACCTCAAGCGTGGTCCAGCCACCACGCCGCCCAGACGCCCGCTCCGCCTCCGACATGATGTGGTACGTGCGCCCACTAGCGCCCTCATGCTTGTCTTTATTGCGAGACATACTGTCACCTGAAATGTTTAGCTCCTATTAAACATAACACCGTATATTGTATCCATTCTTACGAGCATCTTTAGTGTCAGTTTCTACAAGAATAGTTAGAACAGTATGATCATAAGTAGTCCAGTTACAGTAGAAAAATTTGGTTTAGTATTTATTTTACTAGCTACCTACCCTCTGGTTAAAATGTGGCTAAGTGGTAGACCTTTTGAATTTTACACTGAACGCATATTCATAGGATGCTGCTAGGGTTGCCAGGTGATACCTAATGGCCAGACAGACCTGTGAGTATGGCCTTACATTTCAGTAATAAAGCAGCCAAACAACCTGAACTGTTAAAAATTTTAAGTTCATGCCATCTTTAACAGATGTAAACTGAGGGATTGACTAGACTGTAAACTATTAGCGCTCTTAAATATAACAAGCCTAACAAAAACAGGACAGCCAATGTTGGGGATATGCCTGGCTCCATCCGAAAGCCTGGCAAACCTAACTGCCATGCTTGGTCTAAAAGGAGGCCAAATGATATTTTTCATCATTTTGCTTGAGCAGCAGTACCTACATTTGCTTTTTCATTTATATGAACTTTAATTTTTCTATAAATCTGATTTGTTAAGTATCAAAGTCACCAAAATTTAACAATGCAAAATTGTATATGTAAGTAGGTCAATTTCTAATCTATCTATGTCACTTGTATCATTTCATTTTGGCTGGTTGTGGTGTTTTATTACAATTTATTAACTTTGTCAAAAAAGTTTTAGAAAAGTAGGTTGGGTAAAGTCAGGAAAAAAATGTATGTAGCAATAGTGTGTCAATGGTCTTGGTTGAATAATTTTTTGTTTGAAAATCTGTAACATAGTAATTGAACACAAACATATCCAAATTATGCTACTGACACAATCAAAACACTATTGGCAATTTTATTTTTTAAACACATGACCTCCAAATATCTCAGTCAAGTAGGTATGTAGGTTTCAGCACACATCTATATTCAAACAGTAGCATTATATTTAAATTTAATTTTTGATGTTTTTAGTAAATACTTTTACAGAGTGTGCATTAATTTACTATACAAATTACAAAAAATATATAGCAACATTTCATAATGATGATATGCTAAGAAACTAAAGATGATAGTAACTGCCCTAAAAAGAGCAATAGGAACCAAGTTGATCAATTAAATAATAAATAGAGAATGAGAACTAACATGTTTTTACTACTATATGTTGGTAAATTAACAGAAAGACCATGGCATGGTAAATAAGATGATAATTTTACTTTTATATGTAAACATTGACAATGATTGTTATTGAAAACTACCCCTATATGGTAATATAGTTTTACGTTAGGTGTTATTCGATTCAAAGTTAATAATTGTACCTTAATAGCACCGCGAGGGGTCATTAGGCGTGTTAAAAAGACTATGTTCGATAATCTATTATCTTCTTTTGAAAAATAAGCCCAACAGGACAGTTCCATAACCTCCGACGTTCAGGAGGTAAACCTAAGGAATTAGGTAAATTAAGCATTACAACAACCTTTTGACGGGCAAAGAGTGCTTATTTTACAGAAAAACTACGGATTTAATTCATTATTTTAGTGATTGTTAGCCAAATGCGTAGCATCTTTGTGTACAGCTGACATCAAAAGATGGGTCGACTCGACGCCTTGGTCCAAGCGCCAAATCATAGGTAACGCTTGTAAAGGTTATTCACTAAAAATAAATATTAATTATTAAAATGAATACCTTCATCTACTCCTTAAAACCTTTTACTTCAATTAGGATTATAGTAACGGGGAATAAATCACTGTAAACACACAATATCACAAACTTGACAAACACCACATCAAACGTCCATTTACCGACTGCAGCGACAGTCGACATTAGCGGCGAATTCTAGAACTTTTTCTTGAGTTGTGGCGACCATAGATAAAAATGAAAATCTCTGTTTGGTATCGGTCGGTACATCAAACGCTTTGTCCTCCTTTATTAAAATTTGTATATCAAGAAATGAATTACATACGAGTATGCACATATATTTAATATTGTCTTATAACATACATACATACCATCACGCCTCTTTCACATTGGGATAGGCAGAGACTTTGAATTTCCACTTGCTACGATCATTACAGACCATTGAACCAAAGTCCATTTCAATTCTTGTTTGGTGGCCGTATCTGTTAGTGAGATAGATATTAAACAGTCAGCCCGTCATTTCCTCATGTACCTACTGTTTTTAAATCTGGTCATTTCAGAGAAAAAAACAGAACGAAAATCAGGCAATTGATACCTACGGACATTTACATAGTAACTTAATGTCACTTAATGTGGAATTACATTTTATATTATGTTATGCACACAATTTTAACAATCGTAATGATATAATATTCATAATACGAATTGTGGGTTAATAAACTACTATTTAAACCATATTTATGAAATTCCATTCCAGCGATAATGAACCAATATACTAAATCCTTACATACTTCACTCACACCTTGTCTTTGTTTTCAAGATGACCTTTTGAACCATTGCGAGTATAAAATGCAAATGCATTTTATGTATTTTGCATATAATAAAAACTTCCTTCATACTTATAAATAAATTCAGTAACACATCAGTAAGTACTTTGTTTGAGTACCTACTACTTGAATGAAATGAAATACATAAAATTAAATTGCAAATAAGGCAGTTATTTATATTTTCAGCAGTATTCTGCTATACTTTGATACTCGTAGTGCCATCTTATATCGGAGGTAATTCTTTAATAAAGTAGAAAATGGTGGAAGTTAGCAAATTTATGGTTGAGAGATCTAAAGTGGGTTGTTTAAAATGCTCAGAACTTTTACATCCATGGACTGAAAGCTGTGTCACTGCTGGAGCTGATTTATTATTATCCTGTTTAAAAGGAAGTTTCATATTTTTTACACCGATATACATGGTACGTGTAACTTTAAACTTCTTAATATTCCACCCTATGGACTTTTTTTTTATATTCAAAGGGTTTGTTAGGTATTTACCTAAATTCAAAAATTCGTATTTTATTATAACCGCATACTTAGCTAGAAGAAGGTTTAAAGCGATTTAATGTACCTTTAATAATATATGACTGAAGTGATAATTATAAATTTAATATCAAATCGTTAATTATGTATTTTAATAGTGGGCCCAACCAAACCAACTTACAGACATGTAATCATTTCTTTCTGGTGAAAAGAGGACATCTTTCATTTTTTAAGTTGGTTGAAATTTTGTCTCAGTGACATTAGTATTAAGGGAAATCAATTGACAATCTAATTAAAAAAAGAACTATTATCTCTTTGGTGAAAAGGTAATCATTGTCATTTCTTTAAAATGTCACTGTCATATATGGAACATCTTGTTTTGTTTGTGTTTTGGGCATTTGGGGTACCTATTACCTACCTATTTACTTCTCAATTGGTTTTCTTGAATGGAAATAAATATATATTTCCTTGAAAAAGAACAATGTTGTGATATTACTGTATGAACTAGTGCATTGTCAAATTCATAGGAAGAAGATAAACCCAATTATTACGCCTTTTCCCGGAGGGTTATGTGGACACCTCCAATTTTCACAAGCTTTGAACCTACAGCTATTAGAATATCTAATGGCCAATAAGAATCTGCAATAGGAGTTTAAGACAAAGATTCAGAGATCTAGTTAATTTTATTAGTGAAAAGTTTTATATACAAAGTTTTGCATTTTTACTGAGACAATGGTAGAGGCAAGTAAACTTTGGTTTGAGAAAGCGTGCAGCACTCGTTCATGTCGGGAGATCATCCACCCGTGGACCACTAGTTGCACTGATGCAACTGCGACCATGTTGATGAGTTGCATTAAAGGCAGCTACAAATTTTATGCTATGGTTTATCTTGTAAGTAATATTCATGGAGTTCAAAATTGGTATTATTTTCATAAAACAATGTCAATAAACTATGCTTCATACTGCTTAAATTGTAGTAGCCCAATGGTTTTTTTTTTAAATCACCTGTGGCAAGAAAGCTGACTTTTATCTTGCACATAGACTAGCATTGCTATTTATCACTGGAATTTAAACTGTTAAGTACAGCAAATGATCTTATATGCAGTTTTCAAGGATTATGAGTATTTCTTAAAAATCATTTTATTAACATTATCGTCAAAGATATGTACTTAAATCCTTCAGATAATGGTAGCAATTCTGATGATGCGTAAGTCTTAAGAGAATTCTGCCTGTATTGTGTTTGTCAATTTTCAGATTCAGATTCTGATGCGAGGCAAGAAGCTGGGCAAAAAGGAGATGATAGAACAGTTCAAGTTGTATCTGAAGTCTGGCATCTTTGGTCTTACAGTTGGAAGTTCTTTTGTTACTTTGAATTGTTTATTTAGGTAAATGTTTATTATGTTTAAGACAACAACTAAACTGTTATATAAGTTTTGTTATTACGAAACACTAAAAACAAGCTATATGTACTTAACTTTATTAATTTTGTAAAGGTTAATATGGACTTAAACCTTACAACATACTAACAAATAATATTTTTTTACAGAAGAAAAGGGATGAATGGAGAAAGCCCAACTTAACTTCATTGAAAACAGTTAGCTCTTAAATTTAAGTAGTAGAAAAGATGTGGACCTCAGCTCTTTATGCCCCATTAAAAATAAAAGACATATTAAAATACACATTTGTTTTTTTACAGGAAACTGTTCTTTAGTCAATTCACATACTACTCTACAGTACTGCTTCCATGCACATTAAGTGGGCTTGCGGTCTATTGGGAACCACCATACAGACGGATACTTGTCGTGAACTTGTTTGTCAATCTGGTACGAGTAATTCTAATTTCTTTCTTACATATAAAATTCTCGTTTCACAATGTTTGTTCCCGTAATCCTCCAAAATGGCTTGACAGATTCTCATGAAATTTTGTGAGCATATTGAGTAGGTTTGAGAATTGGTCTGATATCGAAAAATGACATTAATTTTTGAATCAACTGAATTTATTTTTCAGGTCTTCGAATATTGGATGCGCACATTAGAAATGAAAGGATGGCTGCGGCGGTCTCCAGGCAAAGAGACACTCATATTTATGTTTGGGAGTGCTATCTTCTTTTATCTTATGCGACGTGACAGGGAGAGCAATAGTCGGACGCCTATTTTTTGGTCAGTATTTTATTAAAAAACACAAAACAGAATATGGATGTTAATTGTATGTAAGTTTATTAAATGTTATTAACTTATGTTAATTTGTTTATTAAAGTGTATACATTGGTATGTGATCTGGCTCGAAGGTCGAAGTTTTAATGTAGAGAGAGGATAGGCGGAGATTAACATTTTGTTTTGTTAACAAATTAAAATTTTGTTTGTAAAATATTCCCATATTGACAATAGGTTTTTCAACCCGCCTCGTGTGTCAAAAGAAACCGGCGAACCAGTAAAGGGGTTTGAGGGCAGAAGTCCAGCTTGCCCACACAAAGGGCCCTGCATGAATTACATTTTAAAGGTACGTGTAATATTTTAAGAGGATTTAAAAGCTTGCTCTTTTATGTAGAGCAACTTACATTTTTATTGACTAAATTAACCTTTTTCTAACCCAACACGAGTACATACATATAATCATCACGTCTATATCCTTTGCGGGGTAGACAGAGTCAACGGTCTTGAAAAAACTGAAAGGCCATTTTCAGCTGTTTCTCTTTTTAACAGAATTGAGATTCAAACAGTGACAGGTTGCTAGTCCTTCGCTCAAAAGAAGAATCCCAAGTTTATAAGCCTACCCCTTAATTTTCTTTTTCAGGGCACGGCTCAGCTGTTCGGCGTTGGGTGCGCAATGACGATGCTCCGCACATTAATACCGAAGCTACTGACGCCTGCCAAAGCGTTTAAGTCCTTGAGACTGTCACATTTGAAACTGGGCCTGTTCTTCGGTGGTTATATTGGCATTTACAGGGTGAGTTTTATTTATTTATTTAATTATACTTCATTGCACAAATTACAAATGTATAGCAAAATTAGCGGACTTAACGCTAGAAGCATTATTTACCAATCAACCGTTGGGTCTGACAGAGAATACTGTTTACTGTTTTTGAATTCTGATATTTATACCTACACAAAATATAAAATAAAATCGAATTATAATATACATATGTACATAAAAAAATACAATAGATGAACAATACATGTACATAAATAAATAGTTGCAGCGATTACCGAAATGAGTGAAAAGGCTTATTGTTTTCTTGTAATTAACATATTATATTGAAGTGTTTACAATATAAGTACTGTAATTTGATCCCACTTATTGAGTGTCTATAGTTCAAGATTGTGTTGATTGGTTTTTGACACTTTATTACCGTGAATGTAAACAGCGTATTGCTCTATAGCAATAAATTCGTTGAGTTGCGACCTTTTTGTATTGCTGCAACTCACACCCTAATTAATTTGTATTCTATATAAAATTGTAAATTGCGTGTAGCAAATCAAATAAATGAATTATCTATCTATATACATACATACATACATAAAATCACGCCTCTTTCCCGGAGGGGTAGGCAGAGACTACCTCTTTCCACTTGCCACGATCTCTGCATATTTCCTTCGCTTCATCCGCATTCATAACTCTCTTCATGCAAGCTCGGCGGTTTCGGGTACTTTTGACCTGACCCTTTATGTTATCTATTTGTTTAAACTATCTTTATATATATATGTTTCAAATAGAACAGACATAGACAGAAAAAATATTTTATTTTTATTTTACAGTTGGTGGTATGCCTTCTATGTCGGTCTAGCGGGCGAGACAGCGCGCTGTACGCGTTGCCCGCGGGTTTCCTCGCCGGCGCGGCGTTCAGGGCTTCGCCTTCCACGCCCATAGCGTTGGCGCCTTGGACGTCAACACTTCAGGTTGGTTAAACTATAGAGTAATTCCACTAAATTAATATTACATACATACATAATACATACATAAAATAGCGCCTTTTTTCCGGAGGGGTAGGCAGAGACTACATACATACACACACACATACATACGGTCACGTCTATATCCCTTCCGGGGTAGACATAGCCAACAGTCCTGAATGGCCACGTTCAGCTATTTGGCTTAATGATAGAATTGAGATTCAAATAGTGACAGGTTTATAAGCCTATCCCTTAGTCGCCTTTTACAACATCCATTAGAAAGAGATTGAGTGATCGTATTCATTTTTCTATTGGTGCCGGGAACCACACGGCACTCTATCTAGGTACTCGTATCTTATAAATAACAGCTGAGGGACTAATAAGGTATTCACAAATGGATTACGCAATGCGACGGCACCTGTTGCACAATATGCAAATTAACAAAACCTTTCTCTCTCTTCCCCCAGATCCTCGGGTCATGGGCCCACCAGCGCAATATGATACCCGAGCACTGGCCGCTGGTGGAGCTGCTGTACTGCCTCTGCCAGGGGCTGCTGTTCCACGCGCGCGTGATGCACGAGGATGTGTGCCCGCGGTATATCATCAACCTGATGCACACTGTCACCTCTAACAAGTAAATATATACATACATACATACATAAAATCACGCCTCTTTCCCGGAGGGGTAGGCAGAGACTACCTCTTTCCACTTGCCACGATCCCTGCATACTTCCTTTGCTTCATCCACATTCATAACTCTCTTCATGCAAGCTCGGCGGTTTCGGGCACTTTTGACCTGACCCTTCACCAGGACGTTCAAGTAAATATATCTATACTAATATTAACAAGCTGAATAGTTTGTTTATTTATTTATTTTATTTTATTTACTAATTTATGTACACAGAAAACATCGAGACTGATAAACACAAGAAACAAAATTACAAAGGTTCTGCTTATTTCAAAAGAAATCCCTTCCAGCAGACCCGAGATAGGAGACATGATGGAAAGGGTGACAGGCGTGTACTCCACTCACACAACTAATAATAGAATTTGTTTGTATATTTACAAATACTAGCGGACCCGACAGACTTCGTTCTGTCAAAAAGATTTGTAATATGACAGTTTTTTGTTCATTGCTTAGACAACAGTGAACTTTATACATTAGCAATAAAGCTCAAATTGGACTGTATGTATTAGTTAGAAAACGTTTGTATGGGATAAAGAAAAGGAATGTTTTTAAGGTTTTTCAGGCAATTATTTGGTATTTTTTCGCCGTAAAAACCATCGTTGAGCTTTGACGAATATTAAAAAAAAAATGGCCAAATTGGTCCAGCCGTTCTTGAGTTATGCGCTTACCAACACATTTAGCGATTCATTTTTATATATAAGAAGATTAGCTAGAGCCGGTTGGTTCCAGGCACTTAACAACAAGGCCATCTCTTTCCCATGGCTGTCGTAAAAGGCGACTACGTGACAGGCTAATAAACTTGGGATTCTTCTTGTAGGCGATGTGCTAGCAACCTGTCACTATTTGAATCTCATTAAGCATAATTGCTAGAAAGTAAATATAATAATTTTAAGACCTATTCCCATGAGGTCAAGCAGAAACTGGATTTCTACTTTGAAGCAAATCACATACATACATAAGTCTATATCCCTTGCGAGATAGCAGAGCCTTCATTTCAGTCTTGAAAAGACTGAAAGGCAAATTACAGTCCTTACTTATCTTGCTATCGCTACCCTCAAAATTTATTACGATTATAAAAATACTTTTCTTCTTCTCTTTACAGAGCCGACGAAATCCAGGCTGGCTTCATCCAAAGAATCCTTAGGACGATGTAAAAGATACGTATACGTTTGTACAAAAACATGCCATTACAATAGTTATCAGGATTATTATGACAAATTTTATGGGCATATTTGATATCTATAGAATAACGAAATGATAGCAACAAATCAAGTTATTTATATTCTGTACAAATTCAGTGCAAATATTTAAAAGGTTAATTCAGTCAATGATACGAATTTATGAACAATTTTTTCAAATAGAAAAGATTAAATGTTCATCTTCCCATTTCTATGGGATATATGCTATTGTTATTATATGCTTATATGTAAAATAGTCGTGTCATAATGTACGTTCCCGTACTCCTCCGAAACGGCTTGACCGATTCTCATGAAATTTTGTGAGCATACTGAGTAGGTCTGAGGATCGGCCAACATCTATTTTTCATACCCCATAGTGATAAGGGTTTTCGACCCTTAACATTTTTTAACTAGAAATAACCTAAAAATTATTTATATGGCAAAACAACGTTTGCCGACACAGCTAGTATGCTTATACGATTGTAATGTGCTCGATTGAATGAGTAAAAAACGGGTTTTTCCAATTTCACGGCATATTATTAGAGGAGGCTGGTTGATTGCTGAAAACGCCCTAAAAATATATTTCTCCCTCATCATAGCCTATGTACTTATGATAGTATTTTTTTTTAATCCATTACAAACATATGAAGGTAAACCGAACGAATCTATCTTTTTTTTTGCAAAACATGTATTTATTTTCTTGTTAAAAGATTGAACAAACATTATAAGTATTATTATACTCGAATATTTTTGCCGTCGCAATTACTGTCAATTATGTTGTTTTTGCGACAATTTGCGTGATTTTATATTTTATTTAAAGCGTGGTACAGGGTTATTATTTTAATGGTAAAGTTTATTAGAATTTAATTTAGATTAATATACAAGTTACTTTAAAAGACAAATGTTTATTAGTATCTATTATTTATTATATACTCATATAGTATTCTTTCAATAGTATTCAATTCTTCTCGAGTCTCAATAGAAAAATTAAAATTTGGTTTAGGCAAATAGTTTTAAGGTCGAAGCTTACTTGTATGATACATACATAAACTCACGCCTCTTTCCCGGAGGGGTAGGCAGAGACTACCTCAATACCTACTTGTATGATACCATTCTTTAAAACAGTTACTTTAATTTCAGTTAAGTTTTCTTTACGAGTAGATTTTGATTTGTAACACCTTTCCTCTTACATGTTTATAAAATAATGGAAAATTAAAAAAAAAACCTATGTAAGAATATAAACAACTAATTTGTATTTGAATGTTATCGTCCAACTGAGTTAAGACCTTAACATTTCTCAAAGATATCAGTATTTTTTTTTTACTTAATTTTCAGGCTGCAAAGTGACACCTCGAAATATTTTTAATATTATAAAGTTTATGACTTAAGCTTGTGACGTTCCATGTATGGGTGCTTATATTTTTTTGTATTCACTATTTTGTTATAAGACATATCTACAAATACTCTCGTGATGACACCTAGTATTTTTTTTTTCTTCGCATATACAAATATAAGGTATAGAGAAATCACACAATACAGAAAAAAATATTTTTATATCTTGAAAAACCATATCCTGAGAGTGTACTGTATTATACTTCACGCGCATCGCATGTTTATTGTAATACATACTTGATATTACCCATTTTTCCCATAAGGGTAGGCATAACTCCATAGATTTCCACTTGCTAAGCTCTAATTGGTTATATTGAAATAAGGATTTGAATAATGTGATAAAAATGCATACAAATACTAGTACAAATAAATTGCACCAATTAAGCAAATGCGCCTTATATTGCATCAATAAATACTGACTAGGGTTACATCGAATTACTCATAAGCTATTAAATAGATTTAAAAAGGTAAGCTACCAAATGTTACCTCTTTTTCTCAGTGAAGTGAATAAATTTTAAGATATATGCGCGTATTCCACAAAGGTTTTAGTTGAAAGAGAGAAGAAAGTTTCTAAATGCGAGAACTACTAAAATTACCCAATATATATCAAAAGAATTAGTATTTCTTTAAATCACTGGTTGTTTTTACCCAATTATATTGGTGATAAAAAAAAAAACAAAGATTTCGAATAACGCTTAAGCAATTCATCAGATTCTCGCTATTTTACATAGCAATAATAAGAGAAGGTATAGATCGAAAGTATTCAATTTTTATTTATTTAACATAGCAATTTACGTATTATATTTATAGGATATTATCGTTTTTTTGCAAACCACATTGCAATATTTATTTAAATTGTAATATTAGATATGGTAAAGGTTAGTTGATGTACGAGTAGGTAGATAGCTTTACGGAGACTCTAAATATTTGCAATATACCTTTGCATTTATTAAATAAAGATGTAGATGAAAATACTGTTTTAATATATTATTATCTGTATCAAATAAAAATAATTGTCGATTAAAAACTAAAAGGTATCATATATAAGGCGAAGAAGCCATTTTTGGCAAAGTTACCCCAGTGGCGACCTCTGTGTCACTTTTAAAAGGAAAAAACATTAGCATTACAATATGTTTTTGAAGTAACCTCAATTGTTAACAAATAGCAACAGTACTTTTTTAAGGTTAAAACATACATACATACATACATACATAAAATCACGCCTCTTTCCCGGAGGGGTAGGCAGAGACTACCTCTTTCCACTTGCCACGATCTCTGCATACTTCTTTCGCTTCGTCCACATTCATAACTCTCTTCATACAAGCTCGGCGGTTTCGGGTACTTTTGACCTGACCCTTTACCAGGACGTCCTTAATTTGATCAAGATACGTTCGTCTAGGTCTTCCCACTCCGACCTTTCCCTCCACACTCTCCTTGTATATCTGCTTAGTCAACCTGCTTTCATTCATCCTCTCCACATGACCGAACCATCTTAACATACCCTTTTCTATTCCTGTAACTACATCTTCTTTCACATCACAACATTCCCTTATCACGCTGTTCCTTATCCTGTCACTCAATTTCACACCCATCATACTCCTTAACGCTCTCATTTCCACTGCATTTATTCTGCTTTCATGCTTCTTTTGCCATACCCAACTTTCACTCCCATACATTAATGTCGGGACCAACACGCCCCTGTGCACAGCCAGTCGAGCCTTTTTGGATAGTTTCTGACTGCTCATAAAGGCATGCAAAGCTCCATTCACCATGTTCCCCGCGTTCACTCTCCTTTCAATATCACTATCATACTTGCCATCTGATGTAAACTTTGATCCTAGATATACAAACTCTTTCACTTGCTCCACTTTTTCTCCTCCAATCAAAATATTACATGCTGTCATTTCTTTCTCCATTTCAAAAACCAGTGTTTTAGTTTTACTTACGTTCACTTTCATTCCTTTCTCTTTTAAAGCTTCATGCATACAGTTTACCATCTCCTGTAACTCCTCCGCTGATGACGCCAGTATAACCTGATCGTCGGCATAGAGCAGACATTTGACGAGTAACTCATTCATCCTTAATCCACTTTTAGACTCTTTCAAATCTGTCAAACAGCTATCCATAAATAGGTTGAACAGCCACGGTGACGCAACACATCCTTGCCTAACGCCTTTCTCAATCTTAAACCACTCAGTGTGCGCTCCGTTTATCCTGACACAAGCACTCGAATCCTCATATAAGGATTTCAGTGCTCGTATTAAGAGACTGCTCACCCCATGCATAGAAAGTGCTGACCACAATTCATTCCTCTCAACTCTGTCATAGGCCTTTTCCAGATCTACGAATGTGCAATAGACTTTTTGACTCTTGGCCAAAAACTTTTCGGCTATGCACCGCAAGGAAAAGACCTGATCAGTACATCCCATTCCCTTTCGAAATCCCGCTTGAGCATCCCATATTTTGTCATCAGTTTCATTCCTGACTCTATTAATCAATACCTTAGCATACAATTTGCCGACGACGCTAAGCAGGCTTATACCACGATAATTTTTGCAGTCCAGCTGTGACCCTTTTCCTTTGTAAAGTGGCACGATAACAGCCTTACACCAATCTTTTGGTACTCGGCCGCTTCTCCAACACAAATTGAAAAGGCAGTACAACTGACTAGCTACTACGCCTTTTCCTGCTTTAAGCATCTCGACCGACACTCTATCACACCCAGCAGCCTTTCCCGCTTTCATACTCTTAAGTGCTTCCACAATTTCGAACATTTCAATTTCGCCTTCCATCTCATTCTCTTTTTCTTCGCTATAGCAGAAATCTTTCTTATTTCCTTCCTTTTTTTCAAATAAACTTTCAAAATAGTCCTTCCATATCTTTAGTACACATTCTTCTCCTTTCACAACGCTACCATCCTGGCATCTGATCCTAGTCAGCTCTCTGGTTATAGTATTTCCTCGGGCTGACCTTACGGATTTCCAGAATACTTTCAGATTTGACTGAAAGTCTTCTGATAGCCTTTTATCAAAATCCTCTTTATACTCTTCTTTCTTTCTAATCACAGCTTTCTTAACCAAATCTTTCATTTTCTTATATTCCTTACGTGCTTCATTCACATCTTCATCTATAACCTCTTGCATTCTTAAGTTAGCTTTTGCTGCTAACAAATCCAGCCATGCTTTCTTCTTTAATCGCACAAGTTCTTGCACATCTTTACTCATCCACGCATTTTTGTGATTTTTTCCTTTCCTTCTTCTACTTACACCACACACTTCAACAGCTACTTTCACAATTCTTTCTTTAAATTCCTTCCATCCATCTTCAATATCGCTCATTTCCTCTAAATCTTCAAATTCATCCTTCAGTCTATTAATATACTTCTTACCTACATCCATATCTTGCAAATTTTCTACTTTTACTCTTTCCAAAGCGCTGGTTTGCTCCCTTACCCTGTGCCGCCAGCGATTGAAGATACCCCTTATCCGGGATATCACCAGTAAATGGTCCGAGTCAATGCCAGCACCGCGATATGCACGGGTATCCAGCACTTTGTTCTTCAATCTTTCATCTACAATCACAAAGTCTATCATACTTTTTAAAATACCTTCCACTCTTGTGTAGGTGTGGATCTCTTTATGTTGAAACATTGAGTTCGACACAAAAAGATCCCACTCTAGACAAATTTCTAATACACTTCTTCCATTATCATTCACCTTTTCGTCACCAAACGCACCAAGCACCTTTTCATATCCATCACGCTTTACACCCACCCATCCATTAAAATCACCTAACATAATAATCTTCTCATTTGGCTTGGTAACTTTCAATACTTCTCTTACACTATTCCAGAACTCCTCGTTTTCGCTTTTTGCTGATGTTGTACCCCTCGAACCCACATCCCAAGGTGCATAAACACCTAGAACGAAGATCCGAGTGATTCCAACTTTCAGCCTAATCCATAGAAGACGAGGGCTGACACACTCATACTCATTCACGCACTCAGCCATTCGTGCAGAAAGAATTAGACCGACCCCTTGACAGCCTCGGCTGGTACTGGAAATTCCAGACCAATACGCCGTGTAAGGGCCGTGCTGCGTCGCGTCGCATCCTTTCCGCTTCGTTTCATTCACGCACAACACATCCAAACGTCTTTCATCCATCATCAGGCATACTTCCTCAATCTTATCCTTCATTCCTCCTCTTACATTCATCGTCGCAAAGCGGCTTTCAGCAGACCGCATACCGCTCCCGCCGGGAACGAGACGTGATGGGGTGCGGACACCATCGCCGCCATCTAGGTGCTCTTTCAAAAAATTTGCATCCATGCGATTCCCACGAGACGCTAGGGAAAAATTTTGTCCGCCCCAGCAGAGCCCCGCATGCCAGGGTAAGGCTAGCCATTACCTGGGGGTCGCCCAACCCCATGGCGGAAGTGGCACGCTCGAGACTAGGCTCGCCCCTAGCCATGCATCCATCGGCGCGGCAGACCTTAGATTGGCAGAAGGTTAAAATTAAATGATAATTGTAAACGAGGGCGCCACTGGAGTTATTATTGCTCGAACGAGACAATAAATTTAAGATCGGAGTAAAGTTGTATGCAGACGGGAATTAAAACAGGATTTTTATCTTTTCATAAACAAATAGAAATCGCATTACAGTCGCATTGTAGCAATTGATTACTATTTAATGAAGGATTGTATGAAGTCCTATACTATTCATACTTTTATATTATTATGATGATATAAAAGATAACACACACATGCTTGTAAGTTGACACATATGCTGTGACATTGTTCTATTTTTGTAATAAATTAATTTCATCATATCTTATTGTTTTTATAAAACTTTATTTTGTATAACCTAGCCAGCGTACAGTGGGCATATAGAAAAGTAAAACAAAGTGCCTTATGTAAGTGATGTACTTTATTCTGTGGTCCACAGTACATGCTTATGTGGACTGTCAGTTTTAGCTCCTATCATTTCACGTTTAATGTGTTTCTACGAAATACATTGAACTGTGGCTTATAATGATGAAGAACAGAATATGTTCTCTCGAATACATCTGAATAAATTAATGTTTAATCGATTTCTTCAACCCTTGGCCCGCCTGGGCTCTGGGGGCGGGCGCAACTGGGCCCACCACCTCCCACTGACCCATGAAGCTTCATCATAGTTGGCTGGCAGACCTTGAAAAAAAATATTCCAATAGCTATTACTGTATCGGCAGGCAGGACAATGAAAAAAATAAATAATATTATTACATGATTCAGAGCCATTTATTTTTATTCAAATGGAGTTCAATTGTATGTATGCACCTAGAATAGAAAAGATTTATTTTCGAAATTGGATACAAGGTATCACTTATTGACGTCACATAACTTAAATCTAATTAGAACTTCTACCGCTTCCAAAGCGCATGTGTACAAGAAGCGACGAAACAAACTACACTGCAGCATTTTCATCGGACGTCAATTTACAAATACAGATCTCTTAAATCTTAATCGTGGACGAATGCACATTGTCCTAGATATCTTGTAACTTTATTCCTTCCAATAGTGAATTAAAATACATAAGTAGTTATTATGTCTTAGATCATATGATCTAAGCATGTACTTATCTTTTCATGGCTTCTGTAGATCATCATATCTGCAAAATATGTCCCTTTCTTTAACCCACCTGTTTATAGTATGACGTTCACTATGCCCTTCCCCTTTAAAAAAGGTAAAAGTATCCTTACCTTCTGCGCATCCTTCAAATGCTTTTCCAAGTCAGCCCTGGACGCCTCAGGATTATTTTCGAGCCAGTGAAGTTGATCACCGCATTCTTTCAGCACTGCATTTCGTTCGCTGTCAGTTATTCTGCTACTTGCGTTTTCCACTGCCTGTGCAGTCAAATTATGATTATACGAGGTATCCAAAATACTTGCATATAAAGACTAGGTATGGCAAACTGTAGATTTTTTTTTATTTTTACACGAATGCTTTTTGAGATGTAGACATTCGGGGTGAGGGACATTCAGGCAATGGATGTTCAAGGAAATGGACTAAAGAAAACGACTGGACATTCCGGTAATAAGACTTAACGTGCCGCGACGTTTCGGACTTGTCAGATATGATTTCGATTTATCGATCACTAGTACATACATACATACATACATATGGTCACGTCTATATCCCTTGCGGGGTAGACAGAGCCAACAGTCTTGAAAAGACTGAATGGCCACGTTCAGCTATTTGGCTTAATAATGGAATTGAGATCCAAATAGTGACAGGTTGCTGCTAGCCCATCGCTTAAAAAGAACCCCAAGTTTGTAAGCCTATCCCTTAGTCGCCTTTTACGACATCCATGGGAAAGAGATTGAGTGGTCCTATTCCTTTTTGTTTTGGTGCCGGGCACCACACGGCATTTGGTTCGGTTTCGGCGCGATCACTAGTTCTGAATACAAATGTAAGAGTACTTCAACTTTTACCGTTTTACATCCATACGCGTAACTCTCCAGTTGGTTTCTTAGCTCCACTTTCTTCCTTACAGCATCATCCTCTGCTTTGAATTTCTCAGCGTCGTGTAGCATCTTCTCAATGTCCTTCTTGGTCAGTCTACCTTTGTCGTTGGATATTGTTATACGTTCTGATCGACCAGTACTTCTATCTTCAGCATTGACGTTGAGGATTCCATTGGCGTCAACGTCAAAGGTCACCTATAATCACATATGGTCACAAAAGTTGTTGTGGTTTCAGTTCAAATATAATTTTGATTTGATGAAGATACTGACCTCAATTTGTGGTACACCCCTAGGAGCTGGTGGAATGCCAGTGAGATTGAATGTCCCGAGAAGGTTGTTATCTCTTGTAAGAGCTCTTTCACCTTCATACACCTAAAGAGTTACAAATTATTTAAAAAAAACGATAAGCTATTAGTCCGGCAATTATTTGTATTGTATTTTCTATTAAAGAAAAGAGAAAGAAAAAGGAAGAAAGGAAATTAATGGGAAAGAGGCGTGATTTTATGTATGTATCTATGTATTTTCTATTATAACTCACCTGAATAGTAACAGCCGGCTGATTATCTGCATACGTGGTGAAAGTTTGTTTTTGTGCTGTTGGAATCCTAGTATTTCGATCCACTATTTTCGTCATCACACCTCCAGCAGTTTCTATCCCGAGGGATAGCGGAGCGACGTCAACTAATAACACATCTTGCAGTCTCGTGTCTTTAGAACCAGACAGAATAGCTGCCTGCACTGCAGCCCCATAAGCCACAGCCTCATCAGGATTGATTGAAAGGTTTAGAGTTTTTCCGCTAAAGAAGTCCTTAAAAAATTAAAGGTGTCAGTATCAGACTACAAACTATCAATGAGCAAAATATTAGTAATTAAGCAGTTATTACCTGCAAAAGTCGTTGGATTTTCGGTATACGAGTAGAACCACCTACCATGACTACATCATGTATTTCTCTTGTATGGAGCGCAGCATCTTTCAAAGCTTTCTCTACAGGTGCTAGAGTTTGTCTGAATAAATCAGAGCACAGTTCCTCAAAACGCGCTCTTGTGATTTTAGAATAAAAGTCCACCCCTTCATGCAATGCATCAATTTCTAAACTAGCTTCTGTACTAGAGGAAAGGGTTCTCTTTGCTCTTTCACAAGCTGTTCGCAGTCGCCTTAGTGCTTTTGGATTATCTTTAATGTTTTTCTTGAATTTCCTTTCAAATTCTTGTGCAAAATGATCTACCATTCTACTGTCAAAATCTTCTCCTCCCAAATGTGTATCTCCTGCTGTTGATCTTACTTCAAATAATGAACCTTCTGAGATTTGTAATACGGATACATCAAATGTTCCACCACCAAGATCAAAAATGAGGACATTTTTATCACCTTTTAAGTCTTTGTCCAGTCCGTAAGCAAGTGCAGCAGCAGTTGGTTCATTGATGATTCTGAGGACGTTTAGCGAAGCAATTTGGCCTGCGTCTTTAGTGGCTTGTCGCTGGGAATCATTGAAATATGCAGGTACTGTTATAACGGCATCTTTGACTTTCGCACCGAGATAAGTCTCTGCAGTCTCCTTCATTTTTGTCAAAACCATAGATGATATCTCTTCTGGTGAAAACCTTTTCTTTTGCCCTTTGTATTCGACTATTATTTTTGGCTTTCCACCATCGGAAACAACTTCGAATGGCCAATGTTTAATATCTTGTTGCACATTTGGATCATCAAATTTCCGTCCGATTAACCTTTTAGCGTCGAACACCGTATTTTTGGGGTTTATTGCTACCTAAAAATAAAAGAATTGAGAGATATAGAACCGACTCCAGTGAGCCATTATATTATGTTATCACGCACATTAGGATGGGTGATCCCCATTCGACCTTTCACGCTCGAATAGTTTCAATTCAGCGCTGACCGGATAACTTTTGTACCCATCAAACAAAGTTACTCGAAAGAACAAATTCTTGGGAGTTAAAACAGTTTCGTCGCCTGTAGTTACATTCTGGATGACTTAACAAAACTTCATTTTAGGGAACAAGTAGTTTCTTTGTCCCTGACAAATTAAACATTACTGTAACTAAAACTTTTTTCTGACGTTTTTCCCTAATATTAAAATGATACCTTTACAACACAACGGTAAAAAGAATATCATAGAAGAATTCAAAGAAGGGAATGTGTTTTCTGTCAAGTATCTACCTGATTTTTAGCGGCTTCTCCAATCAACCTCTCTGTGTCGTTGAAGGCGACATATGATGGTGTAGTTCTGTTTCCCTGGTCGTTGGCGATTATTTCCACCTTGTTGTTCTGGAAGACCCCAACGCAGGAGTAGGTGGTACCCAGATCTATACCCACGGCTGGGGCAGTCATTGTTGTTTGTCAAAATCTGGTGAAATACACGAAGATTTCCTATTATACTATTCCAACATTAACGTAATTACGAAGTGTCCTAAGCTCGACTTCAAGTTTTAAGGAAATTCGCTGTGACATGCGGACACGAATGATGCTATAGGAAGGGTTCCTAGTTTTTTTTAAGTAACTGCGCTTGCTCTTTACAAAATGAAGAAGAGACATCATGAATAACAGCATGTATATTAAGTACACTTCGTAACAATTAAATGCGCGGTTATTTACACGCGTCTTGTACTTAAATTAGTATGTACCTATTATACATGTAAACTACTATTTCAATTAGTATAATACAGGTATTACATGAAGGGGAAACACTAATGATTTAAAGTTTAAGAAATAACAACTTTTGTGAAGTCTGAAATAAAATTTATTATTTTTTCCCCAAAAATACTATCACGCGATTTTCACTTTATCGTATATTAACGTTAATGGTCTCTCGTGACGATGAATAAAGAAAAAGATATCCAATTAGGCGCTTTCTGTTCAGGACGCAGTAATTGTGCTCACTCCAGGCTTAATCAATGAAGGGTCTTCGCAATGTTCTTAATGCTATAAGTAGACTTAATTAAAATAGCATAATGGAACGATACGGGACAAGCCCGACCTCCTTGTAATTAAATAAGCCAAAGACGGTCCGGGATTTATTTTTCTAGGAAGAGAAAGGGATGCAAGGAACAAAATTTGACGCATGAGAGTCACTCATATATTTTGTATTAGTTATATTCATATTGTTTTAATGATATTTCACTCACAAACCTTATTATTATAACTCGTTTTTAATGATGAAATTTATAGCAGAAATAAATAACCCCCCTTTAATTCGCCCTTGAAATAAGTTTAAAGTTAAGTTTCTTGACTTAAATGCTTTCTTGTTTCCTTGTGGTTTGACTTAAGCAATCTAGTTTTAGACACAATGAAAATGCACAGTATTTCTATTGAACATGAAATAAATTCTTCTAAATGCGGATACCAGGATTTGAACCAAGGCCAAAAGTCAAACAGTACACGCAAACATGAGAGTGCGTAGTTGAAGTATGTAAAATTTCAGCGGGCGACGCCGCCATCAAAAGCCAGCGCTAAGTAAATTATTTTTGTAAGAAATCGATAACTTACTAGAATCGATTGCGCCTTTTCAGACCCCGATTTCGCTCACTAGCCAAAAACCACCTCACCACTTGGTATTCTCAATCGAACTGGTTACTATATGTATATATTCCGTGTATCGGGCTCATTGTTAAGCCTTATAGGTCGTAACTGTAGACAGGCCTATTGAAAAAGGTGAAGGACGCATCTGTCTATAGTATACTAGGTATATTGGTATGTGGCCTTAATAAAATAGCACGAATTGGTGTAGGACCATACTATTCATTTTGTGGTAAGTAACCTTTTTAACCAGCTTCAAGAAATAAGGTGGTTCCCGGTTTGACTTGTTTGTATGTATGTTTGTCCGCTATTATTTCGCGTTTCGCTGAACCGATTTTGATGCCGTTGTGGCGACGTCTCTCACACGTCACAACAGCCATTCACATGCCAACTGTCAATCATAGCGAAGAAATTGACGCGCTGAGCCAATAGCAGTGAAGAATCTAAATCGCGTAAACAAAGATTTCATGTATTGGAGAATACAACCTCTGACTCGACATCGTCGGAGCCGCGGTTCCCCAGGCATCACACCAAGCCTGGCAGAAGATCTTCCCTTTGGTGGCGGTCGAGCCGAATCATCGCTCCCGCTACACCGTTCTCAGGAAACTGTTGATACTCTTTGGAGAAGGTTTGAGAAATTTTACCTACTTCAAAAAAGGAGGATATAGATTGGAGGAGGTTCTCTTTTCATAAAAGTTATTTTTAAAAAGCCTTTTCTAATGACTGTTTGCTCTGCCTACCCCGTAAGATAGAGACGATAGAGACGTGATTATACATATGTATGTACACTTTAATTACTTACTCAGCTGGTTCACAGACCCCATATGGCGGCATCCAAAATTTATCGCCTGTACGAAATAAACTAAAACGTGACACCAGTTTCATTAAATAATTTATCAAACATTTTAATTTGGCCCGGAGTTTCACTTAAAAATTTTATTGTAATGTGTGAATCTTTCAGTTTGTGACTTTGGCATGAGTTTGTCAACTAGGTGTAGTCTTTGAAACTTCTACTGAAACCAAAGACTGAGATTTTCTTTGGAGTTTTGGTATCAGAAAGAGATCTTATAAGGTACGATCGCGTTCATATCTGCAGTCATAGTTTTAAAATTCTTACGGGTTAAAATAGCGTGCACTGTGGATCCAATAGATACACACACACATGCATATTTAAAAAGAATAAATATTCCATCAAATGAATACGGTCTTTAATACCAATGATTACCAAGTAAAACAGTTTATTATTCTATGACATATAACATAACAAAACAGAAAGAGACGGTAATCAACGATGGCCGAACTGGGCCCGATAATTATCGATCGAGATATCGTCGTCTCTCATTATTTGCATAAGATTTGCCTATAGAGGGAAGCCTGCGACTGCCAGACTTATGTCATTTCAATAAGGTTGAAAGTTTATCTGCACACGACCCTAACATAGGTAGTGGTTCCTTTGAAAGTTATTGGGTAGCAATTTTATTACTTGTGTGAGCAAGTGAGATCTAAGATATATGAGATAATCTCGCTTGCTCACACTCGCTTGTTCTAGTTACTAGCGTTACTTGGATTTCGAAGTTATTCAAGGATTTTTTCGGCCTATTAAAAAAAAATTGTGTTACTGACAATTTTTAATGTTTCAAGGTGCCATTTGAACTAAGTAACTGACTGACTAACTAACTGATATCTAAGAATTACAAACACGGAAAGTTGTCTTCAAACACGGAAATCAGCAAGAAATATTAAACAAGAGGGAGAAAATAAAACATTCAATAATTAAAATTAGTAAATTTTATTGAAACAGTTTACCTGTAGTTTTGTTTACATATTGATGATTATATAAAGCTATACATACAGCATATTACACTAATTGTATCATCTACTTATCTCCTGTTATTAAGGTTACAGCTTAATTATTCGTTTTCATAAAGAAAAGATATTGAAGCTGTCCTTAAATACTATCTAAGTAATTAGTAGTTTTAACATAAACTGGCAGAATCTTTCACGCACTATATGGACTCGATGCACAGGACACAAATGATATTGTTGGCATATCATCAATCGGATAAATATACCGCACAGTTGGTAACATGGTTTCTTCCAGCACTTGCACATAATGAGCAGCTGTAGCGCGTCCTGCTATCCACACCTGTTCCCCAGGTCCAGCAGCACTCATCCAGCCCCACATATTTACAGATATGTGTCCAGACTCCATATTTGGCACAATATTTTTTTCTTCATACCGAGTTGCATTTCTTCGCCATAAATGAAGCCTACCGTGTAGTGATGACATAAACGAACTTTTCGTCCGTAAATATCGCTTCTTTCCAGGTAAAATCCAAATACTGCCCAGCAAATTCTAAACGTCTTTGCTTATTTATTTCGGATAAATACGGCTTTCTTGCTGGCTGTCTGTGGTGTAGTCCCTCACGATGCAAACTCAACGAACAGTAACCACTAATGTGTCGAACTGTTCCGCAAATATTCTGGTCGGTATGAAGCCATTATTTTCGTACTGTTCCACCATGGATCTCCACTGTGTGGCTGTCGCTGTGTTGATTATTAGCGGACGACGGCCGCTGCGCGGTCGACTTTTTACACTACCCTCTTCTTGATGGCGCGTTACCCAACGTTTCACCGCTTGTTGTTTATTGTGTTATTTGTGTGAATGTGTGAGTGATAGCAGCGGTGCAAGCTATAAAGTTTTGCGAACTATGACTGCAATTATGAACGCGACCGTACCTACATGCTTCTTAAATATAAAATATATTTAAGAATGGGTTGTAGAAATTAACACTTTCCTTGTGTTAGTTTTAAAATGCAATAACTTGAGAAAATAATGATATTCTGCAATCATTTTTCCAATGCAACATCGACTGCAGATGCAATATAAAGCCTGATTTAGTTTCGCTCAAAAGTTAAGCCACATATACACTGAACGTTTCAAACATTTTTTTAAGTCATAGACTTTTTAAGTGCAAGGGAGTGATACCTAAGTAAGGATAACTTTAAACTTTTTAAACTCCTTAATGGCTACACCTGAAATCAAAATACTTTTTTAACTTTTGGCAAAGGTGACATCCATTATTTATTTTTTTTATTTTCATAGTAGGTACTTGTTTTTTATATTAAATTTTGGTAATTTCACAGCTAATCACTTATTTATGAAATAGCTTTAGTTAATTAAGAATTAACAATGTTATAAATATAAACTGAGTTTGAAATGTGAAACACAGAAATGTGTGTAAGTCTTAAGCTTAACAATTCATAGATTATATTATTATATATTTTCCAATATTTATCCTTTCCATGAAATTGCAAGCGATCCAATGCTTTTGTACAAGACTATTGTTGTAGAATTATTTTCAACAGGAGTAGACGTCAGAATCCCAATAGATTTTCAAACAATCTTCTTACCCGTTTCAAAGTGGGTTGGCTCAACTACTAAATTACTACAACAAAAAGAAGTAAACAATTCTGTAGATTAGATATTACATTGAAGTGCTACATATAAAGCTTATTTCACGGACCTAGTACCTCTCAAGCCCTCATAACTAGACCATTTTTTTAAAAGATCGAATCCAGAAAACCAGCATCTGGAGTGTAATTGAGATCACCAAATTCCTGTACCACAACAATGGCTGATGGTGAAGCCGCAGAGAGACCTGGTGGTGGAAAGAAGAAAGGTAAGAAAGGAGGTGGGGACATGCTTTCTGAAGCGGCTATGAACAACGTGTACTACGCTTGCCATAATGTCCAGGAATTATTAGAAGCGAGAGGTTACACTCATCCTGACTTCGCAAAGAAAAGGAAGGGAAAGGGTTAAAATATTTTAATATAATTCAACCAGTTCTCTCCCCTTTCGTTATTAGGTTGGAACGTGCCAAGGTGTGGCGTGTTGAAATAATAATCAAGATATATATTTACACGACGATTTTTTTGTATTGTAATCGTTGTGTTGTGGTTTATTCTAGATAAAATAGTGGGAGTCCAATAGCTTGATTTTGTATAATATTATATTATCTAATATATTAATTCAATTTCTATGATTGTTTTAAAATTAAGTGGATACTCTAAGATGTCATTATTACGTTTGTGTACGTCGTTTAACGTGAATAGATATGACTTTTCTTTTATGCCTTCTTGTACAATGTCGGACGAATTGCGAAAGTGACGAAATACAGCATGAGACAAGTAGGAGATGTTGTCTAGTTAAGCCAAGAGACGTGATAATAATGCGACGTATTAAGATAATGCCGATATGCTTACGTAAAATGACGAGCTGTTAACTAAACCGAAAAAAAAAATGTTTAAAATAAAATAAAAATCACTACATAGTATAAAACAAAGTCGCTATTTTAGTCTGTTTGTCTGTATGCTTAAATCTTTAAAATCACGCAACGGATTTTGATGCGGTTTTTTGTAACAGGTAGAGTGATTCAAGAGGAAGGTTTTTATGTATAATTTTTTCCGAATTTTGCACCCGTGCGAAGCCGGGGCGGGTCGCTAGTTTAAGATAAATTGAATCAATACTATGTCTACTATATTACTTTATATTTATTACATATGTAATAAACTTATTTTTTTAAATAATTGTTAGGAATCACACGACACAAAGTAATAAAACAATGAAAAAGTCAATTTATTACACACTTTTATTATCTATTATTACTTTCAATTCACTACACATGTTAACAATTCATCGCTTGCCTTTCTTCTTCTTCTTATTGAAATCTGGTGGACAGAACCCTCTCGCTTGCAGTAACTCCTGTACATTATGACAAGCATAGTACACATTGTTCATAGCGGCTTCTGTCAACATGTCAACGTGGCATCCCTTAGACTTTCCTTTCCTTCCTTTACCTTTTTTAGCTTTCTTTTCACCCCCCTCATCTTTTTTCTTCCCTTTACCCGCCATGGCGGTTGCTAACTGTTATTGATCAAACAATTTTCGGTTCCTAGGTACTGTGATTTGACATTATATGTTTGAACAGGATTGTTGCCATGTCTTTTATGTTTGAATTCTAGATTATGTAATTGTTTTCGTAGTTGATTACTATTTTAATGGATAATTAAATAAATACAGAACAAATTACACAGATTGAGTAAGCCTCGAAGTAAGTTCGAGACTTGTGTTACGAGATAATAACTCAACGATACTATATTTTATAATCATAATTATATAGATAAACATCCAAGACCCAGGTCAATCAGAAAACGTTCTTTATTCATAATGCTCTGGCCGGGATTCGAACCCGGGACCTCCGGTGTCACAGACAAGCGTACTACCGCTGCGCCACAGAGATCTCCCTTATCTGACTATCGGTAAAGATTTTTACGTAATAAAAAGTACCTGAGAAGAGTACTGCCTAAAAATGCTTTCTCTTAGCTGTGCTTAAAAATAATAAGAAGGTAAATTTTCAACTTTCTATGTATTTGGTTAACACAAGACAGTTATGAATGCGTATGTAGCGAAGGAATTATGGGATCGTGGCAAGTGGTAAGATGTAGTCTCTGCCAACCCCTCCGGAAATCTCCTGTAATTTTTTTAAATTATAGCACACAAAGCTGATTTTCATAACATTTATTACAAGAAAAATTGAGACTTATTTGAATAACGTTCTTAATATGTAAGTAATCACATTTATTTATTTGATATTATACAAAGGCTCCTTCAGTATATGCTCGACTTCAGCTCGGTGCAATACGGAGGTACCCACGGCCGGCGTGGCAGCCTCTGCCCTCCCCGCATAAACCAACTGTGAAATAGTAAAAACAATAAACCTGAACTACAAGTAAAGACCAATTCCATTTTCTATATATGTATAGGTACTGGGCCCAGGCGCTACCGTGGTTATGTAACAATGACTATTTTCAGAGTTATAATACGTTTAAGTACGTATATTCGTTTCATTATTAGCGATGCTCTTACGATGATAAAAAACATCGCGAGAAAACCTGCACATTCAGGCAACTGAATGTGTAACCATAATCCATTACGAGTCAGGTTTTCCTTCAAAGGTTACGGAGATCAGCGAGGTGTGGATGCAACTGGGACTATAAATCGGTCAGCCACCTCCCCTAGGCCCACTGCATAAAAACTTTACGGGAAACAGATTTCCTCTCTTAGAATGTTCAAGACAAATCTAATATTTAATTAATAAAACGACATAGTAGATACAGAAGACAAACTTCATCCGATAATTTGCTTATCAGATATTATTTATGAAGTTTAAAAACTATTCTACGAAACATTGAGAAATAATATATTCATAATCTGTTAGAAGTGAAGCATTTTGATGCAATAGTTATTAAAGAAATTCTTATTCCAAACTTAGGAAATTCATTAAAAGTTTGATACGAAAAAGTACTTAATGAGTTTTGGGAAGTTGGTGAACCTTTTATAGCCGATTAACCTGAAAACTCAAAAACTAGGAAGCCTCAACGACCTTCATCTGATCTGTACTTAAATTAACTCTATCTATTTCTGTTATCATAGCGTTATTCAAGTTCTCTCTTATTTTATAAAGCCTCAAGCTGGTAAGGCAAAAGCTGCAAATATTGATTTGTTACCTGATATTATATATGAGAACATTATAGCCATTTGACTAGATGATATTTTTTCGAAATTAAAAGGAAATATTGTCATTCTCCTTTTTTCATCTTTGCTTGTTCCCATAGTGTATGTCGTGAAATGATTCGGAAATGTTTCTATGGTCAGCTGCCGGCTTAATATTTTTTTAATATTCCATAAATAACTATATCAAATACAGCCTGTGCTTTTCAGTTGTCGTCAAAAGAAAGATTCGTACGCAATAAAACCTGTGGTTTTCTTCTTCCTCCTGGTTTAAGTCCCAGTTGCATCCTCACCACTATGGAGAAGAGTCCAGGGTATGTCTTTGACCATAGATCCTGGATTAGGTGAGCCAACCTTTGCTGGTAAACCTAACCCGTATTGGATTGATCATGGTTACATATCCAGTTGCCTGAATGCAGAGTGCAGGTTTCCTAACGGTTGTCTTTTCCCTCATCTGTTAGCACTCAAACTAATGTAAAAAACTCAGAAAAGAGCAATTGGCACATGGTCGAGGTAGGATTTGAACGCTCTAAAATCTGTGTTGTTTACGGTATTAACAATGCAACACGAAAATTAAAAGAAGACCGTTATTAAATACTAGCTGTGCCCGCGACTCCGTCCGTTAAATAGTTATTTTGGGCATCATTGAAGCCCTCACAGACGTTTTTTTTCACATTTTCCATTATTTCTTCGCTCCTAATAGTTGCAGCGTGATGTTATATAATTGGTCTATTCAACACAAAAAAGTTTTCATTCCGAACCAGTAGTTCCTGAGATTTGCGCGTTCAAACAAACAAACAAACAAACCCTTCAGCTTTATAATATTAGTATAGATTTATAAAAAGACAGGATTACGTTTGGAAATCTTTTTTGTTATACAACAAACCTTTCTGCCCAGTAGATTTTCAAATCTGGGCTTGATAAAACTCCAGGCACCCATGTTTCTATGCTCCTCTTGACTCCATATAAATTCTGAAACAATTTCCGGGATTTGAAAACATCAAGTAGCTTTATTGTCGTGTGGTGGGCACCAATATAAAAAAGAATAGGACCACTCCATCTCTTCCCTATGGATGTCGTAAAAGGCGACTAAGGGACCTGTCACTATTTGAATCTCAATTGTATCATTAAGCCTATCAGCTGAACCTGGCTTGTCAGTCTTTCAAGATTTCTGGCTCTCTCTAGCCCGCAAGGGATATAGTCGTGTTTATATGAATGAATGAATGAAAAGTAGCTTTTATTAATATAGGTACCTAACAATAATTTCTAACCTTTTACATTCATTGTCAGCATACGACTAAACCAACTGAGCATTTTATTAACAAGCTGCCCTATATCATTCTGTTATCCAATTTTACAATGATAATTTTCCTTAACGTTCTTATTTTCACTGCGTCTATTCTGCTTTCAAGCCTTTTTTGCTACACAACTTACACTCTCATCTATATATACTAATATTATAAAGTTGAAGAGTTTGTTTGTTTGTTTGAACGCGCTAATCTCAGGAACTACTGGTTCGAATTAAAAAATTCCATAGAGGACTTCAATGATGCCCAAAATAACTATTCCACGCGGACGAAGTCGCGGGCACAGCTAGTACACCTAATATACATACAGCCTACCAATTGGGTATAAATTATATTTAATAAAAAGAAGAGGAATATTTAATAAGCATTGGGAATATCACCTAGATGCCATTTAGAAGATAAAAATATACATAAAAATAATTGATTCCAAACCCGAGTGGTTCAATCGGGATGATTTGCATCAACTCGGGAGATCAATCAAAATTGAAATTTGTTCAAAATTGAAACCAACAGATTAGAGATCCGAGATGGGAATTGAAATAAATTACTTTTCAGAATACTTAAGTATTGGCAATAAGATCCTTGAGAAATAAATTGTTTTCCAATATTTTTAAATTCAATATTGGTATTTTACTTTTAACAAAACTAGATTTTACTGCAATAGGACGAAGAACAATTAATTCATTTATATAATCACGTCTATATCCCTTGCGAGGTAGACGGAGCCAGCAGTGTTGAAAGACTGATAGACCACGTTCAGCTGATAGGCTCAATGATAGAATTGAGATTCAAATAATGACAGGTTGTTAGCCCAATAGCCTAAATGAACAATCCTAAGTTTATAAGTCTATTTCTTAGTCGCGAAAGAGATAGAGTGGATATATATATGTAGATATTTATTATATTGGTGCCGGGAACCACAGGGCATAATATTTTCTTAATAACTAAACAATTAATGAAAAAAAAGAAAAAAGTTAATCCATCGAACTGTAGCGGGAGCGATGATTCGGCTCGACCGCCACCAAATAGGAAGACCTTCCGCCAGGCTAGGTGTTGTGTCGGAGGTTGTATATATGCTCCAATCCGTGAAATCTTTGCTTGCGCGATTTAGGTTTTTCGCTGTTTTGGACTGATAGCGTCACGTGATTTTATTTTATATTTCTTGACTGGCGACTTGGCGAAATCTATACGCCACAGTATAGATTTCGCCACAGAACCAATAAAAGAAAATGTTTAACTTGATTGTAAGCTGGATATTCCTTATGAGAATTATTGCATTAAAAAAATACATATATAAATTTATTCATTGCTATGAGAAGAATTAAATATGTACTTTTATTTGGTATTGCCCATAGATTATTTTAGAAATGTAGTATGTACTAGAAGTCAGGTTATGATGAAAACAGAACTTAATCTGATCGCCATGAATTTGGATGTAAATGTACTTAAGTACCTATCTATTAATTATAAAATATATGTAGTATCATTGAGTTAGTATTCTATCATACACCACTCTCGAGCTTACCTTGGGACTAGCTTTGAGATTTGTCCTGTATAAGTATATTAACTTACTTCTACATACATACATACTTATGTATTAAGAAGTTAGTTAATATATACAGGATTTTATAATCACGCCTTTTTCCTGTAGGGGTAGGCATAGACTACATCTTTCCACTTGCCACGTTCTCTGCATACTTCCCTCGCTTCATCCACATTCATAACTCTATTCATGCAAGCTCGGCGGTTTCGGGTACTCTCGACCAGACCTAGCCAGTACTTACTTCTAGCATTACTATATTTGTTTAATTCCTCCTGCAGTCCTTGAAGCGGGAACGGCGCCAAAGATTCCACTCTGATGATGGCCACGTCGTCGATCTTGGCGCGAACCCTCTCCTTGTGAAGTTCGTAGTAATGCTTGCCAGATACTAAAATAACTCGTTTCACATTCAAGGGATCAGCAGTTTTGTCACCTGAAATAACTCATTCGGTTACGATATTGTATTTATAGGCTCGTGTTGTGGTGTAGTCATTTTACGTATTTCGGCATTATCTTAATACGTCACATTATTATCTCGTCTCTTGACTTAACTAGACAACATCTCCTACTTGTTTCGAAAAACTTATGTCTTATCCTTTACATATCCTAAACACATGTCAAATTGCCCTTAATCATTCAATTCAATTCAATTTTCAATTCAATTCATTTATTAATATCAGATTACAAAGATCCAGTTTGTTAGTAATACATAAAATTATAAATCTGCAAAATAATATAAAATAACATAAAAGGGTTAGTACTTAATTCTACTAGAAACTTTAAAGTTGACCATGTAGGGCCACCGGCATGGTACCCCGCACAAGATGCCTTATTATAGGCGAGTCGTATCTGTCTGCCACAGTTCTTAGAATGGTATTGCCACTCGACCTTATCCTCCTTATCAAAGACGCCATTTTTTTTCTAATAACAGCGTGAAACCCGTCTGTTCTTGTTTGAGCAAACATTTCAGAGGCGCTACAGAACTTGGGGAGTCGCAATAACATTCTAAAAATATTATTGTACTGGATACGGAGAGCATCCAGCGACCTTTTGGTGCCGCGGACCCACAGACCACCCGTGTAGAAGCCCTGGCAAAAAGCTTTAAATAAGGTTATTTTAACCTGGTCACTACAGCGGGCGAATCTCCGGGCCAGCATGTTACCTCTGACCGCCAACGCTCTCCGCTCCCTTTCTATGTCGTCATCATCTTTAAGGTCGTCGGCAAGTACATGGCCCAGATACTTAAAAGTTTTTACTATTTTTAGTTCCTTTCCAGATAGAAACATAGGAGGTGTATTTCCGGGACACTTTCCAACGACCCCAAAGACCATGCATACACACTTTTCCACATTGTAAACAAGCCCGTGCTCGGCCGCGAAACTTTCACATACCCTCAACATCTCATTTATTGATTTCGTAGTCGGACCCAACAGCACCATGTCGTCGGCATAGCTTATATTATTTATGACGACACCGTCTATACTACAGCCTACCCTCATACTGCTAAGTCCCACTATGAGATCATTTACATACAGGTTGAAGAGCTTGGGAGATGTAATGCCCCCCTGTCTCACCCCGCACTCCAACCTGTACGCATCTGAAATGCCGTCGAACCATTTTACCACATTTATTTGGTTTTGGTACCAAAACTTAAATATATTACATATCTCAGCCGGCACATTTCTGGCCTCTAGCTTCCTCCACAGTACCTCATACGACACTCGGTCGAAGGCTCTGGAAAAATCCAGAAAACAACCATGTACCGGTGTTTTGCGACTTGTATAGTATTGAATAGTATTCTTGAGCACAGTAATTGCACTCTCCGTTGACAGGTGCGGTCTAAACCCAAATTGCGCGTCATGAAGGTTTAAGTATTGCTCCAATCGCGAGTCAAGAACACCATCCAGTACCTTAGCAATTATAGTTGCAAGGGAAATCGGCCGGTAGTTATTTTTATCAGAGATATCCCCTGTCCTGTTCTTCACGATGGGCACCACAATTGTCTTCATCAAGTCAGGTGGCAAATAAGAGTGACTTATGCACAACGAGAAGAACATGGACAGGACTCTCGGCAGGTGTACACCTGCGTGCCTCAGATGTTCGACACTTAGTCCATCATGGCCGGGCGACTTACCCCCTTTCATTCCCCCAATTGCCTGTTTTACTTCGGCAGCTGAAAAATGTAACTGAAGGATAGACTCCTTTTTACACATATTAAGAGCATGACCAACTGATGACGAGACTCTAAAATGCTCCCTAAACATACTGGCAATCTCGACTGAATCGCTCTTGCCGTCGACACTCGCCGGGCGGCCAGGCCCTACGTTTAACCTAGCTGTAGCCTTCCAGAAGTCCCTAAAATTATTCGAAGCTCTTTGTGAGGCTAAAAGATCCATTTTGATTTTTTCTTGGTTTTTTTGACACCAATTCAATCTACTTTTAAAAATCTTTCGTGCTTCACACATTTGCTCATAAACTGGTCCTAAAGTCGGTCTATTGTGCTGTACCCATACTTCAAACTTGAGCCTGGCCTCATGATGAGCATCCTGTACGTGTTTATTCCACCCACACAGAACCTTACCCCTCTTTATTTGATTCTGCGTAGGAGTCCTGGCTTTTGCGGCTGCATCCCCGAGCGTACATACAATTTTTTCGTATAGATTATCTAAAATCTTACAATGATCGGCTTGACTACAAAAACCAAAACTACACTCCACGAACTCTTCCGGGAATTGTATATCACGAAGCGACGCATTACAAGCATGTTGGTAGGTACTAATTTCAGACTCCTTTCTATCTCCCCATGTTATTTTGCCACAGGGTAAGTCATGCTTAATCAGCTTTTGCCTCACTATCTCAAGATTACAGGTCATAAAAATGGGAAAATGGTCCGACATATATACCCCTTCCTCTATGCGTATATCTACTACTGATTGATAAGCAGATTGAGACACGACAAAATGGTCTAACCATCTTTTACAACCATGTACCTGACTCACAAATGTGTAACTATTTGAATCTATTCCCAGTTTTTCCACGTCCGCACAAATCCATGATCGGTCAGCAGAAAAACTACACAACTCCCTATAAAATAGTTCACATATATGTGCATTAAAATCTCCTAACAAATATATACATTCAGCGTTATTCGCATCCTCGATTGCACTAATTTCTCCCAGAACTTCCGTAAACAAAGGTAGGTTGTCAATCGAATCCGTTGGCATGTATACAGATATTACAATAATCGTACGATTCCCCATAGTGGCTCGTATAGCGGCTAGTCTATTGCTATCACATTCCAACACATTCACAGAGTCAAATAAACCCTTCCTCCATAATATGGCTACCCCCCCGTACGGTCTACCCACTAACAAACCCGCGGAAGTATCTACCGCAGATTTGCCCGTGTACTCAAACTCATCACATACAGTGCCCAATAAGTTAATATCATGGGGTAGGAGCCAGGTCTCCTGAAGGCTAACAATATCAGATTGCTTACATACTCGCCTAACGCAATCGATCGATCTCTTAAGAGATTGACAATTAAAACTAGAAAATGTACTAAATTTAGTTTTCTTAATATCCATAAAGTACCAACTAATTAACTTTAACTTTATTATCGGATTTTGTTCGATACATAAACTGCACAAAACGCCTAAAAGTAATCCCATCCGGCCATAACTCAGCGTCTAAAAACAAATGCAGTTTATGTTTCGACACAAACAATTTATATGCATTGTAATTCTTCGTGGATTTCATATTTATCAGTTTTAACGCTACCATTTCGTTAGTTTTTTCCTTAATATATTTTATAATGTCACTTTCACTCGCATCCTTACTGACGTTTGAGATAAACAAAGGCACTTTAATATCCGCCGCTCGGAATTTCACATCATGATCTATCGCAGCACTTCCTCTTTGACCTAGTAGTTTATACCGCCTAGATTTAGACCTATGCACGATTTGCCACTCCGTGTCTTCCCTACTGGCAGCTGATTGACTTTCGTCCACCGATACCTCCTGATACCTCAAAACATCCTTGATATTACGCATTCGACTCGCTGGCTGAGATGTTTCCTCATCGATGGGCGCCCGTCGACTGCATACAGAGACGGGGATGGGACTCTCGGCGGCGGCGGAGCGGGCGCATGACGCTTGCTCGCAAACAGGTTTCTGCGATAACGACTCGGTGTTCTCCGGTGGGGCGCATACCGTCTCTTTCGGACCCGTTGACTGTGCGTTATTGTTATCTTCTCGCTCGGGATTGTTGATCTGCGCAGATACCGCCGCTTCTACTCGACAATTTTTACTTGTCTCGCAGTTTTGTTTGCACGTGAGAGGGACCGACTCAGCTGCTATGTCATCATTTGAATTTGAAGGACGGTCGTTAACCTGTTGTTGGTCACGGAGTTTCACTTCAATATCAGCTGAGCTCTTCGATGTGTTTATTGGCATGTAATGCAAACCTATGGGGCCACTATCAAAAGAAAAGCTATCCTGTAGACACGCACCTCTTTTATGGTTCACTTTGCTAACTGAGAATGAGTTATCTAATATGGACGCAAATTTCATATTCCCGATTACTTGTTTCAAACCCTCAAACTCATCTCTTGAGACTGCATTTTCTTTCAGCTCCGCTATCTGATTCTGCATTCTCAGGATATCCTTAAGAATCCTCGTAGCATCGACGTGATCGAAAGATACCGGGGGCACTCGATGTATATCTACAGCTGCAAATATCGGAAACAACTCCCTGTTTCCAGCCTTCATTAAACAAATAATATCATCGAGATCCCTCGACATTCGCTTTTTCCCTTCCTTCCTGCGCAGAGGCATTTTCTTCGCATTCGGCACGGCATCGTACAGAAGAGATTTAGCTTTTACTATTTCTTCCGCCGAATATGTTGACGTACACAGTTGATGGATACTTTCCTCGTCCATAAAATCCACAACATTTCGTAAAAATGTTAAAAGTTCGTTGATCACTACATTACAGTTCGCGCACTTCACAGTGGTCGAGGTCATTGTCCGTTCCGAACAAGTGAACTTTCAAGACTTTCAAGACTGATACCATTCAGTAACAGAAAAAAAATATTTGAAATGTTAAGCCACAATTCGTCTACTTAGAAAACATAAGCATAAGCTCTTAAATCTGGAAGCTTATTTACGAATATTGAAATACGATAGATAGTTATGCCGTGTGGTTCCCGGCACCAATATAAAAAAGAATGGGACCACTCCATCTCTTTCTTCCGTGATGTCGTAAAAGGCGACTAAGGGATAGGCTTATATTATTAACTTGGGATTCTTCTTTCAGATGATGGGCTAGCAACCTGTCACTATTTAAATCTCAATTCTGTCATTAAGCGTTCAAGCTGAACGTGGCCAATCATTCTTTCAAGACTGCTAGCTGTCTACTCCGCCGAAAATAAGGCCTATAAAGACAGTACAAAACCTAGACTCCAACTATAGACTGTAATGAGTCAGTGGAAAACCTCTAGACATATGAATAAAATTTCCTTTGTGAATTGTCAAGAGTAACGCTTTCGAATAAGCATAACATACCAATGACAGGCAAGAAATGCGTTCGTGGTCCGAAATCTGACAGAGGAGACACAGCGTCTGCTAGTCTGAGGAGCAATTTGGGCGCGACCACTATCAATGGCTTCCTGTAGTTACGCACAACCTGCAAATGATAAATAAGCATTTGTCTGCATACATCCATACATACATGCATATGGTCACGTCTATGTCCCTTGCGGGGTAGACAGAGCCAACAGTCTTGAAAAGACAGAATGGCCACGTTCAGCTATTTGGCTTAATGATAGAATTAGATTCAAATAGTGACCAGTTGCTAGCCCATCGCCTAAAAAAGAATTCCAAGTTTGTAAGACTATCCCTTAGTCGCCTTTTACGACATCCATGGGAAAGAGATGGAGTGGTCCTATTCTTTTTGTATTGGTGACGGGAACCACACGGCACTTGTCTTGTTGCAAATATAGAGCATTTTCAGACAGGACTGTAATTCCTTGGAATTCTTATTCGTAATTCATAAAAATCCGCTAAGAGTTTGGTTTGAGACTGATGAAGTATTGGCTACCTCGATTTATGGATGCGCTCGCTTACTGCCACCTGTCTACTGAGCAGATGAATGACCGGGCAGAAGTGGTGGAGTAGTGAAGAAAGATTTTCTTAATAATGCGAAAAAGGACCAAGGTAAAACTGCTTGACTACTCACCTGTCTTCTGAGTAGATGAAAGTATTGCGCCGGAGTGGTCGGGTTGGCGACGTGCATACAAACATCTTCGGAGTCTGGAACCGTCTCCTTGCTATCAGTCAGCTGTAGGAACCTCTCGAGTCTACATGAAGAGTGCTCTGATGCTGCCCCGTCGTATCCGTGAGGTAAGAGCATTACGAGACCATTGCTGCGCACCCATTTTGCTGAAAGATTATAGGATTTTAATTTTTGACTATCATACTGAGTTCCTGAGCATGCAACAAGGATAAACGCAGAGGTGACTGGCGTGCTTATGTAATGCAATTAATCCTGAAACTAAGGGATAGGCTTCTAAACTTGGGATTCATCTTTTAGGCGATAGACTAGCAATCTGTCACTATTTGAATCTCAAGCGTATCATTAAGCCAAGCAGATAAACGTGACCTATCAGTATTGTCAAGACTGATGGCTTTGTCAACCCCGCAAGAGATATAGACGTGATTATATGTATGTATGTATGAATGCAGTCGTAATATAAGCAACAAAGCTCATGAGAGCATGAAAGAAATGTACCGTCTTACATAATAGTATTTTCTGTCAATCCCACACAAATTATCAAAAATCGATTCTTACTAATTAATTAAAGCCTATTCGTGCGGCAATAATTGAATGAATTATTAATGTAATAATAAAAATCAGTCAGATCTATCAGCAAAACAACGGACTGATTCCCGGATTTCCATCTGAAATAATAAATCAAATATTTGCGGGAGTTTCGTCTGACCGATCATATTTTTCCTGTTTCAATAAATCATTATGTACTGGCAAAAGACCCAAATGGATGAGAATGACCGGTTATGTTTTAATAAATCAATAAAAACTGAGCTGCGTCCAGGTGAATTTGTTTTGAGGACTTTGGGATTAAAGTTGTCAAAATTCCTAACATGTTGTGGGCTAACTGCGTGCTTAATTAGTCATGAAAAATGTCGTGGGTCGAATCGGTAAGGTGCGAATCCCACCTCAACCATGTACCAATGACTATTTTCGAAGTTATGTACATTAGTTTGAATACTAACAGATGCTCTTACAGTGAGGGAAAACATCGTGGGGAAACCTGCACATTCAGGCAACTGGATGTGTAACCATGATCGTTCCAATACGGGTCAGGTTGCCCTGTAAAGGTTGCAGAGGCCGCTTCGTGTAAAACCTGACTCACCCAATCCAGGATCCATGGTCAAAGGCATACCCAAGCTTGTGGTGGGGATGCAACTGGGATTAAAACCAGGAGGAAGGTTGGAGAAAATGCTTCAGTGCAGTTTGTTACCGCTTCTTCTGCACTGACGCCTTGGAAGCGGCAGTAAACTTAGGTTTAAGTAATTTATTTGACGTCAACCAATGTTGTGAAACCAAAAGATTTGACTATTATTAAGCGATATGAAGTATCCTATAATCTATACATATAATAATGAATAAAAATTTTGAATTTGAATTTTAAGAAGAAGAATAACATGATTAAAACAAGGTTTTCCCTTCTGTCATCTCACTTACCTTCTCCAGAAGCAATATACGTATCGACTATGATCTGGGCACCGTTGTAGAAGTCTCCAAATTGCGCCTCCCATACAACCAAGTTGTCTGGACAATCGTAGGCCATCCCGTACTCGAAGCCCAGCACCGCCTCTTCAGACAAGATAGAATTGGCCACCTGGGAAATTTACCATGTATCAGAAAGTTTTAGACATGATTTAGTACTTCTGTGTATCAGAGATTGATTTACCTTTAAATGATAAATAACCAGGCTAAGGACATACTAGCTTTACTTCTCAGATTTTTTAAGAATTGGCCACCTATGTACCGGAAAGTTTAGATATAATTGTGTACATTTATGTATAGGATACTTAGGGCAACGAGGTGTGGACGCATACATACATACCTACATATGTATGTAGCGGGAGCGATTCGAAAGATCTTCCCTTTGGTGGCGGTCGAGCCGAATCATCGCTCCCGCTACACATACATATATTAACGTCTTTATCCCTTGCGGGGTAGACAGAGCCAACAGTCTTGAATAGACTGGAAGGCCACGTTCAGCTGTTTGCCTTAATTAGAGAATTGAGATTTAAATAGTGACAGGTTCGCTAGCCCATTGCCTACAAGAAGGATCCTAAATTATTAGCCTTTCCTTAGTCGCCTTTTACGACACCCACGGGACGATATGGAATAGTCTTAATCTAAGTACTGGGAACTACACGGCATGGTATTTTAAGTACCCGTACTCGAACCCCGACACCATCCTTTTAGACAAGATAGAATTGGCCACCTGGGAAATTTACCCATGTATCAAAAAGTTTCAGACATGATTTAGTAACTCTGTGTATTAGAGATTGATTAACCTTTAAATGATAAAGAACAAGTTAAAGAACATACTAGTTTTTCTTCTCAGCTTCGCTCAATTTAAATAATTCCCTTGGGAAATGCGGGATATTCCGTACCCACTTTGAGGCACATATGATTACGTCAAGAAGAGTAAATACAATAGCTATACGGCTTACGAATTACTTAAAGTTTTGAAACAAAAATAATGTGCACTACTGTAAGCGGATATACATACTGTCATACCTTTCTTAAGATTTCTAAGCAATTTTTTGGTCGATTTCAATAAACAGGTAAAAACGTGAATATAAAAATTAAGTACCAAACGTGATGACGGTACGGAACCCTTTGTGCTTGAGTCCGAATCGCACTTGGCCGGTTTTTATTTAAATTTCGGTTAAAAAAGCAACTTACTTCGTCGATAACTAACAGGATAACAAACATCGTTAGCAGGGAAGTAGTGGTAATTTTCATAAATCAAACATAACGACCTCGTAAACCGAAACTAATTGGATTAGCTTGCTTTTATAGGTAGCAGCTTACAAAGTAGTCGAGGAAAAGGAGAAATGTGACTGCGAGTGCAGCTACGAAGAGGATTTAAAGTTAATTAAATTCGAAACTAGCTGAAAAAACAAATTATACAAGGTGACGTCACAAAAATAATACGTTTCGTCACTTTAGTCATATGGAATCTCTTGCAACACAGCGTTGTTCTGACAGATTAATTAAGATGATGTAAAAAAAACTTATTGGAAATTGAGTCCACATTAAAATAAAAAAAAAATATTGTTCTTGTTACAAAAAAATCCCAATGATATTACAAATAAACCGTCTTTATCAATATTCGAGTTAAACATTTTTAACATTGAATTAAACTTAACAAGGAATTAGGTCGAGAGGAATTTAAGATATTTTATGGATAACTACGAACTACTTTCGACTTAGCTAGAGCTACGAGATGGCTAGTAATAAGCTGCGAGATGGTTACGACTTAGCTACGAGATGGCTAGTAATAAGCTGCGAGATGGTTACGACTTAGCTTCGAGATAGCTACAACTTAGCTACGAGATGGCTACGACTAAACAGCGAGGTGGTTACGATATAGCTACGAGATGGTAAGGATAAAAAAAAATACCACCGATAGGTAAATAATATCGTAGCGACACAGAATTATTAATAAAACTGACAGAGATTTAAACTTTTACTCAAGTTGATTGTCCTGAAAAGTTAAATTCGTGAGTTTTAAACGGTTATCGCATGAAAATCCAAACAGGTGTTTGTATAGCTTTTATAAAGCGGATTTAGATTTTCAGTTTGAAAATTTGCCGACATTTTTTACCGGCACGTCATATCGGATTTTCGGCAAACGAGTATTAAAAGTTTGTTTTTGTGTTTCAACCGGTATAGAGTCGGATAAAAATTTAACATTCATGATACAATTTGCAGGTGAATTGAAACCTTGTTTTTTATGTTTAAAGGGGTAAATATGTAAATTAGAAATAAAGAGTCTTTATTGATTCAAATACCGATCTCACAGAAAATAATGTACTCAAGGTCGAAAAAAAAAGAAAGAAGTTTTAATTAGAAAAATCGAGTATTACTGCATGAAATTCTTTCTTCTAGGTCACCACCTAGCATCTAGCTAGCCCATCGGCTAGCAACCTGTCACAAGTTGAATCATCTTAATTCTATTATTAAGCCATGCAGCTGATAGTTGCCTTCAGGCAAGGTATATACATGATTATATGTAGCTACTTGCTGTCCCGGCAAACGTTGTTTTTCCATATAAATTATTTTAAGTAATTGCTAGTTGAAAAAAAAATTACGGGTGGACAACCCTTATCACTAAGGGGTATGAAAAATAGATGTTGGCCGATTCTCAGACCTACTCAGTATGCACACAAAATTTCATGAGAATCGGTTGATCCGTTTCGGAGGAGTACGTGAACGAACATTGTGACACGAGAATTTTATATATAAGATATTATATTGCATAAGAATGACATGTACACAAACTTTGTAATATGATAAAATATTTTATATTTATTTTTCTAGTGCATTTAACTCAGTCGATTTCGAGATTCTTCTTGCAATAATGTACAGTCTTAACTTCTCCTCTTCTACCCTGGCCTGGTTTCGTTCTTATCTTACTGGGCGGCGTCAGTTGGTCAAGGTTGATGACAATCGTTCTGATTGGTGTAGTTTGGATGCTGGTGTCCCTCAAGGTGGCATACTTTCGCCAATTCTTTTTTCTTTATTCATTGATGGAATCACTTCTTCGCTGTCTTCCTCATTCCACCTTTATGCGGACGACCTCCAAATTTATACAGCTGCTTCACTGAATAATTTCAACCATGCGATCAGTGTTATCAACTCCGATTTGGCTCGTATTGCTGAATGGGCCAAATCCTTTGGTCTATTGATCAATGCGGCCAAGTCTCAGGCCATTGTTATAGGTAGTCCTCACTTTATCTCTAAATTTAAGTCATTGGTGTTTCCCAAAGTTGTTTTAGGCAATGACACTATACCTCTTGCTTCCAAAGTCAAAAATTTGGGAATAATCATTGACGAAACTCTTTCTTGGTCCCCTCAAATCAATGAACTTAGCCGGAAAACTTTTATCTCCTTGCATTCTCTGAGGCGATTGCAACAGTTCCTACCTTCTGATACTAAAGCGCTTTTGGCTCGTTCATTGCTCCTCCCTGTTCTCGATTACGCTGATGTTGCGTATATCGACCTGACTGAGGAACTGTTAAATAAGCTTGAGCGGATACAGAATATGTGCATTCGTTTTGTTTTTGGTCTTCGGAAATTTGACCACATATCGGAGTTCCGCTCACGTTTGAACTGGTTATCTATGAGATCACGTCGTAACTTACATATTGTCTCCTTTTTGTACAGTGTTCTTTTTAATCCCCTTTTCCCTAAATATCTGTCAGAAAAATTCACTTTTCGCATCCATGATCCACGCCTTCGTTCCTGTAATACCCTCCTTTTACAGATTCCTGACTACCATTCTCAAACCTACGGTAAGTCCTTTTCCGTGTTGGCTGCTCGCCTTTGGAATAAACTGCCCCTTCTTATAAAATTGTCCCCTTCTTCTAATTCCTTCAAAAATAAGCTTAATAAATTCTTTCTCGAGTCTTGAATTGGTTTTGAAGTTAATTTAGAATATATACATGTTTATATATTTTCTTTATTTATTTATTTGTATTTTACGTATATAATTGTTGTGTCTTAAGGATAATTCTAGTAAAAGAACTGTTGTTCACCCTTGCCTCAATTTTGTTTATGATCCTCTTACTGTCAGGTTGGCTGGAAGAGATCCCACTTAGGGATAAGCCCGCCTTTGTACTGTACTGTTTTTATTTGTAATGTACTCCTTTAGTGAACAATAAAGCATTTACTTACTTACTTACTTACTTTTTATTTATATGGGTCAGGTCAATAGTACCCGAAACCGCCGCGCTTGCATGAAGAGAGTTATGAATGTGGATGAAGCGAAGGAAGTATGCAGAGATCGTGGCAAGTGGAAAGAGGTAGCTCTGCCTACCCATCCGGGAAAGAGGCGTGATTTTATGTATGTATGTATGTATAAAATATTTAAAACACCTTACCTCTAAAAAGCCTTTTTGGTCTTCGTGTATATGGTTGAGAGGTATGTATATGCTCTCATTCTGCTGGTCCACCAGCATCGCGTGGCGGTGGGAGAACGTGCCTCGGCCCACGTCCTCGCCGCTGAGGCGCACGTGACGCCCTTCCATTAGTAACGAACCTAGGAATTTAAGCTTTATTTATTTAAATTTCATGCACGTAAAATGTATAACAGATGGACTAATACCATAAGGTTTTTTTTGGTCGGGGTCGAATTTATCTCTGTACAATCAAAATGATGATTTTGCATTAAATATCATTAAAATTGACTCAGTTGTTTAGGCGTGAAGGCTTAACAGACTTACAGACCCTAGCCTGGGCTTGGCACGGGTACAATGCTGATGTTATATACCTTCATGTAAACCTTCCTCTTAAATACATATAATACATACATACATATGGTCACGTCTATATCCCTTGTGGGATAGACAGAGTCAAAAGTCTTGAAAAGTCTGAAAGATCTCATAGAATTGAGATTTAAACTATGACAGCTTGCTAGCCCATCGCCTACAAGTAGAATCCCAAGTTTATAAGCCGATCCTTTAGTCTTGTTATTATTAAAATAATTATCTCATATATGCCGTGTGGTTCCCGGCACCAATACATAAAAGAATAGGACCACTCCATCTCTTTCCCATGGATGGCGTAAAAGACGACTAAGGGATAGGCTTATATAAAATTGCGGTCCTTTTTTTAGGCGATGGGCTAGCAACCTGTCACTATTTGGATCTCAATTCCATCATTAAGCCGAGCAGCTGAACGTGTCCATTCAGTCTTTTCGGGACTATTGGCTCTGTCTACCCCGTAAGGGATATAGACGTGACCATATGTATGTATGTATGTAATTATCTCATATCTTACTAGACAATCTAAAGTCTTGTTATATGAAAGACAATATATATCATACCAAATGCTAATGCTTCTGCAGTTGCCCAGTCCAGCTGTTTTTCTTCATTCAGCCTCGTTAACCGGTTCTTGACGTGTGTTTTATCAAGATGAGGATGTATGTTCTGGAATAATAATAAATTGATGATTTCTAAGTTTTTACTAAAGGTTTCAGGTAATGTTGTAAATGTGTCGCTCTTACATACATACATACATACATACATACATACATACATAAAATCACGCCTCTTTCCCGGAGGGGTAGGCAGAGACTACCTCTTTCCACTTGCCACGATCTCTGCATACTTCTTTCGCTTCGTCCACATTCATAACTCTCTTCATACAAGCTCGGCGGTTTCGGGTACTTTTGACCTGACCCTTTACCAGGACGTCCTTAATTTGATCAAGATACGTTCGTCTAGGTCTTCCCACTCCGACCTTTCCCTCCACACTCTCCTTGTATATCTGCTTAGTCAACCTGCTTTCATTCATCCTCTCCACATGACCGAACCATCTTAACATACCCTTTTCTATTCCTGTAACTACATCTTCTTTCACATCACAACATTCCCTTATCACGCTGTTCCTTATCCTGTCACTCAATTTCACACCCATCATACTCCTTAACGCTCTCATTTCCACTGCATTTATTCTGCTTTCATGCTTCTTTTGCCATACCCAACTTTCACTCCCATACATTAATGTCGGGACCAACACGCCCCTGTGTACAGCCAGTCGAGCCTTTTTGGATAGTTTCTGACTGCTCATAAAGGCATGCAAAGCTCCATTCACCATGTTCCCCGCGTTCACTCTCCTTTCAATATCACTATCACACTTGCCATCTGATGTGAACTTTGATCCTAGATATACAAACTCTTTCACTTGCTCCACTTTTTCTCCTCCAATCAAAATATTACATGCTGTCATTTCTTTCTCCATTTCAAAAACCAGTGTTTTAGTTTTACTTACGTCCACTTTCATTCCTTTCTCTTTTAAAGCTTCATGCATACAGTTTACCATCTCCTGTAACTCCTCCGCTGATGACGCCAGTATAACCTGATCGTCGGCATAGAGCAGACATTTGACGAGTAACTCATTCATCCTTAATCCACTTTTAGACTCTTTCAAATCTGTCAAACAGCTATCCATAAATAGGTTGAACAGCCACGGTGACGCAACACATCCTTGCCTAACGCCTTTCTCAATCTTAAACCACTCAGTGTGCGCTCCGTTTATCCTGACACAAGCACTCGAATCCTCATATAAGGATTTCAGTGCTCGTATTAAGAGACTGCTCACCCCATGCATAGAAAGTGCTGACCACAATTCATTCCTCTCAACTCTGTCATAGGCCTTTTCCAGATCTACGAATGTGCAATAGACTTTTTGACTCTTGGCCAAAAACTTTTCGGCTATGCACCGCAAGGAAAAGACCTGATCAGTACATCCCATTCCCTTTCGAAATCCCGCTTGAGCATCCCATATTTTGTCATCAGTTTCATTCCTGACTCTATTAATCAATACCTTAGCATACAATTTGCCGACGACGCTAAGCAGGCTTATACCACGATAATTTTTGCAGTCCAGCTGTGACCCTTTTCCTTTGTAAAGTGGCACGATAACAGCCTTACACCAATCTTTTGGTACTCGGCCGCTTCTCCAACACAAATTGAAAAGGCAGTACAACTGACTAGCTACTACGCCTTTTCCTGCTTTAAGCATCTCGACCGACACTCTATCACACCCAGCAGCCTTTCCCGCTTTCATACTCTTAAGTGCTTCCACAATTTCGAACATTTCAATTTCGCCTTCCATCTCATTCTCTTTTTCTTCGCTATAGCAGAAATCTTTCTTATTTCCTTCCTTTTTTTCAAATAAACTTTCAAAATAGTCCTTCCATATCTTTAGTACACATTGATGATGTAAAAAAAACTTATTGGAAATTGAGTCCACATTAAAATAAAAAAAAAATATTGTTCTTGTTACAAAAAAATCCCAATGATATTACAAATAAACCGTCTTTATCAATATTCGAGTTAAACATTTTTAACATTGAATTAAACTTAACAAGGAATTAGGCCGAGAGGAATTTAAGATATTTTATGGATAACTACGAACTACTTTCGACTTAGCTAGAGCTACGAGATGGCTAGTAATAAGCTGCGAGATGGTTACGACTTAGCTACGAGATGGCTAGTAATAAGCTGCGAGATGGTTACGACTTAGCTTCGAGATAGCTACAACTTAGCTACGAGATGGCTACGACTAAACAGCGAGGTGGTTACGATATAGCTACGAGATGGTAAGGATAAAAAAAAATACCACCGATAGGTAAATAATATCGTAGCGACACAGAATTATTAATAAAACTGACAGAGATTTAAACTTTTACTCAAGTTGATTGTCCTGAAAAGTTAAATTCGTGAGTTTTAAACGGTTATCGCATGAAAATCCAAACAGGTGTTTGTATAGCTTTTATAAAGCGGATTTAGATTTTCAGTTTGAAAATTTGCCGACATTTTTTACCGGCACGTCATATCGGATTTTCGGCAAACGAGTATTAAAAGTTTGTTTTTGTGTTTCAACCGGTATAGAGTCGGATAAAAATTTAACATTCATGATACAATTTGCAGGTGAATTGAAACCTTGTTTTTTATGTTTAAAGGGGTAAATATGTAAATTAGAAATAAAGAGTCTTTATTGATTCAAATACCGATCTCACAGAAAATAATGTACTCAAGGTCGAAAAAAAAAGAAAGAAGTTTTAATTAGAAAAATCGAGTATTACTGCATGAAATTCTTTCTTCTAGGTCACCACCTAGCATCTAGCTAGCCCATCGGCTAGCAACCTGTCACAAGTTGAATCATCTTAATTCTATTATTAAGCCATGCAGCTGATAGTTGCCTTCAGGCAAGGTATATACATGATTATATGTAGCTACTTGCTGTCCCGGCAAACGTTGTTTTTCCATATAAATTATTTTAAGTAATTGCTAGTTGAAAAAAAAATTACGGGTGGACAACCCTTATCACTAAGGGGTATGAAAAATAGATGTTGGCCGATTCTCAGACCTACTCAGTATGCACACAAAATTTCATGAGAATCGGTTGATCCGTTTCGGAGGAGTACGTGAACGAACATTGTGACACGAGAATTTTATATATAAGATATTATATTGCATAAGAATGACATGTACACAAACTTTGTAATATGATAAAATATTTTATATTTATTTTTCTAATGCATTTAACTCAGTCGATTTCGAGATTCTTCTTGCAATAATGTACAGTCTTAACTTCTCCTCTTCTACCCTGGCCTGGTTTCGTTCTTATCTTACTGGGCGGCGTCAGTTGGTCAGAATCTCTTAACCAGAATAATTGAAAGTGGCACTTAACGTACCTACTGACGAATTGACTTTTCAGTTTCAATATTAGGTTTTAGACAAAGGGTTATATTAATTAACTAGTTTTGAACTTACATACGTCTGTATCCCATTGGATAACTTAATGTAAGAAAATTTATTAACAAATTAAAAAAAAGCATTTCTCTTATACTAATCATCTTGCACAGAAATGTGAAACTCACGATTATCCCTTTTTTATAGTATAAAGTCAAAAAGTCAAGAAAGTCTGTCTGTCTGTGTGTCTGTTCCGCTTTAACAGCTAAATCGCTGGACCGATTAAAATGAAATTTTGCACAGATATAGAATAGATATTTGGGAGTAACGTAGGTTTATTCTGGAATTTCCCACGGGAGCGAAGCCCCGCGCAAATGCTGTAACCTATATACATATATGTTTATACTAGCTTTCCCCCGCGACTCCGTCCGCGCGGATGTCGGTCTTCCCGTAGATGGTTTATTTCTCCATTTTATTTTCAGTCCGGTCAATTTAGACCAAAAAATAGGAATGAAGCTACATTAATTCCCATCAAGCTGAAAAAGAGTATAATTGTTTAAAACACAATCAAAAGCATTATTTCAAAATTCCCCATGATTCCGGTTTAAGAAAAATAATTACCCAAGGTCAAAGGTAAGAAAATGGGATTTTCACGATTTTCTTCAAAACGGTAAGTTTTATGGGAAAATTACCTCAGACATAGATTGTAGATCATAAAGATATCTATAAAAAGGAATCAATATTTTTTTTCAATAAAGCTACCGTTTCTAATATATTACGATGCAAAAAGTTGCAAGCGTCATAATATGCATAAGCACGTCTCGTATATACTCTATGTAGCAGTAATATAAGTCAAAATATTGTTCTGTCGGTAATTTCAACTTGAATTCAAAATATAAAATATACATAAGTATAATGAAACCCAGTCCCTTCATTTATACTGTAGTGAAACCTTGAGACAAAATCTGTCTCTCTGTTTAATTGTGTACGTGGCTAGGGTCGTATACCTAGGGCGCCATGCCGCCCTAAATAATATAATCCTCCGTGCTCTTGCCACCATCCATGTTTCAGCCGTTCAAGAACCAAACGGTCTGGCTCAGGATGATGCCAAGAGACCGGTTGGTATGACTTTGGTACCCTGGAGATTGGGGCGGCCTTTGGTGTGGGATGCTACTTGTGTCGACACACTTGCGCCGTCTCATCTTCAGGTTACTAAATCTAAGGCCGTTCTGCTTCAAATGAGGCAAAAAACCTCAAAAGGCGCAAATATGTAGTTATCGGTAATATCTATACTTTTGAACCTTTTGGGGTAGAAACTCTGGGACCGGGGGGCCTATCTGCCCATCAGCTTTTCCGACAATTGTCGAAAAAGCTAATTGAGGTATCTCTTGACCGGAAGGCTGGAAATTATCTGGCTCAGAGAATCAGCCAGCCTTCTGGGCACATTCCCGCATGTTGATGCTATGCAAGGACTGTACAATTTATAAATTAAATTTTAGTTTGTAGTCATCTTTTTTCTTTCTTTTTATAAGTAGTTTTAGTTTTAATTTGATTATTGCATTGAATTTGATAATTGTAATCTCTATTATTGTCCTAAGATGATTTTCTTCACTTAGCGTTATTCTATTTTTTTTAAATAATAAATGCGAAAGTTAGTCTTGAGTGCCACTGCGTAGTGAAAACACGTGTTTATTCTAACTTACTTCAGACTTTTTCAAGTTTAATAATAAAAATGTTAAAAAAAAACGCGCTAATAGTACACTACCTCAGAGATGGCAAGGAAACGGATGCATATTATGACGCTTGCAACTTTTTGCATCGTTATATCTCAGAAACGGTAGCTTTGTTGAAAAAAATTATTGATACCTTTTTTATAGATAACTTTATGATCTACAATTTATGTCTGAGGTAATTTTCCGATTTGAAAAACTTACCGTTTTAAAGAAAATTGCGATACACCCATTTTTTACCTTTGACCGTGAGTAAATTTTTTTCCTTAAACCGGAATCATGGGGAATTTTGAAATAATGCTTTTGATTGTGTTTTAAATAATTATACTCATTTTCAGCTTGATGGGAATTAATGTAGCTATGTAGTATTTTTTTCATAGTAATTAGTAGCGGCCCGCTTGTGCAGCAAACGGTTCAAGCCAAAGCCGACTTTCGGCGCTACAGGTTACGGCGCTAAATCCACTGCGGGTACAGAACAACGTCTATGGATAAACTGAAAAATTAAGATTTTTTTTCTTCGTATTTTTTCGGGATAAAAAGTATCCTATTTTACGCCCAGGATAATAAGGTATAATTTTACCAAGTTTCATCAAAATCGAACCGTTAGTTTTCACGTGATGCCTGAACATACAGACAGACAGACAAAAATTTTTTTAATCACATTTTTGTGTTTGGTATCGATCCAGTAACACCCCCTGCTATTTATTTTTTCAATACTTTCAATGTACAGAATTGACCTTTCTACAGATTTATTATATGTATAGATAATGTCAGCGCCTGTCAAATTACGCCGACATTGCAAATTCGACAAGATTAAACGAAAAAGTTTTATGTCCTACGACTCTCTACTGATTGACAGACAATTTTCTTTTGCGTGTCGTTTCAGAAATTTTCATGTTTCTGTGTTTTGTATTTATTTTTACCTGTAATTTGTTTTCATCTAAGTTTTTTTTTATCTTTAATTGAGTTTCCATGAGAGTAATCAAGTTATCCAAATGAGAATAACGACCGCAATATGTTTTGTTGTGTCGAATCCAAAATGTTATTATCATACATCAATTCGTCATCACTTCACTATCATTATACTACATATTATAAACTCCAATATCTCTGTCTATTTGTATGCGCAAATCTTGAAAATTCGTGGACGGATTTTGTTCCTGTTGAACAATTCAATGTTGGAAAGAGGATTTTCTAAAGAAGGTTTAATTTATAAATGTTACTCGTGCGAAGTCGGGGCGGTTCACTAATACGTAGGTACATGAAATGATTAACATACACAAGAAACTAAACATCAGAAAGTTTTGTTTTACAGTTTCATCATACTGAACTACCTAGTCTATTTAGAATTCTGTGGTATTATGGTATAAAACCTTATGAACCATATCATATTTACTTAGATACATACTTACTACTAATAAGTTATCCCTTTAATATAAACACTCAACTTTTAATGTAACAGCATATAAATACGACTAGTTATATCATATATTTAAATGCTGTTATATTAAAAGTTTCACTTAAAAGCCGTGAGGTTGATATCGTAAAAGCGTGGAAAATAAAAATAGTATTTTTATTGGAGCGAAGTTCAGAAAAACAATTCGTAGAAAAGTTCTTATTTCTTGCCTTTATAGTCCAAGAGCCCGTGAACGCCAGACATACCCACTCGCTCCAGTTACATGTAGTAACTCCGCACTCTTGCATCTTTGACTCACTCCAATGCGTCTGGCAGGATAATAGAACCTTCAAAAATGTCTGGCTACTACAGAAACGTTGTTTGAATAATTCCCCAAAAAATATGTATAAAATTCAGATTTTACAAAACGACGTAAGTAGAGTTACAAAATATTATAGTTTAGGGGTGTCTGGCAAGGGGTTGCAACCATAGTAGGTGTCTGGCAATGAGTAACGCGAGTTTGTGTATTATTACGGATAAAATATCAAAAAATTGAGCTTTACAAATTAATGAATTTCAGGTTGAAAAAAGTATACCTTTATTACCTGCTACCTGCCAAAGCAACCACTGCCTGAGTATCATAGCTGGGGATCGTTCCTCTGTACTAGAGGCATATTTACAGAAACTTTCAGCTTTTACAAAATAAGGTATGTCTGGCGTTCACGGGCTCTTGCTCTATTAGAGAAATGTCGTAGCGACGCTGATTCTGTTTTGCTCCGACATAGCTTAGTTTGCAAAGAGAAAATAACGAGGCTTATTGTTCTTCACTTTGTTATAATTCTCGATGAAAGTACATGTTTATATGACGGTGTCGGTTGCGCAGCGGTAGTGCGCTTATCTGTGACACCGTAGGTCCCGGGTTCGAATCTCGTCCAAGGCATGATGAGAAACGAATTTTCTCTGATTGGCCTTGGTCTTGAATGTACATATAATATGTATATTATATAAAATAAACAAATACAATGTGTCATCAAACTAAAAAACACCAGCCAACTGGTTAGAGTTGCATTACTCGTAAATAGCAAACAAACCAGAATGCTAACGATAATTTTTAAACACTAGTGACAACAAAACTTAAATCTATAACAAATAAAATAATAAAAAAGTAAGAAAAATAATTGTTTAAGTGTGGTCTCCCTAACTTTGTCTTATATAAATTGAATATAAATTATGCATTTAATACTCGTAAAGCACTTATTCAAATTTATACACTTGAAACTGCTTACATTTTCTGATGCGGTTAATTACATGATTTAATTAATGAAAGGTTTTTCTCATTAAGTTTGAATATGACTGAAAGCAGATGAAAGGAAATGGGATGCCCTTTAGCCAGTAGCAAAGGTTATATTTTAAGATTTTTTTTAATACTAAATACTTTTTAATAATATTTATAGGTTATTTTTTAAGAAAACATGTATTATAATGTGAGTTATAATGTCATGTACGTTTATGTTGTTTGACTGACTTTGTTTGTTGTGCGTTTGTTAGGTTGAATTGAAACTTTTTAATAGTTTTACATAGTAATTAGGCACCGAAATACATTCTTAAATCAATAATTATTTTTATGAGTAAATCTATACTATTAAAGTATTTTAAATGTGAAAGTGTGTCGTCACGTCGACGCCACTGCACCGATCTTCATGAAATTTTGCATACAGATGGTATGTAAAACGGAGATGGACCGTGGGCGAATGCTAGTATTGTTGTAATAATATTTCTCTTCATGGGCAATCTCTATTCACAACTATCAGCTGAGAGCTCTGTTTTAATTAAAAATTGCGTGTATATATTACATACATATGGTCACGTCTATATCCCTTGCGGGGTAGACAGATCCAACAGTCTTGAAAAATGACTGAATGGCCACTTTCAGCTGTTTGGCTTAATGATAGAATACATACATACATACATATAATCACGTCTATATCCCTGGCGGGGAAGACAGAGCCAACAGTCTTGAAAAGACTTACAGGCCACGTTCAGCTGTTTGGCTTTATGATGGAATTGAGATTCTAATAGTGACAGGTTGCTAGCCCATCGCCTAAAAGAAGAATCCCAAGTTTATAAACCTATCCCTTAGTCGCCTTTTACGACATCCATGGGAACGAGATGGATTGTTCCTATTTTTTTTATTGGTACCGGGAACCACACGGCAATGATAGAATATCTCTTATATATAAAATTCTCGTGTCACAATGTTTGTCTCCGTACTCCTCCGAAACGGCTTTACCGATTTTAACCAAATTTTGCATGCATATTCAGTAGGTCTGAGAATCAGCTAATCATTCGGCATTCATCGGCATCTATTTTTCATACCCCTAAGTGTTAAGGGTTGTCCACACTTAACTAAAAAATATTTATATGGCAAAACAACGTTTGCCGGGACAGCTAGTATATATATATATATGCAAGTATTTATACTTACAAAGTCACCAGGAAAGCTGACTGAGGCCTGGCCGACCACCTTCAGCAGTCCTGTGTCTACTCCGGTGTCCCAGGTCTCGACGCTGCGAGGTGCTGGACCCATTTTGGACCACTGGTCTTGGAAGTAAGATACCTGGACAGTTGCGAAGTTATGTTGTGTAAGTTTTATAATTTTATGTTATTAATAAAATTAATTCCTTTAAAGGAAATAAGTGGAGTGATCTCCAAGATATTTTCTGGTAAAATCGTTGCAACAAGCTTCGTTTAGGATATAATATTCTGGGTATAATCTACCTTGAGATCGGTTACCTAAGATTTATTTTATATTACTATACTTATCACTACATAGTATAAAACAAATTTGCTATTTTAGTCTGTTTTTCTGTATGCTTAAATCTTTAAAATTACGCAACGGATTTTGATGCGGTTTTTTGTAACAGATAGAGTGATTCAAGAGAAAGGTTTTTATGTATAATAACATTTATAATTTTGCACCCGTGCGAAGCCGGGGCGGGTCGCTAGTTGAATTTAAATGACAATAGACGTGAAATTTAAATACATACATACATAAATATGGTCACGTCTATATCTCTTGGTGGGAAGACAGAGACAACAGTCTTGAAAAGACTGATCGGCCACGGTCAGCTATTTGGCTTAATGATAGAATTGATATTCAAATAGTGACAGGTTGCTAGCCCATCGCCTAAAAAAAGAATCCCAAGTTTGTAAGCCTATCCCTTAATCGCCTTTTACAACATCCATGGGAAACAGATGGAGTGGTCCTATTCTTTTTTGTATTGGTGCCGGGAACCACACGGCAATTTTCAATAGCCTGAGTAAAGGGCGTCATTAGTACTTGGCACACTTCTACAGTGAAAACACGTCCTTGTGTTAACTGCAAAAAAGGTTGTATTTGATTGTGATTTGGCGTTATTAATGAAGACTCATTGTGACCAAGGTTAAGGGTCGTAGGTTAAGCGTATAGGCTCCATTTTAATTAAATGCGTTGTTAGCGATTTGAAGGGCTGTGTGAAGATTCCCATTTTGTAAATAAATTTTCTGTTTAGCGAAATAAAGAAAATAAAAAAAGAAGGGTACGAATTAACATTTTACTATACTTAACTACTTCTTATACTAATTGAAAAAAAATCTAAAAATCAGTATTTTAGAGTTGGGTACGTAAAGCAACTATAACTAAAAAGGGTTGAATTCATTTAAGTGTCATTAAAGTTTCATCTCCCTGGCGGGATGATTTGCTTGGTATATTAGACGAAAATTGTAAAATCATTTCTCGAATGCCAATTGATTTTTTTTTCTAAGCCATGAATTAAGACCTTTATATCAGACAAGTCAAATAAAATTAAAAAAAACCTCATGACTGAAACAACCACTGGATTTGATAATTCTCCTTATAATCCTACTGTGACAGAAGTAGGGTTATGTGTTTTCATGTCATTTGTAATTCTTGTGATTGATTTTGTTCTGTCATTGATGACAGACGAAGCCGTGATAATGATAATTGAGATAGTAGGACTTACTTCAGGCTTATACGATGGAACAGCTTCGAATTGTGATTGCAAATACTTGGTGTACTCCTCAGTGATGCGGCTCACTTGCTCAGGAGATAAGACTCCTTCTGACACCAGCCTTTCTGCGTACAGATCTGGTATGGACCTTAAAAATAAGTCAAAAAATGAGGAAACGTGCCTTTTTCCTGGACTTAGTCACGGTTGTGTCCTCACCTTTCTAGAGGTACGCCTGTGACCATGACTCTTCACTTTTTGAGATTTAAAATATGTATTGCTATTGACAAAGAGATATCGATCTATGAGATATATCATATAAAATTAAAAACATACATACATACATATGGTCACGTCTATATCCCTTGTGGGGTAGACAGAGCCAACAGTCTTAAAAAGACTGATCGGCCACGTTCAGCTATTTGGCTTACTGATAGTATTGAGATCCAAATAGTGACAGGTTGCTAGCCCATCGCCTAAAAAATAATCTCAAGTTTGTAAGCCTATCCCTTAGTCGCCTTTAACGACATCCATGGAAAAGAGATGGAGTGGTCCTATTCTTTTTTGTATTGGTGCCGGGAACCACACGGTACTATTAAAAAAGAATTTTAAAAAGAAATTCTAATTCTAAAAATGAATTTTTTTCTCATCAAAGCATGTTTTAAACTACGTAATTAAGATGCTTTGAAAAGAATTTTTTGGGAGATGACAACATCATCATCCGAAAACGCCACTCCTTTCCTGGAATTTGAATTAACTTTAGTGCTAGATCTTTATTAATCTCATTTCATTTGTTTCTACACGTATTTCACAAAAGCGAGCGAGTCTCATTTCATACACAACATTTGGGAGTGCAGTCGGAGGAAAGTTGTTGTGTAACTCAATTGTCTGCGCGCGCGGAATGCACCGGAGACAATAGATTAATTCGAGTTGGCAACACCACTGACAGTTTACAAGTTTTGTGCATTGAATGAATGTTCCCAACCCAACGTACGTTCTTGTTATATGGTGGAACCACGTAAATCTTAATATGGGTTCACGTTTCTGTGGACGAAACTATATTCCAGGTATATCAGCTCTCTGTCAGACTAGGAACTGTGTTTTAGTATTTGCCCGCGAACTTAATGTGCTGATTGATAAGCAATGTAATTTATTTTCTTTGTATTACGGGATGAAAGGGACCTATAAAAATAAAACATACATCAGTTTTTAACACTCCCCAATCACCTACTCGATTGTTATGAGAATTTCGTACAGATTTTGCTTAGTGCGTGAAGAAAATAAAACGGAAAAAAATCTAAAAATAGTCGGTGTGACTTGTTTGGGTCGTGATTATTAGGAGACCTCGGGCTCCTTCAAATGGAGGGCGTATTAGGGTCCAACATAAGAAGACGATGATGAAGGATACTGATATTTACTGTTATTGTCATAAGTGCTAAACATTTTAATACGTAGCTATTACGTTTATGACATCCTTAGAAATGTGGAGTCATGGAGGTAATATCGGTTTAATACTTCATAGCCCCGAGTTATGATATATTAAACTATAAACCGCATTTTCTGAGTTTAGTATCAAATAACATCATATTATTTGTACCCAAATATAGACGGATACTTATCTTCATCATGAAAAAAGATTTTTTTTAAAATTATATTTTATAATAATAAGGACATTTATGGTTTGTGTTTATTATAAAAATAGTGGTGATCCAATCAAAAAGGTTCTAGTTTCCTAGATATTTGAGATTTCGTGAAAGGCGTGGGAAATTATCATTTCGCGATTTCATGCAAATCTATTATTTTATATTAATCTTGAAATCAGGTACACAACGTGATATGCCATGTTTATTATTGCGATTAAAGTTTTAACTTTCAATGTCTGTCTCCCAACTTTTGTAAGTGAGAACTTTGAATTTTTTCTCAAAGACTTTTAGTAAATTTTATTGCTTTTTTCACATGATCAACCAACTATCAGCCTTGATAATACAACTCAAATTTTACCTAAACGTTTGGAATGTCACATTGTAGGATAAGTTAGTTTCCTCGGCTTTTCCTCAATGATTGGTTATCAAAGATTACTTATTTCCTGCACGTGATGAGACCGAGGTGTTTGCTACCTTTTACTTCGAATGTATGTCCAATCCATTGCAGTATCGCTATTAAAGGCCATTTTTTTCTTGACACTTCTTTTATTCGCAACCCATTTTATTTTATACATTTATTTAAGCGGTAATTGGAAATATATAGTTTAAGTCTAGTCCTCCGTAGATTTAAAGTATGTACACTTACAGTCAATAGCAAATGTACCTGACTTCTTTTATGGTTTTGGTTTGAACATGGTGTTGTTTTCTGCTGTTGACTGTTGGCGTGAGAATAGAGTGATTGAACTGTGAGTTCGTGATTTTAGCTGATGATACGGTTCCTATAACGGAAAGCTTGTAAGAACCATAGGTTGTGCTATGTATAGTGTCATTTACTGTATGTTTTAACATACATACATGTATAAATATAGTCATGTGGTTTGCCTAGGGATTTCGTGAAATTTCTGATATCCTCATTTCTCTGCGACATATATATATATATAATTATAGTCATGTCTATATCCCTTGCGGGGTAGACAGAGACAAAGTCTTGAAAAAACTGAAGAGCCAACCGCTTTATGATGAAATTGAGATTCGAAATAGTGACAGGTTGCTAGCCCATCGCCTACAAGAGGAATCCGAAGTTTATAAGCCTATCCCTTAGTCACCTTTTACTACATCTATGGGAAAGGTTGATGATGATGAGAAACATGGAGTGGTTTTATTCTAAGGTTATGGAAACCACATGGTTATATATTTATGTTTATCTCTTATATATAAAATACTGGTGTCACAATGTTCGTTCTCGTACTCATACGAAACAGCTTGACCGATACTCATGAAATTTTGTGAGCATATTGAGCAGGTCTGAGAATCGGCCAACATCAATTTTGTCATACCCCTTAGTGATAAGTGTTGTCCACCCTTAACATTTTTTTAACTAGACATTACTTATTAATATGGCAAACTAGAAATTATTAATATGGCAAAACAACGTCTGCCGGGACAGCTAGTATAGTATGTACTAGCTGTGCCCGCGTCTTTGTCCGCGTGGAATAGTTATTTTGGTCATCATTGAAGCCCTCAAGGACGAATAATTTTCCCCGTTTTTTTTCACATTTTCCATTATTTCTTCGCTTCTTATAGTTACAGCGTAATGTTATATAAAGCCTAAAGCCTTCCTCAATAAATGGTCTATTCAACACAAAAAGGATTTTTCAATTCGAACCAGTAGTTCCTGAGATTAGCGCGTTCAAACAAACAAACAAACAAACAAACAAACAAACTCTTCAGCTTTATAATATTAGTATAGATATAAATCCACTTACTTTCTACTGTGTATGAGTTTATACATGAGGGGGTTGGTGAAGGTCGGGTCATCCAGCTCGTTGTGTCCCCAACGCCTATAGCAGTTGTAGTCTATGAACACGTCCTTCCGGAATTGTCTTTGGTACTCGAACGCTATGTTTGTTGCTTTCACCACGAGCTAAAATGTGATAAGAAATTGAGTAATGTGATGTTATCGACATTTTGAAACACCATGTTAATATAGTTGATAGATTGATTGATCGTGTTATAAGTAGAATAGAATAATTTCAATGAACTTGTATTAGTTCATTTTGATCAGTGTGCTAATCTGATAGAAATATAAAACTTAATTTTTTTCTCTTAGATCTTTAGAAAGTTACATCGAAGTAAGTGACAAAATGAAAAACTAAATACATTCGGGTTGAAGGAAAACTGCACTTGGAAAAATCAAACTGTACTATAATGCATTTTTTTTAACAAAAAAGTAATAATAATGGTGTAAGTATAAAACAAAATTGTATACCTCGCTTTCGGAAACACATTAATTAGTAATTTACTACGCGCTTAAAGATTAATTTCTTTTTTAAAAAAACATATTTTCTTCTTTTCTTCGTGGCCAGTATATCAACCTTCATGCACTATATGCTCTTTTAAGATAGTTACATAGCACAAAACTTTTAAGAAAAATAATACTTCCGAATAATAATTCACATAAAAATCGGTCCACTATTGTGTATCTATGCTTTGATGCCACAACCAGGCAACAATACATCGGGTCTGATAGACGCTTAAAAATTATAACAAACCTTGTTTTTTTCGGGGGTTAAGAGTAAACAAACAGCTTAACTTATCGACCACATATCACCATGTCAACCCTAGAATGATTGAGAGTAAGTACCAGAACAGATGGCGAAAAAAAACAAAATGGCGCACTTACAACCTCCATCGCAATGAATATTTATCTTACCTCGGGGTAGTCCCCATTCACATGTATAACTGGGACGGAAATAGTTTTTGCCAGGTCCGTCACGTAGCGGCAGGAGCGGCCTCTTAGAGCCGGCAGTGTGAATCCGACCTGCAAATAATATATGAGATGAAAACTTGTTGTGACAGGAAAGTTAAGGCTGAGCGTCGCGAAAACGTTATCTGTGTTTTGTAAAATGCTACATGTCGATCTTCCCAGAGTAAACTCGGGGCCCTCATTTGATTACGAACCAGAAGTTGGAAAGTCAGGTAATGACATTTATATACCGTGTGGTTCCCGGCACCATTACAAAAAAGAATAGGACCACTCCATCTCTTTCCCATGGATGTCGTAAAAGGCGACTAAGGGATAGGCTTATAAACTTGGGATTCCTCTTTTAGGCGATGGGCTAGGAACCTGTCACTATTTGAATCTCAAATCAATTCTATCATCAAGCTAAATAGCTGAACGTGGCCATTCAGTCTTTCTAAGACTGTTGGCTCTGTCTACCCCGCAAGGGATATAGACGTGACCATATGTATGTATGTATGTATGACATTTATATACAACATAGGTACATGGAAAGTCACGTCTTTATTTCTTAATTAATATTCATATATCATTAGGCGAAACAGCTGAACGTGGTCTATCAGTCTTTTCAGACTGTTTTTTAATGATAATTTGTTTGTATTTATGCCTTGGGTTAGACAGCGTCAACAGTTTCGAAAAGGGAAAGCCGCGTTCAGTATGGCTTTAAGATGGAATTAAGATTAGACAAATAGTGACAGGTTGCCCATCGCCTAAACTAAGAATCCCTAGTTTTTATACGTCTTTCTCTTGATTAAGCCAAGTACCAGATCATTATGGCGATCCTATTAACCGAATCGGGATCATGATCATTTTCTTGCCTAAATGTTTAGGATAATTACGTACATGAATCAAACGGGTGATTTCGTAGGACTAAATAATGTTTACGAGGTTGCGTGATGTTTAGTGATTTGTAATTGTAGTATTATCTACCTACATACCCAAAGCAGATCTTTTTTTTCTGTAATTTCGCTAAATTAACATATCACGCATAAATTGATACGCTAATTAGTGCCGTGTGGTTCCCGGCACATAAGAATAGGACCACTCGATATCTAACCCATGGATGTCGTAAAAGGGGACTATGGGATAGGCTTACAAACTTGGTATTCTACTTGAATGTGATAGGCTAGCTAATTGTCACAGCTATACATAGCTTTACGATAGAATTGAGATTCAAATAGGCCACAATAGGAATAAAAAGGCCACGATGAACTGAAGTTCAACATGGCCGTTTTGGCTTTTCAAGATTGTTGGATCTGTCTACGCCGCAAGGGATATAGACGCGACTATATGTATGCATGTTTGACATACATACATATGTTGCATGCATAAATTGCGTTATAATAACTTAAAAAACGCGACGTCTTTACTTTTTCTCCAGTTTATGTAACTAATAAAAACCCGTGTGAAGTTTGTAACTTTTTATCCAATTTTGGTAGCTTCGTTTTAAGTTAGTTCCAGTCAAGTCGACACTCTTCTAAGTTATAAGGAATATCAACTAAGTACGAGTACCTACTAAACTTTGTGACGATGTAATACTGACAGAGGTTACTTTCTAAAAGTTTGCTTTTCGGCACAAAATTAGTGTTTTGGCGAAATTATTTTAGAGTCTGTGCATTATTAACACGTTTTCGTGAGTAACTTTATACATATTTAATGAATAAATACGTAATTAAAATAAATTATTTAATTTTTATATATTTATAGAGTTTCGGGAAACTGACCTAAATTTCCCACACCAGGATAGGGTCACAAGCACTAGGAAGATGAGTTTTAATGAATAAGTATGTTATTCCCTTTTTTACAGATATTAATTGCAATAAAATCTTCGTTATTTTCACATAAGTTGTGAAAATACATTGCACAGAAACCTTCACATCTACAAAACTGGGTCCAACATGGGTACAAAAACAGCTGAACGTGGCCTTTCAGTCTTTTTAAGACTGTAAGCTCTGTCTACCCCGCAAGGGATATAGACGTGACTAAATGTATGTATGTACGCAATATGTGTAAGATTCCCCTGTTAGTTTGCGGTCGGACCGGATTCGCTTCTCGTAAACTCGATTTATCTAATCCACGATCGTGGGTAAAGGCAGACCCTTGGCTCTTCTCGAGAGATTACATACATATAAACACGTCTTTATCCCCTACGGAGTAGACAGAGCCAACAGTCTTGAAAGGCTGATGGGCCACGTCCAGCTGTTTTGCTTAATGATAGAATTGAGATTCAAATAGTGACAGGTTGCTAGCCCATCGCCTAAAAGAAGATGTTTAGGACAAATGCCAGGAAATATAGCCCATTTTTTTGGTACTTTACAGATTTTTTTCGTGTCGACGATGTGCTAGCTAAAATTAGCCACTATTAAAATCTTAAATCCATCATGAAGCTATACATTTGACCGTCGCCTTTCAGTCTTACAGACTGCTGGCTCTTTCTACACCGCAAGGGATATAGACGTGACTTTATGTATGTATGTTTATTGTAACAAACGACGTATGAAGATTGTTTACCATTATTTCGGTTACTACTTAAGATATGGGCTAGGATAGATAGATAGATAAAGCTAAATTTTGTACTGGTGCTGTGTGGTTCCCGGCACCAGTACAAAAAAAAATAGGACCACTCCATCTCTTTCCCATGGATGACGTAAAAGGCAACTAAGGGATAGGCTTACAAACTTGGGATTAGTTTTTTAGGCGATGGGCTAGCAATCTGTCCCTATTTGAATCTCAATTCTATCATTAAGCCAAATAGCTGAGCGTGGCCTATTCAAGACTGTTGGTTCTGTCTACCCTACAAGTTATTTAGACGTGACCATATGGATGTATGTATAAAGCTAACCTGATTATTTACGACTACATGCAGAGACCCGCCGACGTTGAAATGCGGGGCTTGAGACAACATCAAAGTTTCTTGGTTCACCCCCTGGCCTGTGAACGCTGCGTCTCCATGGATCTAAAAGTAAATGTGAAATATGATACTAAAATAAATTTCGTTCACAATAAATTTTGACCAAGGCCAAGTAAAATGTCGTTTATCTAGCTTCGTAGTGATAAAAGTAAACGGTCTTTTTCTTAGTTTTTCATTACCCAAGGAACTAAGGAACAATTCAAGGGATTTTCTTCCAGTAGTAACATTTAATCAGCAACAGGTTAAGCAGTGAATTGAAAAAAAATGTTGAAAAATTTTCCTGATTGGTATCACAAGATGGGTTTTCGAATTAAGATAAAGTTATTTGCATTTTGATTAAAAAAATAGCTTGCCTTTTTTCATAAGTTTAAAAATAGAACTAAGCGGCGTCGAGCGGTATTGCCCAATTAATTTGTTTCGTTCCTCGCAAAAATTAGAGAGAAAAAAAACAATTAATTTTATTTAAAACTCGGGCTCGTTCAGTAATGGGCCCGTTCAGAAATTACATATTATGTTGTCGATATTCTTTTTCTCTTTCTTTTTGCACTATTTTACTAATTTCAGTACGCGCTTATTAATCATTAAATATTACTGGAACATAAACGTATTTAGAAATTGACTTATTTGGGTGCCAGTCTGTCACAACATGTATGTATGTGTATAAGAGGTTGTGCAATAAGTTTAAATAATGCTTAAGTTGTCGGTAAACCAAGTAAATAAAAATGTAATCATTTTTCCTTTAAAAAAATTAAAGAAATAAACACCAACTTTCGACCCCGATTAAAAAAATCAAGAAAACTTATAAATTAAAATATAATCAATTTAACCTGGTGATCTGATGAGGTGAAGTACTTATTGGTTTTTATGTACAGCGTCAGCCGTTTGATTCAAGAATTTAAAACAAATTATAATTTTACACCTACCGTTAAGAATGAATACATAAGGAATGACATATTTCTAATATGTAGTTTAGGGATTCATCTATAAACCGTCAGCTAGTGTCAATCAGTTAGTCAGTAAATTAATCAGTTTCTTGTATTTTTAATCATACATACATCACGCCTCTTACCGGAGATACTCATTTTTCCACTTGCCACGTACATATCATCTCTGCATACTTTTTTCGCTTCATACATATTTATAACTCTCTTCATGCAAGCTTAGCGGTTTTACATGTTAGATTAAACCAAATTAGTATCTACTTCACCTCATCAGATCACCTATTCTTCTTTAATATCTTAGTTGAATGGTAAATTTATCATTTTCTTAGCACATAATAGTGCTTGATTCTTTAGAAGAAAAAACTATTGTCGTTAAAAAAAAACTATTTTAATACCTGCACGTTCAGAAACTTGTCTCCCATTTTGGAAGTCTTATTCTCGCTGTAATGCCCTTCCCGATACTGCAACTGCTTGGACCTTGTTTTCCCCATAGATACTGGATTGGCAGCCTGAATATAATATGATATAAATAGGTATTTATTATAAGATCATGGTCTTCATATTTCAAAGAATCGTAATGACTTCATGATTTGCCCGGTTCGAGGAAATAAATATATTGATGAAAATAAATATATTGTATTTTTAATCATGTTTTTAGCCGTACCAATCGCCTTATTTAGGGGCCCGTGGCGAAAATGAAGTTAGTTAGTCAGTTTATTAAATCTTAATTGTTCGAGTGAAACATTAAATGAGTATATAATAAAATACAATGCGCATAGAAAACGCAATATTTGACGGGTGACGAATATCAGGTATTTAAGAGGGTGTAACCCATTGAAAAATAACATCCTTTAGTCAACCCTGAGAGCCAAACAGTGAGAGATTGAAAGGAGATTCACTTTGACACACGCATACGAAGGTAATACATTCAAATAAACTCACCTCCAAGTGTGATGGATTATTGAGCAAAGAAAACCTGACAGTTTTTCCATTCACCAAAATGTCTGCTGAAGCGCCTAAAATAACAGAAAACATGTTAGAAATAAGATTATTTAAATAGAAACGTAGGTCTGTAAATTCTAGGGAGAATTTGAAGTGATTTTCTTTTGACTATGACATTGTCAAGAAACGCCCTTATGTTAAATGCGTACAAGTAAATTATACGTAGTTAAGTAGATGCTTAATAAGAAAGTGAATAACTGACAATTTTTAATTTCTAATTACCAAACTTATACTAAACCTTAAATATATAATATTTTAAATAGAGAAAAAATATTTCTTTATTATGGTGTTAGACATTCAGAAGTAACAAACTTAATTTTCGTTATTCCCACGAGAGCGAAACGCCGCGTTTCTAATCAATTTACAAATTTATTCACACAAGGCTTGAGAAAAGTAAAAGACAAATGCATTAATATTTTAGTTGCAAAACAGGCCTTCGTTTAAGTATTATACTATAGTCTTTTAAAAGATATCTAACACAAATACTAGTTGTACAGCAATTTCATTTGATACAACCCAAATAGAAGCCCCGCCAATTTCCCGCGGGAAATCAAATTGTACCCGGTAACAAAAGTTTTCTTAACATATTTTGTTTACAGAATATTAATATGTTTGTAGCCATTATTTACATGCTTTAAAGGTTATTTTATGTCAAAACTTGTTATCATGGCGGATTTTACATCATCACATCATACATAACTTATAAATGCGACAGTTACAGGGCAGACGACAATTGGTCGCTGTGTTAAAAACTATTAACCACGACAAATAGTCTAGATTAGTAAGTGAAACCCTAGGCTCTAAAGCAAGACGAGTTCACCTTGCAAAGTCATACATACATATGGTCACGTCTATATCCCTTGTGGGGTAGACAGAGCCAACAGTCTTCAAAAGACTGAATGGCCTCATTCAGCTATATGGCTTAATGATACAATTGAGATTCAAATAATGACAGGTTGCTAGCCCATCGCCTAAAAAAAGAATCCCAAGCTTGTAAGCCTATCCCTTAGTCGCCTTTTACGACATCCATAGGAAATAGATAAAGTGGTCCTATTCGATTTTGTAGTGGTGCCGGGAATCACACGGCACTAATGCAAAGTCATGATGTCGACAAAATGGTATTTATCTGTCTTACATTATTCCGACATCTATAGTGGAGGTATCTTGAAGACTTAAATGTATCGCAGCTTACCCAAATGGGTCGAAATATCACAAACAGCATTAGCATCGTCCGGGAATTCCGGTTTCCCGGAAAACTTGCTGAAGATCTTGACCGGGGGGCACTGCAGCAAGCCGCTGAGGACGTTCAGCTTGCCCCGGTGAGCCATACCCAGGATCACTTGCTGGACACCCTCTGAAATAAGATATGTAACTAAAACCTCAGAAACTATTCAAGTTTCTGGACTGCGTGATAATTGGCAAAGTAATCGAATCGTGAAACATTCCTAATTTTTGGTTTACTCTTCTCTCACAACATTTTTCACGAGAATATACATACATACATATGGTCACGTTTATATCCCTTGCGGGGTAGACAGAGCCAACAGTCTTGAAAAGACTGAATGGCCACGTTCAGCTGTTTGGCTTAATAATTGAATTGAGATTCCAATAGTGACAGGTTGCTAGCCCATCGCCTAAAAAAGAATCCCAAGTTTGTAAGCATATCCCTTAGTCGCCTTTTACGACATCCATGGGAAAGAGATGGAGTGGTCCTATTCTTTTTTCTATTGGTGCCGGGAACCACACGGCACGAGAACATAGCTTTGAAACTCTAGTAGTAATCCTATTACTTATAAGACAATATATACCTGTATACATAATAATTAACATAAAAGGCTTTATTACACTGCAATGCTTTCCAATTTACCTGAAGTAGTCAATCCAAACAGCGTGGAGAAGAATGTGAGAAGAGACTCGGCACCTTCGCCACAATATCTCTTGACCGTGGGGAACTTCACCCCCAGGAACTTGTCCCAGGCCTGGGAGTGCAGCATCTCTTTCAGAATCTCCACTCTTCTGTCCTTGTCCAAAGAGTCTTTGCCATTTTCGACGCGCTGAGCGAACCATTCACGTTCGTTTTCTGTCTAAAAGTAAATAAAATATTTGTTTTATTTTTCAATCAAGGGGAAAATCATTGATATGGAATTCTTATTTTAGGATATGGGCTAGTAACTGGTCGCTGTCTGAATCTTAAATCCGATATTCACCTATCCAGTTGAACGCAGCCTTCGAGTTTTCAATAATTAATTAGCTCGGTTTACTCTGTAATGGAAGAAAAGTTTTATAACATAGCTTTGTCCTTAACTTTTGAAGATAAAATAAAAAGAATTATATGGTAGAGTACGGTTTACGATTTCGTACGGTTTTGTTTTGCAGGTAAAAGACTGAGCGAACAATCTTGAAAAGATCGAGAGACCACGTTCAACTGTATGGATTAATGACGGATTTGAGATTAAAATAGTGACTGGTTACGAAGAAGGAAGGATAAGCATTCCCTTAGTCGCCTTTACGTCTCCTTCCGTCCTTTGTCTGCGTTTACGGGAAATATATCCCATTTTAAAGTGTTAGTACTCACACAGAACCAAAATTTCGTAGGTAATGTTTTCTATCCACTTTTTCCTAATATTACTTCTTTTATTACACACATGAACTATCTTTCCCGGAAGGGTAGGCAGAGTTTTTCACTTGCCACAACAAGTTCATACTTACATATCTTTTAACATACGCGCGTATAAAATTAATATAAATCAAAATAATACACGCTGATTGCCGATACTCAAGAGAAATTGAATCATTTAGCATGAATGATCTTCTCGTGGGTGACGTGACGTGAGCAAAATTCAGCATTGTTGCTCTCAAATCCAATATAGTAACGTTTGAATGATTTTTGGCCGTGTTTGTGCCGTGTGGTTCCCGGCACCATTACAAAAAAGAATAGGACCACTCCATCTCTTTACCATGGATGTCGTAAAAGTCGTGATCATATGTATGTTTGTATGTTGAATGATTTTTGTATAGAGCCTATGCATGTATTAGCATACGACTGAGGCTCAGCGTGAGTGAGACTTAAAATGCCCCTTATATCCGCTCCAACGGAAAATTTGGGAAATCTTAGTGCACCTCTTTAGAACGAGAACAAGTTAGAACAAGAACTTGATATTCTTTTTTTAGTCGATTGGCTAACAACCTGACACTTTTTCGGTCTTAACTCTATCATTAAGCCAAACAGCTGAACGTGGCCTATCAGTCTTGTCAAGACTTTTGGCTCTGTCTACCCCGCTTGGGATATAGACGTGATTTTATGTATGTATGTATGTGCACCCCCTAGAATAAATATAGTGAACCAACTTGCCAAATTTCTATGAAAAAGTTTATATGATAGGTACTTAACTCTTAAATTTAACCTGCATTTTATACTTATTTCCAGATAAGTAAGCAATTAGATTATTTCGATTTATATTTTAGGTGTACCTATTGGAAACAATACAACAAAAAATTATAAAAAACTTGTAACCTTTTATTTTTACTACGCTTTTATTAGCTTAGGTTGTATGTATGTATGTATGTAACGGAATCTTTGAGCTTAATTTTCACTGATTTCTAAACGTCTGATCAACTTGGAACTTTGCACACGTATCAAGGACCGATGACAATGCAATATTTTGATAAGAGTTTCTCATTATCCTTATTAAAACTGCCAGGATTAATAAATTCATTTTTAGATCCTTCGTATGAGAGTAAGAGAGACAGAGATAGCACCAGTGCCAGTAATCTCCATACAAGAAACCAAGAAGTTCTGACGTATAATGAGTCAAAAAGAGATGTAATATATTTTCATATAATGTTACTATTAACCTGAGGCTTCTTTATTTCATCGCATTGCTCCATTTAGAATTACCATTAGAAACAATAGTAGAATTAGTAGAATATTTTAAAACAATAAAAAATATATAAGTAATAAAACAAAAGTAATAAATGAAAATTGAACAACTAAATTGAACAATAATACAAGAATAAAGTTACTACCTACAGAACTTTGCGATATTTAATACGTATTTAACATATTAATGCAATTCTTGAATTAACATTAGGTATCTTTTGCCTATTTATAATAGCAACACTGTAATACTCGTTTGGAAAATGAGTGACAGTTTATTTATGTAAAATAAGTTTTGCAGTAAGTTTTGATTGAATTCGATTCGAACACCTGTAAACTTTCTGTTGTTTTTTACCGGTGCCTGTGTATTTACCTATTTGCACTTTGTTTTGTGCTGATAACTTGTCGTTATTTGGAGTTTGGAATCTTCCGTTGAGTCGAGCTTTGTTCTTCCGGATATTCGTGTGATTTTATCATCTGAGATTGGACTCTGACTGTGTTTACTGTGTTGTGCAGATATTTTGAGATAGGACTCCTGTAAAAAGTACCTTATTATTTGAGATAGGAGTCCCAAGTTTGTGTTTGTTTTTGTGAAAGACAGATTTTACAACAAAAGTGCCACGATGTCTTCAGATAAACTTTGTTGCGTTCCTGGTTGTACAGGCAGTGGAGGTATGTTTGAAATATTTTTGTTCCTGTATCAATCTGCCTCTTAATCTTGTGGTTTGATTCCTGGCAAGGCCACAATCGAAAATAATTACGTTTGCTGGATAGTCAAAAATATTATTAACAGTGATTTATCACTATACAATTCTTTTCAACTGGGTTTAACAATCATCATACATACATATAATCACGTCTATATCCCTTGCGGGGTAGACAGAGCCAACAGTCTTGTAAAGACTGATAGGCCACGTTCAGCTATTTGGCTTTAAGATAGAATTGAGATTCAAATAGTGACAGGTTGCAAGCCCATCGCCTTAAAAAGAATCATGATGATGAGAATATTATGAGATTTAATCCAATCAGGCCACATATAACTTTAAGAAAGTTAGTTGTGAAAACCTCCGGCGATGGGCGCATGGTTGCGAAAGTCTTTTCTAGTAAGATAGTTATACCAGAAGTGTTAACTTCCAAAAAATAATTGTATAAAAAAACTAAAAAACTACCCGTTTTATTGCAAATCGAACTAAAAAATAGAAAATAAATAATAGTTTAAAAAAAACTAAAAAACTACGCTTTTATTGCTAATCAAACTAAAAAATAGAAAATAAAAATTAATGACAAAGGAATTCAGTAGTAGCAAGTCGAACAATCAGTTATAGTCAGTTGTAGTAGTAATTATCTCGGATTAAAATTATAACAAAATTAAATTTATAAACAAAACAATTTAAATCAGAGTAAAAAGCGTGGGGTGCATTTTACTTCATTTTCATAACTCTCTTGTCATAAATATATGCTAATAGAATGATTTTAATATTTACTACATCAGGCACCTCACGCTTTTTACTCTGATTTAAATTGTTTTGTTTATAAATTTAATTTTGTTATAATTTTAATCCGAGGTAATTACTACTACAACTGACTATAACTGATTGTTCGACTTGCTACTACTGAATTCCTTTGTCATTAATTTTTATTTTCTATTTTTTAGTTTGATTAGCAATAAAAGCGTAGTTTTTTAGTTTTTTTTTAATTTGAGTATTACTCTACGAAAACGATAGTTAAATTTCGTTTTGTATCAAAACAAAATCGAAAAATTGTAAATGTTTATAAGATTTTTTCTTTTATTTTGTAGCAAAAGTTTCTTCACTACTTCATATTATAAAAACTATTAAACGGATTCAGTACTAAACCTATTTGGTCGTTAAATCCTTACCTCGAGATAGGAGAATTCATAAGATATAGGTCCGCAATATATATTTTCTAGTTCATCGATAAGGTTTCCGGCCGTCCGCCTGCCCTCGTGCCCGTAAAGCAATCCTAAATCCACCTGATCTTCAATCTGGAGGCCGTATCTGGATAGGCTGAGCTCCTTTATGTTCCTGCAAAACGTGTTCCAATATATCAATGGTAGATCTAAAATACTTAGCTAGTATTAATAAGAAAAAAATACTTAATGTAAATAATAGGGTAGTGACTTAATCCATATCCATGCTTATATTTATTAAAATACGGCTTTACCGCTGGACCGATTTCAATGAAATTTGAAAGTATGAATACAGTTAATTAAAAAAATATTTCTTTTTCAATTCCCACAAGAACAATAGTTTAGATATTTAACACGCACGATGGAACTGATCCAATTATCATCTGTGTGTGACTGTACCTACTCTATTCTTAATTCACAAATACGAGTTAATCGGGTCTTAAAGGAAGATGCTTCCAAGTGATATAAATAAGTAGAATATAAAGGAAATGGAAGTCTTTTATCCCAGATAATGCTTATGGATGTGAATATCAAATACGCCGTCTGCGAACGAAGATGGGAATTATTGCTTCTGCATGTCAGTGTAGGATTTACTCTTGAAATGTACCTAAGTATTTTCTTAGCGCAGATACTAGTGAGGTCTATCTATCTATCTGAAGTTTATAACTAGATACTGAATGATAGATATAAAATAATTTACTAGCTAAATGACACACAAATACGATCAAAGAAAAATGAGAATAAAGAATAGACTGATTGCGATACGAATTTATCGTAAAACTACGGCGTTGGAATTCAGTATGGAAAGCAGGCAGGTTTTGATAGAAATCAACAAACATTGCACCAATACAACTTAGACATTTGAAGTACAAAAGATATGCAGAAATCTCAACTTTAAAAATTTATAACTAAGGTAAAAACGTAAAAAGTCCACTAATGAATTAAATGAGTTATCGTTGGTGTTTTTCAAAATATTTAAATTTATTTCTTACTGTCTTGGTGTTTACTTTCATAATCTTACATCATTCCGATATCATCAAATTTGATGTGATCGAAAAAGTTACGTTGTTTGATAAACATCTTCCAACTCAATTTTATGGCAAAAATATTTTCAAACCCAATTAACGTATATTGCGCCAGATGTTGGATATATCTGTCTCTGGAAGCAGAGATTTTTTGAGGCCTAAGCAGACCATACCAGCATACCATTATTAATGTGAAGTCTGCATACTATACCATAGACATCCCATAGAAGACCCTAAGGGCCCCTAAGGACGGGGCGGTGTACCTACAGTGTCATAGAGCATCGATTTTAATAATCAACATAATGTTGTATGGCCATATTATGGATAATTATTACTCAGAGTAGCTGATGTTTACTGGATGTCAGTATGGATGTTTATTACTCTTTCACGCAAAAACTACTGAACCGATTACGATGAAATTTGTTATATAGGTAGCTGAAGACCCAGAATAACTTACAACTGGCTACTTTTTATCCCGGAGTCCCCGCGGGAATTCCACACAGACGAAGTCGCGGGCGGCCTCTAGTTATATCATAATGATCAACTTAACAAGGGAAAAATTTAAGAACGTTCGATAATTACTCACATATTTTCATTTCTGTAGTCCACATTGTCTATGGTAGCTTTGAGATGACCGTGTGTACGGTACGCATTGACTAGTTGCTGCGCGCGGCAGTTCTCGTATCTCCTCACTATAACATCTTCCGGTATATCTGTATAATACACGTGCAATATAAAGTCCTGAGTACACCAAAAGCAGATCAGTAGCAGCGTAGCTCGAAATCGGACTGCACCAAGTTGTAATACAAGAAACCCTTCAAAGTCGTCACACCGCGGCGTGGGCGTAGAACAGTGCGAGCGAGAGCAGCCGTTTCAATTTGATGTGATGAATTCAAAGAGTTTCTTGTTATTACATCTTGGTACGGGCTTTCAAACTGTATTACTTTTAATGTACTCGGGAATAATTGTCACAATCCTTCCTGAATAGTCCTGGTAACGTGCTCTTTGGAATGTAGTCCGAGGGGATGGTCCTGGGTGTCAGGTTCTTACATGTAGCAACTCCGTCTGACTTCTCCAACTTTTGCAGGGGAAACTAATTTATATGAGGTCAATGTTACACATCAATTTGCCTTGATATGTAGGGTTTCACGATGATTTCCCTCACCGTAAGAGCATCGGTTAGCAATCTAACATACATACATACATACCTATGGTCACGTCTATATCCCTTGTGGGGTAGACAGAACCAACAGTCTTGAAAAGACTGATAGGCCACGCTCAGCTATTTGGCTTAATGATAGAATTGAGATTCAAATAGTGACAGGTTGCTAGCCCATCGCCTAAAAGAAGAATCCCAAGTATATAAACCAATCCCTTACGGACCAATTGATTAAATTCTTTGTGGGTTTTGTCATACAAAAAAAATAATTTATCTTGTTTTCATGTACATACGAGTATTATCAGCATTTTCTTGTTTTCCATTACAACCTTCCAGATATCAATCATTCATTTCTTGTCTGAATAATTAACAAGTTTGATGACTCTACTAATTAATCGCCAATATCGTTAAACACAGATTACTCTTATAATTGATATTGGAACCACTTTAGGCAGTCAATACTATAAACAAAAAGTTAACACGTCTTTTTTAAATATTAAACTTGATATGTGCAATTAATAATGGAAAGACATAAAACTGAGGGACAACACAAAGTTTTTTATTTATTAATTTTTAGGTGTAACATCATAGTAATAATAAAGGTAAAAATACGCTTCAATAAATTTCTTCTTCTTATAAACGTTTTTTATAAAAATAATAAGCTTAGTACGTTTTGTTATATTTTTTAATTCCTGTCACAAGTTCTGACAAAAGATGCTTGGACATTGTAGTACACCTATGTGTGCTTCAGAGTGCAGTTTATGAAATATTGAAGCTGTATTATGTTTTGTTTTATTTGTAAAAATATCCTAAGTTTATTTTCGAAAGTATACAGGACAATGGCCTATTGACCTACCAGTTTCATTCACACTCTGTGGTCGATGCCCGAACACTCCTGCCCCAGAGTGATATTTCACTCTCTCGTACACCCGGCGTTTCTTCCATCGCATCAGCTGTCTCCCTCCCACTTTAAACACAAACATATTTCTTTCTCACAATCCCAATGTTAATACCACAAATTCACTATTTCATTATCAAAATATTCGAAATTCAAATTCTAAAGTCAAGGACTTCTAAATTTAAACATAATGCGCGAGAGTGTATCTCCGCGTTTCGAACAACACTGGATCTATTTGTAAAAGAGACGCAAGATAATTTTAATGGAATTATTGTCATTTTAGACAAGGATAGCTGACACACGTAACAGTAAGCGATTGTTTACACAAATTGAATTGATAATATTGTGACTTAACATTTGTTAGATAAGGTCACGATATGGGGATATATCTTATCATTATTGTTTTTAAATAAACAACTGGTTTTGTTACCATGATGATAATTTCATCATAAGCTATTACTGTTGGCAACGTTTTATTCCAATACATATAATTTAATACATTTCCTGTAAGATGCATCACTTTAGTTTCTTATCATAGAGTTTTGGTTACTGATTAAGTACATTCTCAGCCGAACTATGAATCCGTCAGACAGGTTCGAAAATGGAATCCAAATCTTTTTATTTCTGATAGTAAAGGTGTTTTCAATCTTCTACTTACTGTTAACTACATCCTTGGTACAAGAAGTCTTTTGTTTGTAGCAAGTTCAGACAGATGATACCACTCCCGCTCAAATAGGACATTATGGTGTTCAAGCATAGCCCGTTACAAAAAGCATTCAGCAGCGACTTTCAATCACGCCCTTTATTTTAAAATATTACTTACATCAATACATAGGCAACCACTTATGCTCCCTTTTGTACAAACATTTCAAAAAGTAAATACCTCTCTCTCATCCTGGGGTGTTCTCAGTTACACCCTCCACCACAAAGCTTCGAGGGCTGGCGTCTGATGATTCCTACTTCTCTCTTTCAACTTCTTTTGGTCTACCGCATATTCAGTTCTAAGAGCATTAGCATGCATATTATCTTTCGCGACATTAAGCCAGAATTTCTTCGGCCTATCCTTCTGTAGCCGTGCCGTGCCTTCGGTGCCGTGTGGTTCCCGGCACCAATAAAAAAAGAATAGGACTACTCCATCTCGTTTCCATGGATGTCGTAAAAGGCGACTAAGAGATAGGCTTATAAACTTGGGATTCTTCTGTTAGGCGATGGGCTAGCAACCCAAACATTAAGCCAAACAGCTGAACGTGGTTTATTAGTCTTTTCATGACTGTTGGCTCTGTCTACCCCGTAAGGGATAAAGACGTGATCATATGTATGTACCCTTCTGTACGGACATGGACTGACATTTGTACCCCTGAAGTAAGTACCTATTTATAAATAAAACAAATACAATTTACTTGAAACGTGTTTTAATTAACGCATTTACATAATGTACGTATTTCAATCTACAACTAAACGTCCAAATATGATTTATTTGAAAAAAAGAACTTAATCATAAGGTAAATTTTATTAAGTTTCGTGCATAGAATTTGATTAAGATTACTATAGTTTCGTGCGATAAGAGTTTAGCAGTGTTATGTTGCATGTATTGCTATTTATATTTTATAAAGGAGGTCCGGTTTTATTTCCAAAAATTTAAATTGAACTTCAAAAAATAATTTTGGAATTGAAAGAAAGAAAAATGTTATTTGTTAAGTTCATAAGAACATTTCATAGCAATCATTCATAAGCAACAAAAACACAAACATTAAACGTAAAACAATTTGATACTTAGGTGTTTAATGATTATTATAGTTACAACCTTTTTTCTGATAATATTTTTTATATATTTTATTAATGATATATTTCCTTTTTTGAATCTTACAATATTAACATTAAAACTAATTATAAACTTTATGTTTTATTTTAAAAATTTATCACACTTCATACAGAACATCAAAATATATTAAGAATCACGCCGTATAAAAAAAAGATAGAATATTTCCAATATACTCAAAAGAGAAGCTCCAAAAAACACGCCGGCGACGCCTCCGATGTCCACTGGAAAATTAAAAAAAAAGAATTCGAATTCGTTCGAATCTCAATTCTATCATTAAGCCAAATAGCTGAACGTGGCCATTCAGTCTTTTCAAGACTGTTGGCTCTGTCTACCCCGCAAGGGATATAGACGTGACCATAATGTATGTATCTATGTTCGTCATCCTAGCTTTGTCCCGTTTGAAACCTTCTCGGGAAAGTACCTCGCCTTGTTGTACTATGATCTAAGAGTGAGCATGGAAAAGTAACTCTCATCATATCTACGGTTGCTGCACAGTTTTTACACTAATGTCCTTTCGTTTTTATTGCCAAAACATTAAATTTCGATGAAGATTCGCCAACGTACAAAAATAATATTTTAACCTTCCTCTTGGTATAAGTCTCAGACATCCTCACCTCTCCAAAGAGAAGCCTATCTTTCGCAGCCTTTGCAGGAAAACTTAATCCATTTTGAGTCATGATCGTTAGGGCATTGGTTTGTACTCAACAACTAATGTATCTTTATTATTATATTTAAAATTCTAAAAAAAAGTAAGATTTAAAAAAAAAAAAATATTACCAACTAATCCAAGCGTGTGTCGTATGGCCACCCTTCTGACCATGGAGTTGGGAAGTTCTCCCAAGCGTATTTCCACCCTGGACCCCCTGGCGGACAAGGTCTTCGGAACATCCTTCGTATGGCGTCTAGAAGAACAATAGGCAACGTTATAGCTGGCATGAAATTGGACATCCATCTATAAGATATCATATTAAGATACCCATCTCTTTCTCATGGATGTCGTTAAAGGCGACTTAGGGATTGGCTTAAAAACTTGGGATTCTTTTTTAGGCGACGGGTTAGCAACCTGTCACTATTTGAATCTCAATTCTATCATCAAGCCAAATAGTTGAACGTGGCCATTCAGTCTTTTCAAGACTGTTGGCTCTGTCTACCCCGCAAGGGATAAAGACGTGACTATATGTATGTATGTATGAAATTGGATACATGCTCCATATGATTTGCGTGCCCGAACATGTTGTTTAGTTAATTACTCATTACTTTTAATGCTCTGCCTCATATACATTTTCAACTCTTTTACTAGTATAAAAGAGTTGAAAATATATAATGTTACCATGTAGTTAACCATTTTATTTAAGTTTCTATGTTAGGAAGTTTCAAAGACAATTTAAATTCAAAAATTTTCCATAAAATTCTATATACTTTCCGAGGTGATTTTAGTGACAAATTGTTGTCATAGTTACATCTAGAAATCATCTAGGGAGACTACGGGTTTGTCCCTTTGCGTCATGTGTTCGTCCTTTATCATAGAAATGAAATACGGCCTTTTCAAGACAGTCCATTATAAGGTTTAGGAGTTATTGTATTTTTTGTCCTAAAAAATATGTTTGCGAAGAATTACCAAAGTTATGAAACTGTAGATCTTGACCTTGGCTTTTTTCGCGCAAAAAATGACATGCAGTCTGTACTTATGTATGTTTGTTTTTCTATCACGTCTATATCTGACTGTAGAAAGGGCCAACAGTCTTGAAAGGACCTTTGGGTCCTTGGGGTGGGTTGTAGGCGAAGGGAAAAACCTGACACTATTAGAATCTCAATTCCATAGTATAGTCATTCAGCTGAACGTGGACTATCAGTCTTTTCAAGACTTTATTATGTGTAGGTATGTATGTTCACCAAATTTCAACTTTCAACCATCCATTATATTACTCAGTAATGGCGGAGTTTCATGTAGGTATTGAAATTCAAATCAAAGATTTCTTCACCGCAAAAACATTGGCAAGTCTACTGAAATTCGTTTAGTACTCGTGTTTTCAAAGATTAGCAATCAAATCACAGAACTACGCCCTCAAACAGATGGAGGAGATTAAAAAACTTTGGGCAAGATTGGACACAAAGAATAATATAATTTCTCAAAGACTTTGCTTTTTCGAGTGCAGTTTGTTTTGCCATATAGATAGATAGATAATGATTTGCCTTATGACTCCATCATTAAATAAATTTATTATGAAATTTTACTATAGGTTAAACAACGCCACAAATTATTATAGAATAGTATTTTTGTGCCGTGTGGTTCCCGGCACCAATACAAAAAAGAATAGGACCACTCCATCTCTTTCCCATGGATGTCGTAAAAGGCGACTAAGGGATAGGCTTACAAACTTGGAATTCTTTGTTAGACGATGGGATAAACATTTTCTCATACTAAATACATGTAGTCACGTCTATATCCCTTGCGGGGAAGACAGAGCCAACAGTCTAGACAAGATTGATAGGCTACATTCAACAATTTGGCTTTTGGTTGCTAGCCCATCGCCTAAAAGAAGAATCTCAAATTAATAAGCCTATCTCTATAGAGGTGGTACTACTCTTTTTTTTATTGAAGTCGGGAACCACACGGCACTCTCTCAATTTATGTAAACAATAATTGAAGACATTAAGATCCTATGTCTCACTTACACATTGAAGATATGGACCACTTTATAATTCACTTCCTCGCACGCCATCGGACAACTACATGGGTAGCTCGAGAACTGATCTGTAGGAAGAAGAGTTGTATTTATAAAAAATAAAAAGTGTAAGTACTGTCTGGTGCCGTCTGGTTTCCGGCACCAATACAAAAAAGAATAGGACCACTCCATCTCTTTCCCATGGATGTTGTAAAAGTCGACTAAGGGATAGGCTTGTAAAATTGCGATCCTTTTTTTAGGCGATGGGCTAGCAGCAACCTGTCACTAAAATTCCATTATTAAGCCGAGTAGCTGAAAGTGGCCATTCAGTCTTTTCGGGACTATTGGCTCTGTCTACCACGTAAGGGATATAGACGTGACTATATGTATGTATGTATGTATGTACTGTCTGTTAAGAAAGGAAAATTACAGTGTGTGGCCAGCTGTTTCTGTTTTTGCTCTGTAAATATATGTAAATGTCAATCAAGATAATTATGATATATGTACGGTTCCTTCGTATTCAGGATTCTAGCTTTAGTCGCCATTTACGACATCCGTGGGAAAGAAATGAAGTGATTATATTCTTAAGTATCGAAAACCACCGGGCGGTTTTTATTGATTTTCATTTTAAAAAATCAGTAAAAATATTTACTTTATCATAACAAATTCAATTCCTAAATGGTGATTGTCTTATTTTTTTGTAAATTCTTATCAATTTATGATTGATCACGTTCTGTCTTCAAAAGATAAGCTAATTTGAATACAATTTTCAGTAACGTTAAAGCAATAATAACTCAGAATATTGAGTTTACATTAGACCAGATATTTTTAATGGATTTCTCTGTACCTATTGGGAATTTCCCGAAAATTCTAACACTTCATTTGTATACCTATAATATTTTAGAACAAAAAAATATGAACTGATTTTACCTCAGGTAAAGTTTAGGTAAAAGTAATTTGTTGATAGATAATGTCATAAAAATTAAGTCATAAAAACTATATTTAATTAAACACTTAACAACATAAGATAATATTAATAACTCATCCTGGCAAATGGTCAGGTCAAGAGTACTCGAAACCGCCGAGTTGTGGATGTACCGAAAGAAGTATGCAGGGATCGTGGCAAGTGGAAATATGTAGTCTCTGCCTACCCCTCCGAGAAAGTATATAAGTTATTGTAGTGTTATGTAACGACATAACCGGATTTAAATACTTACCTTTAGTTTTACTGAGACATTGAATTTCGTCAGCATTGCAAAACGGAAGATTTCCTAAAAACATTGTCAGATTAGTTATGGTATATATATACATATATACTAGCTTTCAACCGCGGATTGGTCCGCATGAAAAGTACTTTAGCTCTTTTTTCGTATTCCACACTATATGTATGCAGAATTTTATAGAGATCGGTTGAGTGGTTTTGACGTGAAAGCCGGACAAACATTTTCTCATTTTATATTGTTAGTATCGGTAGTATGAATTAGTTTTAGAAGAGCTCTGCAACGCAGCTTGTGGTTTAATTATATATAATTCCTGATTTTCCCATTCCTGTGTGAAGAAATAATAATAAATATACACGGGACAAATTACACAAATTATAGATAGAAAAATAAGATAAAAGAATACAAGATAGAATTGAGATTCAAATAGTGACAGGTCGCTAGCCCATCGCCTAAAAAAGAATCCCATGTTTGTAAGCCTATCCCTAATAATCGTAATTTCAACTATGATTGTATTATTTACTTATCCTTGGCATCAAATGATGCGTGCAATTGCAATAGTAGTACTGCGCCATGGCCCTGCAGTATAGCATGCAGGTGCTGTAGGTGTACCGGGAGAAGTTCCAGTAGACCGCGTGCTCAGGCCACTCGTAGGGGAAGAGACAGCTGCGGGCTGCGGGCGTCATTGGAGTCACGGCTTGGTCGCTCGTGATCAGGTCCGCCTGGAAAGTCAGCCTCAAATTCATCAATCGATCTTCTTGTGGTAAGCTTGGGAAATTGTCTTTTTGTCATGAGGTTATATACAGTCACGTCTATATCCCTTGTGAGTTAGACAGAGCCAATAGTCTTGAAAAGACTATAACCACCACCAGCTTTAGCTGTATGGGTTATGATGTGACCGGGAATAAAGCCAGTAGGGGCAAGAAAAAACGAAAGAAGGATGGAAAGTGGAAAGTGAGTGACCTTTTTGAGAAAGATACTTTTTATGTATGGAGTTATTGAACATTACCAATAGGCTATTTTACACCATGTAAAAAAAAATATAAAAATGCACGTATGTTATAGATTTTGTAAAAAATAAAAGAAAAACATCGATCATTATTCATAAAAGTGCAATATGGATTTTATAATTCAATTTAAAAAATCCTCTTTTTTAATCTGTTCTTCAAAAGTCGAAAACGCTATCCGCCATGTTGGGTACTGACGTGACGTCATACTTTTAGTAAACAAATATCGAATCGAAAACATATTGATGATGTCAGGCTCTGTTTATTTTGAAACTTTAAAATTTCTATCACGTTTTTGGGTTTTTACTCTTTAATAATTTAATAGAATCATGGAAGACGGTTTTGTGAAAGCAGACAATATAAATCTACCGAGGATTAATACGTTGATGGTGGCGAAATTTTTTGCGTCCAATCCCGATTTCTGTTCTGCTGAGTTAAGAAATGTTAAAACAGCGATGTAAGTATTTATTGTATTAAACATTCTCTTACAATACACAATTATAATAGGTAAATTATTACACAACCAATCCAACATAACCTATTTTTTGTATTGTTTACTAAAAGTATGACGTCACGAGTCAAACCAGCATGGCGGATGGCGTTTTCGCGCGAAAATACAAAATCATAAATAATAAATCGTTTTTAGAGCACTTTTCGGCTTCAAAAAATTTTAATAAAAATTCTATAGGTATAACACAGTCTCAGGATTGATTTAAAACAGTTTTCAAAAAAGAGTGTAATAGCCTATTGATTTATAAAAATGCAATAGAAGTATATCAAATAGGGGCAGACAATACATTTCACGCAAATTTACTTGTATAAATAATATGTTTAAGAGGAGTTAGTACGAGTTTTACTCAATCGAATGAGTCGAGTAAGTAAACGCAAATTTGTATGTGATTTAATCAACGACACTAATGTTCCAATTCCATACAAATTCGATTTCGATTCGAGATCGAGTAGAGCTCGCACTTACACTGATGTGAAGAAACTAAATGTCTACCTTCAAGATGATTTCCAGATCAGTGATGAGGGGCACCGACATCGGCTTGCCCAGTGGGTTCTCCATCGCGACTGAGACCATGTCTTCTGGAGAGTGAACTCTTAACTAAAAACATAAAAAAAAATTCTTGATACGGCGGATCTACCTCAGTCGCCATAGACAGGTGTCAAATGCTTGGAAGCGTTTCTATATAACGAGCCTAAGATTATTATACCACTAGACAGCGCGTTGCAGCTAGAATAAAAATGTTCCCCTTTTTTTTTTTGTCGATGTCTGTTCCATACAACCATCGCATAAAAAGAACATATCACTCCATTCATTTATTGATTACATGAATAATCACGTCTATATTCCTTGCGGGGTAAACAGATCCTGCATTCTTGATGATATAATAATAATGATTTATTTCATCTTGGGATAACACAAGAGCTTGCTTGAAGTGACCTAGAGAATAGGCACATTGATTAAGTGCAGATTTTACCATCCATATCCATACATATAATAAAACTGTAACTCAACTTTGTCTGTACATTGAAGATATTTAAGAAAAAAAATTATAAGGGGTCTTTTTAGGGTCAATAGAAGCCAAAACAATTTTTTTTAGAATTTTTGTCTGTCTGTCTGTCCGTCTGTCTGTCTGTATGTATAATAATTTATAGCTTTTTATATTGATTCAAATCAAAAATGACGAAGTTCCATACAAACTTGCACCCCCTATTTCATCCCCTTGGGATAGAATTTCAGGATAAAAAGTAGCCTATATTCTAATCCAGGTAACTAACTATATCTGTGCCGAATTTCGTTCAGATCCGTTCGGTAGATTTTGCGTGATGCGCGTACAAACATACAGACAGACAGACGGACAGACAGACAGACAAAAATTCTAAAAAAAATTGTTTTGGCTTCTATTGACCCTAAAAAGACCCCTTATAATTTTTTTTCTTAAATATCTTCAATGTACAGACAAAGTTGAGTTACAGTTTTATTATATGTATGGATATGGATGATGATGATGATGATGATGATGATTAAAAATAGCATTTTATTGATTTAATTCATTATGCTTTGTTTATTGATTTAGTTCCCGTGGTTTAGGTATTTATTTTTTGACCACCCGATACGAGATGGCGCCTCATGAGAATTTAAGAAATAACACGATTGTAGCCGCCGGAAAATTTTTAAATTAATTAAGTTTTAATTAAGTAATTTTAGTTCCGCCAGTACTTACTGTTTCACCACATCTTTAAGAATATTTTTTTTATGTATGAGAAGATTTTTTTATGTAGGTAGTTTGACGCACCCCGCATCGGCGACGGTTGCCATGTTCCTCAAAATTAGCAGGAATAACACACATATAGCAACGTCAGTACTTACCGTTTCACCATTGATTTAGTTCCCGTGTTTTAGATATTTATTTTTTGACCACCCGATACGAGATGGCGCCACATGAGAATTTAAGAAATAACGCGATTGTAGCCGCTGGCAAATTTTTTAATTAATTAAAAATTCTTTTTTCATTGGTTTAGTTTCCATGGTTAAGACATTTACTTATTTGGAGAAAATAACAGGGAATCGCATTATGGGTGGTACCACTGTATTATTTTGTGGTGATTTCCGCCAGACTCTACCCGTAATAAGCCGAGGTACTAGAGCTGATGAAGTAAGCGCATGTCTCAAACGATCCATACTCTGGCCTCAGGTTAGGAAATTAAGTCTAACACGTAATATGAAAATTATATACCAATCCATAAATACAGTTTTAAATAGTACCGATACTACAACTTATCCGGTAGAGTTCCTTAATTCACTTTCGGCATCTGGACTGTCCGCGCATACAATTGCACTAAAAGTAGGCATTCCAATTATGTTGCTACGCAACTTAACGCCGCCGAAACGTTGTAATGGGACTCGCCTTAAAGTGGGGTCGCTTCATAACAATATTATAGAAGCTAAAATTCTTACTGGTTGTGCAGCTGGTGAAATTGTTTTTATACCGCGCATTCCCCTCATTCCCAACAACTTTCCATTTCAATTTAAGCGTGTACAGTTTCCAGTGGCTATATGTTTCGCGATGACAATTAACAAATCGCAAAGTCTTGGAGCAGCCGGAGTCGACCTCAGGACGAATTGCTTCTCACACGGACAGCTCTACGTCGCTTGCTCACGGGTCACCAGCTGTGACAGTTTATTTGTGATGTCTCCAATGGGCAAGACAGCAAATGTTGTATACAAAGAGATACTTTAACTTTCCATTATTATACTTACCTTTTTTTGTCTTTAGAATTTATTCGTTTTTTAACAGCTGCGCCCCCGGGACTTTGCTTTTGTAGGAAAAATAAATTATGTTCTATTCCAGGCATTATTCTTCCCGTGTACGTAAGTTTCATCAAAATCTATCCAGTTGAATTTGCATGATTGAATAGCATCCTCAAACACGCACTCACGTAGGCACATCTATTTTTTGCATAATATTAGTTTATGTCAATGCAAGGCTCTTAATCTAAGCAATCTTTTTATGGAAGCGAAATTAACGCAGGCGAAGCCGCGGGCAAAAGCTAGTTATCTAATATGGGTTTGGTTCCCTTGTACAGGTTGCGGAGATTAAACAGGTATCGCTTCATGTAAAAACCTGACTTACCCAATCCAGAAATATAGTCAAAAGGTCACACCCCGGTCTCCACTCCAAAGAGATGAGAATTTAATCGCAATTAACGCCAGGACGAAGCAGATGTTCCCGAGGAATAGATGGCCAACTCACCCCAATTTCTTCTTTGACGTTGAACACAAGGGCTGGCAGTAAGGGTCCATCTCGTCGGCTTGCCTTCAAAACATGGCCGTGCAATCTTGAATTGAACGTGAAACATAGACCGTACTCGGTTTCCAATGGGAGAAACCTGATAAGTTGAAAGTTAAAAAACATTAAGCTTCAAATTTCTGGACGATCATATGTCGATCTTTAAATCATAGTCGTTCTTTCTCTTATTAGCAATTCTTTGAAGTAAATTATCCGCGCTGATGCCTGTGTAAAGATTTGGCGTAATTTCTTCGGTCCGGAGAGCCGTAAGGTTCCCGGTTCTTTAGAATGAGGACCACTGCAGCTCTTTTTCATGGATGCCGTAAAAGGCACTTAAGACACATTCATCTAGTGCAGTTTTTACTATGATCCAGTATTAGTTAGTCGAGAAGAGATGGGATTCGCTTCGTGTAAATCCAATCCTGGCTCATGGTCAGAACGCGCACCCCTCCACTTCAAAGAGGTAGTAAATTTTACCGGATTTACGCCAAGAAGTAGAACAGTTTATACGGTCTAGAATGTTTTTGATGTCAGGTATAAACTTGAGTCTTTAACTGCTTACCAACACTTGATTGATCCATGAACGGTCGACCCACAGAATCTTTACTCCCTGAACGTTTCACCCACAAATATTTCACCAACGGCTTAACTAATGTCAGGATGTTGGCGAAACGTATGTGGGTGAAATTCATAGGTGGAATCGATTGTTGATAAACCGTTTCAGACTCTTGGAACTTACCGGTCACAACATGGAAAATGCTCTCCTTTAAACCAGCAGTCAGTCATGATGTCTTTACAAGGAGACCTTATCTGTTCCACAGCATCTAAGAAGTCCACCATACAGGTGACATTCATCTTACAGTCGCACCAAGTTTTGCAGTATTTGAGGTAATAAAAACTGACCTCCTTGTAGAATGTTACCAGGCTTTTGGGTAGACCGTTCCTGTTTTCATGATAATAATGTCAAGTGAAGTCAAGTCTTGAAAGCTCAAGACGTCAGTATGTAGTATCTTTAACTTAAAGCCTCTAGATTTGGTAGTTTAAAAATGTCTTCTGAGAAAGTTCTACATTTGAATAAGGCACGTTCCTACCATTTCATATAATGTCTTTAATTTAGGGGTACATTTAGAGAGGATTTCCAGAACTTCCCGCAGGAACTAAAATTAGCAAGATTTTACATTTCACGCGAGCGGCGACGAGGCCAGTTTTCTAATATAGAATAGAGGATGCTTGATTTCTAATTTAGAATGAAACATGCTTAATTGTCAATTCTAGCCCAGCGATTTGGATGTGTGTTGGTGTGTCTGTCAATACATACATACATATATAGACAGAGCCAGCAGTCTTGAAAAGACTGAAAGGCCACGTTCAGCTGTATGGCTTCATGATAGCATTGAGATTCAAATAGTGACAGGTAGCTAGCCGATGGTGTCTATAAGTGCAACTCCAAGTTTATAAACATATGACTTAGTCGCATTTTACGACATCCATAAAAAGAGAAAGACATGGTTCCATTCTAAATGGTCGGAAACCACATGAAATCTGTTAATCAGTCCTTTTTATAAATTAAGATAACTAAATTTTATTCCTACTTACTTTATTATATAACTCATGGCTTGACCCGAGTCCACTTGCTGGCATACTGTCACGGCCGGGAAAGGCGTCTCGAAGTCGATATAATTGGTGTCCAATACATAGGACACAGCTTCACCAGAATATAGTGCCATTAGTGACCTTAGTATCACTGAAGCGCCGAATCCACTTGCTGATAAGACCAGAATCCAGAATAATCTAGAAAAAAGTCAGTTTGTTCAGGCTTCCACTTAATAAGAACGTATGGACGGCCTATGTTATGCAGTGGTAGAGTGCTTGTCTGTAAAATTGGAGGTCCCATGTTCGGATCTCGACCAAGGCATGATGAGAAATGATTTTTTTTCTAATTAGCCTGGGACTTATACTCGTATGTTTATCTAAGTGTTTATCGTGTGTTTATATAGTATCGTATAGTTAAACACAAGTTTCTAACTAACTTCGACGTTAACTCAGTCGGAGTAATTCGTCCCGTATTTATTATGGAAATAAAATGATCCAAGCCATAAATAATTGTACTGCAAGTACTTACTTTTTAAAAAATGGTATATGTGAGAGGGAGAACGCATGTTTAACTCCATGCAGCGAAGTATTGTCTCCGAAGTAATCCAGTTTGTTAAGCATTTGTTCAAAGTAACTGCAATTAAGAATGCTGTGAGGACGCATATGCTTTAAAACTTCAGTTTACAACAAGTCAGAATTGGTAACATGAAGTCTCTGCTCTGCCTATCCCTCTTGGGAAAGAGGACGATGTTCGGATATAAAATTATAATATACTTACCATCAGATGATGATGGAAGAGAATTGAATCTTATATTGAATAAAAAACTTATGTTGTTAAAGTGTGTCATATAATTTTGCTTAAATGTTCTAAACTCCTTATCTTCTTGCAATCTTGAAATGCATCAATTTTCTAGTATTTGATCTTATAATAAATACCTAATATTCATGAAAGAATTTAATTTTTCAATATGTTGGTCTAGGCGATTCGGTTATTAGTAGACTTGAGTTATCATGATCACAGTATGATAGTCGCAAAATGGCAATTTTCCGGCGGAAATTTGAAAATAGTTATCAATAAATGGTTACTTTAGCTGTCTTCTGCAACGATAACAAGTCATATTTGGAGCTACACTTCTAAAAATAAAATCCAGGTTACACCCTCACCCCTCTTTAAAGGAGCCCGGGGTAAGTTTGTAGGGAAACCTAAACAATATGGATCATGGTACCTCATCCAGTTGCCTGAATGTGCAAGTTTCCTCACGATAAAGGTACTTACTTTTTATACAACGGTATATCGGAAGGAGAAAAGTTCCGATTTTCACTCCTAAATGATTTCAATTTATTTTTTATTACCACAATATCTTCTATGCTGTACATTATGCAAAAGATTCCATGCCATAAAAATGATAGTATTTGTATCATGTTTCAAATTATCTACATTAAAAGTTACATTGATTTACCATCAAGATAAACACGTGTAATATTACAATCAGATATTTGAGTGATTCTTGCTGATAGCACTAGTTACTTTTAATTAATTTTTTTTTTGCTATAAGAATTGTATTATACTCGTATATAATTTGTTGTCTCTTCACGCGTTATCTACTGAAACAATCTTCTTGAAATTTTACGCATTTATAATTGAGAGAGCTTTTATCCGCAAACCACAAAAGAATACGAGTTCAGGCTTTTATAGTTGAGCTTCCTCTTTTAGGCGATGAGCTAGCAACCTGTCACTAATTGAATTTCAATTCTATCATCAAGCCAAACAGTTGAACGTGGCCTTTCAGTCTTGGCTCTGTCTAACCCGCAAGGCATAGACGTGAAAAAACAATAAAGAAACAAACTTACTTTCGGCTTTATAGTTGGGATAGATAGATGGTTTATTCATTAAAGTATATATGTTTGTTTGTGTAAGTCGCTAATGCATTTAGCTTGTTAAAGGGATTCCAGAGCAGGGTAATTAATTTTTTATTGCTCACGCTACGAGGTGTGTTATTGTGCTATAAAATAATCCTACTAATATTATAAATGCGAAAGTTTGTGAGTATTAATCTACCGATACTACCTTCCAATTAGTCTACCGGTCTACGAAGGTAATATTTTCTGTTATCGAGTTAACCGGAGAAAAAATCCTACCAAGGGCAAAAAGTGAATATCGAGTAACGATTTTAATAAAACTACTTATTAAATGTATTCAGCCTTTATTGCTATCAAACTCTTTTTCTCTGCTGTTTACCGCTCAAATACACCCGTCTATTCATGCAGCCCTTCGTTTCGAAGCAGATCCTCTGATCGTTTTCGCAGTCCAAGACGCATGCGCAGCCTGTCACACAGTACGGTACCACTTCTGGGCAATTGGGGGGTGGGGCGGCGTTTGGGCAGGGTATACTGCAGTGCGACTTGTTACAAGGTTTTAAACTACCTGCGGATTACATATATACATACATAAAATCACGCCTCTTTCCCGGAGGGGTAGGCAGAGACTACCTCTTTCCACTTGCCACGATCATAAGTAATTATACCTGCGAATTAATTTGAGATTATTGTAGTGTTATTGCTCCAGCGTAGCTTTGCACGCGCGACGTCATTTTTTTCGCACGATATACTATCGCTGTCCCGTTTCACGTCATTATTAAAAGCGCAACAGCGATAGCTTTCGTGTGATAAAAATGGTGTCGCGCATGCCATAGTTTGGGGGCAGAAGTGGGATATGTACTTGTACTAATAATCCTCTTTTCCGGAAGAGTCTTCTCTTCCGGAACATTGGATGTTTTCTCTCTCACGTAAGAGCATCGGTTAGCACACAAACTGATGAATGTAGAGTCATTGGCATTGTCATTCTTTATTCGGGCACCTTACTCTTTTGACTACCGACGCTCAATTTTTTACATGTGTACATACCTTGACAATAACCAAATTATGCAAAAGACTCACCATAATTCTTGATGACGGATAGGTAGCTATCGAAATGAGGCGAGTCTGGATCTAGATCTATGCAGTCAATAAGCATAATGCCGACAGCAAAAACAATTAAAGATTTCAAAAACATTTTTCGCTTTTTTTCACAAACAAATTTACGCAATGAAAATAAGTTTAACGTTTAAAATTTATAAAAAATATAAATACGGGAAGACATCTGTAGAAGACTTTAAAATGGCAGATATTTATAAAAAAAATATCTTTGGATTTTGAATAAAACCTTCAAAGACAGAGCCTAAGTTTTTCTTCTATTGTACTTCAATCTCTCTTAGATAGAAATCTCCTTAGAGTATCTACTTAATTATAAAAAATCTTTGCATAGAAATAATGACTTTAAATGGCCACATTAATTATTTATTATAACAAATAAACAAAATACAAAAAACTAGATTAAATAAATAGGGGTAGGCAGAGACAGCAGTAACAAGTCCACGTTGGCCAATCGGGGTGCCTTATTCATACGGCCACAGACTTATAAAGTAGAAATATTTCTAAATCTGTGATATGGACAAATTTCGTACGTCTTTCGAATCAAATTTTCTCTTGGGAAATATCATAGAAAAGGTGAAGGGTCACATTTGATATCTTCCGAATGCTATCTACATTTATATTGAGCAGTTTTGAAGTCAACAAGATTCTCGTTTTCATAGATTAATTCTGATTTTGCTACTACGCCTTAGAAGAAAAAATAACCTTAACCTATTTTTTTCGATGAAATTTTTTGTTCACTACTGACGGTTTTGTTAATCGTTTACCCAAAATCTATTAAGAGGTAAATATGAAAGTATTGATTTAAAATTACGAAATTGTGGAAGAAAAATATAATAGTGATAGATTTAAATTTTTATTATTTTTTATAACTTTTATAAATTTTTTATAATTTTTATAACATTTATTACAAAAATATTCTTACAATAAAAGTATGTACATTTATCAAGTAAAGTTTTTAATGCGAAATTGTAGTATTTTTTTCATGAACTTAATAATGTTATTCCTTTTAATTTAAAAAATATACAATCCTTTATATAAATTGTGGAACTATATACAACCGCAAAACTATTTATTACCTATAATTGTTTTTTTTTACATCAGGAACAAAGTTATTATTATATACATATATATCTATTTAAAAAAACATAATCCTTTACTTTATATAAAAAAGCTTCTAATAATTGAAGACAACATTTAACATTCCTAATATAATAATTATGCACTTATAGTTATCGAATATTTTACTAATATTTCAACTAGGTTTAAGTCAAAAAAGCAGTTATCTTTTTTACATATATTTTTTGTACACGAATTAAAATATATTCTTCTACACCGATATATTGAATTGGAAAGATGCCTTATGTCAAAATTTATCTCAACTTCCATTCAAGGGTAGAAAATATTTTTTATTTATTTTTGTTATACGACTCAAGCTTTCTGGTAGTGGTGTATCTCTGTCAAACTCAACGGTCGAAAAATATATTGACCGGTTAACAATTTTAACTATGACGATACCAAAATATTTGTCCTTTTGTATTTTTACAAACAAAACCTATTTACCAACTTCGAGACAAAGTATATAATGTTGACCTTTAGTGATCAAAAGCTGTGTTTCCACTTTTTGTCACTTAATTTTTTTTGTGTAAAGACTTTTGCCTGTGACGATACCAGAGATTATTTCAGTTATTTGCCTGCAATTTCTCAGCACATTACAAACGGATCCACAAGTTTATAATATTATAAAGTCCATTCCATTTAGTTTACGTTATAATTATGTTAAGTCACAGAAAATCTCGCAATTAACTTTCTTTAAGCCGCTCCGCTGGAAAAGGATTTCGGATCATTTAGTAGTTGGAGGTCCTTTTTTTGGTTCAGGGGACTGTTGGCAGTGTCAGTACTACCGTCTCGCTTATTACCTCGTTTCAGATACCAAATACTTTTGATCTACTCAAGTTCTTTTGCCAGTTATTTTTAGTTCATCCGCATTTAGACATGGTCAAAGGTCTAAAACTTTTGACTATGACTATACGAAAAATGAATCTTCGATGCAAGTTTCTCGTATCATTTATATTCTCTATTATATTATTTGGTTTTAAAGTCACATAAGTTGTATCCTTGCACTGAACTTCCTTCAGGCCGATCCGCTGGATCAGGAGTTCGGGTCGTTGGGTAATTGGAGGTCCTTCTCCTTGTTCAGGGGACTGTTGGTGGGGTCGGTACCACCATCCCCACTGTTACCACTGTTGATGGCCACTGATGTTAAAGGTACCTGTGGAAATCAAAAACCGCTTATTGAAAAAATATAAATCGGTTTGTTACCGCTTCTTCTGCACTGACGCCTTGGAAGCGGCAGTAAACTTATGATGTTAAACCATACGTTTTGACAATTATTAAGCGATATGAAGTATCTTATAATAATGAATAAAAATTTTTAATTTGAATTTAAATTTATCATGTGTGGTTTCCGCCACTTTAGAATAGAACCACTTCATATCATATCATGTCCATGGGTGTCGTAAAAGGCGTCCAACGGAGAGGCTTATAAACTTGGGATTTCTCTTGTAAGCGATGGGCTAGCGACCTGTTACTATTTGAATCTCAATTCCATCATAAAACCATACAGTTAAACATGGCCTTTTAGTTTTTTAAGATTGTTGGCTCTGTCGACCCTGCAAGGGATAAGAGACATGTATAAAAACAAACAATGCTTAGAAAACATGATAACAGTTATGAAAGGCCAATTACAGAATTCCTTCAAAAATATTCTGAGAAAAATGCAGCTGTTTAAGGAGTGCTGTGCTGAAATGAAACACTTGAATGGAATATTTCCTGGGGTAGCATTTTATTCAAACTAACAGACAATAAGCGATGATTGTTATTAAATATCTGTGGCGATTAACTGACGAAATCGCTCTTAAAAGCCTATAAATAAGATTAAAGTACTTAAAAACTACATCGACCCTCAAAAGCTGAAGGGCTTATAACCGCCGACTTATAAAACTAATTAAGGTTCCTAACACTGCTAATATTGGAGTATTCAAGTTTTATATGTATTATGACTTTCAGAAATTTTAGCATTAGAAGTAGCTAAAATTAATATTTAAAGTAATTATAAAGAAAAAAATTCTTGATAAAAATAAAACTCATACTAATAAAAACTTCCTATAAGTAAATTTTCTAATGAGTTCTTGAAAATACGCTTTGATAACAGAAAAAGAAAACACATGCTAAGTCAATAAAAAAAAAGATATATCCTCTTAATTTTTGTTTTCTTTCTCTTATGGTGCAATAAAGAGTTTATCTATCTATCTATCTATTCTCAGATCTGTACATCAAACGATTTTCGAAGAATATTCCTTGAATATTCCGAAATCGTGAGTCCATTTAGTTTTATTTTGTTTGTCAGGATTTGAACTTGGGGCGCGACAGATAACAGGCGACGACGTACGTGCTTGGAATACTGGTCGAGGACAGATTATAAATGGTCCCTTAAAATTATACAAATAATATATACAAATAAGAATGAGAGGAAAATTTATCTTTCGTATTTTAAAGAAATTGCTTCGTTCAATTGTAAATAGGCTAGTAAGTTATAAGAGACTTCAATGAGTAGGTATAGGGAATTTGAAATATTATGTGTGATATCATAAGATGTGGAATGAACTGCCTGCCTACCTGATGTGGAATGAAATGTCGGAATGAATGATCTTTTGGTAAGGTATGTAACATCTTTGTCAGATCTGATCAGATGATGTCTTTTTAAGATGGAATTGCATTACATTAGGTAAGAAGGAAGATAAATACCTATATTGAAAAGTAAGTTAATATATGCAATGGTTGTAGGAAAGAGACATTTTTTCATCACTAGTTATTCCATAAAATATTGTTTATTCTGATGTTATATTTTGTATTATATCTTTCCCATGGATGTCGTAAAAGGCGACTAAGGGATAGGCTTAAAAACTTGGGATTCCTCTTGTAGGCGATGGGCTTGCAACCTGTCACTATTTGAATCTCAATTTCATCATCATATAGGTACAAACTGAACATGGCCTATCAGTATTTCCGTATTTTATAAGACTGTTGGCTCTGTCTACCCAGCAAAGGATATGGACGTGACTGTATGTATGTATATTTTGTATGTATTAAAGATTTACTACTAATAGGATCCTGGGTATCTAGAGATTTTCTTGTAAAAACAGGTTAACGATTTATTAATGCTGCGGCTTAAATAGCTCGTCTTTGGAGGTCATGTTACCAATTAGTAATGAAGGTGAGTAAACTAGAGGTTATAGTAGCCGCCCAGTTTTACAATAAGATTTAATTGAAAAGCCATGTTTATTAATATTGTGGCCAATTGAAATCTCTCTCTCATCTCTTCTTGGTACAAGTTGGAATCTCAGCTCTAAAGAATTTTAGGTCCATTTTAATGTACGTACAGATACAGAATTTTCTGCTCCAAAACAATGCTTTTGTTCATTTTGAACGGTTAAGGGTATAAAAGAAAATGGTACACAATTATGTTATTTTCTGCTCCGCTAACATACGAAATCGTGCTTAAAGATTTGCTAAAGAACAAAGATTTTTAAGAGAAAGTGTGTCAGAATATGCAGACATTTTTATTCAGCACGCGTGAGTGCAAAGTGGATATTGTTTTGTTTCCATACTGCAGACGAGAGGGAAATTTCTTTTGTACACATTCAAAGCGAATCCTAATATTTGTGTCTCTCGAAAACTTATCTCATTATTTTGTTTCGCGATTTCATAAATAAACAGTGTTATATATATTTTTTGATCGAGTCATAAAGACAACTTTTTACCTTTTTGTTAAAGCAAAAAATCCGCTGAGAAACCTTACCCCTGACATTTTAATGAACATGGTTATAACCTCTCTCTTTCTATAATGCTACCACATCATACTAATATTATAAAGGCGAAGGTTTGTGAGTATGTCAGGTTGTCAGTATGGATGTTTTTTTACTCTTTCACCCAAAAACTACTGAACCGATTACGATGAAATTTGGTACATATGTAGGTAGCCGAAGACCCAGAATAACATATAGGCTATTTTTTATCCCGGACGAAGTCGCGGGCGGCCTCTACTCTCCTATACTTTATAAGCCAACGTGATATGTGTTTCACAGCGCTTCGCCTAAAAAACTTATCATGCAGCAATCTTTATTGCTGTGGCCAGTGTTGTGATGGAGGCGGAAGCTACCGAAGAAGCAAGCCCCAAGTTAAGAGCTGAAGACCATAGACATGGCAGTGCATATGTGTGTCAGTTTCCTCGGAAATGGGCACAGTGAGGCTTCGAACCTCAAATCCAATATCAAATATTGCTGCAGCTAAGGTTTTAATGGAAGCTATCGAAGAAGCATACTTTAAGGCAACAGCAGAAGACTTTACTATAGACACGGCAGTGCATATTTGTGTGTCAGACTGCGTCGAGGGTGGGGATAGTGAGGTACCATTCTTTGGTAGCTTACGTTCAGAAGACTGCCTCGAGGGTGGAGATAGTGATGTACTATTCTTTGGCAGCTTTCAACCTAACCTAAACGCTTTCGTCTTACCTAACGTAAAAATCTTACCATAGATACAGCAGTGAATATGTGTGTGTCAGACTGCCTCGGGGGTGGGGATAGCGACGCGTCGAACCTCAGGTCCAGTTGAAGCATAAATACTGCTGCAGCCAGGGTCGTGATGGAGACTGACAGCTGGGCGCCTGCCACGCCTATACACGTGGTACTTCCACAGCTGTTGGTGGAAAGTGAATTACGTAATCTGAATGGTTGAGAACTGGAAATCAAAGAGAGAAGGAGAGTGTTTGCGTCTTTCTCTTATCGATATGTACCTAATTGTCAGAGGTTTAAAAATTTAAATCGTGACATCGAAAATTTACTTTGGGTATTACTTCAAGTCAATATATGGTTTGTTTTAAACGAAAAATTAGCGTGATTCAAAGCTAAGGTGCAGAACAGAATGTGAACATGCCGAATCTTGTCTTATTGCTTGAAGACTGCGAATTATAAAGTAATCAGTAGAGGCTTCAAATAAAAATTTACATGACGGCTGATGGCGAACGAAGTAGAATACCATCTTACCCAATATTCATAAGGGATCTTATACAAAACGCGAGCATAGCAGCGTGGGCCCCAACAGCTGCTGTCCACAGTAATGTCAGTGGTACAGCTGCGCAGGGAGAGGGGCCCAGGGCCCGCCACGGGGCGCCCCAGGCCCTGGTGGACCGGGACCTTGCTGACACCCAACCGCCGAACCCACGGCTGTAGTATACTGATGTTGCTGTAGAGAAAAATAGCGATAAGAGAAAATTAAGTCAAATCATTTTAGCTTCATCCCTTAGTCCCAGAAGCGTCTCATCTCTTTGGAGAGGAGCCCGAGATGCACCTATGACTATGGTCCTGGATCAGGTAGGTCAGGCTTTTGCAGGTGTACCTACTAGAATTACTGATTTATAAGATACATACATACATACTATGTCGTTTCAACTTGACTCCGTACATAAAGTTCCATTCAAACTTGCACCTCCTATTTCATCCCCTTGGAATTTCAGGATAAAAAGTAGCCTTTATTCTAATCCAGGTTACTAACTATATCTGTGCCGAATTTCGTTCAGATCCGTTCGGTAGATTTTGCGTGATGCGCGTACAAATATACAGACAGAGAGACAAAAAAATAAAAAAAAACATAAACAGGTCTTCATCCCTAACGGGGTATATACATCAGTCTCGTAAAGACTAAAAGGCCACGTTCAGCTGTTTCTGGTGTTTTTATTTTAGGCAATGGGCATCAGCGTGTTTAAACTATTTATACACTGAGGAAAAACGTTGTGTGTATTCAGTGCAGGTTATATCGTAATCAAAACCAGGTAAGATTATTTCCATAACATGGGTAGGTAGTTAAGTAGGTATCGTGCTGGGTGGTTCCTGGAACTTTTGAATATAACCACTCTATCTTTCCCATGGATGTGACCAAGAGCTGGGCTTATAAACTTTGGATTCCTCTTGTAGGCGATGGGCCAACAATCTGTCACTATTTGAATCTCAATTCCATCATAAATCCATAGAGTTGAATGAGGCCTCTCAGTCTTTTAAAAACTGGCTATGTCTACCCCGCAAGGGATAAAGATGTGACTGTATGTATGGATGACAATGAGTCTTTTCTCAAGTAATATAACAAGAGGTTAGATAATTAAACATGATAAGGTCTACAGATTTCTGTAACACGAATTTAAATAATAATGGTAAGCTCTACAGATTTCTATAGCAGGGATGTGGATCAATAGTCCGGTGGACCGAGTCGTGATGGAAGAGCGATAACAAATGCATATCGATTCTGTTACGCAGTTTGTACGGTAGGTTACGAGGGCAAGATTATAGACTTAGCCCTTATTCTTATATACAACATACATTAAGGATCACGTGGCAGACTTGAACATATTTGAAAGATTGGTAAAACGTCGCAGAGTCAATAGCTTTGAAAATATTCGATAGATTGCTTAATAGTCTCGCAAGACTAAAATCTATTCTGTTACTATAAGGATGGCATATATACATACATATATTTATGTATGTCTATATCCCATGTTTGGTAGAAGGATGACTGATCATGGAATTAAGATTCAGAAAATGATATCACCTGAAGAAAAATTTGAGTCTACGAGGATTCCCCTTTATCGGCTTTTACAATCATATAACGATTTTTCTTCACTATCAGAGCAACATGGAAGCTTGCACTAGTTCCTAAGGGACAAAATTACATGTCTAACCCAAGGGATTAACCTTATAAGCACCTAATAACTAAAATGACATGATGTTTTTCCTCATCTTAACAGCTTTCATTAGCTTAGTGTGTGTCTCGTACAGTTATACGAATATGTGTACTTTGGAATTGATACGCTTCTGAATTATAATATCCTAACAATTCGAAGTCAATTTGTTCGTTTGTTTGTTATGTATTTATTGTACAGAATGCGAATTTTGTAATGCGATAGTTTGTAAGGATGTGTAAGTTTGACGCTAGAACGGATTTATATGAAACTTTGCAGTGTGGTTACCGGCACTAATAAATAAAAGATAGGATTACCCCTTCTCATTCCCATGGATGTCGTAAAAGGCGACGAAGGGATAGGCTTATAAACTTGGGATTCTTCTTTTAGGTGATGGGCTAACAACCTGTCACTATTAGAATCTCAATTCCATCATAAAGCCAAACAGCTGAACGTGGCCTGTAAGTCTTTTCAAGACTGTTGGCTCTGTCTACCCCGCCAGGGATATAGACGTGATTATATGTATGTATGTATTCTATCATTAAGCCAAACAGCTAAATGTGGCCATTCAGTCATTTTTCAAGACTGTTGGCTCTGTCTACTTGATATAGACGTATATTCTTTTAGGCGATTGGCTAATAACCTGTTACTATTAAAATAATCTTCAAGCCAAAAAGCCGATCGAGGCAGAGGCAGACGTGACTATATGTATGTATGTAGCTTATACATTTTAATTACATACTAAATTAAAATTTAGTGGGATTAAAAGCGGAAAAAGTGGCGGGCAATAGCTAATAAATATATATTTACAATTACCTATGCACATTTATATTATACTAGAGGCCGCCCGCGCCTTCGCCCGCATAGAAATCCTATCAATCCCGCGACCACTCCGGGATGAAAGAAGCCTATATGTTATTGGGTCTTCAGCTACCTACATACCAAATTTCATCGTAATCGGTTCAGTAGCTTTTGCGTGAAAGAGTAACAAACATCCATACTGACATACTCACAAAGTTTCGCATTTATAATATTAGTAGGATATATTTCTCATCGTTTCAACTTGACTCCGTACATAATTAAAATAGTTTGTAAATGTAACGTTTAATATACGCCTAGTAGACGTGTATTAGATACGGGTTAAGTTATAAGTTATTCTGTAAGGTAAGTTATTAATATGAAATGTAAGTCACTTGCTCCCTTCAATTCTACTTAAATTATATTTGTTCCTGCGAAGTAATCCCGCGGATGAAAAGATTTCTAAAATTGGATACGTTCTCATTATTACATCAGTTATCAGATTTTTTTATTGAGATATTGAAATGTGAGATCGTCATATCTTAATAAAAAATCTACCATCATAATTACAGTTGAAACTAGATTTTATTGGTGCAATCAGTCAGTTAAATATGGAAAATGGTGGTCTTCTTCTAACATGCGTCTTGGTTCTACACAAATTGTATTTTCGATAAATTATCTGTTCCGCTTAAAAAATTGGTTTTCTTCTTGTAGGCACGAGCTAGCAACCTGTCACTATTTGAATCTCAATTCCATCATTAAGCCTTACAGCTGAGCGTAGCCTTTCAGTCTTATCGAGACTGCTGGCTCTGCTTACCCTGCAAGAGATATAGACGTGATTATATACCTACATACATATATTCTATTTACTAAATGCGCATGATAATCAGTCCCATAATACCACCCCTCTTTCAAATGTAAATGAGAGTTAGATATCTTCCCTTTCATGTCTTGCACTTCACATAACTTTATTAACCCTCGTAGAGAGATGGGTTTCGATTTTTCTATAATAAACTTGAATTTTCAGCGTTTTAACGTGGCCTTTCAGTCGTTTTCCCAAGAATTGGTTCTGTCTACCTCGTATGCTTTGTGGGATGAAAACGTGATAATATTTATTTATGTAATCTAAAGACTGTTGTCGAAAGGTTAAAATAAACAATACTTACTGCTGTTATAAGAGTCAGTGGGTTTTTAAACTAACAATCGAAAATGTTTAACGTTAAAATTAATTCCCCTCTAGTGAATTTATTTAACATGCACGTATAAACATGGGTGTCGCTCGCATGCAAAACATAGTCCGCTTCGAATGAACAAGCCATGCTAATTAATTGAATTTTCATACAGTTTACTATAGTTTTATTACCCTTGGCGCTTGCGCCAAGCTATTTATCGGGACTTCGAGGAAATTACATTAAATTATTTACTATTTTAGGTGATGGGCTAGCAACCTGTCACTATTTGAATCTCAATTCCATCATTAAGCCATACAGCTGAACATGTACTTTCAGTCTTTTCAAGATTGTCTCTGTCTACCCCGCGAGGGTTATTATCCTATCCTATATTGTTGTAATAATGTGTATTCTCTATAAATTATGAGTCGAAATAGCTACCTGCAGCAAGCACCGTGATGGCTCCAGCTGGAACTCCCAACCCCAGTTCCAGCTTCTGCCTCTCCTCCAGCCAGCCGACTGCTCCGACGACTAGTCCAGCGATCCCGCACACGATCTAGAATAATATTAACTATCATTTCCTTATCACTACATTCTTTGACTAACTTTTGCGCGGAGCTATACTTTCGAGGAAATTTCTAGAAAAAGATTGTGCCTTGTCTGCTCTGTGCCAGATATTATCAAAATAAGTGCTTACGTATTTTTGTACTGAACAAAACAAAATATATTTTACAATATACTTACATACAAATAGTAAAGTCTATATCTCTTGTGGGGTAGACAGAGCAAGCAGTCTTGTCAGCAGTCAGCTTGTGAGGTAGAAAAGACTGATAGGCCACGTTGAGCTTTTTGGCTTGATGAAAAAATCTAGATTCATATTTCAACAGGTTATTAACCCATCGACTAAAAGAAGAATCCTAAGTTCCCAAGTCCACAGAGGAAGGTAACCACAATGCAGATAACATTTTTATAGTATTTATGTATAAAACACTCATTTGATGTTGTTCCCGTGTGGTGTCAGGCAAAACGGAATAGGATATATGTGTTGATGGGGTTTATAAGATAAAAATATTAACAACAAAGGCATGAAAACATTCTCATAAAGAAAATTAATGACGTGGGTTGGTAAAAGCAAACGACTATTCAATCTTTGGCAAATGAATGTTGAACGCACGTAAAAATCATGTCATCGGGGGACCCAAGAACTAATAACCACCATACATACATATATAAAATCACGCCTCTTTCCCGGCGGGGTAGGCAGAGACTACCTCTTTCCACTTGCCACGATCTCTGCACACTTCCTTCGCTTCATCCATATTCAAAATTCTCTTCATGCAAGCTCGGTGGTTTCGGGTAGGTACTCTTGACCTGACCCTTTGCCATAGAAGCTAATAACTGAAGATGTGAATTACAGAATGATAAGATAAGGATAGATAATGATAATGATGATTACACACACCATATTGAGCGCTTAAAGACCTTAGGGAAGCAAATTGACCGTGACTTTATTCACAGGAAAGATTCTTCTCACAAAATTGGATTGAGACCGCTGTAAGCGTTTATGATTATGTGCAGTTTAAGCAGAATAATTTTGCTGTAAATGATCCAATGGACTTAATATCATTATTGTTAATATCATTATTGTTTTCTGCCATAATTTTTTTAATCCTCTATTTGTACATATATAAAGTCACGTTTATATCCCTTGCGGGGTAAACAGAGCCAACAGTCAAGAAAAGACTAAAAGGCTGTATGATGGAATTGCGATTCAAATAGTGACAGGTTGCTAGCCCATCGCCTATAATCTAATTTTGTAGATCCCAAATACTATATATTTTTTTATCATAGGTATGTATGTGAATTTAAAATATAATATTTATAATATAATTTAACCAAATATACCTAATATTTGGTTGATTCCTCTAGTTTGGTACAATTTAATACATATCTTGAGATGAAAGTGAAATAAAGTATACACTGTAAGAATTTTTACTTACTTAAGCAAAATCTAAGTAAAGTAAATTGGTCGTGACTTTACTCACAGCAAAAATTCTTTTTACAAAATTGGATAAAGACTGTTTCAATATGCAAATGTCGACATTCCGTGGTCATTTCTATTTAAGATACAAGAATTACCATCGTAATATCAGAATTTAGTAGCTTCTTGTTCATTGTTGATTTAATTTTATAGCCATCAGTAATGAAATTAAATCCTTGTTACTTTTGTTACGAAAGAAAACAAATAAAAAAAGATTACCAAGATTTCTTTGTTTACTTTTACAATATTAAAGATTATATTATCTTTATTAGTAGGCAGCCGAATATATACGGTTAAAGATTTACGGTTAAAGATTTATTTATTTCTCAAAAAGAATAATTACATTTCATTCACTTACAGAGAAATAATAATACTAACTACTTACAGTAATTAATGTGACGGCGAGCTAAGTACATATACGTATATAAGTCGCAAGTTAACAATAAAAGATATTGACATAAGTTTCGAAAATAAAACAAAAATTACAAGCCATTTTATAAGTAGGGTAGATTGCCGTAGTAAGTAATACCGGCAACCGGTACGCAGCGCAGGAGTGAGGGTACTTCACACGTTTACGCTGCTGATGTTTATTAAGGTTGCGATCATAGACGCAGGCGATTAGCGGATAAGTAGCGAGTTAATAGTAGAATGTATATTTGGTTGTTACTACTATTTTATTATTTGTGAATTTAATATAAATGTTTATAGTGTTATGTTATATATTTGACTTTATTTAATTAAGTATTTTTATTTTTCTTCATTTATCTAAATAAAGTACGTTTATTTATTACAATATTGTTTTTAAATATACCTTTATTCAATTTATTCAATTTTGATTTTCCAAGATATATGATTTTAATTTTCTTTTAAAAGTACCTAGTGAATTTGCTTCTTTTATTTCTATAGGCAGTTGGTTATACATTCTCACACCTTCAAACTGGATGTTTTTTGAACCAAATTTTGTCCTCGGGGCGCGAGATACCAAATGATTTGCATTACGCAATTTCATTCTTTGGGTTTGGCTTTTTTTTTGGAATGTTAGAACAGTATGTATTTTATTATTAAGAATTTTATAGATTAACGTGCATGTGTAGTACTTATATGTCTGGTTTATGTTCATTATTTTAGTGTCTGTATATATTTTTATGGTTGGCGTATTATAATCATAGTTAAAAAGTGTTTTAATAAATTTATTTTGTGCTCTTTGTAGTGGTTCTAAATTAGATTTTGCGGCTGTACCCCAGATTTCTATTAGGTAATCTATGTGTGGTTTTATTAATGAATTATATATAATGTATTTGATTTTACGTGGAAGACAGTTCGAAACCGCACGAACGGCACCTGACAAGGATGTCAATTTAGTCTTAATTTTATGTATATGTTGTTTAAAATCGAGGTAATGGTCCAAGATAATGCCAAGATATTTTTCGCTAGATTTTTGTTTTAGTTCATCATTATCTATTTTAAGTTTTATTATATCGTCGAGATTTTTGTTTTTTGCAGCAAATATAACGAAATTAGTTTTTTCAGTATTAATAGTGAGGAGATTCGACAAAAACCAATCGTTTAATTTGTTAAGATCTCTTTGTGCTTTTAATTTTAAAGTTTTACATGAGTGGCCATAATAAAATAAGCAAGTGTCGTCTGCATAAAGAGATATGTCAGCCTTAAGGCCCAAATTTTTTATGTCATTGACATAAATTAGAAATAAAAGAGGCCCCAAAATGGAGCCTTGAGGAATGCCGAAAGTCATTAAAGTTGGGGTACTTTGATGTTGTCCTATTTTCACTATCTGCCTACGGTTTTGGAAATATGATTTGAATATGTCGTGTGCCTTACCAGTGATACCGAGATTAGACAATTTGGCAAGAAGTAGTTTGTGGCTGATTGTATCGAACGCTTTCTTGAGATCTATGAATACACCGAGTACTATTTGTTTTTCATCGATTTTATTTTTTATTTTAGTCACAAGGTCTATTGTTGCTGAAAGTGTGTTTGATTTTGGTCTAAACCCGTATTGTTTGTTGTACAAAAAATCTTTTGATTTTAAGTATTTCTCTATTCGAGAGTACATCACTCTTTCAAAAATCTTAGAAATGACTGGTAAGACTGAAATTGGACGGTAATTGCACGGATCTGATTTATTACCGTTCTTAAAAATTGGTGTTACTTTGGCAATTTTTAGAGACTGCGGGAAGACTCCCATTTTTAAACAATTGTTTATACTATTGGTGAGCGGGATGGCAATTATATTTTTAATGCATTTGATCATTTTGGTGCTGATACCATCTATGCCTGAACTAGTATTTGGGTCTAAGTCATTAATTATTTGAATAATTTCGTCCACGGTTGCCGGCACAAAACTTGTTAGCTCAGTCGCTTTAACTATGTTCGGTGATTGTGTATCGTTTCGGTCAACTTTTTGGTATTTGTTTGGGATTTTGCTTGCAAGTGTTGAGCCTACAGTAGAAAAATAACTATTGAAACTCTCGCAAATTACTTGCATATCCGTTATTATTTTCGAGTTCAGGATGACTTTGTCCGGTACTGCTGTATGTTTGATGTTGTTACTAGCTAATTCATGAATGGCTTTCCACATTTTTTTAGGCTTGCTCATGTGATTTTTAAAGAACTTGAAGTAGTATGTTTTTTTGGTTGTTTGAATTTTCTTATATACTCTGGCTCTAGCTTCTTTAAATTCCTGTTCTAGTTTTATGTCTTCTTTATTTGTTTTGTATCTATGCCAAATTTCATTTCGTTTGTCGATGTCTTGAATAATATCATTTTTAATCCAGTCTTGACGTGGTGGGTTTAGGTACTTAGATTTAGTGACTTTACTTGTAGATAGACATTTTAGAATACTTTCTTCCAACATTTCATATGCGCTTTCGTCTTTCCTTATATTGTGTTCTGCTGAGTCGTGTAACTTTTTATAGTTTACTGCTGTGTAATAAATTTTTTGAACAGGTTTACTATAGTGGTTTTCAACTTCTAAGTATATTTGTCGATGGTCGGACATCGATGATTCAATAAGACTAAAATTAAAATTGTTGTCTTTTAGGTTAGTGCATACATGATCAATAATCGTGTTTGTGGATTCTGTTACACGCGTGGAGTACTTCCGGTGGACTTTGTTTATTATCGTAAAGTTGTTCTCTTTTAAAATATCTTTATATTTTCGAGTTTCCTTGTCAGGTACCAGTAAGTCAAAATTGTAGTCCCCAAAAACCAAAGCTCTTTTCCTTTTTTCCAGTTGTTGTGAATATAGTTCAAGAAAGTTGTCAACGTTCTTCTTGTTGGGGTTGTATATAGCACCGATGTCCAGAGACTGCTTTTCAAGATGTATCCAAAGGTAGTGGTTGTTGTCAGCTATACAATGGTCTTCAATCATCCTGTGCTTTAAGTTGTTGTGAACAAAGATTGAAACACCGCCTCCTTTGCGATTTTGTCTGAAATTGTTATAGTGGGTGTAGCATGGAATGTTGAGTTTTTGGACGTCGGTTTCATTTTTTATCCATGTTTCAGTCACAACAATTATATGCGGTTCTATCTGGGCAGCTATGCATTTAAGTTCATCCAGTTTACCTTTCTTGACAAGACTGCAAGCATTTATATATAAGCATTTCAAAGATTTATGAGAACTTTTTATGTCATTATAGTTTTTGATGAACTTGTGTGTTATCTTCCCCCTGGAGGGGGCTGCTAGTTTTTTGACTTGGATGTCTCTTTTCCTTGCTTCTCTCCCGTTGTTTGGGTAATTTTGGGAACTCCTTTAATATATTTTATGGCTAAATTGGTCTCTCCCTCTGTTTTCCGACTTTTCAATTCCTCTTTTAATTTTTGAAAGTGCTGTTTTTGCAGGGGCGTTCTGTCAGAGAATATTTTAATGGTGTCCATTTGTAAATTGCTCTTATTGCGTAATATAGTTTTTACGGTATTTTCCGATGTATAGCAGGCTTTGATGGGGCGATTTATACCAGGTTTATATTTTCCTAGTCGGAAGGTTTTATTTGGTTCAGGACAGTCTGGATAAATAGATTTTGTGATTTTTGTAATCTCAACCTTATTGTAAGTGAAACGGTTGATTGGGCTAGTTGGCTCTGGAATACCCAATATCACTATATTTTTAGAGCGTTGGTGTCGCTCGTGAACTTCATTTACAATTTCTTCATAACTTATAGATGGTTCAGTAGCTGTAGTTATAGTACTCAACGTTGTGGTTTCCCTAAATTGGTTTAAATCTGTTTCTAAATTCTCAATTTTCTTTTCAATATTCTCTGTTTTTGTTTCTAACTCGTTAAGTCTTAGTTTTGTATTACTCTGATCTAATTTAATACTTTCGATGGTGTCACCAATACTATTTACATGAGTTTTGATAGTAGTGACGTCTTCATGAAGCTTATTGATATTTTCAGCTTGGGAAACGCTAGTAGCTTTCAATATTACCATTATTTCAGACACCTGTTTTTTTAAATCTGAAAGCTCTGTTTTTATCCAGGCATCATCATCGAGTACTTTTCGCTTAACACGTTGAGTGATACGAATCGGAGTGGTATCATAGTTTGGATTAAGTTCGGACAGATTTGGTTGAGATCCGCCGAGTCTGTCACTGTGACCGCAGCCGGTTGGTGATCGGTGCTCATTCATTGTGTTAGTGTGTCGTTGCAGATCACTTACTTATTAGTCCGGTGTAGACAGCACGGAGCCTGTCTCGCTTGCTCGAGAGGATTGAGGGGCGGGGCACTGACGATGACTCCGGTAATGCGGTGTGTTGCTCAGTGGTAATTAGTTGTATTTCACTCGTGACTTACTCGCCAATATGTGTTTATACACTTTAAAGTTAGGGTCCAAAATCGACTAGTGGCTCTTTTAGTGAATTTAAATTAAACTTGCGACACGTCTGACTTGCTCGCGTGCTCTCAGCAAAAAATATATTGCCAAAATGTACGTACAGTATTACTAGTAGGCTATTTTTAGCGTACCTCGAGGTTAGAAGTTAACAGCGATAGGTATATGTAAGTTTATACTGTGACGACAAAGAATATTATCCATATTATCAAAAAAAAAATATACTTAACCTAATTATCATTTACTTAATGCCGAAATTATGTATTTAAAATAATTGAAGCAAAAATTAAAATTACCTAAATTTTAATGTATCGACTAACTCTGTTCATTCATAAGAAATTGTCACAAAATTTATAAATAATATAGGTATTAAACGCGTACAAAAAGTACCTTTACGTTTCGTTACTTGAACGTTTAGAATCATGTTACAATGTTCGAGATAAAATAAGGGTAGATACTAATAATAAGTAGGTACATAGTATAATTATAAAAGAAACAAATCACTTGCAATGGCGGACTTATCCCATTTAGAAATAGTACAATGAAATGCGAAAGTTTAAAATCTATTACAAAATTGTGTTCATATTAACGTAATTGTACTAATTGTATTTACTGAAACACAATATAAATTAACTCTGACGAATGGAGGGCTGGGAGACCGAGATAAATGTGGAAGAGGGCTTTCGTAAAGGACTGATTTATTGATTAGTTTAACCTGTAACGAGAGCCCATTGTTCGGTAGGTACTGAATTGTTCTCACAGCTTCCTAGTGTTTCGAGATGATAGAGGATTTAATTGAATTCTTCTATAATAAGTCTTCATAGGTTCGTATAGGTGTCGCAATTGGATCTATATAATTTGTTGTAAGTTTTGAAGAAATGATTTTAGCATACCTATCGTATAGTAGGTCCGAAGCTTAACTGATGAGAGCGAAACGCAAAACATGCAAAGATAATTTTATTGATACTATGTTATATGACGTGTCAATATTTATTTTGGGCCGTGTGGTTCCCGGCACCAATAGAAAAAAAGAATAGGACCACTTCATCTTTTTCCCATGGATTTCGTAAGGAGCGACTAAAGCTTATAAATTTGGGATTCTTCTTTTATGCGACAGGCTAGAAAACTGTCACTTTATGAGTCTCAATTCTATCACTAAGCCAAACAGCTATTCCGCAAGGGACATAGAAGTGACTATATGTATGTATGTTCCACTAAAACTACGTGGTAATTATCAAAAGTAAATATGGTGGTGAAATCATCGTGAATTGTTCAGAATGCTGTACAATGTGGTAACTAAATGTATAAAGATTCATTACGTTCCCAGCAGTATCTCGAGGGGAAAATCCCATTAAGAGATTACTCCTTGCTCGGATCCGACAGTTCTCTTTCTTCTTAACGTTATCTCAGTTATAGCTCCACCGCATTGTTTTTAGGCCCAGGGTTTACTTTCACAGCTGCACTCCAGCCAGGTCGTCGTCACGTTTAGAAGCCATGCTCATAGCACTGTTCACAGAGTGCTCGCGAGATCACTTCTTCGTAGTATGAAAAACTGACATATCCAAATACATAATTGTTGTCTTAGGCTCATCTCGGGACTCCCCTTTAGAGGTGAGGACGTAACCGGGATTAATGTCAAGGGAAAGAAGGAATACTAGTGATAGTCTTTTATAAAATAAGATAATTGAGAGCGTCGGTAGGCGAATTGGTAAGGTGCCTGGTAAAAATGCGTGATGCGCAGAAAGGCACAGGTTCAAATCACACATCCTCCATGAACCAATGAATATTTAGTTATGTATACTAGTTTGTATACTAACCTTACGGTAAGACATCGTGAGGAAACCTGCACATTCGGGCAACTGGATGTGTAACCATGGATCCAATACGGGTTAGATTTACCTGCAAAGGTTGCAGAGGTCAGATGGAAGTCGCTTCGTGTAAAAACCTTGACTCACCCAATCTAGGATTCATTGTCAAATGCATACCCCGGGCTCCTCTCCAGAGAGGTGAGGATGCAACCGGGACTAAAGCCAGGAGGAAGAAAGAAGTCATTCATAAAATTACCTGCAGCACCCTGACTCTTAAGGCGATTGCGAAGGGGTACAGCTGTACCCCATTGACCAGGTCGTCGTCACACTTAGAGGCCCCGCTCACAGCACTGCATACCGAGTGCTTGCGAGACCACATCGCCGACGCATTCAGCACTGGAACAAGATAACAAAATATATATTCTCGTTATTTTTTTTTACCCTTCCATACTAACACCTATCAGCTAAACGTGCCGTGTGGTTCCCGGCACCAATACAAAGTGCCGTGTGGTTCCCGGCAACAATACAAAAAGAATAGGACCACTCCATCTCTTTCCCATGGATGTCATAAAAGGCGACTAAGGGATAGGCTTGCAAACTTAGGATTCTTTTTTTAGGCGATGGGCTAGCAACCTGTCACTATTTGAATCTCAATTCTATCATTAAGCCAAATAGCTGAACGTGGCCATTTAGTAATTTCAAGACTGTTGACTCTGTCTACCCCGCAAGGGATATAGACGTGAACATATATATGTATGTATGTATCAGCTAAACAACTAATTGACATGAGAGATTTTTTGTTTTCCACTTCTTGCTTTTTGTTTTTATGAAAACCTGCTAAGTATTGTCGTCCAAATATGCTGAAAAAATAATTTCTTAACCTATAAAAATTCACCTCGTATATTGAAAACTAAACGCTGATCGACTGACATGTCAACGCAGTCTAGCGATGCACTAATGCGTGTCTAGTCCACGGGAGTAATACAAGAGGAAAATTTGAGAGGACTTAATTTTGCATTGAATAAGTACTTTGCCAATTAGGAACACTAATTCTCAGCACACATATCAGACTGAATGACAACCTTATCTATTGTTATCAGCGTTATAATGGAAGCTCGAATTAATTGTTTGCGAAGCACGTTGCGGTAATGAGTTTAATTTCACATGACATGAGATACTATGGGTGAGATCGAAACTAATTATTTTTGGAATTAGTTCGGTATACCGGATATCTTTTGGATATGAAATATTATCGATAACAGAATGTATTAATCAGTAGGACATTTGAGAACAATGATACATAGTAACATGCATACCTTATCTACTTATCTACCTAGGGTAGACAGAGCCAACAGTCTCGAAAAGACTGAACGTCCACGTTGTCTTTTCGAGACAGTTGGCTCTGTATTGTAATATTGTATTGAAAGTTAAGACGAATTATATAAAGTGGAGAGAAGCATGGAGAAAAATGGAGTGTACTTGAAAATGTTTATAGAATCATCTTAAAACATGTTTGATGCAACTTTACCACTATTTAGTTACCCATTTATTCATATAATCTAGAACAGCCGAATAGTCTTAGTACAAAAATTATAGTAATTAAACCCATGAATACATATATATCAAAGTAAGTTCAAGTTTAACCTCTAATACATACAATAAACGTCTAGCTGTGAGAGTAAAAGGCCCTTATAAGTTTTGTTAGTTTGATCTTTGAAAGTTGGCTAAACTTTGTGAGAAATTATATAAGATGCCTTAACTTTAATAAACGTTGACTAATGAATGCGAAACTCTTAGGTATGGTGCAAATACTCTATCAGAAGAGATATGACTCTTCTATTTCCGTGAAAGTTGTAGAAGAAGAACTTAGTCACTTAAAAAACTGCCAAAGCGGTGTCAATTGTGTATCCAATATTAAAACCAATTTTTACTTTAGTTCCAGTTGCGTCCCTAGAAAAGGAGATTATAATCACATATTCCTTACTCATATCCCTTACTTCCCTCCTGCTCACCGTAAGAGCATCGGTTAGTTATCAAACTAATGTACATACGAAAGTAATCATTCGTACATGGCCGCGGTGGGATAGGAACCTGTGCCCATGTGCATAGATTCGACTACTGACGCTCTATTAAAAACACGTGGGCGGAGTTGTGGGCAATAGCTAGTCTTTATTTAATAGAAGCATGTTCTTCGCTATAATTAGACCTCTTGCTATTTTATTTAGGTACTTTAAGGACTCGTTGGATGGATCACCAACGTTCTTATTTTCGTCCAATAAATCTGTACATACAATTAATACATACATGATGTTATTATTAGATTAAATCTTTGCCTACCCCTCCTGGGAAAGAAGCGTGATTTTATGAATGTATATAAAATTATTCCACTACGTTAAAATTCTAATAAGTTCACAGACAACATTATAATATCATCTCAAAGTGAGAGGTTAGTTCAATAACTATTTTCGTTTCGTCTACAGCCGAAACTAATAACGTTGCGTGAATAAACAAGACTGGACCAAACCCACGATGTGCAAAATTGAAAACGTGTTTTTATTGCAGGAAGGGAGGCCTTTGGGTCTCATTTAGGTTTCGTTGCTCAAATAACGTTCACAGTTAAAATGTTGTGTTATTCTTACGCCGTTTCGTTACCAGATATGTTTTGAATAAAGACATTTTGACGGCCTCTGTGGCGGAGCGGTAGTACGCTTGCCTTTGACATCGGAGGTCCCGGGTTCGAATCCCGGCCAGGGCATGATGAGAAAAGAACTTTTTCTGATTGGCCTGGGTCTTTGATGTTAATCTATAAATATAAGTATTTATTATAAAATATAGTATCGTTGAGTTAGTATTTCGTAACACAAGTCTCGAACCTACTTCGACACTAACTCAATCTACGTTATTTGTCCCGTATATACATATGTATTTATTTATTATTCTGACTGTTTATCGTGTATGTTGTAATAGGCTTTGGGCTAAGAAAACAAGCACTTATATCTTGGGTAACGAAAACATGCCCAAAAAGGGTTGTAATGGCGAGTATGTAAAACGTTTCCCCCCAGTAAGGAAGGCTTAAAATGTAACCGATGGCAAACAAAATTTGTCGTTGTCGCCTTCGACAAAAATACAAATAAATACTTGTGCCGTGTGGTTTCTTGCACTTTAGAATAGAATCACTCCATATCTTTCCCATAGATGTCGTAAAAGGCGACTAAGGAATAAACGGGATTCCTCTTGTACTATTTGAATCTCAATTCCATCATGAAACCAAAACTAAACGTGGTCTTACAGACTTTTCGAAACTGCTGGCTCTCATCTCAAATTTATAAGCTTTTTCCCTTAATTGACTTTTACAATCTGCTTGGGTAGAGAAGAAGCTGGCACGGACGATATTTTTGCCTCTACCAGGCCAGCATGGAAGCTATAGATTAAAAAACATTACGTCAACTCGGAAAATGTCACTTCTTTTTTTAATTGATGTTATCTGACAGAATACAGTCACAGATAATGGATAATATTTACGATTTAATGTGTAGATATTTGTGATATTTGTTGCAAATTCCCGAAATTTTGACAATAAGTAACGATTGAATCTTAGAAAATTAGCGAGAAGCCTTTCTTTGAAGTACTACTTACTTACTTAAGGACTGTGAAATTGAGCGGAACGTAATAAGGATCATTTAATGGGATACCATTAGGCTTTATGTTATTGAGTAAAGGGTGAAAGTACTTACGATGTTGCCAGCTAATATTCATAAAATCCGATATTTTTATTGTTTTTCCTTCAGGAATAGGCACAACATTTTCTGATTTTTGTTGATATTTTTTACCGCTAGTTGTGAATCTTGTAACTCCATTGAGTCTAATTAATATCAATTTGAACAATCCCAAAATTATATTTATTACATATATTAGTTTGTGCAGGCATTTCCAAACGACTCTTGTCAGTCAGGAATGCATTAATGACGGAAAGGATAAACTTCAATCGTCCAATTTAAGCTCTGATAGATAAAATCTTTAATCTGCCTAAAGATGGCTTGGTCTCAAACAAATTCGATATCTGTGTCTGATCATTTTGAAATGAATGTCCATATAATTTAAATTGTAAAACTGCCTGACTCTTAATGAAAGAAGTTTTAGTTCCAAACGAGGAAATAGCGGTGAGCTCTAAAAAGTGATTGTCTTGTTCCATATAAAAGTTTAAGACTAAGTTATGAATAATTAAAATTTGATAGCAACAGTTTGATAGATATGTTATAAAGTAGGTATAACAACACCGCGTTATAATCAATGTCAGCAGCATGCTGCAGTGTAGTTTGTTCCGCCGCTTCTTCTACACCACCTTGTATCCAATTTTGAAAATAAATGTATTCTTTTCTGTCACAATGTAAATTTTTCATATATAAAGTTTCTAAAATTAAAAAAAAAAACAATTTTTATTCAATTTAGGCAATTGAAAAAAAAAAAACAACCCCTCATATCACTTTCTATAATTTTCAAAGAGTAACACCATTTCACAAACCATTAGTTATTTGACATCACACGGGTCATTTGATTATTTAAATTAAACTCGTGCTTCATTGCACAAACAACCTTGTCAGCACGAAATAAAGTTCAAAATTTCATCGAGTCACGAATTTGTTGACTTTATCGTTACTTTTTACGTTTCAAAGTTACGGTTCATATTTATGACGCTTTTGACCAAACAATAGTGTTATAACTACATACGTACATATCTTCTTCCTCCTGGCTTTAGTACCGGTTGCATCCTCACCACTAAACTTGGTATTCTTCTTTAAGGCGATGGGCTAGCAACCTGTCACTATTTGAGTCTCAATTATATCATCAAACCAAAAAGCTGAACGTGGCCTTTCAGTCTTATCAAGACTGTTGGCTCTGTCTACCCCGCAAGGGACATAGACGCGACTATATGTATGTATGTATACCTAAACTTGTGAAAATAAAATAATATCTAGGTACATACTTTAAAGATATGTATGTTGACGTCATTTTAGCGTATCCTATTTCGTAAATTAATCTATTTCTATTCAATAATACGTACAGGTAGGTTACATTAATGGAATAACTACTTTAATATTATCAAAGAAATCGCCGATTTCTGTGATACCTACAAAAAAGAAATTAACTTTTCGGTCCGTAAGGTCGACGTATGAAGCCATATGTTATTTCAATCACTTTCGTAACATACATATGTATTGGGGAAAGGTATGTTATAAAGGGTCCTAACTAATTAACTCAGGGAAGGCTTTAACTATGTTTTTTGTACAAATAATATAAGTAAAACGACGGCTTCTGTGGCGTAGCAGTAGTACGCTTGTCTATGACACCCGGGTTCGAATCCCGGCCAGGGCATGATGAGAACGCAAGTTCATAAGTCTTTTAAAACTTCCACGTTATCACACAAGAATTATAACTTGACTAGCTGTGCCCGCGACTTCGTGCGCGTGGAATAGTTATTTTGGGCATCATTAAAGCCCTCAAGGATGAATAATTTTCCTTGATTTTTTTTCACATTTTCTATTATTTCTTCGCTCCTCATAGTTGCAGCGTGATTTTTCAGTTCGAACCAGTAGTTCCTGAGATTAGCGCGTTCATACAAATAAACAAACTCTTCAGCTTTATAATATCATATAAGCGTCCACTAAATGTTAATATTTGAAGTTCTCATTGTAAGTGAATTCTTTGTAGATTCTTTTATGAGAATAAATTTCTTTAACCGTTATAATATAAGTATAGATAAGGCAAGTAGAGTGCTAGGCAAGTTCAATAAACTAATTGAATAAATGATTGAAAATTTTAATAAATAATTAAATTTGAATAATAATAATATGCAGTGGAGTACCACGTCGGGCGGGGCTTTAATTACGACTTGCGATAGAATTTGTAAGCGTTCTGAAACTTTCTGCCAATTCAATTAGCTGAGGCGACGAAGAAAAATTGTGAAGGGAAATTGCGTATGGTAAGTATAAAAATGCAACATTTCATCACAGCATTGGTTAATTATCATTTTGAATAAAACATATTTATATAAAGGTATCATTGAAAACCCGTTTAAAATATAATAATTTAATTAATCTTATTATAAAAAAATAATAATTGTTTTTATTTATATTTATTAATAGTTATTATTTATATATAAATATCATGCTTTTTAAGATTTTGCGCCCCAGGACGTCGCTCCCGTAGAAATTTTGTGATAAAAGTACATATTATATTTAGTAGTAGTTTTTGCTTGAAACAAACACACATCCTTACAAACATTCCCATTTATAATATTAGTGGAGAGAGAGATAGTACCACACGACACACACGTCCGACACAAACCACATATTCTTTCACTTTTTTAACTAGTACAATAGTTTGTACTTAGAAAGTAGAAAGGATTTATAGGAATTGTTTGTTTGTTTGTAAACTCTTTATTGCACATAAAAATAAATATAACAAATTACAAAACAGTTACTGGATTTAGAAGAATATGTACAATGGCGGACTTATTCCCAATCGGATTTCTTCGAGTCAACGAAAATATAAAGGAAAATCCATAATTTAAAAGGAATTATAAAGATTTTCCATAAATCAAGAATTGTAACTGCAACTTGCCTTTTATATCCTTACTGAAAATGTAATGAAAGCTTTTCTTAAAATTTCAGTCAAAATTAAGTCCTGTAACAAGTATAATAAAGTAAGAAATAAAATATTACCAGGCATTGAAATCACAAATTCGTTGTCACATTTGAAAGAATCTCAATTAATTTCAATTCATTGCCACTGGAACTACAATTTTAGTTAACAGTACAGAAAAACTAGAAATAACATCGAAAACTTTCCCCGCGGGAACAGACGCTCATCCCGTGTGGCGTCTGAAACGGCACTGAAAATCCCAACACTTTATCCCTACAAGCTGTTCCTATAGTTGTTATATTGGTCGAGTGACGAGGCGAGTGACGAGTAAGCAACTCAAATCCAAAACATGCCTCTGTAGCGTGGCACGCGCGATGTCGATTTTATATCGCGAAAAACTATCGCTGTCTCGTTTTGTGTTATCATAAAAAGCGAAATAGCGATTGTTTTCGGTTTCGGTTTGAAGTAGTTTTATTGACCCATAAAGATATATAAATTCACTTACAATGAGCCTTAAACTAATAATAAAGAATGTAATACTTAATGAACGCATATAAACGGCGTGGTTATATATTTTGTTTTAAATCTACAATTTGTTTTTTTCATGATGTGTGGTTTCCGGCACCAATATAAAAAAGACCACTCCATATCCATCTCCATCTCTCTCCCATGGAATGTAGTATAAGGTGACTAAGGTATTCTTCTAATAGGCGATGGGCTAGTAAGCTGTCACTATTTGAATCTCAATTCTAACATTAAGCTGAACGTGGCCAAAAGATTGATAATCATTCAAGACTGTTGGCTCTGTTTATCCCGCAAGGGATATAGACGTGATTATATGGATGGATGGAGTCTACAATTTCCATTTTTTGTTTTGGATATTCTTTTACTCTCTTTTGTCTTGCTCTAAACAAAGCCAGAGTTGTGGAGATTAATATTCTTGAGCAAGTCACTACATCCCATGATACGGTAGCCGTAAATCGTTTTTGCCCAAAATCAAATTTTCCTTAGTATTTATTAAACTAGACATCATAGTTTTGTATTGTAGGTGTTCACTGTATCTGAATTGCATGAAATTTCCTAAAATTAAACATCTGATATTAGCTCATGTCACGGCCAACATATAATGTAATTTAATGACGAAAGTAATTTATCACTCGCTCATTCAACTCGCCACAAGCTCGACCATCGTAAAGTTTATTGAGACTTTGGTATGTTATTGCTTGTATTAGTTTGATAAACGATCCTAAATATTATTGCTATTTATGCCGAGAATTATGGGTTATTGATAGATAATAAGGCGGTGTATTGTTTTCTTTAGGTTATTTTTGTAATAATATAGAGTTATTTAGGTAAGTCACGTTTACTGAAAATTTGTGCGGAAAATTTGCAGATTTTAACTAGGACTCTTTTAAATCTACTTATTCATTCATAGTCTGTGTGCTAAAATGAATTTAGAGGAAATCTTCAAAGGCTGAAGTGGTTATTTTTGTTTTGACTTGCTGTTGGCTATTCTCAGCTACAATAGGATTGATTTGATTTGTCTGACTTTCCTAAATAGGTCAAATAACAAGACCCGTGCTTTTCAGACTTATTGAGATGGCCAGCTTATGCTGATATAGGTACAAAAAGAAGTTTACAAGTATGTAGAGATCTCGAATCGAATTCGATTCGATTCCGTCGTCGATTCGTTGAATCGATTGAATTGCAAAGCTATCAAAATGTCGCAGATATCAAATGCAATATGAAAACGTTATGGTGTCACTATCATTTCTAAATATACTAACCACTTTTAAATATTCCGAATTCTGTGGACAATGTTTATACATCTGATTTTAAGATTTGTCTAAAATACTTAAACTTAGATCGTAATGCAAAATATATCTGATCGGTCAGGCGTCTTGGATATTTCAAGACTGCTGCTCTACCCTGCAAGGGATATAGACGTGATTATACAAATGAATTTATTTTTTTTATTTTATTTTAAAATGTAGTATCGTTGAGTTTCTATCATAATACAAGTCATAAACTTACTTTTAAGCTGATTCAAAGTGTATGACTTTACCCGTTTATATTTATAGAATAACCTAGCCCTTATCAGTGTTGCAAATGATTAATCAGGCTATCCTTGATGTTAAAAGGCTAACGGCCGCATCGTAAAATAAGTCCCTTGGCATTAATAAACCATTAGTTCGCTCACTCGTTATGTGTTTCAGTTTAAGCTTTATATATTCTATTTATAGTTTGTTTACTAACTTAAAATACCTAAAATTAATTTATATTTGGGTCAGGTCATAATCCGTATAACTTGCATGAGGAGAGTGATGAAAGTGGATGAGACAAAAGATGGATTTTGTAAGGTGGAAAAATATAGTCTCTGCCTTCGCCTCTGTAAATGGGAGGCATTATTTAACATACATATTATGCATGATATTTATATATTTTTTTTCCGGTTGCAACAAATTATTGTACACGTAATATGTGAACAATAAATATTTGCCGATATTTAAATTTGTTTTATTTATTCAGAGGAGAAGTAATCTTATCGTATCTTTAATTAGGTTTTAACAATTATAATATTTCGAGAAACACGAATAAAAATAGACAGTAAAGTCATTAATTATAAAACTATAAATTTTAATAAAAGGAACGTGTTTCTCTCAATTTTTTCTTGAAAACAAATGCAAGGAGATCCTAATTTATTAGCCAGTTAACAAAACGTCAAGATTTAAAGAAGATTGATTGCCACCAAGTCTCCCTTAATTCTTTACCGATAAAGTAGAAACCGAATAAGTCTCACAATAACGAAGTCTGGTGCATTCTTTAAAATCAATAAATCAATCAATCAAAGTCTTATAAACTCGAAATTCTTCTTTTACGTACCTGTTACTACCTTAATCGCAATCCATGATTAAGCTAGGGCGACATTGCCGACGTAACACGCCATCAGCCAATCACAGCGAACTATGTGACGAGCTCAGCCATACTTAGCGAAGAGTCTAAATCGCGCAATCAGAGTTTCCGTGGTTCTCCAGGCATAACACCTAGCTTGGCGGAAAACTTGACTTCCTCGATATAATACATAGAGGTGTTTATGGTGATGTATATGGTATTATGGTAATAATATTCATAAAAGTTTGATAGCCATCCTTTTGAAATATATAGATAATGTAGAGATTCGCATTTTAAGAAACAAAATTATTGTGTACTTAAAAATCTACAAGCTAGTCAGATTTCTGTTATTATAAGCGTATTTGTCAGTTATAAAACCCATAAAGCCCTGTTTTTAATATCCAATATTTTTGTATGATTGAACTAGGTTTAAGAAGAGAACTGAATGAGGAACAAGATTTTGGAAAAAAAAAAATATTTTAAGCATTACGGCATAGTTTCATACTTTGGGTAACCCCTGATTTCTTTTTGTAACTTTGAATGCACTATGATTTCATAATATAAACAGACAGACTCTTTAATAAAATATTACATAACTAAGAATTATTTTACGAATAAACTTGTCGTTTCTCCGCATCTTCTCACATTAAAATCGTTTGGCTGTTTTGATCATATATTTCTCGAAAGTTGACTGTGACAATGTTACATAAAGTACATTCCTTTTTGGTCAGGGATGAGAATGGTACTTACGATTTGAGAAGTTGTTCCCAGCAACCGGATATTCCATATCCGGCCCGAGATCATGACGTCAGACAGGATATAGAAAGAACGGCAAATGCAGAGTCTTTATTTGGCTACATATTTGGTCTTCTGATCGCGACTTCCTGCGGGTTAAAGTTCTGAATAATGATGGAAATTGCACTATTAGAGACACCGGTTTTAATATTAAATAATTAAATCCAAATCCATACAATTTAATCTCTCTCTTAAAATAATCTCTTGATAATACAGTAATTCCATGACATCTTGTTACTACAGTACTATGTTATTAGATTTGGTCAAACTGTAGAATTAGGAATAATATTAGATAATAGACTTGCCATTTTGTACTTTACCGTATAAGTATGTATCGTCGTTTTCCTATCAAATAAAACATAGGATTGAGGTGCAATGTAAAAACTATTAGTTAATAAATTATGCTCTTAAGCATCAGTGCTTACCCCCAACACGCGAAATCCTGACTCGGTGTCAAAAAAGATGACGTGAGCCTATGGACTGAAAGTTGAGTACGACGAAAATCGGACAAAACAAAAAGAGAAAAATCGGAAGATAGACCTCTATTGCTGTGGAGGGTGCAACCCGGAAAACGCAAAGATGAGAGAAAGTTCACTAGTACTTACCACTTCTATAGTCTAATAACATTCCGATTTCTATGGACAGAACAGAGAATGGCATATCTGGTGTCAGGGGACAAATGGACACTAGTGTCCGGCACTATCGACAGTCATCCTTTTACAAAGTTAAGCTTATATCTCATAGCCTTGGGGCATTTCTGAGTGCAAAGATTATGTAATATAATTGCAAGCGATTTTCATTTGGTTTTATAGTTCTTCTTAGTTATCGTGGCACATCAAAGTAAATTTTGGTACAAGTGGTTCGTAGGTTCGAATCCCTGATCGTAATCATTGTTTGTGTTTGTCTCAGAAAAATGTGAAAAATGATTTGATAGCTTAAGTTTCTGATTAGTGAAAAAGATTAAATAATCTTTCTTAAACAGAAAATTCAGTTCAATAGGTAGGTACTATTACGATTTTAATGACCCTTGCCATGAACTTATTCCTATTGCAACAACAGTTTTGTGTCCTCATTCTTGTGTAGTAGAAGTGGCTTTTGACATAATCCAATATGAGTAAGGTTGCGATGAAAAAAATAGCCTCGAAGTAATTTCGAGACTTGTGTTACGAGATACGAACTTAACGATACTATATTTTATAACAAATACTTATACAGATAAACATCCAAATCAGAGAAAGTTCGTTTCTCATTATGGCCTGACTGGGATTCCAATTCGAGACCTCAAGTGTCACAGACAAGCGCACTATCGCCACAGAGCCCGTAAACTTCAGAGCTTTGTTTAAAAAATTTACTTGCACAATTGAGAATCATGGTCCAAAGACACAGCCCAGGGTCGTCCCTAGAGAGATGAGGATGTAACCAGGATTAACACGAAGAGGAAGAAGATTTTTCGCGCCAACATATCCAAAGATTAGAAGCCTTCTTCTGATAATTCAACATTTCTTAGTACCTAAGTTACGGTATAAGATTATCTTGCATAAAGTAAACAGTTTCAGTTTTGAACTGAAGCTATTCACGTTGAAAGTGGAAACTATTTCAAACGTGTCCATTATAACAGATTGCCGACGCTGCCCGAGACGGCTGGACGATAAAATCGAAGTGTCAAGTCGACATGGAGCGTCATTTATAAGGAACGACACGATCTTTGTTAGTATTGTTAAGTAAGAGCGCGACCTTTATGAAATACAAGCTTTTACGCGGTGCTTACTTTACGTTGGTATTTTTTGTCTTTTGCCAAATATAAATCAAATCGGAATTAGCAAGTAGTTTTCGTGTGATGGGATATACACTTTGTCCGCCGCCGTGTTTATACACCGCAAAAATTTAATTAATTTGTTTGTGAATGCAGCGAGCGCCCATAACAACCGGCCTTAAAAATAATATTGTAATACCATTATCTACATACATACATACATATAATATACACTAACCAAATCTATTGACAAAGAAAACTATCAATGGATTATCGAAACCTGGGAACACAAATAAAATTTACTGAAAACGAAAATACTTGATGTTTGGCATAGTGATAGTTAAACCTTGATGTCGTATGAGTTTCAACTGAAAATCCTAGGTCAGATGATTAGGCAGAGGCACCTGGCTACTCACCTAATATTTTCAAAGAGATCTTTAGGGCCACTGAGCTTGGAAAGTAGCTTACTACATCCTAGTCAGTCAGTAAGAGTCAGATCAGAGATACGATTTAATAAGAGACAGATCGGTTATTGTAAAACCTCTTTTGCCGGCATAGGATGCTCAACTGTACAATTTGTCCAATCGCAATTCTACACAAACCGAGACAAGAGAATATTTGTTTTCTTGTTATCAATTTGGAATTTCAATTTCAGTTTCAACATTCATATGTTTGGGTTCGGTTATATGTTCCTATTTGGTAGTTTTATTTTTATTTATTTGAATCTCAATTCTACCTTAAGCCGGAACAGCTGAACGTAGCCTTTTAGTCTTTTCAAGACTGTTGGCTCTGTCTTCTCCGCAAGGTATATAGACATGATTATTTGTAGGTATGTATGCATATGGTAGCTTTTGCCTACTACTTCATACTACCGCAAGCAGTTTTCATTTTCCTATTAAATTTCAAGAGACCGCAAACCTTTCCTTGTTAAGATACTGTTTTCTCAAATAAGTGCCTCAAATGTCTTTGTCTGCAAATATATTTCAGTTTGGGCCACATTCCCTTGGAAAGATAGTGAGGTCAGACGGGAGTCACGGCGTGCAAAAACCTGACTTACTCTAAGATTTTGGTTATAGGCGTACCTATAGGGACGCAGAGACTGATGCAGACGATATAAAATGTTAGAAATCTAACTGCATTTCAGTTTGTACAACGTCACGTGCAACACGTGACCCAACGCCCATAGTTCCCAGAATAGAATGTAAACATTGAACTTTACGCTCTGTGTACAGTGTGCAGTTAGCAAATATCAATACAACTTTAGTCAATTCGTGCTCTACTAAGATTGCAAGATAAACGCTTTTTAGTATTTCATACTTATTACGTCTTTAATATTAAGGGGTTGAAAAAGCCAACAGTCCTGAAAAGCGTTCAGGTGTATGATTCGAAAATTGTAATAAATCGACTGCTATTGCAAGTATACTTACAATTAAAAAATGGTCATTATTGTGATAGTTTGCTAAAATGAAGGTCCGTGATTCAATTCTTAAGGTCGGAAAAGATTTTTCTTATTTTCAAAGGTTTAAGTTTTCGATGCCATATTCGAGGTAATATTATTTATAAAATATAACATAACCACCCCGAGGTAGAATAAAACTTTATCTCATTGCTTTGAATATATTCATTTTTTTATTTAAATCAGACAGAAGTACCTTAGTATGAACGCTGGTTATATTTATAACTATGGCTATGGCTAAAGTCATATTACTATTCCACCTCAAGATAAATTAAAAAAGTAAATAATGATTGACTTCACAATGACATAACGTATATCAATGCTTTTGACATGTGTTATCAAAATTCAATCTCCGCAAAACTATTTTCTATTGAACCAATACTGAAATGGCGACGTTCTCTGATCCATCTGGAGTGAAACAAATTACACCTGAAGAACGCCCAACAACTTCAACAGACCCAGCACATCCTGGTACATCATCGGCTAAGTCACGGTTAAAACCAATAAACATAATCACACCAAAGAAGAATCCCTTCAAATTTCAATGTATGAAATGTTTATATAATAAAGAAGATAAAACCATTTGTGGCAGAACATGTATAAGTTGGATAAGTATCATTTGTTACTCAATCATGTATTTGATATTTCTATGTACATATACGATGGTATTCTTATATGGCAGTTTGTGTGCGGTAAAGGCGACTGTTGATTTCGAAAGTAGAACAGATTTTCAAGCTTTCTCCCAGAATGGTATCGGACTAACAGCTACACCTGTCTCTGTGTTAGGTGGTTACCCATTAATTTGGTATAAAATTGGAGATGCACAAGGCCACAAAAAGTATATTGATGCTATTGATAAATTAATGTATGAAAGATCAGATGATGGCGTAAATAGAACTAACTTCGGACCTTGTGCTAGACCGCCATATGGTTATGGTGACAAGCCTTGTATTATCGTAAGAATAAATAACCTTATAAATTGGGTCGCCAAGCCTCTCACCCCGGAGACAGCTGCTGTCAAAAACGCTCCAAATGAAGTGAAGAGTTGGATTACATCTAAAAACAATATGCTGTGGCTACATTGCAGTGGTTATCATTCTTACGACAAAGAACATATAAAAAGCATAAAATATTACCCTGACCCTCCTGGGTTTGATGCTGATAAGTTTCCGCTGGATATGAAAACCAGAGCTCCGTTGGTTGCAGTGCAAATATCTGATTTTACATTAGGTATATCTTTAGCCATAGAGTGCAAGCTGTGGTATGAAAATGGCGAATCATCTGTGGAGTTCATGTTGTATGTTACGCCTTAATTCTGTAAATGTGCACATAGTGTAGGATCCAACAACAGCGATTTGTAATTATTATAAATAAATGAATGATGAATGTATTTTTCGACGTTTTATTACTATTCTATTATAGTATGAGTATGTATGTACTTACTCGTACGAGTCATTTGGAAGTCTCATTATATTATAAAACCGGTAACTCTGGCTAATGATCTGATATCTACGAGTAGTTTACCATTATAGAAGTCACAAGTACGAAATTTTAAAAGTAAGTCACGAAATTTCTCTGGATGCAAATAACTATTAATTCTATTTGTCAGCTATAGCCTGCATCTTTCTGTGGCATTTTTGTTACAAAATTAATAATAGTTTAGCTATAGCTATAGCCTAGCTTTCGCCCGCACACACACGTTTTACAGAAATTTCCATTTTTCCCTCTTTCGTAGTATTTTCCAGAGACTAAAATATAGGAGTATCAAATTTTATCATAATCGGTTAGGAGGTTTTATTGTGTAGAGTTTTGAAGTTTAATTTAATTCATAAAATCTTATAATAATAATCAGATTTTTTTTTATATTGTCTTGGTAATTTAATTTTTTGTAATAAATAGTTGTTTTCAGGACTATGAGAAAATTTCGCGCCATTTTACATACATGGAAAAAGAAAACTATCGAGTCTAGAGTGTACATACCTCTTATATTCTTTGGTCAAGAGCTAATCTGTCAGTCAGTACAAAATGTGACATGTGGTTTAAGTCTTCACTCAATATTTTGTGTTGTTATGGAAAAACCTCCAGATAAACCTGAAAATAACTTACCTAAGGTCAAAAAGCGTGAGAGTGATGATTCTGATAATGATAGCATTAGAAATAGAACTGAAAGAAGTAAGCCTAAAAATGGGACATCTGAGACTGATGAATCTGAAGAGAGCAAATCTAAACAAATTTCACCTGAGAAAGAAAGTGATTATGGAAATGACGAAGCTGCAAAAACTGTCCGACTTAAAAGCCTTAGTGATGATAATAATATACCTGCACCCGATTCACTTGCCAGAAGGATTGAAAGTATTAAACTGACAGAAGAGAGTCCTCAGAATGAAATAACAATACCTCCGGTTGCACCACTTGCTTTATCACCAGTTATAGCACCTACAATAGATCCTTCCATAATAAAACCGTCAACATCTAAATCACGTGGTCCACCAATAAAAGCTAAATCAATAAATGCATTAGTAAAGGTAAAGGGTGAAGATGAAGAACCTTGTCATCAGCAATTTGCAAAATTTTTATATAATAAAGACGATGACACCTACTGCGGCCGAGATTGTGAAAGTTGGTTGCATATTATTGCTTACTCACTTATTTATTTAATGTTCCTTTGTACATACACAATGATATGGCTTTATATAAGCTTAAGAATAGTAAAAGCGACTACAAATTATTTTCCCCATGGTAAACCGAATATCCAAGAATATACGCAGAATAGTATTGAATTGACCGCTACTCCAATGTCTGAATTAGGCTATCCCTTAATTTGGTATAGAAACGGAGAATTGCTAGATCATAAAAGATACGTTGATGTTATTGACGACTTATTGCAGAAGGCATCAAAAAAGGGGGCAAATATAAGTTGTTTGGGCCCTTGTGCTAAGCCACCTTATGGTTATGGTGATAAACCTTGTGTTATAATTAAAATAAATAAGCTAATAAATTGGGTAGCTAAGCCACTCGATTCTGAGTTAGCTGCAGTGAGGAATGCTCCAGAAGAGGTGAAAAATTGGATAAAGATTAAAAGTAATATGCTATGGCTACATTGTAGTGGTTATCATTCCTATGATAAAGAGCACATACAAAGTATAAAATACTACCCTGATCCTCCAGGTTTAGATGCTAATTTTGAAAGCCAAATAGTGGCAGTGCAAATATTTCGCTATACAATGGGCTTATCTTTAGCGGTAGAATGCAAGTTGTGGTATGAAAATGGTCAGTCAACCGTAGAATTTTTGTTGTATGTTTCCCCTCAATCCGACAGATATAGTATAGGATTTAATAATAGTGATTTGCATTTTTATAGATAAGCTTATCAAAAGTTATAAAGTGTTCAATTAATTGCGAAATTTTCTATCTTTGCGATGTAAATAGGTACCTTTCTCATGTTCTTCAGTTCGCGGTTATGTCAAACATTGGTACTCGAGGCTTATACATCATAAGCATGTAAGTAATGTTAAAATTATTATATGTTTTGAGAATTCCTTTCACAAAATGTAAAAATAAAAGTGGATCCATGTGTGTCAGTATTCTTTCATCACATACTTACCCTTAAATTATTTGGTTCAAATTAGACTCAATGACTCAGCATTATGAAATTAAATTGTTCACCAAAATATATGTTCTTTCATAAATTAAGGCTTCAACCTTCAGTAAATATTATTTACCGTACAACACTACCTAAAACGACAACACGGAAACCCCATTAGACCTTGTGGTTATTTTCTCTTTACGTACTTCTTCTATGTCCAAATATGAATAGTGTAGCCAGAAATCTGTAATTTACCGGACATACAAGATCATGAGAAAAGTTTCAAACTAAATGTTTATGTGTGGTTCCCGGCACCAATACAAAAAAGAATACGACCACTCCATCTCTTTCCCATGGATGTCGTAAAAGGCGACTAAGCGATAGGCTTACAAACTTGGGATTCTTTTTTAAGGCGATGGGTTAGCAACCTGTCACTATTTGAATCTCAATTCTATCATTAAGCCAAATAGCTGAACGTGGCCATTCAGTCTTTTCAAGACTGTTCGCTCTGTCTACCCCGCAAGGGATAGACGTGACCATATGTATGTAAACGTTAATTAAAACATCAGATATGTTGACGTGTAAGCAATCATAAATTAAAATAAATAGGCTATGTATGTACCACAGGCAAAGCCGTGGCGGGCCACTTGTGGGTCACAAAAGTCGGATCAAAAATTAGTAGATGTTTTCATTCGGTCTTATTCTTTTGTCAAACTAAAAAATCTTTTTCATTACTGCGTGACAACGCGCAGCCCAAACGGCTTGGGTTAGAGACTTGAAATTAGGTATGTAGGTTTCTTATGTAGTCTAGGAGTGCACAAAGAGAAGATTTTCCGAAATTCCCGCGGGAATTGACAGTATTATTCGCTCCACGCAGGCGGAGCCGCAAACGTCCTTAATTTAGATATTAATAAATAAAAGCTACTATTCCATTTTAAAACTCGATTTTTATGACACTATTTTAATGACAGAAAAATCTAAAAGTAAAAGAAAAAATTTATGAGAAAACGATTTCTTTGCGTCAAACTGGTGACCCTAATTTATGGACCCTTGTTAACAAGGGTTTTGGTGGTTTGTAAGGGACATGATGATTTCCATTAAGTCTTTTAACCAACATGAAGGTAGTATATATATGGTCACGTCTATATCCCTTGCGGGGTGGACAGAGCAAACAGTCTTGAAAAGACTGAATGTCCACGTACAGCTATTTGGCTTAACGATAGAATTGAGATTCAACTAGTGACAGGTTGCTAGCCCATCGCCTAAAAAAGAATCCCAAGTTTGTAAGCCTATCCCTTAGTCGCCTTTTACGACAACCATGGGAAAGAGATGGAGTGGTCCTATTCTTTTTTGTATTGGTGCCGGGACCCACACGGCACTTTGTTGGTCCTTATACAAAAGCGTAGTAAAAAAGAATAGGACCACTCCGTCTCTTTCTCACGGATGTCGTAAAAGACGACTAAGGGATAGGCTTACAAACTTGGGATTCAGTCTTTTCAAGACAGTTCGCTCTGTCTACCCCGCAAGGGATATTGACGTGACCATATGTATGTATATATGTGGGATTACTCAGTTGGATATAGTAAAACAAATATTTCCTTCAGTTTCTTTAATAGGTTTTTTCATCTTCCAAACTTCAATGTCTAATCCTTTTTCTTTGACATTTTACATCAATTTACTCTTCTAAAATAAAAAGTGCCAGTCCTAACAATAACTTAAAATAACGAAACAATTTAAATAAAAAACGTTCACAACCCACACGGCCGTCCTGACTATTCATCTGTCCCAGATGAAATACTATCTTCCGAGGAGACCCAAGGCTTCATGTAATCTGCAGAACTAGTTGTCTTAATAGGGCCTTCCGCCGTTCCTATTTTATTTAGTACGTATCTGTCGTTACGTTTCTTTTCGGTGACTTCGTAGGGTCCTAGAAACTTAGGGTACAGTTTACTCCCTTGTGAGAACTGTGTCTTCTTGATCGCTACTAAATCTCCAATATCATAAGAAAAAGCCTCTTTTCTCTTCCGATTGTAGTACTTCACATTCTCTTCTTGTATTTTCCTTATAGACTCTTTAGCTTTCTCCCTTATTTCTTGCCTCTTGTCGTTTACTTCTTGAATAATTTCTTCTTCAATCAATTTTAATATTCCATCATCTTTATCTCTCATCTTTACTCCGAACATCAATTCAAACGGCGTCATTCCAATGCTACGTTGATAAGTTCCGTTCAAACAACGCTGTACATTTGATACACGACGGTACCATTTCGTAGGATCATCGGCGCTTAGTTTAGCAAGTACGTTTATAATTATCTGATGTACCCTCTCTACTTGTCCGTTTCCTCTTGGCTGACCAGTCGTTATTAAATAATGTGTAATGTTCTCATTCTTACAATACTCTTTAAAATCATTTGAAGTAAATGCAGCGTTTCGGTCTGTTATTATACGTTCGGGTGACCCAAAAACTTGTTGTTGTAAAGTCAGTTTGTTAATAGTCTCTTCTGTTGTTAAAGTCTTCACAGGATAAATCCAAGTAAATTTGGTAAACGCGTCAACTACTGTAAGTATGTCCTTGTAACTTTTATTTGTTGATGTAAGGGGTCCTAAGTGATCTATGTGATAGGTCGACAATGGGACACTACCCTTATCAATCGGATTAAGCAAACCTTCTTTTTTGCCCTTTTTATGAGATACAATTATGCACTCAACGCAATTATCAACAATTTTCTTAATCTTTTCTCTTAAATTCTCTATATAATATTCTCTTTCAATAAGTTCCTCAGTCTTTACTATTCCGAAATGACCTTTCTCGTGATTCTTCCTAATGATCTCCCATTGCATCTTTTTAGGAACAACAATTATTTTATTTCCGTCTTTCCACTTATACAATATTTCATTCTGAACAACATAATCTTTGTAATCTTCTGTCTCTAAAATCTTCTTAATCAATCTTACATGTTCGTCTTCGTTTTGTGCTTTCTTTATCCTTGCTATAGTTTCAGAAAGAACTAAACAGACAGGATATCTGCTCAGCGCATCTGCGTGTTTCATTCGTGATGCAGATCGGTGTTCTATCTCATAGTCGTATTCTTCGAGCAATAAGGCCCATCGTGCAACTCGTGGAGGTAAGTCTTTCTTTTGTAGTGTCATCGTTAATGCAGAACAATCGGTTACAATTTTGAAGTGTATCCCTTGTAAGTATACTCTAAATTTCTTTATTGCTTCAACAATAGCCAAAATTTCTAAATAATAACTATGATACTTCTTCTCAGCGGGAGTAGTCTTTTTACTCATAAAATGCACTGGGTGTAACTGATCATCAATCGGATTTTTTTGTAATAGAACAGCTCCGTAACCATCTGCACTTGCATCGGTGTGTACTTCTGTGTATAAAGCAGGATTATAAATTCGGAGAACCGGCGAATTGGTAAGTATATCTTTTAATCTTATAAAGGCTTGTTCACATATTTCGTCAAAATTAAAAACAACTCCTTTCTTTAACAGATCTGTCATAGGTTTAGCTATTAGAGAATAATTCTGAACAAACTTTCTGAAATATCCAGTTAAACCAAGAAACGATTGAACGGCTTTGATATTAGTAGGCTTTTTGAAATTTGCAACAGCTTTTATTTTCTCTTTGGATGGTCTTACTTCATTGTTACAAATTATGTATCCTAAATATTCTATTTCCTTCTTCATAAAATGACATTTTTTCCAATTGAATATCAGACCAAATTCTTCCGCTCTTTTAAATATTTTCTTTGTTTTAGCCAGTGATTCTTCTTCTGTCTTTGCGGGAATGATTAAATCATCAAGATAAGATAGTACAGTACCATCAGTTATGTAATCGTGAAAAACATCGTTGATATATCTTTGAAAAACGGATGGCGCTGTGCATAGACCAAACGGCATTTTGATAAACTCGAACTGGCCTTGCGGTGTCACAAAAGAAGTGTACTTCCGACTATCTACATCAACATCCACGTGATTAAATCCATTTTTTAAATCAAGAGACGTAAATATAATAGCTTCTTTTAATTTATCAATCTGATCATCAATCAGCGGCAAAGGAAATCTTTCTCTTATTATCTTCTTGTTAATTCCTCTGTAGTCCATACAAATTCTTTTGGTTCCGTCTTTTTTATTAGCTAAAACTATTGCACATGCAAAATCTGATTTACTAGGTCTTATTATCTCTTTATCCAGCCACTCATTAATCTGTTTACGAACTATATCTGTTTCCAGAGGTGACAGGCGACGTGGACTTTGGTATATCGGCGTTTCATCGGTAAGTATTATTTTTAATGTTACATTACTTTTCTTAGTTTCTTCTTTAGGATTATAGTCTTTGATCATTTTCTTTATTTCAGCTGTGTATTGTGAGTCATCTATATCAAATTCTTCAGTATTATCATTATTTTCTACTAGTAGGGTTAGATGCATAATCTTTTCCATTTCAATTCCATCTTTAGTGAACTTAACTTCAAACTCTTTCAGGATCGGGTTGCCAATAATCAATCTTACGGGAATGGCATTATCTTTCACAACGTAGAAAGTCATATCCGAGAATCCATCATCAATTTCAACTTTCGCAGTAAATATTCCTTCTGTTAACATTTGTTTTTCAGCTATACCAGTTAAATAAATCTTCATATCTTTATAGTCAGTAATTTTTCGTTTTATGTCTTCAAATCCAGTTTCAGTTATGAGGTTAACATCACTTCCAGTGTCAACAAGTGATATCATCGGGGTAGAATTAATCTTGACTAGCTTAAAAGGAGCTTCGATCTTGTCGTTCTTCAAAATATTTAACGTCTTTTTTACTTGGTTCGGACAGTCAGGTCCTTTGTGTCCAAACTCGTTACATCTAAAGCATTTGATGCCTTTGGTACACGCTGATGATTGGTGATTTAAATCTCCACAATTATAACATCGTTTCTTAGGTGGTGCGGCGTCATTTTTCTTTCTAGATCCAGACTGGACTGATGTTGAAGGAGAAACATAATTGGAACGTGAAGACATCTTCTTTCTAAACTCGCTGTAAATCTCCAACTTTTTCCGAAATTCCTTGAGGTCTGAAGCACCATAAAGTATAGCTTTATTAGATTCAGTGTCTCTAATACCATCAATTACGTATTCCATTAAAGCAGGATCTTCAACTTTACCATGCAGAGCGATTTCTTTCATTGTCAAAAAATACTGTTGATACGTTTCATCATTCTCCATCTTGCGGGTGCTCAGTCTTTTATGAATCGTGGCGCTGTTTAATTTCGGACCAAATTCTTCTTTTAATGCTTTTTTCAACCCAGAGTAATCTTTAATTCTTCCCATCGAACGTAGAAATAATTTAGCTGTACCTCCTAAAAGCCTTTTCGCGTAAATTAATTTTTCGACGTTAGTCCATTTCATTAAAGCAGCAACATCTTCAAATTCTTCAATAAATTCGTTAACCGGGTAAGTATCATCTCCAGTGAAAGTATTCATAGACTTTTCTAAGTCTCTGAATGATATCTGTACCTCAACATCTTCAACGTCTTCTACATCTGAGTCTTGGGTATTTTTCTTCGGCGGCATCTTAGTTGCAATCTTATTCGTCTTAAATGAAAGTCGTCTTTGTGCCGTACAATAAGATATTTTCTTTGAACTCATCAATAATATTCGTCTTCAATGTGAAAATTAATTAAAGTCTTTATTTCTTCATAATAAAATCGGGTTAACGTTATTTCTGAATATTATAAATCGTTGTATCAACTTATCATAACGTTAATAAATAACGAATACGAATAACGTTATTCATGTATCTGGCAATATTTTTTCCCATCAGCGTCGGTAAAACAGAATTCAGAAATGACGTCACGTAGCGGTTAAGCATGAACCGTCGGATACTAATAGTCGGTAAAACAGTCTGTAATATGTCCGTCGATGACTTGCCTTCTTAAATAGTCGTCTTGATTTTTCGTCTTCAGTCGTGTTGTTTCACTTCAATCCAATATTGACCACCACAATATTGAGCACCATCCCGGACGAGCCCCCAAAAAAGTTGTGGGATTACTCAGTTGGATATAGTAAAACAAATATTTCCTTCAGTTTCTTTAATAGGTTTTTTCATCTTCCAAACTTCAATGTCTAATCCTTTTTCTTTGACATTTTACATCAATTTACTCTTCTAAAATAAAAAGTGCCAGTCCTAACAATAACTTAAAATAACGAAACAATTTAAATAAAAAACGTTCACAACCCACATATATGTACCAACAAAATTTTCATCCGTTTACTGATCTTTCACCTCGTTATTGATTATCGGATAAAAGTCGTTGGAGTGAATAATTACAATCCACAAACGCGAAACCCATTAAGGAATTGATCCTGATGCAAAGATAACAGTTTTTGCTCTGTTAGTTTTTGTAATTGTTTTTAGGCAGTGTAGAAAAACAAAACCAATTAGGCTCTGTAATAATAGAAAGATCAACAAAATAAATATTAGATGGAGTGGTCCTAGTGGACTCCAGTTTGGAATAGGACCACACCATCTCTTTACCATGAATGTCGTAAAAGACAACTAAGGAATAGGCTAATAAACTTAGGATTCTTCTTATAGGCGATGGTCTAGCAACCTGTCAGTATTTGAATCTCAATCCATCATAAAGCTTAACCTGGCCTATTGGTATTTTCAAAACGTTTATATCCCTTGCGGGGTAGACAGAGCCAACAGTATTGAAAAGTCTATTGGTGCCGGGAGCCAAAGTAAAGCTGTGATTACGAATATATGTATGTTTGTGTGTATTTTCATTAAGAATATTGTCTCATCCGAATTCTTATCGGCAATAAACGTCAGATATTGTTATCATGTCGGATCTCATCTAATTCCGTTCACAGCGGGACACCCCGTTCAATTACTTAGCTGTGACGACTGCGGTAGTACCATTTCTAATATTAGATCGCGTTTTCGATTGCAAGGAAAATTTTGGTACAAATTTCTGGACATGTCGAAAGTGGCCGAAGGATTCTAGATTTAACATATTAAGTAAGTTTGTGCCGTGTGGTTCCCGGCACCAATACAAAAAAGAATAGGTCCACTCCATCGATTTTCCATGGATGTCGTAAAAGGCGACTAAGGGATATGCTTACAAACTTGGGATGCTTTTTTAGGTGATGGGCTAGCAACCTGTCGCTATTTGATTCTCAATTCTATCATTAAGCCAGGTAGCTGAATGTGGCCATTCAGTCTTTTCAAGACTATTGGCTCTGTCTACCCCGCAAGGGATACAGACGTGACCATATGTATGTATGTATGTTGCCGAAGTAAAGCAAGTCTTTCGATCAATCCATTGTCATATTGTTTGGTCAAATAGAATGAAGGCATAATCTTCCGAGTGTACATATGTAGCATACCGTGTGGTTCCCGGCACCAATAGAAAAAAGGATAGGACCACTTCATCTCTTTCTCATGGATGTCGGAAAAGGCGACTAAGGGCGACATCACTAATGTCACACACCAACTGTCAATCATCGCGAAAAAATTGACGCGCTCTGCCAATAGCAGCGAAGACTAAATCGCGCAAACAGAGATTTCACGGATTGGAGCATTAATACAACCTTCGATTAAACATCGTCGGAGGGAGGGTTCCCCAGGGATAACACCGAGCCTGGCGGAAGATCTTCCCTTTGGTGGCGGTCGAGCCGAAACATCGCTCCCGCTTCAAACCAATTGTTTTATGTGTACCAGTTTCATCATTAGTTAAGAGATATTAGTGTAAGAGAAATAAAAAATATTTCATTTGTGTCTAAGGGTTCGCGTATAGTGTGGAGTAGGAGGTACGTAGAGATCAATAATAAAAGAAAAGAAAATATTTACGCAATAATTTAATACGCTAATAATTCAATGATTACCTATTATTTCGCACTATTTCATTTTTAATTTATCATTAAAAATAGTGAAGACATTATACTTGTCGTTGTTCTACTACCCAAACAAAAAATAGCAAGTATTTTCGAAAAAATGTATTAGGATTCACAATTTATACATAGGTAAATATATTTACAGATTGTTAATTTAAAATAAACAATTTTAAACAAGTTTTTTCTTAAATAGTTATCAGTAAATTATACATTTTTAACTTCGAGGATGCTCAATTTGTTTGAAATATTCAAACTTAAAACTAAATATTTTATTTCTACAAAATAACAATATGACAATAATGAAGTTAAAATAAATAAAGTGATGTGAAGTACACGAAGTACATTATTTTTGTTATTACCATATCTTTTAAAAGGAAATAAAACGAAATTTGTAAGTTCTTCTCTGTTTATGATTTATCATACAAAATCATGAAATATAAAATTATAAGAATGACAGCTATAAAATTTATACCATATATTATATCATATATATCTGTCGTTCCCTTTCCCCTTTTAGGCGATGGTCTAGCAACCTGTCACTATTTGAATCTCAATTCTTTCATTAAGTCAAACAGCTGAGCGTGGCCTATCAGTCTTTTCAAGACTGGTGGCTCTGTCTACCCCACTAGGGATATAGACGTGATCATATGTATGTAAGTATGTATATCTGTCGTTCCTGCATCAAAGTCATATATCTATCCTTCTGTCAATCAATTTATATTTTATGTAAAAATGTTTGAACTATTTCAAACATTTGAGAAGATTTTTTTTTAACTGGAATGAATATTTAATACTCAATTTAACGTCAGTTAAGTAGGTAGGTACTTTTAAAGGTTGTTAGTAAACCAATTTTTTATTTGAAATACTCATTGGTAAGAGACGTTTTTTGATTTGGTGAAATTTGAAATATACTCGCTTAGATTTTATAATTTCTGCTTTAAATTTACAAAGTAAAATTCGTACGGAAAATAATGGACAATTGAATAATATCTTTGAGAGAGATTTAATAAATTTTACATAAATCTATTTATGGAAGTATATACTTTTTTATTGGCACTAACTATTTCTATCACAATGGGACCTTGCAAAGGTTTAGGAATTTTACAGATGCACATAACAAGAAGCGCTAGATTTTTTTTTATTTAGCAATGTAAAAGCATTCGATAACGATGTTATTACCAAAAAAGACCTACTGCATACAAAATAGAGTATTGTTTTGTTTACTTCTTATTATTTCTAAGAATACTGAGCCATCGACTAATTAGGATATAAAATTCTAGGCGAAATAATGATAAAAATTCTGCTTTATTTTTTAATCATTAAGGTTATCCTTAAACTATGTATGAATGAATTGAGAATTGACAATGTACCTATAAGCGATATGAGTTGAGTAATTGGCATTTATCAAACACTTTACATATTGAAGTAGTTATAATAAACACTGGTTAATAAAATATTTTTTTTAGTTTGTTCGAAAAATAACACAAACCATTAGCATGCTTTCAATTTATATAGTACTCTCAATATAAACTAAATAATATGTATAAAGAAAACTATAAAATAAATTGTAAATGCCAATCACTTCCTAAAAAATCCAAATCAAAGTGTCCAGTAAATCCAAAAGATTCTATTCTATGTCACCTTATCACGAATGAACAATGACATAAAAATTTAAAGACTACTTTCTTCAAAAAAAAAAAAACTTTCATTTTATAATTTATTTTTGAATAAATCTAGAATTATGATTAACTGATTGTAGATGCAAGACCCGTGCAGGTTACATAGTTAATTATCAATTATGGCACTTAATTCATATTTTCTTCCCGATATTTAGAAAAAATCAGTAATATTTACTGGACTCTTTAACGTACTAATATTTAGATGAACAAGAAATATTTAATAAGCAGTGTAATAGTGATATTTTATTCAACAATACAATTCCCGTTCAAGTCAGCAATATTCATCGAAGGCTTTATCAAAAATAGAAGGATTAGAGTAATATATATCACAAAATATATTCATTGTTATAACGACATCCCTTTGTTTTCAATACCATATAAATTTATCAAGAAAAGATAATTTGTACGGAATATTAGGTACCTATCTCACAAAATTAATAAAGTTATATTAATAAAAAAATGTAATCAAATCTAACTCATTTGACAAATTTTTATAGAGACTGAATTGTATTTGAACGTAATTAAATGGCATTGAAAACAAAAGTCAACAATTAGGCCTGACACCGTATCTGGACCACTGAAGAAGAGGTATTCAAATTGAATTCTTTGGAAAAACAATCATCTAGCAAGAAACTTAAAGCTTAATTTCAAAAACAAAAAATAAAAATATTCAATCATCAACATGCATCTATTATCACATTTGAATAAAGCAGCATCATAAGAAAATATAGTTGTGTATCAAAAACTGTATAAAATAAAATAGAAGAAAAATTTGTAACAGCAACATAAATAAAATGCTCACTAAGCCACATTAGACAATATACGAACAACATTTCTTATCAACAACCAGCGACGTAGTTTTGAAACACCTAATTTCAGTCCATTAAAATTCTATATTAAGATGCGTAGGCAACAGCAGAGATACTTTTGTAAAGTGTCATTTATATCAGAAAACCCAATATAAACAAAACTGCATATCCGTATACATATAACTCTGCTGATGCCTTATTAAGTAAACGTCTAGGTAACATCATGCTTTTACATAATACCTACTGACTGACACAAAGATGTATGTAATAAAATATGTTTATCCAACGAGTAACCAGATAGAATTTGTAAACAGCTAAACAATGAAAATAGCCTAGTTATAGAAAAGCGTTTAATAAATAGTCGATTCAAATGCGACACTATGAAAAATGCACTGATTTCAATATTTGTACATAGTTTATTAAATTGAACCTAATAGATTCTGAATTGATAAATGGAGTTTATATTAATGATGGCGATAAAGATTAAAATATAGTTAATGTTTATCAAAAAAGATTGTGAACAGTTATTAATGATCTCGATCCCTATATATCTAAAGATTTCTAATACACAAACAAATACATCTAATAATATTAATAATGGACGAACACATATCATTCGAGCGAATGCAGTCTACTTAGATGATCATAATCAAGTCATTGCTTTCGTATGAACTTATCTTATAAAACCACGTAAATGCAATTTCTAAAACACATTAAGTGCACTTTCATACACATATACTTAGTTCTCATTAACCAGCATGCGAAAATTGGACATTATATTTAAAAAAGGTCTGTTCAAGAATACAGAAGTCATTTTGTAAGACAGTGCACAAAATGCGTAAGAAAAGAAATCAAATTCTTAATTTACTAAACACTCAAAAAAGGTATTTGGGGAACACAAAGTGCATATATAACAAGAATAATAGAATAAAGTAACAGTTTTTGAATCAATCCCATGAGATCACACTTCTGCTTTTCTTTAAAACGATAAATCACATTTTTGTAGGCTTCTCTAGATATCTATGCAATCACTTATAAACAAGTCACTTTTCATATTATCTCACATCTAACATTCAAGCACGTTTGTCCAATACAATTCTTTTCAGGATTTGTTTCATTTTTCTCAAACACTCGAGCAATTTCTCAGCTAGGCCCCTGACAGGTACACATCTCACTTCTGTCCATTATCACTTGGTCAAATAAGATGTTAAATCATAATTAATTCTTGTATGTACATTTAATACATATCACCTTTAAATCTATTTGAACGAGCGCTTCGCATTGAGCTAAGCATCTTTTAGATCTTTTCTAACAATCTTTTATTGCAGTAAATATTTTTAAATTAATCGCAGAAAAGTTTCTAAAAGTTATACAGCCTGGCCAATATGAGATTAAATTCTTCGTACACCTCAAGTAGCCAAAATAATCCTCATATATATAGGCACGTTGCAATTGTCATTGCCAAGACAATCAAAAGATTGGGTGAACTCAAAAATCCTCGACTCCAGCTACAGTCGAGTTCTCTAGATAGAACCTGAAACATAAAATATTTTACGATAATGTGTTTGTAAAATTAAATATATCTAGCTTAATTCTGTATTGTAATTAAATTACTTACATCATTTAAAGTTCTGTTATCGTAGTAAGGACAAGTTGCAAATCTGACGTCATCTCGAGTGCCGACGCAATTGAAGGGGTTTGGACACAGATATTGTCTCCGCTTGCGATCCCACGCTTCAATCCATCTAAAATTTTAATATATAAATTATTTCCATTTTTTTTTCTCAATGAGCAGTGTGAAGGTCACCGCCTGCCGCCTTTATCTGTCTTGACCTACTTTAAAGACGCTCAACAAGTTGCAAACACAAGTGGCCCAATGCAAGGACAATCTGAATAGATGGGGTTTATACGCGATTAACAAAATAGATTGGGATAGGCTTACAAACTTGGGATTCTTCTTTTAGCTTTCGTTGGGCTAGCAACCTGTCACTATTTTAATCTCAATTCTATCATCAAGCCAAACAGCTGAACGTGGCTTTTCAGCCTGTTCAAGTATGTTGGCTCTGTCTACCCCACAAGGGATATAGACGTGACCATATGCATGTATGTAATAAAATAGAAGTATTTTTGTTTAGTAGTTAACAAGGAAAATCTTTTCTCTTTCTCATATAAGATGTTGATGATAATATCAACCAAATTAAAATATTATTTGTAAAAGTTGCCTTACCCAATGCCGCAATCGCAATTAAGCGGATTGCCAGCAACTAATATGTCTTGTAGGAAAACATTATTCGGCACACCCGGCCATGGTTTCTGACCAGGGTTGGATACTTTCATGATGTAGTTTGATCTGACATCAAGAGTCAAGTTCCTCACTCGGCCAGGACTCCAAAATACTTCACTGGGAATTTCTTCTATGCTGGTGTTGTATATTGTGAGTCTAAGATCTTTTGAGTGTACACCCTAAAATATTAAAGAAAAACGTCAATGTTAGAGAAAATTAAAAATAAAATAGTTTCAAGAATTCAAAATAATATCTACAAATAAAAGTTTGACACATAAATTACTTACAAGTAACAAGTAAGGAGCAAGATATCTCAAACTTCTTCCTGTAATAGTAATATTGCTCAATTTGCATGGTAACTGAGCACTCAGTTCTCTTCCAAATTCTACGGTAGAACCGTCCACTTCTATAAAGAGATTCTCTAGGGCTGCATTGTATGTTAACATTCTTGGTACATTAAATTCCCTTATACTCGAGAAAGACGTGACTTTGAGAGTTTTTAGAGCAAACATTTTGCTAAAAGCACCATGCTGAAAAAAAAAGAGAACATTATTTTGGTGACGTGATTTAAAACTCTTTTAAAGAGATTCCAACAATTTTAATCATCAATCGGCTACATACCTCGAGAATTCGCAATCTAAGTCGAGTAACATCCAGATACTCTAGTTTAGGAGATACTCCGTATAGACTTGTGTTCATTAGTGCTGAGATAGGGTTACCCGATAACGAAAGCCACCGTAGTTCGTTCAGAGAATGTGTTGCCTGAAAGAATTAAGTAGTAGAAAATAATGTGTCTAAACCTTGAAAACTATTAAGTCGTTAAATTGTACTACTAGTGTTATAAATGTTATAGGTAAACTTACCACGGGAACTGTTGCTAGATCATTATAGGATAGATCCAAAACTCGAAGTCTCGTTAAATTTGCCATAGAATCTGGTGGTATCGATGGCAAATTATTATATGACATATCCAAACTCCTCAATTTTGGTAAAGGCATTGAAGGCACCTGAAAAGTAATAAAAAATAAATGAACCTGAACCTTTTTCGTCTCATGCCTTTAAAGGACCAGCCCCCGCAGCATGACATTTTATTATGACGTGAAACAGGATAGCGAAAGTTTATCGCATGATAAAAATGGCGTAGAGTAACTGAACAGAATATTTATGTTAACGGTCCCTCTTTTTCATACTCTGCTGTTAATTTCAAAGAAAGACAGAGACAAATTGTGGACACCTTCCTGTAAAGATCATTGATTAGCCATTTTGACTAAACCTTATGACATCAGTAAGGCTTTAACATTTTAAAATTTTGTAATGTAAAACGGTTTATTGAATTGAAGAATACGTACAGATAAAAGGCTGACGTTTTTCAGCATGAGATGGAATAACCTTCTCTCAAGGCCTTTGAAGACGCTTACTCCTCGTTCGCCGCTATTGAATGGTTGATTATTGCTAAGATCAAGCCAACGGAGCCTTGGCAATGCCGTAAAAGCACCTTCTTCGATGCGCACCAGACGATTGTCTGATAAATCCAACCAGGCGAGTGACTGAAATAATGTTATTTGTAATAAAAAAAATTTTGATGCAAAAATATCTGAAATATAAAGAATATTTCAAGTAATGACATGACACAAAATTAATGAATATAATTGATAAATGATTGCAGAACTTATATTAAATTTAATTAACTAGCGCAAAAAAAGGGAATATTATTGTAGAATGAAATTTGAAAAACTCAATGGAATACAAAAGATAAACACTGCGACAAACAATAATGCAAGCTAATATAACGATAATAACCAGAGATTAAATAATTTATATGAACATGAACACCATCTAGAATTCCTTTTAGAAAAAGCCGTAAACATAAAAGTGATCGCTATTCTCGTATCACAATAGATGATTCAATGAACAGCTAAGATACTTTCATGCGAAACAAAATCTATTTCTAACAATACAACTAAAAACATGCATTTCTAAATTGTCATCTACCTTATACAATATATTCTGCGGGTTTTGTTTTTTTTGGTGGTACACTCTGGTGTGGTCTCGCCTAGCCGTGTGGTACATGTACTCGTCGCTGTAGTCGGGCTCCTCGGGCCAGTACTCGGCCTGCTCGGGGCTCTGGACATGCGGGGACAGGAACAGTTAGCTCTACTCACACAATAGCTTCTACGTTGTTAGTTAGACGTTCACGGGGGTTTGACAAATATCAGGTTCATGTTTGAGCTATATTGAATTTGGTGGTATTAGGTTTAATTTCATTAACAAAATTTTTAATTTTAATTATATTGAATTGGAGTATATCAAAAAATCATCGTTCATTCATATTTGCGATGAATTCAGTTCGGAGACAATGAATATAAATTTGATTGATTTAATACTTACAAATTGTAGCTCAAACATTAATTCAAATTTAGTATTTACAATATCAAAAACTCAAACAGTTAGTTCCAAGAACTTTTAGTTCAAGAGTTCTTACAGAAAAGACAAACAACAAATACGAATGTGTATATATTTTATAGTTACCCTGAATCTCTGAACCAAATCCGATATAGGGAGTGCTGGTATTGTATTTCCACTAAGATCTAGTTCCACGAGATTGGCTGCCGCTGCGGGTGCCAAAATATTTGTAGGAATCCTAGACAAATAGTTGTTTGAAAGATCCAATCTGAAAGAAGAAAGTGATTAGTAAAATTTTATAACTATCTACCTCTAAAATGTACATCAATCTTATATCGTAGGCTTCGAACGCATAACAAATTAATGAGTTAAACAAAACTGTTAACTATTAATTATTTTTTTTTGACTAAGTACATCATAGGTAGTATATATTTTCTTTAATAAATTTTAAGTTTACCTTACCTTTCTAATTGAGATGATATCACCAAATTGTCCGGTAATACCCGAATGCGATTGTCAGATAAATCCAATGCGGCCAGTTTTTGCATGTCGTGGAATATTTCAAGCGGCATGTTGGTCAAATAGTTGTGTGAAAGATCCAGAATCTACAAAATTAAAATCAAATAACAAATTTTTTGCAGAAAAATGGTTCGGAGTAATACTTCTATATTAGATTTTTAATCTCTTTTAGTTATTATATTAAATAATATTTCTGTATAAAATTGTAAAGCGCAATGGTCGCTAAGAAAAAGAAAGTAAATTTTTAATAAAAGAAAAATGGTGATCGTCATTTGTTAATTTCACATTATCATTATCATTTATTCCTTGAATATGGTTATATTCATAGGTCATGACATAGGTCTTAACTATTTAGGTACAATGATGATTTTAAGATTTTAAGACGCAATATAAGGTAGTTAGTTATTTTTATATTTTAGTAGTGTTTATTTTAATCAACGCATAGTTATTTTTATTTTTATCTACCAATATAATTGCTATATTTATATTATTACCTGCAATGCTTTGACTTTAGCGAAGCAATCAAACTCCAAATGGTATATAAAATTGTGAGATAAATCCAGATATTGCAACATCACCATCGATCCAAATACTTCGCGAGTTATATTTCTGAGCATGTTATGGGATAGGTATAGCTCAGATAGTGTTAAATCTGCGTGTCTGTAAGAAAAAATTAACAATAACAAATTGAAACGTGAAATATTACATGATTTGAAGTAGATATGTATATGTTGAAACAAAGATGAAGTAACGTCATGTTTAATACTTATATTCTTACCTAAAGTAATACGGTGCGATATATGTAATGTTGTTGTGAGAGAAATCCAACACTCTGATGTTAACAGAAATTGTACCTGAAATTTGTTATAACTATATTAACATAAAACACTTATGAAAATTAAAAAATAAAAACCCAAACAATAATCAAAAGCATTATTTCAACCAAATAAAACCAATCACCTTGTTCCGCGTTAAACTCATCCCCAGAAACCATGCCTGTGTTAGGAAGCAAAACAAACAATAAAATAATTAAAATAATAAAATACAAAATAAAACATAAGTTATTAATAAAAAAAGATATGTCACATTATTATAGCTGATATTTATATTGCAAATCAAAATAAACTAAGTGAAAAGAGTGAAACCCAAATGAATAAAATTAATTAAAAAACCACAACCAAAACCAAAGTAAGTGATGAAATCGTGTTGAACAACAGTGTTGAACACAACGTAATTAGACACAACAACAAAAACACAAAATAAAAATAATAAAATAATATACCTATACGATCAAAGTAAGGGTTCTTACTTTGAGCCTTTGGCGGATAGAAATTGTTGGTGAAGAAATTAGGTGCATTGGAATCGGTTAGTGATACGATTCGGTTGTATGACACGTTGACTTTCAAAGCGGTGGCTGAGCCCACTTGGTCAAAGATGGAGAATTTGAAAGTATCGAGTTGGTTGAAAGAGACATCCAACCTGAAACAGATGGAAACATGACAATAGATAAAAAATAAAATTTTCAAGAATCACATATGGAAAATGTGATAAACAATCTTAATCTAGGGTATATATAGTTATTGTCAAGTAATACATAATTTAATAGACTTGAGAGATAAAGAAGTTAATACGAAAATTTATTAAATTAATTACTAAAGAACATTGCCTCTCATTATGTCAAACAAAAAACGTAATAACGACTTACTCTTTAAGAGCAGGTATATTTTGGAAGGCCTCTTCACTAATACCGTAAATCCTGTTCCCTCTCAATTTGATCACCTTTAGGTTATCAAGGCCGGTGAATGCTCTTCTTTGAATTGTCTCAATCAAATTGTCTTCTATAGAAATCTGTTGTAGTTCTTTAAGATCTACAAACGTGTGCATTTCCACTTGCCTCAATTGATTATGGGATAAGCAAATACTTTCGAGTTGCCCGTGTATATCGAACTGAAAGGGGTAAAATAAATTTTAGTTAATTTCTTGAACACAACTAACCAATAAATAAAACACAAGTTAAATGACCAAGTATCTGTTGTGGCTTACAATATAATATTTTACAATTTCTAATATCAAAAACCACTTTATATGCTTTGATATACTTAAGTCCAAATTTGAATCTAAGCATTCAAAATTGCAAGACGTTTTATAGCACTTACTTGTAAAGTCCCTTTGGAGAAATGATCAATGTCATTGTCTTGTAAATTTAGAGTCTTAAGTTTATACAAGAAATGGAAGGACGTATCTGGAACATTCTTCAATTCGTTGTTACTAAGGTCCAAGTGCTGAAGTTCGATTAGTGCCTTTAGGGGTTCAAACGGCAGTATCTTCACGGTGTCCGCTAAACCATTCGCCATCTTCAACGTTGTTAGACTGTGTAACTAGAATACGAAAATATTTTTTATTAGTTACAAATTTTGGTCAAATAATTCACTCCCGTATCATTTTATGCCTAAGAGAGATAAATTGAGGGAAAATTATCTAGATCGCTAACTTTTGAATTAACAAATTTTTTTTTTCAAAATGAATGCTCAACCATTGTGATAATATTATTTTCAGCATAGCGATAGCGTGTGGTTTAATGTTTTTGAATATTTAAAAGTTTTCAAAACTTCATAGTACCTCAGCGAATGCAAAAGGATCAATGAATTCAATGTTATTCTCCGACAGATCCAAGGTCTTAATCGTTCTAACATGCTGGAAGGCACTAGAGTCTATCCTGAGAATAGTGCTTCCGATAATCTTCAAGTCTTCTATTTCGACTCCAAAATCCAGAAAGTCTTCCGCACGTATACTTTGTCTAATCAGCTTGCTTAGTGAAAGAACTCGTAGAGATCTCATCCTAGAAAGTAGGTGTTAAAAATTATAATTAATGATAGACTAAATATAGAGAAGATAGGTTTGAAAATGAAGATAGGAATGACAATCTTATATTTAAATACATGCTATTGACTGAATACGGCTTTACAGCTTCCCTGATTTTTGTAAAATATGAAAGAACTACGACTGCTGCTTAGAGGCCCACAGTCAAAGATAATGCTTAATTTTAGTAAGCGATCTAATGGGCAAAATTTAGTTGAATATTAGTACCTTCTAAAATCTTGAAGGCTCATCTCCATAGGTGAAGTGCCACTTATATCCAAAGAGAACAATTTGTATTGGAAGTTGTTGAAGCCAGACTGTGCATATTCTGCTGGTATGTTTGACGTTAATAAATTCATATCAACCTGAAAACAATATTTATTACAACACTTTAACTTGTTTTTGTTGGTTACGTATACTGTCAATTCGTCTTTTTACTTGAATGTTGAGTTGAGAATTGTTTAATAACGGTGTAATATTTATTTTAGGCAAACTGTTTTAATAAGCTGGTATTTAACTTTTAAAAAAAACTGGCAAACAACAAATCAAATACACACCCTGTTCTCTCTCAGATTCAAGAACCTCAACGAGTCGAGTTTGTTCAGCATGAACTTCGAAAGCGTGGTCAAGTTGTTTTCAGACAGGTCAAGACTTTGCAGACTGTTCTCGAGACCGGCGAAGGCAGCTGGGGACAAGTCCGATAGTCCACAGTCTCGGAGCGATAGCGACTTGATTTTGGCGTTCCGGAACGCATCCTCCTGAAATTTTGGAAAATTCGTCATTAGTTTTAGTAAATTTTTAGAAGTATTATAAAAACGTTATGGGTGTTCTATATTGTTTCAGAATAGGACCAGGTTCTCCATCTATTTTCCATAGGAGTCGTAAGAGGAGAAATAGGAAATTTCTTTGACAACAGGATCTGAGATGGTGGTTAATTGGGAGTTTTCTGGATCATGGTCATAGGCGGCTGGAATGACAAACACCAGGAGGCCATATGACTGTGTTGAAGTGAATAATTGTCTGTTATATTAAGCGTGGTTAATTCTTATATAACTTTGATTAAAAACCCTACTGGCATAATTATTTGAGAAGAGAATTTAAACTTACTCTTATCGAATAGATAGGATTGCCGTCTAATGTGGTGGAGTTCAAAACATTGAAATATTTGAAAGATGTTGGGTGGAGTATCCTTATGAGATTGTAGTCCAGTCTGTAAAGAGGTGAAAATATATAAGTTTATCGTGTAGAAAAAAATCAAACGACAAACAGATCCATTATCGTTTCTGCCTGAGAAATTAAAACAATCTATAATCAGCTTAAACTTATTCAAACATAGGTACCTTCTTAATTAATTAATTAGGAAAAATTACAGTTTACAGAATGAATTTAGTTAAATTAGATTCAGATGCCGTGTGGTTCCCGTCACGAATAGAGAAAAAGAATAATACCACTCCACCTCTTTCCCATGGATGTCGTAAAAGGCGACTAAGGGGTAGGCTTATAAACTTGGGATTCTTCTTTTAGGCGATGGGCTAGCAACCTGTCACTATTTGAATCTCAATTCCATCTTAAAGCCAAACAGCTGAACGTGGCCATTAGTCTTTACAAGACTGTTGGCTCTGTCTACCCCGCAAGGGATATAGACGTGATTATATGTATGTATGTATGTAGACTCAGAATTCTTTGGGAGTATACAACAATAGACAGTAATTTATAAATTATAAAATGAAGTTAACATGATTCAACAATTATACATAAAAATCCATTTAATGCTCCATGTCAATCTAAATCAAAAGATGAAATAAAATTTTTGGAACTCACTTCAACGAATCCAATGACAGTCTAATTCCATTCACTTCATGTACAGGTGGCACTTGCTTTATCACATTGTTTGATAAGTCGAGGAACCTGAGCTGCCTCAGTGGTGTTAACTCCTCGTATGGAATGTATGATAGTTGGTTATCGTTTAGCAGCAACTGTAAATATATATAAAGGTTACGTACAGTTAGCATTTCTTTTCACTCTAAAGTTTACTAGAAGTGATTGCTTTAGTAATAAGTCCACATTTGCACAATTTTTCTGTGCTGCAAAAATTCATTTGTGCTTTAATGTTCAGTGATTTTTCCGATCATAAATTTATAAAATGTGTTGTCTTTATCAGTAGGACAACTGCAATGCACTAACAATTTTACGCCAGTATGTACTAACCTATGTCCGACATCCGATCAAATTTTATACTTAAAAAAAAATGTTAGCATAATTTATTGAGCATTGACATCCTTACCCTATTGAGCCTTCTCATGCCATCTCTAAAGACGCCGCCGTCAATCATGGATAAATGGTTCCCATGCAAATCCAAGGTCTCCAGCATGGGTAGACCAGAGAAGGCGTCTAGCGGTAGACTTGCTATTGAATTGTCGCCCAAAAGAAGGACTTGCAATGTGTTTTCCAATCCACTCCAGTTTTCGCCCGATAATTCTGTTATTTCATTGCCTGGAATTGAAAAAAAAATTTATGTAACGGTTACGATAGAAACTTGGTATTTTATTTCTATAAACTACAACAAAAATAAAACAAGTTCTATAAAATAAAACCATATTTATTGAGTAAAAATTTATGAATATCTATGTAATGGACTTTGGTTTATTTGCTTTCATTGATTCCCTTAGATATACATAGAAAGTATTTTAATAGTCGGGTTTTAGTTTTTACATTTTTATTTTACGTAAAGAACGTTACAAAAATAGTAGCCATCATTTAGAAGTAAGAATTGCAAAAAATGGGAGCGACTATAATTTGTTCAACGTCACCAATTTCAGTTGTATCTCCGTTTATGGTTCAATAGATATCAGATTGATTGACGGAAAGGGATTGCAATAGCGGTTAGTCTGCTTTTGTACTTTTATCTGTAATCGTTGTATTTTCTTTTCTGTTATTTGGTATTTCCTAGTCTCTCATCACTCTGTGAGTCTATATCACTTTAGTAATCTAATATGTAGTTTTTATTCAGAGTGTGTTATAGACAACATGTAAATAAAAAATGTTTAAGATTAGCCTTATTATTTAAATTTTGTATCATAAACCTAACTTCTATCTAGTGTCCAATTACCTGTTAAATCTAGCATCCGTAACTTCTGCAAATACTTCAGCGACCTACTCGGCACAGTCGTCAATCTGTCTTCTCTCAGCTCCAATTCCCACAGCGTCTTCTCCAGACCATAGAACGCCTCCTCGTGGATCGTCTCCAGAGGATTACTGTTTATTGCGAGGCGATACAATCCTGGAATTATTGAATTGATTTATTGGCATCGAGATTTTGATGGATTGTTCGTGGATATACATTATTTAGTATATAGGTGAGAATAAATAACCCTTGAATGAAAATATTTTTTTACGAAAAAAAGGTTCGAATAGCTATTTGTCGCCTAGATCAGAAATCCTTTAACCTGACCACTCTGCTTCACTTACATAATCATACGGTACGTACAATCAGTCCCCCGACCGGGACGAATGTCAGTTTGATGATGATAAATTAAAGATTTATATGTATGTTACTATGGCCTGAATCGGAAATTTTATATTCCGCTTTCCCAAATTAATATCACTGGGCTTAAGCCTTCAAATACATACACGATCACAAAATATATATGTGCTATATGCTCTATGATGCTCTTGATGTACGCTCTTGACTGAGCAGTCGTGGTCACTCATTCTAGTCACTACAATGCCCAAGTAATCTATTTTATTCCAATATATTCTACAATAGTAAGCTACCATCTAATTACAAAAAAAGAAGTTATCCCACCTGTAGCTTGAAAGAACTGAGGCTCCAAATCCCTGATCTGATTTCCCGTGAGCTGCAGCATGAAGACCTTGGAGCTGTTGACAGTGGAGGGTACCCTCAGCAGGGGCACATTGTTGCAGGTCACAATTCCAAGGTCCCCAGCTGGCTTCGAACAGGTGCAGAGAGCTTGGAATAAACATGGCGGGTGACCTGTGTCCACGTGTAACTGGAAATAGTAATTATAAATGAAACAGTGTAAATAAATTCATACTTCTTTTCTGAAGGACATCCACATTTATTAATCTTTTTATGCAAGGGTCTTTAGACTAAAGATTTAGGGTACTATTGACCCGACCTAATGACCTACCAGGATGACTCCATTTGAATCATCAATTAATATACCTATTCTTACATTAATGTGTAACGGACAGATAATGCATAGTTGATACTACTGGGCGTTAGGAAGTATGTATGCACAATGTTATCTTTCGGAAATAAGCACTTTTTAAGAGTTTTTTTTAATAAATTCCACGGGATAGCATAGACTGCTGTGCAAATCCATGTGAGTATACGTATACATGATGTCTTTAGTATAAATACTAAGCTGACTCCTTTCAAGTCTAAAGCTGAGAATCAGATGTGCTCCATGATAAAAAAAGTTTTCTTTTTAATACCTACGCAAACAAAACTCAAGACACGAGTATTATAGATATTGTGCTATCTAAACAATAAACAACGTTTTCATTTATAACATAATATTGAAAAGATATTGAAGATAATTGAATAGTACCTATTATTTCTTTATTGACTATTGTTTTCATACCAATATAGTGAGACAAGTAAATAATGGAATAACTTTCAGATGAAAATCATAACATCAAAAGAACAATAGTTGTACATTTTCTTGGTTTTTCATATTGCACCAAATGTTTACTTCTATCCATGTATACTTCCATCGGCCTGTGATTTTGATGAAATTTGTATAGATATAAAATAGACTACTTTAACAAACCCTCAAATAAGCGAAAATCCTATCTGAATTATAAATCTTTCAGTAAATTTTATGATTTGCCTGACATAATGCTGAACCAAACAAGCGTTACAGGCTTTTTTTGATTTCTTTAACTTATTTGTTTTTAACCCGCCTTCGAAAAACAGGTCGTTCTCAGTTTGACTTGTATGTATGTATGTTTGTCCGAGATTATGTATGTATGTTGCATGCGATTTTCAGACAAGTGTGAAACTTTGTGTGTCATACCAGATTGGTTTGGATCTTGAATGTTTATCTACATAATTATTTATTATATAATATAGTATCGTTAAGTTAGTGTCATGTTATACAAGTTTCAAACTTACTTCGAGGTTAACTCAATCTGTGTAATTTGTCCCGTATATATTTATTTATGACATTACAAGTACTTACTTCTATTGCTCTAGACAGCGAAGCCCATATCATGAGCAGGAGGGTGACCACCACCAGCGTATATCCGAACTTTATGAACGCCATTAGACTCTGAAACAAATGAAAAATATGTCAATTCCAATAATCTTCTTCCACCTGGCTTTAGTCCCGGTTGCATTCCCATCTCTTTGGAGTTGAGCTCGGGGTATCCATTTGACCATGGATTCTAGATTGGGTGAGTCAGGTTTTTACACGAAGCGACTCCAATCTGAACTCCGCAACCTTTGCAGGTAATCCTAACCCTTATTGGATCCATTGTTACACATCCAGTTACCTTCACCGAAAAAGCATCATTACTAATAATACACACTTTGAAAATTGTTATTGGTACATAGCTGAGGTAGGATTTGAACCTGTGCCTGTCTGCTCATCACGCATTTTAACCAGGCACCTTACCGATTCGGCCACCGACGCTCAAAACTCATTATTTTACACCAACATAAAAAAAAATTACTCATTATTTTGCGTATTATAAAATCTTATTAATACCTTCCCTATTCTCATTCTCTTCCTTTTCACTTTATTTGATATTTTATATTATTAATCCGGTTTCAGGTAGACAAATGATCACTTAAAAGGTTTTGAAAGAGCTTTGTATAAACTTGTAAGTACTAGCAATCTATCTCTACTTTAATCTCAATTCCATTTTTAGCCAAACAGCAGAACGTGGCCTCTCAGTGTTTTCAAGACTGTTGGCTCTGTTTACCTCGCAAGGGAATTAGACGTGATCATATGCATGTATATCGGACTTTGAAGCCATGATCTGATTGTTCACGAAAAATAAATAATTGATAAAAAAAATTCAAAGTATTTACTCAGATGAAATGCACAAAAAGCAGTATCATTACCGCAATCCACATTATCTGCCAACATGGCGCTGTAAAAATATGAAATTACAATCACAATGCATGTGAATACTGCTTTTCCCTATATTTTGCATGCGACCGCGTAAAACAATGGTACAAGATTGTTACATGGTGTATCGGCTGTGGTTGCATCATTTTAATACTGCAAAAAACGAATGCCTACATACCTACATCTTGGTGAGAATGTTGTCTTGTATCTATTATGAAATAATAGACTTTTACATCCGCAAACACGTGAGTCGGGTTTTTACTGTAGATTTCGTTGGATAATAGGTACTCTTAAACGTAAAATTTTCAGAATAGCATAATACATACATTAATGGTATGAGACATAAGAACTTTTTATATAAATATGTAGACGTTACAGAAATTTAAATTTCAACTTTCAGTATTTAGCGGTATCAGCTGATCGTTTTTATATGAGATCGAAACTTATTTATTCTACACAAAAAAAAACGGCAACAAAACATACACACTACCATAATAGAATATCTTTGGAATTTATTTATTAAAACTCTTTTGTGTGAAATACTAACGTATAGCATAATTGGCAGATTTAATGCTAGAAGCATTATCTACCGGTTAACCATTGGGTCTGACAGAGAACTTTAAGTGGGGTACTAAATGAATTAAGCGAACTATTATTTATAACTTTGGCAGTATTTTTGGAACTTTTACGGGAGTGAAGCCCTGGAAAAGCTTAGTACAATAGATTTCGAAATAAAATTATTTTTTCCTTTTGTCAAAAGATGTGTCCGTCTCTCCGAAATTGCTCATTTTGCTTAATATTACAAATTTTACGCAAAATGAGCAATTTCGTTAGTACTTTCCCCTAAAAAAAGACTTTAACATCTAATGAAGATAAAACCTTATTTAAACGTAACAAAGTAATTTTCCGAGTTTAAGTCAGACTAAAATCTCATTAGAGATAAGAAAATCGTGCTGAAATTTTTCCTTTCTCGGCCGCTAAATCTTTTATTTCAAAGAGAATCCCGCAGTCGAGTGAGAAGACATGTTTTTTCCCAATAAACCACAAAAGGCTTCCTAGCTTCAATCTGTTCGTCCTCGCTTTTAAAAAGAGCAACACTTGGTTCTCCTTTATTTGTACGCTACTCGAAATAAAAAGTCAATGTGCTTAAACTGTATAGTATTTACAAACAAGAATTCATGATTGCAGAAAATCGTGTGTTTTTTCGGCAAAGAAATCGGAGTATTACTTAAATTCAGAATTGAATCTTTTTGAAAGAAAACGGGTATGATCGCCTATCCTCTTTACATGACTGTTTGGTGCTATTAATAAATAATGAAAAAATGGGTATAAAATGCCTCTGCATTTTATACCCATTAGCACAAGTCTCTACTTGTGCTTACAGGCTGAAAGCATACGATCATCTAAGTATACAAAACTATCTTAAAATTAATATAAAAAATGATACTGATTCATTTATAAATTGACTAACATATCAAACCATAGCCCAAACCATTCGGTCTACCGACTTGAAATTTGGCCTTTTATGGTCTAGGAGTACAGGATTTTTCTTTTCAATGCGAGCGCAGACGCTGGCGAACTCTCTATATAAATATAAGTATTCAAATCATGTGTAGTCTGCCTAAGTGGTAAAACACGAGATTCTAATAAGGCCCAGCCTCCCGCTTTGATTGATCGGCGGGATACGGAGCGGCAAACGGGAACATATATACGAGCACCTAAGTGGGTAAATTTTAATGAGATATTTCCAAGAAATATGCGAGTTGTACCGCATATTTTGTACGGAAAATATGTGGAAAGTTTCAGTACATCAGTGGTTATATGTGTGCTTGTAAGCATTTGTTAATGTTCTATCTTTTTGTATAAGTAATTGTGGTTTGTTTTTAAATGTGTCGTAAAAGTGAATATATTACTTACATTTTTTTGCCCACATGTTTTAAAAGAGATATTTTAAAAAAGTATAATAAACATTCAATTTTCTTCCACTTTATATTAGCTCGGATTTCCATTACGAAAACAAACCGTATGTGCCTACACGTGCATACAATGTACAAAAGATGGATTCTCATTAAAATCGTATTTCGAACGTATGCACGTTTCCGGCGAGCAAATTTCCATGAAAAATTCTTCAATATTGATCTTTAGTACATGAGAAATAAGGTGAAAATCGTAAAGTCTGGTCTCACTGGGATCGCGAATGCCGTATAGCAGTAAATTCGTGTTTCCCCTCAGGATATCGCGATAAAAGTACGTATGTTCGAATTTGAAATTGTGACTGTCAATTCTTCGTTTCCTTAGCTCTATAATCGTTGGTGGTATTCGTATATTCGGAATGTCTTTGATTTAGTCGAGAACGAAAGGCAAGTATTATTTTACCTTTTGGCGAGCAGAAACCAAGTTTGTGTTTTGCATTGTACAGTAATGATATTATGTAATGCTTTTCACCAACTTTTTTTTTAAATATTTGAATATTCCTCAATTTCAATGAGGTTGATTTTATAAACATGGGAGTGAATAGCTATTACGCTAATGCACCAAAAATCTCTTTCAGTGCTTAAAAACTCATATTTCTTGAACCCGTTTGTTGTCACCAAGTCCAATCTACCAAAATCGGTAAACTAAAAAATTTGATTTTATCAAAAAGCTAAATTTTCGACATCCTATATAAAACTTCTATTTTTTGCTGTATAAATGGTGAATAGTAAAATGTTACATCGTGGAAATCCTGTTTGGAAATATGTCAGTTCCCGAATTTTCAATTATCGGCTGTCAGATAAAACTTGACAGTGTAGAGTTTCCACGTCGATGGGTATTGGGCCATTATATCCTAAAGGGATTATTGATTTTGGGATTTATTATCAAAACTATAGCTATATGAATTTAGGTAGGCATCTCTTGGATTATAACCAAGAATAATCCGTTATTGGCAATTGGTCAATTAAGGACGTCTTGGCAAAAGGTCAGGTAAAGAGTACCCGAAACCGCCAAGCTTGCATGACGAGAGTTATGAATGTGGATGAAGCGAGAGAAGTATGCAGAGATCGTACTTATGTATTAAACTTTCAGTTAATACCTATGGTATTAAAAATATGACGTAGGTTCTAATATCCGGCGGGCGTAAGGACCAACATTTTGATTCCCAAACGTGCGACGATACATATTCATATTCGCTGCTAACGGATCGTTTATCCAAGTTACAGTCGCTGTCATATTTCTCGTAAAAATAAAGGTCACGTTTCAAATATATTTTGCCCTTTTACGAAAAAGTTCCTTCAGGATAATTCTGGAATTTTCCAAGATACGCACTTCCAGGGGCCGCGCCCATGACCACGAACCAGATCCAGTGTAAGTTCAGATAATAATAGTGAAGCTACTGCTGTAAGCCAAACATTTTATTTCGTAGACTTAAGTATAATTTGTTTAGGTATATCCATAGAATTTTAAATAAGACTATAGAAGTGATAAATACTGGTTAATATGACGTCGCAAGTGATGAAATATTATATGACACTGTTATGGGACGTTAGTTCCCATTTTGTATCCTAATTCATATATAAATTTGTTAATTTAGTAGGTGGTAGTATAAAAAGCATAGATTTATTCGAATCAGGTGAAGTCTATGTTTTCAAACAACTTCATATTAAAGTAGTACGAAAAATGACCTATTTTGTTCCTAAAGTACGAGTATTATCAATTCCATTTGAAGCAACCGCTAACGTTAACTGTACGTCATTTGAAAATATAATGAGCACTGGTTCCACATAAATTGAAAATGTTATTCAGTATTCTATTCGCTGAAATATGAAATATTTGCTTAGCGATTAATTTCAATGATTAGAAACATCACACCTACCTCCTTCTTTCCCAGAGGGGTAGACAGACAATTCTTCTTTCTACTTGCATATTGTTTTTCACAATCATTGCATACTTTTTTCGCTTCATTCATATTTATCACTCTCTTCGTGCAAGATCGTCGGTGTTCTGAATGTATTTATTTGATTTTTGTAAAATAAACATACCAAATAAATTGTTGCATTAGATTGCCATGCAATACCAAGTTCTGTGGTAGTATGTAGGTTAATATATAAACATTAACTATATTCACATTAGTTATTTATGTAAATCTAACTATCAAATCAATTAGATTAACAAGGTAAAGGGAAATCCCTAAGGTGCGCCTGGCGCATTTCGCACACGCGCGGAATTTAAATCAATTAACGTTTCATTGAGAAACCTTTGTAAGTAATTTGTATAATCTGCTTCTGCTGATAGAATATGGAAATGTGAATTTTAAAACTAAATTATATTAAAGATAGGACTAGAAAACATAAATTTGTTGTCATTGTATTGATTTTGAATATCATTATAGATATAAAACAATAAGGTTGTGTGTTTTATGTGAATATAGAAAATTCACTGTTGCAATTTCACAAAATTACTTCAAAGCTCGGAGTCTATTTAAGCCTGCATTGAAACTGATATTTTACATGGTGTAAAAAGACTTAAATACACCCCGTAGTCCCCTTATGTTTTGCCATTTCATTCACATGACAAAATTTGAATCTCAACAAAACAAATACATACCTTTAGGAATTGTTCAATAAGATTCTTGTCCTGCTTTCACGTTTTAAGGTGATTCAAGGCATTCATTCAGTAGTTCTATGGGGTTTGATACTGAATTTATCTTAGCAGCTCTCTTAACAATAAGTTCAAAAATACATTAAATATATTAAATAAATTTATTTAAGTACCATTGTACACAAATTTCATTTTCTACACGCTTGATAAATTTTGTATGTGAGTCTTATTATTTGACAAGGGTTTGAATGAGTTGTTGAGTGTCTGTTCGGCACCTTAGTAAATGGGTACAATTAATTACTTATTGCTGATGTTACTATAACTATAACTTAAAGGGAACTATATTTTCTATCACCAAAATTTATATTTGTCATCAAGTTGTATCACCTAATAAATAGATCTATCGCCACGAAATATTTTCGTTCTCAGATAAACAAAAATTGTTCCCAGGTATGAATTATCAAATTAATGTTAATATATGTGTAAAATAAGAGATCGATAACCAATAAAATTATATTGAATTACATGAATATAAACTTCGTTCTTATAATAACAGTTTTGTTACTTAAATAATAGCTCTGTGCTCAGAATGGTAGATCTGTCACCAAATAAATCGATTATCGATCCCTGACTGCGACTCCTTTTTATTTGATATTTTGTCACCAATACAGTAGTAACATTTTATTTCGTTCAGATATTAAATTAATAGTATTCGTTACCAATTTAATACATCAATTTATAATTTTAATGAAAAAATGATCAAAGGGGCGGAGACAAATTGGCGCGCTTTAAAAATTGACCAATCCGGCCTCAACGATGGGTAGTAGTTAACTATTGATTATTTTAACTTTAATTAAGTGTTTTATCTACTATTCTGCTAGCCATAAGCCAGCTATTTTAAACCAGCGCTGATTGTTCAGTGGTAATTATTTTCAACAATAAATATTGATTATTTTAACTTTAATTGTTTTATTTACTACTCTGCTAAAAATTTTATTTAAATATAATTTATACTACCAGTGGAAATTTAGAACCTTGGGAGTCTAGTTAAGTAGCAGAATCTTTTGGTTGAAACGATGATGACAACCCTAATTTTTTATTTGAACTTAATGCAATTTTCTAGTAACATAATATGATTTATTGGTGATCTCTTTAAATTAGTTTGCTTAAATACTTATTAGGACACACCTATTATAATACATACAAAAACATTTATTTGGTACTAGACCTTATATCTCAGGATTTTAGGTGATTTATTGTGGAACTGATTTTGCATTGTTTGGTGACTACATTTTCGTGACAGATCTACTATGTTGAGGACAAACCCTATTATTTAAGAAACACAAAACTAATTAAATTGGTGATAGCTTAAATGATACCCTAACTTAAACCCGATATATAAGCACAAAAATTATACGCATGAAAAAGATAAATATATAAATTTAAGAAAAAGCAATTTAAAGGAGCACTCTGGGCACGTTATCAGATAGATCAAACGTCCATAGCATATTTATTTTAAACATACATACATACATTCATACATATAATCACGTCTATATCCCTTGCGGGGTAGACAGAGCCAACAGACTTGAAAAGACTGATAGGCCACGTTCAGCTATTTGACATAAAGAATGAATTAAGATTCAAATAGTGACAGGTTGCTATCGCCTAAAAGAAGAATGTCAAGTTTATAAGCATATCCCTTAGTCGCCTTTTACGACATCCATGGGAAAGAAATGGAGTGGTCCTATTCTTTTTTCTATTGGTGCCGGGAACCACACGGCACTATTTATTTTAATTCATTGTTTATTGACAATGCTCCGTGTAGAATTGTGCTGTTCCGCGTGGAGAAGCATTGAAACCAACCAAGTTATGTCGCGTATGGTGCATGAGCACAATGCCCTATAATGCGTTTATCTCGTCGTAGTACGGTGAACGAACTATAATAATGACAGATTTTCATATTTCGCAACGTTCACCAGTATTTAGGTTGCAGTGTGTGTAATTATAAGTCAGCAGTTTGGGTAAGGAAGTTCTGATACTGATAAATGAATGATTTTCATTGGTATATTAAAGTTGTTCCAATAAAAATACACTAAAAGCAGGCCTTTGAATCTTGTAAGGGTGTAGGCAACGCCAATGGCTTTAAGAGAAAATATTTTTTATACAAAGTTATAGACCGGCTTTTATACTTTCACATTGAAGTTATCGAATCAGGTCGCAAATATTTGAATGTACTTAGGTACTTACTTTCTTTTAAAACGCTACAAACTAGGAAATTAAATTAAGACTCGTATTAATTTCTTTATTTTTAGTAAATAAAAGTAGTTAGGTAAGTTTACTTAAACAAAAGCCTAACTAGTTCCATGTAAAAACATTTGCCACGAAGGTCATTAAGTAATGATATATTAATGGAGGTCAATGTCAAGTGGGGTGAATAGACCTGGTGAAAATAATTAATTGATATCTACGTGCGTGTAAACTTGTAAGGTCAGGGAAATCAATGGCGTTTATGGAATTTGTGGTAAAATTTATGGGAAAAGTAGAATGTAATCATGTGTATATTTTCTCATATTTAAAGTACATTCAGTCAGAAAAGTATCGGGAATGGATTATTTATTTATGGTTCCAAATTCAAATTTTTGTTTTTTTTTTTGTTGTTGTTAGATTGGCACAACTGTTTTCCATTTTGGCGCGGAGTTTGAGTTGCATCTGTTGTTTACATTAAATACAGTGCTATTTTTAGTTATATCATATCTAGTGTGTATTGCTAATTTCATAATGGATAAAAACATCGAACAAAGAGTTTGTCTTAAATTTTGCATTGCCAATGGAATATCGTGTTCGAAGTCACTGAAAATGTTACAGAAGGCTTACGGTGAATCGACTTTATCAAAAACTCGTGCTTATGAGTGGTACAAAGCGTTCAAAAGCGGTCGAGATGTGATGGAAGATTTGCCTCGCTCTGGTAGGCCATCAACGTCTGCAACTGAAGTTAACATCGCAAAAGTGAAGGAAATAGTGACTGAAAATCCTCATTCAACTTTGAGAGAGATAGCCACCGAACTTTCTGTATCTCACGAGTCGATCCGTACCATTTTAACAAATAATTTGGGTATGAAACATGTTGCCGCTCGGCTAGTCCCAAAAGACCTGAATTTTTTTCAAAAACTCAATCGCATGAGAGTCGCTGAGGACATGCTAGAACGAGTCAATTCCGACCCAACATTCATGAAACGCATTGTTACTGGTGACGAGACGTGGGTTTACGAGTTTGACATGCAAACTAGTCAACAAGCTTCGGAGTGGCGCCTTCCAACTGAACCGAAACCGAAAAAACCACGCCAAAGTCGTTCAAAAGTCAAAGTCATGTTGACTGTTTTCTTTGACTATCGCGGTGTTGTGCACTCGGAATTCTTGCCGGAAGGTCAAACGGTAAATAAGGAATATTATTTGAGTGTTATGCGGCGTTTAAGAGAGCAAATCCGACGAAAAAGGCCAGATTTGTGGAAAGAAAATTCTTGGATTTTGCACCATGATAATGCACCTTCGCACAAGGCCATCATTGTGAACGAATTTTTAACCAAACACTCAACAAATACCATCGAGCAACCACCATATTCACCAGATATGGCTCCAGCCGACTTTTTTCTTTTTCCTAAACTCAAATTACCACTTCGTGGCAGCCGTTTTCAATCGGTAGAAGACATAAAAGAGAAATTACTATGACCTTTACGTAAACCTGTAAAAAGATTTAGAGAAAGTTTTTGCTGTAAGCTGCGTGCACTTACTACACTACTCCTAAATCACTTCCTATGATGTCCACACTAATGCTAAAATGTTTATCTATTCTAGAACTCTCATCTTTATAGTTCCTTATTTGAATTGGACGAAAGAAACATTACCAAAATGCGCAGCTTGCGGAGGTTTACAATTTTGTTTCTTTGTTTTTATTTTATACCTAGAAATTTTGGACTCAATTCAAAAATATTGCTCGACCACTCAACTTATTCACACCGCAGTGAATGTTTCAGCAAATCGTTATCACATGTATAAATCTAGTAAAGAGGTTACTCACCATGGTTCGCGGAGTAAGTGCTTCGGTCCATAAAACCCTAGCATTTGGGTCACTGGAGAACTATGCTCTGACGCAATCTGAAAAGATGAGTTTATTGGTCAGTATATGTATGTCTAAGTGGAAAATCAATAATAGATTAGGCCCGCGACTTCGGAGAGAATAGTGGCAAATCTTGTTTATTACCGCTTAAGTGGAAATTAATTTATAATCTTGGTTCATATATTGGTTGTCATCAAGTTGTTAAAGAAGCATGGTCAGGTCATGTCATCACACGCGTTCGGTTATATAAATTGTTTTATTTTGCACAGAATAGACTGATAAATGATTAAAACTAACGCAGAAAAAAACATTTTGACGCGCTTTTCGCGGGGACCATACCAGATTTCCAATTTTAAAATTAGCGCTAGCTTTTCATTTTTTTTTAAACTATCCCTAAATAATATTTCGCGCCAAGCTCCTTAAAAGTGACAAATATTTTATTAAAGCTAACAATAAATACATAAAACCTCAAATTATGCAAACTTAATATTTATAAAGGCAGACTGAAGTGAGTGCGTCGCTAACTTTCGCCTTTTTTTGTGGGGTTATAATGGAATTGAGATTTAAATACACTACAAATACAAACAGTCACATAGGTACTTTTAAAGCAACAAACAAAAAAATATGAAAGGCACTTTTACAACGACAGAAAATATTGGACCAAAATCTTACTTCATTCAGTTATGATAAAAAACAGGCCCTTGTTATTAATTAGATACTTATGATGAGTAGGCGCCCTTCAATGGGCAATTAACCCGGGACATTCCTTTTATTCCAGGAAAAAAGCATTTGTGGGCCACGAGTTTCATAACAGCGAACATTTTTCTTAAGCAATACTGATGAGAGGAAAACATCTCGGGTTTTATTTTGACCTTAATGACATAAAAATGACTGGAGTTTAGTAAATTAAGCGAGTTTAGATAGCAGGTAAAATACATATACCTATATGACGGCAAGTTGTTTACTTTGAAATGAATATTTATATGTTTGCAAGTCCATATGGAAAATCAACATGAATCTGTGAAAGCCACTTTTAAAAATCATCAGAAACTACTGAACCGATTACAGGTAAATTGAACATTTTAAAAAGGTAAAAATTAATTTTTACCTCAATCTTAAGGTACCTTAATGATGTATTAAGTAATTAAAGATTTTTCTCAATTATTAATACAGACGCTTTTAACAATTGCAATAAAATGCAGTCTAGAAAAAACGTACTTTTTCTTTCTACTTCATATCAAGTCCTTACTGAATCCCTTTTAATACGTAAATCCTAAACCATGACTTATCAACGGGTTTAATTAAGAGGCACATCTTAAGGCAGTGTCGGATTGTTAAGGATTTATTCGGATAAGGCCAGATTAGGCTGTTCAAGAATAAGCCCTTAAATCACAGATTGTTATCATCAATTCAATATTTAAGCCGTACCTACAGGTGAACGTTATCTTTCAGTCCTTTCGAGACTGTTGGCTATGTCTACCCCGCAAGAGATATAGACGTGTTTATATGTCTTCTACTTTCTCCTGGCTATAGTCTTGTTTACATGCTCACAACTCTAGAAAGGATCAGTATGTAATCAATTATTCTCAAAAATCTTTTGAGGCCGTGTTATCTGTTTGTCTGTATATTCAAGCATTGTGCAAAAACTTCCAGTTGGATTAAGAAAAGATTTAGTATCGTTATAAAAATATGCCCTTAATATTGAAATAGAAAATCAAATGACTAACGTTTGTCTATATCATAACAAAAAAAAAACAATTTTATAAAAGGCCACGTTTAGTTGAACGGACTAAAAGAAGAATCCCGAGTTTATTAGGTTTTTAGTTAATTTGACTCCTATTTATCATTATCACTCCAAACTTTGCCAACGTTCTACGATAAAATAACATAAATAGCAACTTAATTTCCAAGTTATTTACAGACAAACATTAATTCCGACGTTCCGAGCAAACTTTTCAGTAATTCCTGTAATTATGTCATCCCGGGAAATTGATAAATTTCGCTGCAAATCGACCAATAGCAGAAGAGTTCATAAGACTTTCTGACGGCCCTTTCGACCCTTCTTATATTTGTATTTCAATTTGAAATTCGGCCCTCATTTCAATTTGATACTACACGCTGAGATAGCTTTGGGATTTTTATTTATCTGTTTAGATAAGTATTTAACGGAAAGGTTTGCAAAAAATAACTTGCTTGAACTTTAGGTGTTATTACTTAATTTCTTCTTTATACCTTGTTCCTTCCTCATATCTATATCCCTTGCGGGGTAGACAGAGCCAACAGTCTTGAAAAGACTGATGAGATAGAATTGAGGTTCAAATAGTGACAGGTTGCTAGCCCATCGCCTAAAAATGAATCCCAAGTTTTTAAGCCTATCCCTTAGTCGCCTTTTACATCCATGTTTCCCATGGATGTCGTAAAAGGTGACTAATTAAGATGGAGTGGTCCTATTCTTTTTTGTATTGGTGCCGGGAACCACACGGCACATTCCTTCCTCAGTTGGTAAAATACAGCCATCAGTCTGGAAAAGACTGAAAGGCCACATTCAGCTGCATGGCTTAATAATGAAATTGGGATATTTAAATAAATGTACTGTAAAATTGATTTCATATATTAATCAATTTTATTGCCTCAAGTGTGGCATATAATATATAATGGCTGCTAAATTGCCTATGAGCCTAAATTTCATAACACACGACATGACAGGCCACGAGAGGTCATAGTTTTACTTAAATAACTATAAAAATGAATGTAGAAAACCAAATACCAAGATCTACTAATCTAAGGTTAAAGTATACATACATCAAAACATATTAAAATATACATACATAAAGACAGAGCTGACAGTCTCATAAAGACTGAAAGGCCACTTTCAGCTGTATGGCTTAAAGGTGACATTGAGATTGAAAAGTCATCCTCTAAACTAAGAATCTCAAGTTTAGAAGCTTAACAAATATAATAATGAAAAAAAATCTTCATTAATTTCTTAAATAAGGATCGTTTTAATGAAGAAGCAGGAGATATTAAACCCACGTGAATCCAAGGATTAGAAGGTGACCGTTGTATTCAGGTCATCAGCACGGCAAGCTCAAAGTAAACAGTTCATCAAACTGTCCAAATATGCTAACAGCGCGTTGATTTGATAATTTCAATGTGTTTACATTTGCTAACGATGTGGTAATAAATAAATTTACAACAATGATACATTTAAATTTATGGCCCAGGTCCATATGGCTGTTTATTTTGTCCATATATTTATATTATGTATCCCTTACGGGTTAGACAAAGTCAATAACGTTATTTAATAGTGGTAACATAGAGAGTGTTAATACACACATACCCATCTATATATATTAAAGTCACGCCTTTATCCCTTGCGGTGTAGACACAGCCAACAGTCTTGAAAAGGCTGAAACGCCACGTTAAGTTAGGCTTTATGATGGATGATGTGAAATTAGAATCAAAATACAATCGCGAATGACAACAATTTCAACTTCATCATTAACAAGTCTTTGGGTGATTATTTTAAAGACTGTTATTCAATTATTCCAAAATCTTATATTATTATATGCCGCTATCCAAATTCACATATAAGTAAAGTACACTACGTCAACTCACTTTGTACCTTCTTGTAGCCACACAAAGATACAATTAGTCTGAAAGGTCCTTTAAAAGCCAGTGCCGTGGAAAGCCTTAATGCCTTGCATACATTGAAGGGCTTTATAGCGAGGTGAGCACGTTGCGAAATGACTGGACGAAAACATAAAAGGCAGTTTCGTTGTGAAAAGAAATATGAAATGAACAAGTTGTTGCCCGCGAATTTGTCCATCTTCAAAAAAATACTTATTTAAAATTCTATTATCTAAGTTATATTACTGCAAAGTTTCATGAAAATCAGTTCAGAATTTTATACGTGATAGATTAATACACAGACAGTGACAGGTTGCTGAACATCGCCCAAAAGAAGAAACCCAAGTGTATAAGCCTTTCCCTTAGTCGCCTTTTACTACATCCATGCGATAGAGAAGGAGTGGTCCTATGTTTTTTATTGGTTTGAAGAAAACTCTATGCTGAGAGAAAGAGAGAGAGATAGATGCAATATGCATCTTACTTTGTAGAAAAAGTCGGTAGAATAATAAAACTGCCAGTTTCAATAAAAAATAACGTTTAAGTGACTTCAAAAGACTTGGCTCATAAGCGTGTGCAAATCTTCCGAGCGAGGTGCTACATTTTTCTTATCTCAACTTTTCCGTTCGAAAACTTAGTCCCACTTGATATTCTAAACTGTGAAGAAAAATAAAAGATTCCAATGCTCAAAACTGCAAGAGTTTTTATATAAATTTGCACGTCCGCAGCGGTTTTTGCTGGAGTTGGGATAGATAAACAGGCTCTTTATATAAAGAGATGAAAGGTATGAGTTGGTGGAAATATGGTTAAGGTATCTGACTTGTTAGAGGACTCAGGTTCGGATACCAATTTGACCGAATAAGGCATGAAAAACTTATTTTATCCAATGACATTCTGTTGGTTCCACAGCGAAAGCTCAGTTTTGAAAATCGATAGAGAGCTTTATTTCCCTAATAATTCTAATTCCCAATCGATAAAGTTCTATCATGGTTAAGAAGCCGTGTGATTCCCGGAACCACTCATTTCTTTCCTATGGATGTCGTAAAAGGCTTATAAACTTAGGATTCTCTTTAAGGCGATGGTCTAGCCAAATGTCACTATCTGAATCTCAATTCTATCATTAAGTCATACAGCTGAACGTCACCTTCCCTTTTCGAAATTGTGGTCTCTGTCTACCCCGTAAAGGATAAAGATATATGTATGTATGTATGTTAAGAATTTTTCAATCTAACTTATTTAAATACATTACTTATGCAATAGATTAGACGGGTAGGCTGTATAAATCAACTTATCACTACATAGTATAAAACAAAGTCGCTATTTTAGTCTGTTTGCTTAAATCTTTAAAATTACGCAACGGATTTTGATGCGGTTTTGTAACACATAGAGTGATTCAAGAGGAAGGTTTTTATGTATAATTTTTTCCGAATTTTGCACCCGTGCGAAGCCGGGGCGGGTCGCTAGTTTAATTATATAAAATTGTTCTCATTAAAATCGACGCTATCTGAAATGCGACCACAGACTAAGTAGGTCGCGGGAATAATTATAGAAACGTCCACAGCCGTGACAATTATATTATTCAGATAAACCCCTGCCGTTTTGACGTGGCGCGTTGCTGCAGATTTTATCCGGCATTCGGCTTCTGAACGATTCTGCTCCTTTCAGATTTACAAGTAAAATTGTTTGAAATTTACATTTTTCATTTACTTGATCGCCCAAAATGAAGTAGCCTTTTGTAAGTACATTTAAGGACAAGTAACCTTAGTAAAGTCAGGTGGAAGACTTACATTTAAATTCTGAAGTAACAGCCAAGAATGGGTTCTTAAACTTAATGTTAACGAACAAATATTGAGGATTTATAGCAAGGGCCGTGTGGTTTCCGGCACCAATAGAAAAAGGAATAGGGCCGCTCCATCTCTTTCCCATGGATGTCGTAAAAGGCGACTAAGAGATAAGCTTTTATACTTGGGATTCACACTTGGGGGTCACTATTTGAATCTCAATTCTATCATAAAGCCTAATAGCTGCACGCCGCCTTTTAGTCTTTACAAGACTGTTTGCTCTATCTACCCCGCAAGGGATATAAACGTGATTATTTGTATGTATGTTTTGGAAGAGGGAGAGGAAAAGAAAAATAATGGGACGATGGGTGTCTTTGATCGTCAATACGGTGCAATAGCTTTTAAACCTATTAGATCCATACATAGCTAAATACTTGTATAAAGCTAAGGCTTGTAGTAATAACTATGTACATTCAGCCTTGAGGTAGCTTGTGAATGGTACTAGGTAGATGTCTTATGGCCTAAATACCTGTAGGCCTGTGTAATAATTATGTAGTTTATGTCGAAAACTTTGATGGCTTAAATAATATTTTATGTATTTAGAACTATTTATATGCCTATTTATTATTATTTTTTGGAAAAATGACTAAACATTATGTTAACGGTTACACGATAAACCAATTTCGGCAAAATTTTAGCGCACATTAATTACTTATTTTAAAATTTTCAAAAACTTTACAGTTTGTAAAAAAAAAAACCCAAAATATTTAAAAAGCTTTTAAACGAATTTTTTCGACAAACATTTACAAAACAGAGTAATGAAATTTTAGATTTAAATTAATACACCAAATGTACCATTAATTTGATACACTGAAATAGTATCTGAATTATATAATCTCAACTCTATTCCATACATCAAACCATCTAGTTTTATACCGCGACTCAAAGGTTGCGCGGAAAAAGTTGAAAATCGAAGTGGGTCAAGTTTGCGAGGTACAGTCACAGCCAAATGTGAATTCAATTTATCCGATCTTTTATCGAATTTCTTTTGAAGGGCACAACAATTTCACTGAACGAATCTATATGATTGAATGAGTTATTTAGGTTAACAGAATTACGGACGGTATAGGATTTCAGTGAAACATTTTGTATAGCTGAATTTCTTTGACGGAAGAGTAATGAGTGTAATCCACACTTGATTTAAGTTTTCAATACATGGTAGTCTTTGAGGGAGTTAATTTATACATACATACATTCATACCATTAAGCCAAATAGCTGAACGTGGCCGTTCAATCTTTTCAAGACTGGTGGCTCTGTCTACCCCGCAAGGGATATAGACGTGACCATATGTTTTGTATGTATGTATTCATACCATTACGCCTGTTTGCCATTGGGGTAGGTAGGCAACGATCCTTAGACTTCTCCCGCTTCCTCTACACTCATTACTCTTTTCATGCATATTCGACGATTACAGGTACTCCTAACTTCTTCCATTTTCAAGACATTCGAAATAAAAGTTAATTTATAGAAATTATAATACGGTTTACTTCCTAAGCATGCGACTTTACTTCTTGACGTCATGGCTTTACTATTCTGCCGAATACGTGAACAGGAAGGTCAAGGTTAAAGTAGAAAAAGTATCGACTTTTCTGCTTTATATATATTTTTTATTAATCGTATAGACGAAATAATATATAGTAAGAGATAAAAAATGTTATGGAGGATATATTATGATGGGAGAAAAAATATCCGACTACAGAGATCGGAACTAACGCTGGGAGGAATAAAACATATTAAAAAAAAAGATAAAGGTACATATACAATAGGATCACTTCATCTCTTTCCCATGGATATCATAAAAGGCGACTAAGAGATAGTCTTATAAAAAGAAGAACTTTTATGGGCTAGCAACCTGTCACTATTTGAATCTCAATTCTCAGCTGAACGTGGCCTATTGGTCTTTTCGAGACGGTTAGCTTTGTCTTTCCCACAAGGGATACAGACGTGATTATATGGTCTTTTCGAGACTGTAAGCTTTGTCTATCCCACAAGGGATACGGACATTATTACATGTATGTATATCGGTACATGAATCAATCATCATCAAATATGAAATCAATGCTGTCAGTGTATGTGACACACATTGTGAATGATTAACGGGCAAGTTTTCCGAATGAGCGGTCTTACGTGACGTATCGCATTCACTAGCCGTATTTGGGTCCAATAGATATTTATAAGATGTCATTGTCAGAGTTACTCAAAATGGAGAAATAAATCATCCACGCGAAGACCGACATCCGCGCGGACGGAGTCGCAGGCAGAAGCTAGTTCATAATAAAAACAATGGAACAGAATGCACGTCACACGTGACAGGTGTCAAATAAAATGGACTGAATATGAAAGAGGTAATTGCTTTATTTAGTTTTTTGTTTACTAAAAAAAATAATAAATGTTTTTTCTCCGTTTTTGTCAGCATAGAGCATGAAGCACATCACGAGATAACGGAATATATGGATTATAAAATAGGAAATATTTTATTTTATCAGCTTCACTTATTTAGTTTACTGAGCAAATATGTTTTTTGTTTCTTTCATTTCTATTACAAAATCAATAAATGTTCTATTTTTTTCTTTTTGACGAGAAATGAAGTAAAATGTACTTACTTAATATAAAAGAGGAAATTGCATTAATTATTTATTTTATCAGTTGCACTGCAAAATTTATAAATATTTTTTCTCCCTTTGTGTCAGCATAGATTACGACCTACATCACGAGATAACAGAATATACGGATTATAAAAGAGGAAATTGTGTTATTCAGTTTTCTTTACAATTTTTCCTACTATTTTTAAACACACTCGAATCGAGGTTAACTGATGAAATAAGCTAAAACGAATAATATACTTAGTTTATACTGTAGAAGATGCGACCATAGTGAGGTTAGCAGCTAATAAATAATAGTCTTACTTATTTACTTGATGGCCGTCATTAATGCACTGATATGATACCTAAAATTACGTGCGACACTGTTTTATGTTTGATGGACTTGCATTGACACATACAAAAAAGATATAATACCAGAAATGCAATGTCACCATTAAATACATGCAAAAATAGAAAATTAGAAGTAACATTTGTTGTCTTGAATGTACTGACGTTACTGGAGTTTAATTTTGAACTCCAATAGACGGTCTCCAAAGGTTTTCGCCCAAACCGGGACAATTTATTTCGAGTTAGCCTTGACTTGAATAGCTCTGCAGAAATTGCTGATTACAGGAAACCCCATGTAGAAATTTATTTCAATTTGTATTCGCTGGGTTAATTTTGCCGACTATCCAGAAAAGGTTAGTTATTTTTTATATACATACGGTCACGGCTATATCCCTTGTGGGGTGGGCAAAGCCAACAGCCTTAAATATACTAATAGCCTAAAAAAAGAATCCCGAGTTTGTAAGCCTATCCCTTAGTCGCCTTTTACGACATCCATGGGAATGAGATGTGTGAGCCGGGAACCACACAGTACCAATACAAAAATATTTTACTATTAAGATTTAATATTTATTAAACAAAATACAACTTTTAAAACATATGTAGTAGGCGGCACATTGTTTTCAATGTATCTGTGTTTATGTACTTATCTATTTCCAAATAATATAAGGGGATCTAAGCTGGTTCAGTATAAGAATTGAAGACTACGAGTAAGGCACAAATGAAGAAAAATTTACACTTTAGCTTCAATCTTCTCCGTATAGGCACTCGAACACATTTTGTATGTCTACCTATACGATGTATTGTAAAGGCAAATCAGAATTCAAAATTCAAATTCTAAATTTTTATCAGTCGGTCAATCAGTTAATCATTAACTTAACGTATCGGAAGACATATTTATAAGTCGCGAAATCAATGCAAAATATGTCTATTTTAATATTAAAGTTAAATACCAAATGAAACGTTAACAAAAACAATAAAAGGTAATAACAGACGTAGGTAACATTGAAATGTTACTGAATGCTTCCAATTTCATTTGTAAGGGAACTCGGCTTTATGACTTTAATTATTTGGAGCAAAAAGGTAGAGGTAGTATGAAACATATGTTTTGAACTAGAACGCGTATTGTCATTGCAGGTTTAGAAAAAGCCTCATTGGTGCATTGGTGCGTATTCAGGTATTTATAGAAATGTCAGGACAGTTTTCAAACCTTACAACATATTACAGAACTATACAAAATGTTAATTAGTAGAACAAACCAATATAATATATTATTGTGATACAAAAATTCCTTTCAATAATTTTTTTTTATCACAAATTAAACATTGTAAGTACGGAAATTTAGAAACCTACTTGCTATAATAATCTTAGACATATTTTAGCCATACTCGCTGCTGGAAGAATACTCTTTCTATAGCCGTTCACTATCGATTTTAAGCCCACAGCGAATTGTGCACTCTATAAGTATGTTATGGTAACTCTATGCAGACATAGCGACTATACGCCATACAACGTAACAGTTATGGTATGTAACATTTACGGTACACGTATTGTTTTATCGCGTTTTGGGGTCTTTGACTGACATTTTGAAACAATTTTATTTTATGCTCTATGGTTTCCAAAGAAAACTTTTCTGGTAGATCTCGTAGCAAATATCATAGTAATTACCGTAAAATATATGTCCTTTAAGAAGTAGACAGAGCCGACAGTCTAGCTGAAGACTGAAATACCACGTTCAACTGCTTGTCTTAATGATGGAATTGAGATTTAAATAGTGACTGGTTGCTAGCCCATCCCTTAAAAGAAGGATCCTTACTTTATTAGTCTTTCCCTTGATTGGAATTTCTAATATGCTCGGGAATTGAAGCAGATAGCACATGCTATGGTTTTTTTTCGCTTCCACGCCAATCACCAAAACCTATGAATACATACATATCTATAGGTATCTCTTGCGGGCTAGACAGAGCCAAGAGTCTTGAAAAGACTGAAAGGCCACGTTCAGCTGTTTGGCTTGATGACAGAATTGAGATTGAAATTGTGACAGATTGTTAACCCATCGCCTAAAAGAAGAATCCCAAGTTTATAAGCCTATTCCTTAGTCGCCTTTTACAACATCCATGGAAAAGACATGGAGTACTTAGTCCTGTTCTTTTTTCTATTGGTGCCGGGAACCGCACGGCACTAAAGCTATGAATATTCTTATATGATATTTCTATATTCTGTAAGACACACGCGCAGGGAAATTTGCCATCCACCTTCGGAAGTTGAGTAAGTTTCCAGGGCGTACAAAGGGATATAATATTTCAAATTATCTTAGTATCTACACAAAGTAATGTACTAGGTTTTGTATCATAGGTACGCGTATCGGCGTATCTTAATGGCATACTTACTTGGCTCATTTTGCACTACCTAGTAAGGTTTTATTATCCACGGGGTAATTTGTTTTAGTAAATTTTATTGTATTTAAGTTCATAGGTACTACAAGTATCACCTAGTGAAAAACACTAATATTGTGCAGACATAAGAACTAGCTCAGAAGCTCAGAAAACTACCAACAGTAAAGGTGTGTTTACCCCTGAATCTTAAGCCAATCTACCTAAAATTATTGTGATCTGAAGTTAGCGCTCATCAGAGAGCTAAAAATCAATGTCCATCAATAGATAGACTATCACATAGGACATATAAAATATAATCACGTCTATATCCCTGTAGGATAGACAGAGCCCACAGTTCTTCAGATTGGCTTTATGATAGAATTGGGATTCAAAAAGGGACAGGTTTCTAGCCCATCGCATAAAAGAACTGATTATGATTATATGATTAGCCTTTACTTTAGTTGCCTTTTACGTCATCCATAAAAAAGACATAGAGTTGTTTTTTTTTTCTATTGGTGTCAGGAACCACACGGCACTGCAAATTAGTCACTAAACGTTATTACGAAACATAACCACAGAGCAGCAAATCTCGATGTACGACTGTGCCCGCGGAAGCAGTATGTCAATAGTTGCCTCAACCGGGCCAAGGTCGGATGCAATGCGGTGCACACTTGCAGAGTTGCAATTCAGAGGCGTGTGAACACGAAACAACTAGCCATATAAATGCAGTATCATACTTACATACTAATATGGTAAAGATTTTATTTTTTTTTGCTAGCTTATAAACTTGAAACTAATAGATTTTTTTTTTAATAATTTGGCACAAATATAGAAAAGGCTGCCTTGTTTGTTTTGAAGTGATCCTCATTAAGGCATTTTTGATGAATAGTTGAATTTTTGTAAACTGACATACTAATTACTACATATAAAGGGTCACTTTATCCATATTCTTTTTTATAAGTTCTAAACAAAACTAAAATAAACGTAAAAAAATTATAACACTATGACAAATCTGGCGTCCAATGCATTAAACAATTGAATATAAATTGGCAAAAAACTGCAGCAAAGTGAACTTCAATGAGAAGCCCATTTGATCCAATCATGCCAATAATTAGAATGGCCTCCTTGAACTGCAATGATGCAGTATGTATTTTTATATATACATACATATAATAGTTATATAGTTCCGTGTGGTTCCCGGCACCAATACAAAAAAGAATAGGACCACTCCATCTCTTTCCCATGGATGTCGTAAAAGGCGACTAATCTCAATTCTATCATTAAGCCAAATAGCTGAGCGTGGCCTTTCAGTCTTTTCAAGACTGTTGGCTCTGTCTACCCCGTAAGGGATATAGACGTGATGATATGTATGTATGTATACATATAATAACGTTTTTATCCCTTCCGGGGTAGACAGAGCCAACAGCCTTGAAAAGTCTGAAATGCCACTTTCAGCTGTATCGCTTTGTAATGGAATTAAGACTCAAATAGAGTGACAGGTTGCTAGCCCATCGTCTACAAGAAGAATCCCAAGTTTATAAGCCTATCCCTCAGTCGCCTTTTATCGACATTCGACAACATCTATAGGAAAGAGACATGGATTAGTCCCATTCTTTAGTGCCGGATACCACACGGCACATTAATATTAATTTATTTGTGATCTGGATTAAGAAGAACTAACAAATAACTATTAATGCGACACTTCAATTCCAATATGTGGTTTACAGTTCAGTGCATAATCATTTGGTTGCGGTTTTCAATGTTAGTCTCGCCCATTTTCACACACAATTTATGACGGTTAGTATATGACTTACTTGACTTAAGGTCCTATGTCCCCTAGCTGGGGCAGAGGGCATCCACAGTGCGTCGCCATCCCGCTCGGTCTTGAGCTTCGCGTTTTATTTCGCGATTAGTATATAAGAAGAAAAAAAATAGGACCACTCCATCTCTTTCCCATGGATGATGTAAAAGGCGACTAAGGGATAGGCTTACAAATGGGAATGGGATTCTTTTTTAAGCGATGGTCTAGCAACCTGTCACTATTTGAATCTCAATTATATCATTAAGCCAAATATCTGAACGTGGCCATTCAGTGTTTTCAAGACTGTTGGCTCTGTCTACCCCGCAAGGGATATAGACGTGACCATATGTATGTATATCCATTCTATCTTGCTATGTTATTTCGACAAACAGACACATTCACAATTTTAGTTTCAATGTGTTTCACAATGTTTTTGTTCACGTGGAAAATTTTATCATTGTACCAAAGTATTATATTTTCTTCTTCCTCCAAGCATAAATCTGGGTAACATCTTTACCTCTTAAAGAGGACTGCCCCTTTTTTCCATAATCGTGAGATTGGGTAAGTCAGAGTTTAAATCAAAGCGGTTCTTGTCAAAACTCCAACCCTTGCAGGGGAACCTAAACCGTATTGGATCATGGTAAAGTCTACATTAGATGTACTCGTATGCGCTTATTCTCTTAGTCGGAAAGAGATGAAGTGGTTATTCTTAATTATCAGAAATCACACGGCACCTATGAACTACATATAAAGAAATAAAAAAATAACTAGCTAAGTTCTGTTTAATACGAGTATGTTTGGTCATATTGAAAAATTGGTACAATATCAGTGTTCCATTTGCGACGTCCATTGGAAGATTGGTAATCAGATTGTGACCCACATCAGATAGTGCCTTCTTTATCTAGATATCTTGTCTTCCAGTATTTTCTTCTGACTTCTCATTTTGCGGTGTCGTGTGGTTCCCGGCACCATTACAAAAAAGAATAGGACCATTCCATCTCTTTCCCATGGATGACGTAAAAGGCGACTAAGGGATAGGCTTACAAACTGGGATTCTTTTTTAGGCGATGGGCTAGCAACCTGTTAGTGACAGGTTTGAATCTCAATTCTATCATTAAGCCAAACAGATAAACGTGGACTATCAGTCTTTTCAAGACTGTTGGCTCTGTCTACCCCGCAAGGGATATGGACGTGGTTATATGTACATATGTATGACTTCTCATTCTCAATATATGAAGAGATCTTAACCTACAAAAATGTCTGAAAGGCCATGTTCCACCGTCCATCAGACCTGTCAGGCCGCCGTAACGCAATTATATACAAGGTCTATAACCAAGTTTAGGACGAGACACGATATGTTATGTCAGCGACAAGTTAATTTGTGACTGAAATTGAATAGGTATGCGTTTGTGTGAACTTATTTTCCTCTGTGAAAGGTTTCAGGTACTTATATATTTTCAATCACAGCTCTTCTTAACAAACTTTATATTATGTTGCAATAATATTTTTCAAAATACATACATGCATATGGTCACGTTTATATCTCTTTCGGGGCAGACGGAGCCAACAGTCTTGAAAAGACTGAATGGCCACGTTCAGCTATTTGGTTCAATGATAGAATTGAGACTCAAATAGTGACAGGTTGCTAACCCATCGCCTTAAAAAAAATCCCAAGTTTGTAAGCCTATCCCTTAGTCGCTTTTTACGTCATCCATGGGAAAGAGATGAAATGGTCCTATTCTTTTTTGTAATGGTGCCAAACGGCACTTCTTTTCAAAATTTTGCCAAAATATGGCTTCATACTAATCGGCTTTAGATTTTTTTTATTTTTTTTACATTTCTCTCGGCGTGAAACTACTACTTACTTAATACTTAAATTATGTCCAAATATATTTAACCTTTAACATGTGTGGGAACTATTTTTCTCAAGGATATTAAATTTTCTGAGTCACAAGTGTGTAGTAAATTGGCACCGTACGAGCTATTTTCACACGACATTTTATGAGTACTTATGAGGTAATGTGTTGAATGACCGAAGAAGAAATTCTAATTCAAAAATTTCATTAATTATTATGGGCAACTTCATATCATTTAATAATTGTCATATCTTTTGGCTTCACAACATTGGTTGACGTCAAATAAACTACTTAAAACTAAGTTTACTGCCGCTTCCGAGTTATGCATGTGGATGAAGCGAAGGAAGTATGCAGAGATCGTGGCAAGTAGAAAGAGGTAGTCTCTGCCTACCCCTCCGGTATGTTACTGCCACTTCCAAAGAAGAAGCGGTAATAAACTGCACTGCAGCATTTTCCTCAACAACTATCCAAACGGAGAATAGAAATGCGGACGAGAGAATACATTATCAACACTGGTTCAATTGTAATGTTGGTCCTTCCACATTATCGAGAATAATCAACTTATTCGCACTTCGAAATAAATATAATAATAAATTGACAGAATAAAATAAAGAGACCTTAATGTTACATAATAACTTTAGGCCTAAATTGAACATTGCGAGCCATAATTATGCCATTTGCAAAATATAAAATGTACGAACCGGAAAAGGGGAATTCTTTATGGTGCCAAAATTACCGAAACTGATGATGACTGACCGTAGCATGCCGAATTGAACTGATAACTTTAAAAAAGTGAATTATTTTGGTATAATTAGTGTTTTTAATAAAGTGGTAAAGACATTGGCAAATTAAATTAATTTTGTAATACTAATTGATACTTTTTACACTGACTACATATTGGGAGATACGTTCATTTAATCATTATATTACTAGGCATAGACTTCTTATCTCTAGGTAGATAAAATTTTCAATTAATCAAGTAAAATGTTAGTTTTACCCATAAGATTAAATATTTTACTCTTTTACTTTTTCTAAACGAGCAAGCTCTTTATTTTGCATTTTAAAAACTTTGAAGAATCTCTTAATAATATCTTTAATAGTGTTATTAAGTACTTCACCCTAAAATGGACGGTCTTCACCAACGAGACAATATTGAGGGCCAGAGAGTCCACATCGGACGCTCGTTAACCGTATATGTTCGATTAACCTTTAACCGTAACTTTTACGGTGATCGTAAATTGACCGAGTTGATGAAGTCGTTTCGGTGACAAGTTTCGCTTCAGCTTGCGAACGCTTTAGGCTATCCTAAAGCCTTCCTCGATAAATGGTCTATTCAACACAAAAACTATTTTTAAATTCGAACCAGTACTTCCTGAGATTAGCGCGTTCAAACAAACTCTTCAGCTTTATAATATTAGTATGAAAAACCTATTCATGATCACACGATCTGAACAATGTAATAGTACTTGTTCTAATAAACAAATACGCAGTTGTCTGACTAAGCATCTACTCATCGTGACTACTAGGTATAAATGTCAAACAATATTGTGACCTTATTTTACCTACCTTATGTAATATTGAGGTCAACGTGCAGCAACCAGTAACGGTCAGGTAAACAAAGTGAATACAATACAATTTGTCGTTGTGACATTAAAAAAAAAAAATGTTCTAAATTATAGCTACTTTTATCTGTTCGAATGCCGTGTGGTTTGCGGCACTTTTAGAATAGAACTATTCCATCTCTTAACCATAGATGTCGTAAAAGGCGACTAAGGGATAGACTTTTAAACTTGGGATTCTTCTTTAAGGCGATGGGCTAGCAACCTCTCACTATCTGAATCTTAATTCTCTCGTTTTTAATTGGAAGTACCTAGTGATGAAAATTATTAATAGTAGTTCTTTTATACAATAAAATACAATACAATAAAATCCTTAGTTTATTTAGCCTTTCCCTTGATTGAATTTACACAACTTGTACGGAAGGCCAATCAGTTGGTTTTGTTCGCCACAAGAAAAGCATAGAAGCTTACAGCAGATGAATGTGAAGGTTTATTGAAAACAGGTAGGTACTTGTTTACGCCTAACAATGTCGGAATGTCCAATCTTAAATACTATATCTTAAACTAGCTGTGCCCGCGACTTCGTCTGCGTGGAATAGTTATTATGGGCATCATTGAAGTCCTCAAAGACGAATAATTTTTCCCGTATTTTTCACATTTCCCATTATTTCTTATAAATATGCTCCTCATAGTTGCAGCGTGATGTTATGTAGCCTAAAGCCTTCCTCGATAAATGGTCTATTCGACGCAAAAAGAATTTTTCAGTTCGAAATAGTAGTTCCTGAGATTAGCGCGTTTAAACAAACAAACAAACTCTTTAGCTTTATAATATTAGTATAGATTTAAAGTGTACGGTGCGTCTGTCTGTTTATAAATAGTTTGCATTTACATAAATAATTATGTTAACCTTTTGTTTACCGAATTAGGTTGCTTTCACGAGGTTTTATAGTGTATTGTGTGATAATGATAATGCGGAGCTAAAACCAAGATGGCGTCAGGGACTTTGTTTTTTAAGTTCGTTTTTTTTTTAGTTAATTTCTGAACGATATATCACAAATCGAATTAAATCCTTTTTCAATGACTTCGCACTTTAACGTTATGATTATGAGTGACACATTATTATTATTTATTTTAATTCGAACGTTATTTTACCTCCTAACCCACATTTTTATTACTAATAGCTTATTGAGTAATAAGTATTTTACAATATAATAGTTATTTCATTAATTATTTCCTTTTGTGTATCATGTTCTGTGGTCACGTTTTACCCTGAGGTTATGATACTCGTACAAAATTCTTTTAAAGCGTGTTTTTTTAATTATTAAACGTCTTAAAATAAGAAACAAATTTAGCTCTAATGGCATATTAATACAAAGTTCTTATTTAAATAATGGGAACCTTAATGATTGATACATTATACAGACTTCTTAATCATTGAATTGAACGAATATTGTGGTCAAAAACTAACCAAACCGACGTCATAGCTAACGTTGTTCCTTTTCCTATAAGGTAAAATCATAGTTGTTTACTTTTTAAATTATGTATGAATCACGATATGCAAATAAGCGTATGTGTGTGTGAGTCACGATTGATTTCTGATACACAACTACTTGGAGATGTAAAGAATTTATTGATGACTCAAGAGGTGACACCGATTATACGGGTACAACACAATCACTACTCAAGGATGCTTGTAAACTGGTAAATCACTTGCCTTTAGGTTAGGTATTGTAGAAGGAATATTATAATGCGGATTTGACAGAGCCAACAGTCTTGAAAAGACTGATAGGCCACGTTCAGCTCTTTGGCTTGATGATAGAACTGAGATTCAAATAGTGACAGGTTTCTGCAAATCAAGAAGAATCTTAAGTTTATAAGCCTATCCTAGCCTATAAAGAAGAATCTTAAGTTTATAAGCCTATCCCCTATCCTAGCCTATCTATATATAATCTTAAGTTTATAGTCGTCCTTTGCGACATCCATGGAAAAGAGAAGGAGTGGTTCTTTTCTCTTTTTACTGGTGCCGGGAACCACATGGCCATACTCTTATATATCGTACCGGAAAGTGCAGTGTAGGACATTGGTCTTGCAATGAAAGAGTTGGTTCCAATGGAACTTAATTTTCAAAAGTTTGGTACAAACGTTTTCTTATTTTGAGAATGAAACTTGGGGATTCGAATAGGTTTCTTTAGAGACGATTCGACAAACATTTATTAACTAGGTAACTTCAACGGTGACACGAAAATATAAGTTAAAGTAATGGAACTTAATCACAATGATTTACAGCTCATTTTACATTAACATGACTTGACCTCCGCTCAGCTGGTTAAGTAATATCTTCTGGGTCTACGTGATTTTATGCAACGCAAGTGCGTCGGATCAATTTTGTTGTTTGTCTGCCTTCGAGGCCCCATATCAGGTGTGGCTCGAATCCATGAGAAACATGTCATTTTCCTGTAGCTTAAATTATTAAAAAAACATAATAAAGATGATTTCACAATTGGTTTATTGCTCAATGTTCACATGATGTAAAAGATCCGCATTATAGTAGGTACACTGAATTTTGACCAAGTTTTTACAGTCTCCTATTTGCCTGAGAAGATTAAGAACGCGGTTTTGATAGAACTACTGACATTATAAGTAATCTTAGCACAACATTTTTACATATCAAGCTTTTTTTTCTGTAAAAATCAATATTCATACAAATCAAAATATGTCTCTTTCAATGCATCATTTGCAAATCGTAGCAAAGCTGCATCGTAAGAACACTTACTGCTAAACGCTTACAATGAGTCTTAAACTGAATAAAATACTTACCTATAGAGTAGCGTAGTTCCTACATTAGGTGCTTCAACGGTTGACTGCACTAATTGACTCTTTGTTACATCAAAATGCACAAGTCACTGGGCTCCGGCCTAGTGTTCAATGAATTGACATTTGTCTTTTGAACTTGTACTTGATGTTAAACGTTTGCATTTTGTAATGATTTAAGTAGTTTTAATTTTTACATTTCATTAATCACAATAGTACATTATAGTGGTAGACAGCAATTACATATTGCCCTTGCCATAATAACTGCACATATTATTTATTTATTCATCCACATTCATTAATCTTTACATACGTAGCTTTGAGGTTTAGGATACTTTTGTTCACAACGTCTCTCACTTTCCAATGATTGAGTTATTTATGACATTCTGTATGAATATAAATAAAAATAAAGAGACAATATCTTATTTATTGTAAGAATGACTATAATCATGAGCAAGACCGCAGTTTTTGATACGTAGTAGTTGATATCGCCATACAGCTCAACGTGGCGTTTCTATATCTCTAAGACTGTTGGCTCTGTCTACCCCGCAAATGATATAGACGTGACGTTAAAATATATTTACTCCTTAAGTGTAATTTGGTGTTATCCAAATTGATATTTTTAAGTTCGTTTTAAATAATACCAATTCTGTTTTATAATTAATAATTCCACCGCCAATTCAATCACCATTAACGATTCTCGATTTCCTAACATTAATTCAATTTTGTTGTTCATCGCCTCATTATTGATGACCAGTGCATTAAAACATGTTGAATATGTTTGATGATTTCGATCCACGTTATAAAAATAGTACGGGTTTTAATTGGGGCGTTGTTGTCGCAACAACGTTTGGACGAGCTGAAAGTAAGGAATGGACAGAATAAACACAATTAAGGAGCTTATCGATTTTCTTACAGCGAGGGAAAGTTGCACATTCAAGAGACTGAATATGTAACCATAATCAAGGAAAATGAACTGAAGGAAGGAGGGGGCAGGAAAAGAAAGCAAAGAGAGATGATACAAAAGGCTAAGGCAATAAGTAAAAGAATCTCAGTAAAAATGGAAAATAACCAACTATTATGTAGTCTTCTTGAAAAAAAAGAAACGTATGTAAAATTGTTTTTTATAATAATGTTTTGTTGTGTGTAAAATATTATTTTGAGTACCTACATGATTGTAGAACTTGCATGAAGAGAGCGATGAATTGATAATAAGCGAAATAAATATGCAGTGATCGTCACATTAAAATGTCTAATGACATGGTATCTGTCTACCTGTCTGGTGGAACCTGAGCTTTGATAGATAAAAATGACAATAAAAGAGATGTAATGACTTCAAGTTAAGCCATGCAAAACGTTGAGTAAATATCTGGCAAAACCATTTTAACTTTAACGTTAAAAGTTTTTGATTTTTTTGTTTATCTTCAAACTGGTGTTATATTTTTTTACTCTTTTTTATACAAGCTTTATTTACTTTTTAAGCATTCAGAATCAGAATCATTAATAGTATAACGCTTTATTATATTTTCGGTAGATATATTTATAAGTACGATTTACTCTTTTATCCGTTCACTATTTTGTTGATCGTTTTGAGGTACGAGTAATTGGTTTCATGTATTTTTATAACGTTATGCAGTTATTATACCCATAAATAACATGTTATTTAGTTTGTGGTAAATTGTGTTTCGTGTTAACCCCGAAGGACAATGTTTTATCAGCTTTGTTGCATTTGCTCGTAAAATGTTGCACAAAAACTAGGTACCTTTCGCTCGCAGCTCTGCTCGTGTGAAAAAGTACCCTATGGCCTACTCCGTACTCTACACTATATATATTCAAAATTTCATGAAGATCAGTTCAGTGGTTTTGACGCGAAGGATGGAAAAACAAACTTTCACATTTATAATATTAATGGATGGTTGGATTGCTTGTTTCATTAAGTAGTAGAATGTTATATTAAATTTGCTTATTACTCTTATTTATTACTCTTTACTCTTCACTGCTATTTAACATTAAATCAAATATATAGAATTCATAGTTAATTTTCATCAAATCGAATTTTGTATTTGGATTGCATTCGTTTTCTTACTAACTTAATTTCTTAAAATAGCGTCATCTATGTGCTATTTTCTAAAATGAGTAAGTACTCATATATCAATGAAAATATGACAATGCAATGTCGCCTATAAAACCAGACTGCGGATTCCGAAGCATAATACTCGTAAGCCAAGAATAAGAAAACACGTAAAGACAATACAGATATTGTTAGGTTAAAGAACTGAAGCGGTAATACAAATATCTTTGACCTTTGAACTTAGTCCTAACAATCTATCTTTGTCCTTCCACTGTTTATTTTACAAACACAAAGTAAGCAATCGACCATTTCTTACTTTATCATCTTGATGGATTGTGTTTTTAAGATGCGATTTTATTAGTCTTTAAAATAAATGTTTTAGTGACGATAATTCGTTGAAATTTTTTTATCTTTACTGTACAGCATTGTATCAGCTTTAGTCTGGACGAGGAAATTTCTGTAATCAACTCTATATTAGTACAAATTTTTAATTGTCAATATCTACACTACATAGATCGCCTAGCAATCTGCCACTATTTGAATCTCGATTCCATTCATTTTCACGATCATTAAGCCATACAGCCGAATGTGGTGCACCTTTCACTATTTTTAAGACTGACGGCTCTGTCTACCCCGTAATGAATGAAAACGTGATTATATTATATACACATATATATATATATATGTGTTTTAAGAGGCGCCTTGCTTAAGTTTCGCTTTAAAATTTAAGAAATTCACAGCAGTTTATCAACCAAGCAACAAACTACAAGGATGCTCTCCGCTGGTCTAATCTAAACCAATTAAGTAGGTACATGATTTCATAAGGAAACCGTTGGTGTCAGCGGCGCTTGGTAATTGGCCGTGTAATGAATGGTAAGCGAGGAGTGTGTCGCAGCAGGTGCTGCAATTAAAAGGACTTAGTTGCCTTTCGTAATCTCTGCAGATGTTTTATTAGTTCAGTAGATGCATTAAAAATGTCGTCTATGTATACAATACAACAGTGAACTGATTCCAACATAAATGAAGTGCTCTATGTAAATGTCGATTATTTCACTCGGCGGATTTTAAATGGAGAAAGGTCTAGAAAATGTGAAGGACTACCGCTTGGAATACCCCAGGGTCGCTTTCAAAAACTTTAAATTTTTTCTTAGTCATCACTATTCATACAATTGATTAAACTGAGCACATACATACATACATACATAAAATCACGCCTCTTTCCCGGAGGGGTAGGCAGAGACTACCTCTTTCCACTTGCCACGATCTCTGCATACTTCTTTCGCTTCGTCCACATTCATAACTCTCTTCATACAAGCTCGGCGGTTTCGGGTACTTTTGACCTGACCCTTTACCAGGACGTCCTTAATTTGATCAAGATACGTTCGTCTAGGTCTTCCCACTCCGACCTTTCCCTCCACACTCTCCTTGTATATCTGCTTAGTCAACCTGCTTTCATTCATCCTCTCCACATGACCGAACCATCTTAACATACCCTTTTCTATTCCTGTAACTACATCTTCTTTCACATCACAACATTCCCTTATCACGCTGTTCCTTATCCTGTCACTCAATTTCACACCCATCATACTCCTTAACGCTCTCATTTCCACTGCATTTATTCTGCTTTCATGCTTCTTTTGCCATACCCAACTTTCACTCCCATACATTAATGTCGGGACCAACACGCCCCTGTGCACAGCCAGTCGAGCCTTTTTGGATAGTTTCTGACTGCTCATAAAGGCATGCAAAGCTCCATTCACCATGTTCCCCGCGTTCACTCTCCTTTCAATATCACTATCATACTTGCCATCTGATGTAAACTTTGATCCTAGATATACAAACTCTTTCACTTGCTCCACTTTTTCTCCTCCAATCAAAATATTACATGCTGTCATTTCTTTCTCCATTTCAAAAACCAGTGTTTTAGTTTTACTTACGTTCACTTTCATTCCTTTCTCTTTTAAAGCTTCATGCATACAGTTTACCATCTCCTGTAACTCCTCCGCTGATGACGCCAGTATAACCTGATCGTCGGCATAGAGCAGACATTTGACGAGTAACTCATTCATCCTTAATCCACTTTTAGACTCTTTCAAATCTGTCAAACAGCTATCCATAAATAGGTTGAACAGCCACGGTGACGCAACACATCCTTGCCTAACGCCTTTCTCAATCTTAAACCACTCAGTGTGCGCTCCGTTTATCCTGACACAAGCACTCGAATCCTCATATAAGGATTTCAGTGCTCGTATTAAGAGACTGCTCACCCCATGCATAGAAAGTGCTGACCACAATTCATTCCTCTCAACTCTGTCATAGGCCTTTTCCAGATCTACGAATGTGCAATAGACTTTTTGACTCTTGGCCAAAAACTTTTCGGCTATGCACCGCAAGGAAAAGACCTGATCAGTACATCCCATTCCCTTTCGAAATCCCGCTTGAGCATCCCATATTTTGTCATCAGTTTCATTCCTGACTCTATTAATCAATACCTTAGCATACAATTTGCCGACGACGCTAAGCAGGCTTATACCACGATAATTTTTGCAGTCCAGCTGTGACCCTTTTCCTTTGTAAAGTGGCACGATAACAGCCTTACACCAATCTTTTGGTACTCGGCCGCTTCTCCAACACAAATTGAAAAGGCAGTACAACTGACTAGCTACTACGCCTTTTCCTGCTTTAAGCATCTCGACCGACACTCTATCACACCCAGCAGCCTTTCCCGCTTTCATACTCTTAAGTGCTTCCACAATTTCGAACATTTCAATTTCGCCTTCCATCTCATTCTCTTTTTCTTCGCTATAGCAGAAATCTTTCTTATTTCCTTCCTTTTTTTCAAATAAACTTTCAAAATAGTCCTTCCATATCTTTAGTACACATTCTTCTCCTTTCACAACGCTACCATCCTGGCATCTGATCCTAGTCAGCTCTCTGGTGGTTAAACTGAGCAGGTGCATGAAAATTATAGTTGCAACCTCACACTAAACTCTACTCAACTCAGTGGAGATAAATTAAATCAGCTGCAGTAGGTACTTGTATTTGCTGTTAGAGCCCATGATCACAAGACCATGCTTTTCTAGATGGCTACTAAGTTATTTCTAGATACTTGCGAGACAGTGACAGGTCGTTTGTCAGAAATTATAAGCCTTTTCCCTTTATAAGATTTTTACCGTCGATGTTAGAAAAGAAACAGCCTGTATTCACTTTGCTTCATTTTTCTTTCTAGACAGTTTGATAGTATTAAAAAAGAATCAGACGAGACGAAAACGTTATTAAACAAATAAAATAATTTGTGTAAAAAGAGTCATTGGCGTAGAAGGGAGATAGCGAATAACAATTAATAAAATGTGGTAAACCATTAAAAAGGACGAATTCAAGCCTAAATTCAAGAATAATTAGACCTAAAGATTGATGGTTCGCTATTGATGATCGGTTAACTGTTTTGTAGCATTTCGTTAATCATTATTAACACAAGGTACACGAAGTTTTCGTAAAATATTTAATAGAAAATCCTAATGTAAAAAACAACATTGAAGGATAAAAATTGAAGATATCTTACAGGCCATTACAGTTAATGGCTCTCAATTTCAATGTACTTTCTCTAGGTAAAAAATGTATAGTAGGATTCCAAGTTCAGACTTCAGCCTTGGTATTGTTAATGACTGTCCGTGACGTTTCAGGGAAATTAGCGTTAAGGTCGGTTTTTGGCATTTTCTTCTGCACTTATACAAGTATAACTCTTTGATATTTATTTAGTAATAATACTACTTCACATGCTTCGAAGCTGGCTTGGTAGAGCATATAAAACATAGTTTCGGCCATCTTCAAGCGCATAAAAGTCAATTAAGTGCCTAACTTAATATTCTTCTTTTAGGCGATTAGCTATCACTATTTGAATTAAGACATATAGTTGAATGTGCCTTACAGTCTCTCACAGTTTTAGTCAGTTGGGTATGTCTACCCCGAAAGGGATAAAGACGTGATTATACGTATGTATGCCCACTATTCCTGTAACAAATCCCAGAATCAACTAAAACTGTTATTACAGCTAATCAAAGCAATATTGCACTGTAACTGTTGGTCTTTCAAACGCATTCCAACTAAACCTATTCCAGGCTATTTCACGTGGTTTACGACCTATTTAGCTGTACGATCGTTTGTTCGCTTCTATTGAATGTCGTTTCGGGACCATTAGAGCTCTTTTTGTTATAGTTTGAAATGTACGTCTCTCAGTGACCCATATTTCGCCTTAAAATCTCATTTTACCAAACTGTCGATGTCGTAAATTAATAATTGGGATTGTTTCTATTAAATTTAGTTTTGGGACCATTACAGTTATTTTAGTTGTAATTTGAAATATCTATCTCTCAATGGCCCACTGTTTGATTTAAGGTTCTTACGTCTTAAATGCTTATTTTACCACACTACCTTGTATTCTTGGTGAATAGTAGTACCTAATTGCTTCCATTGAATTTAATTTTTAGGATAGTTGAGTTTTAGAGTTGTGTTATACCTTTTTTGAAACAGTCTTTCAACGGTTCATATTCAGCTTTAAGTTTCTCACAAAGGTCGCAAATTATTAGTATAAGTAGATTTCGCCATATTAACCATAACGTCAACTTATAGTTACGAGTATTATGAACATAGTGGTTGCTACTATTAACATTTGCTTTCAGAGCCCTTGGAGGCCTTTTTGCTATAGTTTGAAAAGAACATCTCTCAATGGCCCACATTTTGCTTTAGATTTCTATTTAATAAAAGGCTACAAATGCTGTTTTTACCACACATCCGATACCATAGATTAATATAAGAGGTTGTTACTACTGACTTTTGTTTCAGGATCATTACTGTGCTGCTAAAAGAATATTAGAGGAAATAGTGCAAAATTAGCGATTGTATCACAAGCTTTGCCATTTAATTTTTTGACTGTACAAATAAAAAATTACATACCTCACACAATTTGTATAAGTAAAATTGATTCCGTAACTTTTTCTTAATTTTTTTAATGAAATTTATGTGATGTGTCCTTCATTGTTTCTGAAACTTTTGTTGAGATAATGTAAAAATGGAGAAATCGCATGTTTCCTCTAAAATTTTACTGACAGCACACTTTGTTACTGGTACTAAAGTCTTTTTGTAGCATCCGTTTTAGTGTCGATCACAAAATACAATGTCACTGCGCAATGTCAACGTCACTGATCCATGGACAAATGTAAAAAGTTATGATGATGATCTTGCAAATCATGGGTACTGTTTAAATCATGGCTTAATAACATTGTGTCAAATGACGAAGTTCCTAAATTAAATTTCCTTACCAATTTTTATTCTATGTCAATAAATCATAGGTATCTCGATGATATTTTACTGCTTTGGCTAACTTCAAGAATTCAAATCGTAAAACCTGAGACATTTATCTTCAGAAATTTATTTGTCCCATTCTAACTTAATATTAGTGGATATTTTTTGTTAAGCTTCTATTTATATTCACAACTGGTAAAAGTGTTAGTTACTATGAATTTATAAAAAATGTTAAAGATATTCACGACAAAATATCTCCTTGAAGGGGGAATAGGTACAATATTTTTACAAACACGTATGTTTCTACAACCAATATTGGCGTTTCGCATTACACCAACCAGTTGACCTACACCTACTATGGGCCCATACACCACAGAACAGATACGCCCGCCTCATAGCTGTCTGCTTTGCTCCGTCAACTATGGGCCCATACATCACAGAACAGTCGCGCCGGACCCATCGCATTCTGTGCTCTGTGTACCCCACCTGGTGAAAGTGATCGCATGGCCCATCACTCGTGGCCATACTATGGTGTTGTGCGCCGAAATTTCGTGAATGTCATTGACCCCATTGACACCTAAAGCGGTGAAATGGAAAATGTTTCTATCAAAATAGAGTGAGTGAATAATACATACAGACATAACTAAAATGGTACCATTCCGGCAAACACCTAAATTTTAATACCTACTTATATGCTCTTTTTGTAGTATCTTATTCTCTTAATATTGGCGTCGTGTAGTTCCCGGCAACAATAGAAAAAAGAATAGGTAGTCCTATCTATTTCCCATAGAATGTCGTGAAAGGCTACTAAGGGACAGGCTTATATACTTGGGATTCCTCTTTTAGGCGATGGGCTAGCAACCATTCACTATGTGAATCTCAATTGTATCATTAAGCCAAACAGCAGAACGTGGCCTTTCAGTCTTTTGATGACTGTTGGATCTGTCTACCCCGCAAGGGATGTAGACGTGATTATATGTTTTGTTATTTATAAAAGCAAACAAATAGCACTATGGACTACATTCCGCGGGTTTATTATGTAAGTACTAGATAATAAAGGTAATATTCCACGGACGGACAACAATGTGGTATAATGAATAATGCATTTTCATGAGAAAATATGAATGAGGAAGAGGTAAATGTGTGTTGATGTTGTATGTTCATGCTTAATGAAAAATTTATTTAAGTATATCTCTAGTTTTTGTCGATATACCTAAGTCTTTCAGTTACATCTATTAAGTCATCTTACTTTATAACCTGTAAGGCTTATGACTACATAATTTCTCTGTGTTATTAAGCCGAATCGCTGAACGTGGCCATCCAGTCTTATCAAGACTGTTGGCCCTGTCTACCCCGCAAGGGATATAGACGTGACCATATGTATGTATGTTGAAGAAGCATTTCTGTTGATTGAAAAATTCCACTTATCATTATTTACTCTTCATTCAATAAAGATTAAGTTTTATGTCACGAGAAATCAAAACCGTTTTGAATTTTAATCCAAAATACGAATCATCACTTTATGAAGCCTTTCACTTCATTGAGTTTAATCTGCGCGTTTTCATCTGCGTCCGAAAAATTAAGAAACAATGGTTTTTGTAGTTTTATGTACTCTCTCTCTCTCTCATTTTGACTTAATCCCAGTTGCACCCTCTCTGCCACTATGCTTCGGTGTATGAGGTGCAGGTTCTTATTTTTATATCTCAATTTTTAAAGTAAATTTTAAAAATTTTGTCGCCTACCTATCCCATATGACTATTTATCTTTCGCGCCGTCAAGCCAGGAATTCTTCGGCCGGCCTTTTTTAACATACATGCATAATCACGTCTTTATCCTTACGGGATATACAGAGCCGAAAAGATAACGGCCCGAAAAGACTAATAGTTAACATTTATCTGGATGACTTAGTGATAGGATTGAGTTCCACGTGGTGACAGGTCTCACCGGCTAAAAGAAGAATGTCAAGTTTTTTTTATAGCATTGATTTAAAAAAAGCATTGATATTGTGCATACTACCGTAGCCCACATAAAGTGAAGGCGTGGCATTTTCACAATAGAACCAGTGTATGTCATCGGATGGGCTCGGCTTTGTTTCATTATAACTATTTACGGTATGTACGAAGTGAGTGTATAAAAAAATATTGGACTTCTATGTGTTATGTGGTAACGAGCGAAGTATATTTCAAATTTACGAAACGTGTTGCGGATATTTTTGTATGGAAATTTGGCGAAATTTCTATTTATTTTTGACGAAATGTATCGCTGATGAACTTCCATAGACATTTGAAGAAGCATGTAACAGATTACCATGTTCATATCTATCTATATATGTTAAATATCTAGCTAAGAAAATTTGCGTTACAATTTTTAACTACTGTTAGCAAAAAGGTAAAATTTAGAATAGAATCAGTTCATATCTTTCCCATGATTGTCATAAAGGCGACTAAGGGAGGCGCTAAATAAGCTTCAAGTCAATATTTAAATCTAAATTCCTTCAGCAAGCCATTAAGCTGATCATCACCCTTTCGATCTTTTTGAATCTGTTGACTCTGTCTGGAACCACACGACATTTTAGAATTCCTTCTCTACCAATCCAGATGATCTATGCAACCAATTATTAATAGCTACAAACAGGTGCCTTAAATTTACAATATACGGTTCACCGACAAAACAAGCGACCCAACCAGTTTTCCAATCAGGTTCTATTAGAAAAAAAAACACTCCATTTCAATGATGCAGTAAGATCCGCAATCCAAGTACTGTCTACATTAACTCTACAGGTTACATAAGAACAGTTTTCTACGGCGTTCATTCATTTGCATTCTTGTACAGTACATATTTTGGGTCAACTTGGCTACGGCCGTACTATGGAATCTCATCAATGCCATATTGTGAGGCTTCTTTATATTTAAGTCATGTCTTTGAATCTCACGGCGTCGACAGTGCCAAGAGAGCCTGCTCTGTGCCATACTTGATCTATTTTACTCCATCGTCAAAGATTATTTTTGTCTATGAGTCACGAGGCAATCGGTAAAAGAAAAATCAATAAAGAGAAAGAGATCCTATTTTTATTCATCGTAGAGATAAGTCCACAATCCGATAACTTAATTTGTTAATTATAAACCACCGTATGAAATGTTCTATCCTAAATCATTAATTACTCTTTCTCAGTGTACCCGCCTGACAGAGTAGTCATGGTCATTGATCATCTGTGAGGTTGGTTGCAGCTTTTGCGATACTTCATCATTTTTGCACATTCCTGTACATGCCACGTATACATTCCGAAAGTGAACACTTCGTGGATGACTCGAAAACATTATTTAATACTACTTTAATGAATACTTCTTTCTCTGCAGTGCACAACATCCTCAAATGATTAACCACTATTGCATCAAATTTTAAGTATTAAATTATTGTCTAAGAATCAAAGTCTGAAAAAGCAAAACTTGGTTATTCAAAACAATTTGAAGAACAACCAGTGTATCTAAGTTATACAAATTTTTATTCTGTTTTATGATTTGGGTATCATTATTGTGATGTATGATTTAGGTAGAAGGTCAAAATACAATGCAACATTTGTAGCTTGGTGAATGCAATAATCTAAGTAGAAACAGGTATTCTAAAGTCGTGATTTAGTGGTTATTTAAATTGCCTTAGAAATATAACTTGAGATACTAGGTAAATACCTGTTACATGGTATCAACTATTATAATAATCACTGCATTGTCATTAGTCCTAATTGCATCTATGAATCACTGCCTATTTGTAAATCTGCCTTATAGGTTTAATAATTAGGTTTAATTTTATTAAACTTCAAGCTGGCGGCATAAATTGAAAATTGATAAATTAATTTCGAACTTGATTATAAGCGATGCACCTGGGAATAATTAATTTGATTATGATACAACGGGATAATTCCGTCATGGTTAATTGGGTGAAATTAATTCTTCGAATGGCAAAAATTGGCAAATATTAAATGTAAAATTGTAATTATAGTATATCTGCTTACAATTAAATACAATTTTTTTTATTACTGCCGAATATGTCGAAAGTTCTTTTTTAGAGAAATATCTAAATTCTTATTAAAAATCTCTTCTTGATTCATTCAATGAATGACAAAGCGTGACTGACTACAAAATACAGTACACTAACAGATAAAATATATTTTTCACCTGTTAAATAATCTTTGTTAAGCAGTGGGAGATATGTATGATATACAGTAAAGAATAAAAATTATTTCATGGCCAACCAAAAAAAAAACACTTAAATCATACAAAAAGAACGTCATTATTATACAAAAAAAAAACTAGCAAAATTATCATCTACGTGCTGCAAATAGCAACAAAAAGTCCAATTCGCGACAATTCCGCAACAACCTTGAATTTTTAACTGGAGCGAGAACCGAACGAAAACTCATAGTAACGCTGCCACCACCACTATGCCACTATGCAATGTCAACATAGCTTACGCAAGCAGGCCTCGCGAAGAAAAACCGTTTCTAAAACCTGTTCCCGATGCACTCTATAGCTATATAAATAAAGTTTATTATTGAAAAAATACTTTTTGAGGTTGCACTACTAATTTCGTAATACGTATGGGAAGTTTAGCCGATTTTGTTGATAGTAAAAGTGGTTTTGAGCTTTGAGAGTGAAACCGCAGTTTGGCTGTTTGTGGTTGTGGAGAAATTGTTATTGGAGATCTTCTTCAAGATTTTAAGAGTTTGAGAAATGTTGAGAGAGCATGAAATATTGAGCCATTTAAAAAGAAAAGGCGTTGTATCATCGACAACTGAGATGTCTTTGATAAAAGTTTCAATTTTTTAATAATATTTCTTACTTTCTGTATATTTTTTCCGGAAGGTTGCATTTATTTTATTTTAAAAACTATACTTATATAATTTTAAAAAAATATTATTTGCTTTTTAAAATGAATAAATATATCTACTATGATTTAAAAATTTAAAAAGATGCCTGTAGTTATGTATATAATCTCAACGATTACGACTACAATTTTCTACTAGGTATACTTTAAAATTAAATTACATACTTAAGCATAATTAGGTACTTACTGCCAAAGATAACGTAGAAAAATAGCCAGCCAAATGCGCACAATCAGATGAAACAAAAACTATTCATTATTGAACAAAAATGCACCAACCGCCCCTGAACTTGACGTCACTCGTTGCTATAGCAATACTCTCCCAGGGAATCCAACCCCGGGATTTCCGTCCACAACTCCCACAAAATAACTCCTAAAAACAACCACAAAATAAAAAAAAATAAAACACTGGCACTACTTTCAGTCTTTAAAAAAAAATAAAACAGTATCGAATATTTTATTTTCGAATTTCGAACGTTTATAATTTAAGGCGCGTCTCGAACGCGCGTCTACGCGAAAGTACGGAGCGCACTACGTAAATGTCAGAGCCATCGGCACATGTGCGGGCCGTAATAAGGCCGCGTACAGATTGACAAAGACTTTTCCAGCGATCATGAAGAGTTTATCTGTATCATTAATATAATTCTCTATTTTACCTTGTTGCCTGTTAATTATGTTGTCTTAGTAAAAAAGATGACTGACTGACTGATTAACTGACATATCAACGCAAAGTTAGAACAGCTATGTTAAGAGATTTAATATTTGGTATATAGGTTCCTCATGTGATCACTCAGAGATAATTTTCCGAAATTCATGATGGAGAGGGATTTTTTGTTGTGAGGCGTTCGTCAAATCAAAAATTTTGTCTTCGAAAAATAAATGAAATTTTCTAATAAAAAAATATAACTATATAGGTAGGTTAAAAAGTCGTCATTATTTTTATAGGATTTTTTAATCGAATACTAAGATGTCCCTTTATTTATTGAGCCATTGATTTTAATTTCACGAATAAATTAGTCGTCGGAAAATCATCTCAAATGTAACTACGCCCTATTACAGTGCGAGCGGGACAGCAAGAAACTGGGGTTGTACATCCGCTTTTCTCCGCGTTATGTAAGCTCGCCCCTGGAGCCTGGCGACAGGCCCCCGCCCCTCGAGCCTCACCCCTCACACACCCTGGCATCCCCTTGCAAAACTCGACACAGTGTCTTAATAACCACAATTTCTGAATAAATCTGAGATAATTTCGTGACCCAATAATTGGAGAAAATTGCTGCTAAGATTACGGAAAGAAAGCCTTGTTATGGAAAAGTCACAGTGTGACCATATCACGTTAAAACAAATTATTGACACAGTGTTTAGATTTTTCTGTTGGTTTTTCTTTGCCGGGGCTCACGGGATCCCAATGAGGGTCACAGGAATTTGGACCTCAATGTCTATGCAAATAGAACTTGTTAGGTCACCAATTTGTTTATCAATATCGTCTTTTTGTTTTTATTGTGTGCCAGTATCATTTGTCTCTGGTTTGTTACCTCAATTTGTTTACGATCGTTCTTTTATTAAACTTTTAATAGCGGTTAAGATCATATCTTGCACTTGATTATTTTAGTCTGTATAAAAACAGACAAATTAATGCTAATAAGTTTTGCTTATATGACAACGCATAGGTAGTTTCTTATTATGACTTCATTGCTAATGCCCAAGATGACGCAATAGATTTTTTTATATTTTAAAAATATTACCTACATGTAAAAGCTTATAAAAAGCTTTATTTCGTAAGTGTCATTTTTAGAACGACATTTTACGAAACAAAAAAAAAAAGAATGTCGTTAAATATATGTATGTTTGTAACGAATAAACTCAAAAACTATTAGACTGATTTTCTCAAAATTTGACACAAATATAGAATCTAATTTCGGGAGTAATATAGGCTACTTTTTTCTGGATTTCCCAACGGGAGCGGATATCCGTGCTAAAGTTAGTTTGTAATACAACTATATCACAATATGCTCCAATATCCCTCTCAAAGCTGACCGCTCTCAACTCAATGCTTGCTCTACGTGTGCAAATACTATCAATTTACTAGTAAGACTAGTGCCTACCTACGTACGATACATGGCTTCATAGAAAGGTATAGCAACTTCGTATCATATACATATAAGCTCTGTGCTTTGCGACATTTAAGAAATAAATTATGTAATAATTTATCAAAGTCCAGAACTTCCTTCAAAACATAGTTCGCGCTAAAAAGAAAAAAGAGACAAAAAATCCACCGAAGCAGAATAACGGGTCATTGTGCGTACGAATCCGCCGGCAAAAGTTATCCAAAGCACGCCTAAGCCTTTAGGAGTATTGAGAGTACATAAGTATCTTATACATTTCATCCAGGAAAAAGCCTGTTGTAAGAAGAATAAGAAGAGAATATAATTTTGGAAGTAATATAGTTAGTCTACTTTTTTCGGATTTTGTATTGTTATATACCAACATACAATATAGTTATAGTATAATTGTGTATATTGCTTGCATGAAGAGAGTTATGAATGTGGATGAAGCGAAGGAAGTATGCAGAGATCGTGGCAAGTGGAAGGAGGTAGTCTCTGCCCACCCCTCCGGGAAAGAGGCGTGATTTTATGTCTTTATCGCTTACAAGGTAATCAAAGTCGACAGTCTCAAGAAGACTGAGGGGCTACATTTAGCTGTATGGCCCAATGATGGAATTGAGAAATAGTGACAGGTTTCTAGCCTATTGCATAGAAAACGAATATTTAGTTTCTTTTTACTCTTTCTTAACAAAATACAACAATGTCCGTGAGCAAAACCGCGGGCTACATCTAGTATGAGTATAATTTCGTATTATTTTCTTCTACTACCCGACCGAGATAAACGTCAGAAAATTGAATGATGTGACGTGGAATGTGGAAGAACTGATAAAGAAGAATAATATTAATAATTCGCTCCATATAAATCCCTGAATTACGTGTCGTCTCTGACGGTGACGCAACAGGAACAAATGTCAAGTTAATGACTCATGAATGACGTACGTAGAAAATGTCGAAGGAAATATTAATTGTTTTGTCACTGTGTATTTTTCAACTTGTCATTCTTAATATTCTTTTTATTAGTTCGCGAAGTCATTAATCTTCTATGAAACTCTTTTAAGGAGTGATTGACTGACTAACTGATAAACCAAATCGCTGGGCTAGAAATTGGAAAAGCACGTAAGTTAGATACTTAGGTAGTCTCGAGGTAAACTAATACTAGAATAATATCGTCTTACTTGTGAAATGAAACCATGCAATAGAACTAGTGAAATAGACCGAACTCACAATTTCCCGAAATTCCCGCGGGAACGGAATTTACCTGGATTTTTCGAACACGCGAAAACTAATAAGTTATATTATTATGTTACTTACGAGTCACTTCATCTCGCATTCGAGTTAAATCTCAATTTTACTGCTTTCAAGAAACTTCCGATAGATACTTATACGAGCAAGATATGGAATAGGAAGGTATACTAACTTAACGTAACCTCATTATACGTTCCTACATCTCGAACTTGATACTTTGCTATAGTTCATATTTCGTAGGCACCTGTTAAACTTTGTACATAAAGGAATTGTATACAGACTTAGAACTTTGATAGTCGAACGGTTAGAGTAGGTACTTTTACATACATACATATAATAACGTCTATATCCCTTGCGGGGTAGACAGAGCCAACAGTCTTGAAATAAACTGATAGGCCAAGTTCAGCTGTTTGGCTTTATGATGGAATTGAGATTCAAAAAGTGACAGGTTGCTAGCTCATCGCCTAAAAGAAGAATCCCAAGTTTATAAGCCTATCCCTCAGTCGCCTTTTACGACATCCATGGGAACGAGATGGAGTGGTCCTATTCTTTTTTTTTATTGGTGCCGGAAACCACACGGCACAATAATAAGTACAGTTGAAAATAATACTTTAAATTCCTATACTAGTCCAGTACAAGTTTCCAAGATCTACTTAGATTAAAAAAAAAATAACAGTTCACTTTTATGCAGCGTCCTTTGGCTACAAGCCTACTGAATGCAGTCACTACGTGATAATATTACTGCCAATGCCAAAACAAATTCCAAACGTTTTATCTTGAACTAGCTGTGCCCGCGACTTCGTCCGCGTGGAATAGCTATTTTGGGCATCATTGAAGCCCTCAAGGATGAATAATTTCCCCGTTTTATCACATTTTCCATTATTTCTTCGTTCCTAATAGTTGCAGTGTGATGTTATATAGCCTAAAGCCTTTCTCAATTAATATTCTATTCAACACAAAAATAATTTTTCAATTTGAACCAGTAGTTCCTGAGATTAGCGCGTTCAAACGAACAAACAAACAAACTAACAAACTTTTCAGATTTATAATATTAGTATTGAAATATAATGCTTTAGTAGGATTACTTATTTTTCTAAAAACGGGAATCAAATATTATTGCTTTTGATCACCTAAGTAAGTAATTTGCCATTAGGTGTTTTCAGGACAAAAAATGTGGAATTTGAACATTGGTGATTTAATGATTATAATGTAAACATGTAAAAATAATTCAAAATCTAGGTTTTTCGGTTGTTTTAACTGCTTGTTCTTATCAAATATTTTAAGATTCAACATAAATTACTTTGAGTTTCATATAGGTATGCTCGTAACGTCCATGATTCTATTTATCTAGAAATAGGTATGTTGGAAACTCGCAAATCGGATGTAACTTAAATCCTCACCGTTTTCTTAATTAAACTTTAACTGCGTCTGTGTGAGGATTATTGGCTGGAACCATAGATCGACTATCGAAATGGATAAAAAAAGTAACAAGAACAACAAGGGCCGTGTGGTTCCCAGCATTTAAGAATAGGACCAAGCCAATACTTTCCCGAGGATATCGTTAAAGGCGACTTAGGTTTATAAACTTTGCGATGGGATAGTAAAATGTGACTATTAAAAATCTCAATTCCATTATACAAATGTACGTGGCCTTTCAGTCTTTTTTTTAAGTCCGTTGGCTCTGTTTACCTCGCAAGGGATAATAAACGTGTTAATATGTATGTATGTATAGAGTGGGTTAACACCGACTCCTCTTACCTATTTCATTCAATGTCATTGACTCCATGCTAACTTTAATTGCATCGCTGCAGTTTCAATTTCCGTGCGATGCGAATTTGAATCCAGGTTAATGATAACTTGTACAATGTTACTTGAGCAACTGCCTACTTATAAACTTTCTGAAAAATCCATGTGCCAGCAGTTATTTATTACTTACTTCCAAATTATATAGAGATTTTGAAAACTTCATATGTATGAATGAACTAAGTACTTAGTTCATACATATATATAGTCACGTCCACATCCCTTCCGGGGTAGACAGAGCCAACAGCCTCCAAGACGCCAAGACCACTCCATCTCATTCCCATGGATGTCGTAAAAGGCGAATGAGGGATAGTCACTATTAGAATCTCAATTCTATCATTAAGCGAAACAGCTGAACGTGGCCTTTCAGTCTTTTCAAGGCTGTTGGTTCTGTCTATCCCGCAAGGGATATAGACGTGATGATATGTGTGTATGTTCTATTTATACACGGCAGGTGCCACAGACAATGGTTTCCTACGTGGTTCGGACACTGATTAGGCACGTTTCTCTTGTATTGTATATATATATATATATAATATATATGTTATATGTGTTTAGAGTTTCAACGGAAACACAGGTGTTTTCCTTTTAGCAAATTTACGAGGTAATACGGGGTGAACACTGTCTTTTTGTTTATATGAAAATAGATCATTTGCTCTAAAGAAAAAAAAAATAGTTTTGTGGCTGGCTCTTTAAGTCTAAGTATGTATGTACTAGAGGCCGCTCGCGACTTCATCCGCATGGAAACCCTATCGTAACGTAACAATCGATCTCGCGGGAATTCCGGGATAAAATATGTTATTTTGGGTCTTCAGCTACCTGCATACCAAATTTCATCGTAATCGGTTTAGTAGTATTTGCGTGAAAGAGTAACAAACATCCATACATACATACTCACAAACTTTCACATTTCTAATAGTATTAGGATAAAGGTAACTATATATGTAGCATTTACTTTGCAAAAAGTTGTAAGCGATAAAACTGACATTAAAATTCTAACTATATACTCAAAAAAATATATTTTTAATTAAGATGCTTATTTGAACATGTCACTATTTGAATCTCAATTCTATCATCAAGCCAAATAGCTGAACGTGGCCATTCAGTCTTTTCTAGACTGTTGGCTCTGTCTACTCCGCAAGGGATATAGACGTGAAATGAAATGAAATTTTTGAAATGAAATGAAATTTATTTTTATTAACATTTAGGTTTGCTACAATTGGTTATACAATTGGTCCCACACTAGGCAACATGCCTGTCCTATGGTAACCAATGTTATAGAACATATATATAACGTTAAAAGTAGCCGACCGTATGTATGTATGTGACCATATGTATGTATGTATGTATGCTTATTTGAAACTAGCACAAACAATATTAAATTTCTACTGTTCCAAAACCACACACCGGCGGTTCGCACAAAGGAATTCCAATAGTTTGTCTATTTGACTGCAACTGAAGGTTTGAGATCCACGATAAAGGTTCATCCATATAGCCCTTTTATTTTAAACTATTAATACTCTTGTGTTTATAGCTTGTGTAGTTCAAAGTGTAATTAAACACAATAATAAAAGTGAAAGGTCGAATGAAGCAAGCAGGTGCATTACAAAATTTATTAATTCTATCGTTTTGGAAGCGGCACTAAATTTTGTTTTAAGTAACTTATTCGAAGTCAACCGATGTTGCAAAACCAAAAGATATAACAATTATTAAGTGAAGTTCAAAGTGTTCCTTAACAATGAATAAAATTTTTGAATTTCAAGTCAAGAAGAAGAAATTTGTAAAGGTCCAACAGAGATGTCAAAAAGATATACATACATACATATGGTCACGTGTATATCCCTTGCGGGGTAGATAGAGCCAACAGTCTTGAAAAGACTGAATGGCCACGTTCAGCTATTTGGCTTAATGATAGAATTGAGATTCAAATAGTGACAGGTTGCTAACCCATCGCCTAAAAAAGAATCCCAAGTTTGTAAGCCTATCCCTTAGTTGCCTTTTACGACATCCGTGGGAAAGAGATGGAGTGGTCTTATTCTTTTTTGTATTGGTGCCGGGAAACACACGGCACAAGATATACATGATGTTGAATTTTAGTGAAATTAAATGTGTAAGTATTGTCCGCACATCTGAACAGACCTTAATCCAAGCTCGGTGCTCAGTGATCTCATTGAAAATTGATGGCGGGAGCCGCAACTTCAGGCCCTATCACTTTAAATTTAGGAGTTTCAGCGGAAAATAAAATCCTAGGAGAATCTCAGCAGTTTGCAAGTGCCCGCAATATTTCTTGTTACTTCTTGTGCTAACTAGGTACTTGAATCTGGTGTGATTTTTCTAGAAATCCCGTCTAAATCAACGGCTTTTAACGAACACACAAGCAAAGTTTTTGACTGAAGGAATTCACACCTTTCGTGTTGATTTGTTGATTCCAGGATGGTTGGATAAAACTACTTCGTTCTACTTACCAAGGTAAATCTCTTGTCAACACATTCATCATCAACATCTTTCATTTGTTTGTAAACTCTTCATTGGACATAAAATATAACAAAATATAAAACAGTCATTGGATTTAGAAGAATATGTACAATTGCGGTCTTATCCCAATCGGGATTTCTTCCATTCAACCTCCTTCCGTCCTTTCTTTTTGTATAACGATCGTTTTCCTTAACGCTCTCAATCCACCGCGTTTATTCAGCTAGGTGCTTATTCTACCAAACCTTATAATGTAAGTAACAAAAATGGTAGATTTTTTAATAGTACCTAGGAAAGTATAATGCTAAGCATTTCTCGATGGACGTCAGTTAATTGGAAAATAACTGCAGAAAATTACGTCAGAGGGTCGTCCTGGTAAACTGGAGTAACCTTTAACTCCCAGTGTGTGTAGAATGTAGGTCATAATAATAGAGCAACTTTACATAGAGTGCGATATTGTAATAATTTTAGCCACTTTAAATTTGAGCATGTTTCAAAAAAATCATTTACTTCATTCGCAACTTCGTCCACGGTCAGCAAAATTCCCGATTTCCTATTCACGTGAAAATATTCACAGAATATTCAAACTACATTAAATCTAAGTCTGTTTCGCCGTGAAAGCCTAACATGCTTCGTATTTGGAATATTAATATGGATTTTACATTTCACATTTAATAATGACTTTGAGATGTAAATCACTACATAATAAAATGTATTTACAATTGATATTCACGTATTTATTTTTTTCAGTTTCCGCAATTTCCTTCATCAGAGATGTTGACGTGATGAACAGGAGACTATATCAGTTTACCTTAACGAGGCCTTGTACTCTGGCTGGCCCGTTTTGATGAAGATGACAATTACACACATTGACAAGGGCATGAATAGCATCACACATGTCAATGTGTGTTATTCATACATACATAAAGTCCCATCTATGTCCCCTGAGGGATAGGCAGAGCCACCAGTATTGTGACTGTCAGTATGCCTTCTATTTAGTAATTTACTTCTTGATGGAATTATTACTCTAGAGGAGGTATGGAAACAATGTTACTCAGACTCGGAACCCTCGCATTTGGGATGTCGTTCCACCCACGATAATTGAATGGACCAGTGCCTATTTCCCATGGTTTTATGTGAATGCTTTTCATCAGCACAGTGCTATCTCTAAATAAAGGTAGGGGTAATAAAGTTTCTTGGCTTTTTTTTTGTTTGTTTTCGTCATAATTGAATAACGATAATAAGTGAGCTAGAATTAATTTTTAAGATAAATAAAAATTCAAACGGTTTTAAGAGTAGGCAGAGATTACTCGTACATGTCTACACATGCCACGACCTTATTTCATACTTTTTCGCTTTGACTTGTATGGTAGCGATGCCATGTTTTTTTAAGTTACAAACCTACTTATAAAAGAACCAAGTATGCTATATGATATTAGATCAATCAGTCTAGACTGGTATCTGGTCAAGGAGCTTATAACCAAATTTAATATAAAAAATTCTTGTTCTTTTTGTCTGTGGTTTCTCGAGCAGTTATTAGAAAGACGTTCTTAGAATTAGAAATATTAAGTACGCAGTCTCTACGAGTATGCCTGTGACATATGGACAGACGGACATGACGATACTATAAGAACTCCTTTATTGTCATACCCTAGGTAAGTTGTCTTTAGATAAGACCCGAATAAATCGCACAGATTAAATTAAGACCAAAAGTCGACAAAACGTTCACGGAAAAGGTAATTTAAAAGTTTGTTTAAAAAAAAAAATTTTAACTTTATTATGTGCAACAAAGATTGTAAAACAATAACAAAAAAACTAAATAAGATTCCAAGATAAGGCAGTCTCTGTGGTGCAGCGGTAGTGCGCTTGATTGCGACACAGTAGGTCCCAGGTTCAAATCCCGGCCAGGCCATGATGTGAAACGAACTTTTTCTGATTGGCCTGTGTCTTAAATGTTTATTTAGTATACAAAACGGTATCGTTGAGTTAGTATCTCATAACACAATTTTCGAACTTACTTCGAGGCTTATTCAATCCGAGTAATTTGTCTTACTTTTAATAACTGACAAATTATGGTACGTTCATAAACCTCCAACTTAAATCGGTTACAATGTTCTTGGACGTCTGTCTGAGTTAGACCACCCCTCATTCGGAAACCATACATCGACAGGAAACATCGCAAATCGAATTACTTGAAGCCTGACATGTGACGGAAGTCGATGTAGAAATAATGGAAGTTCTATTGGCCCGATAACGTATTGACGTGAATTACAGGTAAAACTATTTTTTTTTTATCAAGGAAATGTTTTTTTTTTATTTTGCTTTTTTTACAAACATATATCACGTATTATATGTATGTATGTATAAGAAAAAATGCTGGCCCAAATTAAATTGTTTCTTCGCTAAGTCTGTTTGATAGTCGTTATTCACGTCAATACTACTAAAACACAAACTATGATAAATCTTTTAATTACTTACCGTTGCAAAAACGCTACAAAAATGCGGCCAGCCTTTTGGGCACATCGCCGCGGGCAAAGGTTTTACAGGGACGACGTAATTTATAAATTTATTACAAGTAATTTTTCTTCTTTTTTTGTTATGGTTGATAATATAAATTTAAGGTTTCTTTATATCTTTCCCATGGATGTCACATAAGATGACTAAGGGATAAGCTGATAAACTTGGGATGTCACTTGTAGGTAAGCGATGGGCTAGCAACCTGTTACCATTTGAATCTCAGTTCCAATATAAAGCCTTAAAGCTGAACGTGGCCTTTCAAGACTGTTGATTCTGTCTACCACGCAAGGGATATACAGGAGACTATAAATGTATGTAGGAAGGTTTCTCAAATAAGCTCGTCAGTTTATACATGATACTTTCTTCTTACAGTCGGGTAATATTAAAGACTATTCCAGTATACGCATCAATGTGCCCGTAATATGCGGTCAGATTACGACTTGTTTCGCAATACAATGAGAGCCAGTTAATATGGTTATGCAAGCGGGTGGAAGCCCTATTTAATGTCTATAGGTATATACATACATATGGTCACGTCTATATCCCTTGCGGGGTAGACAGAGCCAACAGGTTTGAAAAGACTGAATGGCCACGTTCAACTATTTGGCTCAATGATAGGATTGAGATTCAAATAGTGACAGGTTGCTAGCCTATCGCCTAACTAAGAATCCCAAGTTTGTAAGCCTATACCTTAGTCGTATAGGTATATTAAGTAAGTATATACTTTATTGGATCAGAAAGAAAATCACATAGGACAAATCAGAAGATTTTAAAGAGTACAAAAGTCGGCCTTTTCGTAATCTCTGCTTGGTTACCTAGTGGAACAATGAAAACAATATTATTGTAAAAAAAGAGACTAGAAAAAAAGTTGTTATTGTAATTAGGTTATGTTTTTTCGTGGCTATACATACTGCAGTGTAGTTTGTTCCGCCGCTTCTTCGGTAGAAGGAAGCGGTAGTAGCTATAATTAGATTTGAGTGATGTGACGCGAGTAAGTGATACCTTGTATTCAATTTTGAAAATAATTCTGTTCTGTTCTGGTCTGTTCTATATTTTTATCCTTATGAATGAGAGAAAGGCTCGTAAAATTCAGATCAAGCAACTGACAAACCGTCACTATTTAAATCTCAATTATAAGGCCATTCACCTGAGCGTTTATTATCAGTCTTTTGCAGACAGTTGGCTCTATCTTCCCCGTGAAGGATTAAGACGTGATCATATATATGTACGTAAAGAACATACCACCTGCTTTATTAACAGCAAAACAACGATTCACACGACTATGCAACAATTATACGACCATTAAATTATTTAGTCAGCGTATCCTGCATTATGCTATTATCCACTTGGGCAATTGCTGGGGTCGAAGGTGACACGTAGTGAAGCACCCATTTGCCTGTGAATCACAAGGGCAAGGGTCCATTCACTGTATCTTTCTTCATCATCATCTAAACTCTTTGGAGAGAAGCCCGGAGTGCGTAAATGACCACGATTCAAGATTTGGTTAAGTCAGACTTTTCATGAAGCGATTTGAACCATATCTCCGCAATCTATGCAGTAGAACCTAATCCATTAATCATGGTTAAAGCTGCATAAGATGGATGCCATTAATCGCCTTTTACGACATACATAGGAAAGAGATGGAGTGTCCTTATTTCGAAATTACGGTCGGGAACCTATTGGATTACAAATCCAGTTGCCTGAATGTGCAGGTTTCTTCGCGATATTTTTCCTCACTGACTCCCTAAAACGTGGGTAAGTAATCAATCTACAAAATCTTTGTACATTTGAGAGAAAGTAAAGATTCGCACAGGAGTGAAAAGTCCCTGGCAAAATTCTTAGTATTAAAAGTCAGAAATTATGACAATCCCAAACCACGAAGTTTACCTCCAAATCTGCTTATGTTTTAAATCTACATTATCCCACATATTCCACGGGCAGCCCTCTGGCTTTATAATGTATTCATGCGACCGCGGTTTTTAGATCTGATTTAGTATGAAAAATCTTTGTAACAAGATTTAGATTACGTTATTTTGTTTATGTTTTCATTAACTGTCTAAATATTTGTTAGTAGGTAATAGGTATAATGAAGTTTCATTCTGGGGATGTTTTCAATTGTGTGTTTCAGTTTTGATTTCGATCCTCAGTTTTTGATGACTTTAGAGCTGATTATTCCCTTCTTCTCCATCATTGCCGTGTGGTTCCCGGCACCAATACAAAAAAGAATAGGACCACTCTATATCTTTCCTATGGATGTCGTAAAAGGCGACTAAGGGATAGGCTTACAAACTTGAGATTCTTTTTAGGCGATGGGCTAGCAACCTGTCACTATTTGAATCTCAATTCTATCATTAAGCCAAATAGCTGAACGTGGCCATTCAGTCTTTTTCAGACTGTTGGTTCTATCTTCCCCGCAAGGGATATAGACGTGATCATATGTATGTATGTTCTTCATTGACTGTATGTTTAATATAGGGCAGCCAGGATTTTTTTCAACAGTTGGCAACAAATTGATGCTAAATCCGGTTTGCCCTCCTTCCGTCAAGGAAGCACTTTTAAGGCTTCGCTTGTATTCTGTGAACTGCGAAACTTTGCCTTTAATTTATAGGGGTTGAACAAAAAGTTGGGAATACTTGTTAGGTAGTACCTACATTGTGAGGCAATTTGATTTTCTGTTTATTTATTTGGTAAATCTTGCTCAAGCGTATAATGGAACGTTCTGGTGAAAGGTCAAGTCAAGAATATCTTATATGTACAATTGTACACACTTTCATATATAATCACGTCTCTATCCCTTACGTGGTAGATAATGCCAACAATCTCGTTCACATGTATAGCTTAATGATGGTATTAAAATTAAAATTGTGACAGGTTGCTAGGCAATCGCCTAAAAGTAGAATCCCATGTTTATTAGCCTTTCCCTGAGTCGTCTTTTACAAAATCCATGAGAAAAAGACGTAGAATTCTATTCCAAAATGCCAGGAACCACACGGCACTAACTCTCTGGGTTCTAACATGGAAGCATGTTATATGTCAATCTGTTTAATTACTCTTTATCGGATATGAAGACGGATGTGCTCTAATTGTGGTCAATTTCTATGATAAATGGGGCCCGAGACAGATTGGTAATTGCATGAGTGGATTCAACTTTGACATTGCCTCGTCACTCGTGTCCTTTAGTCGTCTTTTAGTTGAACGTGAATACGGGATTTCCTAATGTCAAGATGACTGAATATAGTTTTAAACGACTTCAAAAAATTATTCAATTTGAAAACTTTAAAATCTACGTTTCATTTTTATGTCTGGAGACTTCAATGCGACTGCATGATAAGTATATGACAAGATAATGATACGAAATATATAAATTGTGAATCCTGAAAAAATTACACGTGCAAGTGCCGTGTGGTTCCCGGCATCAATACAAAGCAGAATACGACCACTCCATCTCCTTCCCATGGATGTCGTAAAAGGCAACTAAGGGATAGGCTTACAAACTTGGGATTCCTCTTTTAGACGATGAGCTAGCAACCTGTCACTATTTGAATCTCAATTCTATCATTAAGCCAAATAGCTGAACGTGGCCATTCAGTCTTTTCAAGACCGTTGGCTCTGTCTACCCCGCAAGGGATATAGACGTGACTATATGTATGTATGTAAAAATTATACATCTTTTATTCTCAGTTATTGAGGCACCAAATGGGCGGCGAAAGGTGAACGGTCAGGTCAAAAGTACCCAGAACTGATGAGCTTGCAGTAAGTATATTTTCGTAAGACTATAATAATAACGTTCATTTCTTTGCATTAAATCTCTCTAAATTAGATGCATGTAAAGATTTCTTTAATTAAAATATCTCGAAAAGTCCTGAACTTCGCATTCGTAGTTCAACAAACTCCGCTGAATAACAATACTTCGTTACGTGCAGGAAGTAAGCAGGCCTGGAAATTCTAAATTAGAAGACCTACCTTAACTGTAATGGACGAAGTTTATCTAGAACGCAATGCCTGAGGAGACGTGGGTACCTCACGTTTCCTTTTTTTTATTACTAAAGACTTTTTAGTGAACCAAAAATGTATACACAAAAAATATGACCGTGTATTTTGGTGTATATACCTACCGTGTGGTTCCCGGCACCAATAGAAAAAAGAATAGGACCACTCCATCTCTTTTCCATGGATATCGTAAATGGCGACTAAGGGATAGACTTATAAACTTGGGATTTTTCTTATAGGCGACTTAAGGACTATGAATCTCAATTCTATCAGTAAGCTAAACAGCTGATCTTGACCTATCAGTGTTTTCAAGACTGTGGGCTCTATCTGCCCCGCAGGGGATATAGACGTTATTATATGTATGTATGTAAAAATATGAAGCATGTTGCTTGAAGAATATTAGCTCTATCTACCCCGTAAAGGATAAAGGCGTGATGATATGTATACATGTTGCTTAAGAACTCGCATTTTCAAGAAGTTTTAATTAGTATGCACGAGAACCTAGTTGTTATTAGATTTTTTTCCCAATATTTACCTTTCGCGTAACTACTAAGAAATTGCTACATATTTATTTTGGTCCCCATGTTCACAAACTCAAACTCAAATTCAAAATTTTTATTCATAATTTTAGGATACTTCGTATCGCTTTATAATTGTCAAATCTTTTGGTTTCACAATATTGGTTGACGTGAAATAAATTACTTAAAACTAAGTTTACTGTTGCTTCCAAGGCATCAGTGCAGAAGAATACTAAAAATCATAAAAGAACATGTTGCTGACAAAGGGAACAATGAATAAAATACAAGATTACATCATTAACTTTTAAAATATGAAGCAGACGCCACTAGACACAAAACGTTGCACTAGATCACAAAAAATCTGCTTATACCCTCAGTCATTTTTTACGACAGCCGTGGAAAAAAGATGGCCAACTTATTGTGTTCAAACAAAATATACGCTCAAACATTCTGTACAAATGCAAACTAGCGGAGTTTTGAATTCGTAATTCTGAAACAGCGTTTGTTTGTTGAAAGACCCGTGAATTTAATAAAGTTTCGTTGCAAAGTGCACGGCCGCTTCGGGTAACAACACAATCTGTGGAATGAGGGCGGCCATGATTTCAGATTGCTCACTAAGGTAATGTTTATTTTTTATCAACTTCATAGGATTGGCCTCTGTGGCGCAGCGGTAGTACGCTTGTCTGTGACACCGGAGGTCCCAGGTTCGAATCCCGGTCAGGGCATGATAAGAAAAGAACTTTCTCTGATTGGCCTGGGTCTTGGATGTTTATCTATATAATGAGTATTTGTTATAAAATATAGTATCGTTGAGTTAGTATCTCGTGACACAAGTTTCGAACTTACTTCGAAGCTAACTCAAGTGTAATTTGTCCCGTATATATTTTTTTTATTTTTTATTTATTTTGGTATTGCTGTCACTCACATATATACATACACACATACATATAATCACGTCTTTATCCCTTGCAGAGTAGACAGAGCAAACAGTCTTGAAAAGACTGATGGGCCACCTTCAGCTGTTTGGCTTTATGATATAATTGAGATTAATATCAAGTGACAGGTTGCAAGCCCATCGCCTAAAAGAAGAATCCCAAGTTTATAAGCCTATCCCTTAGTCGCCTTTTACGACATCCATGGGAACGTAATGGAGTGGTCCTATTCCTTTTGTTTATTGGTGCCGGGAACCACACGGCACTGTCACTCACGCTTGCACGATTTATCGAAGCGTTTACGCCTTTTTCCCGGATAAGTATCTGATTATGATCTGGACTATTAGAGGGAATCCTTATTTAGGTAATGTCTAAGATATTCTATTCTAGACAAAAGGATGAAAGTAGACATAGCTAAGTTCCTTCATAGGGGTTTTTTAAAATTTTCAACATGAACAAGTTGATCAAATAAGATGAATAAGTTTACTTATTCATCTTATTTGATTTGAATACCAACAAATTAATTAATAAATAATCGAAAACTAATACCGACTAAAGGATATAAATAAATAGTAACTACTTTTTTATCTGTGTGCTGTGTATGTTTTTGACTGCAGATATTTAGGGCAAGATTGTTTACAAAATATTATAATTAATCAGTAGGTGAGAGTATTATGAAATATGGATCCATTTAAAACAACTAATTAAGGTGCCCTTGACTCGTAGGTAGGAGAATCCCGTGTAAACGAAATTACCCGTGTAACTAAGAAGCCATAGGAATCCATGTAAGTTGATTTGGCAGTATGTAATTATACGTTATTAGACATTTGTCCGATTTCTTTGAGCAAAGATCAAGCAGACAATCAGAAGGCATAGTTACCTTCTTATGTTACATACATACATCTAGTCACGTCTATATTCCATACGGGGTAGATGGAGCCAAAAGTCCCGAAAAGACTGAATGGAAACGTTCAGCTGCTCGGCTTAATGATGGAATTGAGATCCAAATAGTGACAGGTTGCTAGCCCATCGCCTAAAAAAAGAATCACAAGTATGTAAGCCTATCCCTTAGTCGCCCTTTACGACATCCATGGGAAAGAAATGGAGTGGTCCTATTCTTTTTTGTATTGGTGCCGGGAACCACACGGCACTGTATTGGTGCCGGGAACCACACGGCACATACCTTCTTATGTTACAGACAAGTTATGTCATTAAACGGTTCCATATTATAATAAACCACACTTAATGCTTTTCTAAGAAAAATCCTTTTTGGCGATGGGCTAGCAACCGGTCACTATTTGAATCTCAATTCTATCATTAAGCCATACAGCTGAACGTGGCCTTTCAGTCTTTTCGAGACTGTAGGCTTTGTTTACCCCGCAAGGGATGTGGACGTGATTATATGCATGTAAAAATATATTAAAGGGGTAAAATTTTGTGAATGGGAAGGCTGAACGAACATACATATCTTGAACAAATTGGCGACGTTCTGGCAAAAGGTAAGGTTATTAGTACAAATCTATACTAATATTATAAAGCTTATTATAAAGTTTGTTTGTTTGAACGCGCTAATCTTAGGAACTAATTTTACCAGGACCATTTATCGAGGAAGGCTTTAGGCTATATAAAATCACGCTTCAACTATAAGGAGCGTAGAAATAATGGAAAATGTGAAAAACAAAAAGGGAAAAATTATTCACCCTTGAGGGCTTCAATGATGCCCAAAATAACTATTCCACGCGGACGGAGTCGCGGGCACAGCTAGTTAACAATGTAGGTAATTTCGGTTACCTAGGTACGTTTGTTTTGTATCGTGTCATTTCTCGGTTTCTGTATGTGATGCTCCATCTAGCGATGTTAAACTAATTTAAAGACCCAAATAAGCCACGAATAGCCGCGTATGATTGAGTAATGTACAGTAATTAGTGCACGTGGCCCTCGAGTAAACACTGGATACGACGGGCGACCGACGTACAGACAGGCACGGAAGTGGTTGACAGATGACACTCATATCCGATTTTGATATAGATATAGTAACGCTACTGCTTATGATGTTACTTGTTCTTTTGTATTCATACGAAAATCGACGTGTTCTAAAATTACTTTTATTTCAGCACTCGAATCACTTGACATTGCTATTTTTTTTCCTCTTCAAAAATATAAATACCTTCCTATTCTTTCGTAATATATATAGTTAAAGATGTTTGATTAAATAGTAATAATATTAAATTTAAAATGATGAGCTCTGTATTCGAATAGGTACTTCTTTATCGATCTATATCACTATCATTAAGATTATATTTGAAACTTGATTTTTTAAGAGAGATATCAAATAAATTTTAAGAACTAAGCACGCGAATGTACGTCAAACAAAACACGTTAATTTTTCCCGTGTAAAAGATTCATCATATCGAAAAATGGGATTAACAGGTCAGAGGATGTTTTGGCTAAATTCAATTTTACGATGCCTTTATTATGATTTAGCACTGTGTGTATGTAAAATGTAAGGTTTCTATTTATATGAATACCTATAGGTAGGTTGAAATAAATGCATTCCAGGTTAATTGTAGTATAATAGAAAAAGGAATAGAAAAGAATGGGACCACTCCATTTCTTCCCCATAGATGTCGCAAAAGGCGACTAAGGGATAGGTTTATAAACTTGGGATTCTTCATTTAGGCGATGGGCTAGCAACCTGCCATTATTTGTATTTCAATTCTGTCATTAAGCCAAACAGCTGAACGAGTCTTTCAAGTCTGTTGGTTTAGTCCGCAAGGGATACAGATGGGATTATATGTATGTATGTATGTACAGACAATCAATTGATGAATTTAACTTTCTTCAGGTAGCCAATAATAAACTCAGTTTATTAACCTCGAGATCAAACTCACCTGTATTTATGTGTTCTCGCAATCTGTATATTTGTTCTTTAGTTCCGACTTTTTGAAGATCTGTTGCAGTGTTGACCTACTTTTAGCACGATCAAGGTTTGTTAGCTAACATCTAAATTATATTTATAATATACTCAAAAGATTACGGAACAAGTTTCATTACCTAGTATAAAAATGTGATGTCTTAATTTGTTCATTTATTATAAGTATGTCATATTCTATTCGAATCTCAATTCCATCATAAAGCCGTACAGGTACAAGGAGTCTTCCAGTCTTTTCGAGACAGCTGGATCAGTCTAACCCGTAACGAATATAGACGTGATTATAATGAAGTATGTATTTAAGTCAACAATCTTTGATAAATCGACCGACGAGTTGCACGAAAATACATACGTACTTGTACATACATATTATCACGTCTTCATCCCTTGCGGGCTAGGCAGAGCCAACAGTCTTGAAGAGACTGAAAGGTGGCCTTCAGCTGTATGACTTTGTGATGGAATCGAAATTCAAATAGTGACAGGTTGCAAGCCCATCGTCTAAAAAATAATCCCAAGTTTATAAGCTTATCCCTTAATCTACTTTTACGACATTCATGGGAAAGAATATTGGTACCGGGAACCACACGGCACTAAGGCACAAGTAATTCAAATATTTTTTTTTATTTGCATAATATAAGTAGGTACAATTAGTATTAAGCCACTGCCTCACCTATTTAAAAAAGGTGTATTACAAATCACAACTCTGTTATAAATATAAAAATATTTAATAATTGTAAAACTGTACAATATAAGGCACGATTGACATAATAAAATCACAAAAGTTTGTTAATCAATTTGTTCGACATAAATGTGTATTTCGTTACGTGGTATTTCAAGTCTTCGCCTATAGTGGTCACTTCACTGATCTCATCTGTTTGTGGTTCTGCGGTAAAGCGGGTATTTTAAATTAATATTATTGATTTCAATAACTTCACAGTAAAACTTTACATACTTTTAAATACTTATTATAAAAACTTTTTCAAAGCTGGGCTCATCACTTAATAAAAATAATCAAAGCTGGGCCCATAACTTAATAAACATAAAATAGTAGCTTGCGACAGATTGACATTTATTTTACTTTTTTTTAATGTAAAATAATTTGATAAAAGGTCTCAAATTGATTAAGTAATAATGATTAATGATATTTATTTTGCCGGGAACCACACGGCACCAATAAAAAAAAAAGAATAGACCCACTCCATCTCGTTCCCATGGTTATCGTAAAAGGCGACTAAACTTGGGATTCTTTTAGGCGATGGGCCAGCAACCCGTCACTATTTGAATCTCAATTCTATCATTAAGCCAAACAGCTGAACGTGGCCTATCAGTCTTTTCAAGACTGTTGGCTCTGTCTACCCCGTAAGGGACAAAGACGTGATCATACATATGTATGTATATTTATTTTATTTAAACATGTAATTTAACCAGGTTAAAAGGAGAGGGTTCCCCAAAATTATGGGTGAACAGAATTTTTGGATCTATGTTTAATAAAATTAACTGTGATGTATATTTACATTTTTACTTACTTTGGGATTTATCATACAGTGATAAGTCCCAAAATAAAAAAAAATATTTTTATAAAGAAAATGTAGTATTTTTACATACACAAAATACTAGAACTACATATAAAAAAAGAACATAACAAACTAAAATTAAATTTGCAAATTGTACAGTCACTGCATATTAATATTAATTATAAAAATCATTATGTTTACCATATTCTATAGCTTATTGGTAAAATAAGGTGCACTGTAAACACTTACCTAAGTTCTGCGAAACGGAAGGTGGGAATACATGCTGTTGAGAGAAAACAAACACAATCTTGCTGTCTCTTTTCAATCCTTTATCTGCTGCGTTCACTTTTTTGCTAATTTCTGCACGATACCAGAAGGCAGTTTTTCTGAAAAATAAAAGGTACATTATATAACATGGCCTTTCAAGTCTTTTAGCGACTGTCGACTCTGTCTACAGAGTAGTACAAAGTACCGTATAAAAACTTTGTATTATTTTTAATTTCGAAAAACGAGATCTAATAGAGAGTTTAAAAAAAGAACAAAAGTGCAGTGGGATTCCAACACTGGCACACAAATTAAGTATGTTCACAGTTAGTGCTGTTTTCGCCGGGTTCTGCTCTCCCATGAGTATTTCTAGAAATGTGTCGTGTGGTTTCTGGCATTTTAGAATAGATTAACTCCATATCTTTCCCATGTATGTCGTTAAAGGCGAAGAAGGGCTAGGCTTATCAACTTGGGATTTTATTCCTCTTGTAGACAACCTATATTTGAATCTCAATTCCATCGTTAGTCTTTTCAAAACTGTCGGCTCTGCCTACCCCGCAAAGAATACATTTATTTTAGAAAGAAAAAAAGCTTCTATTTCTTTGAAAAGTGTACTCTATATTCTGTGTGCAAATGTTTTCTGCAAAACTAACCTTTCTGCAAAAGTACCTTTCGTTACTTACAAACAAAGATTTTCTATTTACAATATTAGCATAAGCACTTTTAATAATTTTATGATGTCTTACAAAAGTACTCACTTCAAATGGTCCTGAACAACGATGTTACTAATAGGCATAGATATTTTCTGCATGGGGTCGCTCATCACTTGGCCCACAGTTTTGATGGGAGATTTCTCGGAAACATAAAATTCTAAGAGGTGAGACGCTATCGGCTTCAAGTTTGCTGTAAAATAATAATAAAAATATACTTTAACTCCTTTATCAGATTCAAGTCCTAATTTCAATTTCAATTCATTTATTGCATATTATGTTTTATTATAAAATTCAGTTATAACTACTATAATATTCTCTGGCATATAGTACATGAACCTCATAGACAATTTAAAACAAACAGCTGAACGTAGCCTTTCAGTCCTTTCAAGACTGTTGCCTCTGTCTACCCCGCAAAGGATACAGACGTGATGATATGTATGTAATCACGTCTACAATCCTTGCGGGGTGGACAGAGCCACAAGTCTTCAGTCAAGGTCAAACTGTCAGTATTGTCAATCCGAATATTTGCCCTTATAAACAAACAAACTCTTTATACATACATATATCCCTTGCGGGGTAAACAGAGCCAACAGTCTTGAAAAGACTGAATGGCCACGTTCAGCTATTTGGCTTAATGATAGAATTGAGATTCAAATAGTGACAGGTTGCTAGCCCATCGCCTAAAAAAGAATCCCAAGTTTGTAAATCTATCCCATAGTCGCCTTTTACGACATCCATGGGAAAGTGATGGAGTGGTCCTATTCTTTTTTGTATTAGTGCCGATTTTGTATTAGCATTGGAACCACACGGCACAAAACTCTTTATGATATTAATTAAGATTGATTTATTGGACTTACTAAAATCTGCTCTCAACCACGTCTCAGCTCTGTGCAAATGCTCCAAACACACGTGGACTTGCGCAAACCTCATCAGCAAGTTTTTCCACGGACTGATGTCGATTTCGTCTGAAATAAGCGGGACCTGTAAATATGAAATTATTTATTATCACATTAGTAAATAAATGTTTAACCATTTATCTGTGGAGATGAAAAAATAGTTAGAGAAAAAGAACCATTGTAAGAACGAAAGAAAATAGGAGAGGGTATATGATAGGCATAATCCGACATGACGATTTTCAGGCATTCTTTCACATACCTCCGCCTGGTTACCTGGACGAGATTACATATAGATTGCATTGCAGCAACAATAATATAAGTCAATATATATATATACATGTGTATAATGGTGCCGTGTGGTTCCCGACACCATTACAAAAAAGAATAGGACCACTCCCATCTCTTTCCCACGGATGTCGTAAAAGGCGACTAAGGGATAGGCTTATAAACTTGGGATTCCTCTTTTAGGAGATAGGCTAGCAACCTGTCACTATTTGAATCTCAATTCTATCACTAAGCCAAACAGCTGAGCGTGGCCTATCAGTCTTTTCAAGACTGTTGGCTCTGTCTACCCCGCTAGGGATATAGACGTGATCATATGTATGTATAAAGAGTTTGTTTGTTTATAAGGGCACATATTCGGATTGACAATACTGACAGTTTGACTTTGACTGAAGACTTTTGGCTCTGTCTACCCTGCAAGGATTGTAGATGTAGATGTACCTCATTAACATCCTTTTTCTCCGACACAAGCCCGTGTTTCTTCAACGACGCGAAGTCATCAACCGTCAATTCGTTAGGGTCTTCATCGTAGAACGACTCGCAATCCAATCTTATAGAATGTTCCGCGCTCGAAATGTTCTCGAACGGATTCAGTGTGAAATCTCCGCCCATCGTCATGTCTTGAATGGTTTGGTTTATCTGTTCAATTGATTCGTGTGACCTGGAATGTTTTAAAATAATGTCATCTCTATTAAATGAGTATCACTTCAATGTTTTCATTGTGTTGTTAAAAGAAATGAGAGATAATTTAAAAGTTGATAGAATAAAAAAGATCTATAGATTAGGGGTACCCTGTACCCAAAAAGGGCCATAAGTAAGCTAAGCAGCCTTATTCAATGGAATCTTAGTCAAGAATACTTGACTTACAGAAATTCTCAGAAGACTGAAGGCTCAATTTGGATTTGCACTTTACATAATAATTATTAATTAGCAAACCCTATTCTATCTGGCGCAAATCTCCGTGTATATAAATTTTGAATTTTGAAAGAAAATTCTTATGAATGTGTTTTTGACTTCCTCCTTTTTTATTTTCATCCTATGCATTTCCAATTCCGATGTAAAATACATACACATAAAATCACGCCTCTTTCCCGGAGGGGTAGGGAGAGACTACCTCTTTCCACTTGCCACGATCTCTGCATACTTCCTTCGCTTCATCCACATTCATAATCCACATTCGGGTACTTTTGACCTGACCCTTTACCAGGACGTCCTTAATTTGATCAAGATACGTTCGTCTAGGTCTTCCCATTCCGACCTTTCCCTCCACACTCTCCATGTATATCTGCTTAGTCAACCTGTTTTCATTCATCCTCTCCACATGACCGAACCATCTCAACATACCCTTTTCTATTAGTGTAACTACATCTTCTTTCACATCACAACATTCCCATGTAAAATATTCAAATTCAAACTTTTATTTGCATAATATGAGTACAACAAGGTCTTAAATATTATGTATAACAGATGTTGCAAACATTTATTCTTTAATAAACATCATTAATCTAGTAACAGACCTGGCGTCAGAGTTCCAAATACCAGCGATAAAGAACGAATGTTCCAGAAGGGACATGACCTTGGTATATTCCCACATAGTCTTCTGGATTCCCACTTGTGCGATCAATGATAACGCTTGTGGGGGGCTGGAGCGAAGGTTTTTCAGTACTTTGGCAGCTTGCGAATGACCTCGGGATAGTTTCAGGACCAGTTTAGAAAGGTAGGTTTTGTTGTTTACGTCGATCTGAAAAAAAAACCGAATTTTATTTCAGCAGGATTATTATTTACATATATAAATATATATGAGACAAATTACACAGATTGAGTTGGCCTTAAACAAAGTTAGAGACTAGTGAAACGAGATACTAACTACACGATACTATATTTATGATAAATACATACTTTTATAGATCCAAAACCCAGACTAATCGTTTCACATCATCAGGCCATCAGGTATCACAACCGTTGCGCCACAGAGGTCGTGAGTCTTTGCGAACCTGTTGGCTCTGTCTACCCCAAAAGGGATAAAGACGTGTTCATATCTATGTATGTACTATGAAAAGAAAACAGAATAGCTACTTACAAACGGTCTTATTTTGCCAGAAGATATAAATTTCAGTGACTGGATGAGTAGCGAGACAAGTTCCTCGGCCGTTTCGCAATCTGAAATAAGCAATAACTATATATTTTATACAAGTTTAATTTGCTCTTATGGTGAGGAGAAATAAAGAAAGAAAAACTGCACATTCAGGCAACTGGGTGTGTTATTTTATCCAAACAGGAAGTAAGTTAGGTGCCCCTGTATGGTCATAGGGATCAGATATAAAATTATTGGTATAATTACCAATGGCACTAACTACAGCATTGTGGTCAAAAATATCAAAATTAATATTTTATTTAGAAAATAGGCCTTCGCCAACAATTTTTTACGTCATTTTACATTTCAATAAATTGTAAGTAATAGATATGACTTAAATTTAATTAATGTAAGTCATATCTATTACTGAGAAACTTTCGCATTTATAATATAAGTAGGATTATAAGTAGGATTACAAAAAATTTACATATATGTGTACACCTTCAATGGTGTGCACATTAAGCAATTAAATTAACATAATATGTCTTAGATAAAATCTATCATGTTTCAATGTAGCATACAACATAGACCAAAAAATAAATCACTCACTCATCACGTTATCGAAAAACACTTGGTCGGTAAACATGAAATTTGGCAGGAAGATAGATTGTAGCTAGGAGATGTCCACTAAGAAAGTATTGTTGTAAATTCCAGCGGGAAAAGGAGATTTTAATTTAATTTGTTTTATAGGAAGACCAACAGCCACTTTCAAATATGTAATCCAATAGCAGACGCTCTCTAGTTTGTCTCAAAATATTCTTACCTCTCAAAACATCCCAGAGCTTATACGTGAAATCATTGCTGGACCCATCCACGTTCATAGCTCCAAGGCACTGTTTGAGACTCGTCGTGTCCTCAGTCACACAGATACACCCGCCGGCGGGGCATTCCGCGGTATACGCATATGTTTCGGTCTCATTTAGAAGGTCGTTTAATCTTTTTGTGTTATTTACACGTTTCTCGCCTTGAGTGTAGGTTCTGGATGGATTAAAATGAAATTAATGAATTAAAATCGTCATCATCCGAATCATCGCTCCCGCTACCTTTGAGCCTTTTCACATACATACATATGGTCACGTCTATATCCCTTGCGGGGTAGACAGAGCCAACAGTCTTGAAAAGACTGAATGATCTCGTTCAGCTATTTGGCTTTTCACTCACTTCAGTAATTGCTGCACCTATTATGTATATTGTTTATTTATTGTAGTTTTTTGTATGTATATTATATTTATTTTATTTTATATTTTGTGTAGGTATAAATTTTATTAAGTTTGACCCCACATAAAATTCTCTGTCAGACCCAATGGTTGACTGGTAGATAATGCTTCTAGCATTTGCAATGAAGTTTAAATAAATAAAAATCTAAGGGCAGAAGCAATAACAGCTTTGTAATTGTAATGATGGTCTTTTTTTCAGGAATACAGCCGATCATACAATTTTTATAATGTAAAAAAATAAATGTTCTATACATTCATTGTCAAGCTTTACGCGAAGGAGTGTAACTTGGTTTAGTAGAATATTTTGCTCATAACAGGATCTATATGAGGCAAGCAACCGAGCAATAAGCTTGGAACAGGAAATACAAATTTTGAGAAATACATACATACATATGGTCACGTCTATATCCCTTGCGGGGTAGACAGAGCCAACAGTCTTGAAAAGACTATATGGCCACATTCAGCTGTTTAGCTTAATGATAATTGAGATTCAAATAGTGACAGGTTGCTAACCCATCGCCTGAAAAAGAATCCCAAGTTTGAGAAATAATGAGCAATTTACTAGAAAGAAAAGGAGGCACATGAAAGATTTGCCATCCTCAACATATTATTTCAGAGTGTGTGTAAAATCTTTTTATACTGTACCTATATCTTTTCAATTTAATTATCTAATAAAAATGAAATTTTTTTTTTTACAAAATATCCATAATATTCGATTTTCAGTTGATTCTCTCTCTCGTTATTACAAAACAAACATTTTATCAAACCAATATCAAAATTACCTAACAACAGCAGATTCCAAGTTGACAGACAAGGATCCAGCAGCAGTCATATCGACCAACAGTTGGTTGATGTTGTGAAGTGAACATACTGATTTCCAAATAGCATTGCATGGGCTGCCAAGATGTCCTACTATCACTTCTTGTTGCTAAAATATATATAAAAACTATTTATAGTCAATTGATACAGATTAAGCTTACACAACATATACATATAATCACCTCTATATCTCTTGCAGAATAGACAGAGCTAACAGTCTTGAAAAGCTGACACAAATGTTATATTTTTGATGAATTTATAGTAATTAACAACATTTATGAACAACTAGCTACTTGCTTCGGCTTCTCACGTGTAGCATTTATAGCAATACGATTATCTCAATCAAGAACAAAATCCGTCCACAACTTTTCGAGATTAGCACAATATACATAGACAGAGAAAAAAGGAGTCTTTAAAATTGAAATAATATATTATAGACACAACAACAACAGTCTTGAAAAGACTGAAAGCCCACGTTCAGCTGTCAGGCCAAAGATGGAATTGAGATTCAAATAGTGACAGGCCACTAGCCCATCATCTACAAGAATTCCAAGTTTGCTAGACTTTTCTTTTTTTTTTGTTATCGAAGGGGAACTCCTTTTTACGACCACCCCCCTGGGTCTTCCTCCAGGAATGTGTGGGTCTCCTGGCACCTAATGTACCAGCCTACCCACTAAAACCCCTCCGTGCACCCTTTTTGCCATTTTGAGGGCATCATGGGATCGCATTACCCCACAATGCCCTTTGGAAGTTTGTAAACCTACCCTTTAGTCGCCTTTTAAAGTACTGATATGGAGCGTGTGGGTGTATTCTAAAGTACCGCGAACCACACGGCTAAATACTTACGAAATTAACTTTGCAGCTTATATAAGGTATTTGCAATGTCTTCCCCTGCCATTCACAATGAAGCTCTGTTACACCAGAGTGTGGTGCATTCAACAGCTCATCAGTACTATGGGAACTGTAGGATATGCCTGAGAGAAGGAACTTGCAATCCACTGTTGATGTAACCTGGAATTAAAGAAAACAAGTGACTATAGACTCAACCTGTTATTTTACAATCCGGGGTATGTTGGCCCAAAGGGCAGAATGTCCAATACTGCTGTGTATAAAAATCCTTGTGACATTTGTTCTAGTTGCATTGAAGTTATGTATTACATTTGTTTGAATACTAACCGATGTTCTTATGTTGACAGAAAACATCGTGAGGAAACCTGCACATTCAGGCAACCTGATGTGTAACCATGATCAATCCAATATATACAAAAAAAAGGAAGATCCTTACCATATCATTGCTTAACTTCTCTTTTACAGTAAAATCCTGGGCCAAAACATCTACGTCCACCTCATCCAAGGTCATAGTGCCTTCATAACTGACAATGCCTCTACCAAAGTGTCTGTCATCTGACTGCAAAGTCAAAAGTAAAGGTTTTCCTTCAGATGATGGATTTGTGAGTATCCACATAGGTAAGCTGTTTTCCTTTGTGACTGCTGTAAGGCTTTTGTGGTAAAGGTTGGCTATTTCTCTGAAATTAAAAACTAAATTATTCATACAAATATTATTTTGAGGCGGATAAACATTTATCATCATTTCTTCTCTTCATCATCCTGGGCTGAAGAAGATAAGTCAGATTTTAACTTTGTATTTTGTTAAGTAAATCTCATACATACATAATATAGTATCGTTGAGTTAGTATCTTGTAACACAAGTCTCGAAGTTACTTCGAGGCTAACTCAATCTGTGTAATTTGTCCCGTATATATTTATTTACTAGTAAGTGGTCTAAAGCATCAATCTTTAATCTTTTGACACCAATTTGTTAGTCAGTCACTAATTTAAAGTGTCCACTATTTGGCTTTTACAGGTAAAAGAAATGCAACAGTTGAGATACCATAAGATAAAATTCATTACAATTGTTTGCCTGTTCCAAAGTTAGTAGAATATATTCTTTACAAACTGACTATAACATGTTGAAAATTTTTCAAATAAGAATGTTTACCGTGCTTTCTCTATGCCAATAGGAATATGGGTCGCTTCTTCCTTGCTCCACAGCTGGGGCTCATCAGATAGAAGCGTGTCATCTAATATTGTGTGAAGGCTTAGATCTAGTTTTAATGGGGACCCAGTCAGTTCTAATTCCTCTGAAAGTAAATATTATTGTTTATAAGAATTACCAACATTTATAAAAAGAAAGCTTGGTAGAGATTTGCAGCTGCCAAGCTGAAAATATTTAACAAAGAAAGCTAACTTAGTACTTGAGTACGTTACTTACAGAAATAGAAGTAGGTACATACCGTTTTCCCATTTATTGTCTTGAACTGCAGGATCGATATGATTCGAAGATGATTTGTTCTGCAAACATAAGAGGTAATGCTTGTCAGTGTAACATAATATTTCAGAAATATAGTAGATTCGAGGTATGTAATTAATTTTAAATAACAAACCTTCATACAAACGAGTGCAATTTCATTATTATCTTTCGTGTACATTTGCACATAACTTGGACAGACCTGCTTTTCGATAGAAAATTTGGGATAACTTTCTAATACTGGTTGTAACAATAACTCCATGATAAAGATTTAACGACAGTAAAAAATAATAAAAACAAATGAAATTTGTAACATGAATTAGAAAAATTATCCGTTTTGTTTGTTGTTTGAAATTTGAATCAAAGATTTGGAATTGAATTGGATTTCGAATTGACATTGACTTATGACACTTTGACATTTTTTTTTATTTATTCCCTCGTGTTATTGAGGAGGCAAAGAGTACTAGCCTATGCAGCAAAGTCAAAACATATTACAGGAAAACTGGTTTAAGTCTATATAGAAGAAATAAGTCATTTTGTCGAGTTTGGAAAAGCTCATGAGAAAGGTATTTTTATTGATACAACTATCACAAAAATATTATTATACACACGCAACGAATTTCCAGGTGGAAATCAAAAATCGAATAAAGAACAAAGTCATCACTGCAAAGAAAGCAATAGAAAAAAGAAATCAATTTATTTTTAATACACAGATTGAGAGGCAACATGAGGGCAACATAAAGTTATGCCTTGTTAACGTGCCTCTACTTACCTAACAATTAAATAGCCTGTTTTTTATTACTGTCGCTGGTATAATAAACCTGCAGATAAATTTGACCGTAGGGGGTCAAGGTTTTATTTTTAACAAGGATCATGTTTAAGTTTAAGAATATAACAAAGGTTATTATTTGGGTAGGTACCTATTGAAATGACTGCTCTAAGACTACTGTGACCTGTTAGAGTTCCCCAAACTATTTTGTGTCGTAGACCCCTTGCCATAAATTTTTCCGTGTTGGGAAGGCCCTAGTTTCTTACCTGATATTGATTTTCGGTATTCTACAACTTTTATAAACATATATATAGTAATTTTTTTACTTCATAGGTACTTTTATAAATAATGTATATGTTTTGATATTATAAGATAGTATGATGTAAGTAAATAACTAGGTACTATCAGTGTATGTGTTGAGATCCACTATTGTGGACCCTCATTTTCATTTTTTTTTTTCGCTGACGTAGACCCCTTGCAGGTTGTCATAGACCCCTATGGGTTGATACAGACCACTTTGGGAATCACTGTGTTAGATTATCAGCCTGGGCCAAAATGATCTCTCACTAGCAATAATAATAACACAAGCCTCATCAAAAAAGCTATGGACAATTCCGACATAACTTAGTTTACCTACTAAGTATTATAGTTTTACTACTTAGTCTTCAGCTAATGAGCCACTAGTGACGTGCTAATTAATGCGATATGAGTGAGTAATCAAGTGGCATGGTTTTAAAAAGTTATCGAAGCGGTTCTATCGATATGTATGCCGTCATTTAACAGGTATCGATAGGGTTGTTAACTTTCGAGTTACCTATGCAATGTATTATGACTTCATCATGATCGGTATTAGTTCCAAATGCGACGTCGCCTGCCCTTTATTTTGTTATCGAAGGGGAAATCCTTTTTCTGGACAACCCCCTGGGTCTTCACCCGGGAGAGTGTGGGACTATAGGCACATAATGTACCAGCCTACCCACTAACTCCTCCATGCCCCCTTCCTGCCATTTTGAGGGCATCAGACGTCACCTGCCCTGGAGTAGCAGCCAAGGTGCGTCTGTAACGAGAAACCTGTTGTATTTTTTTGTACATTATAAACCAAAAAGCTAGGTAGGTACGGCATAAATTTAGATGATATAGATAAAATATTCAGAATTCAGTAGGTACATAACATATTGTCTTTTTATTGTTCATCGTCATGTTACAGTAAAACATCCCACTCTTTTAATACCAAATAATGAGAAGCGATTTGTTTTTATTTTATGTAGGTAACCAAAGGATAAATATACGTGAAACCTTTTAACAAGATTAGATAGATACCTTTCTTATTTTGTTGTGAATCTTACGCTTTCTCATTACATTGTCGGCTAATTTTCACGTTGCATTTTGTTAATATTGCTTATTGCTTATATTGTGAGGAAGGGCAAAGGTTAAGTACATAGGGTACGTTGTGTTTTTACTCATATGAATAAATTGCAGATAATCATGCAAATTAAAAGAATGTAATCAAAAATGGAACCTTATTTTACATACATACATATAGTAACGTGTACATCCCTTGCGGGGTAGACAGAGCCCACAGTCTTAAAAAGACATAGGCCACGTTCAGCTGTTTGACTTAATGATAGAATTGAGATTCAAATTCTATTTACCTATTTAATTTGCGTTATTTCTTACGTTTCTCCTATTGTTTATGTATGTAGGTCTGTCTGTGATCGTAGCTACCAAACCAATGTTTGTTGACACGATCGTTAATTTTATGGTAAATTAATCGATCAGCGTTGACAAAGCTATGGGGAATGAAAAAAAGTGTGACTTGAACAACCCACAATGAGTTATCAAAAACAATGATATTATTATACTAAATTAACATTATTGTTATTCCATTTTATTAGATAGTTTCCTTGTCTCAAAGATTTCATATTCTACGCGAATAAAGTGAAACGCATACCAAAATAACACCTATTAATTTATAGGCACGTAAAAAGCTTTCAAGGGTAAAATTACGTCACCGTAAATTAAATGTAAACCTATGGAGGGATTATTCCCTAAAGGCTTGTATATAAAACAATGATTCGCGGGAGAGTGACGTCAGCAAAATATTCCTTTCCCAAAAAGCAGTAAAAAATTTGAACGGAGCGACGTCGGGACCTAAAAAAAATACCCTCGGGTCAATTTAGCACTCCGCCTTTTTCATATAATATTTTTTGACATCCATTTTATTGTATATTTTAAGGTTTACGGGTTAAAGTGAATTTTCCATGGCCCATAATTATAATAAGTATCCAAATATGTAGTCTATTTTTGTTCTTAGATAACAAAGACGTAGGTAAGTAATACCAACTATTTTTTTTCTTTTGTACCATTACCATTGATAGATAAAGATGGCTTTCCACTTGTAAAATAAAGAAGTAGGTACCGACTAAAAACATTTTTTTTTATTTTATTAAAAACTAATTTTGTATTAGGTACTTCTCAATACCCTGTATTACCTTTTGTATTACTAGTATTATATATTATTTTAGATAATTTTTATAAATTCTTACTTCTGTTCCATTTCATGGCCAACTACTGTGCTACTACAAAAGTAGGAAGGTAGTTAGGTATTGTAATAATTCTGTACCCAAATAATAGTTTGTAAGCGGCAGTTCATTTGGTAGCTAAATGAACTTAGTAGGTACTTTAATTTTTTAACCCTTTCATTTTCCTCAACTCAAAATTTCTTAACCCAATTTAATGGTCATATTGTGAGCTGAATAACTAACACTATAAGGAAGCTATCCCTGTTAAAACAATTTAGTATGATAATTTTAACCCTTACTCGTGGTCCAAGATGCGGTACTTTGACTTGCTTTGCATAAGTACTTAAAAGCTGAAAAATTTTAAAAAATATATTTTTGTTATAGTTTCTTACATAATTATGTAGATATTTGTTTTTGTTTTGTTTGTCTCGGTAGCTATCTTGACCATCTGGTTATTTTGCTATTTGATGCAATTGTTCCAGTAAACTAGAGGCTTCGCTTTGAAGGTGCAAATGTTTATATAGGTATTATATACTGGCTGTGCCCGCGACTGCGTCCGCGTGGAATAGTAATTTTGGGCATCATTAGAGCACTCTAGGATGAATAATTTTCCCCATTTTTTTCACATATTCCAATATTTCTTTGCTCCTTGTAGTTGCAGCGTGATGTTATATATTTCAACTCGAACCAGTAGTTCCTGACATTAGCGCGTTCAAACAAAGAAACAAGCTCTTCTGCTTTATAATATAAGTAAGTATAGATTTATACACACTGCGATAATTAAATTTAAGTTTAAATATAATTATTGATTTATTTTAGGCGAGAGAATATATGTATATCTACTTACTTGTTAAAAAGCTGAATGGCCACGTTCTTCTTGTAGGCGATAGACTAGCAACCTGTTACTATCCCTGAATCTCAGATACGCAGTCGAGTGACTAAGTCTGTCTACCTCAGGGATAAAGACGCGATGTGAGTGTTTTTATATCTTGAAGTCGATTGCAGCCGTCGTCGACTTAAAAGCCACTAGGTTGAAGTGGGCGAAATATTTGTTGCAACTGGAAATATTGTTAGGTTTGCTACGTTCTATATACTTACTGAACTGTCGCTGAGTGAAAGAAAAATAAAGAGAAAATAATTTATCAATTTCATTCACTAGGTACATAATGGCGGAAAATATAAGGTACCTATCTCAATAAATTTTAATGATCTATTTTTTTCCGGATACGACTAATGTGACTATGATCATGGTTCATTATTAAAAAAGAAATTTGCCATAGGTACGTTGTTTTTTCTCTTAGTGTAAGACCCTCGCCTCTCTGGAAGGAGCCCAGGAGTGCGCCTTTTTGACCGTGACCCTGGATTCAGCAAGCTTACATTTGAATGTAATAAGTCATATTTAGTAATTTTTTATATACATATATAGCGTAGTATTGACTGTATCCCAACTAATATTAAAAATGCTAAGGTGAGTTTGTTTGTTTGTTACCTCATCACGAGTTATCTACTGAACCAATCTTCTTGAAATTTGCGTGTATAATAAGATATAATTAAGAGTCATAATTTACATATATAATTAAGAGTCTGGAGAAGGACATAGGGTACCATTCATCCCGGTAATAAATAAAGTTTCCGTGGGATTTGCGAAAAACCTGTATTCTTTGATACGTTTTTGTCTTCTTTCGTTGCATTTGTGCGGGCGAAACTGCGGGTAAAAGCAATATAATCTTTAAAATGTTCACAAAGAAACAAATGAGTATTATTTTTTATACTTCACTTCTCAAAACCACCTAAGTCTCATGGGAATGATTTACGCTTCGTAAATAAATTGATGAACTTTAAATTGGACTTTTATTCCCAAACTTCGGTCTACATAAACGTTTGCGACAGACTTGAAATATTGTTACAAGTAGGTACGTTACTTATTTGTTGTTTGTACGCATTATTCTGAGAATATATCTTTACAAATAAGTAATTGTGTATTCAGTTTCGTTTGAGGGACTTTGCCTTTATAAGTAGAGGTGTTTCGGCGAAGTTATGTTTTTTGTAGACAAGGAGGCAATAATAAAAAAAAAATCATGAAAGTCTCACAGATCAGCAAATAAGTATCTAGTCCCAAAACTCAAGACTTAAGTATGTTATGGGGCACGAAATCAACAAGGAACCTGACCGAGGATCTAACCCGGGGCCGTTGATAACAAAATAAGAGGATAATACTCAAAATATATTAATATGTTTAGATAATAAGTAGTCGTTTAAAAATTGTTGAAATTTTGGTACATGCTATTAATGTTGATGATACTTTTTTTATAGATAACAAATAATAAGACCACGGAAATAGGCGTGGAATTGTCTCAGACAGTTAAAATAAAGGACTAGAAAGAAATATGTACGGCAAGATGACCAACATTTGTTGAAATCATAGAATATCTCTATTGAAATACAAAATTTTGAAAATCAATTTAAATCCATGGCGCTCCGCCATCTATTTCCAGGACAGAAATTTAAAATCATTTTTGTAAGCTGCCAACTAATTTTTTTTTTATTTCCTTACTCCTTTGCGCTCGGAGCCTACGCGTGCGTAGCCCCGCCTACAGCCCGCCCAGCATTAGGATATAAATGCTGCCACCAACATCACGAACCAACACTTCCAACTTGTTGCACTTTCGCGCACCTCAGCTGTAGACGTTGAAAAGTTCCTTTGCTTCAGTCGCGCCGAAGATTAAAAAAGGTAAGTCACTGTAATTAAATATTTTTTAATCAATGGAATTTTGCAAAAGTTTCTCAATTATAGGTATTGTTTGATCTTGGTTCTGTTAAAATAATCAATTATACAATACATGCGATTATTAAAAATTAAAAAAACTTTAAAAAACCAACTGGGCAATATTTAAACAAAATCTCGAATTAAAGTTTAATTTGGAAATCTTATTGACTTACGACAAAAAAAGAGATCCGAAAATATGAATTGAATAAAAATTTTGACATTAATAACAATAAGACAATCATTTTTAATATGAGGAAACAAGGGCAATAATATTTCAACAAATTTTTAAAATATCATATCATATTCATAAAATATTAAAACAACCAAAATTCATTCATTTTGAATTGAGTAAGTCAGTTTTTTACAAGAAGCTACCTACTCTCTTTTACCCTCGCGTCCGCAGGCTTTGCACGGGAACCTTACCCATATTGGACCAACCTTATCTTACACATCGAGTTGTTGCAAATTTTGTCACGATGATTTCCCTCATCGTAAGACCACATCGGTGACCATTTAAACCATTGTCATCAAATCAGAAAAGAGTCATTGTTACGCCATGGGAATGGCCCCAATGAGATTCGAACCTGACCACTTTTTTGTAAACATATGACGTCTATACCAAAACGGTGACGTATATTTAATAACATATTATCCTTGTATAGTGCCGCGTGGTTCTCGGCACCAATGTAAAAAAGAATAGGACCACTCCATCTCTTCCCCATGGATGTCGTAAAAGGCGACTAAGGGATAAGGGTTAAACTTGGTATTCTTTTAGACGATGGGCTGGCAACTTGTTTCTATTTGTGTCTCAATTCTATAATTTGGCCTATCAGCTGAACGTGGCCTTTCAGTCTATCAAGACTGCCGGCTCTGTCTACCCCGCAAGGGATATAGACGTGATTTTATGACTGAATATTATCCTTCCTGATTTGTATACCTCTCCTCTTTTACTCATTATAATGTACACGTAATAATCAATAATATTGTTATCAAAATATTGTATGACGAACACGTATGAGCAGTTTTTATGAAAATACCAATGAACGAATGGATTACCAGACATTATGAGAGAATAGGTTTTCCTAAACATACCGAACTATTTAATACACGGAAACTTACTGTAATTTATTAAAGTAATTTTTATTTTATTAATTAATAATACCTGTGAATATTAAATTAATATCGATACTTTCTTATTACATTTAAATTATATATGAATAATAAAGTGTCACTATCTATAGACCTATAAAAATGTGGTGGAAAAAAAATAGTTTCAATTCCATACTTATTCCTCTAACATTATATAAATTTTTTTTATAAGAGAGAAGAAGAGTTTGTTTGTTCGAACGCGCTAATCTCGGGAACTACTGGGCCGAATTGAATAATTCTTTTTGCGTTGCATAGACGATTTATCGAGAAAGGCTATATAACATTACGCTGCAACGTTACAAAGCTACGCAACGCAACGCTATAAGGAGCAAAGAAATACTGGAAAATGTGAAAAAAACGGGGAAAATTATTCATCTTTGAGGATTCAATAATGCCCAAAATAACTATTCCACGCGACCGAAGTTGCGGGCACAGCTAGTTTATTATATTTACTAAGAAAAATTATAACTACCTACCTAAAAATCTTATTAAAGAACGGGTAATAACCACTTTTTAGTTAGAGGTTAAACATACCTGTGCAATATGTTGAAACTTCGAAATCTCAGGTAATCAGCTGTAATGGCAGCTCACATGACGACTAGTGATTACAATTACAAATGTTGTAATTACAGTTAAATGTTACAGTTTGGATAATATGACATGTAATATAACGCCTGCTTGTGCGGAGTCTTTTTAATCACTTTTCTTCTAAAACAAGAACTTTAGGCTTATTTACATAATTCTGTCTAATTTTATAAATACAAAAGCCTACCTGTTTGTTACGCTTTATCATCTAAATCAGTACACCAATTAAGACAAGGAAACGTAAAAGTTACTTTATCATACAAGATCAATAAGGGTTTATTTCTATTGCAATATAGCACTTTTATGAAATGCAAAAACCAGAGTATCACAATAATATTTCGATTTTAAGTTGTGGTTAGTTGCCTATTTTTACGGTAATGGAGGTCATACGGAGCGTTTTCTTCCCTTTTTGGCAGAAGTACAGTAAAGTCGATATAAATTATCTGCAGTGACTTTGTGTAATTATATTTAGGCGGACCCCGTGGTCATAAACAAGTATTACTTATTAAGACAAACCCCGGGAATAAAAGTCATAGTCAACTAAATAAATAAATGAAAATTTTAAAAAGGTAGGTAGGTTATATTAAGAAAATAGTTGCCAGGATGAGTGTACGAGTATGTACATTACATGTACTGTCCAAAGTTATTAAGTTTAAGGTATAAGATGTTATATAAAGTTGCATAACCTACATGTCATAACTCTACAATTCTGTACCTATAAATTTATTTTTTTCTACCTGTAATAGATTTTGTTGTTCTATAACATCCATTTTTATAGAAAGAGATGGATCACAGGACAAATACTTAATCGGTTGGTGGACTTCGCTTTCCCGACCGCTTACCTAAAAATCTAATTTACCTAGTGTTATATCTTTTATCGAACAGTAATCAAAACAAGTTGAATCAATACAATAATCTGCATGATAATCGGGCTGGCTTTCCAAATGGATTTTATCGGATAATCGAACGCGATCAAACAAGGAAATGTTTGGATAACTTTAATTATGCAATACTAGTGTTTGCACGCGGTTTTCTGCGCTTATAAAGATACGCCGTGAAAACGGGAAACATTCTCGGGTACGACTTGTTGTTTTTAATTATTGCGGTAATTTCGATTTTTTTAAATTCTTATCTTTCCTAACTTTCAAATGAAAATCTAATATATAAAATTCTCGTATCACAATGTTCGTTCCCGTACTCCTCCGAAACGGCTTGACCGATTCTCATGAAATTTTGTGAGCGTATTGAGTAGGTCTGACAATCGGTCAACATCTATTTCTCATACCCTTAGTGATACGGATTGTCCACCTTTAATATTTTAACTAGAAATTACTTAAAAATTATTTATATGGCAAAACAACGTTCGCCGGGACAGCTGGTATCTATATACTATATAGCTTCTACGCCCAAAAATTTCTGCAGCACGTTATCTGTCAGTCATTCAAGTAAGTCAAGGTTTGTTCGCGTGAAACAAAAAAAAAAAAAACAAATGAATCTAAATAAATAAATCCTGTACCTGCGTATAGAGACTTGATTTTTGCCATGTAGGTAACATGTTTATGCGGTTTTTCCCTTTCCTAGGTAAATTTCTCAAATATCTAATCACAAATAAATAGTATAAAAAATACAAAAAACCAATTTTTTTTATAACTCTTATGCGGAGACTACATATTATTACTTAATAAATTATGATAGCTAGATGATTGATTGTAGGTACTTCAGACCGATTGTTCTCTAAAACGTAGGTAGGTACGCGTTATTAGCAAATATCTTGATATTTCGCATACACAATTACACATAGAAGTACCTACAAGAAGGAAAAACTGAGAACTTAATACAACGAAGACTACTAGAAGACTCGCCACAGATAAAAAATCACAAACACAAAATTGACTCCGCTACAACGATAACGTGTAATTTATTTTTTCTTAACCGCCTACTTAACTGCCAATGCGGCGTTAACGTTTCAAACTGGGGCAGTTTCACTGGAAATCGAATAATCCTGAGGGATAGCCTAGTAATTTGCGTTTGTTTAACATTGACGCGACCCACTATACTTGCGAATTCGACACAAATCCCAAATGAATACTAATTTGAACATGATTAAAATATTATCATCGTCATTCTTTTGTTCAATCTGTAAATACTATATTATTTTATTAAACTAGAGGCCGCCCGCGACTTCGCCCGCATGACGATGAAACCCTTTCAATCCCGCGGGAACTACGGGATAAAAAGTAGCCTATATGTTATTTTGGGCCTTCAGCTACCTATATACCAAATTTCATCATAATCGGTTCAGTAGTTTTTGTGTGAAAGAGTAACAAACATCCATACTGACATCCTGACATACTCACAAACTTTCGCATTTATAATATTAGTAGGATATTGTACGTAGAAGAAGCATGATAGACTCTTCCACGCGTACGAAGTCGCGAACAGCTAGTTAGTCATAATCATAAATGTGGGATATTCTTATTTCAGACTTATGTATGTTTAAGACGATGGGCTAGCAACCTGTCACTGTTTCTGAATTTCATTATAAAGCTATGCACTTAAACTTTTTCGTGTTTTATGAATAATTTTCTTATGAATCATCTCCACTTAATGAGGCCAAAATTATACCCCCCTTAGGTATATCAAATCATTTCAATACATCAATGTTTTATTGTACATACATACAATCACGTCTATATCCCTAGCGGGGAAGACAGAGCAAATAGTCTCGAAAATACTGATAGGCCACTTTCAGCAGTATAGCTTTATGATAGAATTGAATTGAAATAGTGATATCTTGCTAGCCGTTAGCTAGCTATATATTGTGCCGTGTGGTTCCCGGCACCAGTGCCGTGTGGTTCCCGGCACCAATACAAAAAAGAATAGGACCACTCCGTCCATCTCTTTCCCATGGATGTCGTAAAAGGCGACTAAGGGATAGGCTTAAACCCTTGGGTTTCTTCTTTTAGGCGATGGGCTAGCAACCTGTCACTATTTGAATCTCAATTCTATCATTAAGCCAAATAGCTGAACGTGGCCATTCAGTCTTTTCAAGACTGTTGGCTCTGTCTACCCCGCAAGGGATATAGACGTGACCATATGTATGTATATCTTGTTAGCCCGTCGCCTACAAAAAGAATCTCAAGCTGACAAGCCTATCTCTTAGACGCATTATACTTGTAATTCCATGTTTTATTATTGATATTACAAAATATTAAGTTATTCCATATTCCTCACGACAAAAATTTATAGCAACGTGATACATGTTAATAAGGCACATATAATACATGTTAGGTTTACAAACAAATTTCGTGGCAATAGGCACGTGTTCTGTTCAACTTTTGTCATTTGTTCATACAAGGAACGTAGAGACTTCCAGAATTGGAAGTTACTAATGAGACAAAAAGCTATGAAATTCAAACGTCGCGTTTGCGGGATAGACAGGACCAACAATCTCAATAAGATTATAGGGAAAAGTATTTCCTAATTCTTTAAATGATGCATTGTGTCATACACATAGGTACACGTCTATCCCTTGCGGGGTAGGCAGGGCCAACAGTCTCAATAAGACTGAAAGGTAAACCTTACCAATTCTTTTCATGGCATGTAATGTGGCACTTACATGCTGTAAGCGGCCTGGATTAAAAAAAAAGAACCAAATTACCGATAATATGCTGAGATAAGAAAGAAAGACATAGAATTGTAGATTAATTGTAGTAAAAGATATTTTCGAGACCTCTCGTATGTATTATTTAGTTTGTGTAATGGGAACCCTACGTAGGGGTCAATATTTAAATATATTTTGTTATAGTTTATTATATTATTATAAGCTAACATTAAAATTATTAATATTATAAACTAATGTAGATATTATTTAAAATAGTCATTGGTACATGGCCGAGGTGGGGATTCGAACCTGTGCCTTTATGCGCATTTTGCATTTTAACCGGGCACCTTACGGATTCGAACACCGATGCTCTTCCACTCTATATCGTCTATTATGTTTAGTTATATATACATACATAACTATAGTTATAGATCCTATAGACTTGAAAAGACTGATAGGCCACGTACAGCTGATTGGCTTAATAATAGAGTTGAGATTCATTTAGTGACAGGTTGCTAGCCCGTCGCTTAATGTAAGTTAGTTACAGACTTCTTCTGCACTGACGCCTTGGAAGCGGCAGCGGCAGTAAACTTAGTTTTAAGTAATTTATTTGACGTCAACCAATGTTGTGAATTCAAAAGATTTGACAATTATGAAGCGATATGAAGTATCCTATAATAATGAATAAAAATTTTGAATTGAATTGACTTCCTTCTATACATAAAAATATGTAGATAACCTACTTCATCAACGTAAACTCAACGACGAAGTTTTTCAAAGTATCTTTTGGAATTCACGCATATTGTAGGCCTACGTCGAAGCCATTATCTTAATATGGACAAAAATGAAATCATAATTTGTGAACATGATACATCATTAGAAAAGACTTGCGAAGGTTTACAGTAGCAAGATAAAGGAAACTGTTAAAGAAAACTCTTATCATAAAATAATTTTTGACATACCTCAATAATTTTGAAGCGCTAGTGACATAATGTGCGCCTATTGCTTCTCATCTCTTCTTCTCTTTTCGTGCATATTGTTAAAGTCAATGAAAGGCAGAGCTAATAAACTTCCTACAGTCATAGAGATGAACATGGCCTTTCAGTGTTTTCAAGACTGTTGACCCCGTCTTATTATATATGTAATAGTAAAGACGTAACTATATACATACATATAATTATGTCTGCATCCCTTACGGCACGTAATGATATGTATGTATGTATCAGTATATTGCATATCCAAGTAAAAGAATAGAATCGATTTATTTTCAATATTGGATACAAGATTTTACTTATTGACGTCACATCACTTAAATCTAATTATAACTACTACCGCTTCCAAAGCGCATGTGTTGAAGAAGCAGCGGAACAAATTACATTGCAGCATTTTCACCAGACGTCAATTTACAAATATAGATCTCTTAAATCTAAATCGTGGACGAATGCACATTGCCTGCATGAAAAAATATGAATGTAAAACTAATGATTTCAATACAAATATTTTTTAATTACCTACCTTCCTAAGACTATGGTGTAGTAATCATGCAAGGAATCTTGGTCCCAAAGTTTGTTAATTGTCATGTCCCGATTGGGGCGACCGAAACCGAAGGTCCAGGACCTTTGGTTTAAACGAAACGAAAACTATACTTTGCCAAACGGGAATTTGATGATAATAAAGTTATCAATAACCTTAATCTTGTAGCACGTGTAAAGGAAAATGTCTGAAAGCATCAATTGTTATTTAGTTCCGTTTATATTTAGATAGCTAAATAACAGACAGCGAATTAACTATAACAAAACTTACCGTATTTTGGGAACAGCAAATTTAAATATGGCTACAAGTTTGTATAGTCTGATAATATTGGTAAAGTGTTTGTATTGTCTACTAATGAAGTATTTTTGTAACACTATTAAAGATCTACTATTATAAAAGGCGATGCTGAAAAATATTCTTTTCCATCTATTTTAAAGATTGTTATAAGGAAAATAAATATAAAATCTTTTTAGTTCATGTATAAGGTACATTTATTTAAAAAAACAATCTGAAAAAAAGCTTCAGTATCCAACACTAATGGACGATTTTATAGAAGATTGTAATTTGAAAAATTTAGAATAATTTACAGATTATACAAATACTTTTCTGATATCAAAACAAAGTCCATGTCAATCTCTCGCAGATTCCGTTTTCTACTTCAATTCAACATAAGCCCTATGCAATCTCATTAACTGCAAAAAAGCGGGAAAAAAATTGCCAATGTCCATCCTGTAATCTCCATTGGAACCAAGCAAAGCTGAAACTCAAACAGACTGAGAAACATTGCGGGCGATCGATGGGCGTACTGCACAATAAATCCTTTTTACCAACTGATTAAATTATACTGTGTACTTTTGAAGTTAACCGATGTTAAAGTATGTACTTATGTATTTCAGTAAAATATGAAAATGGTCGTCACATTCTGTCACATTAGATTAAGACCACTCCATTTTTCCTACGGATATCGTAAAAGGCGATTTAGGGAATAGAACAACGTGCATTTTCGATGCTGGTCTAAACTATTATTTATTTGTAAAAAAAAATTATTGCAATTTAAACATAAAGCAAATGAAGACTAATAGAACTGATTCCTTCTTTTGGATAAGTCATTGGAAATAAGATTTACATTTCCATCATTAACCCTATATGGCCTTTGAAACTTGTGACCATAGATTCTGTCTACCCTGTAAAGCATAAACTTTTATGTAATATGGAAAGTTATCATTTTTTCAGTTAATATGATTCTACTGTTTTTTGAGTCTAATACTATTATAATATTTTTGTAACTAAGCTTTTAATAGTGTTATTTTTCCTATAAAGGTAGGTAATATTGTCTTCAAACAGTAATAAATACTTATAAAAAATATCTACAGGTTTAAATTAACAAATATTGACATTAACACATACTTATTTAATTTTAAAACAACTTACATAAGAACATAGTATAAAAACATGTATGTAATATCACATTCGTTTAATTTCCCAAGACATTTAAACACAAAAGTAATATTGCAATAACATTCTGACGTTCCTCACGTAGTGGCAATAATAAGACAAGCCCCTTCTGCATTATATGTAACAAACATATAAGGCAATTTCTTACTTAATACTATTAGAAGAATATTTAGTACACAGATTCTTAAATAGAAAAATTGATAATGTTAAAATGTGTATGGTGTAGTGTACGTGATAATGTTAGCAATCAAACTAATGTACATACGTAACTCATGAAAAGAAAAAGAAGTAAAAACTAATTTTAATTTATTTTGATTGCGCTCTCCATACATACGTAAAATCACGCCTCTTTCCCGAAGTGGTAGGCAGAGTCTTCATGTTAACACTTGCTACTATCCCTGAATTCTTCTTTCACTTCATCTGTATTCATAACTTATTTTATGCAAGCTTCGGCGGTTTCTTTTTTTTTCTTTTCACTGCCGTGTGGTTCCCGGCAGCAATATAAAAAGAATAGGACCACTCCATCTCGTTCCCATGGATGTCGTAAAAGGCGATGCAATGGGCTAGCAACCCGTCACTATTTGAATCTCAATTCTATCATTAATCCAAACAGCTGAACGTGGGCTATCAGTCTTTTCAAGACTGTTGGCTGTGTCTACCCCGTAAGGGGTAAAGACGTGATCATATGTAAGTATGTATGTTTTGACTTCACCTTTCGCCGGAACAATACACGCGCACAAATATGTATAATTCTTTACAACTTTAATTCTACATTAAGTTATCTAATTACCTTTAATTGTAACAATAACATAGCGCTCTTTAACCAAACGTTAACCCTTATCACAGATGGGAAGGTAAACTTATCCAATTATTGCATTTACTATGTCATTGTAAACCACGTAAGTTAGTAAACAGTTTAGAATATACGAGCACCTAACAAACATACATACATACATATAATCACGTCTATATCCCTTGCGGGGTAGACAGAGCCAACAGTCTTGTAAAGACTGATAGGCCACGTTCAGCTATTTGGCTTTAAGATAGAATTGAGATTCAAATAGAGACAGGTTGCTAGCCCATCGCCTAAAAAAGAATCCCAAGTATGTAAGCCTATCCCTTAGTCGCCATTTACGACTTCCATGGGAAAGAGATGGAGCGGTCCCATTATTTTTTGTATTGGTGCCGGGAACCACACGGCACCAAACATACATTTATGTTATTATCCCTCATGTGGTAGATTGTAGTCTTGACAGGACTGGAAGGCCACGTTCAGCTGAATGGTTTAAAGATTGAGTTAAGATTCAGATAGTGACAGGTGGCTGGCGTTTCTCCAAACAAGAATCCTAAGTTTCTAATTATTTCCCTCTATTGACTTTTAGGTACAATCTATACGGGCTGAGAAGCATTATACTTTTTTTCGCTTTCTGATCAGTATGAAAGCTTGCATTACATGAAAGTGCTTATTCCTTTATAGAATCACTCCGTGTCTTTCTTAAGGATATCGCTAAAGGCGAACAAGGGATAGGCTTATAAACTTGAGATTATTTAAGCGATAGGCTAGCAACATGTTACTATTTGAATTTCAATTCTATATTGAGCCTACCAGCTGAGCGGTCATTTGGTCTGCTGGCTCTGTCGTCCCCGCAGTGGATACCTATAGACGTGATTATATGATGATGAATAGTGACAAAGGGATAAGATGAAGTGATCCTATTATTTATTGCCGGGAACCACACGGCGAACGTTTATTAGTTCAGGATATATTTTAGTTGATAAAATTTCACAGCACGTTTAGACCGCTCTCGCTTCTAATTTAAAATAGGTAAATCCTTACTAATTGAGATATTAAGTGTCTTTAAAATATCATATTAATATGCTAATACCCTAGGGCTATTGCGGTAATCTTCGGGTTTAGCGTTGCATAAGGCGCGACATATTTGTTTTAGAAAATAGTTTCCTATTGTTTTGTCAAAATTAAAATGCAAGTGCAAGTATTCAAGGGTATTCAAGTGCAAGGTCAAGGGTTTATTTTTGTAAGTATTTGTCTCACATAATTATATTTCGAAGTTACATACATACATACTGTCTAATTTTGGTTTTAATATATGTATAAGTTTAGTTTAATTTTATAATAATAGATGGCGTTATCCCGTTTTGAAACGCGATATGGTTTTGTTTTGATACAAACATAAATAGAAAGGGGATTTTTAAATAAATGTCTTCGTTCCGGGAGTCTGAGTTTCATTCAAGCTGCCTTGGCTCGATATACTCTTGTTTAAGGGTCCTTCGAGCCGGATATATTTTGAAGAATGTGAAGCATTTGGCAGTTTCCTAAGTGTAGAGTGAAGCTAGTGGTGTGGAACCAGTCCAAAGAAGATCAGGTGCATGCAGCGCCATCTGTCGGCTAGTACAGTGAAGTGCAGTAAGTGAGCAAGAAAAACTGTAAGTACTTTAAACTGTGTAAAGACTTAGAAAAATTTCAAGATAGAAGTAGTGGGACTTGTAAAATTTCATAGTGTAGATTCTGGGACTTAGAATAATTCGGTAAAAAGTGACGAGACGAGGAATCTATGCCCGATTTCATAGCGGTGACAAATAAGTCCAAACACTTAGAAAATTTTGATCAATAAAAAACAGAACATAGACAAATTTTGAAAAAATAATTGGTGACATTTATAATTACATCTGTCAATCATGGAGGGCTGTATAAGAGTAATGAAACAATTATTCAGTCAAATAGAAAAGGGAAGAAGCAATTTTAAGAAGGCTCCGAAAGAAAGAATTACTGAATCTTATATTTTGACGCGATTAGAAAGTTTGGAAACAATTATAGATAAATTCTCTGACAAGCATGAATACATTATAGCTACATATGAAGATACTGAAGGTTATATAGAAAGTGACATATACAATATAGGCTATGAAATGTATTTAAGTTATAAAACCGAGTTGAAATCTGCACTGAAAGCCATATCACCGAATGTGTCTACTGCGTCATCGAGTTTGAAAGAGAATTCAGACAAGAATAAAGAATCACTTGTAAGATTACCGAAGATAACTATACCAATTTTCAGTGGCAAGTATACCGAATGGTCGTCTTTCAAGGATTTGTTTAAGTCACTCATACATAACAACTCTGCACTCGACGACGTTCAGCGACTACATTATCTGAAGACGCAAGTAAGAGGTGAAGCTGAACAGTTAATTAAACACATTCCAATTACGCATGATAACTACAAAAAGTGTTGGGATTTGTTACAAGGTAGATATGATAATAAGAGGTATTTATCTAATTGTATTCTAAAGCGTTTGTTTAACCAAAAGTCCATGAGTTGCGAGTCGGCTCAAGGGTTGAAAGATTTGTTAGATACAACTTCTGATTGTATTCATGAGCTGACTAACTTAGATATTAAAGTCGATACATGGGATGTAATTATAATTTATATTGTAAGTCAGAAATTGGACGCTGATACTAGAAAACAATGGGAAATCCATATTAATAATTGTAGTGTAGATTTACCTTCCTATTGTTTATTCAAAGATTTCATGGAATCACGTTACCGCGCGTTAGAGTTTGTTGAGCCCACTAAAAGTAAGTCTAAGTCATGTCCTAATCATACACAACCTAAAGCCTTGCACACTATTTCAATGTCTACCTGCCCTCATTGTAATGATAATCATAAGATTTATTCATGTAGTAAGTTTATTAGCGAAGAAATCCCTAGCCGTCAGAATATTGTTAAAAATCTTCAACTTTGTTTCAATTGTCTCAACAGTGGCCACTCAGCGAAAACCTGTCGTGGTTCTACGAGATGTCGGATCTGCAAGAGAAAGCACCACACACTTCTTCATGGAAACAACTCACCAACAGTAGCGGTAGCTACCGAGCAGGCAGAAACTGAACAAAGTCAACCGGAACCGTCTATTGACATGAACCAGACCACAAGCATTACAAGCCATTTTGTGACAGGAAAGGTTTCAAGCCAAACCTTATTAGCTACAGCCTTGGTAAAGGCTGAGTCAAGAAATGGTTCTCCTCTGATATTAAGAGCTCTGCTGGATCAAGGATCACAAGCATCTTTTATATCGGAAGCAGCCGTACAGTTATTACGGTTGAATAAAGTTGCTGAGAAAACTAGTATTTCAGGATTAGGTGGTGGTCAGAGTGGCTTAACCTCAAAATATGTGGTTAAGGTCACGATTCAGTCACTCTGTGACCCAACCTTTAAGTTGCAAGTGAAGGCTCACGTCCTTCAAACGGTGACTACAGTGTTACCACAAAGGAAGTTCACTCCACCCAGATGGACTGAACTTGGCCGCATCAGTTTGGCTGATCCGCAGTATAATTCGCCTAATAGAATTGATGTTCTCTTAGGCTCCGAGGTGTATTGCGCTATCCTGAAAAAGGGATTGATTAAAAGTCCTAATGATTTGATTATTGCACAGGATACTTACCTTGGATGGGTGTTGTCGGGTCAGGTTGACGGCTATGATAATGAAGAATCTACATGTCACAACATTATAATGAGCTTTCATATCCAGTTAGAAGAGAATGAACTAATCAAGAAATTTTGGGAAATCGAATCTGAACCTTGTTCAAACAAAAAGATATTAACTCAAGAAGAACAGGATTGTGAAGATCATTTCAACGCCACAACTTGCAGAGATGAGACTGGTCGTTATGTGGTGGAGTTGCCGTTTCGTCCAAATGTTCGTCGAGACTACGGTGATACAAGGTCCGTCGCAGTGAAACGTTTGTTTGGTCTAGAAAAGAGATTGGATAAGAATAGCACATTAAAGAACAATTATTCTGAGGTCATAGATGAATATTTGAAACTTGGTCATATGGAGATTGTTGATGATGAGTCATCAAATATGGAAGGTAAGGTATGGTTACCACATCATGCGGTTGTTTGTATGGATAGAACAACAACAAAAACCAGAGTGGTTTTTAATGCTGCTGATAGAAGCGCTAATGGATTATCCTTAAATGATACATTAATGGTTGGTCCAACCTTACAAATGGAATTACGCCACTTGATAATGCGTTGGCGTTCACACCCCATATGTCTCACTGCTGATATCATAAAAATGTATCGACAAGTGAACGTAGCTGCAAAACATACCGATTTTCAGCGGATTGTATGGCGATCTGAAGAGGGTATTATACGTGACTATCGTCTTCTGACTGTCACTTTCGGCACTTCATGCGCTCCTTATTTAGCTGTTAAAGCAATGCAACAAGTAGCTGTAGATGAAGGTCGTAATTTCCCGCACGCGGCAAGTAGAGTTCTATCAGATTTCTACATGGACGATCTTCTCACCGGCGCTGAAAATGAAGAAGAAGCGGTTAAGATTTATAAAGAAATGAATGAATTGCTAAATAAAGGTGGATTTCAATTGCAGAAGTGGACATGTAATAAAATAGGAGTACTAGGTGGTACAGAAACAGATACAGAAAGAGAGTTTAAAGAGAATGATGTTACTAAAATTGTAGGTATTGCTTGGAATCGCCGCACAGATGAGTTTGGTTATAACATCAAGATTTCTTCTGATGCCCCTGCTCCTGAAACAAAACGCAAAGTGATTAGTGAAATCTGTCGACTATATGATCCACTCGGGTGGATAGCTCCGTGTGTTATTATAGCAAAGATCTTCATCCAGAAGCTATGGATTGCTGGACTGGACTGGGATGATAAATTGCCAGAGGAGCTGATACAAGAGTGGTCACAATATCGCAAGGACCTACCGAAGCTAGAATTATTTCATATTCCGAGATGCAAGAAAAAAAGTGATATCAAAGTAGAGTTACACGGGTTTAGTGAAGCTTCTAATGCAGGCTATGCTGCTATGGTTTATATTTGTTGCGTTACTATGGGAAATGAAGTTTATACTCACCTGGTAACCGCTAAGACGAAAGTAGCACCCATCAAGCAGATATCCATCCCGCGACTTGAGTTGTGCGCTGCTGTTTTAGTTACTAAACTGCTTCTGGAAGTCTCTGAAACACTGAACATCAATAAGTTAGATATACATGCTTGGACGGACTCTACGATCGAGTTAGCTTGGTTGTCCGACCATCCAAGTCGTTGGAAGACTTTTGTCACCAACAGGACTTCAGAAATACTTACCTTAATTTTCAGGAGATTTCTACATCTAAAAATACCACTTCTGAAGAATCTAAACACTTACCTTATCTTACCGCCAAGGAGATCCAGGAATCACTTACCTGTTGCATACTTCAGCATCAACGTCGTTGGTTTGCCGATGAAATCAGCATGCTTCTGAAAAATAAAAATGTTAGTAAGAAAAGTAAATTATCTACATTTAATCCGTACATAGGTAAAAATGGATTATTAAGGGTTGGAGGAAGAATAGAAAAATCTGACTTACCTGATTGTAGCAAACAACCGTTTATAGTGTCAGGCGAATCACGTTTGGCTAAACTCTTGGTAGCCGATGCCCATGTTAAAACACTTCATGGAGGACAACAGTTAACCTGTAACTATATGCGTACTAAGTATAGGTCTAAAGAGTATCTGTATAGTTTTCTGAAAAGATATAAATGGAAAAATAGATATCCACAACTGAGGTCAGGTGACATAGTATTAGTGTGTGAAGATAAATTGCCACCTAACAAATGGTTATACGGCAAGATCGAAGATGTGCATCCTGGTAAAGATAATTCAACGTCCAATTTCAAAACTTTGCCCCTTTACCAGTTAATGCTGAACATGATTTGTAAATTTGTCTTTAGAAATTTGTATTTTTACATTTTCTCAATTATATTGTTTTGTTTCCTTTCAAGTACGTTAACATGATTATTACTTTTTTGCCAAGTGCTACATAGTGTTTACAGTCCACTACTTAACTTAAATGTTACTTGATGAGTACTTGATGTCGACTTTATTATTAAAGGAGATAGTTAATTTTGATTTGTAAATTATTTGAACAGCTATTTACTTTTTTAATAGATTTTTGTTTGTTATTGACATGCTTTGTATTAGCCGATGATAGATGCACATACATATGTACATTTAGGATGTTAAATTAAACACGTGTTGTGCAAGTTAAGTTTGATTTATGTTTTTCAGTTTGTGAAGGACTAAAGGTCCTTGGTGGGCGATATGTCTAATTTTGGTTTTAATATATGTATAAGTTTAGTTTAATTTTATAATAATAGATGGCGTTATCCCGTTTTGAAACGCGATATGGTTTTGTTTTGATACAAACATAAATAGAAAGGGGATTTTTAAATAAATGTCTTCGTTCCGGGAGTCTGAGTTTCATTCAAGCTGCCTTGGCTCGATATACTCTTGTTTACATACATAAAATCACGCCTCTTTCCCGGAGGGCAGGCAGAGACTACCCCTGTAGATATAGAAGATATAGAGAGGTATAGATAAAGATGTCTATAGGAATAGATTTAGAAGTTTCCGATAATAATCCTTTCATCTATGCCAAGAAAATTTCATTGTATATTTGTGTATATATTTTAAAACTTAATTCATGTAGTAAAATTTAATTATTGTGTTTTTGTTTGTGAAGACTAAAATCTTAAGTTTTTCAACTCTGATCTTTGGCCCAGGGTTTGCCCTGGGTACCAAAGGCCCAAATTCCCAAGCGACACGCTGGTCGATTGACTAGTTCTATCCTATATTCAAATGATCTTCAGTGTAACCATACACGAATAATAAATTGCCGTCCGTTATGCACGTAGGAGTTGATGGGCGATAAGAAAGTGTCTTGTAATTCTCTAAAGGACAACCGCAAAAGAAACTAAAGGGCGCTTATTTGAATACGGGGGCCCACGTCAAAAAACCGCGTTAGAAATTCACTTAGTCATGTTTAACAAAACAGAATATTTGAGCTTGACTTTTTTCGATATATTGTTAAATATGCTTAGATTTTCTCACAATGTTTTCCCCTTATAATGAGGAATGGAAGAGAATCTGAATGATTCTGAGAAATCGCTTTGTGTAAAAATTTTACTCTGGGTGAGTTAGATTTTTACACAAAGCGATTCCTATCTGGAATTATGGTCAAAGGCATACCCAGGCCTTTTCTGCAGAGAGGTGAGGATGCAACCGGGACTAAAGCCAGGAGGAAGAAGAAGAGAATCTGTCAGAAATCAAACTAATGTTTACAAGTCAAGTAGGATTTGACTTTGTTAATCACGCATTTTATAAACCGGACTATAGATGGACCCCGGGCCCGGAAACATTACTGTGGGGGTGCAGCCAAGCATACACCAAGATAAGAGAGAAACATACATAAATCACGCCTCTTTCCCGGAGGGGTAGGCAGAGACTACCTCTTTCCACTTGCCACGATCTCTGCATACTTCCTTCGCTTCATCCACATTCATAACTCTCTTCATGCAAGCTCAGCGGTTTCGGGTACTTTTTACCTGACCCTTTACCAGGACGTCATTAATTTCATCAAGATACGTTCGTCTAGGTCTTCCCACTCCGACCTCTCCTTGTATATCTGCTTAGGTTGACTACCTGCTTTCATTCATCCTCTCCACATGATAAGAGAGAAACGTCGTAACATATCGATCACCGACGTTCTTATCGATCGATCTTAAGATTTTCCTTCAAGATACAAAAAATCTCTTTATTTGTTTCAGACATCACAATGCTGAGCAAGAAGGTTGCTGTTGCCATTGCCGTTGTTCTGGCCATCATCTGTTTGGCCGAAGCCAGGGAGGAAGGTCCTCACGACATGGCTGATGCTATTCGTATGCTACAGGAGCTGGATCGCCTCTATACCCAGGCTGCTAGACCAAGGTAAGTTCATCGTGAGGGCACTTTGAATTTGCAGATTTTTTGGTTTCCACACCCTAGGAAAAGCTGTCGATGGAGCTCAATGACGATGTACCGATATATGCAGAAGACGCTGTGAACGCCGTAAATCCTTCTAGTGACTAAACTAACTTAACTACCTTAATGTAACTTGATGTAAAGTATGAGAAAAAGAGTTACTAGCTTAGTTTTGGAGTAGGGTTTCTATGGACTTTGACCTTCATGGGCAGGCTGTTTATATGTTATTTTGAACAAAAAGAGGTAAGTGAAAATATGATAGAAAAATGAATTTTTAAGCAAGCATACTAGTAATAGATTAAAGATTTTTTGCGTTATAGTCCAAACCGGCTGAATTATGGGATTTTTTTAAATTAATGTTTAGTATAGGAATTTGAGATTTCCCTACAAAATGGTTAAAGAATTTGATTATATCTAGTCAAAAATAATTCTTAAACTTTTGTCAACTATAATTAATAATAGCAAAAAGGTTCATTTGACGGTTATTGTTGGTGTAGTCAAGAAAACTTCTGCAAAATTTATGGAAAGCCATGCGTGATTATTCCACCCTAAAGAAAGTTTGTCGTCCTTTTAACAGTCCCCCATGGAGAAATCTCACGGGAAAACTAGGATAATATTTCTCATAACCTAAACATTTTAAATGTTGACGATATGGTATTTTCGCATAAGAGCGATGTCTTAAAACTAAATATCAAAACACGTATACACATTTTTGGTACGTTTTAACCCTTTCCGGGCTAGACAAGACAGGACTTGACGGCTACGTATAGCTGTAATGATTAGTGATGAATAGAATTAAGTATTAAGTAGATATAGTCAGAAGTTCCTAGTCAATCGACCAAATGAAGGACTTCAAGTTACTAAGCTATTCCCTTGATCTTTTACCATCTGCGCGAGAGATGGTGTGCCAAGTAAGTTTTTAACTTCGTTGAGCCTAGGACCTGAAAGAATTGCTTGAAAATGCAATACGTTCAAAATATGGAGATGACTGAATTCGTATATATGACCTCAAATCAGAGGAGAGGAAACTGAATTAATTTTGAATAATTTCACGTCGCGATCCGCAACTTTTATTGTGAAATCTTTGATCCCCTGACAATTTGGATAATACACTATGAATCCTTATTGGGGTCTTCTGTGGGTTATGCCCGTAATATATTCAGGTTATGGGATGGAAATGTTTTCTTTGATAGCGTCCGTATTACAATGTAATTCAATGGTAGGAGCGCAAAATTTGATTGATTTTATTTCTCTCTTTTCGGTAGTTTTAGATTATGATATTACTCGTAGGCAGAAATTATTACATTAATGTTTTGTCGTTATAATGTAAATGTTATGTTACGTCTGTTTTGATTGACAGCGATTCTAGTAGAGAATATTTAATTTTGAAAGAAGTATGCAGAGATCGTGGCATCTGGAAAGATGAAGAAGATATATGTAATATTTTTTTCTTTCATTTCATTTCAGTTTTACTCGACAGACGATAACGATAATTTTTTTTCCGAACGATGTTTAAGGTTTGCAAACATATAACTGGGATTTGTAAACTTTTATGTACGGTCGGTTAACCGAGTTGAGAGGTCAATAGATGAGAATTCAGAGTTCGAGAAAATCATATACAATAAGTATAAAATAAGACGTCCTGGTAAAGAGCCTGACTCTTTACTCTCAAAAGTACCCGAAACCGCCGAGCTTGCATAAAGAGAGTTATGAATGTGGATGAAGCGAAGGAAGTATGCAGAGATCGTGGCAAGTCGAAAGAGTGTATGTATGTTTCTATTATTTCATGAAGTTTGAATTGCAATGTTTTCTATATTAAATAAAGAACTTTAAATTAGGTATATTACAATTAACAGATTATACCCGCGGTTCTGTCCGCTTGAATTTTCAATTAACGAAAATTTTATTTACCGAATGTGATAATAATATAATAAACTTTCAGAATTCTTAACATTCGAAAGTGTTTATATTAGATAAATTAGTACAAGTACTTTCTTGAAAATCTGGAGTTAAACTCCTTATAAAATATATTGCAAATTATATTAAACTTAATATACTACATCCGAGTAGATACAGCAAAGTGAAGCGGGGCGTTATCTCGTTTCTGCATCTCTGATAAGGCTGTCGATGGCACTCATGCGTGGCTGTGATTCGATCTGATAACGATGTACGGGGTGGTGCATTTTGCACGGAATAGTAGGTTACACGACTTACATTTTATTTGAACTGTATTTATTTGATAAACGCTTTTGAATGTTATGTTATGTGAATAGGTACTTTATTAAAATTTACAAACAAACAGAAGCAAAAGTAATATCTCAATGCACGTTAGCACAGATTTAAAGTATTTGTAATATTATCAAATATTTTTAAATATTTTAAGTACATATGAGTTGGTCGTAAAAGTTGCAATATGTTATCAACATAATCATTTATTTTCAAGAACAGATATGTTGTAGGCATCAATTACTTATTTCTACTCATTGAAGGATTTAAAATAACCATACCAATCAATATTATTAAAAATCTGTTTGTCTATTATACTTCAAGTTTAAACCACATTACCAATTTCGTTGAAATTTTACATCATTCTGAAAATTCTGACATGAAACGGGAATTTTAGTTTCATACGAGTTGAATTTAGTAAACAAATTTATTTTACTTTACATTAGTCTTTTAAATATTGCTCGAACTAATCTTAGCATAGCATATTGCATGCATATTAACACCGTATTTCGTACAAAAAAAAAAGAAAAATCCAATAAAGGTGTTCACATTCATTTAACCCTGATAACTCTCCCAAATTGCAGAGCACGTCTGGTCTTGGATTGTAATATTGTGACCAAAACATTTTATTCTACCTGTATATTCATAATTAATTTTGTTGTGCAGATTTGATTTTAATTCTTATTTTAAAACAAAATATACCTACAATGTGATGGATATTGTATGTGTGTGATGTTACTCATTTCATTTCGGTAGCAAAAAAATAAATAAAAGAAAAACGATCTTAATATTAATAGGTATAAGTAATAAATTCAATTGCCTCAATTTGCAGGTTTCTTTACGACATCTTTTCTCGCCATTACACCTCTCTTGTTCTTACGGACGTCTTTTAAAAAGTTATTTAAAGGCTAAATCATTAGAATTCTATTTCGAGCTAATTTTTATTCTACATTCAATTTCCATTGAGCAGAGCATCCAAGCTTAGCATTGTGAGAGTTCAACCTACTGGTACAGTTAACAAGAAAAGTCACTTTTTAAGCCATTTAATGATATCATTAAGACCAACCAACCAACCAGCTTAACGTGGCCTTTCAGTCTTGTCGAGACTTTGGGCTCTATCTTCACCGTAAGAGATAAAGACGTGATTATACGTATATGTATTAGAAGAACTCTAACAGATCTTTTGCTTACTCTTTTTTACCTTAAGTTGTGTAAATTATCCTTTTGAACGCCGCAAGTATAACTGAAAAAGGAATTTTGCCGCAAATATATTTTTAAGGTGTTTTATTGGAAGGACAAGTAGCCTTTTACAGTTATTTTAGATAACTTTGGCACCGGAAAATTTTTATATCATAAGTTAACATATGTAAAAAAAAACAATGTCTGGATTTTTTATTAGGTATAAGTAAGCGTCAAATCATGATTTAAAACAAGTAATAATTAATCTACATATATCCAAATAGGTGAATATGTTATGGGAACAAATGATACTATTAATTATTAGTATAAAGACAGCTTAACATAATAATTAATACCTATTTCAAACCTATATTAATTCTTAATAACAAACACAGACTTTGTCCTTTTAAAGAGGACCCACATGACAGGACACTGCGGATCGCTTGCAAGTGGACAGTTGTAAGAGTATTTTGATGTGAACTGTACATGAGACGGACAAAATTACCGTGCCAACATCCACACAATGTAATGTTTCACAGCCTTTGTACGGAATTGCGGAATTACTGGGCAAAGGTCCTGTGCCATTCAGTAGAGCAGAATATTTTATGAAGCGATGTTGCAAAATGCAATTAGAAAATTATGTTTTAGAAATTGACATACAAATTCAAATTAATTTTTTTTTATTCATTATTAAAGGATACTATTATATCGCTAAATAATTGTTAAATCTTTTGGTTTCACAACATCGGTTGACGTCAAATAAATTACTTGAAACTAAGTTTGCTGCCGCTTCCAAGGCCTCAGTGCAGAAGAAGCGGTAACGAACTGCACTGCAGCATTTTCTTCAACAACGTCAACTTACAAATATCCAAACTTAGAATAGAATGTGGACGAGAGAATACATAAATACCTAAATGTTTTATCAAAACAACGAAGATACTTTTGCGCACATATCACTTCTTCTTAGTTCACTTTTCACTTTTTTCGGGGTAGGCAGCGTAATTAAAATTCATCTTGATTATTCACTTTTTTAATCTTTATGGATTAGACAGAGAGTTAACAGGTTGCTGTGCTAACATATCGCCTGAAACTAGAATCCCAAGTATTCTTTTGATTGACTTTTTCATTCAGCGCGGGAAGATAAGTAATCATACACTTTATTTTTTGCCCAAAGACCAGTCTTATTGTTGAAAGAAATTTACGTAAATATCCTTGTATCTTTTTGTAAACATCTTGTAGAAGCAACTAAGATTGCTTTCTGAAGTCCGTTTTACACAATTTCTAGAGTTTACTATAAGCTAAACCTAGAAAAACCATTTACCTTTGTTTTCAACTTTGTAATAGATTCTTAGAAGTAATTTTCTGTCGAGATTATAGTGACAGGTTACTACGAGATTATAGTGACAGATTATCTTGGTTTCTTCACAACGGTTTAACTTGTCATAAGTCATGGATTTAGATGAAGAGTATGCAAATTGATGCTTTATTTTATTTTTATTTTTGAAACTTGATAAGATAGGGGATATCTTAGCAGAGTATAAGGTCAAGAAAATCTAAACTGACGAGATTCTTCGTTCCCATAATGAATAAAGCCAAAAAATTACATACCTAGCAATTAGAGAAATTAAACTTGGTAAAATTTGTATTTTATATAGGTACCACGGCGATAACAATCTATTATTAGAAATTCATCACATTCAAATTATAAACCAAAGTCAGACAACCTTATATATTGACGTCAATAACTATGTCGGACTTTAAAGATGACTATTGAACCAAACAACACTATGTCGTGGTTTTACAACTAATATCTTAAGTATTGGGGTGACTTACTCTATATAAGGGTCGGTATTTAATCTAAAGTCTTGTTGATATGTCTTAAGATTAGTTAAGTTTAGAGTTCTGTTTAACTTCAAACGCTAATCAGAATTTCACTGATATTATTTATGACAGTAGAGAAAATAAAACCTTATTAAATAGAATTTTACAATCATGAAGCTTGAAAACTAATACTACACACCTACATAAAGGGATAAAAATGGATTAAGACAGGTTGCTAGCTCGTCGTCTATAATGTGAATCCTAAGTTTATACGCCTTGCTTTTAATTGACTTTTCCAAACTGTTTGTTAATAGATTCTTATTTTCTCTCTGAGCTCTGCCTGCGTTAATTAATAAATGCCATAGATTTTTATATTCGCGAGTATTTTGGGAATCCTTTCTAGTACTTTGGTGTAGTCACAGCTACACTACATTATTAATTTACATGCAACACTTAAAGATATGCTCCTGAAAAACTATCGTTGTGTCGCATTTTGTTATGACGTGAAACGGGATAGCAATAGTTTTTCAGAGATCATGATCAGATAAACTTCAGATCTAGCAGTCCGGGCTTCTAATTTTTGAAATCTATTATAATATTGCAATTGACCATTAGAGGTACATTTTGCGCATACGTTTCACAAGCACAACTAGTATTTTCAAACTTTCTCTTAGCACGTTATTGTGAAACGTTGAATGCATTTCCGACTTAATTCAAGTGAATTCAATAGTTCTAAAGATTTCTTTGTGGGACGATATGGCGTGAATAACAATTTTGAGATTGGCTGGTTTTATTATTTAGTTTGAACTCAAGATATGAACTTTAGAAAAGGGTTTGATCAAAATAGAAAATGTTTAGGTAAAACCTTGGTCAATAGAAAAATGTAAACGAAAGGTAACTTTCTCTAATTGAAATTATGGATTTCTCTACATAATATTAATCTTCATTTGAAATACAAACATTGGCCAAAGCTCTGGCCACAGCTTGTTTCAACAAAACACTCACTAGCTGATCACCTCATCAAATATGAAACATTGGGTAAAAAGGCAAATTTACTTGAGTGTGGGTGTGGGTAGGTAAATGTATTTTGACAAAGTTTTTAGTTTCACGGTCTGAACGTGCCGGGAAATTTTGCGCACTACTTACCTATCTAAAAATATAATATCGAAAACTATGAAATTACTTCCGCATCGCGTGGGTGCTAAGTCCAATTTATTTTGAACAATACGGAGTCAAATTTTCTAAAATAAATCATTTTATAATCTAGATGATGATAATTACCTATTGAGATCTTGAGAAACAAAACTATAATCAGAGATGGGTTGGGTTTTAAAAATATTGGAGGCCCTGACTTATGCGTTCCTGAATGGTGGTCAAACCCTATTTAGGGAAACAAGATTAAACTGGGACAAACATCCAAAAAGTGACTAAAATGTCCCTTTTTCAACAACAAAAAAAAGGGTTTATTTCTTTTCCTCTGTTACCATTCTGAATCTATATTTAAGGCTACTAAGACAGCATTATAAGCAGTAACTAATGAACCAATTCATAATATAATTTCAATTTGTCCGTAAATAGAAAATTGTCGTTAAATTTAACCCTTCAGAATACTGAGCCGCTAATCAGGCCGCTTCAATTGTAAAATATTGGGTTTGTTTGAATTGAAATAGGTATTGAGGATACAGTGATTACCACAGGAATCTTAATAACCCAATTTGATTGATGATCTCAATTCTGAAGTAAGCAATGGCAGCAGCATATCTTATCATTCATATAGCAGAATATCTTTATTATAGACAGAATATTTTTTTAAACATACTGATTTTCATACATTTTTGACTATTTTTATACAAGCTGAAAACCGCGACTGCATCCACTCAAAAAATTGGCCTATTGCGTCCATTTAGAGTGAGAGAGGTAAAGAAGTTTTAGCATTACATATTTTAATTTTTATTAAAATATGTATTTGTTAGACCAAGCCTAACAAATCTGAGAAAACCGCATTTTAATCGGAGCAATAGTTTTCGCGTGATGAAAATACAAATATACAAACAGTAATTCAAAAAATCACATTTCTGGCTTTTATGGTCATATATGTATGGATACGTTAACATCAAAAACCGGTACGAAGCTATTATCAACCGGGAAAAGATTTTATAAAACTGAAAGCTAGCTAGTGCTTAGCCTAAAAGTGCTTCACTCAAAGAAAAATAGCATCTGAATAAACTCAGCATTTATGAATATGAATTCTAGGTTTAAAGTTAGGTTTTTTACAATTATGAATTTTATCTCAATCTGAATTTCGCGAAGTTATACTTAACTTAGTGAATTTTAATGCCATCATCGTGCCCCTTCTTATCATAAAATAATAACATTTCCATTCATTTGTCAAATCAAGTAATCACTTTCACAAATTTCGATGAAATATCCATTAGCCGTTATCATCACAAAATTTCAAATTCGATAAAACTTTAACTGTATTCTAAATGATTTTGCCATCTAAAAATACATCTGAAAAAATTTAACAAATTTTCTCACTTCTTTCATCAAAACTAAATGTTAATTGATACGGGAATAGATGTAATTGTATATTTTTCAACGCAAAAATATATTAACCCCATTTCTTTCCCATGGATGTCGTAAAAGGCGACTAAGGGATAGGCTTACAAACTTGGGATTCTTTTTTAGGCGATGGGCTGGCAACCTATCACTATTTGAATCTCAATTCTATCATTAAGCCTAATAGCTGAACGTGGTCATTCAGTCTTTTCAAGACTGTTGGCTCTGTCTACCCCGCAAGGGACATAGACGTGACCATATGTATGTCTGTATGCAAAAATATATCTACAACGTTTTAATAAGAGTACGGTTTTCAGTCAGGTTTTTCGACAATTTCCGGAAAAGCTGGTGGGCAGATGGGCCCTAAGGTCCCAGAAAAACTCTGGGAAGGTCTCTCTCAGAAGGTTCAAATATATCCGATACTTACATTTTTTTGCCTTTTAAGGTTTTCTTGCTCATTTGCAGCATCAAAGGCCTTAGATTTTCTCAATTGTAAAAAAAATACATTTTTCCGTTTAAATATTTATTAAACCAATGCTGAAATCGCTTCTCAACTATAAACATAATAGACTTACTCCGGCAAGAACAGCTGAATGTTTAAAGTATTTTTTTAAGATTTCCTCCAGTTAAATTTTAACTAAACATTTCATTGCAAATTGTAGTTTTTGTTTATTATTTTACTTCGGGTTGCGGTAAAATAACCTTGCATTGTTGAAAATCTAGATCTAGAATTTAAACGGGAATAATCCCGTTCAGTAATAAAAGTAGATTAATATTAAGTAATCTACTTTTATTTCACCGAAATTAAATATATTTCCCAGTAATCATTATTAACGCGTACGGTTTATTTTATCAGTAATTAAAATTAAAAACTGATCAATTCTAACAAATTAGGTACATTCCTTTTGATATTTTATTCAACACTTACTGATAATTTCAAACTTCGATAATAATAGATTAAGTTATTATTTTGTTACTTTTTTGGGCAAGCATATGTACATTAATTTTATTAAGTAGTTGTAATAGTAGAACTACAGAAAGACAGAAGAAAAAATACATCTTTTTCGAAATTCTTGCGAGAACAGAAGATAACGGGATTTTTCGATTACGCGGGCGGCGCCGACGGCGCTCTCCAGTCTTTCATAATATAAAGAAGTATGAAGTTATAACATAATTCTATGGTTACCACAAATACACTTTATGTCAAGGTATTTAGCCCACTCGTGTTTCCTATTAAACAGTGCAGGGGAGCGTTAATATCAACGCAAGTGTTAGCTTTAGATAACTTGCCTTGTTATCGACTTAACACCCACATATTGCTAATTCCACGATTGTTGGAACTTAGATTTCGATTATGTGTGACTTAATTTGTAACATAAAGGTAGCTTTAAGTACATTTGAAAGGAAGGATTAACCAAATTTTATCAACCTGTAACTTTGATTACGTCTCACCCAAACACACATGCTTCTTTATCACTTACAAGGTAGGCAGAGCCAATATTTCTAGTCCATGATCTCTAAAGATGAATTCAAGTTAATAGTCCTGTCCCTTATTGACTTTTAAAATACGAACGGGAAGAAAACTAGCAGACACACACTACATTTTTTCTTTGCTACCAAACCAATATGGAAGTTGTAATTTGCTCTCCCTATAAAATTTCCTTTTAAATTTCATCCATTTCCAAAAACATAGAATTCAAAAACATATCATAGAATTTTAAATGTTACGAAACAATTCGAAAATCGAATCTTGGTCGCCGTAGTGTTGAGAGTGCAACTTGTGATATCGATGTCGATATATTGGCAGGATTGACCGCCGCGACGTCGCGGACGCTGGCAGCATGGACCCGCACTCGTTAGACCGCGCAGTGCGGCTTGTACAACTCTGGAAACTAGACAACATGTACTCCTACAAAACTCGACCAAGGTACCGATTATCGATGTTTCTCAATCATCGATGTCCCGTATTCGATGTTCTGCATGCATTGTTATGCTTCTATAAGGAGCGTTTGACAAACTCTTCACTTCTACCTTAAAATTCTTAGCAGTTCCTAAGTACGTTCTAATTGTAAGCTTGGTCTGAAGAAAAACTATATGTCCATTGTTCATCTCAACATTCAAATCCTCTGGATTTAACCAGAATTTTCAAATATTAATAATATTGCAGAACACGTACCTACCTAAATATTTCTACATTCTGTTATATTTCGAATAGTTATAACTACCGTTACCGTTAACTTACCGTTGTTGCATGGCCTTCCTAAAGACTTTACCAGTACTTCTAAAATGGACCAAAGATATTTTTACTTTCTACGTATGTATGTAAAGTTTGAACTCGTTTGCTGCATTCTAAAGCTTGTATGTGATTATTTCGATGTTTTTCTTATACTCAAATGTTAAATGTTGTTACTGTAGTTGGTTTGCATGTAAAATAAAAATTAAACGATAAATAAGTAAACTTTAACGAATTATCGCCACATGATTGAAGATGATAATTTTTGATCTGAACAGAAAATAGAAAATAATAAAAATAGATATTTCAGAAGTAATCTTACAGTTTAAGGTAAATTAGGTACAACATGTAAGGGTATTAGGTAAATTAAATACTTGTAGAATAACTTTTTTTAGGAATAAGTGTTCAAAAATATTCATTTTTATATTTAGCAGACCATTTAGCCTTTCAGAATCACGCAACTTGAAAATTTGTTTACCTAATGGCCGTCATAGTGTTGTAAATACAACATTTTTATGTCGATATATTGACAGAATTGTACGCCGGAGCGCCGACATCATGGACCGAAACTCGTTAGAATACATGAGGGCTCTCGTGCAACTGCAACAACTAGACGACATTTACTCCTACAAAAAAAGGCCAAGGTATTATCGATGTTTCACAATCATCGATAAAACTATAATCGATGTCATGCATGTAAACTGACAACATAGTACCTAACATTCCCTTTTACTAATAATACTACCTATGGCTAACATTTCTGTTAAATGTTTGTTATAATTAATAACTGTTTAAATAACTGTATAAATTCGGATTTAAAAATGTGCTTATCTGTTGCAAAGTACTTTTTGGCGAGTAAATAATTATGTATTAACTGTAGTACATGTTGTAAATAATTCTATTTTTTCACCATTTGTCTACTGTCATATTACTAATCAATTACCATTTTGATGCATGTAGTGTCGTGTTAAACTAATATAAATCATGTTAATAAAAAAAAAAATAAAAATTACATTGCCCTAAAAACTTAAAATTTTCTTCTTTTGGGTGATGGACTGTCATTATTTGAATCTCAATTCCATCACTAAGCCATACAGCTGATCCTTGGTTTTCTGCCTGTTGGAGACTTAGCTCAAGTAAGGCCGTAAGGGATAAGAACGTATAATATAGGTATATAAAACAATACTTTTTCATCATACGACAGACTATACTTTAAAGATGTTGATTAATTACGTATGGTTTAAAAGGAAAAGGCTTCTAGGATTTAAAATTAGGGATTCTTCTTTAAGTCTATAAACTGGAAATCTGTGAATTAAAACATTCAGCTGTCGTGACGTACAGTCCTGAAACTTTTAACTCTATCTATGCCGTAAGAGATAAAGATGTTATATGTGTATGCATGTCTACAAATTATTAATATTTAATGTGAAATTAATGTAAATACTCATAAGCTCCCAATATGATTGGATTTTACCACGAGAAAAACGCCGCGAGCTAATCCTATTATTCGACAATTAAATAAAAATAACCTATAAATTTTTTACGGTTTTCAAGAAGTAATTAGGAGGTATAATTAAAACGGAAAAAGGACAACAGAAGGCCAATCACCTTCAAATAAAGAATAAACTGAAATTCTTTTATTGTACCGAGAAATTAAACAACCCGTAAGAAAGTATTTTTTTTTGTGAAAAAAAAAACAATTTTCATTTAGTCTGCCCGTAAGAGGTTTATATTTAAGTAAGGATTAATTATATTTGTGATTGTGAGTGCCTTTTTAGAAGTGAAATGTTATGACTGCGGAGTCACGGTAGAATTATCTTGTAGATAGATAGAAAAAATTTAGGGTGTCAAGATCTTGATTATCCTGAGCTGATTGCAAAATCAATAAATAATACATACATACAAATGGTCAGGTCTATATCCCTTGTGGGGTAGACAGAGCCAACAGTCTTGAAAATACTGAAAGGCAACGCTCATCTATTTGGCTTAATGATAGAATGGAGATTCAAATAGTGGCAGGTTGCTAGTCCATCACCTTAATATATAAGCCTATCCTGTAGTCGCCTTTTACAAGATACATTGGAAAGAGATGAGTAGTCCTTTTTTTCTGTGCCGGAAACCACACGGAACCTATAATTTGAAACGTTGAAAATATTTTTTTTTAACTCAATTTTGTGTTTAATATAATTTCTGATTTCAAACATAATTAGCTGATTAGCAATTAATAAAATTCTCTTTGTAGTTAATCAAATTTTAAGCAAGGTTCGAGATATATACTTATATCATACCTACAACCATGATTTTTAAAGTAGGTAGGTACGAAGGTACATTCAGACTGTTCGTATAGTTTGTGGCGAAATCTCTAATATCACACACCAACTGTCAATCATAGCGAATAAAATGACGCGCTCAGCCAATAGCAGCGAAGAGTCTAAATCGCGCAAACAAAGATTTCACGGATTGGAGCATGAATACTAGCTCCGACTCAATATCGTCGGAGCCTGGGTTCCAAACAGCCAAACAGCTGAACGTGGCCTTTCAGTCTTTTCAAGACTGTTGGCTCTGTCAATACCGCAACGGATATCGACGTGATTATACGTATGTATATATGTTTCAGTTTCAGGTCAGTGAAAAAAATAATACCTTACCTATTGGCTCATTGCTAAACATACAATTGCCTGATGTTTTAATTTTCTCATGATGTGTTCTATCACCGTTAGAGCATCAGTTAGCATTCAAACTAATGTACGTAACATAGAAAATGCCATTGGTAAAAAAATGTCATGACCGAGATGGGAAATGAACTTTTGCCTCCAACAAGCATTTTTAAAGCACCTTAGCGCTTCGACCACAGACGCCTGACTGAATCTCAAACCCAGTAAAATATCAAAGCACATGTTAATAAACTCCCGTTTATTTTTAGAGAGGCACTTAGCCTAAACCCTCACCTTGTGTTTAACGTCTAACTTTTGTAATAAGAAAGTGCATAAATCATTAACGATGATGTTTTTGTTGACAGGTTCGGGAAACGCTCGGATACTTACTCCAACTGGGCTAAGGACGTCGAAGTGAGTTGATGTTTATTGATCGATGTTATTTTAAAATTAGATACACTTTTGACAGATTGACAGCACCAATCGCAAATAGCACCTGTTTCGTTCACACGTATTTATTTATTGCATCTGTGTTATTAGTATTTATTGTCTTTTTTTTTGATTGGCTAGCTATTGCCCGCGATTTCATCCGCGTCTCATTTTATTCGCAACAAAAAGTATGTTCTCTATTTTTGTCAATTCTACCTTTGTATTAAATTTCATCATAATCGGTTCAATGGTTTAGTCGTTAAATTGTATCACAGAGCGTTACTCTCGCATTTATAGTAGGAAATTAGAAATGTTTATCTAGATGATAACTTTTGTAACTAGGTAGGTATAAAATAAAAGGTGTAATTTTATGTATGTACGTATAACTTTTTCTGTATTCTGTAACACTTTCCCATCTTATTTCATAAAATCACTTCCATTTTTTTGCACTTATATGTATATAGAATAACATGAAAGCACAACAGTGTTAAGTTATCCATCAAATATTGGATTAGCCTTACCATATATTTTCATCCCATATCAATCAATCAATAAATTTGCATGAACACTATATAAAATATCGTCATTATAACCAGCGTTTCCGGCACTTAAGAAACCCATCATCGCATGGACGTCGTACACGGCCACTAAGGGAAAAGGCGCATATTCATTAAGCGCAAGCTTCTTTTTTTATTGGTGCCGGGAATCGCACGGCTTTTGTTAATGTTTATGTACGTCGTTATAACATTTCACACGGTCAGCCATGTGAAAAAGGTATTTATAGCTTTAGAAACAAACTTGAAATGAAACGTCAAATGCATGTTACTAAAAATACTCACAGTGAACTCCTTAGGGATCAAAGGTTTAAAAGGGTGGTTTAGACGTAATAAAGTTATTAGGTTCATAAGAAAACGAAATGTTTAAAAATGCATTATTTCACATCATGAACCGGGCTGTGAGTTATTTTGTTTGGCAAAATATTGGTACATGTGTTGCATAATATTTTATAGGTACATACATAGTACTAACATACATATATTATTAAAGGTTGACTGGAAGAGATTGCATTAGCGATAAGTCCGCCTTTGTACCATCTCTACCTGTTTTCTGCTGTATTGCATGTTTTACTCTTATGGTGCAATAAAGAGTTTTATCTATCAATCTATATTAGGTCTATGTCCCAGAAGACACACAAAATTGATTTAAATACTTGCAATTCCATCATAAAGTCATGCAGCTGAACGTGGCCTTTCAGTCTTTTTAAGACTGATGTCTCTGTCTACCCCGCAAGGGATAAAGACGTGCCTATATGTATGTATGTAGACACATATGAAGACATAGATGATGCTTGCACGTACTTTATTTGAAATTCGATGTTGATAATTCGTAATATTTGCATCAGTAATAGTTTGAACTATTGGCTGTTGTAAGCTAAGTGCGTGGTCAATTTCCATGTTTTTTTTCCGATAGTAAAGAGTGCTTCACACGAGTGCCTTTTACATGGACATTTAACATTCGTTTCAAAAACACGTTTGTTTAATCAACTACTTCAATGGAAACATGTTTGCTAATTGGAGTTCATACGTGCGTACGTCTTTATTTCCTGCGGGGTAGGTAGCGCTATCAGTTGAGTGATCAAATGATAGAATTGAGATTCAAAGAGTGTCAATTTTCTAGTCCATCGCTTATAAGAAGAAGAAGAATCCCAAAGTTCATTAACTTTTATACAAATACCTACGTATAGTCTTGGAAAGACTGAAAGGCCATGTTCAGCAGTTTGGCTTCCTAGCCCATCGCCTAAATTAAGAATCCCAAGTGTATATGCATATCCCTTCGTAGCCTTTTATAATCTTTTTATTGTTGCCGGGAACCACACGGCTACTTAACAATTAACTTTTATCTGCGCGGAAAGAGAAGGAGTTGGCACACGCTATGTTTTTGTCTTCAATTCCAGTTGTTTGTTGACGCTTGGTCTAAAGTCGCCTTGCCTTTTACGACATTCACGATAGAGATATTATATATATTAGATATATATATTGGTTCTATGCTTTTGTGTTGGGAACCGCACGGCAATTTTTTATAAATTTTAGTTCAATTTTCAAATAATCAGTACCAATTCAGTAATAATTCCATTTTCACCTTCATTATCATAATTCTGGTTTTAGTTTCGGTTGTGATATGTCGAAATATTAGAGAATAACATTAGATATGGCATAAATACAAATGCCACATATATCGTGTCCTTCCAGTCTTTTCAGCACTGTTGGTTCTGTACACTCCGCAAGGAATAAAGACGTGATTATACATAGTATGTACCACATAAAAATACAAGCAATCAAAAACCTGGTCATATGCATTAAAATATTCCGGAAAAAGCTATTAATATATCATATTATTTATTTTTACCCCGTTACACATTTATTTATGAGTATGCTCATAATGTATGTTTAATGAGTGCGATTGATTAGCTTATGATTGATGTACTTCCCAATATTGCTTTCAATAATATAACACCCCGAGCAATATTTTTGTAATCAGATTGGTTCTGTAAGCTGCGATTCGTACGAAATTGTATACGCAAATTAATTTATTGAATACAAAAATGTTTCGTTATTATCTGAATTCGATATTTATTCACCTACTGGTCCCGGTCACATCCTCACCTCTCTGGAGAGGAGCCTGTAATGTGCTTTTAATCACGTTTCTTTGGTAACTCAAATTTTTACACAAAGCGTTTGCGCAGGGGAACCTAAACTACATATTTTAGTCTACATCTACATCTACATAGATTATAAATGATTACATCAATGAATGAATTAAACTGATTAAAATCGGAGACATTCTATCAAAAAGTCAGGTCAAGAGTACCCAATACCGATGAACTTGCATAAAGAAATTTATGAATGTGGATGAAGCGAAAAAGAAAGATGTAGTCTCTACCTACCTCTCCGGGAAAGAGGCGTTATTTATGTATGTATATGTTTATATGTTTTATTGTAAGTAAAAGCACCTATAGATGACTGTCTGATATTACAAAAGCAATATAGAAATATATGATACCAATAATGTGACGCTTTATTCTTTATCATAATCTTATACGTGTGAAATCCACTGCATCTTAGGATTTACACATATATTGGAGCAGAAATCATATCTTTATGCTTCTCAATATTTGATTTACGTCTCAATTTTATTTTCAATGATGAAAATGAAACCATATTTCAATATTTTCAAATAACAATGAACAGTTAAATCCAGACAGATAAATCGGTATCTTCGGTATTATTTATACATAGTTAAAAATATTATAACCAAAGACTCAAAAGTCGATTCAGAAAATAGATCACTTATCTTTCTTTACATTTTTCTGTCGTGGGCCTACTAGAAGAAATTTCTCTTTAGTTTAAGTTCTATTCTTACTTTTTCCTTGATGTATATAAATATGTTAATAAATAAATAATAATCAAATTTAGAATCAAAGTCTGAATTGATTAAGAGAAAACATGTTGTAAAATAAAATATGGCGCATTGCCTTAATAAAATTTTGAACGTATGTTTTATTCCAATCAAAATTATAAGTATGCTTGTTTACCTAGTATGAAAAAAAGATTACGCTTTATCTAATTGTTTGATTGTTGCATTTCTCCACACATTGTTTCATTGATGTGATTATGTATATCTATACAAAAGACTGCTGTTTGTTTTTGTTTGATGTTAAGTTTCATAATTATCAGCATTTATTAACTTGTGTAGATAGTATTAGATAGATTTTATAAACTAATACATACATACATAAAATCACACCTCATTCCCGAAGGGGTGAATGGGCAGAGACTACATCTTTCTAATTGCCACGATCTCTACTTAGTCTCGCGATGGAATCCATTAGGGTTGCTACACACATAGGCGGGTCGGCACTGTCGGTTCGGCAGCATTTGTCGATCAACAAAGCCGACCCGAAGTAATCACTGCACTTGTTCGGCTTTATTCGGCTTGTGCCGATCGGGTAGTTCATTCGAGTAAACGCATCATTCGATTCGGCAACTGCCGAACGGTATTTGTGGAACGAAAAAGCCGACTCGCAACTACTACTACAACATTCGGTTTCATTCGGCTTGTGCCGATCGGGTATATACGTAGTTCATTCGGGTTCAATCGGCACAATTCGGTTTTCATTCGGGCGTCACGCGTCGGCGTCGTCTCTGAATGTTTGTGGTCATTTTGTACATGCTTGTCGTAGTATACACACGTAAAATGGAGTGGTCGCAGGAAAAAACAATCCAATTTATCGAGTGCTATCGGTCTTACCCGTTGTTATGGGATTCAAAAGACGAATTCTATAAAAATAAAATCAAAAGACATGATGCCTTAGTAGAAATTGCAGCAAAGTTTGAAGTCGAAAAAGTTGAAGTTGAGAGAAAAATTAAAAACCTCCAAAGTCATTTTTTAAGGGAAAAAAAGAAAGAACAAGACAGCAAAAAGAGTGGATCTGGGGCCGATGAATCATTTACTTCGAAATGGTTCGCCTACAAATCTTTATTATTTTTATCATCCAGAAATAAACCTCGCAAGACTATGGATTCGCAAATGGTAAGTTGTCTACACAATTATAAATGGCCTTTTCTGTCTATGTTAAGTGTATCTGTGTTATAGATTAGATTAACTGATAATATCCATTCTCCTTATCCATCCCATCCATGTAACCCTTATCCTTGCGAAAGTATCTGTCTGTCTGTTACCTTTTCACGTCAAAGCCGCTAAACCGATTTACTTAGTTGAAAATCTAATAAAGTGCGGGCGAAGACACGGGGCGGGAAGCTAGTCCAAACTAATATTATAAAGAGGAAAGATTTGTTTTTTTGTTTTTTTGTTTGTAACGAATAAACTCAAAAACTACTGGACCGATTTGAATGAAATTTGGCACAGAGATAGACTTAACCTTCAGGAGTAACATAGGCTACTTTTTATCCCACTGCTGGGCATTGTTTGTAGTCCACGCGGGTGAAACTGCGCGCGGACCGATGATTTTTTACTAATCAATGCCCAGCCTAAACCATAGAAGCTATAAAAGCGAAATTTGGACAGTAGCTTATGTTATTAATGTTATGCAATAAAAAATAGGTTTTTTAAATTTGACTTTAAGAAAAGACCAAATGAGGTTGAAAAGAAAAATTTATAAGAATCCTATTCAAAATTTCGCCACCTGTAAGTATCATTCAATAGCTCAGTGGTAAATGCCAAGGGTCATATAGTTGATGTCGATGTCGATGGTTCGATCCGTGGTACCCGTGTGTAAGTTTTTTTTTTTTCATTTTATTTATTTTTATTGATTTTTAGAAAATATTTCTTATATTCATTGACATTTTGATTAATTTTTATTAAAATTTGAAATTTTGCCCGTTTATAGTATGGAACGACAGAGGGCGCTATTAAAAAAATTAAAATGTGAATAATTGCGTTTTCGAATTAAATATTTTTTTTTATTAAAGGTGTATTTTTATGTTATTTTTTTAAACCGGTACTTCTATTTAAAATCGGCTTAACATGCAAAATTTTTTTATTAAAATTTGAAATTTTGCCAGTTTATAGTATGGAACGACAGATGGCACTGTTAAAAAAATTAAATTTGAATGATTGCGTTTTCGAATTAAATATTTTTTTTTATTGAGGGTGTATTTCTATGTAATTTTTTTAAACCGGTACTTCTAATTAAAATCGGCTTAACATGCAAAAATTTTTATTAAAATTTGAAATTTTGCCAGTTTATAGTATGGAACGACAGATGGCGCTATTAAAAAAATTAAAAGTGAATGATTGCGTTTTCGAATTAAATAAATTTTTTATTGAGGGTGTATATTTATGTAATTTTTTTAAACCGGTACTTCTAATTAAAATCGGCTTAACATGCAAAAATCCAATAGTTACATTACCGATAGGGATCCCAATGATACCGACGGATTTACCTAAGTATATACTTTGAAAGGTTACAGTTTCCTGTAAAGGTCTCATTTGCCCTCACTATAAATAAATCCCAGAGACAAACATTTTCGATTGTTGGCATCGACCTCAGAAAGGAGTGCTTTTCGCATGGGCAATTATATGTTGCTCTTTCTCGAGTAGGATCTCCAGAAAATCAATATGTTTTGTTGCCACTTACAAATACGACGGCCAACATAGTTTTCAGTGCAGCATTACGTTAAAATAAAGGAAATTTAACGCAACCGAAGCCCCGGTCGATTGCTATGTTATTAAAATGTTTGTTCCTGGGATTTTTTTTAAATTGCCTATGTTACTCCTAAAGGTTTAGTCTATCTTTCAAATTTCATCAAAATAAGTCCAGTAGTTTTTGAGCCTATTCATTACAACCAAACAAACAAAGAAAGTTTCCCTCTTTATAATATTAGTGTAGATTAGTGTACCTAGACTACATAGTATAAAACAAAGTTAGCATTTGTATTTGTTTTATTCAACGAAATTAATTGCAGTTTACATTATATTCAAACAGTTTATTCTCGAAAGTTTTTTCATACAAAACATAATTGTAAGAAATCCCCGTGCGAAGCCGGGCCGGGTTGCTAGTTAGTAGTAAATAAAAAACTAAAATCTATACTACAACATATTTATTTAATTATCAACACAAATCTAGCTAGCTACACTGATTTTAGTACATATTAATAAATTTTAATACTTATTTTGCCAAGGAACTTTTCCTTGATGCGAGCAGAAATACTCAGCAAATTCATCCCTGACAATTTCACCGGGCGAAAAATTGTACAGCATTATTGGTTCAATATTTGCATTTTCAGCGTTAGTTTCTTCAGCCTCTCCTACGTTTATTCCCACGTCATTTGTGGCATTTCTTCTATCACCTTGAAACGCGTAGTATTCGTATAAATGCCTCGATTCATCATTTCTTCGGAGAAAATTGTGTAGATGTAATAATGCCATCACAACCTTTGTTACTTTGCTAGGTTGTAATTTGAACGGTCTTCGAAAGCACCCATACACTTTACTTAAAATTCCGAAAGTACTTTCAACCATCCGACGTGCTCGACTCAAACGATAATTGAAAATTCTAATTTTCGATCCCTTTTTCCCTAAAGATGTGTATGGTTTAATAAATCTTTCTGTTAAAGGAAATGCATTATCAGTTATAATTACGTATGGTGTCCGGCACGGTCTCCCAGGAAGCTCACTGTCTTCTGGCACATTCAATGTTTCTATATTGTCCAATATAGTATTTGAAAAAACTCCGCCGTCTGATATTCGACCTTGGCATCCAACATTAGCATACAGGATATTATAATCAGAATCTACAAGTGCCATTAACACAATACTAAAGTATTCTTTAAAATTGTAGTAATCAGTGCCACTGTGAAATGGTGCTTCAATTCGCACATGTTTCCCATCTAACGCACCGAGACAATTCGGAAAGTTCCATTTATCGTTAAAACCCTTTGCTATATTTTTCCACTTTTCTTCGGTATTTGGCATCTGAAATGTAGAAAACTATTTATTTATAAGTAATTATTATTTTTTCAGATTGATTACACTGCTGAAGACAGCTTAGATAGTACGACTGCTTGCACTGAAACCTCAGATGAATGCCGAAAGCGTTCACGCAACGTGGGGAATGTCAACGAAAAAATTTCGAGTGCATATTCTATTATGACGGAGGTATACAAAAATCGGAGTGACAAAGATGAATTCTCCTTGTTCGGTGACCAAGTAGCTGTGAAGTTGAGAAAAATTTATTGTCCTTACGCAAGACTTACTTTGCAAAATAAAATAAATACCCTTCTAATGGAGGGGGAACTCGGAGTATACGACTCATATAATTACTATCGACCAGACACAAGTACCAGCTCTGCAACTAATGATGGTACTAATAACTTTGTGCCAGATTCTGACAAACAAGGATATATTTCCATAAATAACAATAAACCAGCTTTGATTGATAATTCTCAAGAAACGCAGCTTTCCGTTCCTAAAGTTATTGCAGAAGAACAATCACGTGATCCTTTAGCTTAATGTCGTGCATTTAGTTTGTTCAAAGCAACATGCTAAAAATGTGGTGTTTATGTTGATTTATGATGGATGATAGTTCTTAAGCGACGCAACTTTCCATTCCTGAAATTATTACGGAGTAATATTCGCGTGACTGATAATTTTTTAGTTAAAAGCTAGATGCTAAAGTTATTTTATGTTGACTTTATTTGTTAATTTTATTTGTGATTGATTTCGTAATACCAAAAAATGTTTCCATTTTTTTTAATAAATAAAAAAATAAATGCAGATTCTAATTTCGAATATGTTCCTTTAACCCAACAATTAATCACCTTGAATTATTTCTTACCTGCATAAAGCTCTTCAACTCTGTGATTAAAGCTTGACTTACTACAGGTACTATTTCAGAAACACTTTGCTGTGAAATTTTGAATGTCTGCATTAAACTTCCAAATGAGTCTCCAGATACATAATATCTTAAAGTAACTCCGAGTTTTTCTTTTGCAGTTAAAGCAGTTCTCCATTTTGTATCATTTTTGTTAATTGATGGTCCAATCAGTTGAAGAAGTAATTCAAAATCACTACTTGACATTTTAAAAAAATCTTTGAATCCACCGTTGCTTCTGTATTCTAAGTTTAACACATCACAGTCATCTTCTTGTAATCTATTAAGAAAATCTTCATTGTCACGATTTTGAAGGCCTCTTCGCACCCAGAATCTTCGAGGTTTTCGTAGTAAAGAGCCGGCAATAACGACAAAAGCTGCGGAAATTAACAACACGTCGTCTTCGTCCCACATTTTTAGCACTACTGAACAAAAATTGTTGCCAAAAGCCGATCGGCATAAGTCGGCAGTTGCCGAGCCGAGTGATTGTGTGCGGCTCCGAGCGGTTTGTGATTCCCGAACATTATCTGCATATATTCGATTTTACCGCCCGGTTTGGCCGATTGTTCCATTCGGCTGTTGCCCGGCCTTTGTAATCGAGCGGCAAAGACGAGCGGCTTTTTTCCCGAACATTCATCTACACATATTCGATTTTACCGCCCGGCTGTGCCGATTAATGCCGGCCCGATTATGTGTGTAGCAACCCTTAGCGTACTCAGAATCTAAAAGTAGGTTGATTATACAGATAGATAAATAACAAAGGTGAGATGATCCTGACATAGTCGGTAAGTAATATGCTAAATTGTAAAGAAAATAAGCTTCATATTATTGTTTTTGTTTCAGAAACCGGATTTACCAGCTTGGCTAGCTTACGCCCGAAGGAGATGAGATGTTCACCATTACGATTCCTAATTACAATATCAATGTTTGTGATTACTATAACATCGTAATCGTCGTCCCGGTCAACCGTTTCAATATCAATTTCAATAGCTGGATGTGTAATCTTAATCGTAGCTATTATATCAGTTTTGTAACTTAAACTATTATTTGTGTGATATAAGTTATTTTCTAAGTCAGTGACGTGATCTAAGTCATCAGTATTAGTTTCGCCTTTAAGTCCTATTATGTTCCTATATTTATTAATATTTCAATTAACTGCTTTGGTGATAGTTAAATGGACTGTAAGGGTTGCTACACACATAATCGGGCCGGCATTAATCGGCACAGCCGGGCGGTAAAATCGAATATGTGTAGATGAATGTTCGGGAAAAAAGCCGCTCGTCTTTGCCGCTCGATTACAAAGGCCGGGCAACAGCCGAATGGAACAATCGGCCAAACCGGGCGGTAAAATCGAATATATGCAGATAATGTTCGGGAATCACAAACCGCTCGGAGCCGCACACAATCACTCGGCTCGGCAACTGCCGACTTATGCCGATCGGCTTTTGGCAACAATTTTTGTTCAGTAGTGCTAAAAATGTGGGACGAAGACGACGTGTTGTTAATTTCCGCAGCTTTTGTCGTTATTGCCGGCTCTTTACTACGAAAACCTCGAAGATTCTGGGTGCGAAGAGGCCTTCAAAATCGTGACAATGAAGATTTTCTTAATAGATTACAAGAAGATGACTGTGATGTGTTAAACTTAGAATACAGAAGCAACGGTGGATTCAAAGATTTTTTTAAAATGTCAAGTAGTGATTTTGAATTACTTCTTCAACTGATTGGACCATCAATTAACAAAAATGATACAAAATGGAGAACTGCTTTAACTGCAAAAGAAAAACTCGGAGTTACTTTAAGATATTATGTATCTGGAGACTCATTTGGAAGTTTAATGCAGACATTCAAAATTTCACAGCAAAGTGTTTCTGAAATAGTACCTGTAGTAAGTCAAGCTTTAATCACAGAGTTGAAGAGCTTTATGCAGGTAAGAAATAATTCAAGGTGATTAATTGTTGGGTTAAAGGAACATATTCGAAATTAGAATCTGCATTTATTTTTTTATTTATTAAAAAAAATGGAAACATTTTTTGGTATTACGAAATCAATCACAAATAAAATTAACAAATAAAGTCAACATAAAATAACTTTAGCATCTAGCTTTTAACTAAAAAATTATCAGTCACGCGAATATTACTCCGTAATAATTTCAGGAATGGAAAGTTGCGTCGCTTAAGAACTATCATCCATCATAAATCAACATAAACACCACATTTTTAGCATGTTGCTTTGAACAAACTAAATGCACGACATTAAGCTAAAGGATCACGTGATTGTTCTTCTGCAATAACTTTAGGAACGGAAAGCTGCGTTTCTTGAGAATTATCAATCAAAGCTGGTTTATTGTTATTTATGGAAATATATCCTTGTTTGTCAGAATCTGGCACAAAGTTATTAGTACCATCATTAGTTGCAGAGCTGGTACTTGTGTCTGGTCGATAGTAATTATATGAGTCGTATACTCCGAGTTCCCCCTCCATTAGAAGGGTATTTATTTTATTTTGCAAAGTAAGTCTTGCGTAAGGACAATAAATTTTTCTCAACTTCACAGCTACTTGGTCACCGAACAAGGAGAATTCATCTTTGTCACTCCGATTTTTGTATACCTCCGTCATAATAGAATATGCACTCGAAATTTTTTCGTTGACATTCCCCACGTTGCGTGAACGCTTTCGGCATTCATCTGAGGTTTCAGTGCAAGCAGTCGTACTATCTAAGCTGTCTTCAGCAGTGTAATCAATCTGAAAAAATAATAATTACTTATAAATAAATAGTTTTCTACATTTCAGATGCCAAATACCGAAGAAAAGTGGAAAAATATAGCAAAGGGTTTTAACGATAAATGGAACTTTCCGAATTGTCTCGGTGCGTTAGATGGGAAACATGTGCGAATTGAAGCACCATTTCACAGTGGCACTGATTACTACAATTTTAAAGAATACTTTAGTATTGTGTTAATGGCACTTGTAGATTCTGATTATAATATCCTGTATGCTAATGTTGGATGCCAAGGTCGAATATCAGACGGCGGAGTTTTTTCAAATACTATATTGGACAATATAGAAACATTGAATGTGCCAGAAGACAGTGAGCTTCCTGGGAGACCGTGCCGGACACCATACGTAATTATAACTGATAATGCATTTCCTTTAACAGAAAGATTTATTAAACCATACACATCTTTAGGGAAAAAGGGATCGAAAATTAGAATTTTCAATTATCGTTTGAGTCGAGCACGTCGGATGGTTGAAAGTACTTTCGGAATTTTAAGTAAAGTGTATGGGTGCTTTCGAAGACCGTTCAAATTACAACCTAGCAAAGTAACAAAGGTTGTGATGGCATTATTACATCTACACAATTTTCTCCGAAGAAATGATGAATCGAGGCATTTATACGAATACTACGCGTTTCAAGGTGATAGAAGAAATGCCACAAATGACGTGGGAATAAACGTAGGAGAGGCTGAAGAAACTAACGCTGAAAATGCAAATATTGAACCAATAATGCTGTACAATTTTTCGCCCGGTGAAATTGTCAGGGATGAATTTGCTGAGTATTTCTGCTCGCATCAAGGAAAAGTTCCTTGGCAAAATAAGTATTAAAATTTATTAATATGTACTAAAATCAGTGTAGCTAGCTAGATTTGTGTTGATAATTAAATAAATATGTTGTAGTATAGATTTTAGTTTTTTATTTACTACTAACTAGCAACCCGGCCCGGCTTCGCACGGGGATTTCTTACAATTATGTTTTGTATGAAAAAACTTTCGAGAATAAACTGTTTGAATATAATGTAAACTGCAATTAATTTCGTTGAATAAAACAAATACAAATGCTAACTTTGTTTTATACTATGTAGTCTAGGTACACTAATCTACACTAATATTATAAAGAGGGAAACTTTCTTTGTTTGTTTGGTTGTAATGAATAGGCTCAAAAACTACTGGACTTATTTTGATGAAATTTGAAAGATAGACTAAACCTTTAGGAGTAACATAGGCAATTTAAAAAAAATCCCAGGAACAAACATTTTAATAACATAGCAATCGACCGGGGCTTCGGTTGCGTTAAATTTCCTTTATTTTAACGTAATGCTGCACTGAAAACTATGTTGGCCGTCGTATTTGTAAGTGGCAACAAAACATATTGATTTTCTGGAGATCCTACTCGAGAAAGAGCAACATATAATTGCCCATGCGAAAAGCACTCCTTTCTGAGGTCGATGCCAACAATCGAAAATGTTTGTCTCTGGGATTTATTTATAGTGAGGGCAAATGAGACCTTTACAGGAAACTGTAACCTTTCAAAGTATATACTTAGGTAAATCCGTCGGTATCATTGGGATCCCTATCGGTAATGTAACTATTGGATTTTTGCATGTTAAGCCGATTTTAATTAGAAGTACCGGTTTAAAAAAATTACATAAATATACACCCTCAATAAAAAATTTATTTAATTCGAAAACGCAATCATTCACTTTTAATTTTTTTAATAGCGCCATCTGTCGTTCCATACTATAAACTGGCAAAATTTCAAATTTTAATAAAAATTTTTGCATGTTAAGCCGATTTTAATTAGAAGTACCGGTTTAAAAAAATTACATAGAAATACACCCTCAATAAAAAAAAATATTTAATTCGAAAACGCAATCATTCAAATTTAATTTTTTTAACAGTGCCATCTGTCGTTCCATACTATAAACTGGCAAAATTTCAAATTTTAATAAAAAAATTTTGCATGTTAAGCCGATTTTAAATAGAAGTACCGGTTTAAAAAAATAACATAAAAATACACCTTTAATAAAAAAAAATATTTAATTCGAAAACGCAATTATTCACATTTTAATTTTTTTAATAGCGCCCTCTGTCGTTCCATACTATAAACGGGCAAAATTTCAAATTTTAATAAAAATTAATCAAAATGTCAATGAATATAAGAAATATTTTCTAAAAATCAATAAAAATAAATAAAATGAAAAAAAAAAAACTTACACACGGGTACCACGGATCGAACCATCGACATCGACATCAACTATATGACCCTTGGCATTTACCACTGAGCTATTGAATGATACTTACAGGTGGCGAAATTTTGAATAGGATTCTTATAAATTTTTCTTTTCAACCTCATTTGGTCTTTTCTTAAAGTCAAATTTAAAAAACCTATTTTTTATTGCATAACATTAATAACATAAGCTACTGTCCAAATTTCGCTTTTATAGCTTCTATGGTTTAGGCTGGGCATTGATTAGTAAAAAATCATCGGTCCGCGCGCAGTTTCACCCGCGTGGACTACAAACAATGCCCAGCAGTGGGATAAAAAGTAGCCTATGTTACTCCTGAAGGTTAAGTCTATCTCTGTGCCAAATTTCATTCAAATCGGTCCAGTAGTTTTTGAGTTTATTCGTTACAAACAAAAAAACAAAAAAACAAATCTTTCCTCTTTATAATATTAGTTTGGACTAGCTTCCCGCCCCGTGTCTTCGCCCGCACTTTATTAGATTTTCAACTAAGTAAATCGGTTTAGCGGCTTTGACGTGAAAAGGTAACAGACAGACAGATACTTTCGCAAGGATAAGGGTTACATGGATGGGATGGATAAGGAGAATGGATATTATCAGTTAATCTAATCTATAACACAGATACACTTAACATAGACAGAAAAGGCCATTTATAATTGTGTAGACAACTTACCATTTGCGAATCCATAGTCTTGCGAGGTTTATTTCTGGATGATAAAAATAATAAAGATTTGTAGGCGAACCATTTCGAAGTAAATGATTCATCGGCCCCAGATCCACTCTTTTTGCTGTCTTGTTCTTTCTTTTTTTCCCTTAAAAAATGACTTTGGAGGTTTTTAATTTTTCTCTCAACTTCAACTTTTTCGACTTCAAACTTTGCTGCAATTTCTACTAAGGCATCATGTCTTTTGATTTTATTTTTATAGAATTCGTCTTTTGAATCCCATAACAACGGGTAAGACCGATAGCACTCGATAAATTGGATTGTTTTTTCCTGCGACCACTCCATTTTACGTGTGTATACTACGACAAGCATGTACAAAATGACCACAAACATTCAGAGACGACGCCGACGCGTGACGCCCGAATGAAAACCGAATTGTGCCGATTGAACCCGAATGAACTACGTATATACCCGATCGGCACAAGCCGAATGAAACCGAATGTTGTAGTAGTAGTTGCGAGTCGGCTTTTTCGTTCCACAAATACCGTTCGGCAGTTGCCGAATCGAATGATGCGTTTACTCGAATGAACTACCCGATCGGCACAAGCCGAATAAAGCCGAACAAGTGCAGTGATTACTTCGGGTCGGCTTTGTTGATCGACAAATGCTGCCGAACCGACAGTGCCGACCCGCCTATGTGTGTAGCAACCCTAACGTTAAGGAAATTCTAAATTAAAAATAACATTTGACCTTTTCTTCCTAAATTGGTTTCTGATGATGCAAATATATTTAATATTCTTTGCAATATTTGATATTTCTAAGTTCCCTTACTTTGTTATTTCCGATGTCATTTGAATAAAATTGTTTCATTAATGTTTTCCGCGTTTTGGATAGATCGTTTAGACTTTGTACTTAGATAAGATGGAAAATCTGAACCAATGTTGTAGATATGTTAATTCAAATATCATTGTAATGTTATTAATACAGGCATTTGAAAAAACGTAAAATTTAATGGTTCGTTTTATTGTTGACCCTCCTAATTTCAATTTTCAAGCCCATACGGCTGTAAATAGCCTTGGTATGTACTTATGTATGTGATTGTTGACACTGTTCTCTAATCTAATTTTTCAATTCTTTAAATGTTATTGCTGTGAAACGACAAATTTACATGTTATCCACGTTTTACTTAACATCGTAGTTATCATTCAAAATAAGGTCCATCTGAGACAGAATTTTTATGTGGAAAAGAAAAGATTACTATAAAGTTAGATTAGATTATGAGAAAACAACATTTTAGTAATTTCATTGTTTCAAGATCTAAAAGATAACTCTATCTACTACTTTAATCACTCGATTATAGTTTGAGATTAAAAACAAAAAAATTGCTTTAAATTTACGCAACATTAAATTAAGCAAAATAATGTTTTATTTTTAGACTAGAATGAGTTTATTAAAACAAAAACATACCTAAAGATGTCACGAATAACGGCGTAGGTTGATATTTATAATGATGATTAAAAACTAAAATACACAGTAAGTAATAAAAACAAAAATAGAGATAAATTATGTTTTAAATGTTAATGCCTTAACACTAATGAGAACGAATTTTAATAAAAATAATCTTCTTATCTTACCTACATTAAGTCTTTATACCTACCTCTCAGAAGTAAGGATTTACTGACGACTTTCTAATAATATTTTTCAATCTTGAAAACGGGCATTACCTTGTCCTTGCGGCGTAGACAGAGCTAATTCTTCAAAATTCTTGAAAAGTCTTTTAGGCCACGTTTAGAGCAGCATATTAGTATCAGTAGTAGAATTAACGAATTTTACTAACATAATACCGATGAAGAAATTTCCATTATATTTTTCTAATTGCATCTAATGAAATGATATTTAAAAAGGTAACTTTGAGAGCAATTAGTACGACTTTATAAAATTGACTTTTTATTCATGACTACGTCAGAAAAAATACCACTAGGTACCTATATAATTAAATAAATAAATTTTCCGCTCCCGTGGTAATTTCTCTTAGTTTTCCCATACACTGTACAAGAAACATTCATTCCAAATTTCAACTTATAACATTTAGTAATTTAGGCTGTACGTTGTGTGTACTACGTACGTACTTAAGGTAGCGACAAATTTTTTTAAAACATAGATATTGACAGATTATTTTCTGCCTTTGTTTCTATTGTCAACTACAAGATCTTGGAGAAGATTTTTCGAGATGCTGCTGCCTTCAGCGAAACTTTTGCTATGCCTTTGATCCTGAACATTGATCAAAAGAAGAAACATAAGTCAATAATGTTTCAAAAACATTGAGCATCAAATATTTTTTTATGCTTCGTCGAACGAATAATCTTTTGTATAATTTAAAAAGAAAGATGAACATTGTTTTCTTCGAAAGTTTCCTAAGGTTTCTTTACACCTACATACATACATATAGTCACGTATATATCCCTTGCGGGGCAGACAGAACCATACCTATATACATAAAGTCACGTTTATATCCCTTGCGGTGTAGACAAAGCCAACAGCCTCGAAAATACGGATAGGCCACGTTCAGCTGTTTGGCATAATTATAGAATTGAGATTCAAATGGTGATAAAAGAACCCCAAGTTCATAAGCCTGTCCCTTTAGTCGTCTTTTGCGATATCCATGGGAAAGAGATGGAGTGGTCCTTTTTTTACTTAGGAATACCTAGCGTAGGCATCCCTCTTAGGCTAAGCGTTAGTTGTTTGCGAACTCACCTTTCTAAAGACAAGTACGCTTATGATCACGATTTTGGATAATTATGACTATTGTTGGATTGCGAAATAGTATTGAATATACTTTTTAGTTGTTTTCTTGGAAATTATAAAAGCGCATTAGTGCATTTTAGCCATAGACGTCTGTATCATAATACATATAGTTTTCTTTGGTTTTAAACATTTGGCTATTTAGTGTTAAAGATATTTAATTTTGTCTTAATGGTACACGCGTATTTTGTTAAGAAAGAGTAAAAAGAAACTTAATATTCGTTTTCTATGCAATAGGCTAGAAACCTGTCACTATTTGAATCTCAATTCCATCATTGGGCCATACATATATGAGGCATAAATGAGGCCTCTCAGTCTCCTCGAGACTGTCGACTTTGATTACCCCGTAAGCGATAAAGACCTGATTATATAGATATATTTTTCGATTTGTAGGGTCAATCTGCAAATAAAATATGGAGCTTGTGGTATCTCTTTATATCTTTTATTAATAAGATCTGTGTCAGTACATCAAGTTTCCATACTTAGTGTGTGACTAGCTTATTTGTAAGCACAAACATTACATTTGTTCACTATAATTTACTGTCACAAAGAAATTTTTACATTTTAAATTGACGAGATCATTTGCACAAGCACCTAGTGTCATACAACCTTACATTAACACATATGTTTTGAGTTACAATAGGTATGCGCTATTATTCTAATAAAATTAAAGTTACCAAAAGAAATTCACAAGTTTACTTTGTGTAGTGAAAAGTAAATTGAAAATTTATTTACGAACAAATTTACACTTATTTTTATATAGTAATTATTAAATTCGGGTAATATTAGAATTAGAATTAATAATAAAATTCAAAGACAAAAATAATTTATAAAATTTACAAGTATGATGTTTTCTGACAATTTGCATGAAATTAGAAGATTTCCAAAGACTGAAGACAAAATATATCAAGATAAGTAACATATTTCAAATTTAAATATTAATAAAACTTAAAATACTCACACATTCATTTTTTAAATCCAAACATCGTGAACTTTCATACAATCCTTGTTGGCAAGTACAATATTTACAAAGAAGAGTTTAAATTATTCGACATAATTTACACAAAATTGGGATCTAAGATTTCTATAAGTAGATTAAAGAATTGTTATCGGTAGTAAAATTCAATCGTAATTAAATTATAAACATGTAATATTCATAATTACACATACATACTTTCGTCATGGTGTCAGATAAATGTTGTAATTATGCAGAATGCTAAATATATGTAAGCAATTATTCAAATTATTATTAATTATACTATTTGATTATTAATTAATTATTTAAATCTTTGTGCTTAAATTGAATATTCACTATCGATAACAATCACCTATGAAATAAAACATCTAGATAGCTAGAAACTACAACTTACGTTATACAGAAGACGATAGATTAGACGGATGGAAATTCTGGGGCATCATAGCATTACATTTTACAAATCTATAGAACACTAGTTTTTTTCTATTTATACTAAAGGGTATTTATCTCCTAGAATAACGAAGACAGAAATTTCTAAGTTTTAATTAGATATAAGGTTTATTAGTGAGGATATTTGGCATCTCGCATCTTATATTAAAAAACTAGTTGGTACGAAAATTATAAGTGTAACAGGGCTATCAGTTAATTCTTTAGGGTAAACTACGTCTAGACTTAATATTGGGGAAAATAAGGATTACAAAGGCAGCTCATCATTATTATTTCTATTCTCTGCAGCATTCTAGCTTCACTAAATTTAGTTCTGCATTCCTACTTTTTCTCAAGCATTGACTAAGCTTATTCATTCATTTGCTTAGCAACCGCACTTAAACGAGATTCTTAATCCTTAATTCTTAGATTAGTTTCATCTTTTTGTATTTTATCAAAGCCACCTTACTTCAGGTTACGTACTTAATACAAATAAAATCGGAGTCTAAATCAGGATTTGAGCAATTGGGCACAAAATTCTTTTAATACTCACAGCGCATATTCTTAAAAATATTTCTATATTAGAGCTTAATAATACTATTTACAAACACCCAATTGTAACTTAATTACATAAAACGAGTACGTTACATAATTCTAACAACCAACAATCAGTGTGCTTAGGAATTCTTGTGTAGATTGAATATCAACAATTCAGTACAAGGTTTAGTGACGTGAATGTTACAAAAATATTTACTGAAGTCTTTGTGTCTTACATATTATATAACAATAGTGTTTATAATGAACGATTGTCATTATGATCTATGTTTGACACGTTTTGTGCTAATATATTTAATCTGTTATGTATCTGTAACTTATCGTCTAATTTATCAAGACCAGAACCCTCTTTTAGAAGTTCCCATATATTATTCTTATCCAATATTTCAAAGCCACCTCTATTTTCAGGTGCGATGTCTGATTTAGGTGGATCTGATAAAATCTTCGAAGTTTCAGAAATAGGCGTTGGTGGTACTTTATGAATTTCCTTATTTATTGATTTCAAGGTTTTTGCTTTATCGAGATGGGATATTTTCATTTTTGTATTATTTATTTTAGTGTCAGATAAAGTTGAATTTTGTGTAATGTTTCTTGTGCCGTGACTTTTTTCAACTTTTGGATTTTTATTTTGCGAATCTGATTTTGGTTTCTTAGTTCTAAGATGAATCGTTTTAATATTACTGTTCGTTATTGCAGTTATTGTGTGCGGAAAGGTAGAATTTTCTGAATGTGCAAGTAGATGGGTTTTAATCGCATTCGTAACGTTTTCGTGGTTTATGATATGCTGTAAATCTTTAGTTACATTTTTTCCATTAATGGCTTTGGAGGAATTTGAATTAGATACATTTAGATGACTTTTAATAATAGTTGAAGTCATCGATTTTGGGTTAAATGAAATTACAGATTTTACGATGCCACTTTGATTGCCAGTTGTAATGTTATTATTAGCAACTTTAGATTTAGCAAAGAACTTCTCCTGCTTATCACCATACGTAGCTTTGAGAGTACCTTTTCGTCGTGGAAGAGATTTTTTCTTATTATTTTCTTTTTCTTTTTTAGGTAAAGACTTCAACATTGGCACCTTTTGGATTATCAATTCACCATTCGGTTTCAGTACAAGAGGCATGATGTTATTATCAATTTTTTGATCATGTGAGGCATTCACATAAGTCGCTGTGGGTATTATAATTGGATCATCATTATGTTTTTCTTTGACAATAGCAGTTGTGTAATTAGTAGGTTCAGTAGTCACAACACTTTTATTTAGATTAATATCGGAAGTTTCTTCTGTAACAGGAGACACAGAAGAAGTAACTTTAGGACTGGTCAAAGGAGCTAACGTTGTTAATGTTTCCGTAGTAACTGTATGTTCAACAGTGTCAACTGAATTTTCTGTTGTCAAAATTTTTGTTAGATTAGCAGTAGACTGAGTTGTTAAAGACTGTGTTGTTGAAGGTGTATTTGTTGCTGTAGTGTCAACATGTGTAGTTTCAAAATGTTTTCTGAATTCGTAATCTCTACTGCAAATCCTTCCGCATTCACAAATATTATCTATGTTTGCCGTTGTTTTAAGACTTGCAAGTTCAGTTTTGTCAAACCAAGTGATGAAATCATCGTCAGTGATTCCTCTGAGGAGTGGACTTCCAGGTCTTGCATGAAAAAAGGTTTCGACAGCCAAATCTGGTCGGGTTGATGGATATATCTTAGCAAATGCTGGACGTAAACTGGTGATTATGTATTTAGACCTTGCTTCGTAGGTAACGCAAACAGGACATGTAGAGCTGATCTGTAAATGTAAAAGGAATAAGAGTAACAATTATTTAAAAACTTCACGTAGCTTTCATGATGTTTTGACAGCGTTGAAAAGTACGCATATACCATGTCTCCCATAGATTTTTAAAGAAAATTAAGGCAACTCATAATTCACTTAAGATTCGTGTTTTACGTACTAGTCTTGCAGTCTGCTACTATTTTTTATTGTCCATTTCATTAAAACTATATCCAACTCTGTCTTCTTCCCCTAAACCTTTCGATGTTTAAATATTACTTTCGTACTATAAGAAATTAATAAGGTAATTGATCCAATCCTATAATCCTCCAATCTAAAACCTAATTGTTGTAGGAAAATATGTGGCTGATAATGAAAGATACCTAAGTAAGAAATATTATATAGCACTTACATTAGCAAACACGAACCAAACGGACTCCCCTCTGGAACCATAATGAAGATCAGCAAAAGTGGCTCCATCCAAAACGACAGGATTCACTGAATGTAGTTCGTAGCCGGAAAATAGAGATGACTCGAGGCGCAAGATACCTGATCGTTCTTTGCCTTTCCACCTGTTATATCGTAAAAAATATGTGTCAATAAAAACAGATTAATCTCTGATTGGTCCAAAGGTTCACCTGGCAGAGAATGCCTTAATGCATTAAGTCCACCTGTTTTACATTGAATGTGCATTCTTATATTACTAAAAAAAGATTTGGTTTCCTCGAAAGATGATAAATTACCATTGAATATACATGTGCATGTACTAAATTCAAAACCAAACCTACAACTGTATGTTTGAGTGAAGTTTAGTTAAATTTAGGTAAAAAAAATTAACGAGCCATTTAAAAAATCTTCTTGAAAAAAATATAATTCATCGTCTAACTTACTTATTGTTTTAACCGGACAAAATATACATAAAGATAATATTAGTCCCAGAATAAGTTCTAGATTATTGTTTAAATATTAATTACAAAGTGAGAAACCTAAATCGCGCAAGCAAAGATTTCACAGATTGGAGCATATATACTAAAAAATATAAATAGGTACAATATGAACCCCTGATGGACATCGCAATTTTAATATAATATGGAATGGCGATTAAAAGTAAATTACTTACTTGAAGCAAGTTTTGATGATCAAAGTGGGCAAGTTCCCTTGTAAATCCTCGATGCTGCTCCTTTCTGGTCTAATTTCCTCAATTATAGCCGCTTGTATGTTGAGCAGCGCATTCTCTGGCTTTGGAGTGTAGGTGGAATAGGATATTGTACCCTGGGATTGAATGATATTATAATATAAATATGTTATTTAGTGATAAACTGTGAAAAAAGGCTCATACAAAATAGCATTACTGCATCTCTTTCCTATGGATATCTGAAAAGGCGACTAAGGGATAGGCTTATAATTTTGGTATTCTTCTTGTAGGCAACGAACTAGCAAGCAGTCACAGCAGAACCCCGCTGAGCTGTCTACCCCACAAAGAATAAAGGCATGATTGCTTGTATGTACGTATATGTATGTATGTTATTTCATAAGTAGATAATATAGTAGTACATTTGGTTTAAAGATATAGTTGAGATTCAAATAGTGACGGGTTGCTGGCCCATCGCCTAAAATAATAATCTCAAATTTATAAACCTATCCCTTAGTCGCCTTTTACGTCATCCATAGGAAAGAGATGTAGTAGTCGTATTTTTATATGAAATAACACACCTGATTAATAAGTGTTCTTAGTTCCATGTTTTATGGAACTCGTTCTAAGGAGGCCGCCGTCACAAAATGTCAGACCAGAAATTTGTGTCGGTTTTTTTTTAATATCTAACAAGATGACTTACCTGCACAGTAGCACACCCCGCTCCAGTAGCATACACGAACACTTTCGTTGGTAAACCAGGGAGTTGTAACGGTCTGGGTGGAGTCCGCGCTCTTAACTCCAATGTATCTGTCAACTCCATTCCAGCTGTGGCTAGAGACACTGTTAGAGCTCTGTGCCTGGAAACAAATAAGATTGATAATGAAAAGTGAGGTACAAGACTGTTAGTTATTGACTTAGTCCGTAGTCATATCATTTTGGCAATAGTACATACATATATACGTGTAGTCACGTCTATATCCCTTTCGGGAAAGGCAGAACCAACAGTCTTGAAAAGACTGAACCACGTTCAGCTGTATGGATCCACGATGGAATTGAAATTCATATAGTAACAGGTTGGGAGTCCATCGTCTACAAGAGGAATCCCTAGATTACAAGCACACCACTTAGTCGCCTTTGAAGACATCCATAGAAAATATATGGAGTGGTTCTAATCTAAAAGTGGTTTCGGCATTGTTGTAAAAATAACTTCTATCATTTATTGGTAGTTGTGTTTGGGTTATGTTTGGGTGTGGCGTCCTCAAAAGTTGTCTGGTGCACTGCTATAAAGTATTAATTCAAATAAAGAATTATAAAGTCACCAATGCAATTGTCGACAAACTTTACTTCCTCCATGGAACCTTATCTCTCTCAAATTTACATGTTTCCAGTTGCACCGTCTGCCATAAGACTTACGTATGTGGTGAAGAAATTTCCACACCAGCATGCTTAAAACCCGTTACCTACCTGTCATGAGCCAAAGCAGCATATTGCGCCGCGGCTTTGGTCGCACTGTATGCCAGACTAGGGTGTCTTTGTAAAGTGGATGCTCTGTAATAGAGGAATCTAGCGGCCGCTTCTCCTTCAGATAATGCGCCTCTAGCACAAGCCGCTAAGAGTACTCTGACACCTGCTACGTATTGCTCCATTGTTACCGCTTCTGGAAACAGAAATAGAAGACATGTTTAATATTAAAACATTGATGGATGTTGAGTGATGAAAAAGAAGCAAGGTATTGCAAGCAAAAAGAAAAATGTCTGCCTACACAGAGTTAGTAATGACGAAATAATGCAAAGCAATCCATGCAAGAATATGAGTTATTATTATGATGGTAAATGAAAAATAACATTTATATTGTGGGGTAGAATATTTGGAAAGTGATGGATTGCATGCAAGAGGAGGTTAATGTCGAGGTAGAAGTGTGAAGACATAAAAATAGATGAAATTAGTACGAAAGTATAAAAATTGCAATTGTGAATAAAACAAAAATCTGTTAGTTCAGCTGGTAGTAGGCTGAGTCATTGTCATTAGTGAGATCAAGTGACAAATTAAATTATTAAGTTTCTTTTATAAAAAAATAAACAAACCATAAGAAGTTGTTTTAATATTTCGAGTTGTTTCTTCCAAAAGCCAATCAGCAGCGTCCTTCCTCGGTGTAGGCCAGCCGAATTCTCCTTCTTCTGTAGTTGATGCATTTCTCAAAATCACTAGTGCTTCAGGCACTATTGGACTTCTATAACGCGCAAAGATTGACAAATTTTAGTATTATTTTTACAAGTACTCCAACTTGTTTCATGCTTTTGGTCTTATCTTGTGTTAAATATCCAGAATATCTTTTTACTCGGTTGAAATTTAATAAAGTGGCCTTACCTTGCAAGAACAAGTCCTAAAACGGCGGCGGCTAAAGCAGCTGGTGATGTCAAATTGTGTAAATTCTTCTCCAAATATGTCTGTGCTTTCTTTGCAATATCTGCATCCACCTAAATAAAGCAATATTTCAAATATATTGCCTATAATTGCATAATATTATAAAATTTTATTAAAATCTTACTTACCTGATTTTCGACCCCAACTTCAAGCAAAGCAACTAAAGTTTCAGCAGTCACTTCCACCGTTCTTTCCCATTTTATTTCTTCTTCAGTCATATTGCCATCTTTATCATAATAGTAATATTCGTTAACATCAACCTCTTTTTCAGTTCCATTAGCTTTCTTCATCTCAACTGGATAGTAATCAACTTCTTTATCAGCAGCTAAAGGTGTGAATGATCCATCATCGTTTTGTCTCAATTGTATCCATTTCTTTATATTTTGGAGTAATTCAGGATCGACTGGATAGTAAGATTGTATTTTTGTTAGAATTTCCAGAATTTTGATTGTCGATAAATGACTGCTCATGGCTGGATGGTCACTAAATGAGTTGTCACTTTTGCGGAATGATAAAAGTACTTGAACCTAAAATAAAATTGATGATTTTTGTTACCTTTATACTTAATCAGAATAAAATATACTTATGAAACTAAGGTAAGTAGTCTTTATTATTTGTTATAGAGTTTTATAAGGCAGTAACAATTTTATCGAATGAATACCTGTTCTGGTAACTTCTTCAATATCCTCTCCCTCTCGGCTTCTTCCACCAAATGGGGAATATGTTCCAAAGCCAGCAACGGTGCCAAACTGGCCGAAGCGGCAGACAACTGAGAATCCCTCCAGACCTCCGCCCATTGGTCCGTCGAGTCTGTTTGTAGACTGTACAGAGGTAAATGTAGACCTCCAGATACGAGGAGAGTTCCGCTAGCGGAACCAGGGACTACTCCGTGAGGAAGACCTAGTTCGAGGACTTGTGAGAAGCCAGCCTCTTCGTTGAAGTTCCATATCCTGAAATATAATACATGTGTGCTGAAGATTAAGACATTAAGACGAAGACATCTAAATTATGTAAGTACATACATATAATCATGTCTATATCCCTTGCGGGGAAGAAAGAGCCAACAGTCTTGGAAAGACTGATAGGTCACGTTCAGTTGTTTGGTAGAATTGAGATTCATGTAGTGACAGGTTACTACCACGTCGCCTTAAAGAAGAATCACAAGTTTATAAGCCTATCCTTTAGTCGCCTTTTACGATATCAATGGAAAAGAGATGGAATAGTTTTATTATTTTTTCTATTGGTGCTGGGAACCACATGGCCCGGAATTATGTGAGTAGTAACATAACATACAGTTTTAATAATGAAGTTCTTTTATTTAACCAGTTTTTCTCTACTTTTGTTACAATCTCTCAGAACTTTAAGTGTTGATATTCGCATTCATTAAATTACAAAACACCAACTCTCAACAACCAGCCTTTTTTCACTACCATCAAAACCATAAATTTTTTTTGGTAAAATTACCTGAAATCGGCCTTGTCACCCCAAAGCGCGCTGAAGCCCACATACTTTATCCTCATCTCAGCAGTCAGAGGCCACACCAGGAGTCTTCTTTCCGAAGGAGCGGCGCCTCTCCCCACAGACAATCTTCCACCTTCCCACCAAACCCACCAGGCGCACCAACTGTCGCTTCCAGAACATTCTTCGTCGCCTTCCGTTTGTTCTGCACTTGCTAGGTGAACGTCGTAACCTGGAATGGGGTAAATAGGGTACTTTAAATCTGTGTAAAACCATCACTGTGCGAAAATGTACATACATACATATAATCCTGTCTGTATCCCTTGCGGGGAAGACGGAGCCAAGAGTCTTGAAAGGCCACGTTCAGCTGTTTGGCTGGATGGAATTAAGATTCGAATTGTGTCAGGTTGCCCATCTCTTACAAGAAGAATCTAAAGTTCATCAGCCTATCTTTTAGTAGCCCTACTCTAAAGTTCCGGGAACCACGCGGCACGGCACGGCATGCAAAAATGTGAGGCTTTAAAATCCGCGTTTTCCTCATGAATCAACTGTTACGCACAACAACAATATTCGGAAAACCTGTTGGATTTCGTATCTGTATGCAAAGATTAGATATTGACCAAAACAAATCAAAAGGAAACCCGTGCTAGAATTTACATAAACTTTGTCAAATACATTCTCGATGCAAGTTTAGGATTTATGCCAGAAACTAAAGAAATTACCAAACGGACTACTACGATCGATTGAAAAACTAGTAGGTACTCACCGTGTTTCCCTTTAGCAATCCACACCCGGCTCCTCTCGAACACGACTCTGTACATATCATCCGAGGCTTCCCTCACATCGGACAGTGCGACATGAGCGGCTCCCTGAGACCGTAACTCCAGAACTAAGCCAGCACGGTTCCTTGGTGCCGCCACCCACTGCCAATCCCATGAGCCACGAGTTGACACTGCTAGATGCTCTGAAATGTAATAAGTCTAGTCTAGTATTCAAGGCTGATGTATATTTTAACTGTGGAAATTTTAAGAATTCTTTTACTAATAATGCTTTAAACGTCCCGAGGTGTATATCGATAAAATTTCAGCTATCTGCGAACGGTACTATCGATTGTGCGTTGCTAGTTAGTCTCATCATCACTAATATTATAGATGGAACGAGTGGAGTAATAGAAGAATATACCGAATATAATGAGGTAGGTGAAGCATTTTTATTTATTCACTACAAAACAAGACACTTCGATATAAACTAAAAGAAACATTATCCAAATCTCTTCACTTTTGTTTCTGACGCAACAAATATTTAAAAAATATCAATATCAAAAACGATACAGAATATAAGAATACTTTGTAATAACCTTTAAGAACATTATTTGTTGCCGAAACAATGATTTAAGATAAAAATATTCTTAGAATCTCTTGTTCACAAAAACAAGATCCCTCTCGTTTTCATTGTTTCGCTCGTCTGTATTGATATTGCTGCCTTTTGTCTCAGATTTCGAGATATCAAGATTAAGCCAATTTATTGAGTCTAGAGGTCGTCTAGATTGTAACAACATTCACTCATTATTTTCAGGCGTATGGGCATTAGTATAATGTTTCTGAAATAGATAATATATGATCATACAAAGAAATCATGTGCTACATTATTTGTTCGTATGACCATCGACACATTATATGTTATACTTACAAGTACTATTTTATTTTCTTATATATAGTACTGCGTAATATATATAGTGTGAAAAGTCTTTTACAAGAAGGCTTGTAGGTAAAGGCAAAGTAGATACTACTCCACTTATTCCAGTGGAAGTCATTGAAAGTGATTTAGCATCCTAAATTACCAAGGAGTGTTGATAGGTAGTCGATTTTAGAAACATTATCAAATAAATACGCAATAAAAAAATATAACGCCAAATTCTAATGCCAACTTTTATATTTTAATAGTTTAATTCAATTCTTTCCTTATTTATTTATCATGCCAATATTTCTGAAATGACGCACACAGTTTGAGGAGGACATAAATAATACAGCCCTTTCCCGTAAAATGGTAAGTACTTCTGCTGCTTGCTTTAAAAATGTTTGATCTGAGAGTCAAGCGGCAGACCTAGTTAAGAATAAACAAACTTACCATTAGCACAAAAGTAAGCGCTTTGTGTATCACTCCTGTGTAGACCTTCAGGCAGAACAAGAACACTAGCAGATCTGATGACAGAGCCAACCAGAGTTTCATTGTTGAAAGAAGTGTAGGACACGGAACAGTTGTCGGCACTGTAGCCGGTCACCTCCACTGAAAAAAAAAAAAGAAAATCCTTCGCATATTCATTAAAATAACAAACTGTAGGACGCACTTGTTATCATCATTTACTATTAGACTTTATTTAGTAATGTAAAAGAAGTATAACGAAAAAAAGAAGGCATCCAATAAAGCCGGGGAATACAAGTTACCTATCGATAACTGTGATCGAGAAAATACGTTGGAACTAAAATGCGTAATATATTATTGTATCAAGCGAGAATGATCACATACTAATCATAAGAGCTGAAAGAAATTTCGAATATATAGATTTCTTGACATTTACTTAGTAAAATAAAAGTACTTACTCCAAATCTATATAAAATAGGAGTATTACTGAAAGAATGTCCCAAAAACACATAATGATACAAATATCCTTCTAACGCAAACACTTATGGAAAATCAATTATCCCGAAAAAACTTCCGATTTCGGAAACATTAAAAACTTGAGATACACAGAATATTGTACGTGGTCACTACTTAAGTTTCAGTTTGAAAAACGTCTACGTGATAAATGGCTCTTGGTTAGTTGTCCGCAGAAGTTTTGTATCATATCTAGATACTTTACTTTAGAATGATTTATGAACGACAAATGTATCAAAAATATAAGAATGATATTCTTAAGTTTAATATGGAGATATTGCTATTGACACAAATTCACTGTGCCGTATAGTTTCCGGCATTTCAGAATAGGGCCATTTCATGTCTTTCCCATGGGTTTTGAGAAAGTGACTAACTTCTTTGGGCAATGGGCTAGCAACTTGTCACTATTTGAATCTCAATTCCATCATTAATCTATTCAGCGGAACGTGAACTTTCAGTAATTGCGAGACCTTAAAACATAAGGGAATAAAAATAACATTTGAAAAGTCAAAAAATCCATAAGAACAAAATCCTCTCTCTCTTTGAAATCTCATGAGACTGATTGCTATTAATTCAAGTAATCCACGAAATCTGCCCCCGCATAAAGTAAAACCAACAAGATTTATTTTTGTTGAGTGGGTGTTATATTACATTTTGATATCAGATTTTCTGATATAAATCACCTAACAGCCTTTGATGTGAACTTATCAAGAATATTGTATGAATTATATTTGTTATCAGATAAGGTAAAATTATTCTTAGTTCTCTCTGAATTCTTAGTTTCCTAATAACTATAATAACGATAGCTACATCTCATGGAAAGATCATAAGTCTTATTATTTTCAAATTTGATTACAAAAAAGTTATCAAAATAAATACAAAACAAAAAAGCTGATTGATAGAAGCAATAAACCTTTGAATATTCATCGGAACAGATTCTGAATAAATCAAATATTCTGAATCCAACCCAGTTTCAGTTTTATGTCATCGACACTCATGAATTGCGTCGTAATGCAGACCAACATAAAATTACTTTATTCCCAGTCCTCCTTTCAACTCTTGACGCAGCATTTTTATCTCTATTCTTTATGATTATGACAGTACGAGTTTTGTTTGGTACAACGTGTTAAACGGAAGCGGAATTTAGTAAAACAATTTTTATACCTGTATCATCGAAGATTTTAGAATTGTTGTAAATGCTAAAATCTTCATTAGTAAAGATATTTGACACTGTAGTAATAATAGTGGTTGTGAGAACTAATATTCTATTAATTTATAATTATTAATTACGGCTTCAGGCCTTCAATTTTGGTAGTCTTGGTGTTTTATAGTTAAAACTTATTCACCATGAAATAGTAACATTCATCTGCACATCATAACTCGTAGTTTTCATCAGTATACGATAGGTAGGTAGAATATTATCGAAATAAGGTTGTTCCAAAACTGAAGGTATAATGTGCTTAAAAAAATCTACGTTTTTGAACAACAGTAAATTGTTTAAATTTCAACATTGTTGAATATAAAATATTTAATCTTATAAATTGAACCATCTTTTGCGTGGAATCCAAATAGTCTCTCCAGAATACTATCGTGGCACAGTAATAGAATATACTGGCACCGTAGGAAACACTTGGAAAGCAATTGAACTTTTATATGGTTTATTATCAGGTGTTCGAGAAATGGCGGCTGTTTTCATCGTTAAATCTTTGTGACAGGAGCCGAGTAGGGACAATAACAATGTTACGAATCAATACTATCTCCATGGAACTATTAAAAAGTGTGTGTACAGAGTAATCGTTTTCAACATTTTCGAGACTGTTGGCTCTGTCTACCCATTAAAGGCTAAAGACGTTATTGATATATATGTTTGTTTAATCCCAGGCTATAAAAATACTGTACTTTTACCAGTCATAGGTATTTTAACTATTGTTGATCAACATTAATTCAGTCAATAAAACAAAATACAATTTCTTCATATTATTAGTCTATAGAGATAAAATATGTTAAATTTTATCTTTCCCATAGTAGTACAGTCTCGGAATTGAGTACAGTTAACACATTATCTTTGTAAACTCTTTTATCATGCAAAAGTATTCGTTTGCAACTTTGTTGTCTACGATACTTCAAATAAGCTATAAAAATTTTATGTTTTCTTTGGGTAATATCCCTATTATATTCAAAAAGATGATATTGACACCCAAATTTAGGTAGAAACAACAAAGTCCGATAACCTCATTATGAACTTTGTATCAGTAAATGGAATAAAGTTTCCGACGCTGTTGACACAGCATTGTTGACAAGACAAACTCGAATGAAATTCCGAACAAAATAGGAGAGAGTACTCAATTTTATGAGGATTTGCGCTACGGAGAACAAGAACATCTTGTAGTACGTTCATGTTGTTTGGAGAGAACACGTGCCCGTATAAAATTTTGTTATTCTTCGAAGAGTTAGTGTTTAATTATGCTTCGATGGACATAAAAGGGACAATAGTTCTTCAAAATGGCTTTGCTATTTAATCAAACCTCTTGTCTGTATCATATAATTTCATAAAACAAGCGGAAGATAAGGTCTTCCTATAGTTTTACGGTGCAAATATTACGTTAGGATTTTTTATACAGTTTTTTTTTACACGGGACAAACACACTATTACATACATTTGGTATCATTTTCCTTACGATGTTTTTCTTTACTAACTACTACTAACGGAATAAATTATCAATGACACGTTAATAACCTCATATCATTAACGTGTCATTGATAATTTATTCCTTAAAATAAAACTCTTCATAGGACACCGATATTTTTATTCTTATGATTTTTCAATCCTTTATAACATAAATTATTCATGAATATGTGTAATCACCATTTTTATAAGATTCCACTTGTTACCCCTCAAAGTTAAGGTATCCTTAATTCTCCAATTATGTCGAAACAGCTACGGAAAAGATCGCTCTGCTGGCTTCATTAAAACATTTTGCTCTACGGATTATGAAGAAAAGGTTTTTTTTGCGACTTTCCGTCTTAAGCTTAATTAAGAAACTCGTTGTTCAGCTACTTTTTAAGTAATTCAAAAAATGTACTCGACCGAATTTTAAACACGGTTGATGAGGAAATTAATATTATTCAAACTCTTTTCAATGCACTCAGGAGAAAAATGTTAATCCATTCATTATGAAACAAACATTAACAACATACATATAATCACGTCTATATCCCAAGGGGTAGACAGAGCCAACCGTCTTGAAAAGACTGATAGGGCACGTTCAGTGGTTCAAATAACCACTGCCAAATATTTCGAATTATTAACAAGCGGTTTGATGAACTCGCCCTAACCTTTCAGTTACATGGTGTACCTATAATCTCACAACCAAATCTTACTCTCTAATTGCCTCATAACTACAGAAAATATCAAATATGTTGGACATGGCCTTAAACTCTTAGAAACCTCTGTGGCGCAGCGATAGTACGCTTGTCTGTGACACCGGAGGTCCCGAATTCGAATCGCAGCCAGGGCATGATGAGAAAAGACCTTTTTCTGATTGGCCTGGGTCTTGGATGTTTATGTATATAAGTATTTATTATAAAATATAGTAATTTTGAGTTAGTATTTCGTAACACAAGTCTCGAACTTACTTCGAGGCTAACTCAATATGTGTAATGTATCCTGTCTATATTTATATTTATTTATTATTAAAAAAGTTATCAATAGTTATCTCACCGGTAATATTCTTCCTGCCAGGGGTGTTGACAGCGACCCTGACAACCAGCTGGGTACCGCCTCGTGGGCCAAGTCTTAGTCTTTCAGTGACGTAGAGGGCACCGGTGCTGGCGAATGCCGCACCAGCACTTAGGGCGAGAAGGGCGGTCACCTGTGATCAAATAATGATAGGTTTACATTAACATTTCCTCTGGTAGAAATTAAGCAAAAGTATACAGGGATTGTGACAAGTGTGAAGATGTAGTCTCCGCTTTACTTGCTGGTGAAGAACATACATACATATGTTCACGTCTATATCCCTTGCGGGGTAGACAGAGCCAACAGTCTTGAAAAGACTGAATGGCCACGTTCAGCTATTTGGCTTAATGATAGAATTGAGATTCAACTAGTGACAGGTTGCTAGCCCATCGCTTAAAAAAGAATCCCAAGTTTGTAAGCCTATCCCTTAGTCGCCTTTTACGACATCCATGGGAAAGATTTGGAGTGGTCCTATTCTTTTTTGTATTGGTGCCGGGAGCCACACGGCACAACATTTAACATTTCCTCTTATAGAGATTAAGCAAAAGTATACAGGCATTGTGACAAGTGTGAATATGTAGTCTCCGCTTTCCGTGCTGCTGAAGAAGCGTAAATAAAATTTATGTATATTAAACTTTAGGTTGCACATTGAAATAATGCATTAGTTTTAAAAATTTATTAAAAATCCTAGGGAGATTGGACCTCAGAAAGCCAAACGAATGAAGTTACTTTTTAGTAATGTTAATATCTATGAAAGTAGTTCCTGGCTACGAGCCAAATTTAAAATTGAATTGTCTTACCGTCCGGTGCAAACATTTGATCAAGAGACTCTCACTGTTTTGGAATTTCATCAAGCTTAACGCCATTATTATGGGACCTCTATATATAAACATATATAATCACGTCTTTATTCCTTACGGAGTAGACAGAAGCACTTGTCTTGAAAAGACTGAAGAGCCATGTTCAGCTGTATGGCTTAATTATGGAATTGAGATTCAAAAAGTGACAGGTTGCTAGCGCTTAAAAGGACTGTGCTTTATAAATTTAAAATCCTCGTTTTTGCACTAGCAACAAAAAGTGAAGACGTATGTCATTCAAATAAAGAGATAACCTACATACAAATAATCACGTCTATATCCACTGCGGGGTAGACAGAGCCAACAGTCTTGAAAATACTGAAAGCCAACGCTCAGCTATAGAATAAATATACTTGATTATAATTAATAAGAAAAGTTAATACATACATATTTGTTTATCTAATTTATTCCGTACATTGTCAGAAGTGAAAACTTGTTAAAGGTAATCTCCGGAGAAATTACCGAAACAAACAAGTTAATAAACTTGTTTAGCCGGCTGTCAATGTTAGTTCAAGTTAGGTGGGCGCTCATAACAGAATAGCGACATTGGTAACATATTCTGTTGGGTATTTCAACGTCGAAGTGAAGGTCAGTTCTCGGGGGTATTAAGTTAATACGGCGAGCCTTATCTCAGTGATGATACCACACTTTTCGCCCTCCGTGGGACAGGTCGTTGATACAAGTAGAATAAATAGGTAAGTTGTTGAATATTTTTGTAAGTTTATCATTTTTTCTGTAAATTAGGCGACTTAAAATATATTATATGGGACAAAGCTTTGAATATTTTCCACAGAGAAGTGGAAACTTTGTGTGCAAAAAAATTGAAAGACAAAATTATTAGTAGGTAGATGTCAAAAAATTTCAAGTTGGTAACATAAATTTTTTGTTAGGGAACATAATTATCTAAGAATAACAGCCCAATGGGACAAGTGAAACTAACGAAAAGGTCACTTGACTTCCTTCGGCGAACGGCTTACTATTACAAAAACAAAATATACTTATAGTACATTATAGACAATAGACATCTAAAGTCGATAAAATGTAGCTTTACAAATTTAAACAATCAAAGTTACCGAAATCCCGCATAAAATAGTAAAACATTTCCTCAGAAGTCACAACGAACCTTCAACTCGCATAGTTTATTCACCAACTTGTAAAAGTCATAAATTATTCTCCCGAAATTTCGGGAAACAATGGCTACCCTACAAATTCGAGGTGATCTGAGTGTTGACTTAACAGATATTTGTGCCAATAAGGAAGGGCACAATTATAGCCCCGAATTTTCCTCTGGCTATGACCCAATATCCGAAGAGAGATTTGTAGTATAATAATTTATTATTCCCTTTTGTTGGTATCTGAAATTTTAATACAGTAACATCGACTCGCTTTTATCTATTACTTCGGAATTAAATAGAAAAAAGATAGACTCTTTATTGCATCATAAGAAAAAGAAGAAAATGATAAGTTTCGCTTTTTTATTTTTGATGATTTATTTGAAACTATAGTTAATGTGTCTACTCTCTCATAATAATTTAAGGTAGCATCCAAATTATAAGTATGAAAACCAATAAGACTAGAAATAATATTTTAATCTTCCGAGTGACACTTAAAACGTTTTCCGGTAGTAACATGAAAATTTTTTGTGCTATATGTATTTCATGTTGGTATATTAATACCTATTAGTAGGTATCTTATAATAAAGAACACCACATTTCCTAAAAGGCTAAGATTTTTTTTATATCAATAGATAAATCGTTCAAATATAACTTATTATTCAGTTATACCTTTTTCCAAGATAGCAATGCCAAAACTTGTGTCGAAAACTGAGATTGATATTCATATATCTGCATAATATCATCTAGATATCACAAACTTTGTCCAAAATTTGTCGCCACATATGTGACAGCGATTTGTTTGCGATCGGCGGCGCCCTTCGAATGCCGATTAGGGATTCCAGCGGATCCCGTGGAATCCCGGCAAATGGGGGTATTAGGCAATCTATCCCAGTTTAAGCGCTTCAACTTCGTGTCAGACCGCACGCCGCGAGGCGCGCATTTGCGAGAACCTAAACACTGCTTATTCTATACATAAAGTTGCATAACTTTCTTAATAACTTTCTAAGTATCTGCCTATCCCTCGGGCAAAGACGCATGTTCTTGCCGGAGGGGTAGGCAGATACTACGACTTTCTACTCGTCACGATCTCTGCATTATCTTTCGCTTCATCCACTTCTATCATCATCCATTTTTAATTAAGCAATAACCATATCATTTTATTTTCTAGCGCAGTCTCAACTTAACTAAGGAAGTGGATAACTGTGCCAACGGAGTTGAAGTTTGCGCCGAGTCTTGCACAAAAGATCTGATCATCTAGATAGGATATTATGAGGGAAATTGAAAATGTGCACTATTATAAAGACGAAGATTAAATTTGCTTGTGGTGATGTTGGTTTTGCATAAAAAATAAATGGAAAATATATATATTGGTAATTTAGATTTATTTTTCGTATACAATTTGAAAACATTTGACAATCATTTCTTGGTCGGTTACATTAAAGAGTTGTTTTACGGTAATGATTAATTACGCACAAAAAACATATAGGCAGTTGTTTTTGTGTACTTCATAAGGTGACCTTATTCACGACCATTGACAAGGTATAGTCTTATTATCTCTCTCTTGCTATCATTTTTAAACTAAAGAGATAGAAAAATATAAGTTTGTATATTGAAGTGGAAATCAATTTAGAAAAAACATATGTATTCAAAGTATCACAACACAAGAATCACTTTGATAGCAGTCGCTACACGCAAAATCTTAATTTTCGTCAATCCCTCAAAAGAATAAAAAAAAAACAGCAAATACTCACATCCATACAGTTGTTGATATTATTCGTGATCTTCACATCGACTTCTACAGTCTCCCCGACCTTTAACACCGGTGGCAGTGAGAAGTCCAGCTGTATCGGTCGGAACACGTTGATGCTCTTAGGAGAAGAGAATCTTAAACCACGGTTGGAAAGAGAGAGAGCCCAGAGTGACCAGCGACCGGCTTCGGAAGGAGCGGAGATGGTAACTCCATCGGTGGAGAGTTGTGACCTGTTGGATAAATATTAAACTATCAATAATTGTATTCCTTTTTTTCAGTCGAATTGTGTTAAATTACGGCAACGGTTTCAATAATAATTTACGATTCCAATTCCAATTCAATTTTTGCCAATTCGAAACTCCAATCATAAAAACAACACATGTATGGAAAAAATAATGCAAAAGTATTATTCATATAGTATGTACTTGATAATAAATACGTAGGTATGTAGATAATTATGATTATTAAATACCAACATGACATTTAGTTTCCCGCGAAAAATACGTTTTTTTTAAATTTTATTTCTTTGTGTTATTTTTTTTTCCTTTATGACTAGCCAGTAACTCGTTACTAATAAGTATTTCAATACATACTCGTATAAATGCAAAGGAGGTGAGCTATTTAAAACATATGATTTATCTATACAAATAGAATTAATTTTTCGATCGTCGCTGCGCCTTCATTGAAATATGTTTCGTAAAATCCAGATTATTAGTTGAATTACGAGTCATTTACCTTTTACTTATAAAATATTTGTATTCTTATTATTATCTCAGCTTTAAATCGAAATTCGTTATTACGAAACTTTACTAGTAAAAACTCATTCTTCAGACCTGAAAGCCTATTAAAATGATGATGACGTCAATTTAACTTTCATACTCAATCAAATTAGTTCCTGTTGTTTCCCGATAACCCGTTTCATTATGCAGGTCAATTAACATACTGTAACAAGCTTGCCGGCTGATATAATAAATATAAAACGAAATATTGCTTCAATCTAGACGAGGAATATTAGTTAGCATAGTCTTTTTTTTAAATTGGCTAAAGTTACTTATTTTACTTTCGGAAAATTACTCATTTCCATTTTAATATAGTCCAAAACTCGGACACCTGTTATGTCCCTGCAAAATAAATAATAAATAAATATATACGGGACAAATTACACAGATTGAATTAGTCTCGAAGTAAGTTCGAGACTTGTGTTACGAGATACTAACTCAACGATACTATATTTTATAATAATAATAAATACTTATATAGATAAACATCCAAACCCAGGCCAATCGGAAATATGTAATTCTTTTCTCATCATACCCCGGCCGGGATTCGAACCCGGGACCTCCGGTGTCACAGACAAGCGTACCACCGCTGCGCCACAGAGGCCGTCAAAATGAAGCAAAAATAACTTTATCTCTACCCGCAGTAAATCATTCAGTGTACGCCCATGAGTTATGATGATAAATTTGACACACACATTCAGTACACATGGTCGTATGCACAGCACACCCGTTAATAAGACTACGGTAATGCATAGTTGATTTATCTACCGACTGCAACCGTAATTGAGTACGCCTAAAATCGTGAATAGATACGGTGCTTACAAAAACAATTGTGTGCTCCAGCTGCTTCTCTCCCCGTGTAGATTGTAAAAGACAATCAAATAAAAGAAAAGAAAGAAAAAAAAGAAATAAAATTAATAAAAGAAATAAAAGAACTAAAAGATAAAAGAAATCAAAGAATCCGGGGACGCGGGCATACTCTAGTTAATACTACCAAGTTAATAAATTAAAAAATATCTCCAAGTTTGAGAAAAAGCGGCCATTTGTGTACAGTTCACAGCAAATATACAGTTTTACTTATACAGTAAACGACAACTGACCGCCCACTATCTGGGAAAGCCATTTGTCACTCTGTAACTCGCGACGGATGACTCGGCAGACCAGCGATTTATTGGAGCCCACTTCCTGATTTACCACAATATAATCTTGCATATTTAATATTTGCGACAAGTTTTAAGTTTTCATTGTCTTTGTGAATTAGTTTGTTAGTAGTGTTATCGACACTTTAATTACCTACTATTTCTTAAGTTTAAAAGCTGTGCACTGTTGAACGATATTTATATGGCGAACGACTAATAGGCTTTTAATAATATCCATAAAATCATAATGTTGTATAGATGAAGCCCAAAACAAAAGCGTAGGCAAAACATGGGTGAACGTAGCAATAAAAAAAATGCTATTAAAAATAAAAGAGGTGTAGAAGTAGATCACTAGACTTAGCCAATGGGATGCTTTCCTCGTAATACGAGTATGCAGATGTCTTTTACTGAACCTATATATCAGTTAAAAGAGTAAAGCTACCGTGAATGTACTTACGTAAAAGCCCGGTGACTTTGCAAAGCCCTTCAGGCAGCAAAAAGGATAGGTCCATAAAAAAAAATGTACTTACGTATAATTAAAACACTTCCACATCCAAAGCCGATCGTGGTTAGCTGGGGGCACTAGATGCGCCGGAGAGTGGGGGGCCGGGGCAGTCCGCTGTCGGTACAGCACCCCACCACCGCAGGCCCCCCCTCCAACGAAGAGGGAAACTCCGGCTGAGACGAACTCTGGCCCTGGCTGAGTTTCGTGCTCGTCCGGGCTGTCGAAATAAGAGGATTCTTAGCTTTTTCTTACATTTTTATAACTCTCTGTGTACGAAAATTTTTCAGTTTACGGCGATTAAGCGATAGGACTTTTTATATTTTTCGATACAAAAGTAAGAGAAGGTGTTGTCGTCAAAGCCAAACGACTTTACCAAAATAATATTAAACTTTATTAGACAAAATATTGATAAATTTTCGTTGGGTGCCAAATTAAAATTAAAGTTACTATACTACTCACGAACGCAAGTGTACAAGAAAAAGCAGAAGCCTCACTGCAGCGTGTTCATAAATTATCTAGTTAGAATTTATAGCAATGTTTTCGTGTTTATGCAAAAGGAATTACACAAGCTACTAAATTTCCACATGAGTCCTCACAGACAGTCGGAAACCCAGCGAATATTTCCACTGAATTTCACTAGCAAACCGACTGAAAGATGAATCGATCATCTAGCGGCTTTGACATATTCTTAGCTCGGATGGTGACATTGTGAAATATAGAGAACGGGATTGCATTTTCAAACGCTAGCAGTTTTCGAGAAAGAAGTATTTTGGTACTCGATCGTTACTCTTACGTGTTTTCTTTATTTTGAATTTTAAATCACTGGCCGACTGGTCTTTCCTGAATAACATGGATGCAGAAATGCATTTACACTTAGTTCATAATATATTTACTATTTTGGTGTTTCTTAAATCACTATTTTTATGAAAAAATTATCTTTCATGAAAAAAAAGAATGTTGATAAAGTATGCAGGGATCGAAGTAGATGAAAAGGTCTAGTCTCTGCCTACCCCTTCGAAAAAGTGGCGTGATCATTATGTTGGTAAATAAGTTTGTGTTTAAAGTGAAAATTGTGTATCGATCCCGCATGCTATTTACGCCCGTGAGTTTCCGATATAAGATGAATCGTGTTACAGTAATGACACATATCTAGGTTGCTATTGTCATCTCGACTGAAGGATTTGGAACACTGCGCTTTGTGAAATTTAAAGTCTTCTCAGCGTAGACGTCACATACTTTATGACTCACATTATGCTAACTTTTGTTTCTGCGCGAAGAATGGTTTTATTTTTATAGCTGCTGGTAATATATAAGAGAATCATCAATGTTTGTTTAAAAATAACTTGAAACAGAAGTTCAAGACTAGGGAAATATTAAGAGTATGTCAGACTACTTTTTTAAGGTCACGGGATGATGATAAATGTAGCGTTTAACTTGTGAAGAAGGGGAAGTTTTGAGGTATTTAGAACATGACTTTATAGGGCCATACATCTGACATAAAATCACGCCTATTTCACGAAGATATAAGCAGAGACTTGGTACATCTCTCACTTGCTAGGTACTTCAAGGGCCGAGACGATATTAATAGAACAATTTTCCTATGAAGATTAAAATAAAAACTGTCTTAGTAATCGGCCTTCTGCCTAACAACAAGCGGATTTGTAAATATTTGATCCCTAATATATTATCCTTGTGCTATTCGTATTTTAGATAAATAAATACGATACCACTGGAATATATGATATAGTCATAACCTTACACCACCGAAAACAACGCAGCTGCATGTAAGTTACCAGTATGATTTATGATAGGCACGTCATTGTCATGAACTGAACGAACAGGTTTCGGTATCAGATTAATTTTCTGTATCGACATGTTCGGGATTAATTTATGGATTGCCATTACATCGGTTGAATGCTGTTGTTTTAAATTACTACTCATTTGGTTGTTGTGTACACGATTCATTTCGCTTTTGCATTTCCGTTCATTACTGAGTATAAAAATTACCAACCATTATAATATATAAGAATTCAGTATACTTTTTAACCCTGAGCGCCAATCAGGCGCATCATAGACAGGTGGTGCTAATACTCATATCAGAAGTTTTGACACTTCCTTTTTAACTAATGTTGTAATTTTTATTAATCTACTTACATCTGGTGGGAGCCGAAGCGCGTGTCAAGTGAAATCGAGCGCCGATCAGACACAAGACAGCAACGCACATAACGACCTATCTATACAATTTGTCTGTTAATTCTCTTACGTCTGGTGTGGGTCGAAGCGTGCGTCAGGCGGCGACCGAGCGCCAATCAGGCACATGACAGAGTCGGGTGGCGCTAACACTCGCAACTGCAGCGTGGCACGAGGGTACCACCATCGGCGTTCTTCCACCGCTACCGCGACCTGATAATGAAATGACTGGGATAAATAATTAGTTTTAAATAAGTAATTATTTATACCTATATATTTTGCTTTATATCAATAACTAGAGGACCATCGTAATCGGTTCAGTAGTTTTTGCGTGAAAGAGTAACAAACATCCGTACTGATATACAAACTTTCGCATGTATAATATTAGTAGGATAATTATTATCAATATTGTGCTTTTAAAAGTGACGAAAGTGAATAAAGATGGAGAAGACTATACACAAAAGCTTTTGAGAATACTTGTATAATCAACTAAAGATAGTCGATACTGGATTAGTTTAACGAAAGCAACGTCGCGGAGGTCAGAATAGAGACTAAGAAGTCGAAGGGAACATTATAAATGATCCCCAATAATATCGTATAAGAAATTACCCATCGACAAAATTCAACTGACAGAAATTGTTCAAATTCCAAACAGATTTTGAAAGCATAAAAAATAAATGAAAAATATGTTAACGCAAATTGGCTCGCTTTTTCAAAAGAGCACAGATTGAAATGTTTTTTCAGCTAATGAATTGCAGACTAAAATAAGCCATTCAAATTTCCCTTTTACACGATCGTTGGCGTAAAACAAGCCTTGGGGCTCATATTAGTATATTCCCTTTGTTCTCAGGTTTTTTTGAACAGATATAAATAAAAAAAATAAAATGAAAAGTGACAGATATCCTATATACGGTTTGAGAGAAATGCTTTTATTTGATAACTGTAAATAAAATTACAGGTCTCTATAATCTTATAAAAATATGTACGTTATTAAAATCTTATGCAAAGATTTACTATAATTTTAACCCACTTTATAGTTACATAAAATGTATCTGGAATAAACATAAGAAAAATTATTCTGGTTTAAAGTCTGTTTTCGTATTTTTAGTTAACAAACAATGGTGAATCCTGCTTTCGTACGTATTTGGTGCAAAGGATTGCAATGGCGTGGCAACTCTGCCAGTTTATTGGGAACCTTCGCACTAGATTTATTTTAAAATAATTCATTGATAATGGGGAAAAAGGCGTGATTTTATGTATGTATGTATGTATTTATAATTGATAATAAACTTAAGATTGTTCTTGTAGGCGATCGGTTAGCTACATGTCACCATTTGAATATCAATTCCATCATAAAGCCAAACAGCTGATTGCGGCCTCCTAGAAAGGGATATAGACGTGATTATGTTTATGTATATATGTAATTGTTAATAATTTACATATTGGACTGTTTATATGAAAGCAATAAATGTTGGCAATGTGACAAATTAAACCAATAATAAACAAAGCGCTAGTAATCTACGGTTCCAAGAGGAATAACGCAGATTTCGGACGAAATCGTCAAAATTACAGGCGGTCTTAATTGCACCTTTTAAACGTCAACGAATTGCTTTCATTAGAGATTCACTGATTAAAGCCAACGTTATTTCTATTTTATATGCTTATTCGTTAAGTTAGGCTTTTTAGTTTTATGAAGGTGGAATGTGCCAATATAATAATAACGCGTTATATTGTATTTACGTAGTAAAAAAATGGGTATGTGTCAAGGTAAATTTTGAACTTCATAATATTAGTCGTGTTCTTTGTGTCATGGTCTTTGTGCATGGACTTCTATTGGTATGTATTAAATTTCATCAAAATCAGTTCTAAAGTTATTAGTGGTGGTGTAGTTTCCGGCACCAATAGAAAAAAGAATAGGACCACTCCAAATATTTCCCATGGATTTCATAAAATGTAATTTTTTTTATATTGAGATCACTCTATTAGGCGATGGGCTTCAATAATATCATTAAGCCGAACAGCCGAACGTGGCCTATAAGTCTTTTCAAGACCGTTGGCTCTGTCTACCCCGCAATGGATATTGACGTGACCATATGTATGTATGTACATATGTGTAACAAAATATTCGTTATATAGAGAGTAATGAAAATCGCATCTAACTCACGTTTATATTTATGTGTTGTGTGGGGCGTGAAATTGAAATAGCGTTTACTGAACTTAATTAGTGTACTGTTGGGAATGATTCCCTTACACACCTCTGGTTTAATTTTGACTAAGCTGTATTTGCTGACGCTACATACAACCAAAAGAAAAATCCGTCTCACACTATTTTGATAGGAGTCTTAATAGCAATTGGCTGCAAACAAGAAAATTATTTTGGAATATTAATTTCAATCAAGTTTAATAACCCGTCTTTGGGAACATTCTGTGACAAATTTCTTAATCATTAGTCATATTGGAGATTTGGTGAGTCAACGACCTTTTCTGTTTAGTTTAGCTTGTTTATCGTTTTTCTAAGTACTTATTTGAAGTTTTCTTTTCGTCAACTACTTTTGAATGAGTATTAAAGACAGAGTAAAACAATAAAGTGAAGTCATACTTATTGACCTAACTAGCGAAGCGAGTGAGGTCTACCAATCGACAAGGGGCAAAAATACATTTCTTGTATGTAACATAACATATAATCACGTCTATATCCCCTACGGACTAGACAGAGCCAGATAGAATTGAGTTTCAAATAGTGACAGGTTGCTAGTCCATCGTTATAATCCTATCGCTTAGTTCCCTTTTACGAAATTCATGGGAAAGAAATGGAGTGGTCTTATTCTTTTTTGTATTGGTGCCGGGAACCACAAGGCGCAGTGAGTTGTATGTTAGGGACTTTTCGTTGGTACATTGCCGAGGAATCACGCACTATTTCAAATTGAATTAAAAACAAATTGAATTACTCGTAATTAACAAAATTAAAACATGCCTTCTATAGCATGACACGCGCGACGCCGTAATTATCGCGCAATAAACTATCGCTATTTCGCTTTTTATCATGACATGAACCGGGACAGCGATAGTTTGTCGTTAGATAAAAACGTCATCGCCCGTGCCATGCTATCCGAAGAACTCTTATTCTATATTCCGCGTTAGACACTATATACATTATTCTATAAAGTCGTATGTTCTTTATACATACATACATAAAATCACGCCTCTTTCCCGGAGGGGTAGGCAGAGACTACCTCTTTCCACTTGCCACGATCTCTGCATATTTCCTTCGCTTCATCCACATTCATAACTCTCTTCATGCAAGCTCGGCGGTTTCGGGTACTTTTGACCTGACCCTTTACCAGGACGTCCTTAATTTGATCAAGATACGTTCGTCTAGGTTAAGTCTAAGATATGTTCTTTATACGTGGCATAAATCACATGGGACAGCGATAGTTTTTCGCGCTTCAAAAACAGTGTCGCGCTAGCTATTCTACGGAGGCTATACCTCTTTATGAAGCAGCTTGACGTGGAAGCTAGCTACGTCGCTCACGGGCTCTCCCGCCTCCGTGACGTAATACACCAGCAACGAGCTGACAGGAGCCATGTCAGCCGTCACCGGGAATCTGAAAGGAAAGTAACAGATGTAATACGAGTGCCGTGTGGTTCCCGGCACCAATACCAAAAAAGAATAGGACCACTCCATCTCTTTCTTATGGATGGCGTAAAAGGCGACTAAGGGATAGGCTTACAAACTTGGCATTCTTTTTAAGGCGATGTGCTAGCAACCTGTCACTATTTGAATGTCAATTTTATCTTAAAGCCAAATAGCTGAACGTGGCCTATCAGTATTTGCAAGACTGTTGGCTCTGTCTACCCCGCAAGGGATATAGACGTGATTATATGTATGTAATACGAGTGCGATATAACTTGCTATGTGACACTTTCTAGCTCCGGTAGCTTGACAGGCACACTTTTAATTACAAATGTACATATTTACATATAATCACGCCTTTATCCCTTGCGGGGCAGACAGAGCCAACAATCTTAAAAAGACTAATAGGTCACGTTCAGCGGCTTGGCTTAATGATACGAATTGAGATTTAAATAGTGATAGATAGTGCTAGCCTGTCGACTAAAGAAATAATTCCAAGTTTATAAGCCTATCCCTTAATCGCCTTTTACGACATCCATGGCAAAGAGATGGGAATGGTCCTATCCTTTTTCCTATTGGTGCCGGGAACCACACGGCACGCTTTTAATTATAATGTAAAAAAAAGGACAGCAATAGTTTTAATATGCGCGATAAAATGGCGTCGCGCGTGCCATGCTACAGTTATTTATATTAAATTATAAAGTCATTTACTTTATAAGACTGTTCATTTAATTTACAGACTAACGAAAGGAATTTATAAGGCAGAGCTAACTGTAAAAGTGGGACAGGGTCGGCCTCGTCGAACTTTCAAGGACCAAACGAATGTCTTGAAAAAGGGAGATGTTAGGACTACCCGTAATCGTCGAATATTCATGAAAGAGTAATGAGTGTAGAGGAAGCGGGAGAGGTGTAAGAATCGTAGCAAGTGGAATGCCATAGTCTCTGTTTAATCCAATGAGAAACAGGCGTGATGGTATGTACATATGCATGTGTAAAGTCATTATTCACGCTTTTGCAAACATTTTTTTTTAACCATGGAAACAGTGAGTAGGTAGTTTTTCAGGATTAAAGGGTTCCTCTTGATATGTACCTATGTATTCATAATTTACAATTTCCCAAATAGATAATGCGTGATTACGACACAATTCAATTTTCAATATTAAAGGAATATTCCAATGTGCGTGTAAAGTAAAAGTTACGCTAAATTTCAGCTAAGTTTGACTACAGTTTTCAATGTTCTTATATAACTATTACAGTTATATAATCTATCAGACACTGTCCTATAAAATATGATGGTATTAATATTTTATATTCAATATATATGTAACACAAGCCTTTAATATAATAATTTGGTTAACTGCACAAACGTGCATAATTTCAATACCTGTTCCTGTACATAAAACAAAAGTCTATAAATTATATTGTAAACAAAAACGTACGACAAATAACTCGCATTAATGTCCTCTGAATCAATCCTGAATTTAATTTGCCCGTCTTTCCGAACGTAACGGCGAAATTTGTTTTTGTACGAGCGCTATAAAATGAGCCAACCGATTTCGCGATAAATCTGCATTGTTATAATTGCATGTGATTTTAACTGTTATATTAAAAGGAAAAGGTGATCGACCTATTTGTAAACGAATTCATGAAACTACCTGAACTATGGACGTAACAAAGAATTTAAGTTTACCTAGTATCGAATTCGAATTAACATAAAAAATTCTCATATAACTTTATGAGAAGAGTCCGATCGCAAAAACTAGTGATCCTTAACATAAATATATTTCAATAAATTTTGTGTCTAGTCAGATATTTTTTATCGCTAATGTTGAAGTGCCAATTTTTTTTTGCACAACAATGCTATGTAACAAAGACTCATCTTTGAGTATTCAGAAGTGGTTTAATTTATTCAAATCGAAAGCTCTATTTGGAGAGCGGCCATTTCACATTTTATTTTCGAGAACGTAAACTGTAAGTAGTTTCAGTATATTCTTAGCAAAACGCCAGCAGGTCACATCAGATAAAAAGCGGCTATAATCCCCTGCTCGACACGGCAGGTGATGAATTGGCCCCAAGGCGGACTGTTTCCGTACCTTGTGATTTATGCCGCGTATAAAGAACATACGACTTTATGGAATAATGTATATAGTGTCTAACGCGGAATATAGAATAAGAGTTCTTCGGATAGCATGGCACGAGCGATGACGTTTTTATCTAACGATAAACTATCGCTGTCCCGGTTCACGTCATAATAAAAAGTGAAACAGCGATAGTATCGCACGATGAAAATGGGGTAGCGCGTGCCTCGCTGGAGTAGTGGTAAGTCATCGCTTACTTATCTAAAATTTTGTAATATAAATATGCCAAGAAAATAATTTATAATTTTGTTAAATATAATTTGTAGTCTGTGTACCTGTAAATTTATAAGGGAAACTGATTGAGTTTTATTCTTTGTTATTAAAAGCACAGCGCGTTTTCTCAAGCTACACGTTACGAATACACATGTATGTATGTATTACTTGCAATGACATAGACTATTTATATGTATTATGTTATAGAAAATTAATTAAGGCAATGGCAAAATAATTTTTTTTTATTTAGAAATAGAACTAAAGTTTAAAGTAACAAATCAACAGTTAAGAAGACCACTATTGGAACTAAGTTTTATTTTGTTGGAAATACCACGCATCCAACATGTATCTACCTACAGCCTTAATAAGTCGTCAGTCCACATAGTATAATATAAAACACAACCTTTAATCTAAAAAGTACTTTCACCATTAAAAGATTGAGCCATTTTAATATAATAAAAATACGTTTTAAAAAATATAAACAAAAAAATAACATTTGCGGAGTGTCGGCGTGACCCGAGAGGCTCATTCATCAAAACCTTCATAATCTTGTTTCCGCTCCGACACAGACGCATTGAACGATATTTTTTATTCATTCATTCATTCGTTCGTTCGCATTTTATTTTACTACCATCGAATTTCCACATATGAAATTCACGAGTGTATTTTCTGAAAAGGTTTTGTGAATGACTAAGTGCATTGCTTGCTACAGTTCTAATATATAAATAACGCGATATTTCAAGTTTTCCATTTTGTAAACTAAGTGACCCAAACAGAAATATCATATGAAAAAAAAAAACAAATGAATAACAGTTAACAAAACACAAATACATGTGTAAATAGCTGTAGAAATATAAATTTGGAATTCTCAATCAGGGGGGAGAAATTAATGATTAAAGTAGCCAGTACAAGAATACGCCAATTTCATAAGTAAACACATATCATCCATTGTAATATTTTATTATATTTACGTCTATATATTTTAGTAGATATTATAAATTGAAGTAACTGTACGATATCAAGAGACTAAAATTACAATTGTATTTTTTTATTGTTTTATGAGTGGAAAATGCAATAAAGAGACAGTAGAGGATTGTAGACACTGTTATAATAGAAAGTTCGTTTCTCCTCATGGCCGGGATTCGATCCCGGGACCTACTATGACACAGACAAGCGCTGCGCCACCTGTGCAAAGTAAAAATCCTAAGCATGTTTATCCTGTCACGCAAACGTGTTTTTTTTTTAATTAAGCCTTCCCGCCCAACATAATTTCATAAAATAAACAATGACGCGCTCCCATAAAACAACTTAATTTAGCGCCTTTGAAGAAATGGGTCAACATTTAAATATCTCCCAGTGCGCGTATAAATCAGGGAATAAACATCTCGGCGCTGGACGTTTTTATGGTCCTTCTTCCAATTAGAGAAAGACCCGCGCTTTGGAGACTTTGAGTTTGAATATAGAATGACGACTTATTTGATAAGTTATTATTGACTGTTAAAGTTATTATCTTGAGATAAGTGAGAATGGAAAAGAGATGAGCTTGGCTTTTCAGTCTTTGCGAGACCATTAGCTCTGTCTACCCCTACGTATACGTATCGTACGTATACATACGTAAGGGATACAGATATGATTATATATATGTGCTATGTGTATTGTCAACAAACATTGGGATCTATTCAGATTGAATGCCTTTCGTTAATTACTCAAGTTTATTTATTAGCAGTCTTTTTTTCTGTCGTAGCCATTCGAATTTTCGGGCTAATTATCAAATGGACAAACTTCCACGTTTAATTCCCAACTTTGGTTGTAAAAAGGATTTTGTTTTCCTTTATTTTTGTCTTGATGGTTGCGCCGGCCCTTTTTTTGTTTTTTATTCGCTTTTAGTATAGGCAAAAATCTTTTAAAAAATTGTGAACAGAATTGACTTTTAAAAAATTTGTTAATGTTAGAGTACTCATAATTATTGGTACTTGAACATAATGTTATTGTATTAAAAATAAAAAAACCAATATATATTTTTTACTAAAATTATCGATTAAAAAAATATTTCAAATAAAAGTAAACTATTTCACATTGAGGATTTTCCGTATTTAAAAAAAAAACATTGGTAGCCAGAGTGGCCGAAATTCCAATGAATCCATTATTATGGTTTTAAATCTATATCAAGATATCTATATTTGTATCTTTATACGAGTAATCAGTGGCACACACATACATAAAATACGCCGCTCAGCAGAGGGGTAGGCAGAGAATTCATCATTCTACTTGTCACGATCCCTCCATACCATACTTCTTGCATTTCACACACATTCACAAGTCTCTTCATGCAAACTCTTAGTTTTTTATATCATAATTCAATAATATACATATATACATACATATTATCACGTCTATTTCCCTTGCGGGGTAGACAGAGCCAACAGTCTTGTAAAGACTGATAGGCCACGTTCAGCTATTTGGCTTTTTGATAGAATTGAGATTCAAATAGTGACAGGTTGCTGCCCATCGCCTTAAAGAAGAATCCCAAGTTTGTAAGCCTAGCCCTTAGTCGCCTTTTACGACATCCATGGGAGAGAGATGGGATAATAATATTAAAACAAAAAAAACGAAAATAAGTAATACGAAACGAAAATCTAACTGCAGCATTATTTTCAAAGTAACTTTAGTCTAACTAAACTCATATCATGCACTTGGAAAGCAATTTGTAAATTGAATTCGAGTAATAACATGCACGTTCGGCGTGCATCTATCTACTTACAAGAAATGTAAAATTTTCTAGGACATAAAAATTGTATACTGCGTCCATAATCAGAACTAGTTTTATTCGAAGCATTATTGCTATGAGAATTTAAAAAAAGAAACCTTTTAAAATTTGCATCATAATAATTACCTGTCTACCGAATTTAGGTGAATTTTCCAAAGCAGTAAAACTGCTATACGTTGATAGAAATGTAGGTAAGTCACCTTTGCCTTTTATCATGTACAAATTAGACTATTTGGCATTTTTTTTATTAATATTAACATAAACTACGTCTAACATAACACATTTTCATGTTATTAAGATAATAAAAAATATTTACGATGAAGAGGTTAAAAATACATTTTAAAGTAAACGTTCATGAATAAAGTGGTTAGTTCAAAAGTTTTAGCTCCGTTTATCACAATTTACTTCACAGCGCCTTATACGAAATATATAATTGCTTTGTTAATGAACATACTTAATACCCATAAACAATATGCCATAAATGCTCTTCATACATTTATAATGCAAATTTCTCTTGGGTATAAAGAGCGCGATTGCTTGCATTTTCATTTTGCGGGCGAAGACTAAGTTGTCAGTGCAGTTAAGTCAACACCTAGTCGAATACCTAAGTGTATTTTATAAATTTGAGGTGATTTTATAAAAAATATTAATAGTACATATATACATATAATCTCGTCTATATCCCTTGCGGGGAAGACGGAGCCAACAGTTTTGAAACGACTGATAGGCTTTCAGCTGTTTGGGTTAATGATATTATTGAGATTCAAATAGTGAATCTTTTTATTTATAAAAAAAAAACTGCATCAAAATTCTTCGTGTAGTTTTAAATATCTAAGAATACATACATACATAGGGGCAGACATGGGAATCGACTTTGCTTTTTACAACGTAGTGAAGGCAAATAAAATAAATATATAAATCTATTCGCTTTCTACAATGTATGCATCCGACAGCCAAGAATGGTCGTTAGAAAGAGGATTATTGTATGTATTTCATTTTGTCTAGTTATTATTCTAGAGAGCCCCATTAAAATGGCCGCCGCCGGACTAATTTGGCTATTCCGCTACTTGGAAAATGGAAGGCAACAAGTTAGCCAAGTATTTTATAATGTTCCCACTGGGTATTATTAAGTGAAAATATGTACTTACTTGAATTTTGATTTTGTGTAATGACGAAGTGTTTCATTATGGGTTATGTTTTCTTTTTAACCTTTGTCGAGAAAAGTGGTGTTTTAGAACCTTTGTGGTGTGTGATAAAAAAGATAATAAGTAGCTAATTTGTTGACAAAAACTTTAGTAAGTAAATGCTTTATTGTTCACTTAAGGAGTTCATTACAAAAATACAAATATAAAACAGTACAAAGGCGGGCTTATCCCTAAGTGGGATCTCTTCCAGCCAACCTGACAATAAGAGAAACTTAAATGCTTTAATATAAGTAGTTTGTATTTCATCGATTACAATGTTTCTATCTCTTTCCCTTATTTTAGCGTTTCCTAATTGTATTATGAGCTAGTGGTTAAATATGGCGTTGCACTGAATATTTTGAAAAAAAAATTTAAATCTTCGCAAGATTTTATAACTATAATGTCTGCCTCACACCAACCCACCTTGTTTGGCAGATTGAAGTCGAACGCAAACGAATTTACTACAAAAAAATGTATTTTTTTATAATTTTTGCAGACATATAAAAATATATCTACAAACATAATATACCGTCTTCGAGCTCAAAAGACTGAAAGGCCACGTTCAGCTGAAAATGCAATTCCTACAAAGTTGAAAACCGTAAAACATCTTCAAGTCGAACTTACGTATAGTTGAATCTGCATAGGTCCGTATCGTTAGCCGGGCTGGGCGCTGGCACGGCCGCCCAGTGGACAGCGCGGCCGCCGCTGGTGACCGCAGCCAGGAGTCGCTGACGGCATCCACATGAAGACCACACGCTGGCACTTGCTATACCACCGGCCTGGGAAATAAAGTTGCATACATATGTGGTGCAAGGTGTGGACTCTAATGGCAGGGCGTCTGGCGAAATGCCAAGTTTTAAACATAAAAATGGACAAAAATTACATTGCGATCTTAAAGAAATACTAACATATATACATATGGTCACGTCTATATCCCTACGGTAGACAGAGGCAACAGTCTTGAAAAGACTGAATGGCCACGTTCAGCTATTTGACTTAATGATAAAATTGAGATTCAAATAGTGACAGGTTGCTAGCCCATCGCCTATAAAAGAATCCCAAGTTTGTAAGCCTATCCTTTAGTCGCCTTTTACGACATCCATGGGAAAGAGATGGAGTGGTCCTATTATTTTTTGTATTGGTGCCGGGAATAAAGGCATAAAGTTGCATTTAGTATTAAATAAATAATAAATAAATATATACGGGACAAATTACACAGCTTAAGTTAGCTTCGATGTAAGTTCGAAACTTGTGTTACGAGATACTAATTTAACGATACTATATTTTTTAATAAATAGTATACATAGTTAAACATCCAAAACCCAGGCCAATCAGAAAAAGAAATATTTTTTCGTCGTACCCTGGCCAGGATTCGAACCCGCGACCTCCGGTGTCTCAGACAAGCGTACTACCGCTGTGCCATAGAGGTAGTATTGCACGAAAATATAAATAACCACCGCCTTACCGATTCGACTACTTATGCTCTCAAATGTTTTTATGTAGTAATTAAGATGTGTATACCTGTAATGGTGTGGGTAAGTTCTCGACTAGAAGATAGCATTTCGATGTAGAATTCCATCTTCTTATTCTTTCTCGCGCTAAGACATAGTGGGTTTCTATCTCTTTCCCTTCGACAGCTACCAACTCCGCCTGTAACAAACAAGAAGTTTTCTTAAAGAGAAAAGAAATAAAGCTCGATTTTATTTATTAATAGTGTAGTCCCTGTAAATCGCTTGCCCACGGCAACGTGCCCAGAAGGCTGGTTGCGTTGCCACGTTGAATAACAATGCTTAATCTTTGACCTAAGAAGTTTCCAGCCCTCTCACGGGATACCTCCACCAGTCTCTTAAATGGCATAAAAAGAAGAGTTTGTTTGTTTGAACACGCTAATCTCAGGAACTACTGGTTCGAAATGAAAAATACTTTTTGTGTTGAATAAACCATTTATCGAGGAAGACTTTATAACAGGATAGAACATCACGCTGCAACTATTAGGAGCGAAGAAATAATGGGAAATGTGAAAAAAAAAAACGGGGAAATTTATTCATCCTTGAGGGCTTCAGTGAGGCCCAAAATAACTATTCCACGCGGACGAAGTCGCGGGCTCAGCTAGTTTATTAAATTTAGAGAATGTAAGCAGTTTATGCTTACAGTCCTAACTACATTGAATTTTTAAAGGAGTTTATGTGCGTTCTTTTTACTGTGCATATTATATTACCTATTGGCTTGGGATTCCTCTTGCAGGCGATGGACTAGCAACCTGTCACTATTTGATTCTCAATTCTTTTATAAGGCCATACAGCTGAACGTGGCCATTCAGTCTTTTCAAGACTGTTGGCGTTGTCTACGGGATATAGACGTGACTATATGTATGTATCTTAATATTTCTTTAGGATCGCAATGTAATTTTTGTCCATTTTAATGTTTAAAACTTGGCATTTCGCCAGACGCCCTGCCATTAGAGTCTCAAGGATTCCCCTCATGTTTCTACCGACGATTGAAACATATCTTGCAGGACGAACACGTAAGTTAAGAACTCTTTTGGGAATTGCTTTCTGTTGCCAAGTCTTCCTGTTTCCTGTACAGATTTATTTTAATGTGTTTCGCAATTCAACTTGTGTATTTTGTTGACTTTATGGTTTAAGTACCTACTATTTTCTACAGACGAAAAATTCTAATTCTATGTTTCTTACATACATATTACAATCACGACTCATTACGAGGTAGACAGAGCCAACTGTCTTGAAAAGACTGAAAGGCCAAATTCAGCTGCATAGTTTAATGACGGAATTGATATTCAAATAGTGACATGTTGTTAGCAAGTTGCCTACAAGGAGAATCTTAAGTTTATAAACCTTCAACTTAGTCATCTTTTATGATATTCATAGAACAGATTTGGAGTGGTGGAATTCTTAAATGCCGGGAAGCGCGCGGCTACAACCTTAATCTTAAAAGTTTGGACACAAAGTCAACTTGCAGTCTGACGCTTCAAACTTTGGGAAGCGTTGAATCATAGATTGCCATGAGTGCAGTGTGAAGACAAATTTATTTTTGTTAAGAGATTCTAGACTAGCCTTTGCACGCGGGTTTGACCGCGTAAGTATTCTAAGTAGATATAAGTATTGTATGAGTACTGTTAACTTAAAACATTGAAGTAATTTTTTTTAACATTTCTTTTCTCTCTTTTCTGTTACAGACAACTTGAACCTACAGAATGTTTATATAAATGTATTATTACATACATACTTTTACCAGTTAAAGGTACAAAGAAAACCAAGGCGCTTTAAACCGAAATATTTCCATAACTAACCGTGAGTTTTCTACAAAAAGGCTTTTGTTTAAGTAACTTTGTTTCATGAGAACGTAGAACAAACATAAACATCAAATGATGATGTAACAATTTGTTTCGAAATTTGAATTTTACCAGATTCAGACAAAAAATGTAAACTATTTTAGATTCACATCGCTGAATCGCAACGAAACGATATTGTGATGGAAAAGGCACTTATTCAAAATAAATACCTGCGATCGATCCAAAAAATTTATATGTATCTATATAAAACTCCAGTCTTCTTTCTATTTTAATGTCAATACCATTGTAAAGCCGTACGTGTCCTTGAAATTATTGCGTAACGGGTACATAATGTATTTTGTAACCATGATAACTCTAAATCCTTACTACGAGTAATTAATTAATTTAAAAAATGTGATCTGAATATCACAATGGCTGAAATTGTGGAAAAGTATTTTGTGTTAGTCATTAAAAAAAAATAGCTATACCTAGTTCTAATTTTGTATGCTGATTTGTTTAAACAAAGAACGAGAACCAAAATTATAACAGTCTTACTTTTATTTTCATTTTTAACTTCACTTCAAGTAAGTGAGTCTAAAATATTTTAATATCAGTTTACATACCGTTTTCGAGTAATCCTCAATTTATATAAGAATCCTTCATAACAGTGGCTTAGAGCAAATCTCTTCAAAGAATATTATGAAAATCCCTCTTACGATAGAGGGAAAATTCAATAAATATAAAAATAAAACGCAATAAAACTGCGTATCAGTCAGGAGCACGCATTGGGGTCGTATTTACGACACAGGAAGGGTTTAGTTAGTGCTCGGTTATATTGAAAAGCTATTTCGGTAATATTTGATATTGTTATGACACCAAGACTGTTGGCCCTGTTTACCCCGCAAGATATAGAATTGATAATATGTATGTTTATATGACATACTGGTACATATTCATCATCATTACATAATATAAAGCAAAGTCGCTTCCCGCGTTTTTCCCCTTGTTTGTATGTATGTATGCTTAGATCTTTAAAGCTACGCAACGAATTTTGATGCATTTTTTTTTAAGACAGGAGTAAAGAAGTTTTATAATGTATAAATGCTTCCCGTGCAAAGCCGGGACGAGTTGCTAGCATCAGTTTAATTGGTGAGACGTACGAAGGTACGTTAAAGCGATTAAAAAATGCGTGATGCGCGAGACACAAGTTCACATCTTATGTTTTCAGTTTTTTTAATCAGATATTTGAGAGAAAAAATTCGAACAATATTTAGATTTCTATGAAAAATACACACGAACAAAATTTCAGTTTTATTCCACATATGAAAAATAGTCACTGATATTTTTAAATTTGTTTCGGTTTCAGAAAAATAATAAAACTTTGAAAACAATACCGCTGTACATCGTAAAATTCTTTTGGTATTTGTACAATAATCATTCATGTTAATAAAGTAAAAAAAGAAATCTTTTTAAAAGAAATTCAATGTAGGTATAACAGAGGCAGAATATTGAAAGCATTTTAAGGAAAATGTTACGTATAGATCTATCGATTGAATAAATTGCTTAACATACTTATTTGAAACAAAACATATCAATATCCCGTGTGGTTCCCGGCAAACTAGCAACCTGTCACTATTTGAATCTTAATCAGCTGAACATGGTCCGTCAGTCAGTCTTTCAAGACTGCTGGCTCTGTCTACCCATACCATTTGAATGATTTTGAATGCCAAGTGGACGAGAAAGAAACTATTAATTGTTACTGAATTAAAGGTCTTTTGGGACTAGCCCATTATCTAAACGAAGAAGTTGTTGTTGAGTTTATAAGGTTTTCTTTCCATGAACTTAGATTTTATATTTCGTTGATAGGTACAATTACCTACTATGCCTACCTTTAAAACTTTTAAAATTCATATTAATAAACTATTTGCTTAGACACATTACTGGTCTAATTACATGAACAAAATACATTTTATTTGTAAAAATTATGAGTCCAAGAGTTTCGTTTCATAGTGACCTTTCGCTTATAAATAGATTTCTTTAAAGTTATTTTCGAAAAGGTCACTATTTATCACTCCAAGCTCTCAGTTCAAACATTCTTTTTCCTCGAGGCTAAAATGGGAATGAAAATAGTAAATAAAGAGCAATATTTAAACTTAACTCTTCAGAATGCTAACTCACAGACGTCTGGGGCTACACGATATGGAATTCAATTCCACGAAGACGTTTTAAATAATTTCATTGGCACGAGACGATTTCTATTAACTTTTTCATTCGTGTAAGATGAGAAGATGTAGATTGCAAATAGATTTTTTGTGAGTTGGGTTTTTGTTGTTTATTTATTTATTCTTTATTGTAAAAATAACAATTAATTAATATAAATAAATATATACGGGACAAATTACACTGATTGAGTAAGCCTCGAAGTAAGTTCGAGACTTGTGCTACGAGATACTAACTCAACGATACTAACTATATTTTATAATAAATACTTATATAGATTAACTTCCGAGACCCAGGCCAATCAGAAAAAGTTCTTTTCTCATCATGCCCTGGCCGGGATTCGAACCCGGGACCTCCGATGTCACAGACAAGCGTACTACCGCTGCGCCACAGAGGCCGTCATTTGTAAGGTACTATCTTATCTAACAGTAGTAGGTAATTATCTAACAGTCTACCATTGGGTTAAGCAGAGAACCTTTGTGTTGTTATGTTTCGTAAATATTTTTTTAGGTTCTTAAACAATTTGGGTAAATTTAAATATATTTTCTATAATTATTTTTATTCTGTTATGCCAAATGCCACCCTTCTATAAAGTAAGGGCATCTCGTCCACAAAAATCTGGCTTGCGAGCGAAATGTCAAGCGTAAAATACAAACACATGTCTAATTTAAGCTTCATACGCCTACAAGTCATAGTTATTGATTGATGAATTAATTATGTAGGTAGTGCTATTTATTGACTGTCGTGTGGTTCTTGGCACTTAAGAAAAGGCCTTCTTGATCTAATTCTATGGATGTCGTAAAAGGCGACTAAGGGATAGATTTATAAACATGCGATTCTTCTTTTAGGCGATGGGCTCAATGTTTTAATCCCAAGCCATAAAGCTAAACGTGGCCTTCCAGTGTTTTAGAGACTGATGGCTCTGTCTATCCCGTAAGGGATAAAGAATTGATGTGTAAATTAACGTTTAATAAATTCATAATAATAAGACTTTTCTATGAATATACGAGTAGCTACAGTTCAATAATCTTTTATACGTATTCAATCTGTAAATATGCTCAGTTTGCACAATGTTCAAATGTGGTCCCCTCGGGCGTAGGACATTGCAGCCCCGACCTTTCCTTACCAAACAGATTTCTTTAGAACTGAGTTTCCAGTAAATTTGGCACGGACCGTGGTCGGGGCCCAGTTTATAAGATGCGAGCGTTATTGGGGTAAAAAAAATTAGTAAGATCCCATATTGTTGTGGCAGAGAAAAAATACAAACAAAGTGTATTTCAGTAAAGAAAAACTATTCTAAATTACAAACTAAAAACATTATTATTTAAATTTTGGCCCCTAGGAAGAGTTCCCATTACGCAGGCAGCATTCCCGCGCTCTATTGCAATAGCAATACGCTGCGCAAGAAACCTGAAATGAAGTTACCTGTTGCCTCCCTCAGACATTTGCTGAGCGCCTTGTGAAGCTATGTATGTATTTCATGTTGTTATCTTGCGCAGGATTGTAAAAGTTAATCGTGGGATTTCAATTTAAGATCTTTGCACGTGCACGCAATCTGTTTCTGATTAAATTCCGTAATTAGGTAAGCCATAATAGATTCTTTAGATAATATTAGCTCTGTCTATCACGTAAGGGATAATAAAGATCGAGTCATATATGTTCGTAATTAAGATACATATTTTTTTTTATATTAAAGAAAAATGTATAAATAAATACGCTGTTTTCTTTTAACTTGTATACAAGACCACAGTCCAAGAAAGAAAGGCCTTTTTGTTCCATAATTATGACCAGTCTGGTGGAAATTATTGGAAAAAATATTCTCGTCTGATAAAAGCAACTTGGATATTGAATATTGAATCTGTATAAGCGCCGGACCCCTTTTATCGCGTCTGGTGTTTGTAATTTAATCCAAAATGAAATTCGGCCGACTCACATAAAAGATCAAAGTATCCATTTTACACAAATGCTTAGAAAGAAGGGTAATGTTTTGATTGTATCTAGTACAAAAGTCATACAATCACCATTCTGTTTTTAAGAAAATATCTTCAAACATTCACCCAAATACATATAATATCACTTTGGGGGGTGTTATTATTACAAAAGTAAGAAGACTTTCTAAGTTTTTGTTCCTCTGGATTATCAACGTTATTATGTAGCTGATTTTATGCAATGGTTAAAACAAACTTTAAACATAATTACCACAATTAGTTACCAATATTTTTTTTTAGGTTATTTTAAACAAACGACGGAAGGTAGAAAATAAATAGTAAAAAAAAATAGTTTTATCTGTCGAATGATAGAATGTCACAAAAATCTGAATGAAAAGAAAAAACCAATTTCCTCATTCATCAAAAAAGAATTTATACAAAATAAGCAACGCAAGTATTTATTTCTGAATACAAAATAAGTAGCCATTGACAGTGATTAATGGCTCAATAGAGAGAATTGGGAAAATATCCCCGTTTCGTAATGATAGGTTCATTATTACACTTATAACGATGGCCTGTTTGGATCAGTTGTTAAGAATGTCGAATCAAAAGGTCCCGTGTTTGATTCCCGGTCGGTCATGTTATAATGAAAAAAATACTTTATGGTATTGTTGAATTATTAACGCTTAACTCCAGTCTCGATCTTACTTTGGGGCTACCTCAATCTGTGTTATTTGTCCCTTAAAAGTAAGTATGCCAATTTATATTTTATCGTACATAAAATCACGCATCTTTCCCAGAGGGCTAGGTAGAAACTACATCTTTCTTTCACCGTTCCGGATACTACTCTCGCTTCATCCACATTCGTAACTCTCTTCACGCCAGCTCCATTAAAATTAATTTTAAAAATGATATTTTAAAAGGCACAAAAAACCTTGATTTTTTTATCCATCACATCAAAAGCTAATGTCATGAAACCGTGCTAGCAGAGTCGCGGGCTCCACCTAGTGAAAAACATGAAGCTTTTTTGTCAACAAAGCAATGCATATTCCCTCCTGACCTATGCTCCTTGGGTCCCTAAACTATGGCCCTTTTTCGAGCCATTACGCCCGAAATGGTGGACAATTTACAGCTCATTTGTTTTCTATTGTTCTTTTATGCTGTCCCTTTAACTCGCTCTTTTTGGGGAAAGCAATATTAATCATGACGTATTGCTGGCGGTTCCGTGAGATTTTTTGTTGTTTTGGTAGGTTTAATAAAATCCTTACTTTATGATTGAACTGAAGAATCCCATCTTCAGTTCAATCATTAAGTAAGGCTCTGCCTAAACGGTGAAGGATAAAGAGGTATTTGGGTGTAGATGTAGGTAGGTAGGATGTTTATGTATAGGTTGAAAAAACAACATGGATATTTTATTTTATAAATTAATAAATTTAGGAAGCTTCTGCCTATTTTAGGGTCAGTTAATGTAATATTTGACAAAAAATTATAAAAACCCTTGTCCTTATTAAGGACTATGTATATGTCTTCTTCCAGAAGGCGATTAAGGAGTCCTTAATCGCCTTCTGGAAGAAGCTATGCCGAAAGAAGAGATGCAGATTTTTTTAATAACCAAGACCCTAAAATCCTTTCTACATATACTAATGAAAGTATTACCATTTTTAAATACATCTATGAACATAACAATAAGAAATTTCATTATTGAACGACGACACACTTTACCAAAACAAAACGCAAACTTAATATATTCACATGGATGTATAACACTGCCCTAACTACCTGGTAAGTTGTTTCACAGGTTTTGACATATAGTGCAGCTGCATCGTAACCACATCCTAACTTGTTCTGTATATAGTTTAAACCCGAACGAATACACGTTCGTATGATGTAACTTATAACAACGTTTTGTGGAAGCCTGCAGGCTAACTAGGGAACAAATATCTGGCCATGTCGCCTCAGGTAAGAGGTATGTGAAAGAAATTTTGCTATGACGTCGCTGAAGGTTTGGGATGCATAGACTTAAAACTAAGGATGCCAAAATTGGATAAATTGAAGCGCGAAGGGTGCAACTGGGACCGTTTTATGGCAGTAAGTACCTGGTTGACCGAGCGGTGCTCGGCATTACCTAGAAAGTGTATGGGAATGTTAAGGGAAGATATCCTAAGACTACCACAAGTCTATACTTTATGAAATTAAGTAGATTTTAATTTAACGTTGTTCGGCGGCGTTCATAATTTAGCTTAAATATTCTTTGATAATAAATATAAGAAATTAATTTTATCTGAGTATAAGTTAACAAATTTGTTTTGCTTAGTTTATGACATATACTGCAATCGCATAAAGCTAAAAGCTAAAACTACAGCTTCGCTAACTTAGCTATTATGAAGCTTTTGTTGGAAATTAGAACTTATTGGTTTTCCATTTTACATTTCTAATATATTTGTACATACATATAGTCACGTCTATATCCCTTGTGGAGTAGACAGAGCTAACGTCACGAAAAAACTTAAAGGCCGTTCAGCTGTATGGCTTCATGATGGATTTCTACATAAGCTGTTTCTGGTAATATTCTGATTTATTAATAAGGATATTTCAGGTATTTGCAATTTTCTTTAGTTTCTAGAAAAAGATAAAACATTTCACTCACGAACTTCTAGTCTATCTTCGTACTTTATTTATCTGTAGATTTTAAAATTAAGTTTGTAAAAAAAATACAAAAAATCTCAGTTAGTATTATCTTTTTGTGGTGTTTTGTACTCGTATATCATACAAAAATGTCAAAAATTTGAGATAGAAGACAAAAAAGTAACTAATGTAATAACAATATTTCCTTGCCCAAAAATATATAAACGTTTTTGTTAACAAATTAACAAAAGTTTCAATATAATTTGACTACATCACCAGCTATACGGCCAAATCAACTAGGACTTACTAATTTAATCCAAAGTCTGAAGCTCAGCAAAATCCACCTTCAGCCGGATTAATTGGATTGGCTCTGGGCATCGAGTTCTCATTACTCGTAGAGTGCGCATTTAGTTCAATGAATGCAGAATGAGCGCAAATGAGAATAAAAACTAATTAAAACAAGTTACATGAACATCGATTGAAGAAAGTCTATTTTTGTATATTTTTGTTATAATTAATACTGGCCGCATACAAATTCATAATAATATAAATATTCCTAGATAGAAATAAATTAAGTATTAAGAATTATTGTATGCTTTAAAATTTTTTGTTATGTTTTGACGGTCGGCTACTTAATAATAATTTGGAAATTTTGTAAATATAAATGAACACACAAACAAATAAGGATGATCACATTGTAATTTGGGATATTAACGAAAATGTAATATTTATTTTTTAATTTAAAAAATAACTATATAATTATCTTTTAATTATATTTCTTTATAAACGGTATCTATGCAGGGAAGTTCTACTCTTCTCTACGGACAACGCAAAGCCATTAAATGAAGAGTTACTTATGTAATGCTTGTTCTCTTTTGTAATTGCGCACTCTTGTTATACCGAACTATATTCACTCTTTGGCTCCGGGATACTGCAGTCAGATTTTAGTGTTGATGAAATTATCATTAGCTAACAGTATGAGATTTTGTTAACTGTGAATTCATTAGTTAATAGGTCTTCTTCTTAAATTTAAGCGCTAATTCTTGCCGGCGGAGTTAAAAGGAGCTTGCTCCATTTATCTCTTTTCTCTGTTATTTTTTTTATTTGTTGGTATGTTGTAAGGTTCACCTCTTGCCTTATTTGATAAAATATTTTGATCCGATAAGTTAAATATGTAATTTGCTAAATTATTTTACTACGAGTTATATTAACAATAGATTAACGAAATATTCTCTTACAAACGAAGGTTTTTCTCGTCATGACATTTACATAGAGTTATTAACTAGATAATATTTGTCCTTCAATTTCCGAACGAATGGTGTATGTAAGTATGTTTCCAAAGTTTTGTCTAGCTCTGTACCAGATTTAATCAAATTCAATAACGCACTTTCGACTTATATAATTACGGTTGAAAAACTAGTGGCAAATCCTCTTTATACGAGTACATACTTGTATATTTGTTTCTGTTTTCGTTGTTTTAACAGAATAATTTTCAGCGTAAACTAAAAGTAACTCAGAATTTAAACAATTGTGTGAAGAGGTTTTCTTTTTTAAATAATCCAGATTTTTAATGCATGCATATAGTCACGCCTATATCTTCCGCAGGGCAGACAGAGCCTATAGTCTTGAAAAGACCACGGTCACGTCCACGTTCATGGGCAATTCAATGCAATTAGACTATGGCGCAATTCCATCATAAAGCTATATGGCTTTATGATGAAATTGCGATTCAAATATATTAATTAATTAGAACATTAATGGTTCCAAATAAGACTAGAAGTGAACAAGACCACAAAATCGAATCAATGGAAGATTAATGAAATTAGTGAGCCGTCCAAAGTTGGGCCAAGCGAGTAGCGATAACGACGGGATATACAAAGGATTTTGTACGAGTACTTATTAGCTGAGTGGAAAGTTATAGTAATTTGAAGTTACGCGGAAGTTTATAACGTTGTTTGTTTTATATATTTCCGATTTAATATAAATACTAATATACTATATACTATATACTATACTATATACTATATATACTATATACTATAATACCGTGTGGTTCCCGGCACCAATACTAAAAAGAATAGGACCGCTCCACCTCTTTCCCATAGATGTCGTAAAAGGCGACTAAGGGATAGGCTTATAAACTTGAGATTCTTCTTTAAGCCATCATTATCATTAAGCCAAATAGCTGAAAGTGGCCATTCAGTCTTTTCAAGACTGTTGGCTCTGTCTACCCCGCAAGGGATATAGACGTGACGATATGTATGTATGTATAAATACTAAAATTATGTAAATGGGTATGTCAATTTGAGTTGTATTGCAATGGTTTGTTAGTGTCAACATTTTTTGAAAATCTTAATATGATTAGGTATTTTAATTTTTTATTTTCATTTAAGACAATCTAGAAGTATGTAAATTTAAATACTATTCCTGTCGGATTTTACTTGCGACACAGTATGTACAAAAACAACGCCGATAGAAAAACCTTGTTTGTTTTTATACTAATAAACATATAGGTAGACAAAACCAACAGTATTGAAAAGATTGAAAAGCCACGTTCAGCTGTATGGCTTCGTGATGGAATTAAAATCCCATAGAAGTAAAATTAGTGGTAAAAATCTATTTTTAACGCACAAGATGTTGGTGATTAAAGATCTGTGTGTATGTTTGTTACTCCTATATCCGGAACTTGTTGACCACGTGATCACACTGTTCAGTCACTGAGCGACCGGAAATCCGCTCTACTGCGGCTCCCGTTTATTCCCCGGAAGTGGGCCACATAACCTGATTTCCGGTTTTGGACCGTGTTTGACGCATCCCTTTTTTGCTTTTTTCTATGCAAAAATCCCATCGGAAGCCTGAATTATTACTGTTTATGGCATAAAAAATATATTTCAAACTCACTCCTTTCTTTTTATTTCTCACTAGTTTTTTCCCGCAGCTCTGCTCAGCTGTAAAGCTTAACCCACCTATTATCAAATACAAAATTTCATAAAGATCTGGGTATACAGGGTGACATTTAAAACAACTGCATCCTTTTAAACATAGACTATACCCATGTTTCTGAGCCGTTTGAGCCTATTTTTATTTAAATTAAACGTCATCATTTTCACATTTAAAAAACCCTCAAAAACTACGTCACACGCTTTATTAAAGACCAATACTACAAAAAGAAATTAAAACTAAACATGTAAATAAATGTCTGAAAAATAAATTATTTTTTTAGTATCAAGATCAAGTAAAGTACAGAGTTGTCGAGATCGCTCAGCTGAATGAATGAAAGCGAAACAGACAAACAAACTTTACATTTTCAAATATTAGTTAAGATCATAATAAGTTGGAAAACTATTCTGAATTATCTATTATCGATAAAATTGATCGGTATCGATTCCAATTGGAGATTATAACTTTTTCCTCCCAGCGTTAGTCCCGGTTATCTCTTCACCTTTCAAGAGAGGAGCCCGGGGTGCGCATTTACTACAAGTGCATAATTTCTTAAGATTCTCTTCAAAATCCCACGTGAGCATAGCAACAGGCTACAGCTAGTCATATGATGTAAAGAGAAATGAAAACGGCCGAAACATTTCCAATACGAACAAAGGAAACTTTTGGTGTACATTTTGAAGTTCTGAAAATGAATATTGATTGTGTGAATGTGAACAAAGGGTTGTAGGTAGGTAGGTACTGTGTACGTCTACCGCAATGTATGGTTTAGATATTAACGTTTGCAAGTTGGTTCGCTCCCGTGGGAACTTTCAGAAAAACATCATCGGCTTACCTCTGAAACGCCATTTTGAATTATACTTTCACATTATTTTTAAATAAAGCATTTTTTTTTAATTAAATTTGGCAATTTTATCTATTTTGATGAAATTTGGCTCAGAGATGAAAGTAACTTTCGAAAGTTACATTCTTTCTTGCGACTTTTCATGCGAATAAGGAAAGGCTTTATTTCAATAAAACCTTGATTCTTTAAATCATCAGATTAAAATACAAATTAAAAATTTAAATTAATTTTGTAAATACATTATTCATATGTATAAAAAAATCAATTCCTATGTCTGCCTTTACTTAATTAGTACTATAACAAAAGTCATAACACTCAAAGACAGGTCGCTAGTCCATCGCCTAAAATCTCCATAACATAATAATTAGTTTATCAAAAGGCAAAATTTTCATTCACCTTTAAATTAGTTCAACAAATACTTTATGTCAGAGCCTTAAGCTAAGTAACCTGAGTTGATTTAATCCTATTGAGGCTGAGCGAGCTTTGGGAACGCCTCAGAAGGATTAATGGTAACGGCTTGAGTTTCGACTTGTAACTGTATTGAAATACACTAGCATTCGGGATTTGGAATAAGACTTAAGTTGAACAGCGTTTTGTAATCTTAGTTGTTAGAATTTAAGAGGTGCATTGGTATTACGAGTAGTTTGGTGAGAAAATTAATTCGAGTTGTAATAATAATAAGCTTGTATGAAGAGAGTTATGAATGTGGATGAAGCGAAGGAAGTATGCAGAGATCGTGGCAAGTGGAAAGAGGTAGTCTCTGCCTACCCCTCCGGGAAAGAGGCGTGATTTTATGTATGTATGTATGTAATAATAACATCATCCAAGTATCATTAGTCGAGGTCTAATCGTCAGGTTTCTGTAAACAAACCCACTTTTTGACTATGACCCCTGGATTGGGTAAGTCAGATTTTTGGATAAAAATACTCATGGCTGACTTTCTCCGCAACCTTTCCAGGGGAACCTAGCCCATATTGGAACATGTATAATCTGCACTAGATGAATTTGTCTATTTCCTTAGTCGCCTTTTAAGACAAAGGATAGAAAAGGAGTGGTCTTTTTCTGAGGTGCCTGGGAACTACACGCCACCATTCTTATTCATGGCTTTGTATTCATGTTATTGAATATCAATTGATTGTTCGTTACCGAGATATATTCTACGATGTACAATACACATTAATTGTAAATCAAGTCAATGACAAGTTAATTGTGTTTAAACATAATGCCACTTGTAAATAACTAAATGCACGAAAAAAAGTATCTGCCTATTCCATAAAGGGTAAAGACTGATAATTGACATTGCGTGAAAATAATCTCCACTCCTCTTAGAAGCAATAAAAGAGGTCAGTTTTTTATGTACAGAGATTGTCAGTTAACTTTTACGTCGTACAAAGTCGCAGGCAACAGCTAGTAACTTATAAGAAAAATACGTGAAAACCCGAAACGGGTGGAAACGTAAAGGTATGACAAAACGTTTAACAATTCAATGCATTTTAAAAATTCTAAACTCGACACCGGAAAATACAATTCGTAATGCGATAAAAACGTAAAAGGTCACGTATATTTTTCACTTTTATAATCCCCTTTTAACTTGAGCCAAGATTAGTTGGCTAATTTCTTAAAAGCGTTCGCTTTTTACAGATTTAATGGAGTGGGGATTATTTGTCTCTATCTTAGCATAATTTATCTGACCGAATTAAGCTTTAAGCGGAAAAATCTTTCTGAAAAATGTCCGCCGATAAAAAGAGCAAGATATTTTTTTGAAGGAACCGCGCGAAAAAATGTTCGGCTCAGGGATGGATTAGGAGATAAAGGCATTTTAGGCAAATAGATAAGAACCTGAGCTGTCTAGAGACTTTTTAGTTCCAGGAAAATATATTCTAGGTCACATGAATTTTATGTTTTATTTAATTTTACATCGTGTTGCAATTTTTTTTTATAGAAGTGTTTTTTATTTTGATTTTTAACAAAAAAGATATAGCCTATCCATTTTGTGATGACATCCACTGCACTATTTCTATAGGTTATAACTAAAAAAAGCAGCTCAGCTCGTTGAGTTAGTATCTCGTAACACAAGTCTCGCACACAGGCTATATTTTGGTATTCTTCTTGTAGATGATTGGCTAGTAACCTGTCAGTATTTAAATGTCAATTGAAAATAGATATTTATCAATCAATATTATTAATCGATCAATTGATTGATTGATAATATTTCACATGGCGACTGAATACGTCCCCGGCTTGGTGTGAATAATGACAATCATTGTTGAAATATACCAAAGAAGCGACGAAACGAAAGGCAATGATTGCTTTAAGGCTGATTTACTACCTGTCGATAATTTTGTAACTTTTCATACGAATTCAGAGTTTGAGGAAAATGATAAATGAATTAAGCTACTCTTCCGATAGATTTGTAAATTTACTGATGTTGAAATAAGATTACAATTATTGTTTGTTCAGTCGTTTAACTGTGATGAGATAATAAATAAACTACTTAACTTTTGGACTTATAATACCGGTTGGATTGAGATACGAAAATTTGTGTACATACATATAGGTAGTCACATCTTGAAAAGACTGATACGTCACATTCAGCTGTTTGGCTAAATGATAGAATTGAGATTCAAATAGTGACAGGTTGCTATGCCATCGCCTAAAAAAAGGATCCCAAGTTTATAAGCCTATTCCTTATTGTGCAGTTCAAAATACATTAAACAGATTTAGATGGAGACAATATGAGGTAGGTAGCCACACTTGGCGTCTTTCGAGTGACGTCGATACAGCATTCACGTAGTATTAATGTGCATCATACAAGCAGGTGCATGATGCGTAGGCGCTAGCATCACACCAACACTCAAAAAACACCAATTGTGGAGGTATCCTATCATTTTGGATACAATATAGGTAAATGCGAGCGAATCCGGGTGGATAAGCTAGTGTTATTTATTTATTTATTAGGAACACAAAACAGTTTTACAACAAAACTTAATATAAAAATAAGCAATATAAACGTGGCCAGTTGTAAAACCAAATACGTGTACTCAGCATGATGATAGTGTCGACAAGTAAACATTATATAAACAAATAGGAGGTATGTACTTAGTAACAATGTGAGGACAAAAAATAATTAATTATGGACGATAGAGTCATAATGCAAATATTCATAAAGTTATTTAATGTTGGCAAACCGATGACCAAAACAATACAAAAATGTACTATTAATATAGCAAAAGTCATGTTCAGTAAAAATATCAAACTATTGTCATCACGACCAACGTTATTAATGCTATTAAAAGCATTAAACTGCGGTTATTAAATTAGGCCCAAAATTTCTCTCATGCTAGCCAGAAATAACCAAACTAATTTCGAGATGAACGCGACGCCATTAGTCGTTAAGCTTTAGACACACAGACGACTAGGTACAGCGTAACAGAAGAAAAATTATCCTTAAAATATCTATATCATAAAATTATTATTGTAATTAGATTAACTGATATCCCAACGCAAAGCCTAAGCGCAAAAATCGAAGGCGTTTTCGTAAGCAGGGAAGAGAGTTAATATAAACATAATGATTTTGGTAAGTTAAGTTGGTTAAGTGATGTAGGAAAAAGTTTAAAACATAATTAAACAAGAAAAAGAAAGCAAATATACCTGTGAAAGGTCTTGGGGCTTGACATTTCTGTTATTATTGAAAAAAAAAAATTAAAAAAAAATTTTAGGTACCATTTAGAATAATCAAAGAAAGTCATTTGATTTTTAAACAAATTCAACCCATATAACTCCGGCGGTAACCCCATGGCCTGCTATTTCATTGTAAAGTAGACATAAATACCTATACACAGAGGCAAAAATTAAGAACAACACGTCTACACACTTAAAAACCGTCAATAAATTATAAGATATTCCACATATCCAAGATATTCCTAGTCTCAGCATTGCGGCCTGAAATACCCTTCCAAATACAACCGATACTAGCTGTAAGATATCAAATTATAATTCATGAGATAGTCATCGGGCCTAAAAGCACTTAGACCGGGATCCCGCGCTCAATATTATTTGCATGATGAAGCGTCATAACCACTACGGCTCGTAATTGGTTCTTGGGTATGCGCGTGTGTTTGGACCCAATGAATATTGAATTAAAAGCTAATTTTGGATGTAATAGAAATTTTACATTTTGAATAGTCACTTGATAAAGAAATTTTTAATAAATGTTATATGCTTTACTTTAAAAAAAAAAACAAAATTGATAAAAAAAATGTTCATTAAAATTTGCTCAAATTTAAAATACGTTTACATAGAACAAAATTAAGATGTTTCCTACAATTGATTTTTAACAAATCGAGTAAAATAAAAGATTTCACCTACAAATATTTTGATAAGCTTGTAGCAAATTACATTCCATCATTCATCAATTAAGGAACCCTATCACAAATCTTCGACCACTTTGCATACTTTGATATATCTGATACCGTATCTACAAGTTACGATGAGTTTCAAACTTATTCAATAAAGGGCTGTCAATATCAATTAAACTGTAATTAATCTCACATACTAATTCTGACATGAATGAACAGAATGTTTTTGATTATAAAGGGTGTTCTTATACATACTTGATAATGTTTTTTCTGAAAAAAGTAGAGACCGTACAGAGAAAAATATTTTCGCAATGATTTTAAAGTATGCTGTTAGTAGAATTCGAAAAATGGATATATTTAAACAAAAACAAAAAATAGTTTTACTATTGAGAACTATTTTCAATTTCGAACTTAACTACATCTAAAACATTCTAAAATCAAACTGGCATTTTCACGTCATTTGACATTTCAATAAATAAAATTTAAGTTATACTTTCATACGCTAAAAAATTAGCTATTTTCTTAACCCACGCTTCTGGTCTAACCTAATCAATAGTTGCCAAGTAAAGTTTTATCAGTCAAACGTTGGATTACTGAACTGAGATCGAAGCAATGAACGCCCAAATCTGCCCATTTGTATTCCGTGGCCGAACGTCGAATCCTAGCCCAGGGGTGCTAGAGTTTCGCAACTTCTGGCCCAATTAATGACGCGATTAAAGTAAATTAGGTTGGAGGCGCGAAAGGCCAATTTGGCCCTCCAGCTCATCTCAGGATATGTGTTGTACCTGCTAATGTATTTTATGTCGTATCGCATTGAGTTAAGGTTTAATTGAGCCGCTGCTTTTTTGTTGTCTGTGAGAATACTGGATACCGCATGTTGGTTTTGACTAATTGCTGGCTCTGGTATTGGTAATTGAAAGATAAATATTTCTGGAAAAGTATGAGTGAGATATATGGAATAATACTAAGTTTATTGCAATGTAGTGTGCTTCTTTCATCTTTATGTGTGTCGCCTCTTGTGGGCTCCGCAACTAATAAATAAAAGTTCCTCCTGGCCTTTTTTCTTAGTAACATATTCCCTTAGAAGGCAGATAAATAGCATCTTATTCAGTTTTCGTACCTGTAAGTTGACATATGGTGCGTCAGCCATGACCGTGGGGACGATGAACCCTCCTTCCCCAGTCGACATGTCGATATCTTGGCTGTAGATGTCCGTCTTGTCGTCATACAGTTTCACTCTCACTCTCACACGCTTCTCTGTGCTCATCGCTTCGACCTGTTGATTAAAAAAAAATATTTAAATCGGCCATTTTGTTTTCGCTGATAGAAGTAACAACCGCCCGTGTGAGAACCACACGTCTGTCTCTGACAATATTTATTTCTAAAGTTATCGTACGCCGTGTGGTTTCTGGCACCAATAAAAACAAGAAAAGGACCACTCTATCTCGTTTCCATGGATGTCGTAAAAAAGACTAAGGGATTGGCTTACACACTTGGGATTCTTTTTAGGCGTTGGGCGAGCAACCTGTCATTACTTGAATCTCAATTCTATCATTACTTGCATTGCTCATTGCAACCCAGAACCTCTGATTTCAACATTAGTATAAAATTACGTCTATCCCTAACACTTTCTGTAATAATCGCCTTAGATAAGGGCTTTATAGTTATTTCTCTGCTAATAAAAGCAGGGGTGGGAGTCGTCAGCGACTAAATTCTCAATTAAGGAGTTCGGCTGAGTCGCCCTGGCCTCTTTCCAAAACCTGTGCCGAAAGGGTAATTTTCGAACTGACAATTTTCTTATCCACTGTCTGCTATGGTTTCACTTTGGTGTAATATTTTGATTCGTTTATTAAATACGGTTGGCTATTGTTCATGTTAATATTTCATCATCTTGGCTAGGTATTCATTTTCAAGGTCGAAGTTTTGTAATCGTAATAGATTAACTTGTACTCTATCCAAAAAATAATCTATAAATTAAATACCTAGCCACAGTTACACTATAATTATCGACTACGATTAAAATTCAGTGCTATAGCTTCATTCAATAAACATTTCTGTTTAATTTATAATTTCCAAACTGTCGAATGATAGTATGATTCCTCCGACATTATCCTTTTAACATTAATCATCCATCTTGTCCAACAAAAGGTACTAATTAAAAATGTCTGTGGAAATCACTTCAGTATAAAAGATATTCGTAAGAACGCTTTTATAATTTACTAGCTTTTGCCCGCGGCTTCGCCTGCGTTAATTTCGCTTCCATAAAAAGATTGCTTAGATTAAGAGCCTTGCATTGACATAAAATAATATTATGCAAAAAAATAGATGTGCCTACGTGAGTGCGTGTTTGAGGATGCTATTCAATCATGCAAATTCAACTGGATAGATTTTGATGAAACTTACGTACACGGGAACAATAATGCCTGGAATAGAACATAATTTATTTTTCCTACAAAAGCAGTCCCGGGGGCGCAGCTGTTAAAAAACGAATAAATTCTAAAGACAAAAAAGGTAAGTATAATAATGGAAAGTTAAAGTATCTCTTTGTATACAACATTTGCTGTCTTGCCCATTGGAGACATCACAAATAAACTGTCACAGCTGGTGACCCGCGAGCAAGCCACGTAGAGCTGTCCGTGTGAGAAGCAATTCGTCCTGAGGTCGACTCCGGCTGCTCCAAGACTTTGCGATTTGTTAATTGTCATTGCAAAACATATAGCCACTGGAAACTGTACACGCTTAAATTGAAATGGAAAGTTGTTGGGAATGAGGGGAATGCGCGGTATAAAAACAATGTCACCAGCTGCACAACCAGTAAAAATTTTAGCTTCTATAATATTGTTATGAAGCGACACCACTTTAAGGCGAGTCCCATTACAACGTTTCGGCGGCGTTAAGTTGGAATGCCTACTTTTAGTGCAATTGTATGCGCGGGCAGTCCAGATGCCGAAAGTGAATTAAGGAACTCTACCGGATAAGTTGTAGCATCGGTACTATCTAAAACTGTTTTTATGGATTGGTATATAATTTTATTTTCAAAATACTTAAATTATTAGCAGCTGGTTGCTCATTTTTGGGTGTTAGGATTGCTCGCTCGCATATCCAAGAATCCTCGTGATGAATTATTTGAGATAGGTCTCCATAAACGAAATGGATAAGTTCCTCCACCGAAGTGACTACTTGACAGAAGTTATCTGGCAGAGTCACCAACCCGTTCGATTCAGGCAACGTACCATTACCGATTTTTAATAACACATCTGAGAATTCTTGCTCTCGAGGATTACCACCCAACTGAGCTCTCATATTTACGTGTTAGACTTAATTTCCTAACCTGAGGCCCGAGTATGGATCGATTGAGACATGCGCTTACTTCATCAGCTCTAGTACCTCGGCTTATTACGGGTAGAGTCTGGCGGAAATCACCACAAAATAATACAGTGGTACCACCCATAATGCGATTCCCTGTTATTTTCTCCAAATAAGTAAATGTCTTAACCATGGAAACTAAATCAATGAAAAACGAATGTTTAATTAATTAAAAAATTTGCCAGCGTCTACAATCGCGTTATTTCTTAAATTCTCATGTGGCGCCATCTCGTATCGGGTGGTCAAAAAATAAATATCTAAACCACGGGAACTAAATCAATAGTGAAACGGTAAGTACTGACGTTGCTATATGTGTGTTATTCCTGCTAATCTTGAGGAACATGGCAACCGTCGCCGATGCGGGGTGCGTCAAACTACCTACATAAAAAAATCTTCTCACACATAAAAAAAATCTTCTTAAAGATGTGGTGAAACAGTAAGTACTGGCGAAACTAAAATTACTAATTAAAACTTAATTAATTAAAAATTTTGCCGGCGGCTACAATCGTGTTATTTCTTAAATTCTCATGAGGCGCCATCTCGTATCGGGTGGTCAAAAAATAAATACCTAAACCACGGGAACTAAATCAATAAACAAAGCATAATGAATTAAATCAATAAAATGCTATTTTTTTAATCATTATAATAAATATAAGAATTAATTATTTATAGTGCCGTGTGGTTCCCGGCACCAACACAAAAAAGAATAGGACCACTCCAGCTCTTTTCCATGGATGTCGTAAAAGGCGACTAAGGGATAGGCTTACAAACTTGGGATTCTTTTTTAGGCGTTGGGTTAGCAACCTGTCACTATTTGAATCTCAATTCTATCATTAAGCCAAAAAGCTGAACGTGGCCATTCAGCCTTTTTAAGACTGTTGGCTCTGTCTACCCCGCAAGGGATATAGACGTGACCATATGTATGTATGTATGTATAATTATTTATAGCTTTTTATATCGATTCAAATCAAAAATGACGAAGTTCCATACAAACTTGCACCCCCTATTTCATCCCCTTGGGATAGACTTTCAGGATAAAAAGTAGCCTATATTCTAATCCAGGTTACTAACTATATCTGTGCCGAATTTCGTTCAGATCTGTTGGGTAGATTTTGCGTGATGCGCGTACAAACATACAGACAGACAGACGGACAGACAGACAGACAGACAAAAATTCTAAAAAAAATTGTTTTGGCTTCTATTGACCCTAAAAAGACCCCTTATAAATTTTTTTCTTAAATATCTTCAATGTACAGACAAAGTTGAGTTACAGTTTTATTATATGTATGGATTACTTCCTCTCGTTGAAAAGCGAAAGAATAATGAGGATCAATGCCTGACAAAGTCTTTTTCATTTCATTAAATATCCGACGTATCATTTGGTTTTTATGGTTAGAGAAAATATAGCGAGGTCACCTGCACATTAAAACAACTGGGTGTATATCATGATCCAAAAAAGGTAAGAAGGTCAGATAGCAGAAGCTACATGTAAAAACCTGACTCACCCAATCCAGAATCATGATCAAACGGTACACACCGGTTTCCTCTCCTGGTCAGGATTTTACACGAAGCTGAGATTAGCTTCGTCGTTAGTCGTCGTTAGTCTTTTACCCAATCCATATAGAATAATGGTATAGTGGTAAATTTGAATGTGTAGGACGCAATATTTTTCCCTCACCGTAAGAGCATCATTATATAATGACGTGTATGGAATATTACTAAAAGAATCTAAATCAAATAGTCATATCATTTATCGCATCATCGCCTTCCTCTTGATCTTACCGGCATTAATTTCCTTTTTCCAAGAACAGAAATATTAATAGGTCTTTTACTCCCTAATACGCATATAGGCATTTCTAAAAAAAAATATGAAACGTTCCAAAGCTCGCTTCAGTTCCCGGAAACATGCATGGAAATGGGAAATAATTTGATTCCACTGAAAGCTTATTCATGCCACCGAAGCTTTCAATAAGCTCTGAATGGTAATTTTGTGCGGTTTATTAGAGGTTATATAACGAGCACTATGAATTAAGAGACTTATTTTAAAATCATCATTTCCAATGAAATACAATTATTACTAAATACAATATAATCTTAATAAATACAATTATTTGAAATGAAATTTAATTAAGAAGGTATATGTTTCTCTCTACCTTTTACTATACGTGGCTCTAAACTTTACAAATAACTTAGACTGTTATGTATTATGATAAACTGTTAGATAATGCTATTAGCATTAAGTCCGCCTACTGTACTTTACAAATTGTATATGTTACAATCCATACATATAATAAAACTGTAACTCAACTTTGTCTGTACATTGAAGATATTTAAGAAAAAAATTTATAAGGGGTCTTTTTAGGGTCAATAGAAGCCAAAACAATTTTTTTTAGAATTTTTGTCTGTCTGTCTGTCCGTCTGTCTGTCTGTATGTTTGTACGCGCATCACGCAAAATCTACCGAACGGATCTGAACGAAATTCGGCACAGATATAGTTAGTAACCTGGATTAGAATATAGGCTACTTTTTATCCTGAAATTCTATCCCAAGGGGATGAAATAGGGGGTGCAAGTTTGTATGGAACTTCGTCATTTTTGATTTGAATCGATATAAAAAGCTATAAATAATTATACATATATACATACATATGGTCACGTCTATATCCCTTGCGGGGTAGACAGAGCCAACAGTCTTAAAAAGGCTGAATGGCCACGTTCAGCTTTTTGGCTTATCCATACATATAATAAAACTGTAACTCAACTTTGTCTGTACATTGAAAATATTTAAGAAAAAAATTTATAAGGGGTCTTTTTAGGGTCAATAGAAGCCAAAACAATTTTTTTTAGAATTTTTGTCTGTCTGTCCGTCTGTCTGTCTGTATGTTTGTACGCGCATCACGCAAAATCTACCCAACAGATCTGAACGAAATTCGGCACAGATATAGTTAGTAACCTGGATTAGAATATAGGCTACTTTTTATCCTGAAATTCTATCCCAAGGGGATGAAATAGGGGGTGCAAGTTTGTATGGAACTTCGTCATTTTTGATTTGAATCGATATAAAAAGCTATAAATAATTATACATACATACATACATATGGTCACGTCTATATCCCTTGCGGGGTAGACAGAGCCAATAGTCTTAAAAAGGCTGAATGGCCACGTTCAGCTTTTTGGCTTAATGATAGAATTGAGATTCAAATAGTGACAGGTTGCTAACCCAACGCCTAAAAAAGAATCCCAAGTTTGTAAGCCTATCCCTTAGTCGCCTTTTACGACATCCATGGAAAAGAGCTGGAGTGGTCCTATTCTTTTTTGTGTTGGTGCCGGGAACCACACGGCACTATAAATAATTAATTCTTATATTTATTATAATGATTAAAAAAATAGCATTTTATTGATTTAATTCATTATGCTTTGTTTATTGATTTAGTTCCCGTGGTTTAGGTATTTATTTTTTGACCACCCCATACGAGATGGCGCCTCATGAGAATTTAAGAAATAACACGATTGTAGCCGCAGGCAAAATTTTTAATTAATTAAGTTTTAATTAAGTAATTTTAGTTTCGCCAGTACTTACTGTTTCACCACATCTTTAAGAAGATTTTTTTTTATGTGTGAGAAGATTTTTTTATGTAGGTAGTTTGACGCACCCCGCATCGGCGACGGTTGCCATGTTCCTCAAGATTAGCAGGAATAACACACATATAGCAACGTCAGTACTTACCGTTTCACCATTGATTTAGTTCCCGTGGTTTAGATATTTATTTTTTGACCACCCGATACGAGATGGCGCCACATGAGAATTTAAGAAATAACGCGATTGTAGACGCTGGCAAATTTTTTAATTAATTAAACATTCGTTTTTCATTGATTTAGTTTCCATGGTTAAGACATTTACTTATTTGGAGAAAATAACAGGGAATCGCGTTATGGGTGGTTCCACTGTATTATTTTGTGGTGATTTCCGCCAGACTCTACCCGTAATAAGCCGAGGTACTAGAGCTGATGAAGTAAGCGCATGTCTCAAACGATCCATACTCGGGCCTCAGGTTAGGAAATTAAGTCTAACACGTAAATATGAGAGCTCAGTTGGGTGGTAATCCTCGAGAGCAAGAATTCTCAGATGTGTTATTAAAAATCGGTAATGGTACGTTGCCTGAATCGAACGGGTTGGTGAGTCTGCCAGATAACTTCTGTCAAGTAGTCACTTCGGTGGAGGAACTTATCCATTTCGTTTATGGAGACCTATCTCAAATAATTCATCACGAGGATTCTTGGATATGCGAGCGAGCAATCCTAACACCCAAAAATGAGCAACCAGCTGCTAATAATTTAAGTATTTTGAAAATAAAATTATATACCAATCCATAAAAACAGTTTTAGATAGTACCGATGCTACAACTTATCCGGTAGAGTTCCTTAATTCACTTTCGGCATCTGGACTGCCCGCGCATACAATTGCACTAAAAGTAGGCATTCCAACTTAACGCCGCCGAAACGTTGTAATGGGACTCGCCTTAAAGTGGTGTCGCTTCATAACAATATTATAGAAGCTAAAATTCTTACTGGTTGTGCAGCTGGTGACATTGTTTTTATACCGCGCATTCCCCTCATTCCCAACAACTTTCCATTTCAATTTAAGCGTGTACAGTTTCCAGTGGCTATATGTTTTGCAATGACAATTAACAAATCGCAAAGTCTTGGAGCAGCCGGAGTCGACCTCAGGACGAATTGCTTCTCACACGGACAGCTCTACGTGGCTTGCTCGCGGGTCACCAGCTGTGACAGTTTATTTGTGATGTCTCCAATGGGCAAGACAGCAAATGTTGTATACAAAGAGATACTTTAACTTTCCATTATTATACTTACCTTTTTTTGTCTTTAGAATTTATTCGTTTTTTAACAGCTGCGCCCCCGGGACTGCTTTTGTAGGAAAAATAAATTATGTTCTATTCCAGGCATTATTCTTCCCGTGTACGTAAGTTTCATCAAAATCTATCCAGTTGAATTTGCATGATTGAATAGCTTCCTCAAACACGCACTCACGTAGGCACATCTATTTTTTTGCATAATATTAGTTTATGTCAATGCAAGGCTCTTAATCTAAGCAATCTTTTTATGGAAGCGAAATTAACGCAGGCGAAGCCGCGGGCAAAAGCTAGTAAATAATAATCTTATCGTCGCCTTCGAATTTTGTCACCCTCAACATTTAATAAATATATGTAAAAATTGTCTATTAATTTCAATCATTCTATACGTTAAAACGATATTTATAGCATTTATCTTTTAAGTACAGGTATACCTAATTAAATGAAAGAAATTTGATAGCAAATAGAATAAAGAGTACGAGAGAGAAGTAAGAGCATATTTTACGGAGCCGTCTACAAAGTAAAAAGTCCGCTTGACCACTTACATAAAGCAACTCGCCAAACATATATTAGAACTTTTCCTATTTTCAAATTGACTAAAAATGCGCCCAAACTATTATGCGCCATTTCAACTTCTAAAGAACACGTTTAAAATAAAACGGCAACAGTTTGAGAAACACTTTAAAATTTCAGTGATTTCGCTTGACGCTTTAGTTTTATTCTTCCGTTGGATGTAGAAATCTTTTACTAGAAAAACTGAAGGGAAAAAATTACAATAAGAAGAAGATCATGATAGTGTAGTTGGTTTTCTTGCTGTCATTAAGGAGTAAGAAATGTTATACAAGTGATATCTGTTTAACAATTTGTATTGTGTTTATTTACCCGCTATTTCTGCAGTTGTTAACTCCTATTACTTGGAATACTTCGAGTTTGTTCCTTCATTTATTTCATACCTATATAATTATACCTTTTTCTCAGAGAGGTAGGCAGAGACTACATATTTTAACTAATCACGGTCGCTACATACTCGTACTTCTTCTTTACTCTTTCATCTACATTCTTAACTCTATTCATGCAAGCTCGTCTTTTCAGGATAGTCTTGATCTGATATTTGAGCTTATGAGCAAAAATATTTACATACCCGTCCCACAAAAGGCAATCCAGGTTTGTAGCGCCTGCGCATGCTGTCAGCAAACCGGAGCTCAACGTAATGCTGCTCTGCTGCTGGAGCCGCCGATGCTGAGTTTCCAACCTGTTATAGAAAGAGAAATTATGATTTTGTGGGATAGAAGAAAGAGCCAAAAATAGCGACTGCTTGTTGAATACACGTGTGGAGCGCTGTTCATGTATTCGAACAGTCCTTGAGACGTGTTACCTATACTGGAAGTATTGTTTTCTTTTTTAAAGGCAGCATGTTTCGCTCGGCTGGTTTTAAGGCTAGCTGTTTGGCGGATGCCAAAGACGATCAAATACGGAGCCAAAATGTTTTCAATCAGCTCATTCTACTTAGCCTGGAGATATCTAAATATTTTCTCCTTAAATAAATCATTGATTTCTATGATACGGTGATTAAATCTTTTTGATGAATTTCTTTTATTCTCTGAAGAATTGCTACGAACCTTGGTGCCAACGGTGAGGTCCACTCTTGCAGAGCCTCCTCCACAGCGCGCTTCGATTCTCCAAGTACCGGAGCGAGCACCAGTGGCAAGGATGGCACTAAGTTTGCGAACTCCTGGTGACAAAGAGAAGATACATTATTAAAATCAATGAAAAATGTTTTTTCTTTCCATAGTTTTCTAACTATAATATTATGAGAGTTTACATAAAGACAGTTGTGCCTACTCTTCCGGGAAAATGATTTGTAAAGTGTTTTATGGGGACAGGGATGTTTGATGTATGAATTTACCTTTAATATACATATTATTACGAAAAAAAAATTAAAATTTCCTAATAAAGATCATAATAATTTAACCATTTGCAGTTTTATTTCCTTCAATTCCCTATTTTTTATAGCAGGTTAACTTGGATGAAGCATATCAATTTATGAAAATTCAACAGCAGCTGCGCCAAAGTCTCCTTTCTAACTTTAGAAGACGAGCCAAAGAAAAAAACCTTCAAAAACCATTTGTCATTGCCATATCAGCAAAAAATCTCTATTGTTACACCCAGCGGGGATTTCCTGTTATCGCGTAAGAGGGTTAGAAAACTGAACGCGTCAGGTAAAGCCAGGGAGATCCCTTGAAAGAATTTCCATGTTTCAACATTACCGTGTTCCTCATTTTGATAAATCGCTCAACAAAAACACGGGCCCATTTAAGACGTGGGAAAATATTGATTTTGGGTCAATCGTAAGTGGAGACGTGACTGAGAATTTCATTTTCATGTAATTTTTCAAAAGTTATTCTTTTGGCATTGTAATGGTTGACTACAAAATGAATGACTATATCTTCATCTCAGTGTTTTGAATATATAAAAGGAAAATATGATTGAAATAATGCTGAAATCACTGAATAATAAACAAGGTTTTTGATAAGCACGATTAAAAAGATAGTTTTGACTGTTCCTTACAGTCGGTAATCATTAAAAATTTGGTTTTAATCTTTATATATCAAAATTCAAATTTAGAAAAACTGTTAAAAATCAAACTGTCCTTCACATAAAAGTATTGAGACTTTTTCTCCAAAACTATAAGCAACAAAAACAAAATTAATAACCAAGTGTCTACAAAAATGACTGTTCACGTCCTCAAAGTGAGTAGGGTTAGTTTCTAGTTTGATTAATTATAGGACCCACTTAAAGTCACATGTCAGAGCCGACACAAAAACCTAAGATTCCCTTGTCACCTCGTTAGATTTGAAGACAAAGAGTTCGGGTCAAATTTCAATAAGATATGACTGGAGTACCTAGATAATCTATGGAAAACAATTAACTGAATTAAAAACAGACAAATAGCGGACGTTTAGTAATAATATCCCGTTTCTACCTTTTAGTTACGGAATCCTATAAAATAGCTGGCATACTTATTCCATGTTACATTCCCCGAAGCAAAAAGATATCGAATAAAATTTTCGTAAGTAATAAGTCAATCACGCGAGTAAGGGAAAACCAATCTATCAGAATTTGACAGGGGTAGGCACGGAGATGACATGGAAACGCTTTCTTGGTACGTGGTCGATGGTGCCTGTATTGTTAGCCGGGGAATGATGTCACTCGACCACGTTTTGGAATATTTTTACAAAACATATAATCTCGTCTTTACCCCGGGGTAGACAGAGCCAACAATCATCAAAAGACTGAAAGGCCACATTCGGCTGTTCGGCTTAATGATTATTTTGGAATATTTTATTAGAAAGATTATAAAACATCAGCTTTAGTCCACAATTTAGCATTTCCAAATTCCAAATTTCTGTACTTTTTGGGTTTGGGTGGGCTGTGCTGTGCATTGATACTTTAGTCAATCACTCAGTTAATATTCTCTTTTGTGCAGTAAGTTGTATTTTTATTCACTGACCCAAAAACATTTGTATTATTCGTTAACAAATAAATATTACTATTGTTTCCAACATAAACCTTTGAGTTTAACTCACCCACTTTATTTAATATGAAAATTCTTAAGAATAACACGTAGTACATGCTTGAAATTAAATTTACCCCATTAAACTTATTCTGGACCATAACATGAATAAGTTATTCCATAGTTGGCTCTCTGCCGGCGAAGTTTGGATTTCCCGACAAAGGTCTATTACGTTCAGAGCATTCTTAATGACATCATTGTCTACATTTAAGTAAAATAACTGTACATGTATCATATCTCATTTCAGTTCGGTCCAAGAGTTAGACTGGCAGAGAATGCCTTATGGCATTAAGTGAATGTGTGAATGAGTAAATAAGTTATAATAAATGGGTTAGTTCTCTTTTAATCGTCATTGGAGGTCATTTCCTACCCTCTATTTTCTCATGTAATTTTTTATCAGTTTTATCATTCCCTAGCGAGGTAACATCATCATTCCCTGACTACTGAATGTATCAATATTCTATGAAGTGCCAGTTAATCAATGTAACGTTGGGCACGGTGACCGCGCTCGTGCATTAGAAATTGATCAAACCCACAGAATTTGCATTGAATTCTATTTGCGTAATTTATTTGTTCGATTCAGTGAATTGTGTTATATTACACCGATTATTTAAATTGATACTATTATGTGGATATTGTGGGGTTATTCATTTCTGTAACATAATTTTGTTAAGTACTTAAAGATAGATTTCCCTTATAGGCGATGAACTAGCAACCTGTTAGTATTTGAATCACAATAACATTTCATTCTTTTCAAGACTCTGTCTACCCCGCAAGGGATATAGACGTGACTATATGTATTTAAAGATACGAAAGCGGGCCGAGCCTTGAAATAAAACGTCGGAGCTTGTAACTGCGAATCCATACATCCATACATCCATACATAATAATAAAACTGTAACTCAACTTTGTCTGTACATTGAAGATATTTAAGAAAAAAAATTATAAGGGGTCTTTTTAGGGTCAATAGAAACCAAAACAATTTTTTTTAGAATTTTTGTCTGTCTGTATGTCTGTCTGTCTGTCCGTCTGTCTGTCTGTATGTTTGTACGCGCATCACGCAAAATCTACCGAACGGATCTGAACGAAATTCGGCACAGATATAGTTAGTAACCTGGATTAGAATATAGGCTACTTTTTATCCTGAAATTCTATCCCAAGGGGATGAAATAGGGGGTGCAAGTTTGTATGGAACTTCGTCATTTTTGATTTGAATCGATATAAAAAGCTATAAATAATTATACATACATACATACATATGGTCACGTCTATATCCCTTGCGGGGTAGACAGAGCCAACAGTCTTAAAAAGGCTGAACGGCCACGTTCAGCTATTTGGCTTAATGATAGAATTGAGATTCAAATAGTGACAGGTTGCTAACCCAACGCCTAAAAAAGAATCCCAAGTTTGTAAGCCTATCCCTTAGTCGCCTTCTACGACATCCATGGAAAAGAGCTGGAGTGGTCCTATTCTTTTTTGTGTTGGTGCCGGGAACCACACGGCACTATAAATAATTAATTCTTATATTTATTATAATGATTAAAAAAATATCATTTTATTGATTTAATTCATTATGCTTTGTTTATTGATTTAGTTCCCGTGGTTTAGGTATTTATTTTTTGACCACCCGATACGAGATGGCGCCTCATGAGAATTTAAGAAATAACACGATTGTAGCCGCCGGCAAAATTTTTAATTAATTAAGTTTTAATTAAGTAATTTTAGTTTCGCCAGTACTTACTGTTTCACCACATCTTTAAGAAGATTTTTTTTTTATGTATGAGAAGATTTTTTTATGTAGGTAGTTTGACGCACCCCGCATCGGCGACGGTTGCCATGTTCCTCAAGATTAGCAGGAATAACACACATATAGCAACGTCAGTACTTACCGTTTCACCATTAATTTAGTTCCCGTGGTTTAGATATTTATTTTTTGACCACCCGATACGAGATGGCGCCACATGAGAATTTAAGAAATAACGCGATTGTAGCCGCTGGCAAATTTTTTAATTAATGAAAAATTCGTTTTTCATTGATTTAGTTTCCATGGTTAAGACATTTACTTATTTGGAGAAAATAACAGGGAATCGCATTATGGGTGGTACCACTGTATTATTTTGTGGTGATTTCCGCCAGACTCTACCCGTAATAAGCCGAGGTACTAGAGCTGATGAAGTAAGCGCATGTCTCAAACGATCCATACTCTGGCCTCAGGTTAGGAAATTAAGTCTAACACGTAATATGAGAGCTCAGTTGGGTGGTAATCCTCGAGAGCAAGAATTCTCAGATGTGTTATTAAAAATCGGTAATGGTATGTTGCCTGAATCGAACGGGTTGGTGACTCTGCTAGATAACTTCTGTCAAGTAGTCACTTCGGTGGAGGAACTTATCCATTTCGTTTATGGAGACCTATCTCAAATAATTCATCACGAGGATTCTTGGATATGCGAGCGAGCAATCCTAACACCCAAAAATGAGCAACCAGCTGCTAATAATTTAAGTATTTTGAAAATAAAATTATATACCAATCCATAAAAACAGTTTTAGATAGTACCGATGCTATAACTTATCCGGTAGAGTTCCTTAATTCACTTTCGGCATCTGGACTGCCCGCGCATACAATTGCACTAAAAGTAGGCATTCCAACAATTAACGCCGCCGAAACGTTGTAATGGGACTCGCCTTAAAGTGGTGTCGCTTCATAACAATATTATAGAAGCTAAAATTCTTACTGGTTGTGCAGCTGGTGAAATTGTTTTTATACCGCGCATTCCCCTCATTCCCAACAACTTTCCATTTCAATTTAAGCGTGTACAGTTTCCAGTGGCTATATGTTTCGTGATGACAATTAACAAATCGCAAAGTCTTGGAGCAGCCGGAGTCGACCTCAGGACGAATTGCTTCTCACACGGACAGCTCCACGTCGCTTGCTCGCGGGTCACCAGCTGTGACAGTTTATTTGTGATGTCTCCAATGGGCAAGACAGCGAATGTTGTATACAAAGAGATACTTTAACTTTCCATTATTATACTTACCTTTTTTTGTCTTTAGAATTTATTCGTTTTTTAACAGCTGCGCCCCCGGGACTTTGCTTTTGTAGGAAAAATAAATTATGTTCTATTCCAGGCATTATTCTTCCCGTGTACGTAAGTTTCATCAAAATCTATCCAGTTGAACTTGCATGATTGAATAGCATCCTCAAAAACGCACTCACGTAGGCACATCTATTTTTTTGCATAATATTAGTTTATGTCAATGCAAGGCTCTTAATCTAAGCAATCTTTTTATGGTAGTGAAATTAACGCAGGCGAAGCCGCGGGCAAAAGCTAGTGCACAATAAAATGGAGAACACTTTTAAACAAACACTCATGCCCTTAACAACAAGTCATATTTGTATAAAATTATCATTAGGTATATAATATAATCTATGCTGGACACTCAACAGCTGATAAAATACCCCCTGTGGTTTAAGTTCGAATGAACAGTCATGTTTCCTCGTTATTTCTCCAAAGAACTCTTTATGTAAAACTGATTTAATTTTGGTAAAGTCAAAATCTTTATTAATTTTTTTTAATCTTCCTTGCTAATGTCGTCCCAATAAATTACCGATAATTTTTTTATTTAAACTTTCAGCCCTGCCCTAAAATACTCGTCCTAGAAGAAAAAATCAAATCAAAAACATTACAAGCATCTCAAAGAGATTAGGCTGCTCAAGTAAACAGCACTAAAGTCCCTTGATCTTCGACTAAAAGCGTTTCCTTGTAACACCAGCGCCGCCGCTCCCATTGTCATTGAACTGACAGATTCAATTTCCGATAACATAAAGTTTTCGAGACCCCGAATTACCTATATCCGAGAGTTTTACTACTCTCCAGTAATTTGTAGTTGAAATCAAACTTTAGCTTGAGGTTTGCTGTTTGTTTGGGAAAAATCTACAAATTTACTTTTGAACTTTCTCAGTTTCGTGTTGCATTTATTTATTAACGCCAATCACAACGATTTTGGTAAAGGCATTAATAATAGAGTACTAACCTTCATCCATAGACAGTTGTTCCCAAATTGCTACTTTCGTGCCAGCAGGATCGCTCAGAGACACGTACGCCAACTCCTCACGAACCAGCCTCAAGTCATGATCCAGCGCCAGAATCCAGAATGTTACTGTATCAAAAAGTAAATAAATAAGTAAATGCTTTATCGTTCACTTAAGGAGTACATTAAAAATATAAAACAGTAGTACAGTACAAAGGCGGGCAAAAGTGTCAAATTAAATAAATATAGGTATGTAACCAAAATTGTTTTCATCGAAGACAAAACTTTTGGAAAATAGTTACTAATAATCCCGGGTGGTTCCCGGCACCAATACATTTCTATGTATACATACTCTTTCTCATGGATGTCGTAAAAGGCGACTAAGGGATAAGCTTACAAACTTGGGATTCTTTTTTAGGCAATGGGCTAGCAACCTGTCACTATTTGAATCTCAATTCTATCATTAAGCCAAATAGTTGAACGTGGCCATTCAGTCTTTTCAAGACTGTTGGCTCTGTCTACCCCGCAACGGATATAGACGTGACCATATGTATGTATGTAATAATCCCTTATAGGAAAGAGATAAGACGGGTAGGTACCCACATATTAAGAGTTATAATGGCTGTGCTAGCCTAGAATTTACAAATAAATGCAGCTGTCCTTAAAAATCTTCTGTGAATTAACGCCCATGGTGATTTAATTCAATGTGAATCGCGACATTAAATTAGTTTAACGAATGAAAGGTTGTATATTTTCGTGTATATTTTATGTGTTAAATGTGACGAGTTCTTTTCTTTCGAAATAAATCTATTAATGATTTACTAATAATATTCATAAAACTCGTCCCTTACTGACTACCATATATTTTTTTAAACTCATACATATTTTGTTACAACCGTAAATCGCTAACACCAAGTAAGAACATTGAAAACTTTGTCGACCTAACTTGCTTTATTGTTCAAGTTTTAGCCTAATTAATTACAAAGCTAAGTCCATACATTTACCCGACAGCTGCTGTGGAAAGCAATAAATTCTATGTTTTGTGAGTCACACTTGTATCTTGGCATCTTGGCTGTGTTTATCTCTTTTTGTGAGATGAGTATCGATTTCTTTAAGGAAAAATCTGTGAAATCATTAATCCTATTTGAAATAATGATTTAATTCGTCGCTTACATAAACTTGTAGGATTTTTCTTTCTCTATCTGTATATAAATCTCGAGATTATTACGTTTCAAGAATCACATTTATATTTTATGCTTTCATCCTGGTCATTAATTTTTGTCCAACTTTGTTTACTTTAACGTCCGCAGTTTACGGCCTGTGACGTTAAAATTCCGCTTAGAAGTTTATGTCGCACCTAAATTAACGTTTTACCAAATTGTTCCATTTATCGTCTATTTATTTCACGCTGTTTGTTCTTTTACAACTGTTCAGTAGTAATATTTTTATTACATATTTATCTCATAATCAAGTTTACTATGTTTTCGGCATTTTGAGTCCAAATTGATGATGTTGATTTGAGTCCAAATTCAATCAATGATATGTCCAAAGTTTATCGAGAGCGTCATCTAATTCAGGACATGCAAGTTTGACAGCATTGTAGTTCCACATATATGCACTAGATGGCATGGTTATGTATTTTACAGGTATGTACTGTAAATTTTATGCATTTACGATACCGTTCCTATGCAAAAGATTCTCAAAAACAACATGGAGACGACCAACTCTCCTTTTAATTTATTTTTTATAAACTTCCAACCCATGAAATTGCTTGATACTTCTTCATCCACTCTATTCGATGCGGATATCTCATTATAAACGCGAGCATACTCTAGCTCGCGTATTTGCTTGAATGAAATTGCGAATTTTGGAAAATCAAGAAGACCACTTATGAAATCGAATGTCAAATTTCAAATGTGTATCCCGCCACGGATTCCCTCATGTTACGCTATGTTATGTCCGCACTAACGGTGAGGGGAAACATCGTGAGGAAACCTGTACATTTAGGCAATTGGATGATCATAACCATCATACAATACGCGTCTAAGCTCCTCTGACAATGTTACGGAGGTCAAATAGGAGTCGCTTCCTCCGTCCCTCTTCAGAGAGGTCAGGATGTAACCGTGACTATAGCTAGGAGGAATAAGAAGAAGACTTGTTTTATACAATTTGTACTTACTTGTTTCACCCGGCCTATAATGATGCCTTGCGGGTCTGACGATAACGTCTCTCACTGGCCCCAGAAGTCTGATGACGCTGTGACTCTTAGCCGTACACTCCTCGTTGCCCAGACACCCCACCGTGGTGTGCAGGGTGCAGTGACTGGCAGGCGATGACGGGATCTTGAGAGGAATGATGCCGTATCCTGAAACAAGATGAGGAATATTAATAGAACATACATACATACATATAGTCACGTCTATATCCCTTGCGGGATACAGAGCCAACAGTTTCGAAAAGACTGAATGACCACGTTCAGCCGTATGGCTTTATGATGGAACTGGAATTCAAATAGGTTGACAGGTTGCTGGCCCATCGCCTACAAGAGGAATCCCATATCCATAAGCCTATCCCTTAGTCGCCTTTTACGACATCCACGGGTAAGAACATGGAGTGGTCCTATTCTATAAAAGTGCCGGGAACCACACGGCTGTTAATTAATCAATTGTACCTGAAAAGTACAAAAGATGAACCACAATGTAACACAATTCATTTGAATATTTATATTTTTTGCATATGTATTATGAAAATATTTTTAAAAATTCATTATAATTTGTATAAATAACTTTATTGCATATACGCAACCAGATATTAATTTATTTAATACATAAATTAATTAACTTGTATGTAATATACATAAGCACAACTTTACATATATTAATAAGTATCAAAGTATTGTCGCAAACAACTCTCATTAAAAATTAAACGACTATTTGCATCCCAATCTCCCGCTATCTTATTTAGGAGATTAACGTTAATGATAACGATTATTTTAACATAACCGTTATTTAAATCGGCTCGTAATTAATTCAACGATGTCTTACGTAAATTGCTTAACTTTTCCTATTGAAAACCCGTAAACTGTTTTCTTGGAACTAATAACGAAGAAATTATATTTTTAGATGCCGTGTGGTACGCTGCACTTTACTATAGGACCACTACATAATTTTCCCATAGATATCATAAAATGCGACTAAGGGAAAGGTTAATAAACTCGGGATTCTGCTTGTAGGTGATGGGCTAGCAACCTTTCATATTAAGTCTCAATTTGGATCAAGTCTTAGGATGTCCCCTACCCCGAACACTTGATACCAAAAATCTAATTTCTGGTCTCTAGACTCCAGGGGTTTTGGCTGTACGTTGTCTGTCAGTCACTCAGAAAAAAGGGAAGAGTTTTATAAATTATTAGCGACCCACCCCGGCTTCGCACGGGTAGCATTTATCGATATAAACCTTTCTCAGAAAACCCTCTTTCTAACATTTCAAATAGGAACAAAATCTGTCCATAACTTTCCGCATTTAGCGCATACATGCAGACAAAGAAAATAACTTTATAGTATGTTGTGATAGTGATATACATTGTCACAAGTACTGAGAAATACTAGTGATAGACAATATTTAGACGCTAGTAGAGGCTCTACAGGCTACGATTTTCAAGTGCTACGAGCTGTGGCTACAAGAGTGAAGTGCCATTTAGAAGTTCACAACAGAAAACGTTTTATTTTGGGTACAGAAATAAATTTATGTTTTATATTTATACACATTTTATCAAAAAAAAAAAAACTTTTAGATAATAAGTACAAATCCCAACTTATAAATGCAAAAGTAAGTTTATTTGATTGTTTGTTGTCTCTTCACGAGTCTACTAGTTTAAAGATTGTTGATCGGTGGTTGAAGATTGGTAAATCTTCTAGATATTTTTTTTTTGTATATATTAATAATCTGGACAAGGACAAAGGGTCTTTCATCCCAGTGAAAAATATCTAATATGAAAAATATGTAAGCTATGTAGGTATTAGTAGAACTCAAGCGATTGTAAGACTGAAAGAAAAAAGAAACAATATGATTAAAGAAATAAATTATTTTATGTTTTTGTATTAAAAAAGTTTAGAGCATCTTTGTTCTTCATAATTAGTTACTCAAACGTTTTGTGGACTAACAATTTCGTGGGAAAATATTTGTTGAAGGCATTTTAATTTTGTTCTGTTCAAAGGCAGGTAAGAGTAATTCCAAAACATAATTATTCATTCAATCATCAGAACAAATATTAAAATGGCAAATTGTACATAGGTACTTTTACCACATCATTTTATTAATTGTAATTTATTAAGTACTTCTTGTAAATAACATTCTACCATAAGAGACAAATAATACGTTTTATTATAGGTAGTCTAATTTGTTAGGAAACACAAAATTGAATAAATTACCAACCAAAAATTTTACCTTGGAATAAAAATATTTAAATCAAGAACCAACTTATCTAAAAAATCTAAGTCCTGTGCCGATAATCTGCAGATTGAAACATTAATCCCACTAACGACAACAATAAAAATAATCTAAAAAGGTACCAACCGGACGTTTTTCTTTATTAATTTTGGTATTCTTAATTAAAACAATTAGCAAAATCAAAACACAAAATTTATCACATTACAAATGCAAAACATTTAAATCAAGAACCAACTTAACTAACAATTCTGAGTTCATTACCGGTAACCCACACATCGAAACATCAGCCCTGCCAACAACCACAATCTACCGAGCTCTTACTCCTAATTAAAATCAAACTGAAACTGGCTATAAATTAAAACCACTGACAGAACGAGAAAGCGACAAAGACTGGAGTTGCTTGAACATTGCAGGTGAATACATTGACATAATATAAAGTGGAGAGCGAAACTTAGTATATTTTCGAATAATGATTAATGTTAAATGAATAATGAAAAATGAATGAATTAATGTTATTTGTTTTCATAGAATTTTAGTTAATTTGTAAGAATATACGTATGTGTGCACCTTTAATTGGATTTCATGTTAGACTTAGTACCTAATAAATATGTATATGTAAATTGTACATGTATATGTAATCTGTTGGTATTCCTTTGTTAGATATAAAGAAATAGAATATATTTATTATATTATTTTATATTTAACTTAAATAAGAAAATTTATCCTAATTTGAATAAAACATAAAAATACACTATTAACAACAATAACAATAGTGTTTTACTTTCCATCACCTAATAAAATTCTATGAAGAAATAACTAAAGATGTATGCATACGAAAATGAAACTGACAAGCAACTGGCTGTAAAATCACCAGCTTTAAAATTTCAAAGTTAAATTCTTATGGAAATCGTTTTTTCAAGGCATCACAGCTATTTTTCTAGCGTGCTATGATAATCAAGAGAGTATTATGTTATTTAAAGTTTAAGTATTAACGTTCATCATCTACTGCTTATATTATCATTGGTCTACTTCCTGGAAAGCATCTGCGTGGAAATCACCGAAGCTTGAATTGATAGCGAACCGGCAGGATTCATGGGGCCTAGTCACGGTACAACTGACTTTATACGTCGATACTCTGTAACTTAACAGTGTTATTTGTCACCCCACTGCGCAGGAAGTAGGAGAATGTTTATAGTTGGTTTGTAGGATTTTTATGTATAACATACAAATACAAAAAAGAATATATAAAAATGAATAGGAACACTCCATCTTTTTCCCATGGATGTCGTAAAAGGCAACTAAAAAATAGGCTTATAAACTTGGGATTCATCTTTTACCCATCACTATTTGAATCTCAATTCTACCATTTAGCCTAACAGCTGTACGTGGCCTATCAGTCTTTCAAGACTGCTGGCTCTGTCTGCCCCACAAGGGGTATAGACGTATATGTTTTTAAATCTGCGCCGTAGTATGTCACGCGCGACTCCGTTTTTATCGCGCGAAGAACAATCGCTGTTTCGCTTTTTATTATGTCTTAAGTCGGGACAGCAATAGTTTTGATAACTGAATTGATTATTTATGTGGCGGAGTACAATTAATTCAAGAACACGAATCAGGACTAATTATGTAAAATAATCGAAGTAATTACACGAATACATGAAGAGATGACTGTCTAACTCCCGTTGACGCAATAGATGATCTATCAAAAGGGAACAAGTTTGCATCTCGGTCTTGTGGAGACGAAAAATCCTAGAATACCAGTAATTTCTTCCATACAGATTCTAAAAGTCAATCAAGGGTAAGGCTAGTGGGCTAGCTACCTGTCACTATTTCAATTCCGTCGTTAAGCCATATAGCTACCCTGAAGGGAAGACGACGTAATTATATTTAGTGTATGTTCAAAGAAATTTTCTAGTTAAACTATGTATTTCACGCGTTCTTAGTAAGCTATAAGCAAAAACTAGTTTATATACGTATCTGCACTATAATATTATAAAGCTGAAGAGTTTGTTTGTTTGTTTGTTTGAACGCGCGAATCTCAGGAACTAATGGTTCGAATTAAAAATTGGTGTTGAATAGACCATTTATCGAAGAAGGCTTAAGGCTAAATAACATCACGCTGCAAATTTAAGGAGCGAGAAAGAAATTAAAAATGTTAAAAAAGGGGGAAAATCCTTGAGGGTTTCAATAATGCCCAATATAACTATTAAAATCAATAGAAATAATTCATTGCATCGGCACAGACATCGATGTTCCTGTATCCAAGTAGACTTATTTGTTTATTCGAATGGCGTTGAATGTTCCTTTGTGTCCCACTTTTCCAGACCAGTTTTGACATTATTTCCATTTCAACAATTGCAATGTTGAACCAATTTCATAACACGATAGGAATATTTGCTTAAGAGACGGTAACCTTTAAATTTGTGATAGGAAAATAAAAGATACTTATATCACGTCTTAATTCCTCACGGGGTAGACAGAGCTGGTTATCTGGAAAAGAGTCAAAGATCACGTCAACTTAATGATGGAATTGAGATTCAGCGGGGCTAGTATGGCACGCGCGATGACGTTTTCATCGCGCGATATACTATCGTTGTTTCGTTTCACGTCGTATTAAAAAGCGATTGTTTATCGCGCGACAAAAACGGCGCCTACGCTGATGGCAAAAAAAATATCTTATATATTTAAGCTTATGGCTTTTATTACTCTCCAGATGTAACTCTACTTACTGTTTTATTTCTAATTCCATAAGAACACTATTCCTGTTCTAAGGCATTTTGTATGTGTTTCAGTTGAACTACAATAAAATAATATATCTAATGTTATCCGTTTATCCGTTTATCCGTTTCCGTGTGGTTCCCGGCACGAATAGAAAAAAGAATAGGACCACTCCATCTCTTTCCCATGGATGTCGTAAAAAGCCTTATAAACTTGGGATTCTTCTTTTAGGCGATGGGCTAGCAACCTGTCACTATTTGAATCTCAATTCTATCTTAAAGCCAAACAGCTGAACGTGGCCTATTAGTCTTTACAAGACTGTTGGCTCTGTCTACCCCGCAAGGGATATAGACGTGATTATATGTATGTATGTAATGTTATCCGTAATGCATTTGCTATAAAGTCGATAATGCACCAACAACTGCGTTATTATATTACGCCGATGTTTTCTTCTAACCAGTCAACCGAAATCATATGAAATAGAATTAGGAACGACAATGAAATTATTTCCAACATAGATGTGCCAGTATTTTTGTCATAAATTGTATTCACAAAAATAGTAGACACGTCAGGTACATACGCGTCTACTGATATAAAAACATACGAACATACTTACATACATACAATCACGTCTTTTTCCCTTGCGGAGTAGACAGAGCCAACAGTCTTAAAAATATTGTTTTTTTTTAACAACATTATGTTTTTCTTCGACCAGCAAGACCCCTATATTATCCTCTGTATTGCAGACTCAGGAGGACAAATGGAGATTACCGGTCTGTTTCTCCAAATGTATCATCAATTTAGTCTTATTGGAATCATAAAAAGAGAAAAGAGTTGAAAGGCAGGCACCTCACTTAACTCCACCGACAAAAGTTTGCCTTCCTTTTTCTTTGCATGATCCTTAATCAAATTATGATGAAATGGTATCATTCTATCTACAAAAATACAGACATAAAATCACGACTCATATAATGCAAAGACCGTTGGTTCTGTCTTCCTTGCAAGGGATATAGATGCGATATGTATGTCTGGAATCACGCCTCTTCCCCGGAGGAGTAGGTAGAGACTGCATCTTTCCACTCGCCAACCCTTGCATAATTGTTTCGCTTCATCCACATTCATAACTCCCTTCATGCAAGTTCGTTGGTTTACGATACTCCTAACTCCTCTCCTATCTATATCTGTATTATAAACAGGAAGCAATTTGTCTCCCTATTCCCGTAAATCCCTCAAAGTAATTACAAAAGTATCCATCGACGACGCCCACCAAAACAAATTCAATTAAAACTTCCACTTTAGAATTGAATCTGTTTACTATTTATGGAATCAAATATTGTGTACCTGGTTTAGAATAAGAAGGCAATTGGTTAGTTGTTTCTGTGTTTAGGACAAAAATAACTAACGTACTTTATGTTGAATAAAATTAATTTTGTTTGTGTTTTACTATCTAGACATTCTTATTTATTTATTTAAACGTCAAAAATTTTAAGGTGATTTGGTATCATATATATGGATAATACTAAGTTTATACTTTTCCGAATCTTTTATTATCTAAACTCTATAGTCTTATTTACATGCAGCCTTTAGATGTCCCTCTATATTGAAGTAAATAGATAAAAAGGTAGATACTACTAATAATTGACTGAATTAAATCGTGAGTTGAGCGTTAGTCATAATTGCATTAATTTCAAAGTCAACAAAATAAAAAATAAAAATTGATGGACAGCTAGATTATTTAGAAGTTACTTCTTTTCATGATGGGCTTCAGAAAATCGGCTCCAGTTTGGTGGAAAACAGCGAAAATAAACCCGCACCGACGACGCTAACTATATCGAAGGAACTTTTTTATTTTATGGAAAAAGTTCAGCTGGAATAAAAATAGAAGTAAAATGCCAGCTTCAATAGTGCTTTGTCAGTAAATGTGTTTTTATGCCTGATAGAAGAACTATTCATAAAAATAAATATTTAGACCAACTTACTCATAATTTTCAACATACATATAGTCACATCCTATATCTTTTGCGAGAAAGTCAGAGCCAATAATCTCGAAAAGACTGAAAGGCCACAAGGAATTGAGATTCAAATAGTGACAAGTTGCTAGCCCAATCTAAAAGTATCTTAATAAACGTCAACGCTCATTTCTCGTGTTTACGGGGTGGATAGAGTCAATAGTCACAAAATTTGAAAGTCACGTTTAGCTGTATAAGCTACAAGTTGCTAACAAATTACATAAAAAATAGTCACTAGTAAGACTTTTTGTTGATTAACGCTTATATATTATCTAAGTTTTTTCTTCACAACCACTCTATTAGTATGAAATCACGGTAAGAACTATGGCAAATGCACAGAAACAAAAAATGAAATGAAATTTACGAAAGTGCAATAGCCAAAAGCCCATTTACTATGATTCATTGATTCTTGAAAAATTTCAAGACACCAAGTAAATATATTTTCTAAGAAAGTTTCGTATAAAATTTTCAGTACTCTGTCGCGATGAAACATAAAAATTTGAAGACTTGTGCACTTTCTTGAGTATTGACATTGGAGTGAAGCCATTTCTGTGAAAGAAAAATATTGCCAGCAGGTAGACGTTGCCAAGTCCCTCATTGCAGTAAATGTGACGAGAATCTGTCTAGAAATTTCTACAAGGTAGTTATTTTTAGCTATTTAGCCGAGTTTTTGCTCGTTAGAGGAAACATTATGTGGACTTTGATGAAAATTTCAGTAGAACTGCTAGATAAATGGTAATGGTTTGAATGAGATCTTTCAAATAATTGTACATATTATATAAGGATAACGCTACCTCGGAGAGGTCAGACGGAATTTAAATCTAAGACGGATCTAAACCAATCAAGAATCGTCGTCATACTTTATACAATTCCCACGCTTCTCGCGAGAGAATGGAGGCCGCTACCAAAACCAAAGCCAGAATAATGATTTCTGTAGCAGTGTAATATTTATATTCGAATCAAATTTTTGATGCCTCCAGCTCTTTAAGTTCTGTATTAAATCTGTCAGTTCACCAAGTCCTTTAAATCTGCCACTTATCTCTTTTTTCAAGACGACTTCCATAATAAACAAATTTACATAAATACAAAGCAGCAGTGTGCGACTTAATATTTTGTTCGGAAAAAGTACTTTGCATAGGAATCTGATATTGGCTTTGTCTGAACGCACAAACAAGCACAATTTTATATTCAAAAGCGTTCTGGAGGAAGCCATTGAACGGAGGAACAATAGTATTTTTTTAGAAAACAGTACAAACGACTCCTCTAATTCCCTTTGCAATTTCTTACTGAATTATAGCAGAATTTATTGATTTTAGTAATTTATTATCAGATTCCATGTCTTTGATGTGCTAATAATTATTTTATTCTGATACGTCTCGAAAAGGCGAAGTAAAAACGATTTACGATTGATCTGTACTGTGACGACAACTGATTTGACGATTATGACTTGAAAATTAGTAGCACTGATTTATAATTAATTTTAGAAGGACCATCCAGGATAAGGCCGTAAAACCAATTGGGAAAAAGTCTGCTCTGAACATTTTAACTCTATGATAACGATTGAGTTGCCATACCATTTATATGTTAATGTGACTTCAGTCCCCTGGCATTCGAAGTCAATCAGCCTTTGTACGCATGATTGTTATTTTAGACCACACAACCTACTTACTCAGCGTTTGACATTATTACGTTAAATTACTCGTACCTTGGTCACTGCTTGATTAAAATGCTTAGAGAAAGAACAAGACATACGAGGTTACTGTAGTTTCGTCTCATACTGTTTGTGGATGATTTACGAATTATAGTTTTCGGATAGTAACATGAGTAATTTTGTGAAAAAGTATGCTCAAATTTTATCAGGGTGATGTACGTCTTTTTGAAATGACTTTTAAAATTAAATCAATATTATTGTCCCAGCATAACGCATGCGATTGAATGTTGTTAAGCTTCCAATTTTCAATAATAAGGAATAATTTTAACTATCCTACAAAATTTCGAATAGTTCGTGTTTTTGGAAATTCACAGTGTGTACCTACCCTAATGGGAAACAGGCGTTAATACCTACCTTATTTATTTTTCTATAGTTAAGGACACGTAAGTTGACTAATGCAAAGTACAAGTATACAGACAAAAAGGTGACAATAAAGACATTTACATTTTGTCATCTAATTCTAGAACTTCTTATAATGTTAGGGATTTACATTTTGACGACAAAATAGCAAAGTCTATACTTAAAATTATCAGCTCTATGGCGTTTATATGTTAATGTAGCCTTTGTCCCTTGACATTCCAAATCAATTAACAAAGGTGTGTGCGATTGGGAAGCAATCAAATCGTGTTGTTCGAACAGCAAATGAAACTTCATATTTGAGAATCGCAATTAATTTTTGCTTTGATAATGGTGAATAAATGTCCCTACTTATGACTTATGTTTTTACTATATTGATTCTTTCTTCAAGAAAACTAAAGCTGATGGTTCTTTAAATGATTTATCAAACTTATAATGTTTCAACTATATTGATTTGATAAACTTAGTAGTATTCATATTTTTAAAACTTGCTGACATAACCACTTGTTATCCCATGTATTATTAATTGGTTAGATTAGCAAGTTTCACACACTATGGGCAGTTAGGAAATCTTCTTAGTTTACATTATTTATACCCTAGACTTAACGGTTGTTTTCTTAATTAAAAACAAAATGACAACGTCTCTTATGAATAAGTGGCATTGCACCTCTTTTGTATCTCAGCATTCCATTTCGCGTTCACAGCTAGCATTCAAAAGTGCGGGTAGACATAAAAGCGAAAGCTCTTTTATTTCTTTAACGTAATTTCCTCGCGGTGTCGTGAGATAGCGCAGCTGTCACCCAGCCAAGTACGACGGTTCGTTAGGCTCAGAGTAAATCCGATTTCTTTTGGAATTAGCAATCACTTTGTACCATTAACACCTGATGTTGAGAATCGTTGTTGGGTACGTGAGTAATGATGCGTGTTCGATTTATTGATTCGGCAGCGTTAAACGAATTATGTCAACAAATCCAACCAAGGGGACCCGCTTAGCTAAAGGTCTAAATCGTGTTCTGTATTCCAATAATATAATTTTAATCTTTTGATAAAAATTATATTATTGAAGATTGCTCATTAAAAAGCCACACATTTTGAAAATGTATAAAGTACGGACAGAAATTGTATGCCAGAGTTAAACTAAGATATTAGAAAAATAAGTGACGCTCTCATTAGATTTTAAATTGAGCATTCCCTTTGTCATAATTTCCATTTTTTTTTCTTTCCGATAGACGTACAAATCCTTCTATGCTTTTATGATTTAAGTACTTGACTAACTAATAGAAATATTTAGCATAGCTTTTATCTGTACAGTGGCTTCAATTAGAAAATAAATGATTTATTCGTTTACGAACTTGGTAGTAACGAGGGATAAGTAATAATATGTATGTATGTATTTACATACATACATATTATGATCATCACATCTTAATCTTTCAAGAAGTACACAGCGCCAACAATTTTAAATACGTCTGGAATACCACGTTCAGCTGTATGTTAATATTTTTGTACTCTAAATTAATCATTTATAGCATCAATTGGCCCAAAAAATTTGATTCCGTTCAAAATCGTCCACTGTATTTACACTGACGAGATATCGCCAGTCTAAAACTGATCATTTAGCTCCAACCACATCATTACGTGGTTCGGAAATCAGGGTGTTAATAGCTCAAAGCGATTGGCAATCCCCTCAAAGATACGGGCTTAATGAATCGTGATTGTAGACGCGATAGCGCACCAAATGACGGGCTTTCCTGATTCAGTTTATTTGAAGTTTTTTTTTTGATATGGTTCTATTGAGCTGATAGACTCTTAATGATAGTTTTAGCCAAATGTACAGATGGTCATCATTCCCATGTGGTTCCAGGCACCAATAGAAAAAGAATAGGACCACTCCATCTCTTTCCCATGGATGTCGTAAAGGCGACTAAGGGATAGGCTTATAAACTTGGGATTCTTCTTTTAGGTGACAGGCTAGCACCCTGTCACTATTTGAATCTCGATTCTGTCGTGGTCGTGGTCTATCAGTCTTTTTGGGACTGTTGGCTCTGTCTACCCCGCAAAGGATATGGACGTGATTGTATGTGCTCATCAGTCTCTTTTACAACTTCTCGCTTATTGAGTCGGTTAAGACATACTTCTTGCCTTTGCTTTGGCATATAAATCAACTGGCATTGTTAACTACAGCAAGGTTAATTTAAAGTTCAAATCTCACCTAAACAGCTTCATTGACATCTCTATCCTTGCATGTTATACTTACTTACACTCAGCCATAATGCATCGAGTTGTCGAGTCCATTTTTAGACATTTAAGTACATATATCTTTGTCTTACTTAGCAGACAACATACTCGTATTCAAACGGAATCAAGTTCCAGCGATAAATTTTATACAATTCAAAGAGAGTGTGTATTTCTCCGTCTAACTGCTACATTTTTAAAGATTTTTTTTTATTTTAAAAACCGTAGTGATTACGAAAACAATCGCCAAGCTGCGGGGCGTCGCAGTTCAGACATGGTTCCGGCGGTATCGCGACGTAGATAAATGTACTGACGCGCTGACGCACACTTTTCTTTTACTTTAAGCTATAACTAGATTGAAATTATTTTTATTTGGATAACTAACAACCATTTTTTACAATATATATGCAATACAAAATGTCAATTATAGATTATATAACTAATAACATGATTATCCGATCAAACAGTTTTAATTTAAAAATTGAAGATTTTTTTTAATAATGCTTTTATGCGCCTTTATTTAATAACGTCAGAAAAGCTTTTGTCTGTTGCTTTGCTCTCATGGACGTAATTAAAAAAAAATGGTTTATTTCGGTAAGTAACACATTTACAATAGATGGTAGTTGGAGTCCACTTTTAGGTATGGAAATACCTGTGCCAGTTGTCCGTTAAAAACGAAGTTGCCTCTTCTATAATACTTGGGGTTGTTAAATACATATATTCAAGTACCTATTTACACAAATCTTGAAAATCAGTCCAACGATTTAATCGTAAAAGTGAAACATAGACATGACCGACTGATAGACAGACTTTCGTTATCAGTAGCGTAATCAGAATTTACTTTTCTCTTAATCAAAAACAACTTCAACAATCAAATTTCAACTAATCGATAAAACAGTTCACAACAAAACAAAATCCAAAACATTAAAATTTTATTCAACAAACTGGTCTTGTACAAAAGTTCATTGAGTTTACATCTGTTTGCCAATAACTCGAGTTTTCAATAGAGCAGTCTGCATGAAATGAGATTTTTACTACAGTAGCAATAAATTGTAGAATCCGATATGACGGCACGAGCTTGGAATATATTAATAAGAATGGGAATATTGTAAACCAACATGAGAGATATTGTGAAAACGTATTTTGTTCATAAATATATAAACTGGACTTGGGGCCTAGGCGAACCTACTCCTTGATCAAATCAGGGACGTCCTGGCAAAAGGTCAGGTCAAGAGTACCCAAAACCGACGAGCTTGCATGAAAATAGTGAGGAATGAGGATGAAGCATAAGAAGTATGCAGGGATTGTGGCAAGTGGAAAGATGTAGTCGATACCTACACCTTAAGGACAGAGACGTGATTTTATGTATGTAAGAAAATATTTTTTTTTTATATTAAAATACACTTGTCCTGGTTGTTTTTGATCGCAGTGTGTTCTTGCTTCGCTGCCACATGTCCCAAAGTGGACAAATTAAAGCCTAAAGCCTGGGTCAGGTCTATACGTGGTTTTTTTCTTACAGAGAAAGAAAGAGATATTAAATGAGGCAAGCATATTCGTATCGTGGTTATTCATGAAATTTTACATAGTGGTTCAATTCACTCCTTTTTCTTCTTAAATTTCTCCGTAGCAGAAAATAAAACTAATTCTTTACATAAAAAAAAATCGAAGAACTTACCAGTAATCATTTGGCTTGCTGTTGTCAGCAACTTGACGTCATTTTTAGCGTCTTGGGTTTCCAACCTGACGGTTACATTCAGTGGGTCCAAGTTTTTGTCTCCAGCTCTTCCATGGAGAGTGACGAGGATGGCTGTAGTCTTCCCTGGGACCGCCACTTCTGGAGCAACCACTGAGAAGCCACTGAAAATAAAAATAAAAGCTTTAGTGAAATAAAATAAAAATAAATTCTTAATTGCGGGGTTTCTAGATTCTAGGAAAAGAAGGATCACTTCGTCTTTATATATAATACATACATGAAATCACGCCTCTTTCTCGGAAGGGTAGGCAAAGACTCTATCTTTCCACTTGCCACGATCTTTGCATACTTCCTTCGCTTCAATAAGACATACAATAATAATCATCGGAACAGAGACACGATTGTATGTATGTAAGAATGTATTTTTGTACTAAAATCACTTGTCCTTGTTATTCCTGATCTCAGTATGTTCTTGCTTTGTTTGTTTTTTTTTTTCTTTATATATATATATATGTTTATAAGTATATAAGGTTATATATAAGATAATATTCCATAATTCCACACACCCAGCCAGGGTCATATAAATACAAAGTTAATGTTCTTAAAAAAAATATTTTATCTGTGAATGGCTCCATAATGTCTTACGTTTGATAAGGGTTACATCCAATGTATCAGCTCTCCACCGTAGATTCCCTTAGAGACATTCCTTTTATTTATTTGCGAGACAGCTTTTAGTGGGAATAGGCATGTCTTTGCGATGATTGAAATAAAATCAATATTTATTGCTTTGTATTGTGAGGTTTAAGGCTTTGTCTGTCGTGTGGTTCCCAATATTTTAGAATGGAACCAACCCATTTCTTCCGATGAATGTCCTAAAAGGCGACTAAGGGATAAGATTGTAAATTTGGGATTAAAATAGCAGGAAGTCTTAATTGTTCAAATTTGCTATTAACTTCACTTTTGGCAAGAAATACTATGAAAACGACAACTGTAGCACCAATAAAATCCTTATTTCATATAACGCATTGTTCAACTACTGGCGTCCAAAGATTTTAAATGATTCTCCGTATGCGAAGCTCTCATAATCTCAAAGGATCGCTATCGATTGAGTTGCCAACGTTGGCAAGTGTCCATTTGCTCTGCTTTTGTTGTTTGGATTTCAGAGTGTCTTCACTGTAGTAAACACACATAATAAGGTTTCTAACTATACTACTTTTAAGACTTTAGCTATTTTTTTTTACTTTTTACGAACAATTCCATATTGCTGAGGCAGTCAATTATTCATCATGTCAATATCTGATGACAGAAATCTGACAGAAATCAATGGCACTCTTCAAATAATTAATGTTTGTATGATAATTTCTAAGACAATTCGGATATATTCATCTTAATGCAAGGCTCGAAGACCACGGAGATAATTAAGATTAAGATAAATTCAGACATGTATAAATAAATTAGACATAAATTGTAACCGATTGTTAATATACCATTTCTTTACCAAGTTACGGACCACTCCTTTTCTTTTTCATGGATGTTGTAAAATGCGACTATGCGTATAAACTTTCTTCTTTTTTAGGCGATGTGCTAGCAACCTGTCACTATTTGAATCCCAATTCCATCAACAAACCAAAAAGCTGAACATGGCCTATCAGAGTCTTTCCAGACTATTGTATCTGTCTACCCTGCAAGCAATATAGACGTGACTATATGTATGTGTGTAAGATACGCTTCAAATACCCTGTTAGCAATAGCAAACTAGAAACTAGATCCAAAACAAGTAGGAAATAATTAACAGATAACAAAGGCGCAGCATGACCGTAGCGCGAACAAAATGGAAATTCTAATGAAGATCTCAGCTCATTCCGAGTTTAAAACTAAATAAACAGTATCAGGGAACTCAAACACGAAAACAGGGTTGCTGAAGAAAGTTCCAGATCAATTGTTGTTATTATAACGTGTGGTATCTATTTGTCTGCTTCAAGTTATCTCGGAAACTTTGACAAAGTTTAAATGGATTTCATAGTGAATAATAGTTGCTGGTTGTTACAATAGATACAGATAAAGATAGCAATTATGAACTTCTTCAGTACTTGTGAAGATTTACACACACACACACACACAATCACGTCTATATCCCTTGCGGGGTGGACAGAGCCAACAGTCTTGTAAAGACTGATAGGCCACGTTCAGCTATTTGGCTTTAAGATAGAATTGAGATTCAAATAGTGACAGGTTGCTAGCCCATCACCTAAAATAGGAATCCCAAGTTTATAAGCCTATCCCTTTGTCGCCTTTTACGACATCCGTAGGAAAGAGATGGAGTGGTCCTATTCTTTTTTATAATGGTGCCGGAAACCACACGGCACGTGAAGATTTAATAATTCTTTTATCTATTTTACGCCTGTACAGATAACGGTCAGGTTCAGGCACATCAAGAAGTGTAGCTTCTTGATGTGGCTGTGCATATAATTCTTAATTTCTTGATCAATGTTATGAAATTAAGAACTATTTACATTTGAAAATTATTTCTGTTATAATATGAACCGTTACTTGTGCAGTCGTTAGAAATATCCAATGACACAACGTGTCACTTAACCAAGTCGAAACTGTCAAAAAGAACATTTCGAAACTTATTACAAACAGATAGAAATAGCCCAAACCAATGGAAATTTAGACGTTTGAAATATAGTCGGCTTTCAAAATAAAACAATCTATGAACTACTTATGTCAAAAAGTCATATTTCAACTACATTTTAGTAACTACTATAATAATATGAACCGTTACTTGTACTGTCGTTAAACATATCCAATGATACGTATCACTTGGTCACGTCAAAAAAGAACATTTTGATACATAATTATCATAAACAGAAAGAAACAGCCCTACTTCGAAATTGTGTTCAAACAGCAAGAAGCACGAAGGCTTTCGTCAAACAAAATTGAGTATTCAGCGCATAGCACACGCGGAGGAAATACAATAATTCGAACGTGTCCACGCGATTTCTCGCACCGCACCATCAGATTTTCAATACATATCTCAAACTCATGACCCAAACTGTTCCGGATGCAACCATCTTTGAATACGTAAACTGATGTAAACTTTGAATTTTTACAGGAATCAGAAGTATTTCAATTTCCGTTGATCTAATTCGTTTTCGTCTTACTTACTTTAAAATACAATCACAGTCACCAGTAAATCAAACACTATTAACTGCATTTATATAAACTGAAAAACAAACCTAATTCTTTAGGATTCTATTGTGCAAATTACAACTGCAGCTTAAAATTATAACTATGTGGAATGCTGTTTCTGCGTAAAATAAAAGGCTTTTATCCTCCCGTCGCATCTGATAAGGTTCATATACCATATAGGTATATAATCCAAATAATAAAGATTGTTTCCATTAATGACCTGTTTTAATTGTAGATGACATTTTTTAATAGGGTATTCGAAAAATTTTATTATACTTGTGGATTAAGCAAAAGATGGATACTAATATATAGTTCAATAACCAAGATCGGAGCCTTTTGAGGTTAACCTTTTGGTGTCATAAGGCAAGTGAGACGGAAATTGGTTTGTGAAATTAGTCTAACGTGAAAGTAATTGAAACAAACGCGAATCGGACTGTTTTTTTTTAAATTTGGACTTGGACATCCGTTGAATACTAATCCACGTCGAAAATATTAGCTACATAAATAGTTCGCCTATTAAGACTTTCAAATAACTCGTGCTATAAATTCTGTTCCAAATTGTGAAAACTTTCATTAACACACATAATATGACATTAGCTGTGGTCGAATAGTTTAAGTGCCCGATTAAAATGCGTGATGCGCAGAAGGGCTCAGGTTCGAATCCCATCGTGGCCAATGACTATTTTTAAGACAGTAATGTACATTAGTTTGAATACTAACCGATGCTCTTACAGTGAGCGAAAACATCGTGAGGAAACCTGCACATTCAGGCAACTGGATGTATAAGCATGATCCAATACGAGTTAGGTTTACCTGCAAAGGTTTCAGGTCAGACGGGAGTCGCTTGGTGTAAAAACCTGACTCCCCCAATCCTGGATCCATGGTCAATAGGCAAACCCCTGGCTCCTCTACAGAGTGGTGAGAATGCAACCGGGACTACAGCCAGGAGGAGAAGAAGACATATCTAAAAACTACAATCAAAACGACCTCAATATTATTCACAACATGATATAGGAACGAAGGTTTTTTTGTCCCTTAATGATCATACAATCCATGTAAAATTTCATCCATCTGAATGAAAAATGTGCGTGTCCTAAAATGTTCTGAGTGAGTAATGAATAAAAAAAAAAGATTAAAAATATTATGACTACTCCACCGCTTTCGAAACCCTTTCAACCGTTTGCAAATTTAGAAAATTTTCATATTATCTTAATTTTGTGCGTAGGTTTATAAAACACATGTATAAATTGAAAAATATTAAAATAACTTTTTTCAGTTTCATCATGTCTATTTGTCAAATCTTTAATTGTAACGGGGTAGACAGAGCCAATACTCAAATTAAATGAAGAATCACAACCGTGTAGGTACTACAAGCCTTTCCCATGATTTTATTTTATAAACTGCGTAGAAAGATATGCAGTTGACACACACTATGTCTTTTCTTCGATTTCAGACCAATATGAGAGTACAAACTCTACCATACGAATGTATTTATTTTATGCATACATACACAAAATCACGTCTATTCCTTACGGGGTAGATAGAGCCAACAGTCTTGAAAAGACTGCTAAGCTGTCTGGCTTAATAATAGAATTGACATTCAAATAGTGACAGGTTGTTAGTCCATCGCCTAAAAAAAGAATACCAAGTTTATAAGCCATCCCTTAGTCGCATTTTCCGACATCCGAGAGCAGGAGATGGCGGAAATCTATAGGAATAAAGAGAAATAAAACCAATTCATTTAGCTCAATGAGCCGAGTTGAGTACACGCTTAATATTGCAAGATCAATACTAAGACTGATGCGTATTCAGGAAAATAGGCTTTTGTACAAGAATATTAACATGTTCACGCACATGTGGAGATCTCGTTTCGGCGATTCCCTTTTATGAGAAGATGACTTAATCCGACAGTTGGCGGTAATATGAGCTATATAGAAAAAGGCCGATGGATCTCTCGAGGCCTCATATAATCACGAATTAATTATTAACCTTGAGATATCATATATTTTTATATTATGCAACACCTTGAATATCGAATGTAATATTAGTATTTTAACTAACACTAGGTGTACTCCTCCATGCATGATGAAAAAAATCTCGCCGGATTTTAAATTTGAAACCAAATTATAAAAAGCCATTTCGATACTTTCTCAACATTGCTGACAACTAAAGGAAAATTTTGCAGTAATGCATCATGAGCATTTCCAAAAAAAAAAAAAAAACAAATTGTTTATTCATTATTATGGATTCCATCATCACTTAATAATTGTCATATCTTTTGGTTTCACAACTTTGTCTTTATGTGTTATTAAATTAATTCAGACACTAGGCGGTTACTGGTTCATTTATCCTTAGTTCTCCTAATAAAGAAACAACAAGAGAAGCCGTAGGTAATATCTAGTGAAAAACCTAGAATATTCTCGAATCGGGGCCAGCGTGACCACGCTGCAGGCTCATTACACCCTAATGAATTATTCAAGCGCTAAGACTCACCCCCTTTCACCCCAGCCTGAAGGCTTCTTTGAGAACATGTCTTAAGATAGCTAATTATTTCTGAAGAAAGCTTGGGTAACACTATATTGATGGGAGGTATGTTATGGAATACATATTATCACGTCTATATCCTTTGCGGGGTAGACGAAACGAATAGTTTTGTAAAGACTGAAAGGTCACGTTCAGCTGTATAGCAAAAATAATAGAATTGATATTGAAATAATGACAGGTTGTTTTGTAAGTTTCGTAAGGAAAAACTCGCGTAGCTTTTAATATTGGATGTAACATAATCAGATTTGCCGTGTGGTTCCCGGCACCAACACAAAAAAGCATAGGACCACTTCATCTCTTTCCCACGGAAGTCTTAAAAGGCGACTAAGGGATAGGCTTACAAAATTGGGATTCATTTTTAGGCGATTGGCTGGCAACCTGTCACTATTTGGATCTCAATTCTATCATTAAGCCAAATAACTGAACGTGGCCATTCAATCTTTTCAAGACTGTTGGCTCTGTCTACCCCGCAAAGGATTAAGCCGTGACCATATGTATGTATGTATGTATAATGAGATTTACTAATAATTTTTCAGGTTTCGGCTATGGTAGGTTAGAATATAATATGTACGAGTATGTAACAAGATATTCAAGCTGGTTAGATTTTCCTGTTAATGAGAGGTTAGAGGGTAATTGCTATACTATTATTACCTTTCCTTTATCTCTGGAATCCGTAGGAAACACCAAGGTTATATATACTATCTTAAGTTGAGTTAAAAGGTACTGAAAATTATTTTTATTTCTTACAGTACTTACCACTCACGCGCCGCGCATAACGCGTAGAAAACTGATGTTATCGCTGTTCCCGTTCCAAAAAAAGTAACCTCAAAATCCTTCTAAAACGTCAAAACTATATTTGCATGAAGTTTAATTAAAAATGAGTACTTAATGTGTAATGTAAACTGTAAAATTGAGATTGGAAGAATAATTTTCAAAATTAAAATTTTCACTAACATTTCTTGGTCGATAACACATACAAAAACTTACATGAAATTCAACTAAATAATAAAAATAAGGGTAAATATCAAAAACCTAGCAAAATATCTGAAGATGTGATGGTGATTGTGACCGCTGGGCTCATTACGCTTTCATAAATAATTCACGAGTGCCTCCTTATCCCTCTTTCAGCGTTCAAACCTGACCTACAAGCTTTGAGCGGGGATTCGGTGTTCGACGAAATCTAGGCTAACATTCAATGTTTTTCAACGAAATTGGGGATTTATGTTCACTTTTATATATAAAAAAAACCTTTGTTTTTAGTACATTATGTAATGTTAAATATTATAACGTCATTTGGAAGCGTGTGGTTCCCGGCACCAATAAAAAAGAATAGGATCACTCCATTTAATTCCGATGGATATCGTAAAAGGAGACTAAGGGATGGGCTTAAAAACTTACGATACTTCTTTTAGGCGATGGGCTAGCAACCTGTCACTATTTGAATCTCAATTATATCATTGAGCCAAACAGCTGAATGTGGCCTATCAGTCTTTCCAAGACTGTTGGCTCTGTCTACCCCGCAAAGGATATAGACATATACATAATATGTGTATAACGTAACTTGGTCAAGTTAATCAACCTGCGGTACCTACGTCAGGTCAAGATTGCCCTAAATCGACGAGCTTGCATGAAAATATTAATGATTGTAGATGACCCGAAAGCTGTAAGCAGGAATGATGGCAAGTGGCAAGATTTAGTCTCTGTCTACTCCTAAGTAAAAGGGGTATGATTATTTAATGTACTTATGAAAAAAATTGTCTTGAATTTCACTGCTCGAGACCATAACGAAGAGCGAGTTTTACGGAAGAATGATCCAAAGCTATGGTTATTTTTATTAAACAGATCAAATATATGCTCATAACTATATATACGCACTGTCGTAATAACAGCTCCTTATACATTGAATAAATCATACGCCATCCATACATATGCATCCACAACTTTGTACCAAAGATAAGCACATACAAACACAAAGTTACCGCAAGTCATGCGTGCTGAATAATAACATAGTAATGTGGGATGGATCCCTCATTATATATTTACTTGAAATATCAAAGTCAATATTATCTAAAACCGTTACTATGGAATCATATGTGTATGTGAATGTCGGCTTTGTTTCTTGAGTAAATTACGTTTGGAATTATTTGGAAGCCTGTGAAAGTCTAGCTTTGTGTTTCAGTCTGGATTGATCATTAAATCTCTCTCTCTCTCTGTCTTATTTTCTCTTATCATCTTGGTGTTCCCACCTTGGAGTTGCAAACTCTACCGTTAAGATTCGATGCCTGAGGTCAGCTGTATATGATGGCTACTATCACCAAAAATATAATGAACTCTATCGGATGTCTCTGCGATACTTAAAATCTTATATCTGTGATTTTTTTTTTTAATTTTTAGTTCATAATAGTCTTAATATACCTGTCGATTGTGTCATTAAGTGTTAAGTAAAAAAAAGCTGTTTTTTCATAATTTCATTTAAATATTATTTTAAAATTCTACTTAAATTCAATTAGTATTTAAATCTCAAATGATTTCCATTATACCTTGTAAAACTTTTCGATATTCAACCATAATATATGGAACCTAATCAGTTAATATCACAAGATTTTTCATGACTCGTCAGTATCTTGATTATACACAAGGATTCACATTACATTTTTGTACACAGCCACCCGAATTCCGTCCCGCGTATAAACCATTGATGTATTTAAGGCTAGAACTAACAATTGGAAGGAAAAATAACTTTAAAAAATAAAATTACAAAATATTAACGTATCTAGTTAAAATAGTCACAAACAAGCTTTTGGTGTATATTTAAGCCATTGTATTTTTTTTTAAATGTCACATTACGAGTATAGGTTAATTTCAATTGAAAATTCTTATGTTCACAAGACACACAATAATGTTAAATGTTTTTGAATTGAGAAACTGAGATTTAATCAATCTTTTAGAATTAATATTCTCTCTAATCTTTGCACGTTCTTTTGTTGTGCCATCTGTCACTATCACAGATTATATTTAAGACATATCTGTGATCTCTATGCTTCGGGATCTGGGGTCCACTTTATGACATTTCTCCTTCCATTTTGTTCGGTGTATAGCGTCTTCAGTTTCAACTGAATCTTTAATGCCCACTATCATTTCTACATTAGTGTTTTCAGAACGCGTTTGTCATCTCTACTCACTTAAGTCAATGAACCCTACTACATTTTCGGCCGCGCTGTAATGACGAGAATGACTCAGTAGTATGCGTATAATGAACGTTCTGTTTCGGACGTGCGACGGCCATTACAGAAACATCAGTGGTCCTGTCATAATAATGAGAGTAATCTTCAAACAAGAGCAATTTGGAGTGAGTTTCGTGGTAAAGCTGATTTTCATAATTAATTTTTAACGATGGCAATTAATTAGAAGTACCTATTTTGGGAAATATTGCGTAAAACAATTTTGTCCCCCAACGCTAGAAGAAAGACTCTGAAAGTAATAGAGAGCACGCTATTTTATACAATAAAATTTTTTATTATTCCTATTTCTATGAAGGAGATAAACATTTCTATTTTGTACAAACAACGGTAGAGAAACCTAGTAGTGCAGTTGTCTTAATTTTCTGCTCTTTACTGTACTTACGCATATTCAAACTTTCGACCTCAAATTCACATCTACCAACCCCAACTTTATTTGTCACCTAACTTACAGAACAAACTTTTAAAAGGGTTATCCAAACTGAATTCCCGAAAAACCGTCTCCTTTGCAAACTCAAGGAGCCCTCCAATCTAATTGATGACTTCTGGATAAATCGATTTTCTAAGCCAAGTGCTGTCGAGTAGTAAATTTTATTACGGCGAGCGAAAATGATTAATCGATTAGGGAGAAGTGTCGTGTGATGACAAACAAAATTTATACAGGCTGCTCCCGATTTTATTTTTGGAATTTGTCAGGTAGAATGATGAAACGTCGATAAGGTATATCGTATTCGTTCATGCGAACATTTTATGTGTAAAATCGTCTATCAAAGTCAAACGGTAACTGACACTGATAGTATTCGTAATTGAAATCTGAAAAAGCAAGTAACGTTTAGTGATCGCCAAATTTACTTACCTTAATAATAATTAATACTCTCATTATATACCATATTCGCACTACCCACTAAGCACCTAGGATTCGAGTCCTCGGAGTATAGCTGGGAATACGCCAAGACCATGCCAAGAAGAGCTTATATGCTGGTCTGAACCTGTTGTGTTCCAATTGCTTCTCTTCTCGCGATGATTGTAAGAGTTATTCAAGGGATATTAAACGTGGATCAACATGTCACTACCTGAATCTCCTAATATTATACTTAATCATCCAGCTCTCGTAGCACGGCAGCTTTTGATGCTATTTTCATCGTGCGATAAACAATCGCTTTTTATAATAGCCTGAAACGGGATAACGATAGTTTTAGGAAAGAGATAGCTACCGTGGCAGATGAAAGTAGCCTTCGAGTCTGTATGATTAGCTGAGTCTACCCTTAAACCGTATATCTAAAAAGAAGAACCAAAGAGCCCTGAGAGATAAAAATAACACTATTAACATACATACATATGGTCACGTCTATATCCCTTGAGGGGAAGACAGTGCCAACAGTCTCGAAAAGACTGATCGGCCACGTTCAGCTATTTGGCTTAATGATAGAATTGAGATTCAAATAGTGAAAGGTTGCTAGCCCATCGCCTTAAAATAATCCCAAGTTTGTCAGCCTATTCCTTAGTCGCCTTTTACGACATCCATGGGAAAGAGATGGAGTGGTCCTATTCTTTTTTGTATTGGTGCCGGGAACCACACGGCACCAAACTTTAGACTAGCACTATGAAACAAAAACAAAATGGTTCTTTGTCGGAAAATATCAGAATTTCTCATTTCGAAACACATTGTCGCAATTCTAAAGATCACCTTTGAGTGCAAAAGACCTGTATCCGGAGTTGAACCGGAAACCTCGGGTCTAAAGGTCGAATTACATTGAACAATACAACTGATGGAGTACGCTCAACTACATGTATTGTTCGCGGGCCCATTTATACGATCGATGACGCGTTCTTCTTTTGTAATGGCTTTTATTTTTGGACTCACAAGTTGTTTTTATAAGAAAAGGTAGTACCTATTTCTCTTGCTCGACAAAAGGGTAAATTAAATTCTGTAAAACATTTTAATGCTGGATTTTTATGACAATACATTTTATTTTATTTATTAAAAAATAGAGTGAAAAACGAATTAATTTATCTCTCCGCGAAATCTCCTTTTAGTACACCCCTGCACCGAATTATATATGTAAATGCCAAATTAATATATTTTTACATTCAACTGTTAGGAATGTGCGTTAAAATATAAGTCAATCATTTTCCTCCATTGAATTGTAAAAAAACCTGTATTAGTTTATTGGTGGCGCTAAAATCGTCGCTGTTTGTAATTAGTTGGCGTTAAATTCGTTTTCTTGTAGAGGGCGTTAATTTTATCGCTTTTTGTAGATGACGCTTTTCGTGTGGTTCCCAGCACCAATACAAAAAAGAATAGGACCACTCCATCTCTTTCCCATGGATTTCGTAAAAGGGATAGGCTTACAAACTTAGGATTCTTTTTTAAGGCGATGGGTTAGCAACCTGTCACTATTTGAATCTCAATTCTATCATTAAGCCAAATAGCTGAACGTGGCCATTCAGTCTTTTCAAGACTGTTGGCACTGTCTACCCCGCAAGGTATGTAGACGTGACCATATGTATGTATGTACGCTAAATTCACGCAGCTGAAGCTACGGGTAGAAGCTAGTAAGACATAAACAGCACAGAACTTGGATTTCAAAGTGTGGCGAAACTTTAGACTAACTCCGCTTTATAGTATGGTTTGCATACAACATGTTGCTTTACAAACTGTACATAGTGCGACCGAGCTTGCTTACATTGTAGTAGTAGAATTACAATCTATTAATTAGCTATGTAGATAGATAGATATATGCATACACACATACCTACATATAATCACGTCTATATCCCTAGCGGGGAAGACAGAGACAACGAATGGCCACGTTCAGCTATTTGGCTTAATGATAGAATTGAGATTTAAATAGTGACAGGTTGCTAGCCTATCGCCCAAAAAAAGAATCCCGAGTTTTACATCAATCTAGTGTAGCTTTAAATATGATGGTAAAAGTCAAACAATATGGGACAGGATTTACAGCAATGTTGTTGAGGTCAGATGGGAATCGCTTCGTGTAAATACCTGATTTATCCAATCCAGGATCATAGCAAGGCGCACTTCGGTCTCCTTTTCAGAGAGGAGAGGATGTTACGTTTAATATGGTCACTGTATAAAATATTTAATTTCTCCTTTCTAATAACGATTTCTAAAAAGACAACATCCTATACAAAGTTGGTAATCTCTTTTGATAATCGAATTTGATCAAATTTACGCGAATTCATCTTATGTTATGAATCCGAAAATAATAATAACAATTCTGATTTCATTAGTGAAACCATTTTCAATATTATAGTTTATTGAAATTTTAATTAACTACAAGCCAATATTTTAATCATAAGAAAATAAAATTACTTATGTAATAAGAAATCTAATTTTTGTTCCTTTCGGAGTTATGTCAAAATAACCTCAGGAAAACGTATAATTACAAATTGCTTTCAAAGTAGTTTTATAATAACGGTACCTTACCTATATCTTTATTTTTTAGCTACAAGTTGATTTGGTTTTATATTATCGTGGAAAATTCGAGAAAAAGTAATGAATTATCAAAAAGAAAAAAAATCAAAGATAAAATTGCCTACCTTCTTCGATGTTTACTTTTCTTTCATAATTATGCTTGTTACACTCAGCATTTCGCTTGATTGATGGACGTTTTGCTAATGATTCAGGCGAAGTGCGGATCAGATGAGATCTTTTGAGCTGTCTTCTCGTAATGATCTGAGTGTCTGACGGCGCTTCGTTTAAATAAGTCTTGTGATATGATGACTTTTGGAAATAAGTTTTTTTGATGATTATTATTCAGACAAATAATTTTGTTTTACGTTTATACATACATATTTGTCTTTATCCCTTACGGGGTAGACAATTTGGAAAAAACTGAAAGGCCACGTTCAGCTGTTTTGTTTTATGATGGAATTGAGATTCAATAGTGACAGGTTACTAGCCCATCGTCTTAAAGAAGAATCCCAAGTTTATAAGCCTATGCATTAGGCGTCTTTTCAAAACATCCATGGAAAAGAGATGGAGTGGTATTTTACAATTGGTATCGGAAACCACACGGCACTATCTTTTTATCCTCTAAATTTATCATTGAAAAAAGAAGATCCCAAGTTTATAAGTCTATCCCTTAGTCGCCTTTTACGACATCCATGGGAACGGGATAGAGTGGTCCTATTCTTTTTTTTTATTGGTGCCGGGAACCACACGGCACGGATACTTGATCCATTACACGTTAAAAGTTGTTGAAAAACTCATTGTTTTCTGAAAAATGTTAATTCCTTTTGTGTATTTGCTCTCGTTACAGCCTGTCAGTGGTTTAACGGCTGTTTAATTAATTAAATGTTCAGTTTGTGCAGTTTATTTACCTTTGTTCGGAAAGAGTACAAGTGTACGTTTTATTTTTTATTGTATTTACATTTTAAACTCATGTGAAGTATTAAATTTTACTGGGTGTGTACATATTGGTGTGTGTTTCGTAATATGTATACTCATTTGTAAACATATGTTTATAAAGACTAGCTTTTACCCGTAGTTTAGCTAGGAGTGGTCCTATTCTTTTTTCTTTTTGATGCCGGGAACCACACAGCAAACATAACATACACACATAGTTGGGATTGTTGTTCGTTGTCGCCATGTACCAATGACTATTTTTAAAGTTATGTACATTCGTTTTATTACTTACCGATGCCCTTATGGTGAAGAAAAACATCGTGAGGAAACCATGGATCCAATACAGGTTAGGTTTACATGCAAAGGTTGCAGAGGTTAGATAAAACACTTTGTGTGACAACCTGACTAGTCAACCAATCCAGGATCTATGGTCAATAGCTTATCCCGGGCTCCTCTACAGAGTGGTGAGGATGCAACCGGGACTATAGCCAGGAGGAAGAAGGACTTGAATGTAATTAAAATTATCAGACTTTGGCTTGTCTAACACCCATCTTTTTTGCGATAATTTTGATCTTGTTCAAAGCGAAGTACAAGCATCGTATAACATATAACATGTATTAAGGGAAAGTTTACCAAAATTACCGAGATAAAGCAGCACGGCCGTGCATTAAAATTTTACGACAAAACTTCGACGATAATCATTTTTCAAAGGTCAGAGTTTTGCGACTTGCAAACTGTGTTAAGCTAATTTCATTTTTGAAATTTCACTCGACAAACATTATGTAATGACTCTGGTGAAAGGTTAGTTAAGAAATACCGTACTCTGCATTAACATATTGATGATATAGATAAAATAAAAAAAAAACAATCAAATAGAAAGAGACAGAAAGAAATGTTGGTTCTATTTACCCCGCAAGGTTTATAGATGTGATTATATGTATACAATACAAATAATCTTTATTGCCCATTAAAAATTACAAAAGTATTAGAATCATACATTAAGAATATGTTGAACAAAAGCGAATGAATGAATTGTAAGGCTTGTGTAACTTGTAAAATAAATATAACCAAAATACATTCAAAACTTTACATCGTCAAAAATACAAAATGAATACCGGAGAAAAATAATAAAATCAATGAATTGACAATTGTTGCACGTTTTCTCAATAAATTCAACTCTAATGCTTTAATGTAATTTTATTTCTGAAACGTGATTACACTTTTTCTTATTTTCTTTGGCTCGAAGCCAAATTGTTTACGGCATTCAATTGTTTCAAACAATATCCGTTGAACAATTAAAGTGCTTGTAACTGAGAAACAAAAACAAAATAATCTTTGTGCTAAAACAGGCTATTCTTTTTGTGATTAGACTGTGTCACTTCGGTTGGCTAATAAAGCTATTTATTTACGAGTATTTTTATAAGATTTAATAGGCAGATGAGTGGAGTAATCGTACTGTGACATCTTCATCTTGAATATCACTAACTTTATTTACATAGTGCCGTGTGATTTCCGACACTTTTGGAATAGAACCTTTATATTTAAGGGGTAGGCGTTTGAACTGGGAATTTCCCTTTTTTTACGAATAAATGCGAGTTTTACGGAAATCAACAGCTGGGACAATTCATTGAGACTAGTGGAATAGACAGGCAGGCAATCAAAATTGCATTGAATAATGGTTACATACCCAATAGTCTGAATGTGAAGGTTTTCCAACAATGTCGCTTACCGTAAAAGCGATCAAACTATTCAGAAACCCAAAAAGGGGAAAAATAGATTTCATACAAACAAATTTGCATATAAAGAAGAATAGGTTTTCTTTTTAAATAGCAGATGCATGCCTTTTACAAAATGCAGTCAACTCTTTGTTTATTTTTAGTACCGCAAAATATGCCTAGGTTGAAACTACACGGGTATTCGCGTAGTACTTATAACGCTTGACACGTTTCACTTTTCCGTCGCACGATGTAAGGGCGGTCTTCCAGCATCGTGAGCAATTAGCGAAATAGAGTAATAGGTATAATATATTTTATTTTTGGTAGAGGAAGATGAGGTCAAGAGTAGTATACACGCTTGCTAGAGCGTGACGAATGTGGATGAAGCGAAACAATTATGCAGAGATGGTGGCAATTTCTATTATGTAATCTGTTCCTACCGGAAAGTGTAGTGATTTTATGTATGTATGTAGGTATATATTTTAAAAAAAGTTCTTAATTCCAAAGCAATAGGAAAACTATGAAATTAATGCCAGTTAACTTTTATAAATTAACATAAAGGTAGCCGCCAAGAGTTTTGCCTAGAACTTCATGTTGATATTTTCAGAAAAAAAGTAAGCCTATTTTACAACTAAAAGTTAGTGGTGGCAAAAATCAATAACGTGGCAGACAGGCATCTTGTTTGTCTTCAAAAATCATCATGCTCACAGTTCGTCACTATACTATGTCGTCATGGTCCAATATGCTAAACTGTTTTAAACTATGACTGTTTTTTTATCTTTTCGCCTACACTGGGACTAGTTCCTAAAATGGAACAGAATATTTTATACTAAAGCAACGCTTTTTATTTTAACTCGGCATAACGCTCTTTGAGAGGGTCAAGTGGCGTAATGTGAAATCGCAATTTTGTGATTTTTTTCTCTTTATTTTTACATTTTAAAACGTTTCGTATGTAACGTGGAGTAGAAGGTAATTAGGTTTTGAAAGGGTTCAGCTACCAGGGACTATATTTGGGTGTGAGAATTTTAATAGCGTTCTGTATGTTTTATGATTTAGAGTTATGTATTGTAATACATCGTTCAGCAAGCGCAATAAATACGTTTTACTTAGAAAATCTAGACCAACTTAAAAAATACTCACGATGTACATTTTCCAGCGCTGACAGCTGCTAGATGCAGCGCCAGCAGTAGCGCAACAGCAGCCATCTTGGATCGCTGTCGTCAATACATCACAACCTGGAAAGAGTAGAGAATATATTTTAAATGTGAAATAATGTTTATAAATAAATATATATGGACAAAAACTCTAAAGAAAGATCGAGACTTGTGTTATGAGATACAAGCTCGACCATATTGTAATAATAAACTCCAGCCCCTACGGCATGGCACGCACGACACCGTTTTAATCATTTGAGAAACTATCGCGTTTTCGCTTTGTGTTTTGACGTGAAAAGGGACAGCGATAGTTTTTCGCATGATAACACATACACACAACCTTAATAGGGTAGAAAATATATTTTAATAGTAAAAAAATGTTTATTAATCAATATATACGAAACATATTATTTAGATTCAACTAGCCAAAAGGAAAGTTAGAGTCTCGTGTTTTGAGACTAACTCTACCGTCTTAAAAATTAAAATCTGACCCCGGCGGCATGGCACGCGCGACGCTGTTTTTATTGCGCGAAAAACTATCGCTATTTTGCTTTTTAATATGACTTGAAAAGGGACAGCGATAGTAGGGTTAATCGATAAAAAAGAAGTCGCGCGTTCAGAGCAGGATCAATCAGAAAATATACCCGGTCTCAGCCGAAATTTGAGCCAGGGCCTTGTATCTCATATCACCACTAACCCACAGAGACTGACAATGTTCAAAACTTGGTATTGCATTAGAAATCTGTAGAAAATATTAATGCCAATTTCAAAGGTATGAACTCTCTTATTTTTTCCTCATATTAATGCATTCTTGGAAGCATGATCGGATGTTGGTTTCAAAGAAGATGCAAGATCAGTCCTATTTAATCTGAATGGAGCATTGGTATCAAACCTATCTATATTTGAAATACCGCAGTAATCCCTCCATACATCATTATCATTAGACTCGCCACAGCAGTAAATTGGGAGTGCGCTATCTTTTATGTATGACAATAAATTTCTTTCCTTTTACACTTCTTTTAATACACAAGTCACGTGCTGAGATCTCCGAGGGAAATAATATAAGGTCTGGAAAGCTTCTGCCATTAGCCATAAATAGTTTAACGTTATGTAAGTCTTTCAATGATAAATTTAGAGGAAAAAGAAGATAGTGCCGTGTGGTTTTCGATACCAATTGTAAAAGACCACTCCATCTCTTTTCCATGCATGTTTTGAAAAGACGCCTAATGTATAGGCTTATAGGCTCCTACTAAATATGTAAAAATTAAATAATTTGTTTAATTTAAAATATTCTTGAGTGCCTATTTTGTTATAGTGTGAGGGTCCTAATCTACTGGGAGCACCGCCACTGATCTTCAATAATAAATTGTTCTATATAATTAAATTTTACTTTTATTAATGAATTAATTTTCAATAACTAAACAATACGTATACGCGTGAGGACCAGTGCGCAGTAACTGACCACACGCCATTCATTCGTCGCTCTCATACAAAATCGCTGACACATAACAGTCACACCCACATTGTGTCCCTACACTACACCCCCCAAATTTTTACATACAAAAAAAAAATTATTAAATGCCATACAAATGTTCTATCATTCACAAATTTAATATGAGTAACTATTGGTATGTAATGTTAACACAATGACCATTGAATACCACGCAACACATAATAGCCTTTCTATGAATCTAAGGCGTCCAATTGCACTCGGTTGGCTGCCAGTGGCTGTTGAAAGACCGTCTGTGATACGGACGTAATCTTAGTCACCGCACCAACGATTTGCTTAGTAAGTCACTTCTTTGTCCTCTGATGGCAATATTTCACAATAATTAATCCAACCAGAGTTCCCATTAACACGCAACAATAACCAGTGTCACTTGCATTTTGTTCATATTTTCTTGAACAACATTGTTTGAGGCGACATTTACTTGTTCCTTAGTATTATATTGACTCATTATGAATAATCAAAAAATTATAAACTTTAAACAACTTATTTGTATGATACCGAAAAATACCAATTTTTGCAATACAGAATTTGTAACTAGGATATTTGCTTTTGCTAGTTTGAAAATTCCATATTACCTTTAACTAAGCTTTATCATTTATGTTGTTACAACAATTCAGTCTTCGTCATTAAAATATTACAAAGTACATTTAAATATATAATACTGTATCAATATTTTAATACTATAAGTACAGTCGGCTACATGAATAATTATACATTACTTGACTTATATTACTAATTACATTTTAATCTAATTTCATAAAAAATAAAATTAATGCAATAACTTAATCTAATCTGCTTTATAAAATTACTATTCTTAGACTAATTGAAACTTTTAGGTAAGCGAAAAAAAAGTTTTTTTATTATTAACAATTAAATCTTACTGGCAATTTAACCACACGACCTCTACTAGTAATTTTTTGATTCATCACAATATCGCTTTCTTTACTTTCCTTTTTATCCTGAATAATTATTTTATTGCTAACGTTGGCATCATAGTTTCCATCCACCGTATCTGATTGATCACTTAATAAAAATGCTGGTTTTAATCTATCCACTGATATATTAACTACTCTATTTTCTAACTGGACTGTAAATACCTTACCTTTTCTATCAATGACCCGGTAAGGACCATCATACGGTTGAACCAATGGCTTTCGTACCGCGTCATTTCTAATAAAAACATAATTACAGGTATTTAATTCTTCATGAACAAATAATGTACGTGAGTCTCTTAACTGTCTCGAAACTGGTTTCAAATTCCTAATATTATCTCTTAATTGTTGTAAAAACGTATTCTCATCACTAATTCGTTTATCTGTGATATCATAAAAATCACCAGGTAAACGAATTGCTTGACCATACATATATTCTGCGGGACTCACGCCATTATCGCTTCTACATACTGAACGTAATCCTAAAAGAACTGTAGGTAATTCATTACACCATGATTTATTTTCACTAAGACGTGCCATTAATGACTGTTTCATACTTCTATGCCAACGTTCTATCATCCCATTACATTGAGGATGGTAAGGACTACTACGAGATCGTTTAATACCCATTAATTTTAACAATTCACAAAATAAATTACTCTCAAATTGTCTACCTTGGTCCGTAGTTAACTTATAAAATGTACCAAATCGACATATCCACGTTTCATAAAAAACTTTTGCAACTATTTCTGCTGTTATTTCAGAAACTGGAACTGCTTCTGGCCAACGTGTAAAACGATCTATCATGGTAATAACATACTTATGTCCATGCTGACAAGGACTTAAACTTCCTACGATGTCGATATGTACATGTTGCAAACGCTCAGTAATAGGAAATTGTTGAAATTCAGATTTAGTGTGCCTATTTATTTTTGATTTTTGACAGTCAATACATGTTTTGGCCCATATACCTACATCTTTATTCAATCCCGGCCAAAAAAATCTTTGCGACACTAATTTCCTTGTCGACCTTATTCCTGGATGACTTATATTATGAATTGATTCAAAAGCTACTTTTCTGAATTTCTTTGGTAAATATGGTCTACAACTGTTGGATGAAGTTTCACAATAGATTTCTTGTTGACAATTTGGAATAAACATTTTTTTCAAAGAAATGTTATCACTTTGTTCATTCAACAATTGTTTTAATTCCATATCACATTTCTGAGTTACGGCTAACTCCGCGTAATCAATATAAGTAGGATTGTGTATTGTTTCAACACGCGATAAGGCATCCGCTATATTGTTATTCTTGCCTTCGATATATCTAATATCCGTTGTGAATTCACTAATAAATAATAACTGCCTAGTACGCTTTGGTGTATCGCAACTAGTTTCGCCTTTATTAAATGCAAATGTTAATGGCTTATGATCTGTAAATATTATTAATTCCCTACCTTCAAATTGATATCTAAAATGTTTTATAGCCATGTAAATAGCCGTCAGTTCTCTATCGTATGTAGAATATTTTTGTTGAGCTGTAGTAAACTTCTTAGAAAAATATCCTAACGGTAACCACTTGCCATTTACCAATTGCTGCAATACCGCGCCCGCAAATTTATCCGACGCGTCTGACATAATTGACAATGGTACATTCGGTACTGGATGAGACAACATTACAGCTTCTTTAAGGCTTAATTTACATTGTTCAAATGCCTGAACTGATTTATCTGACCAATTGATTTTTGTTTTATCTTTTTTCTTAGAGTTTTTTAAAAATTCGTTCAAAATCGATTGATATTTTGTAGCGTTGGGTATATTGGCTCTATAAAAATTTACCATTCCTAAAAATCGTCTTAATTGTTCAACTGTTTCCGGTTTCGGATATTCCAGTATGGCCTTAACCTTATTTTCAAGTGGTTTAATGCCATCTGTGGAAACTTCATATCCTAAGAACTCAATTACCTGCTTGCCAAATTCACATTTATTTAAATTTATAGTTATACCAAAATCCGTAAAACGCTGAAATACTTGACGTAAATGGTTTTCATGGTCTTCTTTAGTAAAACTTGAAACCATGACGTCATCAATAAACGCAAATACAAAATCTAAATCTTTTAATACATTATTACACATAAATCTTTGAAAAGTTTGACTACCATTACGTAAACCAAAAGGCAATCTTAAAAATTCAAACAAACCTATAGGCGTGATAATTGCAGTTTTCTCAATATCCTGTGGAGCTACCTTTATAAAAAAATATGCTTTATTAATATCAATTTTTGAAAAATATTTCTTACCTGCTAACATATATGTGAAGTCGTGCAGACGAGGAACAGGGTAGCGATCTGGCTTCGTGATCGCATTAAGACGTCGGTAGTCTCCCACTGGGCGAATTTCTCCATTCTTCTTTGCCACAACATGCAGAGGACTGGCCCATTCACTTTTCGACGGTCTGCATATACCTAGTTCCTGCATTAATTTAAATTCTTCTTTCACCTTATGATACCTGTCGGGCGGCAATGGTCTCGCACGAGCATGAAAAGGCTTCCCTGTAGTCTCTATATAGTGGAAAACATTATTTTTAGTACATTTACTATCTAGATTATTAAAAGAAATCGGTTTAGTAATTTCAGGAAATTCATTTAATAATTCTAGGAATGGATGATCACCATTTACTGTCCCTATTGATGGTGTATTATTGTTAACTATGTTGCCAAACGTTAGTAACCTAGTTTCCTTATCAATTAACTTTTTTGCATTTAAATCGACAATCAAGTTATGATGAGTCAAAAAATCGGCACCTAATATTGCCTGATTAACATCAGCAATTACAAAAGTCCAATGATAAGGGCGTCGAAGATTTAAATTTAATGTCAAGTGTTTTATACCAAATGTCTTAATTTCACTATTATTAGCCGCAAATAACTTATAGTCCGTACATGTTTCACGTTTTTGTTTACAGGTTGCCGGAATAACAGAAATATTCGCACCAGTATCCACTAAAAATTTAAGTCCATTTTCCCTGTCATAAACACATAGGCGGTGATTATTCGTAGGTACAATATTTCCCGCCGTCGATTGCACCTCCATTAGTTTTCCGTATTTTTTTCCGTTGGAGTTTTCCATGCACAGGGTTGCTCACATTTCCTCGCTCTATTCCTAAAACGATAATGCCATTTGCATAACCAATTAGGATCATTAGGAGTCCTGGACTTTGACCTCGATCTGTTTCTAAAATTTTGTCGTCCTCGATATGATGATCGGCGATGTTGACTCACCTCTTCACGCAAAGATGCTACTTCCAGGTGTAATTTATGCATCTGAGTCAACAGATCATTAACAGGAAACTGGGTACTCCCTGAAGATGTATTGTTAATTTCTGCGATATCAGAACTGCGTACACTTTCCATTATCTTGTCAGCAATCTTCGCTAAATTATCCAATGTTTGATCCTGACTTACTGTGAGTACAGCTCTCACGGATGATGGCAGACGAGCAATCCATAAATTATGCAATGTATGGTCGGAAACTTGCGCTTTTTGTCCTAATTCACGCATACGCCGCAATAATTGAGAAGGTTTTTGCATTCCCAATTCCATCTCGCCAACTAATTTTTGAAATTGACGTTCCGCACTTTCTTCATAAACTTGTAATAAACGTTCTTTAATGGCACTAAATTTATTAGTTTCAGGTGGCGACAATACAATATCACTAACTTGTTGCAATGCATCTCGATTCAACTTTGCTACCACTACATCAAAATTGGCTCCATCACTTTGCTTTTGAGGCAAAAGGATACTCTCAATCTGCGCGAACCATAAACGTGGCATTTCAGCCCAAAAATCCGGTAATCGGGCTTGAAGAGCGATAGCAGCTAAATCCGTATTAGACGTACCTTGTGCCATTTTTGACGATCCTTGTAGCGGGGCTCCAGCACTTAAGTCCTTGTTCATTATTAATTAGTCCAAAACTCTTCACTAAATTGTCAACTGTTTATCACTAGTGTCTCTATTTATCGCAAATAACACTATGCACTTATATCTATTCCAGTAGACACTTAACAACTCTCACACTATTTTTTTAAAATGAAACACTAGGAAAATCGGGGTCACCAATTATAGGCTCCTACTAAATATGTAAAAATTAAATAATTTGTTTAATTTAAAATATTCTTGAGTGCCTATTTTGTTATAGTGTGAGGGTCCTAATCTACTGGGAGCACCGCCACTGATCTTCAATAATAAATTGTTCTATATAATTAAATTTTACTTTTATTAATGAATTAATTTTCAATAACTAAACAATACGTATACGCGTGAGGACCAGTGCGCAGTAACTGACCACACGCCATTCATTCGTCGCTCTCATACAAAATCGCTGACACATAACAGTCACACCCACATTGTGTCCCTACAGGCTTATAAACTTGGGATTCTTCTTTTAGACGATGGGCTAGCAACCTGTCACTATTTGAATCTCAATTCTATCATTGAGCCAAACAGCTGTCTTTTCGAGACTTGGCTCTGTTTACCCTGCAAGTGACATAGACGTGATTAAATATCTGTTTATATATGTGTCAACCTACCAGCCAACAGTTTCAGTATTCAAGGCCACGTTTAGTATAATATAATGGAAGTAATATTGAGAATTATTGTTGAAACATGACTGAATATCATGGGACTAATGAAAAGAAATCATCCTGGTTAATTTTAACAAAATACTTGATAATATTTCAGATTGCATGTAAAAAATACTAGAAAAAAATAATTATGTTTTTGTTTGTTTCAATCAAAAATTGTCTTTGTTATACAATTTTTTTGTGATTATTATTTCTACGCTTCACATTAATTTCTTTCTATTACAAAAAATATAAGTATAAATTTTTTTTCAATATCAAATTCAAAGATATACTTAGACTGGAATGCAAAACCTACAAGTAAAGTACACTTTTTTTGGCGAACTTCAACAACTTCTCACGATATACCAAATTTTCTAACTTCTACAACATTTAAATTGTATAAAATGTACAAAGAACCAACTCCATATCAATGTGGAGTGCAGCAAATTTCCTCGCAGACAGGATATTGCCCGGGCAACTTTAAGCTGAACATTTTTCTATCCAACTTTCAAGAGAACTTGTTAAAAGGATGATGTTGAAGCATTTAACATTTTTTTTATTCTAGCGGTAAGTTATTTCTTTTTCTTCCTGGCTTTAGTCCCGGTTACATCCTCAATGTAATGAAGAATGTGGATGAAGCGAAGGAAGTATGCAGAGATCGTGATCGTGTGAAGATGCAAGTGGAAAGAGGTAGTCTCTGCCTACCCCTCCGGGAAAGAGGCGTGATTTAATGTATGTATGTACATCCTCAACCCAAAGCTGGTTATAACCCAAAGCGATTCCCATCTGATCTTCGTAGCCGTTCCAGGGGAGCTCGTAACTCATATTGTCATGGTTACACATTCAGTTGTCTGAATAAGTAGGTTTCCTTACGATGTTTTCCCTCACAGTATGAGCATCGTTTATTGGTATTTTAAGTAATTTCAATGTATAAAGATTATTTAGTAGTTTAGTATTTCACCATTAATTATTTTTAAACTGATCGTTTATTTTTATTTGATGAAATTATAGTCTTATTTCTGCAATACAAAGAGACTAAAACCGATGCTAAGTATATAACGAATGAATTAATCATCATTGCACACTAAAAATTATACAAATTTTAAATCCATCTCAGCTCTATCTACGAACAAGATCCAACAGTGAATCACGAGTAGAATTTCATCTTATAATAGATCTTCCGAATCATAAAATATATGACACATTTCCTCACAATCGTTTTGTTTCTAGCGACGTCACTGGTTCAGTAGGTCAGCAGGATATACAGTAAACATTTTATGTATCATAAATACGGCTTTGCCCAGTTTAAGTGCACCCCAGATATCGCGGGAGTAATCGAAAACGCTGCTCTCATACACAATGAGAGAGTTTATTTACTTAGTACTATAACTGTTCCTTTTTTATGACAGTTTAAATTGGTCTTTAAAAAAAAGTTCTCACCACAGATGTGTGTTTTTTATGATATTTTGAAAAATATTCAGTATTCAAGACAGAATTATTTTTTACTTCTTTTTTTACCTGTATTATGTTAAATGATACATTTAACGAATTTAGTGCACTTATTTTTTAAATGTGACAACATTTTTTTGGAGATTTCAATGCGTTAACCTCCATCTGCCTGTTGGCAAGCAGGATGAGGTCTATGGTAGTACACGCAAGCTTAAATAATGCTTATTCATTCTTGCCTTGAAAACTCCCAAGCTGTATGTATCAGGGAAGAGAGATACAAGGAGGAAATTTGCATGATAAAAAAATAGATTTCCATCTATTGTGCTTTTTTATTCTAGTTTAGCTCTAAGCCAAATTCTGCACGAACTGTTGTAAAAAATTGCTAATTGAATGAAACATTAAAAAATATATGTACTTAGTTTTTCTTTTTTACTTCGTATATCCAGATAAAACTGGGACCAATGCGGAACAAACCATTTAATTGGGTGGATCGATTCTTATTGCCGCTATAAACGATTGTGATTGCGCAGTCTTTCAGTAGTAGCAAGCATTAAGTAAGTAATTTAGTATTTTAAGTAATGAAAACATAAAGGTCATCAAAACCAAGAATTGATATAAATAATAATAATATGATCATGTTAACGCTGAAAGATAGGTATTTTTTACTTTTAAACTTAACGTTTAAAAAAGTTCAAAAAATAAATTTGTACGTGATTCAGTGTCAATTGTATTATTGTAAGATTTTAACAGGAGACATAGGTACTAAGAACTATTAATTTTAGAGAAGAATATAGTGGTATGTTGTTATTTTTGTATAAATACGATATAATTTACATGCCTCACAGATTTTATGAAGTTTACAATATGACAGCGCCATAACGATAGACAAAGAACAATTGATTCAATACACAGATAATGCTGTAATAATTACAGATTATTCAAGAAACTAATATATTTCAGACCGCAGCGTAAAAGACCAAAGAGGCATAGATTTAAATGTAAAACGTAAAATGAAACGAGTTATTATATGACGTTAATTATGCGAAGATAACTCGCTATATCCTCATTAATGTTAGCGCTAATTACGATTTCAATTAAGATATTGTGTTGCGTGTGTTGTACTCTTGTTACAGTTGCTAAATACCGAATGATGATAAATGTATTTTGGATTGCCGTGTGGTTCCCGGCTCCAATTTAAAAAAAAAAGAAAAGGGTCACTTCATCTCGTTCCCGCGGATGTCGTAAAAGGCGACTAAGGGATAGGCCTATAAACTTGGGGGGTCTTCTTTTGGGCAATGGACTAGCAACCTGTCACTATTTGATTCTCAATTCTATCATTAAGCCAAACAGCTGAACGTGGCCTATCAGTCTTTTCTAGACTGTTGGCTCTGTCTACCCCGCAAGGGAAATAGACGTGATTATATGTTTGTATGTATTTTAAATTATTTAATGGGTTTCAATTTTAAAGTTTTTTTCCTTTCAATTTGTATAATTGAATTTGTATACTGTATCTTTAAATAGCGTATTCCGTTGTATTATACTTAGAAGTCAGATTTAATTTTTACAGTTATGTCATGAAAATAACCTAACTGTAAAAATTTTAAAACAGTTTTATTTCTACCTTAGTATCCTTCGCTATTGTGTTTATCACGACATCTACATGAAAATAAGAAGTCTTATACAAATAGAATTGGTACTTTCATGTCATATCGTACTGCGTCTTTTATGACAAATTTCTGCTCATAGTATTATGATCACCACTAACCTACTTAATTTCAAGCGGACCCAATTAATTAGCTTTTCATAACAACACAAGAGCACGGAACGCATTGCGTCGTTAAGGCACAAGGACCACTTCTCTAATTTGTATCCTGAAAGGGTTCCAAAATTTATGTTTTTACCTGTCTTACGCAGCCGAGGGTAATCCTAACTCAGACCCGCATGTCGGCTGTGGTTTTGCTGCGATGATAGAGCGGTTTTAATTTTTATCACGGTAATTCTAATCATCATTCCCTTTAGCTTTAGTTATACGTGGCCTTTTTCTCTTTTCATGACTGTTGGCTCTGTCTACTCCTACGAGAGATTAAGACGAGATTAGTATGTATGTTTCATCTTTTTAGCTCTGGTTAAGTTTATCCCTCTCTAGTGAGAAGCCAGGGGTTCCCCTCTAACCGAGATCCTGAATTGAGTAAGTCAGATTTTTAAACGAAACGGCTCGCACCTGACCTCCATCAACAAATTAAAACTGTCGATTGGTAATTGCCTTTTTCTTAAAGTTAAATGAAAGTGGATGCTAAGGACGTTAAAGTTTATTTGTTGTATCTCAATAAATTTTTACATAAATAAATTTTTGTGATGATAATACAGTTTCTTGAGGTCAAGCTTCTTTCTCGTAGAGATAACAACAGTGGTCACATGCATACATACTTAATTTTTTTTATTCCGCCATTAAGTACACCTTTCACTAATCTTTCTCTTTTAATATAGACCACGTCTTATGGTTCAACCCGAACGGTTTAGCACCTTTATGTGTTAGGTTATCTAAGGGTGCTTAACTCAAGAGAAGCCTTTGTGTTTCCCGAGAAGGTTTTCGTTCAAACTCAAGTGCCATTTAAAGATTTAATACGAATTTTATACGGAACTTGAGAATGCCCGCGGGCGGAGCCGCGTTTTGACAAAAAATTACGATATTTATTAATTTCAATGAAACTACGTAAATTTCAATCATAATAAACATACATACATATACATTTAGTCACGTCTTTATCTCTTGCGGAGTAGACACAGTCTTGAAATCACTGATAAGTAACATTAAGCTGTTCGAATATTAATGATAGAATTGAGATTCAAATAGAGACAGGTTGCAAGATATTGCTATCGTTAAGGATGAAAATGTTAATAAGTAAAGTCTTTATTCATAAAAAATCGGAATAGTGCTATTACTGAGATATATTGCTGTTACCTTTTTAAGTATGGTTAAAATTTTAAATCCAAATTCGCCGCTCGTAGCTATATTGCTCACAAACATACGTATATCACGTCTTTATCTAATACGGTGTAGACAGAGCCAACATGTTCAACTTGAGGAACTGAGATTCAGATAAGTGGTAAGATCCTAGCCCATCGCCATTGCTTACGCTTGTTTTTTTAGTATATTTTTTTAAGAACTTATCACACTTGATCTATGTATATATAATTGATACCATGTTATCTACTTCCGATACAATGAACTAACAATTCCAATTAGTCAGACAATGGGTGTGGTCGAGCACAAACGCTTTGTTTGAATTGCCTTCGATAGAGCCAAAATGTACTCAACACTGGATTAATACGGAGATCGGCCCGCGTCGAGACTGAATGGCCAATTAGAACTTGACATGTTGGAAAATCTCGATTATTCAATTGTTTAAAAAAAAATAACCGTATTCGAAGAGGAGAGTAAAATTAAAAATAATGTAACTCGATAAGTGATACATTGTATGTATGTGAAATAAACATAGGTATTTATATTGTAGTATTTGAAGACTGTCGAAGGCATTAATAAAAAACGTATTTTTTTTTAAAACGTGGCTAATTTCAAATCTGCCTGCAAAGGTACAAAAACGGAACGGTCATGAGAGAGGGAAAGTCGCGGGAAAAAGCTAAATTTCCAGAAGTAATTAAGCTAAATACAACGCCATGAAAAATGATTCGTGGTTGAAAGCCTAAGGGTTGTAATTTATGTGTCAAGTTTACAGACATCTTTATTAATTAGGAGCCCAGAACAAAAAAGCTACCGAGCTTAAAAGTCAATGACAATGTTTTACTTTTTTCGCTGGCGTTTTTTAAAGTAGCGTAACTTTTTGTTAAGAAAACAATCCGCCCAGTTGATTTTTTTTGAGATACACGTGTTTTTTTTTTTAATTAAACTACTGCCTGCCTTTACAGACACAAAACATTTTTCATACAGCTGAATGTGGCCTTTTGACTGTTGTCTCTCTACCCCGTATAGCTGAAAGACGTGATTATATGTATCTACTGTCTCTCTTTCACGTCCCAGCATATTTCTGACGGCATTCTCAGTTATGGCCTTTTATGTGATCAGGACCATCATCAGGTAAACCATCGACTATCATTGGTCAATTTGAAAAAATGTCCTGGTTGTCCAAACCAAAAAGTTACAATATACGAGTAGGCACCATGTGTTTATTTTTACATATTTTATGGTTTAATCTACGTTTAAATAATTTAATCAGAGTTTTTACTGCAGTAGACATATTATTAAAAGTCTTAACTCTGACCTATTAAAGTAGTGTAAAAACTAGGCCACACTTTCAACAACTAACACCCACGACACGCTGTGTGCAGAGTTTAAAAACTTATTAAAATACACGGCAGAAATTTCTAACTTCGCCGCTTTGAAATTTTTATAGCAATGTTGAGATGACATTCGAAACTGCAACTTGTTCGCTAAATAATTCATTTTCGCTTAAGTATTTTCTAAAATTGTTATTTTCATTTTTTTGGTGTATTTATGTTCTAATGTATGCTTTTAGCAATAATTGTAATGATATGGAACTAAACACCAAAAGTAAATTTGCAGTGAATGAATAATGTTCATCACTCGCAAAGAATTTTACAATTTCATTTCTGAAAAATTTACCTTACAACTTATAGAATCACCGCATCTAGAAACTAGATACATATAAAGAGTGAACATGCATACATATGGTCACGTCAATATCCCTTGCGGGGTAGACAGAGCCTATAGTCTTGAAAAGACTGCTATATGGCTTAATGATAGAATTGAGATTCAAATAGCGACAGATTGCTAACCCATCGCCTAAAAAAGAATCCAAAGTTTGTAAAGCCTATCCCTTAGTCGCTTTTTACGACATCCATGGCAAAGAGATGGAGTGGTCCTATTCTTTCTTTCGTATTAGTGCCGGGAACCACACGGCACTACATAAAGAAATAAAACGGCAATATTACACCGAAGCCTTGACAGAAACCTTCAAAATTACGCCCCGTATTTTCCACTTCGCAACGTATTCCCATTTCAACTGTAAGCACCACTTAAGACTTTGTCTAGTGAGTCGAAACACACTAATTTTCACGCCCTCAAAGCATAATCTGAGGACCGCGTGATATTGTAACTACAAAAGGGAGCTACCGCTTCTCTGGTTTGTAAAGCTCGCTAGTGCCCTTAAGTGCAAGGGCGTAAAATTATTTCGAGGTAAAGGGGTTGAAAATAGCATCGAGTGAGTGTAGAACATTTTTCTGCCTCTAAAGTGTGTTTATTCAAGTGATGGTTTGTAGGATCAGAGTGCTCCACTTCCGATAAAGCTTTTTTATCTGCTGTAGAAGTCGTAGACGATAATAAGGTCAAAAGTAAAATATTAAGAGCAGCGAAATATTGGTACTTAACCCTTCTAAGCTGGTCACAGCGTAGCTTCCTATAATGGAACTTGGACTATTAATAAATTGGCTCATAACAGACACATAATGAGAACACTTCAAAACCTTATGTAATGATACATACATACATAGATGTAGTCACGTCTATATCCTTTGCGAGGTAGACAAAGCCAACAGTCTTGAAACGACTGATAGGCCACGTTCAGCATTTTGGCTTGATGATAGAGTCGAGAACTAAATAGTGACAAGCCTATCACCTAAAAGTAAATCCCATGTTTTTAAGTATATCTCTTTGTCGCCTATTAAGACATCCATGGAAAAGAGAGGTGGTCCTATTCTTTTTTTCTATTGGTACCGGGAACCATACGGCACTAGGTAATGATTATCAAACGTTAAAGTTTTGTTACAAAAAATGTCAATCCATGTACATAAATTTATATACATACATATAGTCACGTCCATATCCCTTGCGGGCTAGACAGATCCAACTGTCTTGAAAAGACTGACAGGCCACGTTCAGCTTTTTGGCTCGATGATAGAATTGAGATTCAAATAGTGACAGGTTGCTAGCCTATCGTCTAAAAGAAGAATACCAAGTTTATAAGCCTATCCCTTAGTCGCCTTTTACGACATCCATGGGAACGAGATGGAGTGATCCTTTTCTTTTTTTATATTGGTGCCGGGAACCACAGAGCACATAAATTTATATACTTGTTGTATATTAAACCTCAAAAGTTGACAACATCGCTCATACAATAATATCAAGAGTATCATATAAAGCTCTTGGGTTTATGCGCGTATAATATCAGCCGCTGGTGTATGGTACAATTCATGACAAACTAGTGTCTAAATATTTATAATTTTGGTAAACAAAATTTGCTAAATATGAAATAGTTTAAACAAAAGAATAAAATGTGGCTGATGCAAAGAAATATGCGGAACTCATAGTACGTGAGGAGATAAAGTTATTTAGGAAAGTAAACATGATCATAAAGTTTGTTAGTTTAAATTGCTAAGCCTTATGATACCGGTCGAAATATAATGGGAATCGGACCATTATATCTGAAGTTCGGAGGAAGTGCTAATATCAAATATTAAAATCATTTTTGTTATAACCCTATTCTTATATCTTGACTAGCTTTTACCAGCAGCTTAAGCGCCACCTACAAAAGAATACATGTTTTTTTGCAAATTACGGGAACTAGTTTTACCGTGATAGTAGCTTCGATGAATATAAAAAATGTCTTACCGATAAGCTCCGGAGAGAAAATCACGTGCTGCTAGTCAATTTTCATAAGCATGTTTTCTATCAAGTGGAAAGAGAAATTTGCAAAGAATATCCCAGGGCCAGGCTCAAAGGAGGTTGCAACTAAGAAAGAATACGCATAAGGAGAGAGATTAGAGATTGTGACATTTTGTCACAAGTGTATTTAGTGTTGCGACACAAAATTTGAACCATTCTATAACATTGTTTCACATATGTAGTCTGCCATGTGGGGCAGACAGAGTCAACAGTCGTGAAAAAACTGAAAACCTCGTCAGCTGTATAGCTTAATGATTTGAATTGAGATTCAAAGGTTACTAGCCCATTGCCTACAAGAGGAATCCCAAGTTTATAACCCTTAGTTGCCGTTAACGACATCCATGGGAAAGATATGATGTGGTTCTATTCAAAAGTGGTGGAAACCACACATAATAAAATATTAACATCGCTTCACCTTTTAATTTGTGCCACACCCCAAACCGGCCCTTTCGGTAATTGGACACATTCAGATATGCAAAAAACACAGGCCTTTGCTCCAAATGGTCGCGCTGAAAAATTTATGTTCCCCGCCTGACACGGCCCATGCCTCATGCTGCTGTTTCAAACCAAATTAATGGTGTGGTTGACTATGAGCATGTTCCCTTTGTGATGGCTTTCAAAGAATGCTTTGTGCCAGACTTAGAACGTTTTGCTAAGCGTTTTTGTGGATTGTAGATAAAGAAGTGTGGTTTTGGGTTACCGTACTATGTAAGTGAAATAACAGCTGGCAAATTTATTGTTAATTAACTATAGAGGGTCAGGGTCAGGTCGAGAGTACCCGAAACCGCCGAGCTTGCATGAAGAGAGTTATGAATGTGGACGAAGCGGAGGCAGTATGCAGAGATCGTGGTAAGTGGAAAGATATAGTCTCTGCCTACCCTCTGGTAAAAAGGCGTGATTTTGTGTATGTATGTATTAACTATAGAACAAGACAAATTCATTAGGTAACTACGTTTTTATTACATATCTTGTAAAACTTTTGAAGAACTTATACATTTTCCATAGTGCATCTTGAGATTTACCTAGGGTTCTGGCTGAAAATCAGTGCTGAAAGTGTTCAGCGTATCACTGAGCCTATTATGGCAATCACATAATAAGAGGTTGTTTTTTTAATGTGTATATTTGTGTGAATTCTGTGTGTGATGACATAATTAATTATATTCCTTTCTTTCTCTCTACGGCTGCAATCCGATATTGGATAAGTCCGAAATTACTCAAAGCTTCTGCCGTTAGAGCTTGGTTACTCTGTTAATCTTATCTTTGTAGTACCTACTTTGATAATTTTCTAAAAGTGATAGATTTATTTATTTAATCTTTATTCTACAAATGTACAGCATAGTTGGCGGACTTATGATGCTTGAAGCATGCAGCAAGCACCAGTCAACCATTACATGTTTCTTTATGAGCCGCGCTTGTGGCATCACTATGAAAGAAAAGTACATAGTCGTATTTAAATGTATCTGAAACCATGGGCACCGTCTTCTATAGGCAAAAATAATATTTTCCATAGAAATATTTATCCTAAATGCATAAAATCGAACTAGCATAGTGAAATCCCCGTTGCAGACTTATCACAGTGTCTACCCATACGGGTTAAAGGTCGCTCATACTTAATCGTGGTAATCCATTTGGCAGACAAGTTTTATGCCCAGTCCAGTTTACCCTGACCTCTAGTCCCCAACCAAAGCTACACGATCCTATATAAAAATATACGGTGTGATTTGTTGTCAAAGCTCAACTTTATCTGGTGTAGCATTATCAGGCTATAAATTTCGACCGTATCTAGCGAAACGTCAAGCCGTCCCGACGAAATTTTCGTCGAAAAACTTTGGCTCTTGACGTGAAACATGTTTTAAATAAGGTTTGTGGACTAAGGTAAGTTAGGGATGCGGAAATTGCCTTCCTGTGTGGCTATTTAAATATTACACGAATATATTTTGTGGCAACTATTTAAAAAAGTTGAAATAGATATCGTGTAGTTTTAGCTTTAATTTTTTATAAAATATATTAGGTCACTCAATCGGTATTTGTCTGTATTAAAAAGAACATTTTTAATTATCTTATATGTAATTTCGCTTCCTATGTCATCTAAACTCTATAGTGAAATCTAATAAAACCCTATTTTCTTTTACGATAATACGAGTTATGTACAAACTAAGTATAAAAATGGTTCCGATATGAAATACCAAGAGTAACTAGTGCAAATATATTGTAAGTCAACAATTTTTATGAACTAAAACCTTACACGTTTCGTTCAAACAGAACCGTTATTTCAGTAATAAGTACTACAAATACTTCCATTAAGCGCCATCTTCTCAGTTGTTTGCAAACTGTCTGAATCAGACTAATGCTGGCTTGGACAAGACGCAGTCGAAAATTGGATGGTATTGATTTACTACTCGTGCGTCCACTAAAACTACCATCTTCATTTCTGAGTATTTCTGAGTATCGACAAATATGACTGTACGATATTCCTACATCCTTCTAGCTTGCGGAAATGTAAGGAAATATCTGGTGAATACATACAATTTTTATATTGCAGCTTGCATTTAACGACACCTACAAAAAACCAACGAATATAGTGCTACCTATAAAAGAATAGAGGTTTTTCGAAAATCCCACTAGGTCTATAGTTTTTACCGCAATGAAAGGTGCCCTATATCCTTCTTCAGACGAAAGAAACCCGTGAGAGGTAACAAACAAACAAATAAACTTACCATCGCATTTATTATATTAGTTGGAATAGGTTGGTTTTTGGCTTTCAAATTTTCAACAAATCTTTTCAACGCTTTAATATGTAACCCAAGACTAAAAGAAGTACGAAATCACTTTGTATATCTTTGGGAAGTGTAAGAAGATATCCAAAAATTCCCACGGAGACATTTATGTGGCAAACCTGCGTTTTTAATTTAGAAGAAATTAAGTGATATTCATATAATAAAGTGCTTAATATAAGTCTTAATTATTACATACATACATATGGTCACGTCTATATCCCTTGCGGGGTAGACAGAGCCAACAGTCTTGAAAAGATCGAATGGCCACGTTCAGCTATTTAGCTTAATAATAGAATTGAGATTCAAATAGTAACAGGTTGCTAACCCATCGCCTAAAAATAGAAAACCCAGTTTGTAAGCCTATCCCTTAGTCGCCTGTTAGTTTAGGACATCTGTCCGGTCCTATTCTTTTTCGCATTGGTGCCGGGAACCACACGACACACGTCTTAATTGTTGTATGAAAAATCCACGTAAACGTTTGAGCTTTTTAACTGTAAAAGCAAAGAACGACCGCATTTGAAAATTCGTTTAAACTTGCCAAAGTAAACGTACAAATCATCATGCATTCGATAATAGGGAATGTCTAAGTTTCCAAGCTCCGCATAGCCAAGACTGAAGACAAATGGTGTTTGTCCAGCAAATTGACTCACCGTCTGATACTCACAGGAACTGTGATTTTACTCCGCTTGAATTCTGTTTGTCTATGTTAGATAGTATATTTGTTTTAGATGACATCGGACGCTGTTGAAGATGGAATGAGAGAACCTTTTTGTCTGGTAACACTCGGAAAATTGTTTTATTTCTTAAGTGATATTGTTTTTTATTTTTTTATTTTTTGCAAAGGGTGTTACAACACGAAAAATATTGGTTTTTTCTTAAATAGATGTTTTACAATACAAAGAGTAGAACCACTCCATCACCTTCCCATGGATGTCGTAAAAGGCGACTAAGGGATAAACTTATACATTTGGGATTCTTCTTTTAGGCGATGTGCTTGCAACCTGGCACTAATTGAATTTCAACTCTATCATTAAGCCAAACAGCTGAGAGTGACCTATGAGTAGTTTCAAGACTATTTGCTTTGTCTACCCCGCAATGGATGTAGACGTGATTATATGTGTGTATGTAGTTTCTCTTCTTTATCTATTCTAGAGACACGAAAGAAAATATCGCGACGAATAAAATACCTACTTTTCACATACTCGGTAAAAAATTCTACTTTTTGAAAAACAATTTACATGTGCCAGTGATACGTGCAAAAGTTTACGAATTGACTCCGGTGTCAGGTTCAAGAGTATAACGACCCAACTTGTAATAACTCCTTGTAATCCCAACTAATATTACAAATGCGAAAGTAACTTTGTTTGATACCTCACACGGTTGTAACTATTGAACCAAACTTCTTGAAAACGTGTATATAATTATGAATCTGGAAAAGTATAAAGGATACTTTTCATCCTGGTGAAAAATAAAAGTTCCCGTGGGAAATGCAGAAAACCTATACGCTTAATTCGCGCGGACGAAGCTGTGAGTGAAAGCTAGTTTCATATAATATTCCTCACAACTTGACCATTTCAGAAACAACCAAAGAAGAGTTTTAAGCCTGTTACAGGAACAAACACTACCGGTGCATTATAAAAATGTGAAATGGTTTAAAGTACATATTGGTTTAGCTATTAACTAAGTTTGCTAAAGTTGAACAGAATATAAAAGCAGAAGAATTAATCTACTTTAATGTGGAAGATTTGATTATTTACATTATTTTATATTTTTGGAATGGATTTGAATAAAAATTTACATTAATAAAGTTATATAATAGTATAATAGGTACATGCGAATGAATCACAAGCTTTATATTATTCGCCAGAGGACTCTTCTTTGCAAGTTCAAAATGGACAAACAACAAAATATCAATCATTCTAGCATTTATCGTGTTAGTTTAGTTAGTTCAAAGATTGGGAGAAAAGACTATACTGTTACTGGCTAGGGCCGTCTGATAAGAGCTAAGGGATTATTAAGGAATATAGAAAAGCAGTTAGAGGATAGTCCTCAAAATTGCCAAGTGAACGGGAACAACATGAATTTCAGTTTAATCAGGGCAAAGCTGAGGATGAAAGCTGATGTTTTTATAAATAAGAAGTCCAAAATTTACTGGTTAAAAGCCGCCACCAGCGTTTGAACTAATGTACAGTGCAGCGGCTTTAAAAGTTAACAAACACGAGAGCTTTCAGTAACCGAAAACAATGGGACTTAAAACAATACGCTTGTTAAAGTTGAAATTTTGTACCCTAGATACGGTACGTACAAATTAAGTTTAGAGGGCTTGCGAAATATGGTCTTACTTTGAATACAAACTCGCTGAAAATTAGTGTATGATCAATGTGAAATTAAGTGACTGCCTATATAACATGGCACGTGCGACGCCGTCTTTATCGCGCGGAAAAGTATCGCTGTTACGCGTTTTATTATGACGTGAAAAGGGACAGCCTTGAACAAACGTACCTTTGTCGAATTGGGAAATAGTAATTAATAAATAATAAATAATAATAGTGGTGGGGTAAGTCAGATCACGATAAATACCCTAAACTTCCGTACTTAAAGCTGTAGTCCCTCTAGCTGTACCTACTCTTCCGGAAAAAGACGTGATCATGATCAATGTGATCACATGCTTTTAGTAAAAATTCTGCCTGGTAAGTAGGCAAATATACATAATGCCCACTAAAAAGTAAGCAGCGACTAGACTTACAGTATAGGACTACAAGTACAAATGTATCCAACATAACACGATATCATTTCGCAACAATCTCATCCTACCTTTTCATGAATATTTCACTGACAATGAGAAATTTATTGCGAGGTTCCCTATTTATTCCCTATCATCCCCTATTCATACCTACAGCAACGATCGCCCCATATACTGACTTTTTCCGATGCACGCCATAGAATTTCAATAGAGGCGGAAGCTAATATTACTTATCGGGGGCATGTTTACAATCGTTCACCTGTGTCGTGTCGTAAGGATGGGGGAGGAAAGTTATCGATATTTATTTATTCCTTGATTAATAAATAAATATATACAGGACAAATTACACAGCTTGAGTTAGACTCGAAGTAAGTTCGAGACTTGTGTTACGAGATACTAACTCAACTATACTATATTTTATAATAAATACTTATATAGATAAACATCCAAGACCCAGGCCAATCAGAAAAGTTCTTTTCTCATCATGCCCTGGCCGGGATTCAAACCCGGGACCTCCGGTTTCACAGGCAAGCGTACTACCGCTGCGCCACAGAGGCTGTCAAATGATATAAAGAATAAACCCCCCTCCATCCCTTTCTCATGGATGACGTAAAAGGCGACTAACAAATGGGCTAGCAACCTGTCACTATTTGAATCTCAATTCTGCTGAGCGTGGCCTATCGATCTTTCAATACTGCTGACTCTGCTTACAGCGCAAGGGGATATAGACATGATTATATGAATGAATGAATTTTTATTAATTTATTTATGTACATAAAATATATATAATAATTTATATAGGAGCATTTAACACAGAAATTGGGGTACGAAGGTGCTACTTATTTCAATAGAAATCTCTTCCAGTAGACCCGTGAGAAGAGAGATGAATATTGGAGCAGATTTTAAATTAATAATTTTTCTAGCGGCTTTATCATTTTTCGTATACCCCTCTAGAACAGAATGGTACATCCATCTATATTTAAAAAAAATTTATACTTAAATTTACATAAAAATACATATCATAAAATCTCACTTGTTTGCGCAGTTTATAAAACTGAGTTTTAATTGCTTGGATATATTAAATTAAAAAGTAAGTGCGCTCTTATTCCTTTCAAAAATGTTGAAATAATTAAAATGTTAATGTTTTGAGGGATTATTATCTAAGCTTTGTAGGGCTGATCTATCTTTGTGTCGACGACATTCCCTAGACGGTATCTTACTGAACAATAATCTTGTCAAAAGCAAGGCTTTTTGGAATAAAAAAGATTGCAATATTACTTAAACCTTTGTTTTTACTTCATAAATTAAACAATTTTTTATATAAGGACTTGAAATTTTTCAGTTTGAATGTTGTAAAATATTAGTCAAACCTATTAGTAGTTTCAAGTTTACAACGTTGCTTGGATTCGTATAAATTTTCTCAATTTTTTCTTTCAACAAAATTAAAATTAATTTTGACACATGATAAAAAATGTCGATATATTTTCTATCGATATTTTTTTAATGTCACGTTACTACACAGGTGTTTTGGAGCGGATGCGTCGCTAACATGATTAAACGTGTAACTACGCGCGCCGATGCCGCATCCACGGTTTCATTCGAATTATATACCGTTGATTAACTCTGTATTGAACTGCGTAGATTTTTCACCCACACGTATCACATTTGAAACATTTATTTATTTAAAACTTTATTTAGCCTCCTAATAAAATAAGTATTCTTCTTTTAGGCGATGTCTTGGCAACTTGTCATTATTTGAATCTCGATTCTATCATTGGGCCGAACAGCTGAACGTGGCCTGTCGGTATTATTTAGTCGGTATTAAGACTGTTGGCTCTGTCTAGGTACCCCGCAAGGGATATAGACGAGATTATATGTATGTATGCCTCCTACTCTTGGTTTTAGTCCTGGTTGCATCCTCATCCCTCTGGAGATTAGCCCGAGGTATGCCTTTGACCATGGATCCTAGATTGGGTGAGTCAGGTATTTACACGAAGCGACTTCCATCTAACCTCGGCAATGTTTGCAGGTAAACCTAACCCTTATAGGATCTATGGTTACACATCCTGTTACCTGAATGTCCAGGTTTCCTCACGATATTTACCCTCACTGTAAGAGAATCGGTTAGTATTTAAACTGTTAAAATTAATTTAAAAATTTTTATGTACATAACTTTGAAATTTGACTTGGTACATAGCCAAGGTGAGACTTGAACCTTACAGATTCTTTATTTAGCCTTAAAACTAAAACAAGGTATTCTCTACTACTCAATCTAAATGATGAAGACAGAACCATTGCACGTTCATCTGAAACTGATACCGCTTAGTGGAATCGAGATTAAGAAATGAGAATTTTCTAATCTATACCGTAAAAGTGAAAGGCATGGAAGTTTATTTTTTATTGTTTGATTGACAGATAATGAGGAAATTGTGTCATTAGATAAAATAAAAAAGATAGGTAGGTAGTTAAGATGCAGTGAGGTTGCTTTAGCAGATTTTATGATTAGGACAATATTTTAAGAAAAACTTCTAGTAAAAAAATCTTCAAATAACATTTAAACTTGACCGCTGTTTTTTTACATCGTATCAACATACATACATACAAATGGTCACGTCTATATTCCTTGTGGGATAAACAGAGCCAACAGTCTTAAAAAGACTGATAGGTCACGTTCGACTATTTGCCTTAATGATAGAATTGAGATTCAAATAGTGACAGGTTGTTAGCTCATCGTCTAAAAAATAATCTCAAGTTTGTAAGCCTGTCCTTTCGTCACCTTTTACGACATCCATGGGAAGGAGATGGAGTGGATACATATATTTTTTGTTACATCGTATCAAAAGAATAATAATTCATATATTCCTGCTATAAATGGAAGAAAATAAGAGTTATTTATTCGACCTCATAAATTCATTCAGACGTGTTTTCCGGAAGAAGCTAAATTATATATCCGGTCTATCGGCATTGGATCCAAGGATGGTTTGCAGTATTACATTATATACTGGGAAAATTATTTTCGTATAATTCAAATATAAAAAAAGAACAGGACCCTCTCCTTTTGTTTCCCATGGATGTCGTAATAGGCGACTTAGGGATAGGCTTATAAACTTGGGATTCTTGAGGCGAAGGGCTAGCAACCTGTCACTATTTGAAACTTAATTCTATCATCAAGTGAAAAAGCTGAACGTGGATAATCAATCTTATCAAGACTGTTGACTCTGTCCACCTCGCAAGGGATAAAGACGCGACTATATGTTATGTATGTATGTAGAATTCATATAGTTTTGAATTAGGCTATATACTACTTTCAAAGGTCGCATTAATACATCTGAAACTAAACACTTGCGCTCCAACTAAAATATTCCTTCTTAACATAATACTTCTACAAAGACTGATCCCTTATACAACGTCTTATTACATTCTGTAACCTACATTATATCTCAAGTTAGCTTGTTAACATTCTCAAGAGCCTGCGTTACTTTAATTACATCGTCATTTGTTACATTTCTTTCGCTCATTTCCTCTAATGACGCCGCAGTGTGACCGCGGCCTAATCTAGCAATCCATTAGTGTAACAGCCCCCTTATCAACTCATAAATTTTGGCGTATCTTTGCTATCTCTGGGGTATGTCAAATGGATATATTGGTTCACAATCCGGCATTCGACAAATGTCTGCAATATGGAGTATGAATTAAATATGAATTTCGGGGCTTTTTATGTTATGAGCAAAATATTATCTACGTGTTTTTAGGATTTTCATAGGTATATTTTAGATTTTGTCTGAGGTTTCACTCCCGTAGGATTTTTTCATAAAAAAGCATATTATAATTAGATACCTTGGATCAAAAATTTGGGTCTACCTCGTACCCGAATTTTAAGAATCTCTTAGATTTATTCACATATGTGTTTATTTTCACAAAAATCAGATGGCAGATAATACAGCCACGGTTGCTGGTGATTCAATAATTAAAATACATTTACACAATATCCAAATCATTAAGATATAAGAGAAAACTACAATAATTTTTTTTCATATTTGTTTATCTTTATTATATTCTCGATATTACTCGTACGCGAACGAAGCTTAGGGCATAATCTTGTTTAAGATAATTCTATAAAAACGCAGATCTTAGACACAATTTGTCAATGCAGTCTCAAACTAAACCTGATTCACTAAGTCCATTAGTCTACTATCTTACTCTGCAATCCATTGATTTGTGTGGCTCGGAACCAATTTGTAGGGATTTCACTAAATTGTTAAAGTTACCAATGAAGTGGTTCACTTTGTTTAAATCAGCAGTTTTGGTTGGATCTAAGTCTCTGAATCTCATTTCTATCATTCATTCATCTGACTAAACTTGGATTTCAAGTCTTTTGCTTACTAGCTCTGACTATTAAGTTTGTGAAAAAGACGTGATGTGTGAGGTTTTACGAGTAGTTTGACTGAACTTCATCAAATAAGGTGATCCTATGTCTGGTTAGGTCCAGAGGATTAAATATACGGGACAAATTACACAGATTGAGTTAGCCTCCAAGTAAGTTCGAGACTTGTGTTACGAGATACTAATACAACTATACTATATTTTACAATAAATACCTATATAGACAAACATCCAAGAACCATGCCAATTAGAAAAAGTTTGTTTCTCACCATGCGCTGGCCTGGATTCGAACCCGGAACCTCCGGTGTAACAGACCTTCAATTTGTCTCATGATTCAAGATTTTAGTTATTTCAATGAGCGATTGCCTGACTTTCTTGACTCTGTTTAACAAGCTCATTGCCTAAGAGAATAATCGTAAGTTTGTAAGCTTTTTCCTAAATTGACATTAACAATTTAGGGTTTTTGTTTGTGAAAAGAGAAGCAGCTAGGACAGACTACATTTTCAAACCTGTTTAAGATTAATTTCGTTCTGAAATAGGAGTTCATCACGAAATGAGTCTTAAACAGGTAACGCTTTTGAAATGTGAGATTAACTGTTAATACTTAAATTTACCGTTATAATAATTCCGCGAAAATCAAAATTTCGACTGGCATATAATTTCTTAAGATTTTAAGACTACGGCTGATATATTTTAAATATTACTAAGAAAAAAATAATTTAGTGCATTATTTTCGAAGTTCGTACGTTCGTACAATTAACTTAATAAACCTTTTGCATTACTAAATAAAATCGAAATATTCCCACACGCGTAGATCTTAATGGCACAGCTATGTCGTCCGATAAATTGTCAACAAAGGCTCATAGGATGATTTACAAACACAAACAGTTCTGCTGAAGTGCCTAATCAAACAAGGCAAGAGCTAGCGTGTCATATTTAGGTAAGGTATACACTACACACACTCTTGAATGTCATAGTTATTTATAATCCGAATATTATAAAAAATATTATAAATGCGAAAGTTAGTTTATTTGTTTGTTAAACTAAAACTAAAGTTTGCGTGGAATTTGGCAAGAACTTATATTTTTTTGTACATACATACATACAGTCACGTCTATATCCCTTGCGGGGTAGATAGAGCCAACAGTCTTGTTAAGACTGATAGGCCACGTTCAGCTATTTGGCTTTAAGATAGAATTGAGATTCAAATAGTGACATGTTGCTAGCCCATCGCCTAAAAAGAATCCCAAGTATGTAAGCCTATCCCTAAGTCGCCTTTTACGACATCCATGGGAAAGAGATGGAGTGGTCCCATTATTTTTTGTATTGGGGCCGGGAACCACACGGCTTTTGTAGGTGGCTTTAAATTCATCGCTTTTTGTGTAGGTGGTGTGCTAATTTCTTCGCTTTTTCGTATATGATAATGAACGTCAAATTCACACGGGCGAAGATATGGTTAAAAGCTTGTTATATTTTATATTTATATAGTACAATATACAACGTTTAGTAGTAAATGAAACATGTTTAAAAGTACTCAGGTTCGATTTACGGTAGCTATGTTACAATGACTATATTTCCAGTTATACAGTTTCATTGTATCATTCTCTTACAGTGAGGGAAATGTCGTGATCACACACTACACAATATTAGTAAATTCCTATACAATTTTAGAGACGCATTTACTTGTAGGGTCCAGTCCACTCCATAGAACATGCAACAATGCTAGTATTAAAATGAAAAGCTTACAAAATTATCACATTGCATCTCTGTTTTATTCTTTTAGAACTCTATTTTATATCTCACTCTTATCTTTGCGTGTTCCCGGTTGCACCCGCTACGGCAGTTTTCTCTCCCAATGTAGCGGGAACGATGATTTAGGCTCTTGGGCTCAACCGCCTCAAAGAGAAGACCTTCCGCCAGGCTAGGTCTTATGCCTGAGAACCGCGAGAAATGTAGCTATATACACTCCAATCCTTGAAATCTTTGCTTGCGCGATTTAGCATACACAGCACACCCAGTTTATTTAGTATTGTTTTTAAAATGAAGTACTCTAATAATTATGATACTCGTAATTACTTTAGCTAAATATTTAAAGAGGATAATTACTATAAAGATAGCCCAAATATTACTATTTTACCACTTAATTATATGAAAACAAGTCGGGTTAATTACGTCTAGTTACTCGCAAAGGAAGTATGGGATATCCTGTTTCTATTATGCTGAAATGGTAATTAGTGAATTAATATTAGAGGGTGTTTCCTGTACTTGGCTGATATGATATATGGTTGCTGCTTTTGTTGCCATGTTCGGATTTGCAGATATAATTTGTATCTAATTTAAATATAAGCGTATGGTTTAATTTATAATTTTTTGAATATTTCTGTAAAGATTAGCAACTAATCGGATGTTCAAGGCGCCTCGTCTGATCGTCGTCTTAGTCAAATATCGATTCTCCTTTTTTTTCATTAACATGTCCGTCACGCTGAACGGCCGCTACACTATCTATTGTCCAGTAATTTATAGTTAAATAAATAAATATGTCCGGGACAGATTTCACAGCTTTATTAGCTTCAAACTAAGTTCGAGACTGTTACAAAATACTAACTCAACGATACTATATCTAATAATGAAACCCGACCCAATCAGAAAAAGTTTATTTTCAAACATGACCCGGCCTAGATTCGAAACCAGGACCTCCTTACAGACAAGCGCCCCCTGCACTACAGAGGCCACATACACACATACAAGTCAAACTCAGAACCACATTTTATCGACGGCTGTTAAAATGCTTCTAAAAGAAGTCACTTCGACCAATGAACCTCAGGATCCCTGTTAATTGGGGTTCGTTAGGCACCGATAGTCTATTTGCTTTGTGTGTGATGGCCACTGAAACATGGGTAGGTACCTACAGATTGCAAGGCTAGCGAAATTGAGTGCAGGTACTGTACTGCGGTATTATAGTAGACGGGGAATCCCTTATTTTCAAGAGATTTTGCATTTTTTTGAAAGGCTGATTCCTTTATCTGTTTGTTTGTAATATGTTTATTGCATAGAAATGTACATAGTAACAAGAAAATAGTAAGTACAAAGTTATAAAAGAAACAAATCACTTGCGATGGCGGTTTTGTGACCATGGTTTTGTATGGTAGCTTCTTGGGGCTTATGACAAAAAGTGCAGCTTTTTTTATTGCTAATTGAATTACTTATATAGAAATCATTGATGAAACTATCAAATGCCCAAGTGCTTTCATCAATATTAATGTTAAGTAGGTACTATAAAATATGAAAGGTAGTAGGTAAGTAAGGTTTTTACTTATATTGTATAGGGTGTTCATCTCAAGACCCAGTCCATACCCTAGCCGGGATCCGAACCCAGGACCTCCGGTGTCACAGACAAGCGTACTACCGCCGCGCCACAGAGGCCGTCACAATAAATCTTTAATTGTATGTGCAATAAAGGGTATTCTATCCAATCCATACATACACAAATGAACACAATCCAATCCAAGGATTTATATCCACGGAATGGTTTGATAACAGGGCGTGTTGGGAATCAAACCGTACCCGGGGGATCCAATCAACGTCTGGGTTGTAGCTAACTAATGTTTCCGAAGCTTAAACTACTCTGTACTTCCGAAGTGCTAGCGGGATTTCGTTAGCCGAGTCGTGATAGAGGTGGTAATATAAGTACATTTGCCGTGTGGTGTCCAATACTTTACAATAGAACTACTCAATCTCTTTCATATGGATGTCGTAAATGGTGACTGAGGGATAGACTTATTAACTTGGGATTCTTCTTTTAGGCGATGGACTAGCAACCTGTCACTATTTGAATCTCAATTCTATCATTAAGCTAAATAGCTGAACGTGGCTATTCGGTCGTTTTCAAGACTGTTGGCTCTGTCTACCCCGCAAGGGATATAGACGTGATGATATGTATATTTGTATAAGTATACAAGCGTGGGTTTAGCATACAATGTGAAGATCAACAAAGTAACGATAAAAGCAAATAAATTAAACTGTCCACTAACTCCGCTCATGATAACACCATAGACGTTATCAAAATAAATTTCTACAGCATAAAAGTGTAAAGGCTGTCTTTAAAGTCACTTCGCGTCAATGAGGACGTCGCGAGCAACCTCTGAAAGCTGCGTCGCGACGTCGCCTGTCCCTTTGAAGTGTGATAGGCTGCCATAATTGGCAATAGCTTCGGGCTAAATCCTCAGCGCTCTAATGGAGGTGAGCAAGGCAAAAGATATCGCGATAGATACATGTTTTCCAAGATCCAAGGATGGTATAGGATTTTAAGTAAAATTTGTGTTAAACCCTTTTTAAAATTTTCATACTATTAATATGCCTGGTAGAAATTGCATAATACAAAAGGCCGCCTTTAAATATTATATCAGCCAAGTGTAGATGATTTTCCACCGATTACTCGTCACGCATTATCTCGGATTATAACATGTACTCATACTGACTTACTTTAGTTTAAATTAATTATCACTTAGTGATTAGCTCATTCCAAAAAAGGAAATGGGTGCGTTGGCAATGGGCTAGTAACCTGTCACTACCTTTAGCTGTTCAATTTATCTTTTTCGAGTATTTCGAGACTTCTGGTAAGAACCGACGAGTTTTCACTAAGAGAGTTCTGAATGTGGATGAAGTGAAAGAAGTATGCAGGGATCGTGGCAAGTGGAAAGCTGTGGTCACAGCCTCTCCCTCCGGGAAACAGGCGTGATTTATGTATTGTATGTGAGCTCTGTCTACTCCGTAAGGGATAAATGAGAGGTATATCAATGGTCATTTAAATTTAATATAAAAATTTTTTGAATACATTTTCAATTTCATGTAAATTGTTCATTCTCACTGTTATGCTTAACATTTTTGTACTCTTTTGGTTGCACATTCAATGTCCTAAGTTTATACAACATGCACATTTTATAGATAGAAGTTTATGATATAACACCTAAAGTCTGTCTGTGACCTTAGTCTGACTTATCAGAATTCAGAGAGAACTATTCATACTACTCTGAATATTCATATAAATTTCAAGTTAGAGGTCGTCGAAACACTATGTACAACTTTTTTGTATATTTTCTTCGGCTGTGATAAAAATGTGATAATTTTTTGTGATCTAAAATATTTATAAATAAATAAATAGTAGATAAATTTATACAAATATACGAATAACGATGAATTACAAATTCAGTGATAAATAGACAACGCACAGTAAAAACTGATTGAGTATTTTAAAGCGTGGCAAAGCAGGTTTTGAACTGCACCAATTACTTCAGAAGAACAAAAATTTAAACAGCTTAAAAAGGGAAATAAACTAAAGATCAACGAGATAAAAAAGAACAATTAAATCCAAATACTTAGTCACGGTCACAGACTAAACAAAGATAAGATGAGACTTTAAAAATACTAGCATGGATCGTTTCTAAAACCGGGATTTTGTGAGACAAGCGAGCAATTTCAGGAATGGCGTAACACATAGATACGTAAAATAATACGTTTGAATAAGTGTCCTACATTCGAAATTGGTAGTTTAAAATTCAAATAAAGGTTTCACATTTAACTTTTCAGCCAGTCTCACTACAAATATTTATTGAAAACGCTTTTTGGTTTACTACGTTCGTTGATAAACAGTTCCAAGAAGCAATTTATTGATTTTCTAAATTTAAATATTTACAGGTTTCAGAAACTATAACGAGTAAATATTTCCACGAAAATCTATTGATGAAAATTCTTTGATGTTGCGAGTATTAAAGACATGGCAATGTTATGAATTTAACGACCTTAAAAACAGTTGAAAGATTTTAGTTTTAAGTGATATACGTACGTATGCAATATAAATATACAATTGCTAATCTGGGTCTTAGTATGTAATGCACCAATATTTTCGTTTCCCTGCCTACCCCTCCGGGAGAGTGATTTTATATGCATTTTTGTTTCAACTGTAAGTGAAGAGGGATATTTTGAGACGAAACCGAATTTTGCCCAGCAATTGCCCTTAAAAATGGTTTCATACCTAATATACAATATATACCTAGTTAATATACAAAATACGTAACTGAGTAAAGTATGTCAACATACTATTGACCAGGTATCCAAAACCAAGTATGTGCAGCATATCTCTTTGTCAACATAAATGAATTTCTGGGCAATTCCGTTGGTCAATTTAAGGCTTGTGTCCATTGCAGCGTGATTTCGTGCTTGAGCTCCGTGAAGCTACGAGCATATCTAAAGGTCAGTTCACATCGAGTAGATACGCGACGCGAGTTTGACAGAGTGGCCGCGCCGGAAACTGGCCTTAAATTTAAATAGTAAGTCGAATGGATGAATGCTTTTTCAATTAATTGTACTATAAAGATTGTATTTAGTATAAAAAAGTGTTTATAACCAAAAAAAAAGCACAGAACGCAGCCTTTAAGCTAAACTAAACGCTTGTTGCTAACTAGAGTATGTTTAATACATACAATTTATAATTTTAATGCACCTAGAAATGTTTATTTAATATAACAACTAATGTAACAAGCGCTATAAGTAGGTACATTTTAATGTTAGAGCATTATTAACGTAGACAAATTGAAGGCTCAATCACGGACATACGAATATTAATATACATACATGAATTACATGCTTACATAAAAGATAAAACTCTGAACCAGCTGCGATTATTACGTATTCCACGTAGAGTTTTTAATGCTCTTAAAATTAATTATCTCACAAAACATAATTTATGCACGTACAATGTAATTACACTCGTTATAGCTTACGAGAGATTATCATTTTAATATCATGTTTTAATGAAAATACTCAAATTACACGTTTCATTTTAAAATAATTTCAATAATTATGGTTATTTCAACTCAGTGAACCACAGAATCTGAATAAATATGTTTTTATTCAGATTTATATGAGGTGAAGGTAAAATTATTCTGTGAAAAGTATTCTGTGTGTACTTAATACTGAATCAGTTTTAAAAAGTTGCCTCTTAAATTTTTTTTATAAGATTTTCGACAATATACTCGATACTATAGTAACAATATGGCAACAAGTCTCATGTGTTAGATGTCCATTCTCGTGTCCATATATGCTGGGTAAGCAGAAATTGGTTCCAATTTTCCACCCTGTCATATTTATTGGCCCTCTCTTCTAGTAAAAATAAAATAATGTGCAGAGGTAAAGTTCATACATGCCAACTTTGATTCATAAAATTGCCGTTTCCATTTGATTGTTTAAATGGGGAACGTTTTAGCCAAAATTTAAATATATTCTTTAATAATATATCTTGCAATTTACTATAATAATTTCAAAAATACAATTTGGTTTTCTATTCTAAAATAAATTATCGCTTATCGGTTATCGAAATACACGCCCTTTTAAGTGCCATGTTAAGATGTTTTGACTCACACTTTATTTCTCTACTCTAATTGTTTTGTGTCTGGGTTGCTGAGTTGCCGATGTTTGGAACCAATGTCGAATTAACTCAAGTTTTCGGTGGTGGTATAATTTTCGGGATTGGAATTTTACGGGCTCATAAAGGTGCCGTATTGGCTTTTATTCGCGAAAGGATTTATGGCAGTACCATCAGCTTATTTTGATGTTATGAAATTTATCGAATACCTAAACATTTAGTGATGTCGCCGTCAAACTAATTATTTAATTCCAAAAAAGTCTAATTTAAAAATAATTATAATTCTAATTAGCTCAACATTCGGTTGCAATTTTTATTCCCAATAGGTAGATCGCAAACTATTAAATATCGTATAACTATTTATTTAACTTTTTCTTATTTAACAAAATCTTGTATGCCAATTTAAACTAAACTTGGAAATCTGCCAATTTATGGCTCCTTTCGAGATTGTTGGCTCTGTCTACCCCATAAGGGATAAAGACGTAATCACGTCTTATAATCATATGTGTGTATTGATAACATTAGAATCAACCACTAGATGAAGCCAACCTAAAGACGGGTTGTTAGATCAGCATTCAATTATTCTGAAACAGAATTCAATTTAAAATCTCAATTGCATATCATATAGTACATTAATTAAATTACAGTTACTGCTACGAGTAGGTAGGTACAATATGTACCCCGTTGAACGTCGCAATTTTAAAATACAATGGAATGTGGATCCTTTCCAAAACGAAACTACAAATATCTTGTAAACAAATCCCGACCATTTCCTAACCAGATTGCTAGCGAAATGTATGTATGTATGTCTGTCTGTCCGTATTTTCAAGTATTCGGTCCGGCGATAAATATGTATGTTGTGGGACCACGCCGTCACCTGGGACTGTGTAATAGCTTACAACTGTGAATTACATACATAATATTGTTTTCTTTTCTATTTTCAGAACAGATAAGACCAGTTTTGGATTATTATACTCTTTGATGATTTTAGTATTTTAAGTGTCGTGTGGTTCTCGGCTCCAACATAAAAAAGAATAGGACCACTCCATCTCTTTCCCATGAATGTCGTAAAAGGCGAGTAAGGGATAGGCTTACAAACTTGAGATTCTTTTTTAGGCGATGGGCTAGCAACCTGTCACTATTTGAATCTCAATTCAATCATTAAGCCAAATACCTGAACGTGGCCATTCAGTCTTTTCAAGGCTGTTGGCTCTGTCTACCCCGCAAGGGATATAAACGTGACCATATGTATGTATGTTGAAGATTTTAGCTGCAGTAGATGTGTCTTAATGTGCTTTAGTCATTGACTCACCTCCTTAATTTATTAAATAGGATCACCAACAGCATACAACATACATATAATCATTTCTATATCCTTGCGGTGTAGACAGAGCCAACAGCCTTGAAATCTGTTGGCTCTGTCTACCCCGCATGGGATATAGACGTGACTGTATGAATGAATGAAATCAAAATAACATAAATATATAACAACCTCTACACACTTGTAGATATTAAACCTGAATTTGCACGTATAATGCGACTGTCGCGTGAATAATGCTGTCAGATGCAAAATTGTTTATTACTGATGCTATTTTGGTATACGTTAAATTTATACATGACAAATATGTTTACTTGATTATTGTGTATGAATGAATGAAATGGGTGGGCAAAGACTTTCTACCTTTTTTCCTTGCATCAATCCCTGCATACATAATTTGCTTCGTCCGCATTCATTAATCTCAATTCCAGTCTCTGTTGTTCTCAAAACTGTTGGCACTGCCTGCCTCGCAAGGAATATGGACGTGATTATATGTCCATACATATAATCACGTCTTATCTGATCTATAATGTATGCTTTCATTAATCTTTTCAAAGAAGGCTCGGGGTACTGTATAACTAATTAACATTTACCACTTTAACTTAAAGGTTTCTTCTAGGACTTCTTGAAAAGAGAAGCCCTTCCAACGATCACGTTTATTGGTAGATATCTTTTTAACTAAAGGATCTTTAATATTAGAGACGACATAATATAGTAGTACAGAGTCGACACGATTTACAGTCGACTTTTGATAACTGTCACTATTTCTGATTACGCTGTCCCTAATCCTGTCACTCGATGTAACGGCAAATATTCATATGAAGATGCGTAGTTACAATACCGTGCTGTGTGTCGTGTGGCTCCCGGCACCAATAAAAAAAAGAATAGGACCACTCCATCCCGTTCCCATGAATGTAAAAAGGCGACTAAGGGATATGCTTATAAACTAAGAATTATTCTTTTAGGCGATGGGCTAGCAAACTGTCACTATTTGAATCTCTATTCTATCGTTAAGCCAAACAGCTGAACGTGGCATATCAGTCTTTTCAAGACTGTTGGCTCTGTCTACCCCGCAAGAGACGTGTTTATATGTATGTATGTAGTTATAATACCACAGCCTAACGTTCTTAATACCCTATACTGGAAGTTTGGACACATTCATTACGTACTAACCAACTCCAAACTAGGACCATAAAACTTTATAACCGCATCAAGTATTCAGCTGATACCTTGGCCAGTATTTGTGTATTAGGCTGCGACTCCACAGATTTAAATATAGTAAGATCTATTAAGTATATACATACTTATATAAGTAAAATATCCTTAAAAGAAACTGCTCTTGATTTAATACAATTTCTATGTATGTGTATCAGAAAAAAAAACAGTTTTTAAACAAGACGTTTTACCTCTGTTCTGAAATAGCTCAATTCCACCATTAAGCCATAAATAAGGTTATTTTTATTCCATTAAAAAGTCTGATAATGTACACTGTTTTTTAGCTGTATAATACATGAGGATTTAAAAAAAAGGAAATGTAAAAATAATTTATTCGTAAAACACCATACAAAATAAACAAACAAGAATATGTACAAAAATAGACATGAAATATGATGCTCCCGAAAGGGTACCCCCTCCATACATATGTCTTTTTAACAAATAAATGTATGCACACATTAGCTATTCTGGTAGTTAAGAAAAATATTGTGTGTTAGCCACTTCACATCCCACACATTGATTAATTGAAGTGAATTAAGAGATAGAGTTATGAAATCGGAACTTATCATCTATATATTCTATTTTCCATTACATACATAAAATCACGCCTTTTTCAAGGAGGGGTAGGTAGAGACCACATCTTTTCATTTGCCACGATTCCTGCACATTTCTTTCGCTTCATCCACATTCATAACTCTCTGCATGCAAGCTCGGTTTCAGGTACTCTTGACCTGACCCTTTGCCAGGACGTCCTTAATTTGATCAAGATACGTTCGTTTACGCCTTCCCACTCCAACCTTTCCCTCCACACACTCCTTGTATATCTGCTTAATCAACCTGCTTTCATTCATCCTCTCCACATGACCAAACCATCTTAACATTTTCTAATCCTGTAACTACGTTTATTATATATTATTAATAATATAACATATCGCTGAGCATTCAAACTTAACAGTCACTCAAACTAATCTCCTTTATCTCTGAAAGAGGTTCTAAAATAAATTTAATCTCAATGGTGCCTCATACGGCTCTCGGCTGTTACATCTTCTAAATCACCCGTTTCGGCGGGTAATATGCGAAAGTACAAGTAAATATGGAGAGAAGCCATACAATTTCATACCGGAATGAAAGGCAGATGGGAACTCCCGTGGGCTCACCTGTAACAAGAAATTGTATTGTATTAATATTGTGTTTTTCGCCTTTGTTACAATTTAGTTAAGTACCAGCCTTTGAATCATAAGACTTCAGGTTCTCAGGTTCATGATGAAAATTGGTTCGAATTTAACAGTATTATGAAGGAAAATGAACACGATAATATTAAAACTATTAACTTTGTCTTCCTCGTAAGAGATACAAAGCGTGCCTGTATTAGGTATCTGAGTTTCTTTATTAATATGTAGCGGGAGCGATGATTCGGCTCGACCGCCACCAAAGGAAAGATCTTCCGCCAGACTAGGAGTTATGCCTACCTAGGGAACCGCGGCTCCAACGATGTTGAGTGAGGTTGTATATATTGCTCTAATCCGTGAAATCGCGCGACTTAGGTTTTTCGCAGTTTATGACTGATTGCGTCGCGTAATTCTATATATTTTTTTGTGACTTGTGTCATATACGTAGCTATCCACGCCACAACTACATCCATATACCAATGATTTTCTTTTGAGTTATTTTTATAAGTTTTAATTCTACCCGATTCACTTAAGAAATCATTATGGGGAAGCCTGCACATTTCAAGTAATCGAATTTGCAACTATAATAGAGGTCAGATGAGAGTAGCTTCGTATAACCTCCTGCTCTTTATATTATGTTTAGGAATATTTATTCTTTATATTTTTTATTTTATATGTACTGCGCAAATTTACCTTACTATTTTTAGTTTCCTCCCACCCTAAGGTTGACTAAAAGAGATTGCTTTAGCGATAAGTCCGCCTTTGTACCTCAATACTTGTGTTTTTTTTTTCTGTTTTTCTTTTTTTATGGTGCAATAAAGAGTCTATCTATCTATTTCTACTCTTAGATAAAGGTCATAAACACACCCCGGACTCTTCCAAACGAAGGGCGAAAATAAGGATCTATAAACATTTCATTACAGTAAATATATCATAAGTAAGTACCTATTTCTACTGATACAGTATTTGCCGTAAAAGCCACAGATTATAATTAAATCGAGTTTACAGCAGCAAATTTGCTGCAGAGTCAGTTTAATTACATACTTGCTTAAATAATGTAAGCGCTATCAGCCAAATGATAGCTACATAGTGTTGTGTTTGCGAAATTATGCTCTATTTGTATTGTTTGGGTGTGCTCGTAATGGGAATGCAAATTGGCTGTTTGATTTCCAACAGGGTTAAATAAGACTTCATTCATGTCTTCTTATAGATCTAATTGACAACACATCTTCTTAGAAACCCTCGTCTATGAAATATTAAATTTAATGAAGACTTTCTACGACTCCCGCCAATGCTTTCTTTTTTGAGAAGTAAGCATCCATTTTCATGTTGCCGCCTTTTTAATGTAATCCGTACATCTCATTTGTAAATTCTGAATTACTTTTATTCCAAAGACGCCAATCCAAGAACTTTTTGTTGAATCTGACTGACTGTGTCGAATCCATTTGACTTTATGACTAGTCCACTCCCACTTGAATTTCAATACTTTTATACCGTAATTTGGCAACATTTGGAGGCTGGAGGAAATAATGGTTGAAGGATTAGGACACCAGTATATAAAAAAAAAACAGTGTAATGGACCGATTTCAATCCTACGACCTATGGCGATGTTCCAATGATGCTCTTCTTAGTTTATGCTCTCAGTAGGATGCTAACCGATGGATCTTTCGATTTAAGCGTACACAATTTAAGCGTACGAAGCTTGAGGGTGACAAGAAGCTGTTTTTTTTTTAAATAAGATTTTTACCATGATCCCTGCATGGGTACCCGGCAGTTTAATAGAATATAATAATCTTACCCGTAGATATCGTAAAATGCGACTAAAGGAATGGCGAATAAACTTAGTATTTATCTTGTAGGCGCTGCGGGCTAGCAACGTGTCCCTATTTGAATCTCAATTCTATCATAAAGCCATGCAGCTGAACGTAGCCTTGCAGTATTTTCTAGACAGTTGGCTTTGTCTACCCCGCAAGGGATATAGACGCAATTGTATATTTGTGTATGATCCCTACGTACTTCGCTTCATTCATCACGCTCTTCATAACATGTCGGTTATACTCGTAGGTAGGTACCTACTCTTAACGAGGTCGCTACCGATTTGAACAAGATACAATCGTCTAACGCTTCAAACGATCCCAAAACGAAATCAATACCCATTAATTTTCACACCCTCGAGACAACTGAATCGTAAAACAAAAACAGTCCAATTATCCTAAAAATGATTTTATTCATCCCAAAACCTACATTATCCCAGACATAAGTGAATGGTGATTGGTGATTTCGCAGTGTTGTATGAATTATGCATTGGAATCCTCCCGAGGGAACCGTGTGATTAAAGAACCACCCCTTTTACCCCCACTTCACACCCTCAGCTTATTAATGTTGAAATTTATTGGGGAATTTACCTAGAGTTAATAAAATTGCCATAATTCCGTGCTAATTAAGCTGAGAAATGATTAAGTTTCGTAATAACTTGTATTTTAATAATTTTGTTTTACATCAACAGGATTTTTTACAGAAAAAAGACCATTGTTATTGGCCTATAGGTATGTTACTCGAAAAACATGATTTGTATTGTCTGAATATAAAGTGGAGAAAAACAAAAATTTTGGATGTCAGAAAATATAATTACTAGAGGTTCGCTTGTGAACTTGATTTTCAAGTCAAGTCAACTCGCGACCATTTTTTTTTTACGAAATTGTGGTTATTTCAATAACAATCAAAATCGTTCAAGTAACGATTTCGATTCGCCTAGGGACTTTAAAATTTTATTGACATTAAATAAAAATTTTATTAAAAACAGAGCAAAGGTTTGAAAGTTATCACGTTTCGCCCCACATAGATTAGTAAGCTTTTGTTATGAAAAGTTATTTGTTTTCAGATTAGAATCATTTTAGAAAATAGGCGTCCAAGCGAAAAATCTAGGTATATGATTTTTAGGGTTTTGAACTCAAATATTAAAAACCCTTACAAGTATATTCGCTAAACCCAGTATAGTTTCACAGTAGAATATCCAAATGAATATAGAAACGAAATTTGCATTCATAATATTAGTTAAGATACGATTTTTAATGAAATTCTTCAGTTTAATTAATCCCGGTCAAAGTTCTGCCTCACTCAGAAATGTGATAAGCGATTCATTTTCAAGAAAGCTTTTCTATCGTCCAATAATATTTGCAATCTCCAAGAAATTGTTCCCTTGGCATAAGATGAGACTAGTCTTGCAACATTTTTATGGCAATTTATCCGCTAGAATAAGAAATAGGACAGTCTGAAATAAGAAATTTATTTATTTAATTATATTGATTTTAAGTTTATAAGCCTTAATTTCTAAAATTGTGTAAGAGACACACTATGTTTTGCTTTGTTACTAGATCAGCATAGAAACTAGATGAATCGGCTAATTACCTTAGTCTCCTTTTCCGAAACGGAAAAAAAGAAGACTGAGTTGTCCCATTTTAAAGTGATGAAAACCACACGACAAATAAGTACTGCTTGTTTGAATATTTCGTTCTTTATATATTTGTCACAAAACACCATCAATCTTGGCTAAAACAACATACATACATACATACATAAACTCACGCCTCTTTCCCGGAGGGGTAGGCAGAGACTACCTCTTTCCACTTGCCACGATCCCTGCATACTTCCTTTGCTTCATCCACATTCATAACTCTCTTCATGCAAGCTCGGCGGTTTCGGGCACTTTTGACCTGACCCTTCACCAGGACGTCCTTAATTTGATCAAGATATGTTCGTCTAGGTCTTCCCACTCCGACCTTTCCCTCCACACTCTCCTTGTATATCTGCTTAGTCAACCTGTTTTCATTCATCCTCTCCACATGACCGAACCATCTCAACATACCCTTTTCTATTCCTGTAACTACATCTTCTTTCATATCACAACATTCCCTTAGCACGCTGTTCCTTATCCGGTCACTCAATTTCACACCCAACATACTCCTTAACGCTCTCATTTCCACTGCATTTATTCTGCTTTCGTGCTTCTTTTGCCATACCCAACTTTCACTCCCATACATTAATGTCGGGACCAACACGCCCCTGTGCACAGCCAGTCGAGCCTTTTTGGATAGTTTCTGACTGCTCATAAAGGCATGCAAAGCTCCATTCACCATGTTCCCCGCGTTCACTCTCCTTTCAATATCACTATCACACTTGCCATCTGATGTAAACTTTGATCCTAGATATACAAACTCTTTCACTTGCTCAACTTTTTCTCCTCCAATCAAAATATTACATGCTGTCATTTCTTTCTCCATTTCAAAAACCAGTGTTTTAGTTTTACTTACGTTCACTTTCATTCCTTTCTCTTTTAAAGCTTCATGCATACAGTTTACCATCTCCTGTAACTCCTCCGCTGATGACGCCAGTATAACCTGATCGTCGGCATAGAGCAGACATTTGACGAGTAATTCATTCATCCTTAATCCACTTTCAGACTCTTTCAAATCTGTCAAACAACTATCCATAAATAGGTTGAACAGCCACGGTGACGCAACACATCCCTGCCTAACACCTTTCTCAATCTTAAACCACTCAGTGTGCGCTCCGTTTATCCTGACACAAGCACTCGAATCCTCATATAAGGATTTCAGTGCTCGTATCAAGAGACTGCTCACCCCATGCATAGAAAGTGCTGACCACAATTCATTCCTCTCAACTCTGTCATAGGCCTTTTCCAAATCCACGAAAGTGCAATAGACTTTTTGACTCTTGGCCAAAAACTTTTCGGCTATGTACCGCAAAGAAAAGACCTGATCAGTACATCCCATTCCCTTTCGAAATCCCGCTTGAGCATCCCATATTTTGTCATCAGTTTCATTCCTGACTCTATTAATCAATACCTTAGCATACAATTTGCCGACGACGCTAAGCAGGCTTATACCACGATAATTTTTGCAGTCCAGTTGTGACCCTTTTCCTTTGTAAAGTGGCACAATAACAGCCTTACACCAATCTTTTGGTACTCGGCCGCTTCTCCAACACAAATTGAAAAGGCAGTACAACTGTCTAGCTACGACGCCTTTTCCTGCTTTAAGCATCTCGACCGACACTCTATCATACCCGGCAGCCTTACCCGCTTTCATACTCTTAAGTGCTTCCACAATTTCAAACATTTCAATTTCGCCTTCCATCTCATTCTCTTTTTCTTCGCTATAGCAGAATTCTTTCTTATTTTCTTCCTTTTTTTCAAATAAACTCTCAAAATAGTCCTTCCATATCTTTTGCACACATTCTTCTCCTTTCACAACGCTACCATCCTGGCATCTGATCCTAGTCAGCTCTCTGGTTATAGTTTTTCCTCGGGCTGACCTTACGGATTTCCAGAATACTTTCAGATTTGACTGAAAGTCTTCTGATAGCCTTTTATCAAAATCCTCTTTATACTCTTCTTTCTTTCTAATCACAGCTTTCTTAACCAAATCTTTCATTTTTTTATATTCCTTACGTGCTTCATTCACATCCTCATCTATAACGTCTTGCATTCTTAAGTTAGCTTTTGCTGCTAACAAATCCAGCCATGCTTTCTTCTTTAATCGCACAAGTTCTTGCACATCTTTACTCATCCACGCATTTTTGTGATTTTTCCCTTTCCTTCTTCTACTTACACCACACACTTCAACAGCTACTTTCACAATTCTTTCTTTAAATTCCTTCCATCCATCTTCAATATTGCTCCTCTCATCTAAATCTTCAATTTCATCCTTCAGTCTATTAATATACTTCTTACCTACATCCATATCTTGCAAATTTTCTACTTTCACTCTTTCCAAAGCGCTGGTTTGCTCCCTTACCCTGTGCCGCCAGCGATTGAAGATACCCCTTATCCGGGATATCACCAGTAAATGGTCCGAGTCAATGCCAGCACCGCGATATGCACGGGTATCCAGCACTTTGTTCTTCAATCTTTCATCTACAATCACAAAATCTATCATACTTTTTAAAATACCTTCCACTCTTGTATAGGTGTGGATCTCTTTATGTTGAAACATTGAGTTCGACACAAAAAGATCCCACTCTAGACAAATTTCTAATACACTTCTTCCATTATCATTCACCTTTTCGTCACCAAACGCACCAAGCACCTTTTCATATCCATCACGCTTTACACCCACCCATCCATTAAAATCACCTAACATAATAATCTTCTCATTTGGCTTGGTAACTTTCAATACTTCTCTTACACTATTCCAGAACTCCTAATAACAAACAAAACAACCCACTAAAACAACCCACGATATATCGACAAACAAATAAATTCCCATTATTCCCATCACTCGGTATTCTTCCAATAAAATATCGAAATTTCTAGATTAAATAGGTATACATTTCGCTTAAAAAGTCCCAACAATGAACCTAAAAAAAGTATTCGCGATATGGTTTTTTACTCTTGAAACCCCCGCAATACAAAACCGAACGTTTTTCTTATCCTTTAAATTTCGATACATTCAACCAATCAAAAGAATCGTTCAAATGCAAAATTCCAAATTAAACTTTTATTCCCATCGAATAAAGCTCAAGTTCGAAATCTACGTGAATGGAGGTAGCAAAGTTTAACTTTGTCTGTCTCTACAATGAAATCCGGATACTCTTTAGGGATCCGTACGTTTAAATAAAACCGTTAAAAAATGCCTTCTACTGTCTACCTGTCACAGATGCTTACTAAATTACACGATTAATTTCATAATTAATTATGTCTAATGTTTAGAAAAAACATAAGTTAAAAATATATCTTCTTCCTTCTGGCACATCCTCGCCTCTCTGGAGAGGACCCGAGGTGTGCCTCTTAATCATGCCTTTGGATAGATTAAGTCAAGTTTCAACACGAAGCGAGTCCCGTCTGACCTTCCTTCACTACCGAAATGAACCTAAGCTGTATTAGACTACTTATTAATAATTCGTCTTTTGCGACATCCATGGTAAAAAGATGAACTCGTCGTCCTATTCCAAAGTGCATATAACATAATTCAACAAAAAAATATTAAACTATAGGTAACATACAATGAAAGAAAATGTACGGAACCCCCAATGAATTAAAACTCGCACTTTCCTTTTTTTCTTTAGAAGTTGAAGCAATATCGGTCTGAATTTAAATTTTTCAGCTGTTGAGCAAATCTGTATTGACAAGATTAAGCCAGTATCGAATTTGAATAGGTATTGGTGTTTACCATGGCAAATCTATCTTCCTGGTATTCTTTTTAAGACTTAAAAAAATTTGGGAGGATTCCAGTGAAAAAATCTCTGAAAGTAATGAAATCCGAAAATTTATTTATTTCTTTCTTTTAGATTACCAGCCATTACCTTAAAATTAATAAGCTCAAAAGCCAATAATATTATCAGAGGCGCACATTTTGGCCACATTTTTCTCTGAAAATTCCCACTGAAATGAAAAAATGGGAGTTCTAGTTTTTACGAGGGCGGAGCTGCTGGAAAAAGCAAGTTAACAATACTTTATGAACTTACCCCGACCTTAGAACACAAAAATAAGTCAAAAGATGTTCCTTATTTCACGTAATGATCATGTCACCACGAATTTATCTACTTAATCTGTATCCCAACGTGGAGTGACAAAATGATTTTAATTAAAAGTCCGTGCCAACCGAAATTATTCGGCGAAAATTCCGGAATCCGGGAATTTCAACGGAAAAAGGAAAATTCCAGATTACCCTCTCAAGAATGCCAACATCGGTGAATTATGCCCCCGGCTGCGATGCAAATGATTATGACACTGAAATCGAGGGCTATTTATTTTGTTCTCTGGTGAAAAAAAAAAATCAAAGCAATATATTTTGTCACCCTTTTTAACAAGTCTCCTGTCTCGGGTCTGCTGGAAGAGATTTCTGTAGAAATATGCAGAACCTATGAACTATTGTTTGTGTTTATCAAATTTCTTTTATTATGTTTTCTATGTACATCAATTGGTAAATATTATTATACACTTGATTTACGTTTTTCGATAACAGATAGACCACTTAGAACAATTGTAATAATTATTTCACAAAAAATATAATATATCATTAGATAATAATACAATTACAAGTGATAGTAATAAAAGTTATTATATTACAGAAATTGCAAGGAATAAAAGATCGTAACATAAAATTTTGGATCTCTTTATCAGGTCCCAATACCTATAATTGTTTAAAATGCTGTTTTACTAAGCACATTTCAGAAAGTAAGCAAAGAGACGTTTAAACAAAATGATTCTTTGCAATTTGAAGAATCATTAATATTTCCTGTAAATAATTTTGGTATTAAATCTGCCTCCAAAAGTAATCAATTCAAAAGCGACAAAGAAAAATGATGTACCTATCTCCATACGACTTTACAATGGCGAGCTAAAAATTCTGATCACGCGCGCAACAAAGCGTCAACTTCAGAACGGCCCTCAATTCCTGCTGCTAATGAAGTTACGCGATCGTTGTAGGACGCGCCCAAAATAAATAGGTATGGATTTGATTTTATTATTATGCTATTGGCCCGATGTCTGATTCCAAGTGTGTATAAACCTTTTTTTAATAGGTTATTTAATGTTCATTAAAGTTAATCAAGAGAAAGGCATACGATCGTGAGCTGAATATGGCTTTCAAGTATTTTCGTTCGTCTATTCTATAACCGCGTGAGGAACTCCCATATCAGCGGAAGCCTTCATGTCCGTGATATAGCAGACAAAATGCAGGAGCACGGCTATGTCTTGCGGAAAACAGCAGACTTCTTGGGGAACCGATGTCTGATGCAAAAGATGATATGCGAGCCAATGGACTGAAATCCGCGTACGCCGGGCCCCGAAACACTTCTGTGGAGGGTGCAACCGGGAACACACAGAGATGAGAGAAAGACTCTGTAAGGGGTAAGGATATGATATTTGAAGGAATTGGGTAATATTCTGAAAATATGCAGGTCATACATCCAATTTTTTAGTCTCCTTGGAAATTTCATTCAAGTTAACCCAATCTTTTTTTTATAGTATTGATTTAAGAAATAAATATTTTCTTGAAATCGAACGGTTAGCTGTTGATTAAAATGTTATACCCAAAACGACTCAAACCCATATAAATATATTATCATTTATTGAGGCAATTTATACTTTAAACGCTCAACCTCGTACGTTGTATACAACCTCTTGTTTAAGGGTTTAGGTTCGACCCCTGTAAATCTTTTCTATCGTGGGCTCTTATGTTAACAAAACGAAATTTACGAACCAACCCTTGTATTTTGTTTTAGCCTTTAACCCTTTTTGTTTAAGTTTAAATTTCGGTAGAGAAGTTTCAACATCGATATGTGTGAAATGGACTGTATTATTTTTTTCTAGTATGCTAGAAAATTGAGTATTTACATAAGAATAAATGCCTATAAAACATCCCTTTACATTTCCAAATACATGATAAAAAATCTCAATTCTACCTCTGGCTCTGTTTTCCTCATCAGGGATAAAGATGTTATTATATACATGCATGTAGATTGATCAAATATATACAACGCGTATATGTAGTTGATATACATACATACACGCCTTAACTAAGCGAACAAACAAAAACAAATCTTTAGTTCACAAAGGCAAGAAGCCTCTTCAAAAATTAATTTGACTTGTTTCCTAATATTTCATTATTTACTTCAATTCTATTCAAAATTCGAAAAATATTTGAAAAATATCCCATCAAAGATTCCAATTTAAGTGCGGTCAATATTTAAAGACTAATACAGAAGGCATTCATACAAAAAGTGAAGTTAAAAATGTTATCTACTATAATTGATTGATAACGATAATCTCATCTTTTTCGGATTTTTCTGTCACTCAAATAAACCAGCAAAAGGCAATAGCGATAATTGGCCTCAGCAAAGTCTAGGCTGACATTTATTTAATCTGCACTCAATAAAGTTTTAATTGATCAGTCCTTAAGTTCAGTTCAGAGGAAATAAGCACAAAAAAATCATGACATCTCTTTTTTTTACTTTTTTTAAATAACACTTACCTCTCTGGGTAAATCAATAGCTAATAATATCATATCATGCAACGCAGAATTAGTACCAACACGAAATAATATCTGAGCAAAATCCTACTCGGAATACTGTATCAAATATAACCAAAATTCACCGGTGTTCAGCAGAGGTGCATGTAGCTCCCTACATTCGCAGTTAGTTCCAATAGATTTCACACAGTTTCTGCAGAATGCACACTGCAGGTCCCACAACCCTGTGTGATTTGTAACATATCAAACAATACACAGTTTAAAATGGTATAGGTCATAAGTTGAAGCGTTTTCTGTGAATATCAATTTTAACTCTCTGGATATGGAATTGTCATTGTGCGTTTCAAGTTTAGAAGTTTATATTCAAACTTCGATCTCTTTATCAAATGGAAAGTGTTTTATTTACATTTTATTTTGCAAGTTCGCTAAGTGCATCACCGCTAAGTCTTAAGTTAGAGAGAGAAATGACATGAAAACTTTCTAGGAATAAAGTATAAATGTAAGCGAACAATTATAAATTGCATATCAAAAATATCTAAGCAGAATGTATGATACGCAGCTTATCATCAACAGAAAATATTTGCAGTATCATGTAGAGTAAAAAAAAAATCTTATATACGATTTTATGAATTCCTCATAGACATAATTCTTTCAGTTTCTTCGAGTACAAAAACAAAACAGATAACTCTGGCAATATCAAAATGACTAAGCAAATAGTGAGGGGTGAGATTGGGTCTATTTTGCAAACACTACACTTTAGAATGCCGAGTCATTATACCTTTTCAAAACAACGTTGCATTACTTTAAATTCATTGTTATTCATATCCTAACGAGCCTTCTTGAGACAAGAGAACTACAATATTTTACGTTTATAGCCACACCGCCATAATATTCCTTACATGAAAGATTTATGATAAAAACATGTTTATGCTGGAACAGAATTTCGTATGAAGCTGTTTTATAGTCTTCCTGAGTTAAGTAGCTTTTCCGCTAGACATAATGAGGCTCAGGATCGTGTATATCACATGTGCCAATGTGAAAATGAGATGTGTATATTTTTTTTTATAGTTCTTATATTGGTATGAATATTGTATATATTCCGACAAAATCGTGTGGTTTTCAGCACTTTAGAATAGAACCGCTTCATGTCTTTCCTTAATCAATAGCGAATAGGATAATAAACTTGGGATTTCTCTTGTAGGCGATGGCTAGTTGACCCATCACTATTAGAATCTCAACTCTATCAAAAAACCATACAGGTGAAAGTGGCCTTTCAGTTTATTTCAGACTACGGGCTTTCTCTGCCCCGCAAGTGATATAGACGTGTGTATATGCTTGTGTGTATATTGGCATAACTTTGTGTCTTATAAACGAAGAACCATTTTTACTCTTAGTTATGTATGACTCATCAATAAACTTCTACTTCAACAGTTATTTTATTTAAAATTCTTATACACACTTAAATTTTCTTTTTCATTATTATCTTTTTCAATCTGAGCAGAGCCAGACTTTTGGTCGCCAGTGAGATAGCAATTAAATTAAAATCAGTTTCATCAAGTTAAAGACAAAATGTTAAGCTTCTGAATTGGGCTATACGTAAAGGCTTAGCCGGGAATTTGGGTCAGTCCATGTTCGTAGGGATTTCTTCCAATAGATTTGGTTGTACGCCTCAATCGGCAATAAAATTATTGTTCGGAAGTTTAGGAGGAAGATCTTTGATGGATGTAGCGTTAATATAGAACTGTCCCTTCCTTATTAGAATTCTTTATGAAATGGATTTGATGAACGAAAATAAGATGAGTAGATGAGATAGGATACGATTGTTTTACCAATATATGTCGGAATTAAACCATCATTATATTTTAAAAGTAATAAGTATGTAGATATTGCACTTGTTGCCAGTTCCATTAGTTTAAGACTTAGAAATTAATCAATTAGTTTGTTTTTTATGAATAGTATTTTAGTTACACATTTATATCTATGCGCAAAAAGGCACAGGTTCGAATCTCACGTCGGCCATGTACCAATAACAATTTTCAAAATTATGTACATTAGCTTGAATACTAACCGTTGCTCTAACGGTAATTGCGGAGGTCAGATGGGAATCGCATCGTTTAAAAACCTGACTCAGCCAATCCAGGATTCGTGGTCAAAAGCATACATACCCCAGGCGCCTCTTCAGAGAGGTGAGGTCGCAACTAGGACTAGAGCCAGGAGGAAGAAAAAGAAGAAAGAATCAAATAACAAAACACGAGAAAATCCAACGATTGAAATTTCAATTTCATGATTCGAACCCACTACTAGTCATCACTCACAGACTGGCATCTATGTCACTAGGAAATACATTATCTTACATTCGTTATGTCCCAAAGGACGATCCGGCACAATTGTCAATGGACGTTTGTGTATTTATGGCCGCATTATCGAAATTCACCATCACAAATTCTGGATAAGGGTTATTTGTCTGACAGTAAATTCAAATTGTGCGTTTAACGCGAAATTGTGGACGAGATAAGTGGAGTCGAGTGGAATGGGAATTTGTGCCGCTATAAAAATAAATAAACGTGAAATTTTCCTAAAGCAACATACATACATATAATCACGTCTATATCCCTTGCGGGGTAGACAGAGCAAACAGTCTTGAAAAAACTGATAGGCAACGTTCAGCTTTTTGGCTTGACGATAGAATTGAAAAGCTTAAAGCAAGAATTCTGTTATACCATTAATAATAATCATCCCGTTATAATGACATCCTTGAACTTTGCTTTAAAATGCTTTTATGATGAAAATTTGTTTAATCATTCTTCTGACAATACAGTGTACAACTATGCTATCTATAAAATTTGGACCCACGGGTTATTATGTGAATGCCTAATTCACTGTTAATTTTATACTGGTATGATAGCTAAGTAAAACATATAGACAGCAGCTAGCACTGTTTGTGTTAGCTGCTTCTCTTTACGTATTGACAAAGAAAGTATTCAAGCATTATTTTTACGTTAGACAAATATAGCGCCATCTATAAAAAATACATTCGCGATATTCGCAAATCCCACGGTAACTATTGTTTTTACAAGGATGAAAAGTACCAAATATATATCCAGGCTATAAATTATGCAAACCCAAATTTTCAAGAAGATTGCTCATCACAAAATAAAGCTTAAAAAATAACAAATAAACTTACACACATATAATTACATCTATATCCTATGCGGGGTAGACAGAGCCAACAGTCTTGAAAAGACTGAAAGGCAACGTTCAGATGTTTGGCTTAATGATAGAATTGAGATTCAAAGAGTGACAGGTTGCTAGACCATCGCCTAAAGGAAGAATCCCAAGTTTATAAGCCTATCCCTTAATCGCATTTTACGTCATCCATACGAACGAGAAGGAGTGGTCCTATTCTTTTTTTATCGGTGCTGGGAAACACATATCACAAAAAAACTTACTTTATATTTATAACATTTGTTAAGGTTGTATTAATCCGACGACATCTGTTAAGCAAACTAAGCGACCTGCACGGCATTGCATCATCTGCAAACTAGAAACTGAATTAAATTATACCAGCACATAACTAGGCCAAAATGAATAGTCGCAAACTACACTAGTTAAGCGTGTTTTTGGCAAGAAATCCAGGGAACACAGATGTACGCCAGAATTTGGTCGCGTAGCCCCATAACTTACGCAAACAAGCCAACTTTGCATTTCGAGGTTAGATATTTTTGGTTTATTGTCTGGAAACCAAGTTATATTCATTCGGCGGTGTTTTAATTGGCTGTTAAAGTTTAACTTTACCGACGAAAACCTTTTTTTTTTGTGGTGATATAAAAACGAGCAGAGGCGAGGGTCATTTAGTCAAAAAAATAATAATAATCTCGTCTTTTTAATAATATTCATATGTTCTGTTGTCGTTGAGTATACGTTAAAAAAAACATTAAATTAAAAATTATAATACTTAAAAATTAACACTTTACTTAAAAATTTTAATTACTTTTTATTACTTTTTACATTAAAAAAATCAATTAATTGTTTATATCGTAATAAGTAAAAAATTGTATCTTCATTGGTATTCATATGAATTCGTTGAAAACCTAGGTACACGATGAGAACCGAAGCGTAAAAGCTACTACACTCTGATGCCACAACGGGATGCACTCAACCTAACAAATTCTATCAACTGCCTCGATATTTTGACAAAAAAGCTAAGGCCGCGCTCACAAATGCAAAGAATATTCCAGTATATTGTACGAGTATGTTCCTTCACGCTACATTCGGGCGTTTGGTAGCCGGAGAATTTATTAGACTTGGGGTAAGATAGGTAGCTTTTAACGTTTCTCTCCTGTCCTTAAAAGCGTTTTTTTTTAATTTTTCAGCTTAGTTCATAGCCCAAATTAGTCTTTAAGTAAAGCTTGTTATTCAATACTTAATTTTATTTTAAGTTATCCAACTAAATATACTACATTGATTGTTTGTTAGTAAACTCTTTATTGCAAAAAGAAATGATATCATACAGTGCATAAAGTTTATTTTGATAATAATTAATTATTATAATGGATTTACTGGGACATTTTGGACCTTATACCTATTTACGATTATTAACTTTTCTAAACATAATTAACCCTGAAATTTAACAAAATAAGCAAATATTTGAATGAACGCATCCAAATCACACTTAGGGAGAATAGCCGTAATAGAAAAATACTTAGTTATTCAGAAATATTAAGGAAAATATTATTACCTCGAAAATCCTTTGAAATACATTTCCAGTGGATTCATGCGAACTAGCAGCTGAGCAAAAAAAAAGAAACGAAATGTAAGCAGACAGGTAATCCTGTTCGCCTCTTGCGGGTTATATTAACCGGAGGTTTTTATACGCGACGAGACGGGTACGAAATGAAATCAAAATCGAAAGAAACACCGCTATATTATACTCACGATCATTCTCAGGAAAAAGTAAGGTTATGACCCGTGATGTTTAGCCAAATCTGAGGCCATCCATTTAATATAATTACTTATTATTAAGTCAGTGTCACAAAGACTGAAAGGCCACGTTCAGCGGCTTAAGGATGGAATTGAGATTCAAATAGTTACAAGTTGCTAGCCCATCGTCTAAAAGAAGAATCTAAAGTTTATAAGCCTATCCCTTATTCGCCTTTTACGACATCCTTGGGAGCGAAATTGAGTTGTACTATTCTTTTTTTTTTATTGGAGCCCGGAACCACACGGCACAATTTACATTTACTATATTTCTAAAGGGACAAAACATTACTCGTCCGGAAACCATCACGTACTCGTCACGGCCCCGTCACGTCACGTATAATCCAACTTGCATTTCGCCGACCCTACCCCAATCGGTGCACGGAATTTTCGTATAAACCTGCCACGATGTTCGTGAAATTTTCATTCTTAATAAAGTGTACTGGTTTTTTGGATAAACGTATTGTTGTTCATGTTTTGGTAAAATAACAGTGGTAAGTGAAAATGTACATTAAGTTTTATAATGACGATAATTTAAGTCATGAAATCTTTGATTATAATCATATCAGGTACATGTTTAATGAGCAGCTATATAGTGGTTTGGCATAGAGTTGACGATGGAGTTAGGAAGCCACTATAAATAAATAAATATATACGGGACAAATTACACAGATTGAGTTAGTCTCGAAGTAAGTTCGAGACTTCTGTTACGAGTCACTAACTCAACGAATACAATCTAAGAAATAATATTATTTTTCGAAATAGTCTTTATAAATGGTCATTTTAAAAAAATATATTTTCTTAGTAAATTTTTCGATGTTTTATGTACTAAAAGTAATATAACTCATACTTCTACTAGAAGTTTTTCCCAAACACACTTTGGCGTCCACCCATCTGCTCAGACTTGGTAATATTCATTGAGTTCTAATGGAAATATGAATTATTCCGTTCTTACAACTTTCAGACTCGAGGGAACTGTGATAATATAAGCCAGGATATTGTGAGCACTCATTTTAGTTTGGTAACTTTTCGATAAGTGTTCCTAGGCAATTTTGAAAACTTTAAAATGGTTTATCTATGAAATACTCGTAGCAAGGGAAACTTAAATTATTTTCGCTAGTAATGGCATTAATATTATTATTATACTAGAGGCCACCCGCAAGTTCGTCCGCGTAAAACCCTATCAATCCCGTGGGAACTCCAGGATAAAAAGTAGCCTATATGTTATTCTGGGTCTTCAGCTACCTACATACCATTCATCGTAATCGGTTTAGTAGTTATTGCCTGAAAGAGTAACAAACATCCATACTGACATACTCACAAACTTTCGCATTTCATTGCGCATATTAGTCGGATATAATAAGGTTGCTTTCTAAATTGCTAGAATTAAGTCTCGAATTTTGTTTGAAATACTTTTTACTCTTTGTCTACCAGTGATTATTGAAGAAATTAATCAAAAAAGAGGTTAGACCTATCTGGCAATATGTATCCCTCATTCTCAATTCCATCATTAAGTTTAACTTGGTTACTCGTTAAATGTATGTATGATAAAGATACCTAACATGGTGTTAAAAGAATTTGCAACAATTAAACGGTTAGCCTAACACCATCCTGCCATATATATTGTAAGCACCTCTACATCTTATCCGTCTTTTACAGCATCCATAGTAAGATATCCTCATTTATTTTATTTATGTACATCAACGAAAATAAGAATAAAACTTAAAATAAAGAGGAATTCAGTTCAAAGGCACTACTTATTCTTATCTTTCTATCTGATTTCGTGACATATTTATATGAAATAAAAGTATTTTGTGTGAGTATACCTACTCACATATACCATGGTACTAATTTCATTTTATGTTATTACTCCAGATTGACAAATTTTCGATATACTTAGTGTTAATCAAGTACACGAGTAAAACAAGTTTACAAGATCACGAATAAAAATGGGAAATTTCCCACAATTTCGTGAAATTTATTCTTTCCGGGAGGAAATTGAAATTCGACCCCACCAAACTCGACAGGTCAACAGGCCAATGAATTATTTACAGCTTATGACTTACTTATTCGTCAGATTGTAATTTTTTTGGAAGGTAATTTTTTCTTTATAAATTAAAAACACTTTTTTTGAGCCGCTATTTTGCTGAGATTCTAGCTTAGTATTTGTATTTTTTTAAATCTATCTATACATATAATAAATCTGTAGAAAGGTCAATTCTGTACATTGAAAATATTGAAAAAATAAATAGCAGGGGGTGTTACTGGATCGATACCAAACACAAAAATGTGATTAAAAAATTTTTTGTCTGTCTGTCTGTATGTTCAGGCATCACGTGAAAAGTAACGGTTCGATTTTGATGAAACTTGGTATAATTATACCTTATTATCCTGGGCGTAAAATAGGATACTTTTTATCCCGAAAAAATACGAAGAAAAAAAAATCTTAATTTTTCAGTTTATACATAGATGTTGTTCTGTAGAACCGCGAACACACGTTGCGTTACCCGCAGTGGATTTAGCGCCGTAACATGTAGCGCCTAAAGTCGGCTTTGGCTTGAACCGTTTGCTGCACAAGCGGGCCGCTACTAATTACTATGAAAAAAATACTACATAGCTACATTAATTCTTATCAAGCTGAAAATGAGTATAATTATTTAAAACACAATCAAAAGCATTATTTCAAAATTCCCCATGATTCCGGTTTAAGGAAAAAAATTTACTCACGGTCAAAGGTAAAAAATGGGTGTATCGCAATTTTCTTTAAAACGGTAAGTTTTTCAAATCGGAAAATTACCTCAGACATAAATTGTAGATCATAAAGTTATCTATAAAAAAGGTATCAATAATTTTTTTCAACAAAGCTACCGTTTCTGTGATATAAGGATGCAAAAAGTTGCAAGCGTCATAATATGCATCCGTTTCCTTGCCACCTCTGAGGTAGTGTACTATTAGCGCGTTTTTTTTTTCACATTTTTATTATTAAACTTGAAAAAGTCTGAAATAGGTTAGAATAAACACGTGTTTTCACTACGCAGTGGCACTCAAGACTAACTTTCGCATTTATTATTTAAAAAAATAGAATAACCCTAAGTGAAGAAAATCATCTTAGGACAATAATAGAGATTACAATTATCAAATTCAATGCAATAATCAAATTAAAACTAAAACTACTTATAAAAAGAAAGAAAAAAGATGACTACAAACTAAAATTTAATTTATAAATTGTACAGTCCTTGCATAGCATCAACATGCGGGAATGTGCCCAGAAGGCTGGCAGCATTGCCAATTCGAATGGCAAAGCTGATTCACTGAGCCAGATAATTTCCAGCCCTCCGGTCCCAGAGTTTCTACCCCAAAAGGTTCAAAAGTATAGATATTACCGATAACTACATACAAACATACATACATAAAATCACGCCTCTTTCCCGGAGGGGTAGGCAGAGACTACCTCTTTTCACTTGCCACGATCCCTGCATACTTCCTTTGCTTCATCTACATTCATAACTCTCTTCATGCAAGCTCGGCGGTTTCGGGTACTTTTGACCTGACCCTTTACCAGGACGTCCTTAATTTGATCAAGATATGTTCGTCTAGGTCTTCCCACCCCGACCTTTCCCTCCACACTCTCCATGTATATCTGCTTAGTCAACCTGTTTTAATTCATCCTCTCCACATGACCGAACCATCTCAACATACCCTTTTCTATTCCTGTAACTACATCTTCTTTCACATCACAACATTCCCTTATCACGCTGTTCCTTATCCGGTCACTCAATTTCACACCCAACATACTCCTTAACGCTCTCATTTCCACTGTATTTATTCTGCTTTCGTGCTTCTTTTGCCATACCCAACTTTCACTCCCATACATTAATGTCGGGACCAACACGCCCCTGTGCACACAAAGACTGCTCATAAAGGCATGCAAAGCTCCATTCACCATGTTCCCCGCGTTCACTCTCCTTTCAATATCACTATCACACACTTGCCATCTGATGTAAACTTTGATCCCGATAACTACATATTTGCGCCTTTTGAGGTTTTTTGCCTCATTTGAAGCAGAACGGCCTTAGATTTAGTAACCTGAAGATGAGACGGCGCAAGTGTGTCGACACAAGTAGCATCCCACAACAAAGGCCGCCCCAATCTCCAGGGTACCAAAGTCATACCATCCGGTCTTTTGGCATCATCCCGAGCCAGACCGTTTGGTTCTAGAACGGCTGGAACATGGATGGTGGCAAGAGCACGGAGGATTATATCATTTCGGGCGGCATGGCGCCCTAAACGGCCGGCACTCCTAGAGCATAAGAGGCCGTGGTGTCCATAGCCGACAACGGTATCCCCGCAAGAACAACTATTATTAAAGACTAACGGTATTTCATGTGTTGAGCATTCTGAGATAAAGCAGCTATACGAGCCTAGCCATGTACACAATTAAACAGAGAGACAGATGTTGCCTCAAGGTTTCACTACAGTATAAATGAAGGGACTGGGTTTCATTATACTTATGTATATTTTATATTTTGAATTCAAGTTAAAATTACCGACAGAACAATATTTTTACTTATATTACTGCTACATAGAGTATATACGAGACGTGCTTATGCATATATGACGCTTGCAACTTTTTGCATCGTAATATCTCAGAAACGGTAGCTTTATTGAAAAAAAAATATTGATTCCTTTTTATAGATATCTTTATGATCTACAATCTATGTCTGAGGTAATTTTCCTATAAAACTTACCGTTTTGAAGAAAATCGTGAAAATCCCATTTTCTTACCTTTGACCTTGGGTAATTTTTTTCCTTAAACCGGAATCATGGGGAATTCTGAAATAATGCTTTTGATTGTGTTTTAAACAATTATATTCATTTTCAGCTTGATGGGAATTAATGTAGCTTCATTCCTATTTTTTGGTCTAAATTGACCGGACTGAAAATAAAATGGAGAAATAAACCATCTACGCGAAGACCGACATCCGCGCGGACGGAGTCGCGGGGGAAAGCTGGTTATAAAATATAATAATGTTGGGAACTAATTTTGAAGAAGAGAATCTTAGAAGGAGCAGCGGTACAAATTACTACTCGAATGAATGTGAACGTTATACAGCTAAACGTGGCCTTTCAGTCTTTTCAGGACTGTTTGCTTCGTTTGCCCCGCAAGAGATAAAAACGTGATTATGTATGTATGTACTTCAATGAAAACTGAACAGCCCAAATTACTAAGCTTAGACAATGTAAAGATGTATACCTATTTCTAAAGTATTGTCATAAATACAAAATAACTAATGCATCAAGGATTCTATCCGATATCAAATTAGCGAAGGCATCGCAAAGCAACGGCTGAAATTCAATGCGTATTCTCCCACGCTGTGATGAGAGTGAAAGACCATTAGTATACCTTGACATGATAGTATAGTTAAACGATTTATTGTAAAAGATGTTGATTGAGATATCTCGTGACCGGGGGGCTGGAATTATCTTGCTCAGATAATCAGCTATGCTATTCTACTGCCCGCTTACTGCACACAAGTAATCATCGGGCTAATAATTAATTATAAAGTGGAATTAACCGTTCTTCAGATAATTATTAGTTTTTCTAAAGAAAGTAGATCTATTTATCTATAAAAACATAAAAGAAGAAAGTGTGATTGAGAGAGGACTTCACTTAATTCCAGCGGGAACGGGAATAATGGCGATTTTTCATTTTCATCATTTCCTTGAGTATTTTTATAATTCTTATATCTAGCTTTCTTTGTTTTTTGTACTTCTCAATCTCAAGTAAAGATAAACTTGGAACCCATATTTTATGAGATGGGTTAGCAACTTGCATCTTTATATCCACCTAAACCTATTTAATAATTTTGTGATTTACGAATTTTGACACAAGTGGCTTTGTCCTACCCGTAAGGCAAAATGTTATGCATGTGTTTATGTCTAATCAATGTTTAATTCTCCGCAACTTATCTTTCACTTTTTTTGCGCACGCATAAATATTCAATCCCATTTCGAACAGCGATAAATAACGAACCTTGCTGATAGAGCGGCCGTATTCATAGTCACATTCTGACCAATTCCTTTGCCAAAATCCGGTCATTCGCATTACCATAACTAAGGGTGCGATACAAAAATTCAACCCCACTCAACTCTCCGGGGCTTGTCTAAGTGATGGATGCGAGCGAAAAGTAGGTTACGTTTTTTGTCTTGTTGCGTATGGTAACAGCGAATGTTAACTTTGAACAGTATTTTTAGTCATCGAAATATGACTGCTGGCTTTGAAACTTACCATATTATGAAAACCTTTGGCAAAGTTTTAAATCTAAATTTTTTACGTGACACGAATTTGGTTACTTTGGTTTTAGTTCGTGACGAATATACCTACTCAAAAATTACATTCACGTACAGTACTAATTTAACTGAAAGAAGCTAAGATATGATAATAATATCGCCAAGATAAACTTTTATTTATGTTCCCCGGGCAAGTCTATCTGTCATTTTTTCTATTTTGATTCAGTCGTATGAAACATTATGCTCTAACTTTTGTCCACATGAGTGGTCCGCAGATCAACTACTTTTAGACCTACGTTTTAAATGTCTTAGGTCGTTGAATTTTATAATATGATTCCAGGTCCAATCAAAATGTTTGTTTAAACGTAACCGCTTTTGATTTCAACTTGGGCCAAGGGTTTGTGGCTTTTCTGACCTCGAGCAGGATCGAATGTAAGATTTATAGCGGTAGCTATCGGCTCTTTACACAAAGGGGACAAAGTAAGCCGAGAATGCGTGCCTATGACGTACCAGTGGCGAAACTAGCTTGTCATCATAGATTTTCATTCATTCATTCATATGATCACGTTTATTTTCGTTACGGAATCGACAGAGCCAGCAGTCTAAAAAACTGATAGGCATGTTGTTGATAGGCTTAATGATAGAATTGAAATTCAAAATAGTGTCAGGTTGCTAGCCCATTGCCTTAAAAAAAGAATCCTAAGTATTAGCCTAACCCTACTATTATTTTTATTAATATTGGTGCCGTGTGCCCTGCACCAAAATAAAATCATAGATTTAAATACAAATATACATAAAATCACGCCTCTTTCCCGGAGGGGTAGGCAGTCTACAGAGACTACATCATTCCATTTGAAACGATCATACCATACATACTTCTTCTGCTTCATCCACATTCACAACTGTTTTCGTGCAAGCTCGTCGGTTTCGGGGAATCTTGACCTGACCTTTTGCAAAGTCGTCCCTGATTTGATTAAAGTAGATTCATCTAGGCATTCTCACTCTACGGTTCCCTTTCACAGTGCATTGTCCTTCTCCTTGATACAGGTTTCAATAAAGCAATGCCTTTCAGTAACAACAGCGTTCCGTACACTTATTATATCAAACCCTAACATTATAACATGTTAGTGAATTAAATCAAGTACAACGAAGAGTGTCAAATACACCAATAATACGCATTAAATAATATTATATCAATGAAAACTTTAGATCTTTCTGTTTAAATTTTCTGTTCTTTGGTAAAATAAAGTAAGAAACAAATACTTTTTTGAAGAATAAATTTGAAATCAACATAGAGATGGTTCGTCTCCGCCTTTCATATGTTCAGAGCTCGCTTTATTTAAAGCGAGGTTTTCATTCCAAATTTGCCTCATTTATCGCCCTTTCCCTCATATTGCCGCCATTATTAATTTAAAGAGGGCTTAATATACTCAGAATATACGCATAGGATATTGACATAGTCCCAAAGGGTCTAATTAATCATTCCGTGACGAATAGGATACCGAGACATTGTTTTTGACAGGCGAATCTATATGACAAAAAATTAATAGAGAAATACTCATGTATTTTACTAGCGGCCGCCCGCGACTTCGTCCGCATGGAAACCCTATCAACTACTCACAAACTTTCGCATTTATAATATTAGTAGGATTCTTATTCATTATGGGCTAGCAATCTGTCACTATTTGAATCTCAATTCTTTCTTAAAGCCAAATAGCTGAACGTGGCCATTCAGTCTTTTCAAGACTGTTGGCTCTGTCTACCCCGCAAGGGATATAGACGTGATTACATGTATGTATGTATGGGGTGGACAAGGCCGATAGTCACAACATTCAAAGGCTACGTTTAGCTGGAAGGCTTAATGATGACAAGGATTCAGAGGTCACTACCTCTATAGCCAATTGCCTAAAAGAGTAATCATAATTATAAAAGACATTCCCATACTCGACTGATACCATCTGAGCTTAAAGAGAAGCTGTTTGCACACACTATGTTTTCTATTTTCTATGACGTCAGCTTTGGAACGATTGAGATGCTCAAAGTGTAAACTTTTGCTAAGAATTGACAAGCACTGTCCATTGGACCGAGAGCACAGGGAAAAGCTAGTTTGAAAGTTGTTCGTTAAATACTTCTAGAGTTACATTATATTTACATTGACATGATCAAAAAGAAGGTTAGAATTTTAATAAGTTTAAAACCTAATAATTTACCTCTTTATTTTCATATTTATCTAAGCAAAGAAAAAACATAGTACGTGACCGCTTCTTCTCTTCCCATTCAGTATAGTACAACTCAATCAAGGGAAAGGCTTCTTTTAGGTGACAGACTTACATATAACCTGTCATTATTTGAATCTCAATCCTAATGGATACAGCTAAACGTGGCCTTTTAGTCTTTTCAAGACTGTTGGCTCTGTCTACCCCGCAAGTGATATAGACGTGATGATATGTATGTATGTTTAGTAGGGAAATGCCTAAGTGTTGTAAGATGAAATGTTCGAATATACGAAAATCCATGGGAAGGAGATGGAGTAGTCCTATTCTTTTTTCTCTTGGTGCCGGGAACTACACGGCACCTACATTAAGCTAATATTTAGCCTAATGGAAGCTCGCTTGAATCCACTCGCATGTAAAAGTATACAAATTTAATCTTTTGAACCAATATGCCTTTGAACAAATCGTTAGCGTGTGAGCGCTCCAAAATGGCTCCTAATGCATTCTGCTAAACATATTTGCTATTCCATTTGAGTGCTCGGCTGGGCCATCATATCTCGCGAATTAGACACACATGGCTGGAAACCAGATGTTAACTATAACATATATTTGTATGTTTATAATCTACAAGTATAATTTTGGCGGTTCTTAACGTTTGCTGTATCCTTTTGTTCTATAGAAACGTTAAATTCTCATGGTAAAACCAGCTGATGGTAAATTATTTTAATACAATTGCCTCATTTCTTAATAATACATTTTTTGAATATTGATTTCCTTAAAATTGCTTTTAATATTGTTTTTTGTAGCTGTAAGGCTCAATAAAGTATTTATATGTATATTTATTAAATTAAAGTTATGTACACACATACATACATACATATAACATCTCTTCGTAATCTATTAGTAAGACTATTGGAGTAAGAGTAAGAAAGGTCACTTTCATTCAAATAAGCAATCTGAAAGTTATAATTTATTCAATTTGAGAGAAACGCAAGTTAATACTAAAATAAACATATATCTTAAAAGGCACTAGAAAAAACATTGATAGACAAAATATTTTTTTAATAAATTTCGCTCATACAATTTTTAACTCAATTATTTCGCCCTTAATACAGCTGGGTATCTATTTCCCATCAGTCTACGTGTGTCAGGATCTCGTCAGGATTAAAAATAATGGATTGCTGTCACGTTTTCAATTTCCAACAGACTTAAATTCGGCTTTTTAATTCGGCCATTAAGGTCCCAGTAGGTCCCAGTGGACTCCATTGTTTTTTTCTTGTTTTTTTGTTTGGGCTTTATGAGTTTTTTATGTTTTGTTTTTGATGACATGGGGTGCATAATATCCAAATATCTATACCTACTTATATTGTATAATGTGAAAGTGTTTATTTGTCTGACTTTCACGCCAAAACTATTCAAGAATTTTAATAGAATTTTGCATGTATATAGTGGAGAGTATGGAAAAGGAATTTTTTGCTAGCCGCAGGCAAAGTCTAGTAATTAAATAAGTCTTATAATCTATCTTTTAGTCACTCACCCAAGATTTTTGGGTTCCTACAATTTTTTCTTTCATGTTTCATATGTGTAACGGGAGCAATGACTCAGTTCGACCGCCATAAAAGGAAAGATCTTCCGTTAGGTTTATGCCTGGGAAATCGCAGCTTGTACGATGTTGTGTTAGAGGTTGTATATATGCTCCAATCCGCCAAATCTTTGTTTTTCTAAAATGATTAATGTTTTTGTCATAATAAGTCTGAATTATGACAAGTGGAAAGGCATAATTTAGAGACGTGATAATGTATATATGTTTATTTGTCACATAAAGTCGTAGCAATAGAAAAGCTAACAATTTATGTAAAATTGCTTTTTTTACGTAAGAAAACTCGATCAATTTTTCAAAACAAATATTTTTTCAGGGAATACGGACCCACATTTCTTTGCAGCTAAAGCAAAGAATAAGAAAACGGCCGAATTGTTCTCGGAGTTTTGGAAAAACAACTTTATTGCTTGGTTCACGTTGCCGATGGAAATTACATTCCGAAAGGAATTTCGATAGCGTTGGTCAAAGACAAATGGAAATAATAAATGAAACATTTATTAAGATATTAGACAATTCCTGCCCGATTTTAATGAGTGAATATTTTGTTACGCGCGCATTTAGGTTTCTATATGGCGATTTTTATATGATACTTAGAGTGAAATCTGCCTCATGTAATAAACAATGATGCAACGAACCAAATTTAACTCTTGTCCAGATATCCTAACTCTGTCGCCGTTTAGGTAGGGACTCTGTTCCGAACTTGACTCTTTATTTATTTATTTTAATGTAATACAAAATGACTTACTTTTTATAGATAAATTAATGGTTTTCTGAAAGTTGTCAGCCAGTCTTTTCGCTATATGGTATAATTGCTGACCAACTTTTAGGACTAAATATTTTTGCTAAAATCATTATTTTATTATTTGTAGTGTATTCAACTAAAATTCAATCATTAAATTGTCATCTTTCTTTACCAACTGTATTCTATAAATATTAATAAACTCAAGTGTTTATTCTCATGATACAACATTAAGGTTTATCTTGCAAATTAAATTAAGCAATAGGTTTTATTCTTTAATATTTAAAAGGGGTTTTGTCAATAAGCATAAGTTAAAACAAAATTCATTATCGCATTGGGCTAGCCTGTAATGATAAGAATGATAAATAAATAAATAAAACTTCTCATCCTTTGTCTCCTACAATATTCAAGCAATTTCTTGCGTGACTGTACAAAGTCTTAATGACAGCAAAAACGATTCAAGTATTGAGCTGAACATTAATAATCCACTCGTTTTCTAAAGCGCAATGCGTAACTTGATACTTTTTCTTGCAAGTTTCATAGATTTTGAGACAGTGCAGTTTACTGTACATCACCTTATCGTTTTAAAAAGATGTATCTTGAGCAACTTGTTATCATTTAGGCAATCGTCAACAAATGTATAATACTTAAAAACAGAAGTAAAAACTGCATTAGGGTATGTACACAACAACTGTACTAAGAACATAAACCACACCTCTTTTGCGTATATTGTCATGTTAGTAATAAATGTCATAAAAGAAATGAAATAAATGACAGTCAAACTGTGCACTCCGTGCTCTTCTCCAGAGAGGTGAGGTTGTAACCCACGAGACTTAAGTCAAGACAAAAATGGCGCGAAAGTAATGGTAAAGTCTAAGAACCTCTTTCCCAGCCTACCCCAGGCCTATACTACAACTAACCAATCATCATTATCTCTGCATTTTTCTCTCATTTCCACAATAACTCTGTTCATTAAGCTCGTCGGTTTCAGGTATATAGAATTAGTATATTAATTATCCATTTTTAACATCACGAAATATAATAAAAGGTTCGTAGAACTTTTTTTTGGGTGCCGTGTGGTTCCCGGCACTATTACAAAAAAGAATAGGACCACTCCATCTCTTTCCCATGGATGTCGTAAAAGGCGACTAAGGGATAGGCTTATTAACTTAGGATTCCTCTTTTAGGCGATGGGCTAGCAACCTGTCACTATTTGAATCTCGGTTCTATCATTAAGCCAAATAGCTGAACGTGGCCATTCAGTCTTTTCAAGACTGTTGGCTCTGTCTACCCCGCAAGGGATATAGACGTGATCATATGTATGTATGTATGTATGTAACTTTTTTTTTGCAATGGTGAATCTTGATAAAGCCTTAGTGAATGTCGCTTAAAGTCACTACTTTCTGGGTTCAACAAAAAATAAACTTCACGATAATAATCTGAGTAAAGCAGGTAGGATGGCAGGGGAAAGTTTGCCAAAGAAATACCACAAAGAAAATCACGGTCTAATCAAGATTCTCTTCCGAGACATTTCGTTGGAAAAAAAAGCAATGAATAAAGCCACCAGTCAGCGAACGGGAAAAATATCAAATGAATTGTTTAGAATTCAAATCTTTTAAGGTACCACCTATTCGTAAAATATTTATTAAAAATTATCCTTCAACGTGGGTCAAATTGTGAAGGTATCTGAAAAAACAAAAATGTATATGGCAGGTTCAAATCCTAATAAATATCCTACTTATTCATTCCTATTGAAACAGAACTGAAACATGATTTTTCCACCGGGCCGAGTATAAATAATAATCTGACTGTTATTATTAAGTATTCAAAAGATAACTAATATTGAAGGCTACATAGCAACTAACAAGATCAGATGTTACTACGTACATTTATTTTCCTGGTAACAAACCAAAAAATATTAGGTAAATATTACGCATTATTAGTTCACATGAATTAGGTATCTTAGTTGTAGACATACTATAAGAAAAAAGATTTTGATTTCGAGTATAACTAACTAGAGAACTAGTACACGTCGGAAAAGAATTCGAAACCCTTCACCAGTAACATAAGCTACCTATTTTTAAATACATACATCACGAATAAACTTCAAGGCCGAATTCAGCTACGAGGCAATCATAAGGATATAACTGATAATCGGGACGGGACAGATTACCAGGATATCGCCAAACAGAATGATTTAAATCAACAAAAAGCACCTTACCGATTTGACCACCCACACTCATAAGAACGATGTCTAATACTTAAAATGTTAAACGCTATTTATGCACACGCCATATCGCTCCAAAATTCGTTTCTCTACCCAAAGGTTCTACCGAAAGAGATTTCTATTGAAATAAGTAGCACCTTTGTACTGGAATTGCTGTATTAAATGCTCATGTTTGTAATTTTGCGTACGTAATATATAATTATCAGGGAACAAAGCCTTAAGGGAAGACTAGTTTAAGGTAAAATTGCAGTGACACAAATAGCGCTGAAGCAGAATGAAACCGACAAAGCAAACAATTACGCCACTATTTGCTTGCCACTTCAATGAACATCTTCACTTCAGCCAATTTTGAAGGTAGTCGACTAATTTTGTTACATTAGCACTTGAGACAGAAGGATTAGGTAAATCTAGACATTAATTCAATTAAGTATACTTTAAGTGATAATGGAATATTGTGATGTTAAAGAAGACAGTGACAGGAACAGAAAAGGGAATGATTAAATGGTTTATTCACGAAAAATTATGAATGTAAACAGGTTGATTTAATATACAAGGAGAATGAGAATGGGATTAGGAAGGCTTAGACGAACTCATACCTTGACCAAATCAGGGACATCAAGAGTCAAGAGTACCCGAAACCGCTGAGCTTCCATTAAGATAGTAATAAATATGGATAAAACGAAATAATTATGCAGGAGTCCTAGCAAGTAGAAAGATGTAGTATCTGCCTACCCTCCGGGAAAGAGGCGTGATTTAATTTACTAGGATTTAGCAATCGCAAATATCACTTTATCTATATATTAGTCAAATAATTTCATTACATACATACCACGTCTATATCCCTTGCGGGTAAGACAGAGCCAGCAGTCTTGAAAAGACTGAAAGGCCACGTTCAACTATTAGGCTTAATAATTTCAATGTTTCAACACACTTTTTATTAATAATATGTTTGATCTATGCTTATAAATTTTGCCTCCGCTTTCATAGCAGAAGTATAATAAATAGAATCACCACAAAAATTTTGACGACATATAAGGAAATTATGAAACTCGTCGCAAACAAATATAAACCGTATCGCATCAACTGAAGAGTGGCTCGAAAGTTACGGCATTACTTTCTTTGTATGCTCAACACAATGTTACAATGTTGTTTTATAGAACAAAACGTGAAAGACAAAGAACAATTTGGAACTACGATTAAGGATTCTATTTCGTTTTGTGAGTTTACAACATTCGTGAAATATATTTAATTTTATTGGAATTACAACCGTTATGGCAACAATATACTCGAAACGTTTTAGAATTTACCTGAGTCAGTATAAGCTGTAGGCGCCTTAATTTATCGGGAACTAAAACTTCATCACTGACTTTAAACAAATCTTCATCCCTTACGAGATAAACAGAGTCGACATTCTTGAAAAGGCTGAAAGGCCACGTTTAGCTGTATAGCTTAATTATGAAATTTAGGCCGGGTTACAATGGCCAATAAAATTATACATTTCGCTCTTTTCAAGAAACAGAGATATTAGAGATAATCTTATTTGACCAGTTAACAACGTAAAATAAAGACAAGTTAACAATCAAATTTTATATCAAAATTTACAATTCTGAAGGAATACCAGCAAAATCTTGTACGCTCATAAAACAGTCGAGAAGCTCATTACATTCCCAATGAGCCTACTTCAACAAGCAATTAGTCTGGTACAGGCGCCGCAACAATAGCGCCGAACCTCAGACTTACCTAAATTCAATGCTTGTACAGTATAATACCTTCGTGTTTGTTCTCATTGACGCTTTAAGTTTCACCCTATACTTTTTCGTCTCCTTTTTATTCCAGCTGACCAAATGCAATCTGATCATATTTGATTACTGTTTCTAACCTTTAATATATAGCTATATTGGGCTCAAAAAAGTCATTCAAGGCTAATAAACTTCTTTTAGGATTCTTATTTTAAGGATTCTTCTTTTAGGCGATGGGCTAGCAATGTGTTACTATATGAATCTGAATTCGATAATTAAGCCGTATATGTGGCCTTACTTTCTTTTAAATACAGTTATATGCGGTCTTACATTCTTTTAAATACTGTTGTGTTGTGAAATCCATATAGGATAAAGACGTGATTGTATGTTAAAGTCATTTAAGTGATATAAAGTTCCTCCAAGAGGGATTACCACTTCGGCTACAATAAGAATACGCCCCTAACCTGAGATTAGGGTCAACACACGAAGACAGAGTAATTGTTTGTTATCTGTTTCCTTTGTTTGCCGAGCTCACCCACTGGTACAAGTCACGAAACAGGAGAAGCCTTCATTTCCTGGTGGTAATATATAGATCTATCCATCTGCAGTATAATCGGTAGCTCAACGGATAATTATACAAGCTGTAAAGCGAAGGGCTGTTGAGTTATACTTAAATACTTAAAATACTGTAGCGGGAGCGATGATTCGGTTCGACCGCCACCAAAGAAAAGATCTTCCGCCAGGCTAGGTGTTATGCCTGGGGAACCGCGGCTCCAGCGATGTTGTGTCGGAGGTTGTATATGTACTCCAATCAGTGAAATCTTTACTTGCGCGATTTAGGTTTTTCACTAATATGTGTAATGTGATTGTCTGTTTTGTGTAATGTAAATGTGTAAATACTAATTTTGCCATCAGTATCACACATTAAACTGTTTTTAGCATGCAAATATTTTATTTCAGTTACATAATAACTGGACGGATTTTGATAAATAGTTAGACCGATTTTGATAACATTTTACATAAATATATACCTACCTAGTCAAACGATTTTATTCTAAGTCAAGATTGCTGCAAATTGAACTGGACATCTTGTGTACAAACGTGTATGTAACTACATTAGACTTAAAGCAGTTTTGAAACTGTTTATTTCCAAAAGCAAATCAGTGAACTGATTTGGCAAAGATTCATTTGGCAGGTCTGTAGTGTCTACTATATCTTGGTAATGTTTGTTTAATCAATGAAAAGTGCGTTTCCGGGACCAACAAATATTTGCTCTCATTTTCACTGACATTGCGACCTTTTGTATAACAGTATGGGTTTTTTAAAGCAATTTGCGTTCATGTCCATCGGATTACGGAATCTGATTTTGTGGTGATGCATCTTCGGTATCTTTAAATTGAAACGCTCTCTTAAGATTCATATCTTTCGGCCTTTTTGGGGACTGCTGGCTCTGCCAACCCCGCAAGGGATATAGAACTGCGTATTTATACATATTTCCTGTGTATGCGGGACTTTGGCTACTTATTTATTGTTAACTATTTTTATTTTACATACATGCACTTTTTTCATACATACTTACATCAATATCCCTTACGAGGTAGACAGAGCCAACAGTCTTGAAAAGACTGAAAGGCCACGTTCAGCTATGTGCTCAATGGTTGTATTTGCATTTTAAAAGTTTTAACTTCTACTTGAACAATCATCCTAAATTCCGCCAAAATTTTGTATTGGCATTATTAGGCATAGCTTAGCATTTTTTCTTAACATTATATACATTGCCTTAGTGACGTCACCAGCGCAGACGTTTCTTTTGTTTTTTGTTTTTTCATTAACTCTCATTAGTAGGTAGAGCATATTGCTCTATACAGTACATATAGTTACTTTAATATTGCGTTAATTTTATCGTTGTGACCCCGTGGTTAATTCAATTTGCTGACGCTTAAATGTATTTAATGTCACCGCTTGAAATGAGGTCAGCATGCGGTAAGATTATAATATTCACTAGCCTTCATTATTTTAATACAAGATAATTTCTTTCAGGTACAACTAAAGGTATTTTGACCTGATCCAATTTAACTGCAGATTTTAAAATGTTTTAAAATGTTTACATCGATTCGTCTTTGATTAAGAAACCACTAATATCAATTATACAAGATAAAATATTAGCTTTACCACTATTCAGTGTAAAGCTAATATTAAACAGTAGTATAGTAGTAATATTAACAAATAAAAGTAAATATATAGTTTTATACATACATACATCAATATGTAGGGCTATTCACGTCTATAGCCCTTGCGAGGTAGACAGAGCCAACAGTCTTGAAAAGACTGATAGCTGTTTAGTTTGAGATTCAAATAGTGACAGGTTGCTAGCCTCGCCTAAAAAAAGAACCCTAAGTTATTACGCCTATCCCTTAGCAGCTTTTTCGACATCCATGGGAAAGAGATGGAGTGGTCCTATTCTTTTTTGTATTGATGCCGCACACCATACAGCACCTTAATAACCATAAATATAAATTGATAATTTTATAACTAGCGTTGAATATTAAAGTCTAGTACTTAATTTATACAAATTTAATTCAACTGTCAACACTCAAAGTATGATTGATTGTGTCCAAGGTAATAATGAACTCGAAATCCATTAATTTTTGATAAATAGGCTAAAATTCAGACGAGAGTTCAATGTCATTTAAATATTTGGGTTCTAATACAATTAAATCTGTCTTCCTTGTACTGACTCTTCCCCCTTTAGTCCTCCTCTTGGGTGCAAGGGTACTTCTATCCTTATGCCAGTCTGCGGTAAAAAAGTGCGAAAGTCAGGAAAGATAGTCTCATGGGGTGGCTCCCGTTTAATCTCCTTGGCGTTATTAGAGGGATCACCTACTACTGCAAGAACATACTATCTTTAACCCGAAGCTTTGAATTTAGCGTCACCTATAAAAGATTTTAGACTAGGTTAATAAAATGTAGGTACATATATTTTAAATTCATATTTGGAAGAAGAAGACCGTAAATGTAAAATGTTAATAAAGTTACCATGAATTCCATCCAAATCTGTTCCATGCAAGCATAAAATACACTCGTACAAACTTTCAAACAACAAATCACAAGTTGACTGGGACATAACTAAAACAGTGCAATAAAACTTGTACATTTCAGTATTTCGAACGTAAATTCTTGATTCCTTACAGCAGCGTATAAAAGTTGGAAACTTTGAAATAACAATATTTACATTGTCACTCTATGATACTCGTACAAACTGATAACTTGAGAATATTTGGAAATAAGCTAGGAAAATTAATAGTCATCCTAATACTTTATGATCAATTTCTCTATTATCTTTCTACTCTATCTTAAATATATGTATTTTTCTGTATTTATGCGTATTTTTGTGTATTTGTATGTATTTATATGTATTATATTTTATGATCAATTTCTCTATTATATTTCTACTCTATCCTAAGTATATGATATTAATATGTACCTATTTATCGGTATTTATGGGTATTTTTGTGTATTTATATATATTATATATAGATGTATATATTCTGTGTGCATTTTATTATGTTTAAACAACTATTTTTCTTGCTCTGCGCCTACGCCAATCTCCTGTTTGGTTTCCTTCCACCCAAAGGTTGACTGGAAGAGATTGCATTAGCGATAAGTACGCCTTTGTACCATCTCCGTTTTGTATGTTTTACTCTTATGGTGCAAATAAGCGTTTTATCTTTCTATCTATAAATTAAGTTTCAGACCTATATTAAATCAGTGACGTTCTGGCGTATGGTAAAGTTAAGAGTACCCAAAGACCAAGAAGCTGGCATTTTTAGATTAGATTAACTGAAATTTCTACGGGAACAGAAATTCACAAAATCTACCTGGACCTAGCGGAGGCGGCATAGCCTGACATCTTTCTCCAAGTCATCAGGCTTGTGTATAGTAAGACGTGGCGAATCTCTAACATTTGCTGCCTCATCTGTTTGGTATTTATTGTAAGGAAACAATTGCTTAACATTTGTTTGACGTAAATGATTTTTAGTTCTCTCAAGGTTACTTGGTATGCTTGAAAATTCTAAACATTAAGTCAAGTCAGCTCTTTATGGCAAGTCATCCTGAATATAGATTTTTGATTTCTGCTTAAACTTTTTATAAAATATCATGATAAATTGTATCATGATAAATATAATGGTCGAATATAAAGCTCCTTGTTTTTTTTTTAATATATCTTAGAACCAGTAGTCTCTTAGTCTATTAATACATTTAAGTCTTATTTAATCCTATTTTATCTGTCTCGTTCCTCCCTCTTTCATGTTAACTTAAAAGAAAATTAATTAAGTGCCATTGTTCCTAGAGAGAGCCGGTTTGTATCTGAAAAGGGCTTCATTTTTTTGCCTACTTAAAATTCTGTTTGGGTTAAGATTTCTGATATCTTTTTTAATTAAACGCGATAGCAAGGGTCGAGGATGCTTTTTTTTCACCCAAAATATTTTGTGAAAAATAACAAGGATGGAACTTAATGATGAAATTGAGATTCAAAGAGCTACCTACATGTTTGTTGCCAGCCCATCGGTGGAAATAATCTATAAAGTAACTCGTAACGATGAAACGTAGGATGGAATCAGTAAAAAAATGGCGGCAACATAAAAAAATGTCAAAAGTTCTGAAATAAAAATTAAATAAATATTCGCCCACGCCCTAATATCTTTTTCAAAGCGGACAAATGTTGACTCATTATTTTAGTTATTACTATCTGTTGCCTGCAATTTATATGCGTGGAAGAGTTTTTGTTTTTATATAAAACAAATGAAACTCCTTTTTTATTTGTGCTAGTCTACTTGAAGTAATTTCATCAAGTTGTCTAATTACCAAGAATGAATTAATTGTATCCCTTATATTCAATAGCTGTACAACAAAAATCGTTTCATCCAAATCTATTGTATCTCAAACAATATAAAAATATGCTATTTTGTTTTAAATTTTTTTCAGTAATGTCCCTGTTATGTGAATGTCTTATCACTATTATGCATGCTATTATGAGAGTGTCACATCACTAGGTGACGTCACCTTAAGATGGCGTCACGTCACGGGCGTACAAACTTGTTCGTCTTGTTTTCATTGTAAAACATTTATTAATGAATAGTCAACAGTCTTAAAAGTTATCTTAGGCGACTTAGGGAAAGGGTAAAAAATTTTGGACTTGACGATGACTTGTAGACTACGTACAACCTCTCACTATTTGAATCTCAGTTCCATCATCGCCACAGAGCTGAACGTGGGCTTTAAGTCTATTCAATACTGTTACAAGGGATATAGACTTGATTATATGTATGTATGTTACAAATATCAAAACGGTTGCCAAAAGATACCAGTCGGAATTCTTCCAAATAAAAAATACCCGGTAAAAATACACGTACATACCTACCAATATTCCTACGCGTTCCTTTTCACGTCAAGTTACTTTGTCATGTCACGATTGGATGACGTACGAGTATTTTTCCCTTGCTCCCGTATACATTGTCACCGGAATATACGGTATGAATTCGCCCCATGTGTTTTTAGTCACATAAATTGGAATTTTGCAAAACGAAACGAGAAATTGATAAAAATGTATGTATATTTACATATTCCTTTCGATCCCCATTTAGAGGACATATTGATTTTTTTTCTGACCGGCTTGGATTTTGGGTTTTTATTAATATTGAGAATGTACGTTTTATTATTAAATTAGTTACTCTTAGAACAATAATAGCGGAAACATAATAGTTTAAAATGTTATTACATATTGACAAATTATAAAACCGTACGTAACAACAATTCACTAAGCTTCAAAAACACTAAATTGTTTAATATCCGTAATATGAATGTTAACATAATCCAAAAACTAATCAAGAAAAAGACTAACAAACTTAAGATTCTTCGTTTAAGGCATTCTTTGATGATCTAAAGACTTTCGCTTAATATCTAATGAATAAATTAAGATCTCTTTATTATAAATTCAAAACATGATAGTACTATAAACAATTGGTTATTTTTAAACTGTAAAGAAGTAATAAATGAATAATGAATTAAATTACTGTTGAAAGCGTACCCTACCTTTATATTTTACGATCTGCCCTTTCGCCATACATATTTTAATCCTTTGAAAAAGGTTTACAACCTTTCGTTTCACGCCTAGAATGATACTCAAAGGTTTTATTTTAAGGACTTTCTTGCTCAATCATGCATGGTGTTTATTGCGGTTACCTATACTAAAAAGGTTTTTTTCATCCTTTTAAGTGACCTTTTTTGATAAAATTTCGCTAAGAAATAGATATCTAGCAAAACTGCAAGCAAATTTGATATCTTTAAAAATGTTTTATCAAAAGCGTTCACTTAAAAAGATGAAAAAACCTTTTTGCTATAGGTAACCGAAATTAACATCATGCATGATTAAGTTTATAGGAATTTTGAGTTTGAATTTAGATTTAGATCCATCAAGAAATCCTAACAAAAAATTGAGAAAGAGTATCCTGAACCGATGTATGAAGTTAAAATACCTATTCATACGGATGAAGCGAAAGAATTATGCAAGGATCGTCGCAGGTTGAATGATGTGGTCTCAGTGTACAGAGAAGTAACTTTTCACTTTTGTTCTTATACCGAAATTCCATATTGTAGTTTTTGTGCCGTGTGGTAGGACCAGAGGACCACTCAATCACTTTCCCATGGATGTCGTAAAAGGCGACTAAGGGATCGGTTTATAAACTTGGGATTCTTCATTTAAGCGATGGACTAGCAACCCCTGTCACCTAAAATTTGAATATCAATTCTATCATTAAGCCAAATTGGTCTTTTAGAGACTGTTGGCTCTATCTACTCTGCATGGGATATAAACCTGATTATATGTAATTGGTATGTATTTTTAGATTCTTAAATCTGAAAATAAAATAGATTGTCTAAAGAATGGGGGAAACAGAAGTGCAATAAACCGATAATCGAGATAGTATGTCTCCAACCAATAGCCCTTGCGTCGCCTGAGGTGATTCCTAAGTTCTTACGACTATAGCTTACGATCATGGTTATCATCAAGTAGATTTAGAAGTATGGTGAAATGTATAGAAGAGTTTCTTCATTGTGATGTTTGTACAACATCAATAAAAGATACGTCAAAACTTGTAATCCGAACACATATCTAATTGATAGTTAATTAACTTTTTCTCTTTGGGTCCTGGAAGCTTATCGTAAAGTAATTTTTTAAATAAAATTATGTACCTTTGCATTATATCGCATAGCACAAGTCTTGAACTTATTTCGGGGCTAAGTTATCTGTGTTATTTTTGCCATTTATATTTATTTATTTTACTTAAACTACTTAAAGTTTATCACGTAAATAATCACCGTCGAAATCACTATGTCACTTAGTCTGTACAAGATGAATCAGAATTAACATATCATTCGGATTTTACTGTTCAAGACTCTTAATCGCGTCTCATGTAATATGGTACATATATGGCGTTATATCTGCATTATCATCTGAGTCTACATTAAGTTGTCAAAAATTAAATCCACTAAAAACTATGTTGAAGCCGTACATTATCTTGAAAATTTACACTTCTTTTTAGATAGTAATGAAAATGAGAAAATGACAAAAAGAATCGTAGCCGTCCATTCCAAAGTCAAACTCGTTAAAGCTTCGGCCCGGCCACTCATTTTATAGGTGACTGTACACGTTTATATTCATGGGGCTGCTGAATTTTTTATGCAATGGGGTCGGAAGGACCCATAGTTTGTGTGAGCCGTTCTAAAGTTACTCGGTTGTAAATTTCGGGTGAGACGGTAAGTCGCAAGTTTGTTTTATAGCGCACTAGAATTTTGCCCGGAGTTTCGATTTCGTGACAATTTTTAGTAAAGAAAAAAAGCCTCTGTCACACTTACCCAGTTTTAGCTGGTAATTGCATCGAAATCAGGGCAGTAGTTTATACTGTACCAACAAAATTCAAAACGACAAATTACCTCTACAACTATGTATATCTTTCATAGACAAAATCAAATATTAATAACGCTTTTATGTAATTGAAATTATTTGACAATACAATAGAAATGTATATCTCGGACCTATTTTTGTTTTACAGATACTTACACTGAATGTAACTAAATTCGCTTTTTAATACCACAAAAAGCTTAGAACAACCCTCTGAATATTTAAACACCTCTCTAATAAGAAATGAAAAAGAGTATTTGATTACACAAAGAATGGACATTTATTTAGCTCGTACAAATTGTGCTTTGTGCAAAAATTGAAAGAATGGTAAGACCGACTTATTTTCAACTGAACGGTGTTTCTTTGACAATTGTTATTTAAGGCACACGTTTTATTTCGATCATTATTCTTTTGTTAGCTCAGATCAATCGCTTGATTTCTTTTGTAGAAAATGCGAGAGGTTTTTTTATTCGATGGCAGTTTTTTTATCATAAAAGAAGCATGACTTATGATTCACCGTACTTCTTTAGACGATTTCAATGTACATAGGATTGGAAACCTATCCTATGTACATTGAAACTCGAACTAAAAAAGATTAAAACCATTAAAATTCTTTGCACTGCGTGTCAGACGATAGTCGCTCTGGAAAAAAATTGTAACATATTAGACCATGGACTCTTAAGTATTATGCTAAATATTTAAATGGCCATGATGAAAAAATCTAAAAAAAAATTCTTTTATTGTAAAGATTACTTTCAAGCAACTTCTTCTTCTTCAAATTCAGAATAACACAAAAACGCAATAAATGAAATATAATTACTATAAACTCTTTTAATAATAAATAATGCCTAGTAACAAAAGCAACCGTTAAAATATTTTTTGTATCACTAACTATTCTTTATACACGTAGAAATTGAAAATAATAGCCTGCGTTACTTCAGCATAATGTATTTTTCTTATTATACTACTCACTAGAAGAATATACGTTTAATTGTATATACATATATATGAGGGTAGTGTAAATGGGAATGTTAAAATGGACAGACGTGCAACAATACCTTGATCAAGCTGAGGATGTTCTGGCAAATTGTCCGACCAAGAATACCTTAAATCGACGAGCTTGCATGAAAAAAGGTCATGGCAAGTAAAAAATTGTAGTCTCTTCATAAAAAGAAGCGTGATTCTGTCATTCAAATTAGCATTTTCATGTCTTTCTGAAGAAATCTTAAGAATATTTATTCCACTTGATGTTTCTTGGAAGTAAAACATATACGCACGTCAGGAAATGACGTCATATCCGATACTCGGGACGCTTATTTGGAGCTACGTGTAAAATCAGAAGCGGTTCCGATTGGATTCTAAAAGGAAGGAATCTAGAAATGGTGCCTTTGGATAAATATAAATAACGAATAAACGCTACTACTCATGTATAGTCACTACAAGACTTACACTTCTTAATATGACAAACTCCTGGATTGGTGGAGTCATGTAATTACTATTATTTCACCACTAAGCAGATTGGGGTCACACGGTCTTAAATCTAAATATATAAAAGAAGATATTGACCGACTGATATATCGACTCACAGCTGGATCCAAAGACGATTGGAATTTTTTATTGTACCTTCTTCATGGGCTGGGATGCTGTTATAAGCTAGCCTAGGAACCCAGAAACTCCTCTCCAAAAAGAACAAACGTCAGTAGAATAATGATAAATTCATTTCATTCCAAATTCAGACAGTTCCCAAACTTATCGCCACATATGAGTGTATTCTTTCACTCGATGCCAAGACTCCGCGCCAACAACTTGTATAAAATAAGAAATGTTTGCGGGCGGAACAAAAACAATTTTGTATGTTCCCTATATGACCCCTTTTCCCTTTGTTCCGTTGCTATTTATGTGCTAGTTTTTATCGGGCCGTGCAAGTTTATGCTATCTTCATCTTATTGATAGGTAAGAAGAGTTTGAACACCATTGTGTTGTATATAGAGTAATAGAAAATATATTCTTATTTTGTCTTCTGTATATTCTTTGAAAATTAAATGCATATATATAATCACGTCTTTATCCCTTACGAAGCAATCAGAACGATAGGCTTTGAATCTCAATTCTATTATTAGGCTAAACGGCTAAACGGGGCCTTTCAAGATTGCTCGCTCTGTCTATCTCGCAAGGGATATAGACGTGATTAAATTAATGAATTGCCACTTGCATGTACAACATTGCCCACCCGGTTCGAGGATTTTACCTTTCACTACCCAAAGGTTGGCTGGAAGAGATTGCTTAGCGATAAGTCCGCCTTTGCTCAACATGTTCATAATGTATGTTTTTACTACGTTTGTATTTTTTTTTTATGGGCAATAAAGATAATTTGTATTTGTATTGTAACATGTTTAGAATATAAGATCCAAAGACGTAGCGAGCATCGAATTTAGCGCCATCTACCAAAGAATACGTAAGTAGTAAGTTTTTCGAAAATAATTCAGTAAATAACTCGTGAATAGGTAACAAAGAAACAAACAAATAAACTCACTTTCGCATTTATAATATTGGTCGGGATTGTAAATAAATAAACATAAGAATGTGTTATTTTTGCCATTTATATTTATTTATTTTACTTAAACTACTTAAAGTTTATCACGTAAATAATCACCGTCGAAATCACTATGCCACTTAGTCTGTACAAGATGAATCAGAATTAACATATCATTCGGATTTTACTGTTCAAGACTCTTAATCGCGTCTCATGTAATATGGTACATATATGGCGTTATATCTGCATTATCATCTGAGTCTACATTAAGTTGTCAAAAATTAAATCCACTAAAAACTATGTTGAAGCCGTACATTATCTTGAAAATTTACACTTCTTTTTAGATAGTAATGAAAATGAGAAAATGACAAAAAGAATCGTAGCCGTCCATTCCAAAGTCAAACTCGTTAAAGCTTCGGCCCGGCCACTCATTTTATAGGTGACTGTACACGTTTATATTCATGGGGCTGCTGAATTTTTTATGCAATGGGGTCGGAAGGACCCATAGTTTGTGTGAGCCGTTCTAAAGTTACTCGGTTGTAAATTTCGGGTGAGACGGTAAGTCGCAAGTTTGTTTTATAGCGCACTAGAATTTTGCCCGGAGTTTCGATTTCGTGACAATTTTTAGTAAAGAAAAAAAGCCTCTGTCACACTTACCCAGTTTTAGCTGGTAATTGCATCGAAATCAGGGCAGTAGTTTATACTGTACCAACAAAATTCAAAACGACAAATTACCTCTACAACTATGTATATCTTTCATAGACAAAATCAAATATTAATAACGCTTTTATGTAATTGAAATTATTTGACAATACAATAGAAATGTATATCTCGGACCTATTTTTGTTTTACAGATACTTACACTGAATGTAACTAAATTCGCTTTTTAATACCACAAAAAGCTTAGAACAACCCTCTGAATATTTAAACACCTCTCTAATAAGAAATGAAAAAGAGTATTTGATTACACAAAGAATGGACATTTATTTAGCTCGTACAAATTGTGCTTTGTGCAAAAATTGAAAGAATGGTAAGACCGACTTATTTTCAACTGAACGGTGTTTCTTTGACAATTGTTATTTAAGGCACACGTTTTATTTCGATCATTATTCTTTTGTTAGCTCAGATCAATCGCTTGATTTCTTTTGTAGAAAATGCGAGAGGTTTTTTTATTCGATGGCAGTTTTTTTATCATAAAAGAAGCATGACTTATGATTCACCGTACTTCTTTAGACGATTTCAATGTACATAGGATTGGAAACCTATCCTATGTACATTGAAACTCGAACTAAAAAAGATTAAAACCATTAAAATTCTTTGCACTGCGTGTCAGACGATAGTCGCTCTGGAAAAAAATTGTAACATATTAGACCATGGACTCTTAAGTATTATGGCTAAATATTTAAATGGCCATGATGAAAAAATCTAAAAAAAAATTCTTTTATTGTAAAGATTACTTTCAAGCAACTTCTTCTTCTTCAAATTCAGAATAACACAAAAACGCAATAAATGAAATATATTTACTATAAACTCTTTTAATAATAAATAATGCCTAGTAACAAAAGCAACCGTTAAAATATTTTTTGTATCACTAACTATTCTTTATACACGTAGAAATTGAAAATAATAGCCTGCGTTACTTCAGCATAATGTATTTTTCTTATTATACTACTCACTAGAAGAATATACGTTTAATTGTATATACATGTATATGAGGGTAGTGTAAATGGGAATGTTAAAATGGACAGACGTGCAACAATACCTTGATCAAGCTGAGGATGTTCTGGCAAATTGTCTGACCAAGAATACCTTAAATCGACGAGCTTGCATGAAAAAAGGTCATGGCAAGTACAAAATTGTAGTCTCTTCCTAAAAAGAAGCGTGATTCTGTCATTCAAATTAGCTTTTTCATGTCTTTCTGAAGAAATCTTAAGAATATTTATTCCACTTGATGTTTCTTGGAAGTAAAACATATACGCACGTCAGGAAATGACGTCATATCCGATACTCGGGACGCTTATTCGGAGCTACGTGTAAAATCAGAAGCGGTTCCGGTTGGATTCTAAAAGAAATGGTGCCTTTGGATAAATATAAATAACGAATAAACGCTACTATTCATGTATAGTCACTACAAGACTTACACTTCTTAATATGACAAACTCCTGGATTGGTGGAGTCATGTAATTACTATTATTTCACCACTAAGCAGATTGGGGTCACACGGTCTCAAATCTAAAATATAAAAGAAGACATTGACCGACTGATATATCAACTCATAGCTCAAACCGCTGGATCCAGAGACGATTGAAATTTGGTATTGTACCTTCTTCAGGGGCTGGGATGCTGTTGAAAGCTAGCCTAGGAACCCAGAACCTTTCCAAAAAGAACAAACGTCAGTAGAATAATGATAAATTCATTTCATTCCAAATTCTGACAGTTCCCAAACTTATCGCCACATATGAGCGTATTCTTTCACTCGATGCCAAGACTCCGCGCCAACAACTTGTATAAAATAAGAAATGTTTGCGGGCGGAACAAAAACAATTTTGTATGTTCCCTATATGACCCCTTTTCCCTTTGTTCCGTTGCTATTTATGTGCTAGTTTTTATCGGGCCGTGCAAGTTCATGCTATCTTCATCTTATTGATAGGTAAGAAGAGTTTGAACACCAGTGTGTTGTATATAGAGTAATAGAAAATACATATATTCTTATTTTGTCTTCTACTAGCACGTTATGTATTCCTATTCTTTGAAAATTAAATTTATACATATAATCACGTCTTTATCTCTTACAAATCTGTCAGAGCCATCGGTCTTGAAATGACTGAAAGTTATTTGAAAATAACTTTCAGTCATTTCAAGACCGAAGGCAAGGGATAAAGACGTGATTAAATGAATAAATTGCGACTTGAATGTACAACATGTTTAGAATATAACACCCAAAGACGTAACGACATTAGCGCCATCTACCAAAGAATACGTCAGTAGTAAGTTTTTCGTAAATATCCCACGGAAACTATAGTTTTTGCCGGGATGAAAAGTATCCTATGTCCTTCTCGAGACTCTCAATAAATACGTGATATTTCAAGAAAATAAACTTCAGTAAATAACCCGTGAATAGGTAACAAAGAAACAAACAAATAAACTCACTTTCGCATTTATAATATTGGTCGGGATTGTAAATAAATACATATAGGAATAATAATATATCTTATGTCATCACAATAGAATTTCTAAACATCTTTCCTGGTGCTCGGGCGGAGTGGTAAAGTTTTTCAATGGGCCCCAAGGAATATTGAATGCGAGTTAATATGCCGGTTATTGCGAAATTTTTATATTATACTTGGAAAAATGTATCCACTTAAATGTCGAGACGTAATAACATGAGGAAATGGGATTTCTATAACGTTATGATCGTGACAGGCATCAGTTTCTTGAAGACATAATGTTAACATGTTTACTGTAACTTTTTGCCTGCTTCGTTGGCGTATGAAGTTGTTGATCGAAAACTAAAGTACGCCCGTATCTTTGTCCTTGTGAAACGAAATATGTCGTTAGTTTTCATTCCCGCGGGAATTCCGTAAAATCCATCCTAAATGTACCCGTAGAACACGAAGGGAAGTGATTTGCCAAACTTCTAAACCCAACAGTTAAGGGTATGCATTGATATCTCTAACAGATGCTCTTACGATGAGGAAAAACATAGAGAGAAAACTAACCCATTTCGGCTACTAGATTTTCAACCATGATTCAATATCGGTTAGGTGGTGGTCAGTGGGGATTCCTTTTGTACATGACTTACCCAAACCAGAACTTTTGGTAATAGTGAATCCCGGTTAAAAAATCGGGTGAATGAGTCCCGGTTAATAAACTACAGCCGCGTAGCATAACCAGCGCTACTCCGTTTATATCGCGCTCATAACTATCGTCCCGTTTCACATCTAAAAAGCGAAAGAGCGGTAGCTTTTCGCGCGATATTAACGGCGTCACACGTGTCATGCTATGAGCAGAAAAATAAACTAATCCAGATCTAAGGCACACCCCTGGCTCCTCTCTAAAAGTAATGCCAGGAGGAAGAAAAAAAGTACAGTGGGATTCTGAGTTTTTTAGAACGACAAAGCTTTCAAGCCAATACCGTGCAAATGAGCACAAACAATTCATAATTAACAAGATTTCAAAACATAACCAACTACGAAACGCTTCCTGGAAACTCTACTCAGCTTTTTGAAGTGTTCTTAAAAGCTTTTAAATGGATCTGCGAGTCAAGGTCATCTCTTAAAGTACTCGTCGTTTTTAAATTGAGAAAAATATTATAGTTCAACTGTAAAGAACATTGACATTGATGAAAAATTAACTTTAGTTTCAAACTTAAAACCATTTTTAATATAATTTAACTGCATATTGTGATAATAAACTTGCCATCACTTTAATTCTAAAACAATACAGTATTTAATGTATCAGTAAAATGATTTTGTCAACATCTTCTAAAGCCAAAATTCTAGACGCGATTCCATCTTACACGTAAACAATAATATATTAGACAACAAAAAATATATAAAATATATTACCTGAATGATAACTCCACCAATCCCTCCTCACTGCACTTTCACTTAAAAATCCGTGAAAATCCCAAAAAAATTACTTGCGGATTTCAAAACGCGGACGAAATCGCAGGCGGGGCACTGTGTCAAGGACTCGTAGCAGTGCTACGGCGTAGACGTCCGCAGCGTAGCGGATCTCCCGCACGACAGCCTCACGTTGCTACGAGCTACAAGGGGAGATCCGTGGCCAATCGAAGTGAAGCTGCATTGTATTGGTGTATGCTCTATTTAAGTATTAAAATAATATAATAATAATGTTTTAAAATAATGATATGTGAAAAGAAATTGAAAAATTACATAGAACTGTCCCCATTTTCTTACATCCCACCGACTTCATAAAAGAAGGTTTTGTAAGTTTGCCAAGTTTTAATCATTTATTTAATGTATTTATCATCATTATGAAACTTGGGTTTCCTCTTTTAGGCGATGGGCTAGCAACCTGTCTATTTGAATAACAATTCCATCGTAAAGTCATACAGCCGAAGGCTGTTGGCTCTGTCAATCTCGCAAGGATGTATATACGTGACTATATGTGTATGTATAAAACATATAGAATTTGGATTTATAAAACCTACTATACAATAATTTTCCGAAAATTCAACGTAAGTATTTAATGTATTAATTTTTTATATCCACAAAACCATATGAATATTTTGTTAACAAATCAAGTAGAGCAATATCTCAGACGAACGCAGTTGAGCCAAACAGAAGGAGATAACACGCAAAGTTGGGCAATGCCGCCCCTACGTTAGAAAGAGAGAACAACATTGCACCCAATGTGTTACGCCAGAACAGGTCGGGCATACAAGTGATAGGGACAACGAAAAAGGGCAAAGTTTCTCTTGTGAATTATTGAAATGAATTATGTTTTATTTTACTAATTGACTTTGCCGACGGTACTTTCCTTCTGATAATTCATTCCCAATTTTTGGACATGTTAATTAAGTTATTTTACTTACGGGCTAATGGAAAAATGTGCTATGTGAAATTATGGATGCGATTTTATTGGTTATTAATTAAGAGCTATTAATAATTAATTTATTTGGAATATTATATAATTAAACACGTAATAAGTGCCTACTGAAATGTTCTCATTTTAGACAAAATATTTATTTGAACCAATATTCCAAACAGGTTTTTCTTCCCTCTCTGGCAGATAGTTTTATTTTGTTTGTCTTTGTGCAAAATATCATAAAATCCCGCGGACATACCCATCCGCCATTGTACATATATTCTTCTAAATCCAATAACTGTTTTACAATTTGTTGTATTCCTATTTTTTTACAAACAAACAAACAAAAGTCTGTTGCTTTGAATTCATTCGTCACGTACAAAAGTAATTTTTATTTTTATTTTAATTAGTATGTATAAAATAAAACAAGCTTAAGGTCAATATAATACAAAGTGGAGTATGTTTCCACAAAGAAGCGCCCTTTGTTTCCTATCCCGGGAGCGCCCGGTTTATACGCTGACCCTTATCAGGGACTCGTTCGTGTGGCTGTCATCAACCGACCTTTGAGGTGGAAAACTTCTGGTTTGATATAAGGTGCAAAAAAATAAAAAAAATAAACAATTTGTCATTTAGTAAATAAGCTATAATAAACGCGCACGTTAACTAACATTTATTTTATCTTGGACGTTCCAAATCATTAATGAATTACGGTGACCACGGATAATTGGTAACATGATTCGAAACGTCTGAAATACAGGTACGTTACGTGCGCGTTTAATACTTCTATTATTTTCAATAGTATATATATATAAATATTTATGTACAACAAGGAAAATAAGAAAAAACTTAATATAAAGAGATATTCAGTACAAGGGCACTACTTATTTCTTTATATTGCAACGCGAAAGATTAAATTCAGTTTTTTTTATAGGCGACATAATATTGTAGTCATAGCTGAGCCCAGGCTTAGAAGCGAAGTGGCAGAGGGTGCAACTGGGAACGCGCAAAGATGAGAGAAAGAAAAATCAATAAATAAGTATAATTGTTTAGTTTGACCCCACTTTGAAGTTCTTTGTCAGACCGACTGGTTAACTGGTAGATAATACTTCTAGCATTAAGTCCGCAAATTGTGCTACACTTTTGTTGGTCAATAAAGTTAAAATAAATAAATAGAGTTGCTTACCTCAGTGTGTCTGAATTAAATCTTTCATATCTGCTTTTAGTAATAACAGATAATAAAATACGTATAAAAATATAACACTGATATAATAATAAACACATACATTATGCCACATACAATTGCCACTACCCCTTGCATACTTCTTCCGCTTCATCCACATTCTTTACTTATGCAGTATCTTTAAAGATATTTTTGACCAGACCTTTGATCAAGATACGTTCATCTAAGCCCTTCCCTTCCAACTTTCTAATCACACTCACTTTGTTAAGTTAATATTGAAATGATTTTAATCTTTACTCTGCAAAGACGTTTTCACCAGCAATTACTTAAAATGAATCGCTCTAACCGCCTTATCATGCATAACAAACATCTTAAGACAGGCCAACTGATTTGTATGTTAATAACTACTCCGTATAATTTTAGTGACGTTTTCATACACTATAGAACTATGGCGTTACCAAATCCGTGTTTGTTACAACTTTGCGCATAATATTATCTACTAGTTCATAACTTTCAGACGGATTTTAAGGGCTTAATTCAAATTTTGTGTGCCAGAAAGACATATTAATTTAAAACAACGAGCTATTTTCAACCGTATTAGAAAGTATTTTAAGTAGATTTTCGTTTGAGTTAAGTTTTTAAGTTAGATAGTGTTATGAGCTTATGACATCAAATTTGATTATGGCCCTTGTGGACATGCAATTTATGCAAATTGTATAAATAAAATCAAATTTATATCCGTTGCTGTGTGGTTCCCGGCACCAATACCAAAAAATAATAGGACCACTCCATCTCTTTCCCATGGATGTCGTAAAACGCGACTAAGGGATAGGCTTACAAACTTGGGATTCTTATTTTTAGGCGATGGGCCAGCAATCTGTCACTATTTGAATCTAATTTTTATCATTAAGCCAAATAGCTGAACGTGGCCATTCAGTCTTTTCAAGACTGTTGGCTCTGTCTACCCCGCAAAGGATATGGACGTGACCATATATATGTATGTATGTAAATTTATATTCGGCTGATCTCAACTAGAGGTGAAAACTAATGAGTTTTCACAAAAATAAAATTGGTTTTCTTATAAATGTTAATTTTCTCCTAAGGGTTTCACATCTGTGTTCACGATTTGATGACTCCTATCTCTTAGATTCCAATATCGTTCGACATGGAGAACGTGAAAATTACATCAAAAATAATATGTGCGATTTCAATTTATACAACGCAGCACACCCGCGGGCAAAAGCTTAATATCTAGTGATGGTCTCGACGCACCCTCTGTATAGAGCATAATCTAATTTCATCATCTCCTACATGAGGGTGGACTGTCAGTAACATTAATGTTTGTTTTAGGATTTTCCTTAGGAACATAAAAGACAAACCGGAACTTGAGACCGGGGCCCGCGTGCTTTTTCCTAAAATTATAATTTTAACGCTACTACTAATGTAAATTCACTTACATTAGTAGTACCTAGCGTTAAAATAAGGAAAATACTATTTTATTTTTTTTGTTTTAATTAATGTCCAATATTATAACGGAAAAGAATCAAAATTTCATTTATTGGATCCAAATTAAAGTGAAAAAAATTTCTTATAATTAAATTCTATGAAAAAGTTACTCGTACTTATTATACTTTTAGCGGCAACAAAGACACATAATTTGTAAAAATTTCAGCTATCTAGCTATCATGGTTTATGAGATTTAGCCTGGTGACAGACAGACGGACAGACAGACATCGGAGGCTTAGTAGATAATAGGATCCCGTCTTTACCTTGTAGGAACGGAACTCCAAATAGACGTGATCTTTGACTCTGTCTACTTCGCAAGAGATAAACAAAGCAATCAAAACAAACATTACAGCAATATTTAATAATTACAAATTTCATAATTGGTTCTGTTCTACAACTTGCATAAATTAGAACAACACATTGTTTTAACAATTTCACATGCCAAAAGTCTTCTGACTCTTTCATGCACATATAAATGTTGTAATTAAAATTCAGTCGAGTCAGTTTGATTCACAGATACAATAGAAAATAGACAGTATTTATTAAAAAATCAGTTGGAATCCTATCACTGAAGAAAGTCGATTTATTCAAATTTAGAACAATTGGACTGATTTCGATAAAATTTGGCCCAAACTTAAAGTAGGCTAGCTAGGGACACGTATTAATTTTATTGTTGAAAATTAGAGCCCTATACTATCTAGTAACCTATCAGCTGTAAAAAAAACCATACAGACTTGTTGGTTACGTTTTTATCAGTCAGCCTAGACCGTACCAAGAGTCTTGAAAGGAAAGGCTACGTTAATCTGTTTGGCTTCATGATTGAACATTTTATCACGTCTCAATTCCTTGAAGGGCAGACAGAGCCAACAGTCTTGAAAATACAACAGATAGACAGATATTCAAATAGTGAAAGGTTGCTAGCCTATCGCCTACATGAGGAATTAAAATTTAAACTATTAAAAAAATTACAAAATGGCTTATAACCTTTGGATTCTTCTTTTAGGCAATAGGCTAGCAAACCTAGCCGCTCAAGATTGCTGGTTCGGTCTACCCCGCAAGGGATAAAGACATGATTATCTGGCTATCCATTTATATATACTCCTAGATATATTTATGCGTGATTTTATGGATAGCCATATAATCACGTCTATAGCCCATCCATCTATATGGATGGACAAAAATTACATTGGAAAATAACGTGTCATCTAAACTTAAGTAGTCTATGGCTGTGTCTGTTCGCGGCATATAAATCAGGATACCGATCACGTCTGCTACCCCTTTGCTGAGATTGTGTTGATACCAAACAATATGGATTAATTTTGGACAGAGAGTACATGTTTAGCCCCTGAAGGGGAACACTGGAGCTGTAGTAATTGCGATACAAGAGGAGCAATTAGAAATTTGTTTTTGTTTTGTTTCTAAACTATTTTACATACGTAAGTACATATAGTTACGTATATATCCTTTGCGTGGTAAATATAATATAACCTACAGTCTTGAAATGACTAAGAGTGACATGGAATTGAGATTCATAAAAGGGACAGTTTTCTATCACCTACAAGAGTAATTGTTAAAACTATTATGTTTGATTTTATTTCATGCCTATGGTTGTAAACAATATACAGGGTTATAGATCCTTGTATTATGTAGAACAGCAAATTTATTTTCGCGATTTTTGTGTTGGTTTCATAGGAAAAGTTGTTCAGTGTGATAGACTGAGATAGTAGGTAAAGGTTTTGCGTTTGATAGCACGTAACCCTGTATAACGCCATATAAATATACGATTAACGCCTTCTTGCCATAGGTAAAAGCAGTGACTAAACAGTTGTAAAGCCATACTTATTGTGCAAAAATTAAATTAATTTTAATAAAGAATCGTGATTTTATGTAGGCATGTGTGTATAAGCCCTTTTTTTTTCAAGTTAAATCTAAAGCTACAAAAAAATCTACGTATTACATTTTTATATTAAAATGTTGGTAGGTACCTAAATCAGTTCAAAGTAAAAAAATATGGTAGGAACGTAAATCAGTAGAACAATAAAAATGTACATTATGAAAATATTTTATTTCTACGCAGTTGAAGTTGTTTTAGCACCCAATCCCATAAGATACTTATCATACAATCCTTTGAATTCCTTATAGGCGTCCACTTTCGGCCCCCCTTTCGTGTGAGAGTCTCGGTGTCCACAGTAGCAGACGTGATCTTTACCACAAAACGCTGGTTTCCCTTCGTCCATGCATTTCATGATACATTTCTTGGCTATATCAAGGTTAGGGCAGAAATGGGCTATTTGATGCCGTAATGAATTTCGTTTCTTCGTTGGGTCTAAAAAAATAATGATTTATATTATGAAATATTATTTTATTGTTTGGTTTGTAAACCCCCGGCGGACATTCTGATGATTTTGTATATTTTCATTTATTTTCTTCCTTCTCAAGGAAGGTATCGAAATTTACTCGTACAAGAGATTTCAATAACGTGTAATTCTTAGTGACATCTATACTGGGCCAGAAAAAGCGCGAATTAAAATTTCAATAACGTGTTTACAAATTACTATAGGACAAAGATAATATAAGTCTTATTTTTCAGTAATCGGGACCTTCCACTTCTTGTAATAAACATAAAATTAATATTCTTTCCTGGCTTTAGTCCTGGTTGAATTCTCACCACTCTGAAGAGGACTCCGGGGTAAGCCCTTAACCACCTTAAACACGAAGCCACTCCCGCCTGACCTCCGCAACCTTTGCATGGGAACCTTACCCGTATTAGATCATATGATCACACCTGGATGTGCAAGTTTCCTCACGATCACTAAGCAACGGTTAGTATTCAAACTAATGTACATAACTTCAAAAACAGTCATTGATACATGGCCGCGGTGGGATTCGAACTAGCGTCTTACAGATTCGACCACTGACGCTCTCTTAAAATTAATATTATTACCGCATACAGCTCTTGACTCAACAGTTCTTCTTCTTCCTTCTGGTTTTATTTTTTTATTGACAATTTCCTCATGATATCTTATTTTATTGACATCATATTCTTACCTGAATCAAATTCGTCGTCACCCTCATAATCGGCGGTTTCTCCAGAATCTTGCCCTTTATGTGGTGTTAGTAGAGCCGGGTACAACTTTCCTGTAAGTTAAACTAATTTTTTTTTACCCATATATTGAATTGTTGTTAATGTTTTTTTTTTACTAAATTTTAAGTCAAAAGAATATAAGTGTATGTTAAAATATATTATTGAATTTTGTGATGCTAGATTTGTTGATGCAAGGTTTCTTAAATCTATTAATTGGGGTCTGCCAAAGATATGAAATCTGGATTAATAAAAGTAGCAAAGATCAAGTAAAAAGATGTAATATTTGCCTAATATTAGAAGAAAGATTTTTACAAAAATATAACTAACAAAAATTGCCATAACATAAACATGTCACAAGTTACTATAAACTTAGTTTAGAATTAAGAGTGGTCTCTGGACTAAGCAGAGCCTATATAACTATAGAGAGTCTAACTATAAGAATCATTAAACAATTTTCCACTCACCAACCGTATTAGTAAAGGCGGTGAAGCAGTAGCATTTTCCATTCAGACAAACGTGGTCACCTCCACAATTGACGTGACACAATAACTGATAGTCCTTATTTTGACACAGGTTCGTCTTGTCACCGGACCTCAAAACCCCGAAGCCGTAGTAGTAGTCAGCAGAAATCTCTTCAGCTTAAAGAACAATACATTTTTGAGTGCAATATGATCATCACAGTATTCATCATGAAAATAAGATTGAGTAATAATCATAGTATTTATACATACATACATACATACATACATAAAATCACGCCTCTTTCCCGGAGGGGTAGGCAGAGACTACCTCTTTCCACTTGCCACGATCTCTGCATACTTCCTTCGCTTCATCTACATTCATAACTCTCTTCATACAAGCTCGGCGGTTTCGGGTACTTTTGACCTGACCCTTTACCAGGATAGTATTTATGATGGAAAGAAGTTGGAGAAAGCTGGAGAGATCTGCATATATTCTCTTCCTTCTGTCGTCAATGCCAGTTACATCCTCGCTTCTCAGGAGAAGAGTCCCGGATGCATCTTTTGACCGTGGTCTTAGATTGCATGAGTCAGGTATTCAATTGAAGCGACTCTCATCAAACTACCGAAACTTTGCAGAGGAATCTTACTATTGGATCATTTACTAGAAGTCCCTATTCCTTTAGTCGTCATTTACGATATCTTTGGCAAATATGGGATCAAAGCAACAATTTCTGCTTACCCCTGTGGAAAACAGGCGTGATAGTACATAAAAATCTCTTACCATGACATTGAGAGTAAAACACAAATATTATATAGAAGACGAACCAATCAACATTGAGTCCTTTCATAGTGCCAGCCACTAATTCTGAAAGACTCAAAAGCAAGTCCACAAATGAGTTTTTTAATTGATTTCTCAGTCACGGTATGCGGCTCGTGTACATTTAAATGGACTTTTCAATTGACAATTTCGTCTAATGATAGAGAGTGAAAAGGGTGACTAATTAAATTTTACTTCACAAGTTGTGTGGAAAAAATTCTTTAAACTGATTGATTTTAGGTAGGTTATGATTAAACGTCATAATGTACATAACAAGTAAACGGTCGACTGAAATTAAAGGCTTTTTTTTCAATAACCAAGCGGGTTAGGATAGAGAGAGATAAGAATAGGTGTCAAATCAAAATTTCAAAACTACTCATAAATACTATAAACATAACCTGAAATATAACAAAGATCATACGCCTACAAGAGAAATCCTAAATTTATAAGCCTACTCCTTAGTCGCCTTTTACGACATCCATGGGAAATATAAGGAGTGGTTCTATTTTAACTTGCCGGAAACCAAAACCACACGATACGGCATGCAGATGTTAAGTGTGTCTCTACTACGCGTATATTAATTGCAGCATTTTGAATATCGTGTTATCATACGGCAAAGCGCTCATGAAAAATCCTTTTACGTCAAAGTGACTCGGTAATGGACTGTTAGCGGCTAATTTTCATTTCACCTGCATTTTGCTCTAACACATTGGATACAACCTCACAACACGGCTCATAGAAACTGATTCGAATGGAACGTTTTGCTATGAATTTTTAATTCCTTGGTAATATTTCCGTGTGGTTCTCAGCATCAATAGAAAAAAGAATAGGGCCACTCCATCTCTTTCCTATGGATTTCGTAAAAGACGACTAAGGGATAGGCTTATAAACTTGGGATTCTTATTTTAGGCGATTGGCTAGCAACCTGTCACTATTTGAATCTCAATTCTAGCAGTAATCCTTACAGCTGAACGTAGCCTATCAGTCTTTTCAAGACTATTGGCTCTGTCTACCCCGCAAGGGATAAAGACGTGATTATATGTATGTATGTATTTCGCGTAATATTTAATTACATATAACATACACACAATCACGTCTGTTCAACTTTATGTAACTTTATTTTCGTTTTTGTTCTAATTGATGGCGGTGTGCTATATTATTATGCGTTATGGTTTGTCTCTTGTCATGCATATAGTGTTTTAGTGTTATGCTAGCCCATCGCCTATATGAAATATGTTTACTTTTAACAAAAGACTGCTAGTTAGCTGTAGAAACCAAATGACAAAACAATCCACATCAACCACTTAAATTTGATTTCTCCTTGAATATGGAGGTATTCAGGTAATACATTAGCTGGCTAAGAACCCTTGTCAACTGGGATACTTGATAACAGTTATTTGTCTAATTTTAAACAAACCCGCTCTATCAAGTAAAATTTTCTTCTTTTATAAATATTCGTCCGTTTATAAAATAAAATTCATACTCTTTTTTCCCCTTCCCTGATTTCATTCTCAATTTACGTTTTTTTTATCTTACGAAGCAAAAAGGACCAACAGTCATAAGACAAAGGCCGTTTAGCTCAATGGCTTAACGACAGAGGTGAGATTCAAAGATTATCTGTTTCAGAAAATAAAACATTTTTGAATTTTGATTTGATTTTGAAAGAAAATGACACGTTGCTAAATTATCGCCTTAAAGAAGAATCTCAAGTTCATGGTTCACTCTAATGTCAACATTCACTATATTCGTTTCTTTCCCCATATAACACAAATGTTGGCTCTCAATTACAACTTTGCCATCTGAAAATCTGCAAACAAACTGTCCCAACCCTGAAGAGCGCTTCAAACTGCCGTCAAACAATGCCAAGTTAAGTCCAATTACTGCGAAGTCTAAACGAGTCCCGAGTGGTAGAACTTCATTTCCTTACTTATAGAAAGTGAAGTATTTCTTCTGCGCTTTGGACGTAACTTATAAGCTGCGAGCGGTTATTGAAATTCCTGATGTAGGAGTTGAAAATTTCTTTGGCAGACTCTGTACCTTAAAGTGGATATATAAGAATGCAATTGGGCGTACGTTATATTGTAAAGATTTGAGAGAAAATTAATTAATTCAATTAGCGATTTTTTTTCTTGAATTGAAAGTAAAATGTATGAAGGAAACTGACAACATAACAAAAAAACAACACATACTGTAAGTATTCAATCAGCAAGGAACCAGTTAAGTGGGACTTCAATGAGAAGTGACTTCTCGTACAATTGCTTTTTGAGTATTTTGGAAAAAAAAGTTGTTTACTTAAGAATAATGTTATGTTAATTTCTCGTCATAAAATAGTTGTATTAATTTCTTGTGATTATTTTTGTTTGGTTATTTTCCAACTGTTTTTTCCATACTTGGGCCACAGGATAAAGTAACGACGTTCTTAATGAACTCTCCCTGTAAACTGTTCCAGAAGTTTCCAACTAGTTCACTGGAGTTAGGCATTAACATTCCGCGAATATTTTTTGCAAATCCCGAAAGCGGAAGGTTGATCGCAAAGAGTTTCAGCTTTTCAACTTTATAATAGTTCTCCGACGTTTATTTTTTAACAGATTTTTATCCACGATGGTCATTGACTGATTTACAAAGTCGAGGGCAGAATTTGTTCAGACACAAAAGTAAGTAAAATAAGCATTTTAAAAATGGAACAGCACGGAAGATTGCACATTTCAAAATTGAATCTGAACGTTTTCTCCGTTTGTTCTTCAAACTAATCGAGGGCTTAATATTTCGTCATCAGGTAATTGGCCGACAAGACATTGACATTGACAATTGATTTTGAATTCAAAATTTTTATTCATTATTATAGGATACTTCATATCGCTTAATAATTGTCAAAACGTTTGGTTTCACAACATTGGTTGACGTCAAATAAATTACTTAAAACTAAGTTTACTGCCGCTTCCAAGGCGTCAGTGCAGAAGAAGCGGTAACAAACTGCACTGCAGCATTTTCTTCAACAACGTCAACTTCACTTCTTCATTGTTGAGCGTTTCGTCGATAGAAATGTAGGAATAAAATCTGCCAACTACAATTGGAAGATGATAATCGGTTTGAAAATAAAAAAAATATAACTGCAAACTTTACATAGGCCATGTCTGACCCACGTACTGTCGTAAAACTGTTTCAGTTTGTTACTAGTTTGTTAGAATTTAGTACATTTTACAACCTGGATTGACCATAAATCTTATATATAAAATTCTCGTGTCACAATGTTCGTTCCCGTACTCCTCCGAAACGGCTTGACCGATTCTCATGAAATTTTGTGAGCATATTGAGTAGGTCTGAGAATCGGCCTAAGGGGATAGAGGGGGGGGAGACTAAGGGTTGTCCACCATAAACATTTTTTTAACTAGCAATTTCTTGAAAATTAATTATATGGCAAAACAACGTTTACCGGGACAGCTAGTTAGTAATATAAAATTTTACAGGCACCTATAACTGACAACGCGACTAGAGTTGAACGCACCTGTTGATAATCTCAGCGGGGGCTGAAATATTGCATTCCTACATAGTCTTGTACTTTTAATAAGAAAGACGCTTAAGGGTAGGTTTTGAAGTTTTATTATTTTCTTTAAAAACAAAATAGAAATACAATTAAACTGGGATAAGGCCTAGACTAAAGTAACTTGATCAAATCGGGGATGGTCTGGCAAAATATGTCAATATCAGTCCAAAATGAAGAGCTTACTTGAAGAAAGATATGAATATAGAAGAAGCGAATGAAGAATGTAGAGTTAGATCGTGGCAAGGGGAAAAAAGACCAAATTTGCGCAGGAACAGAATTCCACGTGATTTTTCGTTTTACTCGGGCAGAGGTAAGGGTATCCTGTAGCAAACTCTTATAATACCACACTTCGCCTTAAGAGAGCAGCTTATTAAAACGGTCATCTTAGCAGAAACGTTTTCATAAAACGCGAGAAACATCTTTGTATAAGCTAAATTGACTGCACCAGACGTTAAAATGAAATCTCCTTGATTGAAATGGATTGTTTTCTTACATCAACAATTTCAGGTAAGTAGGTCTTTAAAATAAAACATAAATTTTCAAAAATCAGTAACTTATTTTAAATTTCTGTTCCATTTTAATAAACCTGAACTTTTACTTCGAGTAGGTATTATTATTTTTTGTAATCAGCAGTTTCTTTAAACATTTGTAATCCCTTACTCTGTCAAATAGAATACCATTAAGTATGCTATAGGTACACGTTAGTGTAATAATAAATAATGTGTTTTTAGTTCTAGAGATGTAAAATATAAAATACTTACGATCTTCACGCTCAAGACGAAAAACATATTCACAACACAATCAGATTTTGGCACCAAGTAGGTACATTTCAAATCATCAATTTGCTCAATGACTATTCAGTTTACCAATGATCTTAATCAGGTTTTTATTTCCATAATCCCATCTCCATTGCAGCCAACCGTGAGCATTCCCCAATTTTCTGAGCCTTTACGAAACTCCGAGCCGGTTAACTTGGAAAGTAATTAGAACAAAACTAATTTTCAAGTCTTCACCGCTCGTCGCCAACAAAGAGTGATGTTTGCGTGAACTTTCCTAATGGTAATGAGCTACCGATGAATATTTTATATTATTTATTAAAAAGGTTAACCATACGGGTCGTGAAATAAATAGTATTTCTATAATTTTTGTGCCCTCCGAAACAAAACCAGATAGTTACATGCAACTTTCTTTTCTGAAATGTCTGTCAATTAAAACACTAAAATAAGTTATAGTTCCGTTTCATTTTGTTTTTCCTTCTTAAAAATTAATGTATAATTATTTTTTTTAACCAAAAATATCTTAATTGTTTATAGTTATAGACAAATGGAATATGAATATCAGGTTGTATAAAATTATAATTAAAAAAAATATTTTTTTTTTTTATAAAAATAATTTATTGAAGATCTTATTGTTTTTAAAAAAATGACTAATGTATTAATAAGATTTAAAAATTATTAGTAGTTGCAATATTTTGCCTGTAAAATTAGAGTACGTGAGGTCTCTTAGATGGGTTATAGTTGTTTTAAACAAATTATAAAGGCAATCATTTCCTGCTAGCAATGTATTCCTTGACTCCGGGCAGCGATCGAATCTTCTGGAAGAGAGCGACGATTGTGGGATAATTCTTCTCAATTTGCTCTTCGGTAAATTGATTGATAGCCTCGATGATTCCCATAACGTAGAAGTCAACCCAAGACAACTGAAAGTAAAAGAAACAATTTTAAGTTTATATTATAGAAATCTAAATAATTAAGGCCAAAGTTTCTTACCACTTCACGCGTTATCTACTGAATCAATTTTGCATATACATATATATATATATAAATTTGAGATGATCATGATTAATTACTTTTTATTGCGGTAAAAACTAAAGTTCCCGTTGTCGTCATGATGGGAATCCGCATATTCCGATTGTATTGGTACCATGATTCAATACTTGTAAGCTTCCTCTAAAAGGTTGCAAACATTAGCTAGGAGTTGCTTTGTGTAAACACCTGACTCACCCAATTCAGGATCATGATCTCATCCCCAAAGAGGTTTAGATGTAACCGTGGCTGTCCTGGGGGAAGAAGTAATGTAACAATTTACAATGAGAAACGTTTTGAACCTACCTTTCCACCAAAGTATCCATTGTTGGCTTTGAGTTCTTTCTCAAACCTTGATAAGTAGTAGTCAACTGTTTCTGAAAGAAACTGCTTTTTCAACTGCTCTTTTTTGACTGGATCTGCCTCTCGTCTAAATGTGATTATCTCTGGAAAGTCATCATGGTTAGTAAGACAGCCTTTAATATGATCAAAGGTCAAGCGAGGTAGAAGTTTTGATTCGACAAGTCAACAATCAATCTGGGTAATATAGAACGAATGACTGGCTACACTTATGATTCTACTTTCAAAATCACCTTTGCAATCAAAAGATGACAGTTTTTTAAACCAAAGTAATAGATCTTTCCACGCGTTTTCGCATCCTTTTCAATAGGAAAGTGAAAAATGCTTTAACTCGTTTCATTTGGGCGAGATAATTAAATCTAAATGCTATCATTAAGCCAAACAGCTGAACGTGGCCAATCAGTCTTTTCAAGACTATTGGCTCTGTCTTCCCCACAAGGGATATAGACGTGACTATATGTATATATGTATGCAATCGTTAAGGAATAACGATTACTTTTTAATAGTGTAACCATAGATTTTCCTGGATTATGACTTTCTTTTATATATTTGACGTCATTTTGTAAATATTTGGAAAGTTTGTTTAAAATGATTTTTTCGACTAATTCAATAAGTAATTGCTTCATTTTATCAGCAAGATCTATCGTGCAACTTCACATTGTTTTTATCAAATCGTTTCTCGCTAGATGGTGGATAATAATTGCACAACTGATGAAATACTTATCATTTGTTTTCATGAAAATAACCAGAACCGTCGAATGAGATCAGCATTTTTTATAAGGAATTGTTTCACAATCAGTTCCTTAATTTGTTTGTGCGAATGCCAAAATGATTACGACGACAGTATAAATAAAAATTATTTCGAGACAAATTACATAGAGTGAGCTTCAAAGTAAGTAGGAGACAAAGGAATATTAACTCAATGATACCTTTATACATACATACATCTATATACGAGGTAGACAGAGCCATCAGTCTTGTAAAGACTGATAGGCCGCGTTCAGCTGCTCGGCTTAATGATAAAATAGAGATCCAAATAGTGACAGGTTGCTAGCCCATCGCCTAAAAAAATAATCGCAAATTTATAAGCCTGTCCCTTAGTCGCCTTTTACGCCATCCATGGGAAAGAGATGGAGTGGTCCTATCCTTTTTTGTATTGGTGCCGGAAACCACACTGCAAATTTTAATTAATAATCAGGTATAACTTCAACAGTTTTACATCATAAGGGATTTCCGAAGACCCTGTCAACCATATTTTACTCACTTTGTAAAAAGTCTATAACATTGAAGGCCACGGCGTCCAGCACAGCCTGTTCCCAGGGGTCGGAGGGCAGCAAGTTGGTCTGGCTGGCGATGTAGCGGGCGATTGCTATGGACTGGTTCAGTCTGCGGCCGCCTTCTTCGTATATTGGAAGTTGGCCATATGGAAGGGCTAAAGAGGCAATTAATTAATTGTTATTTAAATCAAAAGTGTTGTAGAATGTTGCTTTAGGTTGGTTAGTGATGCTGCACAGATATGTAACTGATATAGTATATGAGAGTTTAAAGCAGTGGAATAATTAAAACATCTAAATAATCTTGTGTTTAGGGTAAGGAGGGGGAATGGCGTTCAGCTAACGAAAAAATGGTGTATTTTTTTGATTAGACATTTTAATTCAAAATTTAAAAAAGAAACATAGTCTTTAACTCTCTAGTAATCAACTAGTTAACAATAACAGCGTATACCTTTTATTTACTAATAGTAAAAAAACATTTTAAAAAAAGCATGCTTGAGCGGCATTGCCCCCTTACTCTGGGTAATACCGCTCGGGGTACGGGGTAACGACGCTCAAACATGTTTTTAAGAAATATAACCGATTATATATGTGTTAGTTAAAAAAACAGGAATGATATCAACATTATAAAATAAAAGTGAGTTCTAGAAACACAAATTCGTATTAATTCGTTATTTTCGAACACATAAATCACAGGTAAAACCATCTGGTGCATCCCATCCCGAACATATGGCGTGGGCCCACAGCCCGCAGAGGGTGCAACGGTACCACAATTCCTTGTTTTTGCCGAATTCTTCGCAGATGATGCATTTATTGTAATTTTCATTATCCACATTCATGTCATCATCGCTGTCATCGTCGCATATTTGGTCTCCATCATCACTATTTGAAGAACTGGACATTAAAATTTTTCTCTTGTGCGTTTTTTGTTTCTTTGGTTTCTTCCCTTTGGCAACTTTATGCCTCGTTTTCTTAAGTTTCTCTACTTTTTTCTTTTCTTTGTCTTCTAAAATAATTTTCATAGGGGTTGCTGTTAAAATGGTAGCATGTTGTTTTCGCTTTCTTTGACCTCGCTTAAAAGATGGTCCTGGAGTAGGTGTGATTGCTAGAGCAGCAAATGATACCGGAGATCTTGGCTCATCAACGGGTTTTTGGTTACGATTAACTGCGTTTTCTTGGCATATCTACAACAATGAAATAAAAATTGTCACTAAGGGGTAATGGCGCTCAAATGAGCGGTATAACCCCAAACGCCCATTTTGCGATTGATGTGAAATAATAATAAAAATATGCACAATAGAGTTGAAAATTTACTATATTTACAAAATAGAATAGTTTAACTATCAGAAAAAGTAAATTAATAATAAAATAGGCATTAAAATTTAAGACTTACCGACAGAAAACACCAAACGTAAAATTACATCGGCGCGGCCTCAAACAAAGAAATGCACTTCACGATCAGGTGATGCGGGCTGACTGTCGGTTCGTGTCGCCGCCTGTTAGAGGCCCCCTTCCCCCGCGCCTTCATGCGTCGTGGCGTGTTGCTATGCTGCGTTTTGATAGATTTACCTAGGTGAACGCCATTACCCACTGAGCGTCATTCCCCCTCCTTACCCTATTATTATTATTTCGAATAAAAAAAATTTATGTATGCGAAATTTCATGCTGCCGATCACCATTAAATTTCGCATAATTATAATTTTTTCAATGTTTTAACGTGAAAAACGGACAAACTAACACCCATTCACAAAATACTCTATTTTATTACACATACATACATACATACATACATATGATCACGTCTATATCCCTTGCGGGGTAGACAGAGCCAACAGTCTTGAAAAGACTGAATGGCCACGTTCAGCTATTTGGCTTAATGATAGAACCGAGATTCAAATAGTGACAGGTTGCTAGCCCATCGCCTAAAAGAGGAATCCTAAGTTTATAAGCCTATCCCTTAGTCGCCTTTTACGACATCCATGGGAAAGAGATGGAGTGGTCCTATTCTTTTTTGTAATAGTGCCGGGAACCACACGGCATTTTATTACACGTATAGATTATTATTTACGATTCATTAAGAAAACTCAGCTACCAACTCTTGGTCTTTTTATGTCTGTGTTGTTTGCAGTTCACACCAATTAAGAAAAAGATTATCATTAAATGAACACTTACTATCTTTAATTTCCGTGATCGGCCAACTACCATAATCGTGTCTTATATCTTCGAATTTCAATCCACCATAATGCAAAATATATCTTATAGACTCCGCGAGTCCGTTAACATTAAAATACTCCAATTTTCTCGACATTTTGTCAACACTAGCTACTACTGGCTAAATAACTTGAATGTCAAGTGTGCGTCATATTTATATCTTTGATATCACTCACCTCGATGACGAAGCATATTTTATACTCACTGTTAAGTAACAATATGTTCTTATCATTATTTATTTGAAGCACAGCGTGTATCCTGTCAGATTGTGAATTATTGTGATGTTAATAATTGTTCCTATTTTGGTATTCCAAATTTGGTTGGTTAACCTTAGCTTTGATTTTCGATAAGCCCTTGGTCAATTTTTTATACGATAAATTGTAAAATGTGATGATCCATTTATATTCTTTTTTAAATTAATTCATTATTTTCACGAAGCTTTTGAAATAAAATAAGAGACAAATGTATAAAAGGCCACAACATAATTAGAATAACAGAGTCAAAAATTATAGCTTTTTGTAATATCTTTTAGGCATCCGATATTGATGTAAATATTCTTTTTGATTCGGTAAAAAAAAAGTACACTACTATCCCTAATTATATTTTGTCCGTACCAGGTATTTGAAAAACTCGCAGTTACAGCTTCAAAACTCTTGTATTAATCAAAGTTAATCCTTATTTCATTATATAAATCGGATAAATAAAATTACTAATCTGATAATATTTATTCGACTATTGTATTTATAAGATAACAAAAAGTATAATGTGTAATCTTTAAACGTACGTTTTTGTGATAGTGATGATTATATATATAGACGCGATTTCTTGTTTAGATCACTCGGCTGGTAACAGTAACGATAAAAACATATATACCTACGAAACTTCCTCCTTTTTTAAGTCGGTTTAAAATGGCAAAAAAATTGTTCTATTTTGAATTTAATGGACTAGCAGAATCTATAAGATACATGTTGTATTTCAGTGGACAAGAGTTTGAAGATATCAGATACGATAGAAAAACATGGCCTAATAAGGAAGTTAAAGATTGTAAGTGCAGTATGAATTTGAAATATTGTATGTGACCGTGCTTCTGCAAACAGAGATTTATATAGATCATAGAAGTAAAAGATAATGAAGTTAATAATTCAGTGGTTGATACTGTTTTACAATGAAAAACGGCTAATAGTATTTTGGACACAAATTAACCAGGATTATTGTCATAATGAATTCAGTGATACGAGACTGTTGGTTCTGTATAACCCCTAAAAGATAAAGAAGTCATACTTCAAAAAGGAAAATAATTTCACAAAATCATTACTTCAACCATACTATTAACTTTTTGTTAAAACCATTATGAAATACATCTCTTAGATTATTCATTATTCCAGCTCTTCCATATGGTCAACTTCCAATATACGAAGAAGGCGGCCGCAGACTGAACCAGTCCATAGCAATCGCCCGCTACATCGCCAGCCAGACCAACCTGCTGCCCTCCGACCCCTGGGAACAGGCTGTGTTGGACGCAACAGTTTTAAATATCGCTGATTTTGTATTGAGTAAGTTAGTTATCCATAGTTATTTAAGTATATTACTTATAAACTGTGCCGTGTGGTTCCCGGCACCAATACAAAAAAGAATAAGACCACTACATCTCTTTCCCGTGGATGTCGTAAAAGGCGACTAAGGGATAGGCTAACAAACTTGGAATTCTTTTTTAGGCGATGGGCTAGCAACCTGTAATTAGTTGAATCTCAATTCTATCGTTAAGCCAAATAGCTGAACGTGGCCATTCAGTCTTTTTAGGACTGTTGGCTCTGTCTACCCCGCAAGGGATGTAGACGTGACCATATGTATGTATGTATTACTTATAAACCTGACCTTATGATAAATAGGCTCAACTAAGGCTGCACTTCTAGATTGTAAGGGTATTTTTAACCATAATACCTTAGATTTAGGTATGATGGTTAAAAAAAATTTGATCAACATGTTGGTAATTATCATTCCGCTAAAATTCTTACGTTCTCTTCGTGTACCGGCTATTTTAATACTGTCATCAATTTTGACCTTGAGATCGTATGACATACGTATCAAAGGTCATGGTCAAGGCTAGTGAATATACTTTATTTAAACATACCGTGCTGTGCCATGTGGTTCCCAGCTTTTAAGAATAGGACTACTATTCTTAAAAGCTTGTTAAGTTTTCTATGGATTTTTTAAAAGGAGACTAAGTGAAAGGCTGATAAGCTTGAGATTCTTCTTGTAAACGATGGGCTAGCAACCTGTCACTATTTGAATCTCAATAGTGTCAACGTCTGAGTCATTTCAAGACTGTTGGCTCTGTCTACCCCGTAAGGGATATAGACGTCATAATATTTATGTATGTACGTTAACATACAAACTTGTTATTGTTACCATTAGAAACCAGTTTAATAGCTTCGAACAAAATTTTATTGTCGTTGATGTCAGTCACTATTTATGTTCAAAGTACTCTTCTTCTTTCTCCTGCGTTTGTCCCAGATACATCCTCTCTTTTCTGGAGAGGAACCCGGGACGCAATCCGATGCTGATCTAAAAATCACATATAACTTATTTAATCATGGTCGGGACACCCACCTTTTGACAATAATCCCGAATAATCCTGTGTCTAAAATACTTTTACCCGTTTTTAATTTTTGATCAGTATCAACCACTGAATTATTAACTTCATTAACTTTTACTTCTATACATAAGAGTGTTAATCCAAACGTCTACATTATATATGATCACTGTTTGCAGAAGCACGGTCATATATAACGGAAACTGATGCAGTGAAGAGAGAACAGCTGAAACATGAGTTCCTGACAGAAACAGTTGTATACTATCTGTCAAGATTTGAGAAAGAACTCAAAGCTAATAACGGATTCTTCGGCGGAAAGGTAAGTTTATCTATTCGTTTAAATTTTACTTTAATTATATATATTGTAAGATATTTTATATTCAAGCCATTATTAAAGACTCATCAAATGAATTTGAGTCTACTTTGATAGCACTTAATTGTGAGATTTTTTTTTTATTTTTCAGCTGTCTTGGGCTGATTTTCACCTAGTTGGAATACTTGAGACACTCAATTTATATACAGAAGAAAACATTGAGAAGAATTACCCGACCATTGTAGCTCTCGTCAATTATATCCATTCTCTGCCTGGGGTCAAGGAGTATATTGCTACGCGAAAGTCATATGTAGTATAACTAGCATCCTATTCTGTATTTCTACTTTGAAGATCTCAAAATAGAACACTACAAATAACTACAAATATATTTTTCACGAAAAACAGAACATTTTTTTTTATATCCTTATGTACTAAATAGTTTCTAATTATCAATATTCATGTCATTATGTTCTTTTAGGTAATGCGCCAACAACCCATCACTATTTAAATGCCAATTTTATGACGTGATTTTTTTAAGACCGCTGGCTCTGTATACCCTGGCGATGTGATTATATGTATCATGTTTGTTCGACTTACAATTATACAAACCATACATATACATAAGTAATGATTAATGAGCATATTCGTATATAACTATTTATGAGGACAGAGAGAACACTCTAAACAAAACCACTTTGCGACCTTTGAAGATAAAGCTCCCAAGAGCCCATTTGACCTGGCAAATCAGGCTCATGATCATTTCCATCTGATTTGTGATTCAATCTAGCACCTTCCAAATCATAGTTAAGCTATATGACAGAATTTACAGAAAAATTTAATCAACGTCATCCAGTTTTAGATTCCTAATAATAATTTTGACAAAGTTTTAGACCTGGAAATCTTACTTCTCCCCATTAGTTGAAAAGGACTTACTTAAGACAGACAGCGAAAGTATTGTGAAAATTAAACCCGCGAAACTCTTTCTCGATGCGACATATTCTAGCCATAGCATTGTTAATTTAAAAACACCTTTCGGTACATATTTAAGAAGCCTTAGCTATATATGCATTGATATTGATAAAAATATTTTATATATACGGTTTTCTTGTAGTCTACAATTGGCTGTTTTTATTTTAAAAAAAAATACTATCACTGTTTCGCTTTTTATTATGACGTGAAACGGGATAGCAATAGTTTCGCGCGATAAAAACGACGTGGCATGGGCTGGGTCCGAAACGAAAAGTTGTAATTCTCTTAAAGATATGCCGTGTGGTTCCCGGAACCAATACAAAAAAAGGACCACTCCATCTCCTTCTCATGGATGTCGTACAAGGCGACTAATGGATAGGCTTATAAAATGCGATCCTTTTATAGACGATGCGCTAGCAAGCTGACACTATTTAAAGCTCAATTCTATCAGCTGAACGTAGCCTATCCAGTCTTTTCAACACTGTTGGCTCTGTCTACTCCGCAAGGGATATAGACGTGACCATATATGTATGTGCATGTAGTTTTTTTTATAGCATTCTGTTACTTAATTAGGTACTTACAGTCTTTGATTTCCTGAAATGGCCACGTTTTCATATCATGCCTTATGTCTTCAAATTCAAGACCACTGTAAAATAACATGTATCTAATCGATTCTGCCAGCCCGTTCAATTCAAAGAAGTGTAATTTTCTAAACATTTCTATACCACTTCGGTTCGCATATAAAATAACTCTTCCAAATTTCACGTTTATATATAGCCTTTCATTATCAGATTATGATAATCGATTCGAGAGTACAGGAAATACATTAATACAGCAAAGCTTCATATAATCAGAAAATTGTGAAGGGCATGTCGGGTCCTGTATTGTACTTTCGTATTTGCAGCGTCTATGTTGATAATGCCCTATTTTTTTTTTACTGTAATGCATTTTTTTTAACTTTAATGTATAATTTGATATTATGTTTGAATTATTTGAAAAAAATACGCAAGCAATAACCTGAACGCGTATTTTCAATCTTTTTAAAATTAGGCACCGCCTGCTTTGTAAAGGGAAATCATGATAATACATACCATATGTTGCGCAATTTAACATACAGTAAACAAAACGCAGTTAATTTAAATTACTTATTTATTTTTGAATAGTCATAATCATTATCATCATATTATTCCAATATAAGTGCTTATATTAACAACGAATAAGTATCATATGTAAGGTTTTCTAGTAGCAATATATTCCTTGACACCAGGTAGTGATCGGATTGTTTTCACCAAAGCCCTGATATTAGGGTACATCTCCTCGATCTCATATCCAGCGAAAAGGTTTGCAGTCTCAATACATCCAACGAGGTAGAAGTCTGCCCAGGATAACTGTAAGGGAAAAACTCATTTGGTATGTATAAAATTTTTGTGGATCAAGTTATGGGAATTATTTGGCTGAATTACGAAAATATCGGTTAGAAGCGGTTTTTATTTCACAATAGGTATTGCTAATTTTTCATGGGTTTTCTAAGCTTTTTGGTGATTTTTGATAGTTTTTGGATTTAACTATTTTTTATGGTTTTTCTGACGTCTGCTTAGCACCGCTCGGTCACCCAAGTACGTGTAATAATAAAAGGCACAATCCTAGCGTACACTAATAGATTTGAAATGACACAGACATACCTACACCAAGTCAATTTCATATAGATTACAATTTAGATTTAAGTTTAAAGTAGTCAATTAAAAACATACATTTGTAAGAGTAGTTAAAGGTAAGATGTCTTAAGCCTTTTACATATTTCATATCTGTACTAAACACTATGACAAATTATTGTGAATTCGTATAAAAAATTACATACTTTACCACCAAAGTATCCTTTGTTAGCTTTCAGTTCTTTCTCGAATCTTGACAGGTAGAATTCATTAGTTTCTGATTCAAATTCGTCTTTTCCATTTCCAAGCTGTTCTTTCCTAACTGGATCTGTTTCTAAAATCCAGTTAAAATAATATTCTCGGACCTCTGAAATAATTTACAAAATACACGAAGTTATGAATGAAATAGTAGGGTTGTCCTTTATAGTGGTACGGACTGTTACTGTTGGGGTCTTAGATCAAATTCCTAGAGACTAATCAACATATGTTTCTCATATGTTGATTAGTTCCCATATGTTGATTAGTCTCTAGGAATTTGATCGAGGATATAGGAGCGGAGGAGGATATCTAGGAGCAGATATACCTCTAGTGTGCTAGGATAACTTAGTTTGGCTTTTATAGTAGCATGTGGCTCTGGAATTGTTCACCCAATTTATCTTCTCTTGTTTTGTCATCATTGTCCAATATCTTGTTTACAAGAACACCAGAAAAAGGGAATGATTTTCTGATGTTCCATTTTGGGCAACATGCAGGCAAAAACATCTTTTTACTTACCACGATCCCTGCATACTTCTTTCGCTTCATCCACATTCATAACTCTTTTCATGCGTATTCTCTTGACCTGATGCTATGCAATTAATTGAAATAATTCGTCGTTTAAGTGTCGGATGAAGACAAAGGGTGATGTATGTTTAATGTTACACTTACTGGACCGATAATCGTTAATATTCAAGACGGCTGCGTCCAACACAGCCTGTTCCCAGGGGTCGGAGGGCAGCAGGTTAGTCTGGCTGGCGATGTAGCGGGCGATTGCTATGGACTGGTTCAGTCTGCGGTCCCCTTCTTCGTAAACTGGTAATTGGCCGTAGGGGAGTGCTAAAGTAAACATTTAAAAATATATGAATACGTACAATTGTTATGTTTATATATATTTTTTTTAATGTTTTTATTCATATTCGCGAGCTAATTTTGATGAATTGAGGAGCTATTCTTCACTTCTATTAATAGCTATTGTGTTATTAGAAATATTTGCATTTTATTTTGATTACCACGAAAAATTGTGTCTCCCATCATCATAATTAGGTTCAAATCGCATCGTTAAAAAGAGTACCTACCCTTTTCAACTTAGTATTCAAACAAAAAATGCATACTTCTTTCGCTATATACGCACATTCATAACATTCTTCATGCGAGGTTGTCAAAATTACTTACAATCTTTGATTTTCTTAATAGGCCACGTTGCCATGTCATATCTTATGTCTTGAAATTCCAATCCAGCATAATGCAACATATATCTACTGGACTCGGCCAGTCCATTTAGATGAAAGTAATGTAATTTTCTTAACATTTTCACAACACTTCCACTCTTATACACAACAGAGTCCCAGAATTTCACGTTATATATAACTTTGCTATCAGCTTCTGATAATCGATTAGTGAATAGAGTAAATATACTACATAGAAAAACTATCACTGAAGTCTTTTAGTAAAGGTATAGTCATTGACGCAATGGATTTCATTTGGCTGTCATACTAAAATCATCGTAATAGGAATCACCTCTTTCAAAATATGTGTAAAGTTACTTTTATAGAATAGAATAAATTTATTTTCAAAAAAAAATTGATACAATGTGTCACTTATTGTCGTCACATTTCTTAAATGTAATATATTTACTACCGCTTCCAAAGCGCATGAATCGAAGAAGCGGCGGAACAAACTAAATACATATAATGACGTCTTTATCCCTTGTGGGGTAGACAGAGCCAACAGTCTTGTAAAGACTGATAGAACACGTTCAGCTGTTTGGCTTAATGATAGAATTGAGATTAATATAGTGACAGGTTACTAACCCATCGTCTAAAAGAAGAATCCTTGTCCTTATTCGCCGTTTACGACATCCATGGGAAAAAAATGGAGTGGTTCTATTCTTTTTTCTATTGGTGCCAGGAACCTCACGGCATATAATAACTTTGGAAATAAATATCGTCCAAAGTTTCCGTATTATTCCGTGTGGCATTTCACAGTTCTCGTTAGGAATTACCTATGCCCTTTTTGCAAGTCTAAAAACTGTGGATTTTAACAGATCTATTGCTTAATTTACCCTTTATCTTAGTAGTAGCTTTTACTCTTATCTCTCCATTAGCAATCTAATGTATTTACATTATATCATACTTCAACTCGCACACTCATGCTTTTTAAATACACATACATTATACACGAATAGAAAACATTTTATCATGTAAACAATGCATTAAGTTCATTATAGAGATCGAATAAGGAGTTTGTTATAGAAATTACTCCAAATAATATAGCATCGACGAGTTTTATTATTTATTTTTCTCTCTTTCTCTCGCTTGCTTGCTCTCTCTTACCTACCAGCAGCCCGATTGCAGAAACAACCACTGCTGAACCAACCAATCTAGTGAGGATGAAATATTCAATGTAAATATTTCCTAGGCACTAGCCTATACTAGAAATATGCCCAGGGATCAGACCAGAATGCAATATTTAATTTTTCATTCTTAAAAATAAAACGGATGCACTAGGGTATCAGATTTGGGGAGTTAATCAGGTCTAATCTCTCAAACAGATTATTATTACTTCTGCTCTTCTGTATTGCATTTTGTTTCCGTGGAAACGGGGGACAAGAATGAAATAGAAAATATTTCAAATAAAACGGATTCACTATCAGAATTTTGGAATCAGGGCAAAATAACTCAACTTTATAACCAAATCATATCAAAATCAATTGCGAAAGTTTGATAATGAGTTGATTTGATGGTAAAAAATAGTGTTTGTTAAGTAACAATGCAATTTTTACTTTAAAATATAAATATTTATTGAATAGTATTATCAACATATGGTTTCCTAGCAGCAATGTATTCTTTGACTCCGGGTAATGATCGGATTATGTTAAATAGAGAGACAATGGTAGGATATGTCTTCTCAATCTCGATACCGATGAAAACATTTGTGGTCTCAATGATTCCAATGAAATAGAAGTCAGCCCACGTCAACTGAAACAAAAAAATCATAGGATGATGCAACAGAATGAGATAAGTTACAACAGCTTAATAATGCAAATAATTTAAAAATGGCGCAATATAAAGCAGAAACAAATTATTAAGCAAGCAATAATTTCTTCGAACTACAATTTGAAACGTAGTTATTTGTGGCAAATGATCTCAGCTCTTATAAATAAAGAGATAATATTTTCTTTATTTTAATAAATAGCAAAAGAGAGCAAGAATAACGGTGGTAGTTTTATTGTAATTCATATAGGCGTGACCGTAAGGAAGTAAGCGTACTTTTCCACCAAAAAATCCATTGTTAGCCTTCAATTCATTTTCGATTCTTGACAAGTAGAAGTCAACTGTTTCTGTTAAGAGTTCTGCTTTCATCTGCTCTTTCTTGACTTTATCTGTTTCCATTATAAAAGCTCGCACTTCTGGAAAAGTTATAAAAAAGGGACAAATTTATCTTTTTGCCTATCTCAATCATTTCGAGTAACTAATCAATTACTAGTCATCTCTCGTGTAATAGCTATTAATTACGTCCATCTGGAGGAATGCAACATAATTGCAACAAGAGACTAAGCGAAATTACCATCTAAATAATAAAAGTTCAATTTGTGGTTTACTGTTTCTGAAGGTATTTCACACAAGTTATTTTTTTACTCTTCAAGTATTTTGCTGCAGTGTGGTTTCCAGAACCATAGAAAAGAACCACTCCATAGCTTTCCCATGGATATGGTATGGTTGTATACGGCGACTAAGGGACTTATAAACTTCGGATGGGCTAGCAAACTGTCACTAGACTGTTGGTTCTTTTTACCCCGCATGGAATATAGACGTGACTATATGTATGTACACTCACTTAAGCGGAAATCGTTAATATTTAAGACGGCTGCGTCCAACACGGCTTGTTCCCAGGGGTCGGAGGGCAGCAGGTTGGTCTGGCTGGCGATGTAGCGGGCGATTGCTATGGACTGGTTCAGTCTGCGGCCGCCTTCTTCGTATACAGGGAGAACTCCGTATGGAAGAGCTGCAACGTTTAAAAGTTCTGTATGTTGAAGTTATGTTTAGACAATTTACATTTGGTACCCATGATATTAAATTCTTCATGGAGGTTTTTCAACATAGAAATCTTTAAAGTATTTTATAATTATTTCAAGTGTTATTACACTTGAAATAATTATAAATATCCAAAAAATCCCAAAATTCCCATTGCAGTTTCGGACAGGTTCCTAAGTATTTCAAGCAAGCTTGTAATCTAATGAATCGTCCGACTTATCAATAATTTCTTCAGAAAGCATAAGTAGTTAGACTAGATCTCCATTTAGCGGTGCTGACGCCAACTCTATGTTGGACGTAGATAACTTAAAACACGACATAACTTAACCTACTAGAAGTAATTTAAATCATAAATTTACTTTTTGGTACAATATAAACCACGAGTTAGTAAAATACTTACAATCTTTAACTTCCTTAATGGGCCAACTTTTTGCGTCATATCTTATGTCTTCAAATGTAAGCCCACTATAATGCAACATGTACCTAATGGATTCTGCAAGGCCATTTAGCTCAAAGTAATACAATTTTCTTGACATTTCGTATAACTGCTACCGACATACTAAATAAAGAATCATAATGTCACGTTATATATAACTTTGTTATCGGTTCGTAAAGTCATCATGATTATCATATTTTTTTAATATCGGTCAATGAGAAAAGATATTACCTAATCGATTATTTTGTTCTATCCTTTTTAACGGTATTTGGAAACAAAGAAAGTAAACGTATTGATTTAACATATTTTTAAATAAAAACATACGTAGATAACGGAACAATTCCTTACCAGGTAGACAGAACCGGTTACCTCAAACTGATTCCAGCGCCACGTTCAGCTGAATGATTTATAGTTAATTTCAGTTCCAGATATTTACTGGTTACCAGCCCATTGCTTTAAAATATCCAAATCCTATTGGAGTCATGTATCCAAGACTGTGTTATGAGTTGCATATTAATAACGGCGAATGAAAATATCGTACGCACTCTTACCTATAGATATAACTGAATGTATATCCATGATACAATCTTATCAAGTTTCTTTTATGCCGAAATTTTCCAATGGGCCACTTACATGCTTTTTTATCAAATCTTTAACTTTGAATAGAGAACAGAAGGGTATAGATATGATCGAGAGAGGAATAACAATACGTGAAATAGATCATCGTCTTAAATTTATTTCTCCTTGTAAACATTTTAAAATATACAAATTTAAATAAATAGATGCTAAAGATATAGAAAGCCTAAGAACCAAAGACGTATTTCCTTCTAGTGGCGATGTATTCCTTGACACCAGGCAAAGACCGGATCTTGTTGAGCAGGGCCACGATTGTAGGGTAATTCTTCTCAATCTCTTCTCCCGTGACTAAGTTCACTGTCTCTAAGATCCCAACAAAGTAGAAGTCAGCCCAACTTAGCTGAAACATAAAATTAAGTAAGTAGTTAAACTAAAGTAAGTAGTATGGAGAAATCAAAAAATTCGTCCGAATTCTAAAAGTAATGTCAGTTTTTTTAAATGGGTCTTATATTTGACATTGAGAGACATGAAATCAACGGTCGTCAACGTAATCGTATCGCAAACGTAATTTCTATGCCATGCAGACTCAGCTATCAAAAGAAATTGAATCTCTGCCTCATCATTGCCACTTATTCCTCATCGTTATACTCTTTTTCGCTATGCTTTTGGGCCTACGACCCACTTGCCGATATCTCTCTTTCCACTTTTTCCGATCAGTTTTCCGATGATTACTGTATTAAAATTAAAAATTCTAATAAGTTAGACTGTGTTTTTTATACTTTTGTCGCCAGAAAGTCTAATACCTATTAGCTTTAAGCTCCTTCTCGAATTATAGAATAGGATGACGGAATCTCTTCCAGTCTACCAAGTTAAGTAATAGAGGAGCTTTTTACACTATAAAACCATATGAACCTCACCTTTCCCCCGAAAAATCCGTTATTAGCCTTGAGTTCTTTCTCGAATCTCGACAGGTAGTAGTCAACTGTTTCTGTGAGGAATTCTTTCTTCAGCTGCTGCTTCTTAGCTTCATCGGACTCCATTAAGTAAGGATACATTTCTGAAAATTTGTTATTTATTAAAAATTTGAGTTCATCAAACATAAAGCAATAAAAGTCAAGCTTACTTTATAAAAGGTGAGGGACGCGATTCGCCTTTCTTTTATTTATTTACATAATGAACCTAAATCACTACATCAAACCACCCTTGAATGAAACCGTCAAAATAGACATTGCATCTCACTTTTTGTGATTATACGGCCAAATTTATGAATACAAGTCTATCAGACCCATTTTCAATTTATCTAAATCTTCTATCCTATAATTTTTAGTCATAGTTCTAAAAATATCTTAAGTGAATAATAAATCATTATTGTCATTTCTTATCCATCAATTAGTTATCTATTGAGTCCTATATTTATTGTCTTATCACTTATCAATATGTGGACATACTCGTATATATTTAAGATTTGATATATATATGTGTCAACAAATATAATATTACGTGCCGATTGTTACGTTTTTAAGATTATGACGTGTGGTTCCTGGCACTGCAGAATACGATTAGTGTCACTTGATAGTAGGTATCACTTGGTATTCTTTTTTTAGTCGATGGGTTAGCAACCTGTCAGTATAAGAATCCCTTCATTTTACCATACAGGTGAGCGTGGCCTTATACTTGGCCAATTTTTCACGTATGGAGTCGGTCGCAAGAACTTGATCAAACATTGACCAACTGGATTTAATAGTTTAATAAGCACTGCTACTTACTTAGTCTAAAGTCATTAACGTTCAAGACGGCTGCGTCCAACACAGCCTGTTCCCAGGGGTCGGAGGGCAGCAGGTTGGTCTGGCTGGCGATGTAGCGGGCGATTGCTATGGACTGGTTCAGTCTGCGGTCCCCTTCTTCGTATATTGGAAGTTGTCCATAAGGAAGTGCTGAAATATGGAACTACTGTTAATAATCTGCATGTTATTTATCATGTGATGTAAAATACGAGAACTCGTTGTTGAACTAATTTACAAATGACCAAATGTACCGCAGAGAAAAGACTGTTCTAACATAGGTCATTGAACTAAATAGAAGAGCCTTATTTAATTTTATAAAAGCCTTGTTAAGAATAAAGAAAATATTAGTTTGAAAGTTTTTACTTTAGAGTCGAATCACCTACATGGTCAAGGTGATTCGATTAGGATAGTATCTTTTATACAGAGCGACTGCCATTTGACCTCCGCTTCTGAACGGGTATACTAGCAAGGACCAATTCCATGATACAAAGGTTTTTAAATGCATCCTTCTTTGTATATTTCGTATATTTAAATCGAAAGCGCAACATGAAGCAATTGACAGTTTTATAAATAAAAAATACTCAATAAACTTATTTTACTCGTAAATAAGATATCTGAAATCAAATTAAATTATAAAATTGTATAAAAACCACAAGTTTTGAGTACTCACCATCCTTAATTTCTTTGTTGTTTGGCCAACTTCCATGATCATATCTTATGTCTTCAAATTTCTGTCCACTGTAATGGAATATATACCTGATACCTTCTCCAAGTCCATTTACGTCGAAATAATATAATTTTTTGGCCATTTTGCTAAAACAACTGCCGGCTTACTACGAACAACTACTAACAATAATTTAAACCTACGCGGCCTCTTATATAACCTTGGTAACAGTTTATCTTCGTGAGTCACCATTTTTTTGTGATAAATAAACAAGATTATGCGTTTCATATCAGTTAATAAATATTTTCGGTTTTCTGTATTAGGTTTGCAAACTGTGCTATCTTTTTAATCAATATTCGCCGTTATGTTAGTCGTTAACCCGGAAATAGAAATATCAATCCTATATCCAACTAGCCATGGGCTGGAGGTGTGAAATTCTGAAACAAACAAAGCCTCAGAACTGACAATTAACAAAATTTTATAGAAATGAATTTTCATAAGTTGTTTCTGTGGATATAGATCCTAAAGCCTCTAAATTGGTGTTCTTGTTGCCTGTTTAGAGTTTTAGAGAAATATTTTAGAAAGACCACCATCAAAATCAATATTATAGCTAGAACATCTATGTATGTCAGGTCGGGTCAACTATCAGATAACATTTATTTCATCATTCAGAGACAGTGATTGTCAATATGTTCTAGGACTTGCCAACTTTTTTTATTATACATACATACTTACATACATATACATAGTCACATATTTATCCCTCGCGAGGAGATGTGTGTACGTGCGATTTAATAGTTTCATTCATACATCTTATAATCACGTCTTTATCCCTTGCAGGGTAGACGAAGTAGTAGTATGTAAGGGATATAGACGTGATAATACGATGAATGAATGAATCTATTAAATCTCACGTACGTACATACATCTCAATTTGGTCCAAAGGTTCGACTGACAGGGAATGCATGCCTCATAGCTCATAGCTCTTGCACATTTTACATGCATTAAGTTTAAATAAAAATAAAGGATACAATAAAATAAGTGTATTTCCAAATGTAACTAACGAGCACCTATAACTTTAAAATGAAACTCCACAAAGATTTCAAATATTGCGCAATGATGACAAGCCATATTTTACATAATATGTTTCCAAGCAAATCACGTAGAAGATAGTTGTTTGATAATCCAAAACACCTACTGATCTGAACAAAAACAATCAAAGATACAAACATAAACTCTTTATAACTTAATATGTAAGTATAAATTCATCAAGTAAATTTCATGCTGGTCAGATAGAGAAGAAAATCATAAAGTAAATTGACGTCCGATGAAAATGCTGCAGTGTAGTTTGTTCCGCCGCTTCTTCTACACATGCTTTTTGGAAGCGGTAGTAGTTAAGATTTCAGTGATGTGACGTCAATAAGTGATTCCTAGTATTCAATTTTGATAATAAATCTATTCTAGTCTATGCCAGCTGCTTTCTTTTACATGCATGGGAAGCGCCCATGCATGTAAAAGTCAACCACGGGAAAGGTTAATAAACTTGGGATTCTTCATTTAGGCAACGTGTTGGAAATTTGTCACTATTTGAATCTCAGTTCCATCATTAAGCCAAGTTGAACGTGGCCTTCAGTCCATCCGGCTTTGTCTTCCCTCTAAGTGATACAGACGCGATGTATATATGTAGTGAGAACACTGTGGTAGACGCGTATAGTTTATTCTTTATTATAAACTAGCTGTGCCCGCGACTGCGTCCGCGTGGAATAGTTATTTTGGGCATCGTTGAAGCCTCAAGGATGAATAATTTTTTTTCACATTATTTCTTTGCTGATTATAGTTGCAGCGTGATGTTATATAGCCTAAAGCCTTCCTCGATAAATGGTCTATTCAACGCAAAATGAATTTTTCAATTCGAACTAGTAGTTCCTGAGATTAGCGCGTTCAAACAAACAAACAAATAAACTAACTCTTCAACTTTATAATATTAGTAGGTATAGATAAAAGCTAACAAAAATATTGCAAAGTTTATTTTTGATAAGACTTATACAGAATACGGCTTCCTAGTGGCGATGTATTCCTTAACCCCGGGTAACGATCTGACGTGGTTGATGAGGGCGGAGACAGTGCGGTATTTCTTCTCAATTTCCGTACCAAGGAACAGGTTCACCGATTCGATGATGCCAACCAGGACGAAATCAGCCCAGGTCAACTAAAAAAAAAATTTTCATACATACATACATACATTATGGTCACGTCTATTTACCTTGCGGGGTAGACAGAGCCAACAGTCTAAAAAAGACTGAATGGCCACGTTCAGCTATTTAGCTTAATGATAGAATTGACATTCAAATAGTGACAGGTTGCTAACCTATCGCCTAGAAAAAGAATCCCAAGTTTGTCAGCCTATCCTTTAGTTGCCTTAGTTTACGACATCCATGGACAGATGGAGTGGTCCTATTCTTTTTTGTATAGGTGCCGGGAACCACACGGCAACATAATTAATAATATAATTTCATTCAAGTTATCGAAGTGTTCAGTGCCAATCAGTCTCTTCAAGACTGTTGGCTCCGTCTACCCTGTAAGGGATATAGACGTGACTATATGTACGTATGTATATATTACAATATGAACCTCACCTTTCCACCGAAGAATCCGTTGTTAGCCTTGAGTTCTTTGTCGAACCTTGATAGGTAGTAGTCAACTGTTTCTGTTAAGAACTCCTTCTTCAGCTGCTCTTTCTTGACTGGGTCTGTCTCCTTGATGTAAGCAACCAATTCTAAAAGCAAAAAACATACATACGTACATACATATAATCACGAATGTAACCCATAAGGAACGAATGTAACGTTAAGCTTGTGGTAATTGAGATTAAAATAGTGAAAGGTTTCTAGCTCATTGATTGTAAGAAGAATCCTTGACTTTGATTTGTTTGACAAAAAAAAATTGATAGAAATAAACAAAAGGCGTTGTACTTATATTGTGCAAATAAAAATTTGAATATGCTCCTTAATTTTCGGGCGAATTAGGTAGATCTACAATGGATGGAACTATTGATAAAAGACTTTTTTATCGTCAAGAGGTTATCATTATATTATAATTATGGCCACCATAATATAAACCTGATAACACTTATGTATGATATTACTTTATAGGTCACTAGAAGATAAAATAAGGAATTTAATTGGCACAGTCAATCACGTCTATATCCCTTGCGGGGTAGACAGAGCCAACAGTAAAGAAAAAGACTGAAAGGCCACGTTCAGCTGTTTGGCTTAATGATAGAATTGAGATTCAAATAGTGACAGGTTGCTTGCCTGTCACCTAAAAGAAGAATCCCAAGTTTGTAAGACCTAACGAGTACTTGCTCCTATATTTATTTTTTGGGCAATGCTGACGGATGATGATATAGCTCACTTGCAAAGAAATCAGTTGCATTTAAGGCTGCTGCGTCCAGCACAGCCTGTTCCCAGGGGTCAGAGGGCAGCAAGTTGGTCTTGCTGGCGATGTAGCGAGCGATTGCTATTGACTGGTTCAGTCTGCGGTTCCCCTCTTCATACAACGGAAGTTGACCATATGGGAGAGCTGAAAAAAAAATGTTTTGTGTAACCTTGGTTTGCTATAGACATAATTTTATTTTATTAAAAATGTGTCGTATAAAAGTCGTTCTTGTTGAATTTTTTTCTTTGTCTTTTCTGGGCCCTGATAATAACTTCGATTTTGCAGCAAAAGGTACCCGGTTAAATCCTTAGTTCAAAATGGAATATTAAAAGATTTTAACTTGCCCAAGATGAGACAAAGTCTTGGCTGACCAGGGTCTGAAATGTTTATTTAAGTTTTTTATAAATTTAATCTATAATATACCCACAAGGGTATAAGCACTTTTGTGTTATCTGTGATTCCAATTTAAAAGTTAACGGAAATCACACGAGAATTGCTCTAAAAACTTAATTACGTTTCCCACTTTTGTTCTCTAATCTTTCTGATGTTATAAACGTACATACATATGGTCACGTCTATATCCATACAATATATGTAATATATATTGTGGAGTAGACAGAGCCAACAGTCTTGAAAAGACTTATAGGCCACGCTCAGCTATTCGGTTTAATGATAGAACTGAGATCCAAATAATGACAGGTTGCTAGCCCATCGCCTAGAAAAAGAATCCCAAGTTTGTAAGCCTATCTCTTAGTCGCGTTTTACGACATCGATAGGAAAGAGATGGAGTGGTCCTATTTTTTTTTGTACTGGTGCCGGGAACCACACCGCACGGATGTTGTAAACCCTACGAATTACGAATCAGTCAAAGCAAAAATAATCAAAACACATACCATCTTTCACTTCCTTGATGGGCCAACTTAATCTATCATATCTAACATCTTCGAATTTCTGTTTACTGTAATGCAAAATATATCTGATGGACTCAGCAAGACCGTTTAAGTGAAAATAGTGTAATTTCGTAGACATTTTTGATATCACTGCTGTCGGCAAACTGAAGAAATTAGACAAATCTGATGTTATATATATATTACTGCGCTATCAGTAAAAATCATTCGTGTAAACATTACGATATTCTTAATTATAACTAGCTTTGTCTTGCAGATTTACTCGCATAATATTTAGTAAAAAAAAAAATAATTTCAGTTATTTCCATTTTATATTTGCATACATTTCATTAGTAAAGCAGTCCTTAAAAAAATAATAAGACAGTAATTAATATTAACATAAATGTACATTTAATAAATAAAATAACTTTGTCTTTGTCTTAAATTTTCATCAAAATCAGATCAACGATTTATGATCACAAAATCAGATATATGTACGAACTTTATCGGGTTATAATTTTACGTACAAAAAATTATATTCTTCCCAAGTTGATTGATAAACAATTAAGGTGCATTTACAGTAGAAAAGATGGAACCTCAATAAAATCCACAATATTTTGAGTATTTAAGCGAAATAATGTGCCGTGTGGTTCATGGCACCAATAGAAAAAAGGATATAGGACTACTCAATCTTTTTCCCATGGGTGTCGTAAAAGGCGACTAAGTGACTAAGAGATAGGCTCATAAATATGGGATGGTTCTTTTAGGCGATGGGCTAGCAACCTGTCACTATTTGATTCTAGCAAAACATAACTCTATAGATAAATAAAAAGATATAGATGTGATTTACATTCTTAAATTTCATAGACAGACAACGGTTTAATACATTTTTTTTATGTTAATTTGATATGAATCCGGCAAATACCTACTTTGCATAACAATGTTTTGGTTTAACAATGCATAAAGTGTACATTTTGGGACAAAACTATTTTGTATGGTAACTAATCGATGTAAATAAACAAAACTTAATCCATTTACCTACATGTAGTTTACATTAAAAGATTAGCAATAACAATTTTTAATTTATTTATCTTATTTTCGTTTTGATAACAATGTATTGATGATAAAATTTTAATGTAACTTGATTAACAATGATGTAACACGAATTATTTCCGTTTCTGCTTATACTTACATACATACATACATAAAATCACGCCTCTTTCCCGGAGGGGTAGGCATATTTTCTTCGCTTCATCCACATTCATAACTCTCTTCATGCAAGCTCGGCGGTTTCGGGTACTTTTGACCTGACCCATTACCAGGACGTCCTTAATTTGATCAAGATACTGCTTGTATGTTTCCAAAATCGCATTTACCTTGGCGTTGCGTCAACACCTGTAACGTCATGCCGCTTCGGGCTCTCCGGCGTCCCTGTTCACAGCCCGAGAGAGAGCACGCGCCTCAGGTTTTCACCTTTTGACTACCAGCATTCACCAAGTAGCTCCTTATCCTCTAACAGTTACTTGCTGGATCTCGTGTCTAAAGCTAAACCTGCGACCTTGTAAACATACATACATACATATGGTCACGTCTATGTCCCTTGTGAGGTAGACAGAGCCAACAATCTTGAAAAGACTGATAGGCCACGCTCAGCTATTTGGCTTAATGATAGAATTGAGATTCAAAAAGTGACAGGTTGCTAGCCCATCGCCTAAAAAAATTATCCCGAGTTTGTAAGCTTATCCCTTAGTCGCCTTTTACGACATCCATGGGATAGAGATGGAGTGGTCCTATTCTTTTTTGTACTGGTGCCGGGAACCACACGGCACCTTGTAAACCTAGTCCAAATAAAGTTTGTCATTATTCTATCATTTATTTAATCATCTCTCATTACCGGCAACGTTTTAGTAAAACGCCACACACTGTTCTAGAGAGAAGCTCGGGGTTTCCCCCTCATCACTTTCCTATAGAGAACTAGTTTTGTACACGAAGCTACTCCCATCTGATCTCCGTAAAGTAAGGAAACTTGTCCGTAAATTTAGTTAGTTAAGAGTCCAAGATATTTTATTACCTCACCGCAAGAGCATCGGTTACTTCTTGCAAACGTAACTTCTTGATATTTTTTCGTAAGTGTACCTTGGACTTGTTAGGGCTTGTTGAGTGTCGGTGTTCGAATTGTTAAAGTGTCCGGTTACAACGCGTTTTGCGCGTAAAGGCACCGGTTCGAATCCCACCGCGGCCATATACCAATGACTATTTTCAAAGTTATGTACATTAGTTTGAATACTAACCGATGCTCTTACGGTGAGGGAAAACAACGTGTAGAAACCTGCACATTCAAGCAACTGGATGTGTAACCATGATCGATCCGATACGGGTAAAGTTCCCCTGCAAAGGTCGCGGAGGTCAGATGGGAGTCGGTTCCTGTAAAAATCTGGTTAACCCAATCCAGGATCCATGGTGAAGGACTTAGGCGGATTCCTCTCCAGAGTGGTGAGGATGCAACCGGGACTTAAGCCAGGTGAAAGAAGACCAGTGGGCTGGTTCTGTTTCTTCGTTCAGTTTACGCTTAGCGTTCTTAGCACCTTTACAATTTTCTGTGTTGTGGAATGTAAAAAATATTTTCTGGCTGCTTAAGTGCATAAAAATACAACATTAATGAACAAAACAACAGTGTTTTTAATATTTCCAGCAGGTGAATGATAAGATAAGAGATCACTAGGGTCAGCTAGCTCCGTATAAATAAATACCTACGTTTGCCTGCGTCGGCTAATAAAAAAAAAATAGGTTCCTTGAAAATAAAATTATTTCTTAATTAGACCAAAGTTAATTTCTTTCTGTATTTCACAAAGAAAAACACTACTAAACCGATTATATTAATTTTTTTTCCATATTTTGGCCTTCTCGCGTATTGTAAATCTTTATTTCTTTTATATATTTATAATTCATTTTATGTATCTTGTATTTATGCATTTTTTTTCATGTGCACTTTATCGTACCATCAACTTAAAGTTTTTCTGTTTGGTCAGCTGGTTGACTGGTAGAGAATGCCAAACGGAAATAATTCCGCCTTTTGTACATTTTTTTTTGCAATAGAGTTTAAAATAAACTCTTCCTTATAGATAGACAGAGTACCATCAATATGGTACGCCATTTGTTTGGCAAGCCTTGGATTTGGTGCAATATTTATGTGGCGTACCATCGATATAGTAGTCCTTCACTTTTATGACCTGCCGATGATACGTTGTCGACGTAAGAGCATCTACTATTCATATGTTTAATTTCGAGCATATTAATTTTACAATAGTAAGTTAAATGATGTGTACCTAATGTCACGTGGAAGACAACCGTAGCTAAGGATTTGGCACGGACAAACGTGAATTCACAGACAACCCAAGATTGACTGTCTTGGCGAGAGATTACGAGGAAGAACGAACGCAAATATGCAACAGCCTCTGAAGAAGAAGATGGTGAATGATATGTTTCCACGCTGGGATGATGGCGGAGCTAAAATTTTTATTCTTCTTCCTCGCTATAGTATACTTATGAACTTGAGATTCCTTTCAGGCGATGAACTAGCAACCTGTCACTATATCCTAATTTAAATTCCATCATAAAGCCATCCAACTAAATGTGGCTTTCGAGTCTTGAAGCCACTAGCTCAGTCTATAAAAGAAAAAGATGAATTATGGAAGAAGATGAAGATGATCGAAGAAGATGAAACCCTCAGGCTTTCTCATCTGTGCATGGCAGAACCCTAACAGAATTTGGAAAGTTCATTAATTAATAAATAAACAGCTGATTAACTTATTTTAAACAAGGCAGATTAATAAATAAACAAAACGTATATAAACCTGTTATTTTGTTGCTTATCCTCACTCCGATATTAAAAATGGCGCCGGTGTACAAATTAAAGTTTTTCGATTTCATGGGAGTCGCGGAGCCGATTCGGTATCTTTTTGCTTATGGCGGCATTAAATATGAAAACATCGTTATTAATAAAGAAGTAGACTGGCCGAAAATTCAAAGAAGTAAGTACAATTTGATTTTTTATTCGAATGTCTGAGAGCTACAAGACAACCACGTCATTCCCGGTTGCTTCCACGACTCAAGGAGAGAGTAGAATTATCTGGTAAATTCATAATACCCGTAGTTTTACTTTTTCCTTTGTACTTCCTACTTCCACATATATTTTCTTAGTTTTTGGCCCATGGTCTGCCTGACATGTCTGCCCGACTTATCTGCATGATCTAAGAGGAAATTTTATTATTCACAAACGTTGTACTAAAAGTTAACTTGCCCCTTTTATGGTAATCCAACTAAATTCTAAATAACCTTAAGCTTCAGATTTCTTAAATAGCCGTATATAATAATAAAACGCCGTGTGATTTTCGGCATAAAAAAAATAATAATTGTACCAATCCCTCTCTTTCCCATGGATGTCGTAAAAGCCACTAAGGGACAGGCTTATAAACTTGGGATTCTTCTTTAGGCGATGGGTTAGCTACCTATCACTACTTGAATCTCAATTCTATCACAAACAGCTGAACGTGGCCATCAGTTCTTTCAAGACTGTTGGCTCTGTCTATCCAGCAAGGGATAAAGACGTATGTATGTAATAATAAAATATAATTTCAGCCGTGCCGTTCGGTAAACTGCCAGTTCTAGAGATTGACAGTAAGGTCCTGCATCAATCGACGGCGATCTGCCGCTACCTGGCCAAGGTGGTGGGTCTACTGCCGTCTGATGACTTCTTCGCGGCTGAACTGGACGCGCTTGTGGCCAGCACTTTCGATTTTGGTGCCAGTAAGTATAGCTTTGTTATGTTTTTTTTAGTTTGAAACACAAAAATCTTATAGAGAAAGATTTGTACACGTTTCTACTCAAAATTATTGCAAAATCTTGAATTCTACCAAATTTCTGGTGTTAAATCTCTCTAGTCGCAGTTGAGTCGTCAGTTAATAAACTACGAAACCAATGATTGTGCATAATCTAATATAAAAATACTGTTTTTTTATGTGAGCTTATTACTTCTCCGTTCGGGCTCTAACATGTTTTATGTAATTTAGATTATTTAATTTTGAACAAGTTTAGCTATAACTTTCAATTCGACTGTTATTTGATCCAAATTTAGTTTTTAATAATAAGAACTAATCCAAATGATAAAAGCGACCCTTGGTTTATGATCTGTGTCATATCTTTCCTTTGCCACCCGGTGTCTTATACCTCAACTTACGAAACTCCATTTGTTTTTTCTAAACCTGTATTTATTTCTAGGAGTACATGACTGGTATCACGAAGCGGATGTGACGTGCAAAGCTGAAGTTGAAAGAGAGTTAGAAACAGAGGTATTTCCAAGATACCTGAACGGGTTCGAAGAGATCATCCAACAAAAAGGTGGATACCTAGGAGGAAAAGTGAGTACTTTTTTAGCTTTAGGATTTTGGGCGAATGAGGAGGTAGTGGTACATACATACCAAAGCAAATTTGAAGGTCTCTGAATTCAGATGTAAATGCGCAGGTGTCTTTCAGAATACCTTTACTGTAAAATGACAATATCACTTAAACGTCCTAATAATAAAGGACCATAGTAACTTAATAGTCAAGATTGCTAAAATCCATAGCAGCAAAACATCTGTATCTAAAAATGAAGATATTGATTGATACATACATACCAAAGCAAATCCGAAGGTCACTGAATTCAGAGGAAGATGGGCGGGTGTCTTTCAGAATACATTGAAATATCACTTAAACTACATTTTAAAATGTCGTCATTCACGTATCGTACCAAATTTTAGGAGGACATTTTTGATTTCAGCAGCTGACCTGGGCTGACTTCTACTTTGTGGGTATCATTGAGTCTGTTCAAGGGATGTGGAGTAGGGACTTCCTACAAAGATATCCCTACATTACTCAACTCTATAAGAACGTTCACGCTATCCCAGCGGTCAAGAACTACATTGCCGGTCGTCCTCATTATAAATACTGATGTGTGAATCAAACTTTCAATTTTTTAACAATATTTGTTAGTTTGTAATATCTTCATTGCACAGAAATTTACACAGTAACAAGAATAAGTACGTAGATCAGAAATAAATCAGTTGCAATGGCGCACTTATCCCATGAAGGGATCTCTTAAAAAATCTCCCGAATCTTTGGAAAAAACTAGGTAAATGTTTGAAATGTTAAAAAATGTTTTTGTTTAGGGATATTAATCATAGGTTCAGTTCACACTAATACGAGGTAAGAGGATGTATAGGAAGTATGCGAATGCCATGGATTATCTTTGAAAAACAAAATTTAAATAAAAATATATATATTTGTAATAATAATAAAATGTCTATGTACTCAAAAAATTGATAATCAAAAATAATTGTTACCAAATTTAAATTTTATGTACCTAAATCGGCGTGCATGAGAAACTAATAAAGGGTTTTTTTTAAAGTATTAATTTATTTTAACACCTAATCTCTAATTACCTACATTTAATCAAAATGAGAAGATCTTAAAGAGATAATATGCGACTGTCGTGGCTTCTTTATGATTAAGACGAATTCAGTGAAATAAAAAAGAATTAACGATGCAAAAGAAGACATTGGAACTAGGTGTATGACATTGGAACTAGTGAATTCCAATTCTCGTTTTTATTTTATACTGCATTAATAGTACACTATTACACGCAGTATAAAATAAAAACTAACAGTAATAATGCAATCAATGATAATAATTCCATGGACATGTCATGCGTAAAGCTGAAAGGAATTATTCGGTAGAAGTTATGCGAGTTAGTTTGGGATTTGTGCAGGCGATGGGCTAGTAGCAACCTGTCCCTACTTTTATATCAATTCCATCAAAGAGCTATACAACTGTACGTGGCCTTTCTTTTCAAGACTGTTGGCTCTGACTACCCCAAAAAATATAGACGTGATTATATAAGAATAAAATTTTTAGATAAACGTATATTTTTTACTCAAATAAAATAATACTTTCTTTCTACCAATCGAGAACACTCTGTGATATTAAAGAGAGAACACAACAGGTGCTCATAAGTACTTTTAAAATTACACCAACAAAGACAAAACGAAATTAAATTTACCTCCACATAAATTTAATTTACTGCAACAGATTTTAACACACGTACCTAGAAGACCCTGGATATACTGAAAAATCTTTTCTACAAACAATTTATGGTGCAATAAGTTACAACAAATAAACCAGCGGGTAAAAATTTGTTTGATTGTTTGTTTGTAATATCTTTATTGTACATACGAAATAACACAAAAATACAGTAAATTTGTAAGACAACATATACAAACGCTTCCAGTCAACCATTGAATAATTAGAAGTAAATATTACTCTTAATTATTCTATTTTATTGAATAATAAATTTGTCATCCATTTCTTTATGTAGGTACCGAAAGAATGGTAAATTGATACCTTTTTTCGTTTTGTTGCAAAATTTTAATTACTCGACTCATCTATATCGTGCGGTGATAAATTCATCAATCAATTGGTATCCTATTTAGATAGCGATCAGATGAATAAGCAAAATGATAAACAGGTGTTACAATGAATAAATTTTCTATCAACCATACATACATACATATAATCACGTCTACATCCCTTGCGGGGTAGACAGAGCTAACAGTCATGAACAGACTGAATGGCCACGTTCAGCTGTACGGCTTTATTGAGAAGCATAAGGTGACAGGTTGCTAGCTCGTCATCTAAAAGGAGAATCTCAAGTTTATAAGCCTATCGCTTAGTCGCCTTTTGCGACATCCATGGGAAAGAGATGGAGTCGTTCTATTCTTTTTTCCATTGGTGCCAGGAACCACACGATAACCATATTTTTCACAAATGTATTGTTAAATTTAAAGGTTCAAGATTGTTTCATCTTTTAGTACCTAAAGATATGAACTGTAGTTTTCTGAGAAGCTGCATTATGTTGGTATAATAAAGTGTTTTCTAAGGCGTTACAAATTTCGAAGTCCGTTGTACGGACCCGTAAATAACTAGGGTTTCTGTTGTCGCCACAAGTTTAGGGTGTGGTCACAGTGCAAGCGAGAAATAATGCAAAAAATTACTTTAAAATAAATTTATGTTCATATTGGCTGTTGGCTCCGTCTACCCAGCGAGGGATATAGACGTGACTATATGTATGTAGTAAGTAATTTCGATATTTGTGTTACGAGATACTAACTCGACATTACAGTATTAATTTTTACATTATTATATATTTGTGTACATCAAGGAAAAAAATAAGAATAGAACTTAAACTTAAAAGAAATTAAGTACTATTTATTACAATATTACTATATTTGAAATCCTTAAATAGATAAACATATGCCTGGGGAACCACGGCTCCAATCCGTGAAATCTTTGCTTGCGCGCTACTAATATTTAGGTTTTTCGCTATTTTTGACTGATAGCGTCGCGTGATTTTATTTTTTATTGTTGTGACGTGTGGCGTTGACATGTTGCCACGTCTTCTTCCAATAATAAAAAAAAAACACTTCACTTAAGTCCCAACAGGATGAAACAACACGCTTTCACTATCACCACGCGACAAAACATTTACCAAAACCCTAAAGTGGTGCGCTAGTAAAAGGTTCCGTTTACATGCCTTTCTTAACCATGGGTTATATTTAATACGGTCCCTAAGTAATTGCTCCGGAACGCTGACCCCAACACCTGCGGCCCTTGTAATGGACCCCACGGTAATTACACGAGTGTTTCGAGATTATTTGCTTTTCAAATAAAAGGGAAAAACTAGTTCGGAGAGTAAGAAATACTTGTCTAAGAATATATGTATCGTGAGTGTAAGTCAAAAGTATCCTGAACCGGCTAGGTTGAACAAATAGATTAATTTATCTATACTAATATTATAAAGATGAAGAGTTTGTTTGTTTGAACGCGCTAATCTCTCTACTAACTAACTACTAGTTTGAATTGAAAAAATATTTTTGTGTTGTATAGACCATTTATCGTGGACGGCTTAAGGGTATATTACATCACGCTGCAACTAGTAGGAGCGAAAACATAATGGAAAATGTGAAAAAAAAACGGGGACAATTATTCACCCTTGAGGGCTTCAATGATGCCCAAAATAACTATTCCACGCGGACGGAGTTGGGGGCAAAACTAGTTTATTTATAAAAACTTCATGTATACTTTAAGTGCATGTTACGTATTTATGTAATAGAACTTTGATATGCCATAGTGTTTGACCTTGTTAGATAATAGGCCATTATCAATGTACATATTTGAAGTTCAATGGCAAGGCGGTAAAAATTAAGAATTAGGTATTCTCATTATGTGAGTTACCTATGTCAAATTTTAACAACCTCCGTGGCGCAGCGATAGTGACTCTGTCACAGGAGATCCCGGGTTTGAATCCCGATGCATGATGAGAAACGAACTTTTTCTGATGCTTTGATCTTAGATGTTTATCTATATAAGTATTTATTATAAAATATAGTATCGTTGAGTTAGTATCTCGTCACACAAGTCTCGCACCTATTTCGATTAACTCAATCTGTGTAATTTGTCCCGAATAGGTACATTTATTTACGAGAATTAATAAATATATTTATAACATTTCCTTGTATTTTCACATCGAACTTCTTCGTTCTACAGAAATTCCTTCTAAACTCAATGGTATAAAAATAATAGTTTACTGGCTTTCTCCCTCCTACCCGATATTTCCCGATAATTGTACCGGTTCCCGTTATTTATTAAGGCTATTAGGGGAACGATGCTCGGATCCGGAAGCAATTGGTAACATGATTGATCTTACACTGTTTATTGTGACTTACATTTCTGTTTTTGTCCAATACTCTCTTTAATTTTCGCTTTTTTAATTATTATACTAGCTTTTGCCTGCGATTTCGCTTTCTAAAAAGATTTAGTAGATAAAGAGCGTTGCATTGACATAAACTAATATTATGCAAAAAAAAAATAGATGTTCCTACGTAAGTGCGTGTTTGAGGATGCTATTCAATCACGCAAATTCTACTGGATGGATTTTGATGAAACTAACGTACACGGGAAGAATAATGCCTGGAATAGAACATACATACATATGGTCACGTCTATATCCCTTGCGGGGTAGTCAAAGCCACCAGTCTTGACAAGACTGAATGGCCACGTTCAGCTATTTGGCTTAATGATAGAATTCAGATTCAAATAGAGACAGGTTGCTAGTCCATCGCCTAAAAAAGAATCCCAAGTTTGTAAACCTATCCCTTAGTCGCCTTCTACGACATCCATGGGAAAGAGATGGAGTGGTCCTATTCTTTTTTGTATTGGTGCCGGGAACCACACGGCACTAGAACATAGTTTATTTTTCTATTATTATATTTTCTTTTATAAATCACGTAGAATATCCGTCTTAGTGCTAGTGTTAGCTCTGGACCTTTATTCCCGAACGAACGAAAAGAGTAATTTACATGCGCGATAGGATTCGAATCTGTACACTTTTATTTTAAGCCAATTAAAATTTTTAACCACTTGAACATCACCAAATTAATTAAATTCACTACTTTTTATACAAATATTGTGCAATACATCAGCATTAAACACATAAAGTTCAATTGATAACCTCCCATGATACTGACACGCGTTATTCTCATAGTATGTTTAATCAAAATTCCATATCAATACCATATTATATAAAGTTTACGATGGTTATTTGATTAGTTAAGTTGAATGATACTAGTATCTAATATTTTTACACCTAAACTCCCACGCATATAAGTCGTGTAGGCACAAAGGATGTGCCGTGAAGGTATCGGCACCAATAGAAAAAAGAATAGGACCACTCCATCTCTTTCCCATGAGAGTCGTAAAAGGTGACTAAGGGATATGCTAATATACTTGGGATTCCTCTTTTAGGCGACGGGCTAGCAACCGGTCGCTATATGAATCTCAATTCTATAATTAAGCCAAACAGCAGAACGTGGCCTTTCAGTTTCTTGATAACTGTTAGCTCTGTCTAAGCCGCAAGGGATATAGACGTGCTTGTATGTTATATTCATGTTATGTTTAGACACAAAGGATACGAGGTAAACTGAGCTAATTCTATAGATATCCAAAAAGACAGTGGATGGGTGTATTTACAATAAATTAACAATTCTCTATACAAATTCAACATACCTACTAATTAACCTTTTGTGTATTCGAAACTAGTAAACTCAAAGGAAATAATCATCTCTTGGAATCTTGCAAAGGCAATCTGACGCCGAATTGCTTCCAAACCACTACACTACGGCTGGGTTCACACCACAAAATCACTTTCATCAGAAACGATCAAATATGCACCCTAAGCCTCACTATCTTACACCATCTATTTCGCTTCTACTATTGAACTTCATGTGCAGAATATATCGTCGAACGTTAAAGTTTGTTTGGTAACCATCACTGTTTTGCTACTTGATCAGTTTTGATTTTGCTAAAACAAAGAGAGCAATGTAAGGCAAACGTGACGAGATAAATAAATTTCCGTATAGCATTGGTTAGTGTTGGCCCGTGATGTTATCGATATTATGTTCTGTCTCCCACAAGCAAGGGCGGTTTTTTTTTGTTAAAAGCATGATAATGTTGAGGGAAAACCCGTTGTTTGGTCGCACAATCTGCCGTCAAAGGGTGGCTTATGCTGCATCATGGAATCGTGTGGAAAATTCAAACTCAATATCCGTGTTTTCTCAATAGGTAGCGATGATATTTCTTTATTGGAATGTATATTATGCGTCTTCGATTGTGCCTCGGAAGAGATGCTTGGAAATACGGTGTGCACTTTTTAAGACAGTTTGGAAGTGATACAATCTATACAATAAATTGATAAATATTTCACGGTTGGCTTACAATAACATGCATTTTATGCACTTCATTTTAAATGCAGTTAAGTTTGAGAAACCTTTTAAGTTCTGGAAAGAGAAAGTGTTGTACTTTACCTTTCTACAACAAAAACTACAGTACTATGAAATCACTTTTAATAAACTGAAATTAAAATACTCGTGTTGCTGTCCACGCTTTAGAATAAGACCATTCCATTTCTTTCCCGTAGATGTTACTAAAGCAGAAGAAGGAAATAAGCAGTTTTAATAAGTGAATAAGCTCTTTTAATAAGTGAATAAGCACTTTTAATAAGTGAATTAGCACTTTTCATTAGTGTAAATACCTACTGAACAAGCTATCGCTGTGGCGTTCCACGCCATAATGAAAAGCGATAGTTTTTCATGCGATAAAAACGACGTCGCACGTGTTAAGCGCGGGAGCAGGATCAAGTTTACAGCCAGGCCTTGAGCCCCGTATCTGAGATAAATGCTAAGAAAAGGATGTTGAACTTTAAATACAAATAAAATTGTGCCTAAAAAACTTTAAGTCACAAATTATTTTGCATCAAAAATATATATTTTTTTCAAGTTATTAAAATTATGACAAAAATAAAAAGAAATACCTTGGTTTATCGACTTATCATTTTGTCCCAACGTTTCTCATAGTACAATTGTGTACAATTTACGACTCCCTCACACATTCCCCAGCGCGAGCAAAAGAAAAACAATTGCAGAAAATTGTGCACGAAATTATGTTCCATGCAAATAAAATGTGTAAGGGTGAAACAGACAGGGCAGACTCCCGATAAAATAGGCCTGACATACATTCATACCTATAATCACGTCTTATCTATATCTTGCATGAAGAGAGTTATGAATGTGGATGAAGCAAAGGAAGTATGCAGGGATCGTGGCAAGTGGAAAGAGGTAGTCTCTGCCTACCCCTCCGGGAAAGAGGTGTGATTTTATGTATGTATGTATGTATATCCCCTGCGGGGCAGACAGAGCCAACAGTCCCGAAAAGACGGATAGGCCACTTTCAGGTGTCTGTCTTAACTTGGCATAAAAAAATCATTTTTTATGACAATTTTATTGAAAAAATCTATTGACATGGTAATACAACGACATTTGTTTTAACTGACAAATAAATATAAAAGGTTAGGAAAAAACTTGGGATTCTTCTTTTAGGCGATGGGCTAGCAATGAGTTACTATTTGAATCCCAATTCTATAACAGCTAGACAGTCTTTCAAGACTGCCCGCTCTGTCTACCCCGCAAGGGCTATAGACGTGATGATATGAATGAATGAATAAAAGATAAGAAAGAATCTTTACCAAATTAAGCTGTTTATTATTTCCTTCAGTGTGTTAAACCCCTTAAATTCTTCGCGCCAGTATATTGCCGCATTCACTAGATAAAGTCTGCTTAAAATTCGACATTTTGTATTTTGAACGAGAATCGGACGGGACCATTTAGAATTATGCTGGAAATTAACTTGAGCGAGGTAATTTATAGTAAATGTTTAATGCATATATGTAGGTACGTTAGTTTTATTTAGTTAGGCGGACTGAGTGTTTTAGTTAGGCGGACCACGGGCTTGAAATACTTCTACGGAGGGTACAACCGGCAACACGCAGAGATGAGAGAAAGACGTACGTTAGGTTTATACATCACTGCCCTTTACTGGAGCTTTGCTTTAAGGAATTGTCAAATAATCTTTTATTGATAATAAATAGTCTTTACATACAATGGTTCTGTTAGCAGAAAGAGTGATTTAAACCATTGTTGTTTACCGTACTGTTTGGCTGAAGCTGAAGAAAAGATATGGTTTTAACCTTTATTTCTCACCTTCTGGAATTATTAATAATAAACCTTTTAGGTTAACAATCGAAAGGTAAAATTCTGATAAATAGAAGCCAATTTCAATCAAAAACTGTTTAGAACTAAAAAAAATTGTCACGTCTCAAATGTCAGTCTCTAGTAAAAAAAACCAAACCAACAATCACAAGAATAGAATGACACGTCTAGCTCGATATCCATAAATATAGAATTAAATATATTCAGTAATCCCATGGCCTAGAAAAAAATCAGTTAAAATTTTTCCACTTACAACATATCAGTTAATAAGTTAAGTCGTTAACATTAAAACAAGATACAAACTTTCGTAGCTTAACGACAATTTGCAGCCGGAAACAAATTCAAAGCAACATCCCTATAGGGCTTGTTTAATGTTGCCCGTTAAAATAATTCGGCGCATATTCAGCGAAGTTGCCAACGGGCACAGCTGGGTCGCTCGGTCAAAAACCACGAGGATATACAGGGTGACTGGTAAATTGCGTTTCATTTTGTACATACATACATACATATAATCACGTCTATATCCCTTGCGGGGTAGACAGAGCCTACAGTCTTGTAAAGACTGATAGGCCACGTTCAGCTATTTGGCTTTAAGATAGGATTGAGATTCAAATAGTGACAGGTTGCTAGCCCATCGCCTAAAAGAAGAATCCCAAGGTTATAAGCCTACCCCTTAGTCGGTTTTTACGACATCCATGGGAAAGAGATGGAGTGGTCCTATTCTTTTTGTATTGGTGCCGGGAACCACACGGCACTTCAACTTCATTTTGTAGGATATAGCAAATCATGAACACACTTCAATTTATAAATATTATAGCTGTCCCGGCGAAGTTTGTTTTGCCATATAAATAACTAGCTTTCCGCCCGCGGCTTCGCCCACGTGTAATTAAATTAAAATATTTTACGCTTCCTAGCTAAATGACGGTAACGAAACCATAGCGCGATCTATCTCGATGCCAACGCCATCTATCGAGCATCGAGACAACTCGTGATAGTTAATAGAAAATAAAATTCGGGTGTTTTATTTATGCATACCGATTACGCCGAGATTTATGGACCGATTTACGTGATTCTTTTTTTGTTCGGTAGAGTATACTTTCAAGTTGGTCCCGTTGTTACCTAGTCAGGATCTGATGATGGTATTCCAGGGAAATCAAGGGCAAACCTCAAATTTACAGGCAATTACGTTTTTGACAATTTCATAGATCTGTTTAAGTATTTGCGTCTGATAGTCATCATCCCATGTGAATGAGCTGATGATGGAAGGTACAACTCCTCAACGGTTAGGAGTTGAAAGAAAATTCTTACGAAGTTATACGTACATGTGAGGCTATTAGGTTGACCTGATAATAAAAAGTAAATCTCATTAACGTTAAGAATTTAGGTGAAAATGGATGCGGACAAATTTCGTCTCTTCACTTGTTTCCTTTTAGCTGTTTGTATGGGTAGTGTTAACACAAAATAGGGATTTAAAGGCGTGATGTTATTAATGTTATGCATGTATGTACATAATTATGTATGTTATTATGTATGTTAAAGAGACGACTGAAAGTTGTCATACAAAGTCTTTTTTTTTAAGGATGGGAAATCATCAAATGACCTCTCCCGCTCTGGGTGGAACGGAAGGGAATGTCAGACTTTTACTGACTAAAACCCACCTCGTTCCTTCAGCTGCCCTTTGCGTTCCGGGGCCACGGTATCTCGTTAGAACTTTCCCGCAGCCCCGGCTCAGTTTATCCCGTTTCCCCCCCTTGGGGGTTGACATTTCAAAAATCCCTTCTTAGTGCTCACTTATGTTACTAAAGGAACCTCTGTTCAAAATCTCAGACTCCTATACCGAGCGGTTTCGGCTGTGCGTTAATAAATCAGTCACCCAATCGCACCCCCTAAATCACGATTGGAGGGTAGTTTGAAAAAACTTATAATGTCAAACATATTTACTTGCCTATGTACGTGTTGATGCCAAGTTTCAAGTTTATAAACCCAAGGAATAAGATTTTTCATAGAAACGTTTTTACCCCTTTTCCCCCCCTTGGGGGTTGAATTTCCAAAAATCCTTTCTTAGTGCTCCCCTACATATCCCAAGGAACCTACATTCCAAATTTCAGCTGTCTACGACCAGTAGTTTCGACTGTGCGTTGTCTGTCAGTCAGTCACTCAGTAACGGAAGAGTTTTATATATATAGATAAAACCAACAAAAACCTTAGTAGTTTAAAATAAAATATAAAAAAAAGAAACAAAATAGTGCACAAAGCCTCAAAAAGTTTTATACTCCTTTTTCGTCGTTATATTCGTATAGGTTATTTGGTATATCAGCGGCCCGCCCGCGTAGATACAAACACTTTATATTTTCCCAGGTAAAATTTTAGCCTTAGGTACTTTTTTTTCTAATATTTTGGAACGTTAAACAGACACTGATTGCCCCATTTTAATATGCGACGCTATTTACTAGTCACCCTGTATTTAGGGAATGTTTTGTTTTACTTGTAAATCTTCATTAAATATTCATTTGAGGTTATGTGTCCCGTGAAGGGTTAAACTTATTGTACTCAATTCAACAAAAGAGCAGAAATATAGGGTAAGTGATGATAAAGGGAAGTCGTGCAGATGTTTAGTATAAATTGTTACATTTTAATGCAGTTCGTATTCTATTACTGTAAATGAGAAAGTGTGTTTTTATCTTTAAAGTCAAAACCACTGGACCGATCTCCGTGAAATTGGATAGCTTCATACATATAGCGTGAGGTTCATAGAAAAAACATGAAGTAATTTTGACGAGCCGCGGGAAAATGCTAGTTAAAAATAAATACTTAAATGCGTTGTTAACAATGCCGTGTGGTTCCCAGCACTAATACGAAAAAAGAATAGGACCACTCCATCTCGTTCCTATGGATGTCGTAAGTGGCGACTAAGGGATAGGTTTATAAACTTGGGATTCTTTTTTTAGGCGATGGGCTAGCAACCTGTCACTATTTGAATCTCAATTCCATCATAAAGCCAAACAGCTGAACGTGGCCTATCAGTCTTTTCAAGACTGTTGGCTCTGTTTACCACACAAGGGATATAGACATGATTATAATGTAGGTATGTATGTAAATACACAAATACTATAACGCTTTAATGCCATCTGAATTTGTCCGCTGTAACCCTATACTCCTAAAACGGTAGATTTACAAGATAACAATCCCATTTCTAGCAAAAAATGGAACAATACGATACAAACAATGGCACACCCAAAAACGCCTTAAAACGATTTCCATCTAAAGCAGATTTACAGCAAATTGCCTTCACCTACCTCCAGGCGCTTTTATTTTTGAAGAGGAAATTCGTTTTCATAATATAGTACAGTGGCATAGTAGCGCTGGCCGTGTTTTTGGAGACACGTTGTAATGTTAAACGACTATTTTAAGGATTTATGCAGTTGTGCGGCTTGTTATGCGAGACCTTGTAGCCACTGCCACCAAAGGGAAGATCTTCCGCCAGGCTAGGTGTTATAGGGAACCGCGGCTCGGACGATGTTGTGTCAGAGCTCCAATCCGTGAAATCTTTACTTGCGCGATTTAGGTTTTTCGCTGTTTTTGAATGATAGCGTCGCATAATTTTATTTTTTATTCTTGTGACTTGTGGCGTATACATTTCGCCACAGATTCGTTTTGTCCGGTAGACCCGCAGCTCTCCTTGTTCCAGAGACGCCCCTAAATAGCGGCAGGAATAAATAAAATAAAAAGATTGCAAAAATACGGTCTTTACTTTTCCACTGATAAAACGAGACACCAACAAAAAACTATTCAAAAAATTACATTAAAAATAAATGAAACATTCTGAAATCCAACCTTTTTGGTCATCCCCAACACGGCTTCTAAATTCTTGCGGCATTCAAAATGTATCTCCTAATCTTCCATTCAAATCTTCTTAGTCTTACCTTGCAGGTAACAAAAAAAGTGTTTTAATGTTTACATGTTTTATTTTCATTTAAGAAAGGTCGTCTGAAAATAGAGATTGGGGCATTAAAATCATTAATGTCTAACTATCTGTATATGTTTGTAGATACTCGCATCACGCGAAAACTATTGTTCCAATTTAATTAAGGTTTTCTTAGATGTGTTAGGCTGGGTCCAACTTAACAAATGGTATTCAAAAATTTCTCCTCCCACCCCTTTAAGGGGAGATATGAATGGTTATACAGCTTGTTTGTATCAAGATAGACGGCGAACGAAGTCGTGGGCATCAGCTAGTTCATAATAAGAATAATCTTCAAAAAAGTAACTTACATACCCCATTCCTAAAATACAACATTTCTCAAGCATTCGCCATTATTCTCGAAGTTATGGACAACGGTAACGGGGAATGATAATAATAAAAAAAAGTTTATGAGTTCTCGAGTGTTCTTCGACTGGGTGCAATAAAACCTAAGGCGTAGGTATTTCATAAATCATCGTCCTTCCTTCGTAATACTTAAATGAAAAAGGGAATTCGGCATATTGGCGCGGTACAAGTGTTATACTGAAGCGGGCGGCGTAAATTCACTTTTAATTTATTCATTTCACCGAGCGAGCAAAGCGAGTGAAGTCCACCAATTAACTAGGGGTGAAAATATATTTGTAACGCGATAACTTTTGGAACCGCGGGTCTGATTTTCATGAAATTAATAATGAATGTAGGATCTGTCAATAGAATTTTAATTTCTTTGGACATCAAAATCGGTCAAGTAGTTTTTGTATAAATGTAAAGTGTTTGCACGCAAACATAGGCTTGGCCAACTTATCAAATTTTCTATTACAACCTTTTATTTTCACTTGGACCCTATCCTAGTATTGGGGTCAATGGGCGACGCCAGCAATGGGATAGGTAATTTGACATAAATCCAAGGAAAGCCATCGGCACGCCCCCGTACTTCAAATAATACACTATCGATATTATACCTACTGCCATCTTTGTTTTCATAACCTCTGGAATTATGTCAATTGTTTTCATAGACAAGGATTTCCCCTTCGAAAAAAGAGGAGTAAGTACTGGGCAAAATAATGAATTTGAGAAATCATGAAAAAAAGTCAATAAACTTTACGTGGCCTTCCAGTCTTTTCAAGATTGTTATCTCTGTCTACCCCGTAACGGATGAAGACGTGGTTCTATGTGTGTAAGTAGTATCATAAAAAACAAAATTTAGTATTTCATTATAGGAATCGAAATGATAGAAAATAAACATTTTTGTAACAATCCATTTGGTTTTAATGAAGAACCCAATCAAAATATTTTATTTCCATTAAAAATAAAACAAGCGCTATCTTTTCATATGTTTATTTCGTAACAAAAAAAAATGATGGTCTTTAACATTAAATTCAAATAACTTATAAATAATTAAATATCCGTTAAAGACTTCAAATGCACAAAATTAAATAAATTATGGATAAGTATAATATTACTCACTTACTTATTCTCAAAAGAAAACTATTTTCTTAAATAAGTATACATTTTATGCCAGACGTTCATTGGCCTCTTGATATATTGACGTAAGTAATTTTAAAGAAAAATCATAAAATATCACACGTTATGCTAAATAATATATTACATTTAGTCGAGTATGTCACTAGAGTATGTAACAATTTGCATAAAACATTGATAATTCAAATTCTTCGGTCCTAGCAACATTTATTTATACATATATTTCTTACTTTGTAACAATGAAGTTTTCTTAAGAAAATAAATATATAAAATAGGTATGTTAGGTCAAGAGTACAGAAACCGCCAAAATTGCATGAAGAGAGTTATGAATGTGGATGAAGCGAAGGAAGTATGAAGCTTTGTTTATTTTATCTTTAACATCATTTACCTCATGGCGTCAGTCCCTGTCGCATTCTCACCTCCTTTCTTGATTTCCAAAAACCTGAAATTCCTTAAAAATCTTGTGCAACACCAGTATATAAATACTTACACACTTTCTACGCGTACTATAATCGAATTGCAGAGCAATCTTTGATGGGCGTCGAACCACGCCCAAATCGTTTAAGTCCTTAATTTTCTAGTTAGAAGGATTCATCCGTATCGTGGTGCAGATGTTTTGCCATGTTTTACCCCTGACAAAAAAGAGGATGCTGCGTTTTGCACATCATATGAATTTAAAGTACAAAAATAATGAGAGACCACTTACCCATCGCGGAGAGAACAGTAGGTATGAAGTCGAATGTTAGGACCACTCCATAGTCTTCCTATTCATATTTCTTACTTACTCTCTTTTTTCTTCATAGCCTTATAGTATTTCCAAGACCTTTGGCTCTGTCTTCCTCGCAAGAGATATTGACGTGATCATATGTATGAACCTCGTTTCTTTGAAAAACAACAAGACAGCGAATTTCCATTTATGAATGTACAAATAGTTTATCTACATATGAAATTGATTAGTTAAGAACTTTATAGAATAGGAATTCTCTAAACACTACAAAACATTAACACAAGTAAACCGAGCCAAGTCACCGCTCCGTTTACCGTTAGGTCGTTTTTGCTGAACTTGTAGCATCGCAGGTTGCAATCATACCGTTACAGAATACGCATTTTATGTGTAGGTTATATTATATGTGGTTACTATGGAAGTTAAATCCGTAAGTTAAATCTACAAGGAATGATGTCATTTGTAGGTACAATGGTGAACTAAATTTGGAACGTCATGATTCGAGTACTTAACTTAAACCGAGGAGCTTACATGCTTTTATCAGAAAAGGGCGCAACCCGAACTCTTCTCCTGGATTATCCAGAACGATAAAGAATATGGAAAGAAACTATATTTTGCTAGGGTTTTGCCTAGCTAGAGGTTTTTTTCAATGTTCAAAAAGTTACGTACATTTAGTCTGAATACTTACGGTGAGGGAAAACATCGTGGGGAAACCTGCACATTCAAGCAACTGGATGTTTAACCATGATTGATTCAATAGGGGTTAGGTTACCTGCGAAAGTTACGGAGGTCAAATGGGAACCGCTTCGTGTAAAAACTTAACTCACCCAACCCAGGATCATCTCCAGAGGGTCTAAAGCCAGGAGAAGGGAGAATCTGAGTCAAATGTACTAAATTGGAATTCTGGGCTGAAGAAAACCATGTCGCAATGCAATTGTATAACGCTAAAGGCATCCACAATTTCTTGGTCTTATAATTAATTGCACCAATCTTTCCATCTAGATTACGAACAGAGAAAGCGTACAAAATTCTATATATTACAACAATTTCTCATATAACCTTACATACGTGGCAAGCATACAGCAGGTGCATGTGGTATCGCGGTTTGAACCCCAGACCTTACGCCTACTGTAAATTTTCAACCTTAAGCAATAGCATTAGAAATTATTTTCCAATACCGATTCCCAAATCATTGAGAGGTTATTAGGCAAAGTTACGACTGTTTTTTGCTGACTGTTAGACCCTTATTTCCTTAGATATAAGACCGAAATTACAGGAATATGTTAGATTATCGCAACCGTTACCAACTTTTGTCTGTCGTCTGCGGACAAGCGTAAATGATTTCGTCTCCGAAAATAAATTGAAATTTCTACGCGATTGTACCTATTCGAATGGGATAAGCATTTCATGTAGGTATGTAGGGACTTCTATAAGCGTTAGATGTTTTTCATTTAATTTGTAATGCGTTAAATTGATTTTATTACCATACATACATATGATCACGTCTATAACTATATCCCTTGGGGGGGTGGCCAACAGTTTTTAAAAGTCTGATAGGCCACGCTCAGCTGTTTCGCTTAATGATAGAATTTAGATTTATATAGTGACAGGTTGCTAGCCCGTCGCCTAAAAAAGAATCCCAAGTTTGTAAGCCCTTAGGACCACTCCATCTCTTTCCTATGGATGTCGTAAAAGGCGAGTATTTTTTTTTGTACTGGTGCCGGGCACCACACGGCACATATGTAACTATAAAAATTAAATTAATTAAAAAAACTACGTTTCTGAAATTTAATCATAAGGATAGACTAAAGTGATGTATAAAAGGCGGCTTTATCGCATTATGCAATCTCTTCCTGGCAACTACATAGTATGGCAATATGGAAGGATTCTGAGGCCTAACTATTAATTTAATTGAACAAGCAAAACCACACCATCCACTAGTTTTCATGAAGCTATAGGTAGGTACTGTAACTTAATAAGGTTTGACAAATTAGTTATGAAGGCGCCGTTTAGTAATAACAGTAGGTAGTATTTAAGCATATAACATACTTATGTAACATATAAGATACCTATAATAGGAAACTCGTAAGAACCTAGGTCATGCAATCTATTGCATGTAGGTGTTATGACGAAATGATAGCTACATTTGGTAAATGGTTTCCGTGAAGTAGAAATATTCTACATTTCATCGAGGTAACTAAAAACAAAATTACTAGCAGTACGTGAATCTAGATAGGCTTTTAAACTTAGAATTCTTCTTTTAGGCGATGGGCTAGCAACCTGTCACTATATGAATCTCAATTCTATCACTAAGCGAAACAGCTGAGCGTGGCTTGTCCGACTTTTCAAGACTGTTAGCTCTGTCTACCCCGCAAGGGTTATAAATAGAGATATAGACGTGATTATATCTATGTATGTATGTATATAAGTGAATCTGATATACCCATTATGGGTTATTGTTTGCTAAGAACTTAACCAAATATTTTCAAATTATTCTTTTTTAATAGATTTGTACGTTTTTTCCATCTGAAAACCAAAATTTTAACCAACATTGGACTTACGAGTAGAATCTTCGCGCGCAACGCATGTTAGTTAATTTTATGTAAATCTCAGCAGAATTGTAAATGAGAATGTTTTATTTTTCATTTATTTTTCTTTTTAATCTCTGTTAGGTTTATTCCATAAGGATCATTTGTTCCTACAACCAAGTATATTTTTAATTATAACTACATGAAAATTATATACGTTCTCTATAACTGACTGTAATTCTTTGATTCAACTAATGACATCATTCAAGTGATACTTTTTAGATGATTTTATCAAAGACTACTGCCAACAATTGGCATTCCTAATAAACTGTATACATTTATACAATTTTAATACAATACAATACATACATAAAATCACGTTTTTTATATTATATTTTTAACTTATAGATTTAAGACCATTAAGTGCAATCCAAACTCTATCTACCACGTAAAATAAAGATGTGAATTTATCTTGTGTGTAAGCATATAAGCATCTTGTGTGAATCTTATGTTTTAAGTTTAGTTTTCACTAAAAAAAAATTGACTTTTGCTGTAAGATTGACGGAAAAACGTGTGTGCGAAACTGTAAGCTAGATCTAGAAGTATTCTTCTTCTTTCTGGCTTTACTCCCGGTTGCATCCTCACCTCTCTGGGGAGCAGCCCGAGGAATGTCTTTGACCATGGATCCTGGATTGGGTGAGTCAGGTTTTTAAACGATTCCCATGTGACCTCTGCAGGTAAACCTAACCCTTATTAGATCCATGGTTACGCTACACATCCAGTTGCCTGTATGCGATAGTTTCCTCACGATGTTTTCCCTCGTAGTAAGAGCATAGTTTACATAACTTTGTAACAAGTCATTGGTACATGGCCGAGACGGGATTTGAACCTGTACATTTTTGCGCATCATGCATTTTAACCTTACCGATTCTACCACTGTCGATATAAAATCTAGATTTAGAGATTTATACAATTTAATACTTACAAATAAAAATAATTTCGAATTTCTGAAATATGTTTCGAAGTTAAGTAGGTACAAATGAGACACAACCCTTTTATCACGGCACTGGTTGATATAACACGCGTCCGAATTAACACTTCAAATGCAAATGAAGCCGCGCTTCAAGATAAGCTAGCTTATACGCGGTTACAGTGGGACTAATTAGTCCAGCGCTGACTGTCAAAGGGTTAAGGATCTTTATTTTTTTTTCAACCAGGAAAAGATGCGAGTGTTAAAACAATTGAATAACTATTGTCAGTAGTGAACCGTCTCCAATCAATAACCTCCAATTTTGAAGCGGATCTACTTAATTAAATAAACTAAATTTCTAAAATCTTCTCATAAGTATTACAAACTAAAAACGTCGTCAAAATCAGTCGTGGACAAACATACATACTTACATTAAAACATGAAGGTCAAACTGAGAACCACCTTTTTTATGGAAGGCGATTAAAAAAAAAGTCGATTTTCATCAAGAGCTAACCAGTGATCGAAATTCGGGAAATAAGAGGCAAGCACATAACGACTGTGCCACAGAGGTTATAAAGTATTGTTAATCTACATCGAATTAACTTCCAAAGAATAAAGTTACTTTCTTTAATACTTTTTGATTCCTAACAATACTTTCTCTAAATATCTTAATTCCAAAGATTAGCCTTCAAGGCTTAAAGTTGTTATTATTGGCCCTGTCTTCTCTTATGAGATAAAAACATGATGTTTGCATGATTTAGAAAGAAAAAGTTTCAAAAAACATTCCATCACCATTTTCTAAGCGTTCCCATTTTAAATCTTCGCATTTGAAACGTGGAACAAGAAGTGAATCAAGGCAATAAGTCACCAGAGCCAAATGTTGCCTCCGCCGCAAACTTCGGCTCGTGCTTGACCAGATTTTTATTAAAACTCCACCTCACGATTTACGGCCGAAGTTTCCTCAAGTGCTGCCCGACTTTTAACACAGTTCCTTTTCGGTTACTGTGAATTCTCTTTGAAACAAAACCTAGCTTGTGTTGTTTGTTACTAGGAAAAATATATGTCGGAATTTAAATACAATTGTGTGAACAATTGAACTTATAAATAGTAACGTAAAACACACACACATTTACACATGAATAAATAAATAAATACATATATACTGGACAAATTACACAGATTGAGTTAGCCTCGAAGTAAGTTCGAGACTTGTGTTACGAGATACTAACTCAACGATACTATATTTTATAATAAATACTTAGATAGATAAACATCCAAGACCCAGACCAATCAGAGAAAGTTCGTTTCTCATCATGATCTGACCGGGATTCGAACCCGGGACCTCCGGTGTCTCATACAAGCGTATTACCGCTGCGCCACAGAGGCCGTCAAACTTACATAAAACAGTTACTTAGTAAAATTGTATTAAACAAAATTAACATTTAGATTCAGTTAATATTTGTACTATTTTTAATAATTTAGCTTTAATGTATGATGTACTACATAAACTTGAATACTTGTTGTTATTGAAGAACGGGATCTCCTAATACAGGTAATTCTTTACTTAAAAGGTGATCCCGGTCACAAATACATATGTTTGATCTAAGTTGGTACAGAAATAAAGAAATTATTTATTTATTTATTTAACCTGCATTCTTACCTACTAATATGAATGTGAAAGTGTGTCTGTGTTTGTGCCGTGTGGTTCCTACTATACTAACCAGTAATAGCAATAGAAAAATTGTAAGGGCGGGTCGCTAGTTAAACTACATACATACATACATACATACATAAAATCACGCCTCTTTCCCGGAGGGGTAGGCAGAGACTACCTCTTTCCACTTGCCACGATCTCTGCATACTTCTTTCGCTTCGTCCACATTCATAACTACATATGTATAAATATTTCACAAACAATGTAAGTAAGCTGATTTCTCTAAATTTGTGAATCTTAATAAAATTTACATATTTATTATAGTCTCATAATATAATAGTTAACATGCTGTTGTATTCGTAATAGTAAAGCTCACTTTCTTCAATTAAACGTATATTAAGCGAAACTGTATAATTTCTGTTTTTGAATACCTACGCAAATATTATGTTCTGTCATATTTTACATACATACATATAATCACGTCTATATCCCTTGTGGGGTAGTCAGAGCCATCAGTCTTGATAAGATGCTAACTGATGCTCTTAAGATGAGGAAACTCATCATGAGGAAACCAGAAATTTTGGGCAACTGCATGTCTAACCATAACCCAATAAGAGTTAGGTTCCCCTGCAAAGATTGACGAGGTCAAATAGTAGTCGCTTCGTGCAAAAACCCTGACTCACCCAATTCAGGAACATATTCGCAAAGGCATGACCCAGGCTGTCTCCAGAAAGGTGAAGTTCCAGGACTTACACCAGGAGGAAAGAAGAGAAAGTGACAAATAAATAGGTCATTACTAACATAATAAAACAAAACAAGTAACTGCGATGCAATTGTCACTAAAAATGGAATACTTACCCCTTTACTACGGCTTCGGCTGAAGAGATTGTAATGTAATTGCATTAGAAGACGTATAATGTAAAGGTAGTCGTATGTAACATGTTAATTAAATTTCCGTAAAAGTTTGCCGTGTGGTTCCCGGCACCAATAGAAAAAAGAATAGGACCACTCCATCTACTTCCCATGGATGTCGTAAAAGACGACTAAGGGGTAGGCTTATAAACTTGGGATTCTTCTTTTAGGCGATGGGCTAGCAACCTGTCACTATTTGAATCTCAATTCCATCTTAAAGCCAAACAGCTGATCGTGGCCTATTAGTCTTTACAAGACTGTTGGCTCTGTCTACCCCGCAAGGGATATAGACTTCTCAGCTGTGTGGTTTCTGGCGTAGTATAATAGGACTAATACATCTTTTCACGCGGATGAAGTAGAATAATCCACTAGCTGATCCCTGGATTGGGTGAGTCAGGTTTTTACACGAATCGACTCCCGTCTAACCTCCGCAACCTTTGCACGGGATCCTGTCTTACATTGGATTATGTTTACCTACTCATCCAGTTGGTTAGATGTGCATGTTATTAATTGGCTATTAAATAATAAAGACATACTTAATTACTTAATATATATTTTATATATATTATATATTAAATCGAATTTCAGCTATATACGCCCTTAAAGGTTCAAACGCCCTTCGTGTGCAGTAAAGCACAAACCCAATGTCAATGCTCCCAATTTACCCTTATACAAGATGTCTGCGGAGAAACACGCCTATAAATATTCATAATTAACGTAGATATATGGTAATTGATAAATGGAGGTGTTCATGCATTAAGATGGTATGTGTGTGCGGATTAATTCAATTATTTGTACATAAATTAGTTTCTTTGACAGGTGCGATATGATACACATTAAGATTAATGTGTAATTATAGTGTAATTACAAGTAATTACATACATATGTGACGACATCACTAATGTCACACTCACACACCAACTGTCAATCAAAGCGAAGAAATTGACGCGCTCAACCAATAGCAGCGAAATATCTAAATCGCGCAAATAAAGATTTCACGGATTGGAGCATAAATACTACCTCCGACTCAACATCGCCGGAGCCACGGTTCTCCAAGCATCATACCTAGCCTGGCGGAAGATCTTTCCTTTGGTGGCGATCGAGCCGAATCATCGCTCCACATATATCCTATATATATATATATATATATATATATATATATATATATATATATATGTGTGTAGCGGGAGCGATGATTTGGCTCGAAAACACAATTGTGTTGTCATGCAATTTTACCTTCGTAGTCTAGTGGTTAAGTTGTTTGTTATACATTGTCATTACATCACGACCATAGTCAACAATTTTCTAAAGACTGAAAGGACACGACGGCTTAATGATAGAATTGACGTTAAGATATTGACAGATTACTAGCCAATCGCCTAAAAGAAGAATCCGAAGTCTATAAAGTCTTTGTCTTCATTGATTACAATCTGAACAAGAAGAGAAGTAGCTGGAACATTATGTTTTTTTTTCTTTACCACCAGACCATCATGGAGGCTAGGTCTTACTTTATAAAGTACGACTTTTTGAAACAAAATGCCGACAACCCCTTTTTGACATTCACATAAATATTGCATAACACGAGACGATATTCATATATTCACCAACGCCATCGATGACTGACAGATACAAAAGCTCAAAATGCTATATGGAAGGCAAACTTTAGTGTAGGATTTCATTTGTATTTAAATATGAATACCGGATAATACCACGCGTCCGAACAGGCTTTAGATTTCACAGTCCGATGATACGGTAAAATAGTTTTATCCGATATCCGCTTTGTGTGTAAATGCAAATTTTCTTTGAAATTATATCTTTCTCTCATTTTAGTCGCTACAGGTTTTGATCACATTTGACGGACTAATTTTAGTAAGAAAATTTAACAGGTACATATAAAGCCTTCACATCACACATCTATAAAATATGTAACAATATTCCTGTTTAGAACGTTATGTCGGAAAGCTTACATGTAGGTTCATTTTTCGGTTTTTCTCCAGAGAATAGGTAAAAAATTGTAATAAGACGTTGTACCTACCTGACATGGCAACACTTACACGTGCCAAGTTTTACTTGTCACTTTACAGCGCGTTGACGGTGTTGTCATTTTCTTATATTAGCTAAAAATTCAGGAAAATAATGTATATTTCAGTTTTTTATTTCTTACTTTTTTATTGCCACTCACTGTATGCCCATTTCGGATTGGACAAGGTTGAAACCAAAAAGCTAGTGTTCTATGTTACACAGATTGAGTTATTCTCGCAGAAGTTGACACCTGGGTTACATGTAAGAAACTAACTCAACGCTACTATATTTTGCAATAAATACTTATAAAGATAAACATCCTGGCGAATTAGAAAAAAATCATTTCACATCATGCCCTGGCCGGGATTCGAACAGATCATTACCATACGTTAATTGTAGTAGTAGTGTAGTATTGTAGTAGCCAAATTATGAAACGCACTTTAAACTTTGCAAAACACGAATCAGAAGGCGAGATATATGTGGAGAACACGGGAAGTAAAGTAAATCAGCGACATGTAAAGATAAAACACAATTAGTGGCAACTCTCTGATTAGTGAGAAAACTTGCGGAGCGAGGTGTGGTGCAAGTAACTAGAGGTTGAGTTTATTTTTACGTAAATATAGACGATTTACGTGTAGTTCCCGGCACAGATATAATAAAAAATAAGACCTCTCCGTCTCTTTCACGTGGATGTCGTAAAAACATCCAATATAAACTTGGGATTCTTCATTATGATGATGGGCTAACAACCTGTCACTATTTGAATCTCAATTCTATTATTGAGCCTAACAGCTGAACATGGCCTGTCAGTCTTTCAAGACTGCTGGCTCTGTCTACCCGCCAAGGGATATTAGACGTGATTATATGAATGAATGAAAAGTCTTGTCCTGTGCAAAATGCAGAGAAAGGATGCAGAAATGTACTCGTAATTGACTTTCTGCATCACAATATATTTTTTTCCTTTGCAACACTACAAACAAACATTTGAACAAAATAAACACACAGCTTCGTTTTTTAATACTGTTGATATAACAAAAGTTTATAACTTAAGCCGTTCAGACATTATTACAGCCTTTATTACTTAGCGATGTTGGCTGATAAGAGTTGTTAACATAATACTTCACAATAACACATGCAAACTTGGTAAAAGAAGAAAGTTCTATGATAAAGTAAGTATTTTAACGAAATCCACCTCTATAATATTTTCTAAGAAAGTTCAGACACTTCTATTATGACTTAGCTCTTTTAAAAATATGTTCATTTCGGATGAATGGTCACAAATTGCCGATTGTTCATGATTTTGAATTTATATTCTGCATTCAAATGTCACTTAGATATGGTATTTTTGAATACGCAATACGAATGTCGGTTATGCTTTCACTACTAAACTGTTGGACCGATTTTGATGAATTTTTTTTAAGGATATACCTACATTATGCCTAGATTTTTTCAATAAACATCCATGGCAGCAAAGTCCAGCAGTCAACATACATAAATCAAGTAAGGGGTAACAGAGACAACATCTTCCCACTTACCACGATCCCTGCATACTTTCGTTTCATCCACATTCAAAACTCTCTACATGCTAGCTCATTAGTTTCGGTATATATATTATTTATTATTTTTGGGTCTCTGACTAAGAAGCTGACTAATAATATTTTAGTCTTCATGTTCTTCTTTAAATAACCGGTAACTATTAAAAAGAATTGAAATTTATATTTTTGATAACTTGATCATGATCATTACTAATTCGCTTAGCAAGTAGGTATCACAGAAGAAAATCCTAAACCAAGAATGTGTGTGTTTATACTCTTTCACGCAAAATCTACTGAGTACACGGGTAGGATATACAGGGCACTTTCTATAAAGAAATTCCGTCTTGAGCGCAGCCGTGAGGCACAGTTAGATAGAAATATTTCAAATTGATTAAGGACAACTTTGATCACAGCTAAATTAGGTTAAATAGACAACTTTGATCACAGCAGACAATTCAAAATATTTGAAACCGATTAAGTTAACTCTTAACAATCACGTTTAAAAGTAATTAATTTAGAATTATCGAAACAAAACATGTACATTGTTGACGATTAGTAAATAGTTTTAAATTCTAAAACTAATTAAATTCTACTTAAGCCGAACTAGGACAATGGACACATCATAATCTATGATTTTAGAACATGATGTGTGTGAAAAAATAAAATGCTACTATTTTTTAATTTAAACTGTAAGCAATATGACACCGTGTGCCGTGTGGTTCCCGGCACCAATACAAAAAAGAATAGGACCACTCCATCTCTTTCCCATGGATGTCGTAAAAGGCGACCAAGGGATAAGCTTACAAACTTGGGATTCTTTTTTTAGGCGATGGGTTAGCAACCTGTCACTATTTGAATCTCAATTATATCATTAAGCCAAATAGATGAACGTGGCCATTCAGTCTTTTCAGGACTGTTGGCTCTGTCTACCCCGCAAGAAATATAGACTTAACCATATGTACGTATGTACAATATGACACTAAAATTAAATTTACAAATTGTACAGTACCTACAAAGCATCAACCTACGTCAGATACGTATTACAAAGCATGAAAAGTACAAAGTTAGACTTGCGCTAAGTGCATGACATTCTCTACCAGTCAATCAAAAGATTCTTTCTTTATTCCGTTGATATTCCCAGTCACAGCCTCACATGTCCAGGGTCAGTCGGGACACCAAAAATACTAAACTCAATTATTATTATTGGGATTGGCTGATGCGACTAAAAGAACTTACACTTAAAGTTATTTTAGGCGATTGGCTAGCTATCTGCCGCTACTTGAATCTCAATTCCGTCATTAAGCCATACAGCTGAACGTGACCTTCCCGTCTTTTCTAGACTATCGGCTCTGTTTACACGGTAAGAGATAAAAATGTGATTGTATAGTAAGATTTTTAATAAGGATTGGATAATTTTATGATATACGCAAATAAATTTAAGTGGTACCTATTTATTGTATCCCATTATATCCTAACCCCAACAACATGCATTTTAGTTTTGGTCTAAAATTCAACCGGCAGAAAATGTCTAACGGCATTTAGTCTAATCGTACATTTATAAGGAAAATAAAATAAAACATTGATTATTTACTAGTGCAACAACAGATGAAGCAGAAGCCAAGGTTTCTAAAACTAGTGAGCCAAATCAAAACCATAATTAACTAAAAGCGGACACAAATCGATTTCTGATATTGCTCACGCTACTCGATGCTCGACATTTGCGAGTTTTGCATATCGATACAAACATCGCATGTCAATTGTTCCGCTACAAACGATTAGCGACAATTAACAGGTATAATTATTACTTTGAGGGGAAAAGTTGAGAACAGAACAATGCGAGTTTTTGCGCCATGCGAGCTGTTAGGTCTATTATACATGAGATTTACTACGAAAACTCGATTACAAATCACGTCATCTATAATACTTGGCATTTTTTCCGGCCTTAGTAAGAGCCTTAGTTTAGACAAAGCAAATTTGATCTGCAACCTTTGCAGGAGAACCTAACCCATATTGGTTTATGACAACATAACAAATGCCTAAATCTGCAGATTTCTGCACAATATCCCCCGCTGTCAGAGCGTGGATTTATAATTAATCTTCTTAAGTCAGAAAACAGTCATTCTAGGGTCATTAGAGGATCGCTTTAGGATTTGAACCTGTTCGTGCACCTTCACGGTTGACCCTCATCATGACGCTGAGACTTATAATTGTTGACCACAAACTACTCATATTTTTCTATTACGTTCAAATTATTGAATTTCCGAATTATATATATTTTTTCTCAATACCAAAAAAACGCTTAGTCTTAAAGACCAAAATGGGAAATAAAAAAAATCTCACCTTAATATTTATAGATTCGCGAACAAATAGTAAAGGGCATGTTCTCACTGACATATTACTGTGTAAGTGTGATTAACACGAGAAGTCAGGCGGGTAATAAGTGATTCACATTGAAGATAGTTCGAATTATACATACATACATACACGTAATATCACGTCTTTATCCCACACGGAGTAGATATAGATAACTTACAAGATTCGAATGCCAGGCTAATATGTGGACTATAAATGATGGAACTTAGATTGAAATAGTGACTGGTTGCTAAGTCATCACCTAAAAAAAATCCAAAAGTTTTGATCGACATTTACAATATGTGCGGTAAGAGAGAAAGTTGGGACACACTAACATTTTTCCTCCCTTTTACCAAGGGATTATACAGATAAAGCTGTGCTAGCGTCGTGAAGATGATATGCGTGCCAATGGTCGTAGAACTGAAGACAACGTGGACTGAAAGAAGTGAGAAGAGAGAAGTGGGAAAGCGGACCCCAGGCCCCAAGGCTTAATGGCATAAGGTGCAACTGGGAACTGGGAACACATCATGGTGAGAGAAAAAATGTACCCGGTAGCTCCTAATGGTGACCCCATTAGGAGCTACCGGGCACATTTTTTCTACAATGATGATCTCAGTGGTGTAAAAGTTAAAAAAACCAGTCCACACTTTAATACCCAGGAGATTTTCGACATTTTGTAAACAAAAAGTAAACAAGAACTCTGCTTTTCTTGTTTACTTTCATTTTATAATAATTTGTTGTGATTAACTAACATTTTTTCATACACCTAACGTACAAAATTTTTCCTTGTTTGCATTTATCGTCGTAAATTTCTGCTTTACTTTTTTTCTTTATATTTCATTTTTAAGAACATGCCAAAAATTTCTCCATTCTCATCATCGTGACATGCCAATCTCATGTCATGTTATGAAATCGTCGACGAACGTTACCGTTTCGATAAACGGTTTAAAAACGGAGAAATTGTACTGGATTTCATGTTAATTTTACGATTTGCATGAGACCTTTCACTTACATGGTCAAGTTTTTTACATTGTCGTTTATAGTCTTGTTTACACGATTTTAATTACACAAGTTACTAGTTTTCTTTTAGAGAGATTGAATGAAATTTTGTTGCAAAACGTCGTTACTAACATTGTTTTAGGATAATAACAATGTACGCATCTAAACAGTGAATATGTATGAGGTGTAGTAAATTTTAAATAGAGTACAAGTGTATAACGAGATTTTCATGGTGATTAAATTTTATTGCGCTGCTTTGGTAGCAGGTAGGTAGTATAATTGTATACTAAACAATTTATATATTAATTTTTAACACTACAGCACACCTAGATATATTTATTTGAACTTTATGGACGTGAAATGTACAATAGCCACATGGCATTTGTTGGAGCATATATACATAAATAAAGAATATTAATTTAATATTTTTACACCATTTCATAGACAATGTTTAACTTTGTAAAATTAGTTTCTGAACGACAACGCGGCGGTTGTCTATTGCATTTATATCCGTTTCCTTAATTCACAAAAAAAAATCACGCTAGATCTTGTGCTCGCCATAACCTCATTTCGCAAAAATATTGTCATCAAAAGAAATAAACGGAATTACACAGGCATTTGAACCAAAGGAATCATTCATTTCAAGACCCAAGCGCCAACATACGTTGTGGACCTTCGTCGCCGCATGAAGACATAGAACCAGCGAGGTTAAGACGTCGGAGGAACTGCTGCATACATTCGGTACGGCCAGCCATCCTTCCTAACCTCGTCCCTGTGAGTTCAATCTGTGCTAATACCGTGCTTTGTTCATATTTCAGTTCTTGTGCATCGCTATAGTCAGCTTTCTGCCGTTGCTAGCATCGGCTGACGCCACAGTACGAACAGGAATATTCACAAACCGTAAGTCCTTTCACAAACAACCAAAATGAGCCTAGTTAATGATGAAGCTAAGCCTAAATCTCGCGATAGGTCTCCGTACAGTAGGCCCCCTACCGCCTTCTGTGACAAAGATAGTGAGAAGTTGACTGATTTAGTAAAAGGCAGAGGCATAATCAAAGGTCGCCTCACAAGACTAACAACCTTTATTAATAGCATAACTCGAGATCAATTAAATAGTCAAAAATGCATTGATTTAAAACTGCGTATGCAAGGCGCAGCCAGCTTACTTACTGAATTTAATAATATTCAAACAATGATTGAGAAGATAGTGATAGACTCTGATTTAGATTGCCAATTAAATCAACGAGATTTATTTGAGGATAGCTATTATAGTGCCTTGTCACGAGCTGAATACTTACTTAACCGAGCCGAAGTCTCTGATGGCTCCAGTGTGTGTCATAGTAAAATAAAATCAATTAAATTACCTGTCATATCTATGCCTACATTCGATGGTTCATATGAGCATTGGCTCGAGTTTCGAGATACATTTATGTCTTTAGTTCATAATTCTAATGAAATTAGCGATATTCAAAAATTTCATTACCTAAAATCCTCATTAAAGGGCAGTGCGGAGTTGGTTATAGATTCTGTGGAGTTCTCAGCCAGCAATTATACTATAGCATGGGAATTACTTCTCAATAGATACAATAATAGCAGTATGTTAATACACAACCATGTTAAGGCCTTATTTACCATTCAGAAATTAACTAAGGAGTCGTACCACATGCTCAGGCGCCTAATTGATACAATACTTAAGAATTTAAGAGCTTTAAAAATGCTTGGTGAACCCACTGAGCACTGGGATACACTGGTCATATTCATAGTCACTTCTAAATTAGATGAAACTACTGAACGCGAGTGGGAGCAATATAAGTGTACTATTCGTAAACACAATGAAACTAAATCATCACTAAAGGTGGATGATCTACTCACCTTTCTCAGGGACCGTGCTGAGATGTTGGAAACATTGCAAGCCTCTCATAGTAAGATTAATCTTGATTCCAAAAAACAAACTACACATAAGGCTCAATGCAATGTCTCCACCAAGTCACAACAAAGTCGCACTACCTATAAGAAGCCATGTTTAATGTGTTACAATGATCATGCACTGTATTCCTGTCCAAAGTTTTTGGATGCTAATATAGACACTAAACTACACTTTATAGCTACCAACAAGTTGTGTGAGAACTGTTTACGCTCTGGACATACGTTAGAAACATGTAAGTTTGGTCCGTGTCGAAAATGTAATAGAAAACATAATACGCTAATTCATAGTGACACGTCTAATGACGCTCAAGTAATGACGCTTCATTCAAATTGCAATAATCGTGAGCCGAGAGATGTACCGACCGCGCCCGCGACCCCCGCGGTCCCCGCGGTCGACGTCCCCATGCATCGGTCTAGCACGGCACAGGTAAACAAGCCGCACATAGATAACACTCGCTATACGTTCAATAATCAATCAGTTAAAAGTATAAATTCTGTTTTATTATCGACTGCTATGATTGAAATAGCGGATAATCACAATAATTATCATATTGCACGCTGTCTTCTCGATTCAGGAAGTCAACTTTGTTTTTTGTCTAAGGATTTATGTACAAAACTTAATGTTACTTTAATACAGTCCACTTGTGAAATACGAGGAATAGGTAACTCGGTTACAAACTCAACACAGATCTGTGATGTTAAAATAAGATCGCGCACCGGTGCCTATTCTACGAGTTTAAAATGTTTTGTGTTGCCTTACATTTCATGTACATTGCCGGCGGTTGCATATGATCAAAACGAACTATTCATCCCTGAACATATACAGCTAGCCGATCCATTATTTTACGAGTCCCACAATATTGACATTTTGATTGGCGCAGAAATATTTTGGGATTTATTATGCGAAGGTAAAATAAGGTTACCAAATGGCCCAGTTTTACAAAACACAAAATTAGGTTGGATAATTTCAGGGCCTATACACAGTAATACGCACAATATTGATAGGTCTTTCCAATGTAATTTTTCGCACGCTATTGAAACACAATTACGGCAGTTTTGGGAACTAGAGGAACTGCCTAAGGCTAGTCTCACACACACGGACGACGAGCGTGCTTGCGAAGAACATTTTATTAACACTACAACGCGCACAAGTGATGGAAGGTTCTGCGTACATCTGCCGCTTCAGAAGTCACCAGCTAGCCTTGGCGAGTCGTACACTCAGGCTAAAATTCGTTTTTTAGTTTTAGAAAGACGCCTCGAACGTAATATTACTTATAAAAAATTATACACTGATTTCATACATGAATACCTTGATTTGGGTCATATGAAAAAGGTAAGTTCATATGGAACACCACATTATTTTTTACCACACCATGGTGTATATCGGGAGCATAGCTCTTCAACCCGATTGAGAGTAGTCTTTGACGGAAGTGCTGCTACTAGTAATGGAGTATCCTTAAATGACATTCAGCTTGTCGGGCCGCCACTACAAAGTGAACTATTTGATATTTTATTGCGGTTTAGACGATATAGGTTTACTGCGTGTGCAGACATACAAAAAATGTACAGGCAGTGCCTATTACATGAGTCACAACGCGACATGCAACTGATTGTCTGGCGGGATAATCCTTCTGAGCCTTTAAGTATGTACCAGCTCAACACCGTGACCTACGGCATGGCAGCGTCACCCTATCTTGCTGTTAGATGCCTCAAACAGCTGGCACTTGAGTGTACTGACCCTGATGTAAAGAGAATCATCTCTGAGGACTTTTACGTTGATGATATGATCACAGGTTGGGATGATAAACATGAATTATTATCATTTTGTAACAAGACTTCAAAGTGTTTACAGTCCGGTTGTTTTCCATTGAGAAAATGGACATTTAACTTTCAATGTGATCAGTCATCAGGTCCGTTCAGCGCAGGTAAGGAGTTAACATTAGGTGATACTGTTCAGTGCAAGACTTTGGGTTTAGGATGGTACAACACTAGTGATGAATTTTATTTTAATACGCAATTTAAGAGTGACACTAACAAGATAACAAAACGTAGTATTTTATCACACATATCTCAAATTTTTGACCCCCTTGGTTTAGTTAGTCCAATTATAATAATAGTGAAAATATTATTACAGCGACTTTGGTTATTGCAATTAGGTTGGGACGATGTGGTGCCAAGCGATGTTCTACTTACATGGACTAAGTTTGCGAACGCCCTATCGGAACTTAACACCATTCGTGTGCCTCGTCATGTTATTAACACTACTGCTACACATTCGGAGTTACACATTTTTACCGATGCATCGCAAGTAGCGTACGGCGCTTGTATTTACGTACGCTCAGTCAGCAGTGACAATAATTCATTGGTGAGACTGTTGTGCTCAAAAAGCAAGGTTGCTCCTTTGAAGCCCGTTAGTATTCCGCGGCTAGAATTATGCGGAGCTTTATTAGGTGCAAGGCTATACGACAAAGTGAATAAGGCACTTCATTTACAATTTAAAAATATTATGTTTTGGACTGACTCAACAATTGTACTAGGCTGGTTACACATGCCACCTAACTTACAAAAAACTTTTGTACAAAATAGGACATCAGAAATACATGAGTTGACGAGGGAACTTCCTTGGCGTCATGTAAGTGGAAAAAATAATCCAGCTGATTTAGTGTCCCGCGGTATGTCGCTAGAAGATCTCTCAACTTCTACGTTATGGTGGGAAGGCCCGGCCTATCTTCGCCAGCCCGATTTTAGATGCGATCTGGTGCCTTCATTTATAAATGGTTTGCCTGATGAGTTACCAGAGTTAAAATCGGGCGTGACGCTTTCTGCTGTGCCTGATAAAGTTTCCGAGTCTTCCTTGTTTCCCTTCTATAGATTTTCTCAATTTAATCGCATGAGACGCGCTGTCGCATACGTAAATCGGTTTATTTATAATTCACGCAATACTAATAACCCGCGATCAGGCGTCCTATGTGTCGATGAATTGAGAGAGTCTGATATAACTTTAGCTAGGCTGTCTCAATTGGAATCTTTTCCAGTTGAATACATGTCGCTTACTAAAAATAATTGTTTAGGACATAAACACAATTTAGCAAAGCTAAGTTTATTTATTGATCACAATAAATTAATACGTGTAGGTGGTCGTATTTCCAATTCACAAATTTTCTCGTTGGATAAAAAACATCCAATACTCATATCTGGTAGCCATCCTTTTGCTACTTTGCTATTTCGGTATGAGCACACCCGTTTGTTACATGCAGCTCCACAAGCGCTTTTATACAATTTGCGAGAGACCTGGTGGCCTATTAGTGGTAGGAATCTTGCTAGGAAAGGGGTACATAATTGTATTGTTTGCAAGCGGTTAAGGGGAAAAACTCCAACTCCTTTAATGGGGAATTTACCAATGGAACGTTTGGACGCTACTTTTCCTTTTATGCGTTGTGGTGTCGATTACGCCGGGCCAATGCTCATGCTAAATCGTAGGGGTAAAGGTTCGAGGACTACAAAATGTTATATTTGTATTTTTATTTGTTTCGTGACTCGTGCCATTCACTTGGAGCTAGTCAGTGACTTGTCCACTGAAGGGTATTTACTTGCATTAAAAAGATTTATATCCAGACGTGGCAAACCTTTAGAAATATTCTCCGACAACGGTAGAAATTTTGTTGGGCTTATGAATGAATTTAAAAAGTTTATAAATAATTGCTCATCGGAGATAATAGATTACGCAATAAGTCAAAATATCAAGTTTACTTTTCTTCCTCCATATTCTCCTAATTTTGGTGGTTTGTGGGAGGCTGGAGTGAAATCCTGTAAGTATCATTTACGACGTGTCGTAGGAAATGCACACTTAACCTTTGAGGAGTTTAGCACGGTTTTGGTTCAGATTGAAGCCGTTTTGAATTCCCGTCCCCTTAGTCCTATGTCCACAGATCCGCAAGACTTCACTCCTTTGAGCCCAGCTCACTTTTTGCTTGGCCGTCCACTTACTGCGCCTGCTTGTGAAGACGTGACTGAAATTTCGACGAATCGTCTTACTCGCTATCAACGTGTGGAACAGATTCGCCAGCATTTCTGGTCCAGATGGGCTAAAGAATATGTTTCTGAACTACAAGCAAGGACCAAGAGAACAAAGGATGATACTCCGTTGAAGCCCGGAATGCTCGTCGTTATCAAGGATGATAATTTGCCGCCTTTGAAGTGGCATCTTGGACGAATCATCGACATCTTCCCAGGAAAGGATGGCGTTGCAAGAGTGGCAGACATACGGACTTCGACGGGCATTGTCAAACGATCGTACAGCAAGATATGTCCTTTGCTCGAGTAGCAGAGAACACATTGAAAGCACGAGCTTCCAAGGCCGGGGGCATGTTGGAGCATATATACATAAATAAAGAATATTAATTTAATATTTTTACACCATTTCATAGACAATGTTTAACTTTGTAAAATTAGTTTCTGAACGACAACGCGGCGGTTGTCTATTGCATTTATATCCGTTTCCTTAATTCACAAAAAAAAATCACGCTAGATCTTGTGCTCGCCATAACCTCATTTCGCAAAAATATTGTCATCAAAAGAAATAAACGGAATTACACAGGCATTTGAACCAAAGGAATCATTCATTTCAAGACCCAAGCGCCAACAGCATTCTCTGCCAGTCGAAGTCTAAGTCGATAACTGTAAAAAATAGTAATATAAATAGTAGATTAATTATTTTAATTATTTATTTTAATTATTAATTATTATAAATAGTAGAGTAATTCGTGGATTTGGAAAAGGCCTATGACAGAGTTGAGAGGAATGAATTGTGGTCAGCACTTTCTATGCATGGGGTGAGCAGTCTCTTGATACGAGCACTGAAATCCTTATATGAGGATTCGAGTGCTTGTGTCAGGATAAACGGAGCGCACACTGAGTGGTTTAAGATTGAGAAAGGTGTTAGGCAGGGATGTGTTGCGTCACCGTGGCTGTTCAACCTATTTGTGGATAGCTGTTTGACAGATTTGAAAGAGTCTGAAAGTGGATTAAGGATGAATGAATTACTCGTCAAATGTCTGCTCTATGCCGACGATCAGGTTATACTGGCGTCATCAGCGGAGGAGTTACAGGAGATGGTAAACTGTATGCATGAAGCTTTAAAAGAGAAAGGAATGAAAGTGAATGTAAGTAAAACTAAAACACTGGTTTTTGAAATGGAGAAAGAAATGACAGCATGTAATATTTTGATTGGAGGAGAAAAAGTTGAGCAAGTGAAAGAGTTTGTATATCTAGGATCAAAGTTTACATCAGATGGCAAGTGTGATAGTGATATTGAAAGGAGAGTGAACGCGGGGAACATGGTGAATGGAGCTTTGCATGCCTTTATGAGCAGTCAGAAACTATCCAAAAAGGCTCGACTGGCTGTGCACAGGGGCGTGTTGGTCCCGACATTAATGTATGGGAGTGAAAGTTGGGTATGGCAAAAGAAGCACGAAAGCAGAATAAATGCAGTGGAAATGAGAGCGTTAAGGAGTATGTTGGGTGTGAAATTGAGTGACCGGATAAGGAACAGCGTGATAAGGGAATGTTGTGATGTGAAAGAAGATGTAGTTACAGGAATAGAAAAGGGTATGTTGAGATGGTTCGGTCATGTGGAGAGGATGAATGAAAACAGGTTGACTAAGCAGATATACAAGGAGAGTGTGGAGGGAAAGGTCGGGGTGGGAAGACCTAGACGAACATATCTTGATCAAATTAAGGACGTCCTGGTGAAGGGTCAGGTCAAAAGTGCCCGAAACCGCCGAGCTTACATGAAGAGAGTTATGAATGTGGATGAAGCAAAGGAAGTATGCAGGGATCGTGGCAAGTGGAAAGAGGTAGTCTCTGCCTACCCCTCCGGGAAAGAGGCGTGAGTTTATGTATGTATAAATAGTAGATTACTTAATACACTTGCATTTAATAGATCTTACATATAAAGTCCTATCGGTCATAAATGCCACTTCGGAACTTAGTAAATTTGTTATTATATACATCAAGACAAGATCCGCGCGAAATACATAACCCTTCTTATAGTTGGGTAAAGACAATGAAAGATTAGTAAAAAATCTCTTAGAAGCATGGACATGTCAGATAAATATAACTGTAACCTAATAATGAATGAAATGAAAATAATGAATGAATGTAATAGTAATAAATTACATGCATGCGCTAGAACTTAACCTATACCGTAACCAAAAAAATATGCTAATTGCATGCTTTCGTGATCGTGCTACTTCAAAACATGTCTATCTCAGTTCTTGCTTTGATAAAAAACACCGCTGCAATCCAACAAAGAGGTTATTGCTACAAACCGCATTCTAATCAACCCACGCCACTCTCCATTTCCTTACATCGCTTACACCATCAAAATTACTTCAAACATTCCCAACAATAACTCTAATACCACTCCACAATGCGTTACAGCTCACCGCTATGACAAAATCTAACAAAAAAACTGTTTAAATCTCAAAATATTTCATGTCGCTTAAACGGTTACGCAAAACTAAATGTACCTAGGACTTACGCAAATTCTGCATTCGTTAGACTGGACCGATTATCCGGAACATAACTTGCACTTTCGAGGCGAATGACTAGGTCTGTACTTTCTCTAACTGTCGGTCGCGTTAATGCCGCCTCTACAGTTTCTGTGTCTATTAGAGCTTCTTCAGATTTTTTAATTTCATTTGTGACGTTGGTGTATTGTACAGCTTCTATGGTCATTTGAGTTCTAACATGAGAGGAACGCGCTCGCGTCTATCGTCAACGAAGCGCGTTAACGTAACCGTTCATAAACTTATATTAACTTTAACTTAGACGTTAAGGTTTGTTATCAGTTATAGTAAGGACGTTTTTGTGCGTGTTTTGAGTGGTTTTTGTTTTTTTTTTTGTAATATGGAGTGTCATTAGGAAAAGGTGAGTGTATTTATTTTTTGTTCGTAAGTTTTTGTTGACATATAAATGTAGCCGGCTTTACACGGACGCAAATGATCTGTTAATGTAAAAAACTGTTGGAGTTAAGAATTTCTCGGAACCAACCTAAGAAATTCTTGTTCAAATGGTAATTGTTGTATTATACCTACTACAAGACACATACTTTACTATTATACTGCGATAATATGTGTCAGTTAAAAATAGATATTTATTCATCTCTCTCTTAGAAATTTAGAACCTAAATAGCAATACAGAATAAAATTTGCAACTAACTTGGATTCTCAAAACACTAATACATAGCATTTATTACCTTACAGACTGTACCATTAATTTTGTTACGACTATTAACTTTATTATGATAAAATTAATAAATATAGATTTAATATTTTTACGTTTTCATACTACTGAGTAGCTAGAGACAACAGATTTGAAGAACCTGAAAGGTCTAGCTGAATAGCTAAAGAATAAACGAAAAAAAAACTTGAGCGGTTTGTAGCCCAGGTCATTGTCTTGTATTCAATATAAAAACATAGTTGAAAAACTCAATTGTTATAGGAGTAATATTACAAAAATGTAAAAAAATATATAATTAAAAAAAAAATAAGTATCGATGAAACGTCTTGTTTTGGATATAAGTACCTAAGCGATTTTTTATTTTAGGTATAAAAGAAGTCTTGGAAAAACATGTGTCTAAATTGCACAGTCACCAAGCTAACACTTAATTCAGAAAACGCTCTTGCAGATGCAAAATATGCAGATGCTCTTAAACGTCACCATAATTGGTTTGCCGAGCCTTAACGATGATTGAGATTCGGTTAGTGACAGGTTAGCAACCTGTCAATCTAATCGCCTAAAAACAAGTTTATTAGCCTATCCCATGATTTAAAATCGGTACTATCTTATAGGTATATTACAAAAAAAACCGTGTGGTTTCCGGCACCAGTACAAAAAAGAATAGGACCACTCCATCTCTTTCCCATGGATGTCGTAAAAGGCGACTAAGGGATAGGCTTACATACTTGGGATTCTTTTTTAGGCGATGGGCTAGCAACCTGTCACTATTTGAATCTCAATTCTATCATTAAGTCAAATAGCTGGGTGTGGCCATTCCGTCTTTTCAGGACTGTTGGCTCTGTCTACCCCGCAAGGGATATGGACGTGACCATATGTATGTATGTATGTACAAAAAAAACATCAAAAGTAACACATCCTAAATTAAACGTGACTTATATGTGTCAATGACCTTTAACAAAACATATTTTCATATTTTACAATGCTTAATATTTAAAGATGCTGTCAAAATTGTTAAGATAACTCATCAACTGACAGAACATGTCGGCATTCATTCTTTTATAATTTAGTCCGTTTTTATATGTTGTCCACATACATACCTACCTACATACATAAATCACGCCTCTTTCTCGGAAGTGTAGGCAGAGACTAAATCTTTTCACTTTCTACGATCCCTGCATACTTCTTCCACTTCGTCCACATTCGTAAATTTCTTCATGCCTCTCGGTTTCGGGTACTCTTGACCTGACCACTTGCCAGACATCTCAGATTTGGTCAAGGTACATTTGTCTATCCCTTTCCACTATTCCCACTATTTGTCTATTTGCGATCAAAATAATTTGATGAACTTCCTTATGAAATTTAATGAATAACTGCTTTTAATGATATAGTTTAGATTTTAATGATATGATCATTAAGTCAAGCGGCTGAGCGTGACCTTTTAGTCTTTGGCTGACTGTTGGCTCTGTCTACCCTGCAGGGGTATGGATGTGATTATATGTTATGCAATGATATATAAACGAGTACATACAACATACATATTAATCACATTTTTGTCCTACGGCCATTATGAAAGCCAGTATGATGAACATGAACATCATACAATATTAACCAAACATACTCTTATTTTATACCACTAACTCCGTTAAGAAGCTATGGCAAGTTAAAACTAGAAAAAAAAACCGGTTTTCATAATATCAAAACAAGTTTTCAATTGCTTGTAATCATGTCATCTATTGTACCGAATGACCATTGTTTTGCGTTGATTATAATCTGAATCTATCCTATATCTAGTCTAGTCATAGGTATAAATCATACTCGAATTAATAGAGCTAAGAAAATATACGTCATCGTAATTGTGTAAAAAAAATAAACTGGACTGATTTTGATGAAGTTATTGAATTTGGAATGAGGACAAACAAAACTTTCAGAAGTGAGAGACTTGTAGTTGTGGGAATTCCCATGGGAGCGATGCCCCGCCCAAAAGTTAGTAAAAATTTGATTATTTAGGTATCTTTATTTTTTGTTGTCTCTGTCTACATCGCAAGGGAAATAGACGTGATTATAAATGTATGTTTCATGGAGTAAGTATATTACAATATTCAACACTTTTAATTTTTGTTTCCATTTTCCTTAATTTATTTATATATTATTTTATTGTTACATTTACGATTTGTAAATAACAATAGGCGAACCTAATACTTATAGCATTATATAACAGTCTACTATTAGTTTTCAAAGTAGAAATTATTTATCGAGTTTAAGCAAATTAGAACGAAGTACCGTAACGTTTTACTGGTCTCGAGATGTTGTGAATGCATCGCCTCATTCTCAAGGTTACAGTTTGTTATTATGGTAAAGATGGGATTTTAAATGATAATTTATTCATTCATTCATTGATAAATGTACCGCAAGGGATTTCCCTTGCGGGGTAGACAGAGCCAACAGTCTCGAAAAGTCTGAAAGGCCACGTTCAGCTGTATGGCTAAATGATGGGACTGAGATTCAAATAGAGACAGGTTTACATTATATATGTAAACTTGTCACTTTTTCAATATCATTATAATAAGTATAAGAACTTATATACGTACGTACGTATGTAAGTTCTTTTACGGTCACAAATATAGGGAAAGGGATAATGCCAATTTTGTTTATTCATTATTAAATTCACGATTATTTTAAGGTAACGCTATTTTTAATGGGTCTCATTAAAATCTATCGCTTGTAGGTCATCTGCATGCTCTGGTTGATTGAGATAAAACAAAAGGAGGCAAAAAGAAAGTAGATCAAACGCAGGTCAATCTAAATCTGACCACCTTGATTTGTCCCTTTCATTAAAAGCCATTAAATTTACTAATCAATTCATTCAATGGATTTTTTACCTTTTATTTCCAACACATTGCATTTGTATTATATATGCTAGGAGGGCCAGTCGTAATTACTTATTCTAAGTTTATTGTATTGAAACTTACGAATATGATCATAGTCACATCGTTTTAGTGAAAGATTACAATAAAATAACATGAAAAACATTTGAATTTTAAAATTACAGTATACGTGTTTATAGTGAATTGTGAATGAAACTATAATCTTTTTAACAATTATTAAGACTAGGATCATGCCCCTTTACATAAATTACCGAAGATGAAACCCGTTCTCAGCTTATAATTAGATATGCGAAAGCCACTTTTAAGAACTCAAAATTTAATCAGCTATTTTTAAAGCGATTAATCAAGAAATTCATGCAAATTGGAAAGAATCAATCAAAGTCGAGTTTTATAAATGTAAATCACGATATATTTGAGAGTATTCAACAACTTTCCAATGGTTTTGAATTTACGGCGGAAATAAATATTTGTTACCAACGTTATTTTGTCAGCTTTTCGTTACAATTCCAAGACTGACTAAAGTTAAATTAACTGATAACGGACGTGATAAGTGTGTGTGTGATATAAAAACATTAAAAGCCATACCGCTGAACGTTGACTCTAAACTATGTGATTATATGTATATCAAATGATTTGGATTATATGTAAGTATATCAAATTATTTGGTTTTGTATATCAAATTATTTGGATTATATGTATATCAAATTATTTGGATTATATGTATTTCAAATTATTTGGATAATATGTTTATCAAATTATTTGGATTATATGCATATAAACCGACGAACTTGCATGAAGAGAGTTATGAATGTGGATGAAGCGAAAGAAGTGTGCAGGCATCGTGGCAAGTGAAAAGATATGGTCTCTGCCTACCCCTCTGGGAAAGAGGCGTGATTAATGTACTCGTATGTATGTATATGTGTATGTTGTATATCTAACCACCTACATGCGTGCATCACACCAATACTATTTCAGAATACAGTTTTTAACATCTATTTCACCCATACACATTTGTGTACGAAAAAGATCTTTTCTCTTTGTAGAGCGTTCTAACACAACCGGTTGCTTCAATACAGAATAACGACTGATTGAATATTTTGACTTTTGTTACACTCTCAGAGATTAATGATCTTACAAATACCAACAAAGGTAATAAATTATACAAAATAGGTATTTAGTATACACAATAATTTTTTTATTAATCAGTGGAATATCATCGACCTTGGATATTATTTTTTTACGTTATAAAAATTAAATGTACAGTGTGGTTCCCGGCACCAATAAAGAAAAGAATAGGAACGACACGGGTTCCCATGAATGTCGTAAAAGGCATCCAAGGGATAGGCTAATAAACTTGGGATTCTTCTTTTAGGCGATAGGCTAGCTACCTGTCACTATTTGAATCTCAATCTTATCAAGCCAAACAGCTGAACGTGATCTATCATTCTTATCAAGACTCTTGGATCTGTCTACCCCGCAAGGGATATAGACGTGATTATGAATATGTATGATGTATGTAAAATTAAAAATTGAACCATGAATTTTTAAATATTTTATGTTTACCGGTTGGTAAAAAACAAGAGTCAAGGCCTCCAAATAAAAACCTTTACACAACTTACGTTAAAACACTCAATTAACAACACGAAACACATTCTAACCTGTCAATTACTGCATAATAATAAATAATGGACATTACACGTGCATTGCTTAACAACAATTACTAAAGTGATAATAATTTTAAAAGATAGATATTTTGTGAGCGGCAACCCTTTTAAGGGCGTTATTCCAGTAAATCTGATAAAGAAAATTATACGGCTGAAAAACTCTTTTGTATTCTATTCTCTTTTTCTCTTTTACGGATGAAGCGAAGGAAGTGTGCCGAGATCGTAGCAAGAGGTAGTCTCTGCCTACCCCTCCGGGAAAAAGGCGTGATTTTATGTATATATGTATGTATAAAAACTCTTTTCGAACTCCACTCACCACTTTTTAAAGAAGTAAGTCGTTACAATGAGGGACTAGGCGGGAAAAAGGTGTGATTTTACGTATGTATGTATGTATGAGGGACTAGTCAACATCAAGTACCTAAGCCTTTTTTCTCTGTTTTACTCGAAAATATTGTAGTTGACTGTTGATGATATTCCTATAGGGCTACATTATGAAAATATATGGCCCAAAACTCTGAAACGAAGTTTATATGAAGGGAATGTGAACTTTATACGAATATGATATACGAATAATATTTGAACATCAAATTTAAAGCTACATATATCCAAATTTTAAAAGCCTTTGTTTTTTTGTTAATAAAAACTGTTATTTAATTAACTTTTAATACTTGGCATACTTAGGATACTCAATTGTTTAGTGATAAAATTTTACTTGCTACCCTAATCTCAGACTGGAAGTTAGTAGGGGTATTGATATAATGATATTGATATAATAAATAATGACTTATTTAGGTTAATTATTGCTCTTCAGAAATTCAACAACGAAAAAAATCTATTATATTTCAGTTAAGCGCCAGCCTAATTCTTAACAATATCATCACCACTTTGACTTGACAGTAAGCGATGGAAATTACAACTTAACAATGGTAATTCTGAACATTTGCCCAACTCGATCCATCTTGTTGACTTCGCTCAATGAGCTGTGGACTCTTAAGTGGTTTTGTGAAATCTTAGAAAGAGGTCGGTTTTGAACGTAGACTTTAATTAAAGAACACTAGACTAAACTCTTAAACCATTCAGGTAAAGTTTGAAATGAACATGCGTTCGTACTTGTTGATAACTTTGAGTTAGCTGTGAACTATTAAGTAGTTGTTTTGAAAAATCTTAGAAAGAGGTTGGTTTTAAAAGTAGATATTATTGAAATGAATACTTCAAAAGAAGACTTCAAAACCCATTTATAATAAGAGACTAATACAAAAAATATATTTTACAGTAAAGTTGTTAAACAAGCCTGATGAAATAGAAAAGGCTTATTTTTACAAAGTTGAAAGTGAAAGTTGGATATCACCAATTATGAAAATACGAATGATAACAAACTCTTAGTACAAAGCCTTGAAAGCCTTGATAGCTTTTATATAATCCCTAGTTCATAAGCCTATCCCTTAGTCGCCTTTTAGAATATCCATGGGTAAAGGATGGAATGGTCCTATTCTTTTTTCTATTGGCACCGGGAACCACACGGCACTTGATTCCTAGAGCAAATAGCAATAAGCAATAAGTACGATAGACTTTACTGTGTTCTTATTTCTACTAATTATTGTAAGCTAGTTTTGAGATAATCATTATTGGCTGATAGTTACACTTGCCTGAATATTATGTATGTTTCTTTACGAAGTATCTCCCACTAATAGCATCGGTTAGCATTTAAATTAAAACCTAAAACAGAACAGAGTCATCGGTTCATCCATTAACCAGCCTAAGGTAAGATCTGAACCTGTGCCTCCCGAATGAATCCAGTGCAATCATTGTTAAATGATACGGCAATTTCGAACAACACCGCCTTGAAACAAAAAATATATTTCGTTTCATCCATCGCTCTTATTAGTAATGTAGATCATCGGTACGATGCTCAATATCAATTTGAGGAAAGATCTAGTCTAGCACGTTTTAAAAGCCTGGCTTGTGACTTGGAAAGATTCAGTTGCAGCAAAAAATCTTGCATCTTTTTTTTCGCCTCGACGATTCCACTGTTGGACCGTAGAAAGAAATATTAAAGTAGAATTATAGAAATGCCGTGTGATTTCCGGCACTTCAGATTAGTATCACTTCATATTGTTTGTTACCGCTTCTTCTGCACTGACGCCTTGGAAGCGGCAGTAAACTTAGTTTTTAAGTAATTTATTTGACGTCAACCAAGTTGTTAAACCATACGACAATTATTAAGCGATATAATAATATCCTATAATAATGAATAAAAATTTTGAATTTTGAATTTTGAATTTTTTTGAATTTTGAATTTGAATATCTTTTCCATGAATGTCGAAAAAGGTGACTAAAGGTAAGGCTTATCAACTAAAGATAAATTTTTTGAACGATGGGCTAGCAACCTGTCACTATTTGAATATCGATTCCATCATAGAGTCTTATAGCTGAAGGTGGCCTATCAAGCTTTTCATCACTGTTGGCTTTGTCTACCTTGCAAAGGATAAAGACGTGTTCAAACGTATGTATGTATAATAAAATATATACTTATATGCAGCGCAAGTGCCCAATTTATACAAAAGTGGGTTTGTGTGTTATTTGTTACCTCTTAACGTTTTATCTCCTTATTATTTTAGTGACCAATCTTCTTAGAAATAAATGGAAATTTAGTTCTGAAAAAAAAAAATTCTGAGAAATATTGAGATTTATAGATTTTTCTAACTACCAGACTGTTTAGATGAGACGTTTAAGAGCTCTATTAATTAAAAAATCATATAACATTTGGACAATTGATGAACAAAAACTTACTACTGAAGTAGGTAGGTACTATCTAAATTTGGGCAGTGTAAAGTAATGATAACTTTAACCCTACAAGGCACTCAGTGACTCATCGGGAACACTCATAGAAAAGGTTCCCTACACGTTTATTAAAACTGATATAGACTTCTGTTGGGTTTTTGTAGAAACTTTACTAGTATAGCGATTACGTAATACAGATAGTTTGGCATAGATGGCGGTATCGGTCACTAGGCAAAGAACAGAACTTCAAATTCGGGGTGTCGTCGCGAGTTCATTAATTCCACATATTGAAAAAAATATAAAAGTTGTTTTATTGGAGTTTTGGACAGTAAAAAAATTATTGTAGTTTTATAATAGTGTTCACTTTGACTCGGGTAAGTTAGTTTTTGTATTGTTGTAATTTATGTAAGAAAAAAATCCATTTATTTGAACGTTCCAGATACGGTACACTGTGCCTTAGTCTTCCTTTTTACCAATACGTACTATCGGTATTTTACTGACGAATATATATTTTTTTTTTAGATTATGGCTAGAAAAAGATTATTTGAGGAAGAAATTATACATTTCTTGACTATACCATCGGGTAGCGAAGATGGCGAAGATTCTTCTGCAGCCGACAGTGATGAAGATACTGAAAGATTACGATCCACTCTTAGACATTTGCCAGAATCACTTAATGACATGGAAGCAAATCAATGTCCTTCTACTAATGAAGATACAAGTCACGAAAACAGACATGAACCAAGCCCTCGACCCAGTACTTCGGGTGCAATTTCAGAGCCCACTGCAGGTATTGTTCAACCGTCACCAACAGCCAGACAATCTTCGACTTTTGTGAGTATTGCCACATCTAACAGAACTAAAACCAAGGTCTCTTGCTCTCAAAGAAAAAAAAGGAAGTTCATCTGGAAAAAGAAGTCTTTTCAACCAGTTCTGCCTCAGTTTACTGGAAACACAATTTTACCGCCATCGATTTCACAATTTGAAACACCCTTACAATATTTTCTATGGTTTTTTGATAATGAATTATTAGAACACATCACAGAAGAAATGTACAAATTTAGCATCCAAAAAAATGTTTCGAAGCCATTTCATATTTCAGTGTCAGAGTTAAAAAAGTTTTTAGGTATATGTTTGACCATGAGCTTAGCACCACTGCCAAATATACGAATGTATTGGGCAAGTGAACTGGGCATACCGTTGATAATGGAGACAATGCCAATTAATTATTTCAAAAAAATCTGCCAGTACTTACATTTTAATGATAATTCATTGCAACCACCTTCAGGTTCGCCAGGCTATGATCGTCTACACAAAATCAGGCCTTTATTGGAAACACTGAAGAAAAAGTGTCAAAGTATACCAAAAAGAGAAGCGTTGTCAGTCGATGAGCAGATGTGTGCGACAAAGGCTTCAAATTTTCTACGACAATACCTTCCGAACAAGCCACATAAATGGGGGTATAAGCTGTTCATACTTTGCGATGATCGTGGGTTTGCTTACGACTTTGAAATTTATTCGGGGATGGAGAATGATCCTAATCTTAGATCCTCAACTGAACCAGACTTAGGAGCAAGCGCAAATATTGTCGTACGTCTAGCAAGGTTCATACCCAGAGACCAACAATATAAATTATACTTTGATAATTATTACACATCGCCAGAATTAATTTCATATTTGTCAAAACAAGGTATACAATCATTGGGAACCCTGAACAAAGGTCGGTTGGGAAAAGATCTAAACATACCATCTCTAAAAGATCTGAAAAAAGATAAGATCGATAGGGGATCCTCCGAGGAATGGGTGGCTAATGTTGATGACACAGAGATTGCTACTATAATGTGGTACGATAACAAGCCAGTTGTGCTCTCATCATCGTTTGTGGGACGAGAGCCAGTACATCAAGTGAAGAGATATTGCAAAAAAGCTAAAAAATATATTTATGTTGATTGTCCTCAAATAGTGAAAATTTATAATCAGCACATGGGAGGTGTCGATCTGCTCGACTCATTTCTGGGTAAATATAAAATAAAAATAAGAACCAGAAAATGGTATTTGAGATTATTTTACCACCTTCTAGATGTTGTGGTTATAAATAGTTGGTTGCTATACAGACGAGTTGGAGAGCAGAACGGGACACCAACCCCTCTAAAACTGAGAGACTTCAAGTTTGAAGTTGCAAAAAGTCTCTGTATGTCTGGTCTATCGATGAACAAGAAAAGAGGTAGACCATCATCTGCGTCTACTGAAATTGAGCTGAAAAGGACTAAGCGTAATACTGCAATCCTGCCTCCTCCTGATGTCAGAAGTGATGGGTTTGAACATTATCCTATTTGGGGTTTGAAACGTCAACGCTGTAAATATCCCGGATGCAAAGGCAAAACTTTCATTACATGTGAAAAATGTCGTGTGGAACTTTGCTTCTATAAAGATAAAAATTGCTTTCGGAATTTCCATCAATAGCACTGTTATAATTTTATTTCGTTTATTATATTTTTTTTTCTTTTTAAGGGCTTACAATGATAATTATAAAACATGTTGTATTAATCAAAGTGGGGTAGTCCATTTGTACTGATTCGATGCCAAAAAGTAGTATTAAGGCACAATGTACCTCAGCGGGAACCAAATAAAAAAAATATATTTCTACGTTAATATTTGGTTTTGATTTTTTTTATTATTTTTCCCGGACTTCTAGTGGTAAACTATATAACATACATTTTACTCGAAAAGAAAAAAAAAATCGTGCCTTGTAGGGTTAAAACAAATAATATAAACTCAATTACACATATTCTTACAAACATTCCTGCCCTGATAGCTTATCTTATGGCTTTGTTTAATGGGCAAATAGAAGACCTCACCTTAAAAAATATTACAGTAATACTTAGTCATAGTTCACGTATTACTATTTTACTTACAACTAGAATGCGCGGTTTTCGGAAAAATCCCGTTATGTTCAAAATTGAGACTCTGTCTAAATAATTTTCTGTTGAAATTCAGACCTTACAGCCTTAATTTCTTCTTTCTTTCTTTAATAAAATTATAAAGCGGCAGAGTTTGTTTGGTTGAACGCGCTAATCTCAAGAACTACTGGTTCGAATTGAAAAATTCTTTTTGCGTTGAATAGACCATTTATCGAGGAAGGGTTTAGGCTATATAACATCATGCTGCAACTATTAGGAGCAAAGAAAAAAATGGAAAATGTGAAAAAAATGGGGTTAATTACATATCCTTGAAGGCTTCAATGATGCCCAAAATAACTATTCCACGCGGACGAAGTCGCGAACACAGCTAGTTTCTTAATAAAATCCTTTCTTAATACACTCACAACACAAAAGAATCTTCGTTAATATGACGTACGACTATAAGATGGATAAATCCTGGCGGACTTATCCCCATTGTGGTTTCTTCCTCATTTTTTTTTTATGTGCTTCAAAGATACAAACAAAAAAACAAGGTTCATATATTATTAGTGAGGGTTGCTAGGCCATTGACCAAAAGAAGAATCTGCGCAGAAAGAAAATTAGCTGGCACACTTCGCTTACCAGCACTGAATGTGATGAAATCCTTAGTCGCCTTTAACGCCATCCATAGGATGATGGTAAATATTGTTCTATTTTAAAGTGCCAGCATCAACACGGCACTGTTTCATTCATTGTAATATGGCTTCCTTTGTATCTTTCACTTTGTTGTAATACGCTCTGTTACACAACTCCAATAACAGTTATTTCTTTAACTATGTCGATTACAAAATTAAGTAATCCATTATAATCGATAGGTAGTCATTCAAACATAATCTAGAATTCGTTTCCAAAACGATCCGCATTCAATACAAAGTTTTTACGCGATTATCGATTTAGGTCGGACTGAAGCCGTGAAATCGATTTTGAAATGGGATTGAAATGATGCATGAAAAAATAAATAAAGCGCATTTCGAAGTTTCTACCAGATGAGAAAAGGATAGCTGTATCACTTCATCTCTCTATCACTTACGAAGCCTTCGAGTCTTGTCAAGACCAATGACTCTGCCTACCCCGTAAAGTTGATGTAGGTATCTTCCTAAAAATAAAGAGGACTAAACAAACGAAATTCTCAACGTGTGAGGCAAATGGTTGCTATAAAAACTTTACCAATTTATTTCTCGGAATTATGATGTTAGCATCAGTTTTTTCCTACATGCATACATATAATCACGTCTATATCCCTTGCGAGGTAGACAGAGCCAACAGTCTTGAAAAGACTGATAGGCCACATTGAGCTATTTGGCTTAATAATAGAATTGAGATTCAAATAGTGACAGGTTGCTAGCCTGTCGCCTAAAAGAAGAATCCCAAGTTCATAAGCCTATTTCTTAGTCGCCTTTTACAACATTCATGGAAACGAGATGGAGTGGTCCTATTCTTTTCCTGAAAGATAAAACATTCATAATGTGCTGTTGGTTCCTGGCATTTTAAATATTTCCCATGGATATCGTAATAGGCGACTAAGAGAAAAGCTAAATAACTTGTGATTCGTCTTGTAGGCTAGCAAGCTGTCACTATGTGAATCGCAATTCCATTATTAAGCCATGCAGCTGCGAAAGTGGCCATCCAGCCTTTTCAAGACTGTTGGCTCTATCTACCCCATAAGGAATATAGACGTGAATATTTGTATGTAATTCACATGTCGGTGAAAGGAAACCTTTTCTTGACATGACTGGAAACCAACCCCAAACATATTATACACACACAAAACACATATTGTTCAAATAGCGAAAAAACATTATTTCCACTGCGACTGAAAGCCTCTTAATTTTATTAAAGACTCGTCTTCGATTCTTTCTTTGCTATAAAAAGTAAAAAGAATTAATACTAATTGTTCTTCGGTATCCGCCTCGACCTAACAATTATTTTCTTCGCTTTGGTTGTGTTTAATAGATTTATTTATACAAATCGAGTAATTACAGTAGGTAAGTAGAAATCAGATCCATAGTAGTTACATTGGCTAGGCAAAAACTGATCAAGGCAGTTCTTTTCTTGTTGATAAAAAATCATGACTTTTATAATTAGCCATGTTTACTTTTTGTTTTATTAAACTAGCTGTGGATCAAACAGGTTGTAGTGTTAAATAAGATAGCGTAGCCTTATTCACTGTTTTTGTTTTGTGTTGTCGAAGTCAAGTAACTTTGTCAGACCCAATGGTTGACTGGTAGATAATGCTTCTAGCATTAAGTCCATGTCATACATATATTATAAGTGTATTTTGTATAATAAAGTTTAAATAATATTTATTTATTTAAACTTTATTATACAAAATAATAACTTTCGATGAACATTTTTAGTATCACGATCGTCAACACACACTAAACCTAGGACTAATCTATGACTATGTAAAATTAAAAAAAAAGTGCCGTGTGGTTCTCGGCACCAATAAAAAACAAGAATAGGACCACTCCTTCTCTTTACCATGGATGTCGTAAAAGGCGACTAAGGGATACGCTTAAGCTAGTAGGCTAGGAGGTGTAGACTACTATGAACATCAGTTATATAAGTTTAAAATTTGAATTTGAATTTAGGCAGGAGCTAAATGTATAAATTGCCAAAGTCCCTGCATACTTCTTTCAAAAAAGGGAATTTCCATTAATACAATCAGGTAGGTACTGTTCAACGGATATTTTTTTTCAAGATAAATAATTAAATAATAATAAGTATATACGGGACATTTTTTCAAGATTTCCGTAAACTGTTTGCATTACCATATAGTTACTTTTGTAGATTAAAGTGATTCACACTTTACCCGTTAGACGCAAGTGTGAATGCTGAGCTAGAAAATAGAATCAACAAAATATCACGTTCCGGACACAGATGATCATTGATCACGATTGTGTTCGTGTTTACTTTTGTCATTCGACACGGATTCTTAGGTGTTTCGGTGATAAGCGAACAGCGAGTGAAAAGGTCATGTATGACGACCGACATATATACGTATATACAGGTTGACATTTTAAACAACGGCATCCTTTTAAACATAGACTATACCCATGCTTCCTCGTGGTTTGAGCCTATTTTTATTTAAATTAAACGTCATCATTTTCACATTTAAATAACCCTCAAAAACTACGTCACACGCTTTATTAAAGACCAATACTACAAAAAGAAATTAAAACTAAACATGTGAATAAATGTCTGAAAAATAAATTATTTTTCTAGTATCAAGATCAAGTAAAGTACAGAGTTGTCGTGATCGCTCAGCTCTGAATGAATTGTGTCGTTGACTTCTGAATCTTACGTGTCGCTTTTCCGCCGCCCGGGGTGATATAATGTATTTAGGATCGTGGATTTTGATACTTTTATTTTTTTTCGTACTTTCTGAAATATGAACCGATATTTTTCTTTCAACGTTTTTAAATATCCTTTAGATGAGTACACTTAACAGTTAAATTTATGCAGTTGAATTAAAAGTCGCCCTGTATATACATATGTCGTATATGTGTATATGTACACGTACGAGTATATACTGATATACATACATACATAAAATCACGCCTCTTTCCCGGAGGCGAAGGCAGAGACTACCTCTTTCCACTTGCTGATATAACACACCTTTATGACGACTTTATAAATTCGTGTATATTAAAGATGCTATAGTAAATATTGTAGTCATTCTGTCTTTATATCTAATTCGAAAATATCTAATTAGTAGAATTCTAATGAAAGGGATTTGTATTTAAATAGTGTACCTCAATTATTGATTTAAGGGAAGTTCAAAAAGTTGTAAGCATGTATATATGTTATTTAAATAAGATATTTTTCAAGTCGTCGCAATTCCACATTAGTTTTAGAAACGCCTACATATTTTCAATGTCGATAAATTAACCTTATTTTGCCTGAACATTATTTAATAGATAATTTAACACTAGGAGTAATCAATTTGACGTCTAATACGAAAATTTTAAAGATGTGTGTCTGTTACTTTTTGACGCAAAAACTACTATACAGACTATGATGAAGGGTACTTTTATACCGAAATTCCCTCCCAAAACAGCCTCAGGGACAGCTATTAGATTATACATACATACATATGATCACGTCTTTGTCCCTTACGGGGTAGACAGAGCCAACAGTCTTGAAAAGACTGATAGGCCACATTCAGCTGTTTGGCTTTGATGATAGAATATATATAATAGGAGATGATAGAATTGAGATTCAAATAGTGACGGGTTGCTAGCCCATCGCCTAAAAGAAAAATCCCAAGTTTATAAGCCTATCCCTTAGTCGCCTTTTACGACATCCATGGGAACGAGATGGAGTGGTCATATTCTTTTTTTTATTTGTGCCGGGAACCACACGGCTAGATTATATTCCTTCATAAAGTCGCCTCCGCCTTCAATTTAGGGCGCGGAAATCCATATTTGGTGTTCTACCGTGACGTTCATTTTTTCCTTTCAGTATTGAGTGTTGGAACTATCGAGTGTCTAACAATACCTCTGTTTGTCTGTTTGTATCCCCAGTGAAAGTTATCCGATGTTCAAATTTATGAGATGAAATCTACTTGGAGTAAAAAGAAGGGTGCTATGAATTTAAGATTCAAAATTAGGCTTAATCATCATTTCTCATCCATTCTTTTGAAATTGTCCATTTATGATGTTTTTTTTAAATCGAAAGACATGTTTATAGATATATTTTATAGAATTTCGACCTCTGATTCAGTGAGGAATATTTAAAAGAAACTATAGGTGTACTTTTTTATCCCTTTGTCGAAACTTTTACAACAATGTAAATAATGAAACAATAAAGTAAAATTACGTTCATGAAATCAACATTATTCACATTCAAGTGTAAAAATTTTATAATGATTCTATCTATCTTAGTAACTGAGAAACGAAATCACATTCATGCAAACTTGATTACCTTCTATCGTGATTATTGTCATAAAATTTTTCACTAATTTCTTTATTAAGTGTATAATAAAATTAACTAGCGAATAATTGGTAAGGTAAGTACATGCAAGAGAACATACCTACGAACAATGTAAGTCGGTAAATAATTTTTATAGACATACTAGAGGACATCCGCGCCCGAATTTAAACGAAAAATCCCGTTAACATACAAACATATGATCACACCTTCATCCCTCATAAGGTAGACAGAGCCAACAGTCTTGCAAAAACTATAAGAACACGTTTAGCTGTATGGCGTAGTGTTGGAATTAGGATTCAATAGTCACAGGTCGCTAGCCCATCGTCTAAAAGAAACATCTCAAGTTTATAAGCCTATCTCCTAGATGAATCCATAAAACCGTCATCCATGGGAAAGAAATGGAGCGGTCTTATTCCAAAGTGCCGGAAACCACACGACATATTTTAATAATTCCGTTATTTCCTGGAAATCCTATCTTAAAGACCCCGTAGACTACATAAGGGACTTACATGACAAATTTAAAGTTTCTAGATCCAGTAAACTGCTGGGTCAGACCGTGCGTTGTGAGTCAGTCAATCACACCCAACTCCCGTAGAATTGGGTGTGTTCAATGCACTATAATTTAAAATCGTTCAACTCTGTAAAACTATCCAGCATTGCTTACATAATTCTCATAATTGATTCAGTACATAATCGAATTAGCGGGAATTACCTACCGAGTTTTTGCTTCTACATACAAAAATGGTAATTCTTTCATTGTAGTCTCGCACGCGATAGAGAACGAAAGTCAATTGTAAACTTACACTTCGAGTTTGAGGAGTATTTCTTTTATCGTTATGCGAAAAACTAATGAATGCCCGAGGCTTCACCCGCGTAGAATGATTCCCATCGGAATTTCGGACTGTCCTCTTTCAATGTACTCAAGACCATTATGCCACTTATAAGACGGCCTCTGGCGATAATTTGCTTGTTTGTGTTATCAGATTGCGGGTTTGAATCCCCGCCAGGGCATGATGACAAACGAATCATCAAAATCGTTAACCGAGTATATATTCCAATAGGTATAACTATTTGGTATCAAATCATCATTAATAGTGATTTAATTCACACAACGGCTTAACCAAAATCTCATTTATCTAACCGATTCAACTACCTACACCGCAAACTCAATATAATGCAATTCAATATCCAATATATCGATGTGCGAGAGCAAATCCTCACATAATTACCAATCGCATTAAGATTAATAATTATAATTACCGATGCGTTAATCGCAAATCGAATAGAACTTAATCGATGCTTTCGCCTGTTACTGGGAAAACGATTAGTTGAATTATTGCATTGTTGCACTTAATCTCGAAGTTGAACTATGTTGAGAGTTGAGAGGAGGTGTTTTATTATTTATCGATTTTATTAAGTATCTAGTTATTTAGTTAGTATCATGCGGTTATTGAAACGCAGACTCTGTGCTGTGCATACATATCACATAGGTAAACATAACGGTAAGTTATCATGAGTTCCTTAAAAACAAGTCGATGTAGACATTTATTTAAATTGCATATTTAAAACATAATTAAAACCTTAAATGATTTTCATTAATCTCATGACATTATTTTATGACATATTCCCAAAAAAGTAAGAAGTTGACAAGAAAAATTATCATTAGGTACCTACCCAATTGTTTTACTGCACTTAGTCTAATTCCACCCAACCTTGCTTAGTTAAATCTTCGGTGGATATACAATGTTTACAATTACAAGTTCATTGACATATGTTTAACACATTGTCTATGCATACGTTCCCACGGTAGTCGCTCTGTGATTTTGTAAATAAATCTACAACAGATACAGATTATAACAAACGCATAGATTATTAAATAGAAAATAAAAAAGTGCATTATTTTTATCCTTTTTCATTAACTAAAGATACCAAAAATTTGAATTTTTTTAATTATATGGAAATTATATATGTAAGTACCATATAAGGATACGACTCGCCTACGATTTAATTAGATACTAGCTTTAGCGCGGGGCTTCATTCCCGTAGAAATTCCAGAAAAACAATCATTCGACTTCCAAACGTCTATTCTATGTCTATGCCAAATTTCGTATAAAATCTATCCAGTATTTTTTTAGTTTATTTGTTACAGACATACAAAAAACAATATTTTCTCTTTATGATTACTCACACGAGACTAAAAGACACGTTAGTAAATGTTCCATGCATAAATTCACGAATATTGTGTGAGTATTGATAAACCCGAGTCCTATGCGTCTGAGTATGTAATGCTAGCATTAATGAAATATGCACCGAATCCCCAGATAATTGATATGTCAGCAGCAGGGAGCTGTCGGACGCTACGCTGTGGCGAGAAATTGAACATACTCGTATTAGTATTCGTGATATAGTCAATCCTACTAATATTATAAATGCGAAAGTTTGTAAGTATGTCAGGATGTCAGTATGGATGTTTGTTACTCTTTCACGCAAAAACTACCGAATCGATTACGATGAAATTTGGTATGTAAGTAGCTGAAGACCCAGAATAACATATAGACTTTTTATCTCGGAGTTCCCGCGGAATTGATAGGGTTTCCATACGGACGAAGTCGCGGGCGGCCTCTAGTATATCTATAGATTAGACATGTCTAATCTATAGATTGAATTTACTATGGATGTTTTAAATTATATTTTATTCAGATTAAATGATAGCCGTCATTTAATCAGACCGACTTGTAAAGAAAATAAAAAATAGATTATTTAAAGTGAAATCTGTGTATTTTCATTTTCTAGTAATACATAAATGTATACTTAGTCGATTAGTAAGTACATTTACAACTAGACAAGGAGACGCAGCAAACCTGCAATTAAGTATTTGATTAGCGATTTTCTAAAGGCAATTTTGCGAATTTTTACTCTCTAGAAATACATTAAACATTTGATGCGAAACAATAAATATTAATGAAAAGATATATTACGGGCGAAACATCATTTTTATAGTAAAGTTATATTTATGATATAAAAATTAATAAATATTAAAAGATAAATAATTTTCTACTAAAAGTGATGCCAGTAAGACTCACTGAAAAAGTTAATAAGATTTCTTCGTTCGTCGCGATGTACCTATGTACCATATTATGAAATTGTAGGTAAGTACTACAAATATTGACAAGGTTTTATGCGTCACATGTTACAATATTTTTATGTTTTCTCCTTATCTTTAAATACTTATAAAGAAATAATTTTATACTAAACTGGGTAGGTATATCAAAACAGTAGGTAGGTAAATTAAACTGTTAAAATAAATATTTTGCATGTTTTAGAAATCGTAATAATAAATGAGAAATTTTAATAAGTACAGGTAAATCTGTATAACAATTCTAGAGGGTAATTAGAATAAAGACAAATGAAAACGCATTGTAAACATTTTCTACCGAAATTTCACTTCTTGCTTTAGAAACATATGACGATGGAGTCGAAAGCGAAACGTTACACTTAAACCGACTTTGCTTAGAAAAGTGTTCTGTAATTATAGCACAGAACAGTGAGCTATGCTATTATCTTTCATCTGTTTACCATGAATATTACGGAGATTAACGGCACAGAGTAACCACTTTACATATCCTCAGTTGTATGCCTACGCGCAAAATAATTGTATGCGTGTACCTTATTAAGGCTTCTTTCATATACATTTTTTTTTAAATTTAGAGATCCGTGTTGTATTTATTGTACAAGAATATTCACTAAAGTGTTTATAAAAACTCAATGGCGTACTAAGTAGGTATTAGGAATAAAATTCTGATTTCATCGGTTATATTTACGGTACCTATCTTTTTAATAAAATATGCGCGTGAACATAACCTTATTGTTTCTGGGGTTGATGATAAGCTTTACTAGTTGTAATTAACGTATTTATGTACAGTGCATACAAGATAGACAATATATATATAACACACTAGCTGTGCCCGCGACTTCGTCCGCGTGGAATAGTTATTTTGTCAGGCTGTCACGCGTATTAGAAAAAACGCTGGTTCGCCGTATTAAATGTTTCGCTGCAAATTGCTTATAACGACTATATCTCAAAACCTATTCGTCTGATTTATATACTGTAAATGGCAATTTTAGTCTACATGAAAAGCTGAAAGTAATAAACATATTTATTTGGATAAGGATTAATACTGAATTAAAGAAAATTGGTTTCAAAATAACTTATGTTTATAATGAAAAAATAATCTTAAAAAATGAACATAAAAGTGGTTATTGTAAGTAAACCTTAAGAGATAGATATATGCTCTCGCGGACTTTTTTGTGGCAAAAAATGAGTACTTCACATCTTTAGTACATTGTTTTACTATATCTTTGTTGGTTTGCGCAGCGTTCGCGTGGAAAGCTCGCAGATGGCCGACTCATTCAACTTTCACCTGCATTGTTGACGTTTCCCGTAGGAAATCCGGGATAAAATGTAGCCTATAGCCTTCCTCGATAAATAGACTACCTAACAGTGAAAGAATTATTCAAATCGGTTCAGTAGTTTCTGAGATTAGCGCGTTTAAACAAACAAACAAACAAACAAAACAAACTCTTCAGCTTTATAATATTAGTATAGATTGTTGACTATTACTTAATACTGTGTAAAATGAGTGTCTCATTTAATCTTCTTTTATTTTTCTTCAATTTGAAGAAAGACACTAATTTTTAAGTAAAATTTTATTGTAATAAAGAAATGTGTGCATGTACATAAAACCCATAAATAAATAAACACGCAGGGAAACGTATCCCTCGGATTTTCGGTAAAACGATACCCATGTTCTGAGTTGCAATGTAATGAAGGCTATAAAGAGCAATAAAAAAGACTTAGATATTGCATAACAAGAACAATTTAAAATAAGATTTATTGAAACCTCATACATTTTGCTAAAATACTCACAGAGGCATTGACTTTTAAGTAGGTCAAAGATTAAAGTCGGTTATTTAATCTTTGACATTACGTTCACGGCGACTTAACGCGACTAATTTTGTCATGCGTAGCTATTCAATGGGGTTTGATTTGAATCTTACCACGTACCTACCTATTGTAATAAAAATACTCTTGAAGGTTGATGGTATCTTGTAATAGGCTTTTATGTGTAAGTAGTTGAATACTTTCTTTAATTGATATTATTGTACAGCCCAGAAAGTTAATAAAAATTCAGTAATGTGGTCTGACAAGAATATTGTTTGAATACACATCAATTTGCAACATAACTTTGGTCAGAAAATGAAGTCTGTTTGAATATTAATTTTGCTCTCAATCTTTTTATTTAGGGTAGGTACCTAATTCGGAACAATTATTATTGTTTTATTCGTATTTCAAAAACAGACAAAATTTAAACAGATTAGGTACCCTAAATATAACCAAATATCTATGGTAAGTTATATTTAAAACATAAAATCTTTCCAGCCACTGAACTTACCACGCTAAACGCGATTGCATTTTATCTGTGCATGGAAAATCTTTTTCAGTCAATTCTATATTGATGCATTTGACGTATATACATACTTCTAAAAATTGATAAAATTGATCTATATCTAATCAAACTGTGACATGTTACAGAATCTACTGTTTTATGAAATCTCTGTCCCTTGAATAACTATCCCAAAAAATTAAGAGAGCTTGTATGAAGAGAGTTATGAAATATGGATGAAGCTTAAGAAGTAAGCAGAGATCGTGGCAAGTGGAAAGATGTAGTCTCTGCCTACCACTCCGGGAAAGAAGCGTGATTTATATATGTATGATTAATTGATACGACAACGACCTTTTTTGCTCTACTGAAAGTCACTCAACAAACATTAAATGTTGGAAATATCTTTGATATATATATAAGTAAACATGTATGTTAGAAAAATTCTAAGCCTAAGACATTAGATATTGTTTGTTCCGTATGACTGTTCACTGAGCTACAACATACAAGTATTTTTATGTCACAAGGCTTATGTCAGAGTGACTGATATGATATGATAACAATGAATAGGTATACTTACTCAGTGTCTCAGGTTCTTCCGAACTATCTACGTGTGAAAAATACCTCGTTAAAGTATTACTTAATTATTTACAAACCGTGTTCGTATTTGGTCATTAAAAATGCGTTAATTTAAACAGTGAAAGTGTATGCGTAAAACATAAACAAATAAATTTTATTGTGTTTTAATAATACATAAAAAATTTTTCATTTATGTGTTGTTGTAAACGTATAATATTATCTGTTATGTAGGATTTTCAGAATAACATTACCATTGAAGTTTCTTCTCGTGTTTCTCTCGAATATTGTACTAAACTTATATATTTAAGCTATCTCTATATATTTACTACATACTTAAATAATATATTAATTACATATGGTTTATAGGTACACAAATATAAGGTTATTTAATATGTCATAATATTAAATACAATTTTAAAGAAATTAGAACAAGTAGGTTATACAGACATAGCTGCTTCACTTGCCGTGCAAATTGTTAAAGTTAAACAATAATCAGATTTTCATTTAGGACATGGGTTTCCAACCTGATGTTATCTGAATTCTATATCTTTAAGTAATCCAGCGGATTATGGTCTTCAACCCTTTCCAAGACCGTTGGCTCTATCTAATCCGTAATTAATTATTTTTCTAACATATTCTAAGAAAGGGCCAGACTTGTGGAAAAACATAAACAAAAATTATACTGGAATCTGTGATAAGTGCATACATGTGTAAATCACACCTCTTTCCCGGAGGGGTAGGCAGAGACTACATCTTTCCAGTTGCCACGATACCTGCTTATTTCTTTATCTTCATCCACATTTCATAACCCTCTTCATGCAAGTTCGTCGGTTTCGGGTACTCTTTACTTGACCTTTTGCCAGACCGTCTCCGATTTGACCAAGCTACTTTCGTCTAAGCCTTTACATTCCAACAGCCTCATTCACACTCCCTTTGTATAATTGCTGCGTCAACCTACTTTCATTCATCTTCTCGACATGACCAAACCATCTAAGCAATCCCGTGTGTGTAATACACATTTTTATATCGAATGGTATCCAATAACAACAGAAGTCATTCAGTCATTGACCTGACGCTATAGACATAAAAATGAATGGATTATCACTATTTAAAATCTCGAACAACTTTAACCCTCAGTTGTACAAGCGAGGCCATCGATTAAGAACTGGATAACTTGAACTTAAGTTATACTTATTGTTTCGAAACAATACTATGAGAATTACATTGTTTTATCATTCTTACCTGCTGCATTTTATCATTTTGTCCGACCTAGAAAATGATCTCACGCGTTATCAGATAACTCAATTGTGTCATGTTAAAACTTTATAATCTCACGTCTTTAGTTCTAACTGTGGAGTGCGCGGGTCCATAACGGAGTATCTCACGTACGACGCGAGTGCTATTCTTCTTTTCACCAAAGTGGGTTAATATCTAAACGATAAATAATATAATAGTTAACTATTAGTATACTAGTAGTTCTCTGGGAATAAACTATAAATAAATATATACGGGACAAATTACACAGATTGACTTAGCCTCGAAATAAGTTACAAACTTACTCTTCTTACTTACGAGATAGTTACTCAACGATACTATATTTTATAATAAATACTTAGATAAACATCCAAGACCTAGACCAATCAAAGAAAGTGCGTTTCACATCATGCTCTGACTGGGATTCGAACCCGGGACCTCCGGTGTCACACAGCAAACAGACGAGCGTATTACCGCTGCGCCAGAGGCCGTTTTGCATTTATACATGCATGCATACATAAAATCATGCCTCTTGCCACTTGCCACCATATCTGCATACTTCTTTCGCTTCATCCACATTCATAAGTTTTGCATATATGTATAACTATATAATAAAAACCATACAATCATAAAGTTAAAGCCTAAATTCAAATTTTTATTTAAAGGGGCCTACACAAAATTATTTAATTGAAATATATCTAAATTTTAGTATTAGAACAAATAAAAAAAATATTCAGTAAAAGCACACCTTTATTCATAAATAAGTCAGCAAACGTGACTTTCTCAATATCTTTATCTTTATATAAATATAGGTATTCGAAATAACACAGATAACGAATATAATTATGTATGTTATTATTGTTAAGATAGTGGAATTAATCACTGATTTCAACAAACGACCTAGACAATGTTGATATTGCTGCACTTCAAAAGATTTGAATTTATATATATTTTTTTATTTATTCAAAGGAAAACCTTTCCTTCTTCGGGCTAGCAAACCGCCAGTATCTTTGTATCTTCATTGCATTATAAAGCCATCCAACTAAGCGTGTCCATCAAGTATTTTGCCCATTTACTGTATTCACCGTAAACAAAAATAAGGTATGGGTAAGGGTAAGCCTTAACCCGTAAACGCTTAGCACAAAATCTATTTAAGAATATCTGTGATCGCGTGGGTAATTAGGTATGCAATTTTAAAAGTTGAAGGTATTTGACTCAAATAAAATTTTTGATTCTATTGCGGCCATATATATTCTACGAGTAATATATAGTATTTTGATTTCTCGTAAGTACATTACCGGATGAATGATGATTAGTTTTGTCCCGTATATATATATATATATATGTCTGTTACATACATATATAGATCCCAACGAATATGTTATTTACTTTTTCTTATTTTCTTGTAGGATTTTATCATACCTACTAAATTATAATAAACCTACAATAGCATACCTACATATATATTAGAGATGCCACGAATATTCGGCAATTATTCGGTATTCGGCCTATTCGGCCACTTTTTATGCTATTCGGTATTCGGCCGAATAATAGGTACTATTCGGCCGAATACCGAATACCAAATCATGTAAAAAAGACACGTATATTACTCAAAATTATGTATCTATTTCCAAATTAAAATACTTTAGTAATTAAAATTGACCGGTGGTAAGTTATCTATACATATAATAATCTGTAGAAGGGTCAATTCTGTGCATGGAAAATATTCAAAAAATAAATAGCAGAGGATGTTACTGGATCGATACCAAACCCAAATAAGTGATTAAAAAAAATTTTGTCTATCTATCTGTCTGTCTGTATGTTCAGGCATCACGTGAAAACTAACGGTTCGATTTCGATGAAACTTGGTATAATTATACCTTATTATCCTGGGCATAAAACGGGATACATTTTATCCTTGATAAATACGTATAACCTTTCACTATACACGCTACTTTCAGGTGAAGAAAGATAAACTTTAGCAAACTTCGAAAGGTTTGGGAATTGTTTTTCGTTTGCGAACCACCACTTGTAAGGGTCGGCCTACCGATCTAAGCGAACTATTTTCAAATAAAAATCCAACTGGTTTGCCACAGCACTCTTCTCCACGTTCACCTCATGATTAGCATTTCGCATATTATCTGTTGCGACTTCCTCAAAGCAGTTCCAGAAACTGTCATGTATTTCAATAGTCCGATCACTTTCTATCGTATCTTTTTTAAAAAAAAGTTTGTATATCTAGGATCAAAGTTTACATCAGATGGCAAGTGTAATATGATATTTAAAAGAGAGTGAACGCGGGGAACATGGTGAATGGAGCTTTGCATGCCTTTATGAGCAGTCAGAAACTATTCAAAAAGGCTCGACTGGCTGTGCATAAGGGCGTGTTGGTCCCGACATTAATGTATGGGAGTGAAATTTGGGTATGGCAAAAGAAGCACGAAAGCAGAATAAATGCAGTGGAAAGATTTTAGGGATGTATTTCGTACCGAATATTCGGCGCTTCGGCCGACCGCGTTGCCGAATATTCGGTATTCGGTATTCGGCCAATTCACTATTCGTGGCAACTCTAAATTATATATGTACTACAGGTTTACATACTACAGAATACACATTTTCATTAGGGATAGACAGACATTAAGGAAACGTAAGTAATTTATAAAAATATAAGACAGGAGAAATAAATCATGTGATCGAAAATTTTATGCTATTGTTTTTCAAGACATTCAATCATTCATAATTTATCATCTCAGTTGTCATTTTGAAGTGTAACCCTTAAAACAATCACAATAAGGTTTAATTCAGAATGATTTATTTTACTTTATCTCATCGGCTTATAAGTTTTGGTAAGGAAACTGCTATATTTCAAGTAGTGAAGTGTCGGAAATGTATTGTAAAATTGTTAATTGTAAAAAAGGATTTTATTTAGATTTTTTTCGTATCAAAATTATCTCTGAATCAATAACTGATGGCAAAGTTTTTACACATGATATCATGCAAATGTGTTATGAAGTGGTACACACAAAGATATCGTTATTTCTTTAACCCAAAAATACTCAAAGGCTATATGCCTTTGAGTATTGTGGCTGTTGGCTCTGTCTACCCGGCAGGGGAAAAAGACGTGAAGTTTCTCCTAAGCCTAAGATCTAGTTGTATTTTTCCTTGATGTACATAAATATATAGATAAAAAAATACATTATCTTACTAGCTTCCGCCTGTGGGTTTGCTCGAGTGTATGGTAGCGTTGATATGATATTCTGTAAATTTTATTTTCCTAAATGTAAAGATTACATTTTACTGTATTTACAATTAAGTACCTACCTACAATACACAAGCCGACTCATCATTTTTAAACAATAATGAGATCACATGAATTAAAACAATTACGGTCTTGTTTGGACGTGCGATGCAGCCATCAAATTACCATTGTTATGGTTTTAAGAATAATTAGTTTCGCAAGAGTTGTGAATGATGGCGGAAGATATTTGTTATCGGTAGAAAAAGAAGTTTAACTTTTTCGTACATTTTTTTACTACACAATCACTATTAAGTATAATTATATTTGTTGTTATAAAAAATCGTAATTATCTAGCAGGTGTTTTTATGTCCGGCCGTACATATCCCATACCTCATCATGCTTAAATATCATGCCCTGGTTGCGTCTTTTCCTCTCTGGAGAAGAGGCAGTGGTCCAACTGTTCCCAAGATCCTGGAGAGACTATGACAGTTTTATTACACGAACTCACCCTTTTAACCTCTGGAACCTAGCGGAGGAATCATCAAACCAGGTTATATCATGGTTACACATCCAGTTACAAAAAAACACACATCGGTATCCCCATGATGTTAGCAATCAAATTAAAAACAACTGAATCATGTAATCTATGTATTACTGAGTAAATCGCTACTAACGAAAATGTTTTCACTTTGAGTATCAATATTTTCACGAACAATAAACAAAAATAAGCATATGCTTACGTCGATAATGAGTAACTTTCATTAACTGTTATCTATGATTCATAGATACAACTTATCATTGAGTTACAATATGTTCTCACAGCGAGATTAGATTAGTTACTTGCTATGATCTCGAAAACCTTGCAGTTTGGTGATTTGCTTTGGATAGACGTTACGAAGGTAAAAAAAGTCATTTATCTCATATTCTTTCGAATCGTGAGCGGCAATTTTTTTTTATATAAGTACGCGTAGTTTTAAAAATAAAGCAAGATCAGTCGATGGCCTTTTTGTTATATCACTTGTCAGAAAGGTTTTGCATATGAATTCAGCTGAACTTGACCTTAATGTTTTAGATATTATTTACACTGTTTACCCCGCAAACATACATTTTACTATAATTAAAAATTAAGATATTTTGTTTTTAGGTGACATTTTGAATTATTAATAGAATAAAATGCGTACAAAATAATTTTAAATATATAAATAGTATCTATTCATATCTTATCGGTCAAGATCTGTAATTTAAAGTAAATTTTCAAAAATTACAGGTAATCACAGTTATAGACTTATTACAAAATCTGCGCATGAAATAGAAGAGATCAATCTTTTCTGAGTATTTGGTGTTTTTACCAAGATTAATACGAAGGCGTGTCGTGCCTATATTTTGTCTAATACTTGTTTACGTATTTTTCGATCTAAGCTTCGATAAACTATCTGTTCAAGTGTCCAGATAATGTATTGGAATTTTTTGGTTAACATGCAGGTTTAAAGGCAAAAGTGAAAAATATTTCCCGAATAGCGGGCTTTAACACCAAGGGTGCAAAATTTTTATGGGCGTCACGCCGCACGTCATTGGCAGCTTTAGCATTATTGACCTTTTAGATCTGAATTGAGTGAAGCTGTTCTTTTGGGAAAGACACCCGTAACAGTATATTCACATTCCAATTATAGAGCTTCCGGAAAATAACTACACCCTAGAATTTGACACTTCTGTCTGTACATAGAGTAGAATTTTGTTCAACTTTCGCGCCGGGCATGAAGTATTTCTGCGTGACGTCATAATCTTAGAAATTGGATTCGTTTGAAATTTTTTTTATGACCAGTTGTGTAAGATGTTGACGCTATTTTCCTATTAAGGAGTTAGGCATTTATGATTGAATTCTTACATTATATACTTACGAGAATAATAATTTACCATTTACCGACCAAATACGAATACAGAATTAAAAACAAAACTAAAAAAAAAGTTGTATAAATAGGTATAATCATAATAATTCGATTACAATAAGGTAACTACGTGATGGCTTCTGGAAGCTAAAAGTGGTGTTATTGAGTAAAATGTCCGACAATTTGCGAGATATAGCGAAGGATTATGAAGGGGTTGTGTTTCCTGAATACCCGCAAAGCATTGGTCAGTATACCTATACAAATTTTCTTTTTTATGGTCTAAACTACCTATTTTTGTACTAAGATTCATCAAAATAGGAAGCGTTGGTGGTAAAATAGGCAAAGTGCCCGGTTAAACTTAGTGATGCCCATAAAAGGAACAGGTTGAAATCGCACCCCAATCATCCAACCAATGACTATTTTCGATGATATGTATTTCAGTTTGAATATTAACCGATGCTCTTACGGTGAGGGAAAACATCATGAGGAAACCTGCACGTTCAGGCAACTATATGTGTAACCATGATCCAATACGCATTTAGGTTTCCCTGAAAACGTTGCGGAGGTCAGATGGGAGTTGCTTCGTGTAAAAACCTTACCAAATTCAGGATCCATGGTCAAGGCCGTACCCCGGACTCCTCTCCAGAGTACATAGGTACATACAGTCTATAGCTCCAGTTACATATTCGCTTATAATAAGTATGTATCTTTTATACTAGCTGATGCCCGCAACTTCATCCACCTGACTTATGTTATTCCAATGTTGGTAATCTACGTATATTACTGCAAAGTTCATTAAAATTCGTTCATTAGTTTATGCATGAAAGAGTGACAAACACTCGCATCCTTAAAACATTCGCGTGTTTTTTTTTTACTACTGTAATTTAGGTAGGATATGAGAAAATACAAGAAAACTTGGTCATTTCTAATAAAACAGTTCAGTAACGTAATAAAATGCGCATACATATTACATTTAAACGTTTCCTCTCAGCTATGACATAACTTTTACATAGGTTTCTCCTGACTTGTTAGACATCTAAAAGTATTTTAGTCACACTACATGACACAAAATTGCAGTTTCCTTTAGATAAAATTGCGTAAGAGTTACAAAAGAATATCTTTTAACCGTTAAAAAGTAGTTTTGTTTGCCATACGGGTCTACACTGAAAACCACACAAAAAAGAACACTACTACTACTACTAGAACTAGCCACTACCAGGGCCACCTCTATTAACTTAAAATGTTTTAAAAGAAAGCTGTTCTCTAATCCTCAAGACATACGACTGAACAGAATGTATTATCGTCTTTCTAGCCTTTCATAGGTCAAATAAAACTAACAAAGTTATACAAAATGCGTTGAATGATCAGTGTAATTTCTTGAAATATTAATCGAACCCTAATAACAAATCGTAGAAGCCCCATAAGGATACCACACCGAGGCAACATCCATCTCTTAGTCTTAGTTAATAGTAGGTACATAGCGTTTACATACACCTCTTATAGGTACCTGACTTTGACGGAAGGATATTCAAATCCACGTTCTGTACATAACGAAATATACATACGAAACCTGTACTCTTTCGTAAGTACAATGACCAAATCTTATTCTTAAATCCCTATTTTGTTCCAGGGCTGTTCACGATCCCGGAATTCCCGGAATACGAACAACGCGGCATGTGGTCGGCCGCGCTGTCCGCCATCTTTACGACTCTCCGCTACCTTGCGCCCGCGACTCTCCTCACCTTGTTCTGGGGGCAGCAGAGCTTCCTCTTCAAATTGCTGAAACACATTGACTCGGCTTTTAGAGCGAGTAAGTATTATCCATACTATGTTTTGGTTTAAGAAGGGGAAAGACTTTGGGAAGTTGAAGAGAGTTTGGGAACTCCTCCACCGAGTGTATCAGTCTACCTACAAAAAACCCCTCCAGTGCGCACTTGGCTATCGCACTAAACTTTGCGAAATCAAACCTTAACTAAATCATGCTATGTAACCCATGGCAGCAAAGACAAATAAATTGCTATTTACTAATATTTACAAAACATTGTAATCAGTTACCTTAATTTCAAGAGAAAACAGGATTTTCCTCGCGCTTATCAATGCCCTTGATCTCCAATAGTACTTACCCAGTTTTCACGTACCCGTTAAATTTCCACGATCCTTATCAAACATTTGAAATGTAGATTGTGTTCTTTATTTCTTGGCAATTAAAAAAAGAACAATGATGTTAACCGCTACGCAGTTTAGCGATTTATATTTTTTATAACGATTCTAACAAGAATATCTACTCATGTTTTTTAATTTAATTATCGTGAAAACAATTTATGACTTGACTGCTCTTATTATCTGAAGTATGGGCGATTATACAGTTTCTAATTGATACATTCCGATGTATTTGCAAAATTATTCGAATATCGTAGAACAACAACAGTGTAATGAATAAATATACTTTTAAACCTGATAGGATCAAATGCATCCATCAAAGCGGTTATCTTTTCTCAAAATAATCCCGTCTTTAATCTTAATAGCGCGAGCTTTTATTGCATAAACAGATAAAGCCTCATAAAAATAATCTTCTCTCCAATCTTTCCAGTAGTCTTCTCGAGCGAAGAACAGAAGCAAGACGTGCTACTATGGCTCAGCAACATTGGACCAGTGAGGGTCACACAGCTGGACACAGTATGGCGTCACGGCTGGATAGTCTGCGGAGTACTGGACTCGGCCTTACCTGGAGCATGCGCTGGTCATCCACCTACAAAGTTGTCTCTACAGCATGCGCAAGCGATCGCTGATCATTATCTTGGTGTTGAGCCGGTAAGACTCCTTATTTGCAATAGTATTCATTATACTGTCTTATAATTATTATACAAATACTAATTTGTGTTGAATGTATCATCACATACGCTTAAGAAAATTATTTTGGTGGGATGAGCATATCCACTGTAATAGACATGCCATTGTTTGAACTTAATTCTCCAGTAACCCAAAATATTGTCTTTCTTACTACTCTAATATAAAAATCTCATTCATTTCAGATATTCTCCCGCCAGGAGCTGGAATCAAACGACTCACTAAGCAAACATCAAGAATGGAAACTTGCAACTTACTTGGACCGCGTACGCGAAGCCCTGACTAAAATAACACCACCTGTCTCCAAGCCAACCTCCCAAAGAACATCTCCAGAGGCCCCTTCATTCACCATAGACTATGTTGCCAAGGGATCAGGATTATCAGCTGCTCAAGTCAACAACAAAATGTCGTTCAAAATTTATCCAACTGGACAGCAATCTTTAGATCCTGGAGAAATCACTATTTTAATACGAGGACCTAGAGACACTTATGGCATGGCAGTGCTACCACCTGTTCTAGGTAAAGCCCAATTGATACGACAAAAACTTTTAGGCTTGCAAGCGAAACCTAACTATACAGAAAACGCACTGCCCATAACCCAAGGGGCCACGTATCTTAGAAATTACGGTAAAAACGATATGAATAAAACTTATTACATACCAAAAACTAAATACGACATTGAAATCGAAGACGAAATACGACCAGATCATGTGAAAATAACTTATGTAGCTCCTTATGAAGGCAGATATGAAATCTTTATAACGAGTAGGGGCCAAAATATAGCTGGATCTCCATTTTTGATATCAGCATCACATAATATTATCAGTATTTTGGAAAAAGATAATTACTCACTAGAAAATGGCGAAGAAATCGACATTGTAGATGTCAAAACGGATAGAAGAGTTGTTTTGAGAATTGTAGATTTTGTCACTGAGAAAATGTTACTAAGAGAAAATGGGTCTTTGGAGAAAATTACAGACGATGAAGCAAAGATTCTAATGAAAAAAGATTATTTAGCAACATGTTCCAGTGAAGAATCACCAGTTGAAAATGTGTCCCTAATTCTTGAAAACAAAAAAGGCACAAGATTTAGAAAAGCTTTACAAAAGGTAGTTACAATGATCAGAGTATGTAAAATTTGGAATAATCTAGCATTTGAAAAACGATTTATGAAAACAAAAGAAATCACTAACGTTCAAGCAAGAACCCAGAAAGACATACCTGATGTTGTTAATTCAACATTTACTGATAATAACGTAGACCAATACATGATCAGGGAGAGTAGAGATAAATTCATTATCCCGGAAAATATTTCAGTTTCCCTTCTGACTGAAAAATGTCAACCTAACTTTTTTGAACATAAGTCGGCCACGAATGACACCCGACCTTGTAGTAATACACAAAATTTAACGGACGATAATTGTAGCCAAGATAGTTTAGAAGATTACGGACAAGTAGATGAGATTTTAAAAATTTCAACTTCACCAAACAATCCTTTTTTTAATGAGGAATATGAACAAAATTATGAAACAGAGAAAGAATTGGGTTCTTATGTAGCAAATGAATATGAAACAAACAATTTGCAAAACGAAGAAACACAAGATACACCCATAAAAATAATTGTTGAAGAAAATGACTCATTGCCGCCTATTAACAGTAATCCATTTCTTGACATTAATATAATAGAACGACCGAAATCTCCCGTTTTTAAAATAATATCAGGTGAAATAAAAAGTCGTGGTATTTCCCCAGTTCCATTAGATGAAGAAGAAATCGGAAACGAATTTATTAATCCATTTTTTGTTCACCAACATCATCAATCTAGCGAACTGAAAGCACCTTTACCCATAGCTGACTTCATAATTGGTGCACCAGTGTCTTTACCTCCTCTACTAAGAGCTTCGTCTCCTGTACCTGAAATGGAATCACTTATGATAAACAATGATGCAAACCATGGAAATTTAAAAAATACAGATAAAGAAGAATCGTGTGAATTTTCAACGCCTTTACATACAAATCTAGCAAAAGATAGCATGAAAATTGACAATAATTCTATATCCTCCACATTCCACAGCTTGGATGATTGCAATCCTTCTGAAAATGTAGGCATAAATAATGAATTAAGTAACAGTAATAATGATATGGAAACATATAATATTGATTCTACGCGCACATGTACAAGCGTGACACCGAAAAAAGATATATGGGATTCCGCTTATGTAAGTATTGATGATAATAATAGTTCGCCAGATAGTAATAATAATGATAATGTACTTTTGTGCGAAGCAACAAATAAACAAAAGTTTTCTCGTGACGATAACTTTTTCGGATTAGGGCAAGACGACTTGTCAAATATGGGACCAGCTGAAAGAGAAATATGGCAAACCTGTAACGAATTAAAGGATAATATACCAGTCAATCAAGATGACGTTAGACTTATCAAAATTGATTCAAAACGACCGATGTTTACGCCTATTATTGAAGAAAGTGATAGAAGTTTGTCATCTGGAATAAAGGATTTTGCAAAGTCGATAACTAGTGTCAACATCGGGGATTCTGATCCTGTTACAGTGGCATTTGCTGAACTCAATGATATGTACCACGAGTACTTTCCTAATGCAAAGAAAGAGTCTACTGCTATGTCGAATGAAGAAAACAATCTTCTTTGCATAAAATCGGAGACAGATATAACCCAGAATAGAATTGTCAATTCAGCATCTGAAAATGAAGCAGATGTGAAAAGACATAAAATTGAAATAGAAGGAAAGATTTCTGAGGTTCAGGCAAATGTCACTGAATCCGTTTCAGTAAGTCAAACCCTTCGCAATAACAAAATACAAGACACTTATAGTGTAAACAACCATAAAACTCAATTTGGAGATAAAAAGTCTACGAATATAGTACTTGAAAGAAAAAAATACTGGGACGAAAGAATCCGACAAATTGAGGCAAAGTCAGAAGAATCAACTACTCATCAAAAGAAACGAAGGCTTTCTTCTAGACATTTAAGAAACAACGATTCTTTAACCAAGCGAAGAGGTAAACAAATTGTAAAGAATTTTCTTAATTCAGAACAGACGAAAGGACATGAAATTAGAGACAAAACCATAGCAAGTAGAAAAAGCCTTATACCGAAAGAAAATACTGAAACTACAGATACAGTGAAAGAACCACACACTGAAGTCAAGTTAGTTAATAAATGGAAGAATTACTGGGACAGTAAACTAGCTGCAGATAATGATGAAAATATCAGCTCAACTTGCTTTAGATCTAAATCACCAAAATCACCAATATTGATTAAATCTCCACAACCAAATGATAATACAATTCAGACTTCTACAGATTTAGACTTTAAATCGACATCTGTGCCAGTTAAACAAGAACTTCCCGAAGAAGTGTTCAAAGCATTTGAAACAAGTCCAAAGAGATTTTTCGGGACCTCTAGAAAACAAATTTTAAATAAAATAGACACTTTTTTAGGAAAACCAAGCACCGAAGATAAATCATCGACAGATGTAATCGGTGCTAGTCAAGACAGTGGTTTAGTTTCTAGTCGCATATCAATGTTTCATAAAATATCTAAAACTGAAGACGTATCATGGTCTCGAAGAAAATGCCATAGCATGCATAATATTTATCACAGAAAAGATAGCGATAAAAATAGTACTTTTCCGCAAAAATCTGATAACAAAAATGAAATAAATAAAAGCACCGAAATAATTACAGCTGTAGAGGCCGTGAGTACCGATACAAACAATTCTAGATCAGATAACGTTGAATCGATTAAAATGGACAAAAAATTAACGTTGAAAGAGAAACGGGCACATATGGGTTATTCAGAGTTCAACAGAAGCTTCGACGAAACAACACTAGGACAAGAACTTGACGAACTAAGAAATCAGAATGCATACGTAAAGAGAACTATAAAAGACTTAAATAAACACGAGCAACAGCTTAACAAATACAAAAAGTCAAATGAATTGCGTAAAACAACTTTGAGCAGGTCCGAAATGGACATTTTCAATAAAGCAACCAAAACGACAGATGATGATTTAGAAAAGTACAAATCATGTGACGAATTGCCAAAAATCAACGTTAAAAATTTTATATCACTGTACGAAAGCGTATCAAGCACAACTAAACCACCAACTCCAGTTGGTAAATTGGGCAAAACTCTATTCGGTTCTCAAAAACATATTTATGACAGCAGTTCATCACAAGGTATGTTTAACTAAGATAAAACTTTCTTTACTAGTATTGTAGTTTATGAAATAATTGACAAAAGCCACACTTATATAAAATAGGGAAAAAATACTATATAAGCACTCAATATTTTAAAACTTAAATAAATAATTTTATAATATCTTTTATTTCGTTCATAAGTAAATAAAATTTTTCTTCACGATTGCTACGAACCTATTTTGAAGATTTTTAACATATAGTATTAAATTTGACTTTCAAACAATAGATGTGAATTATTTCAGGAGCTGTAACAAGAAGTGGGCCTTCGAGTTTAACACAAACCCATCTAACGAGATCTCAAACTAACACTAGCTCAGAAAACATGAGTCTTGATAGCGGAGATACAAGAGACACTATTTCTCTTGATATAGAAAAAGTCGGAGAAGATAAAGAAACTACTTATGTTAGTCTTTCTGATATCGAATTAGAAATAGTTGAAAGTCCCGACAACTCTAAAGAATCTACCCCTGAAAAAGAAGTTATTGATACTATAAAAAAAGATTACAAGTCTCGATTTAAAATGGCGAAAGAATTCTTTCAATCATTAGAAGAAATCGGCCCAAAAAAGAAACCTTCCAAATTAAACGAATGCCAAGCGCTGCTTCAAAAAGCGTCGACAGAATCTCTTGAAAATAACCTACCTAAAAAGCGACAGAAAAAGGTAGGGAAATCTCATTCAATGCCTTCATCAGAATTCGCCAAGATATGGAATGAAATGAAAGAAGATTCAAATAAACTAGTTAAGATATCTGAAAAATTTAACGTTGATGACTTGTTCTCTGATGTTATGGAAGGGAAATTAAGTAGGCAAGGTAGTTTAAGAGGTATTCCGCATAAGAAAGCAGTTCTCGAAGCATTCAGATCTATGGAAAACATTTCAGATAGTGCATTGAGTCCTTACGAAATGGCCGTTTCACAGCTTACCGATATCACAAAAGAGAAGGCGACTAAAAATGCCCAGACGTATTTAAGTGAATACCCTTACTTGCCTACAACAGACCCGTCTAGATATCAATCTAGATTAGATACTAAGGCATCGGGACTTATTTCGTTAAGAGAACTTAAAGATATGAAGAGACCAAGAAGAAACAGTGTGCCAGATTTAAGATTGAACCCAACATTCACTGCAGACCTTTAATACATTAATATAATGATAGTATTTGCTAGTACCTTAAATAATTCGATACTCAAGATTTTTTAAATCCGTTTTTTATTTGAAGCATCAAGTGCGATAGTTTTTAGAAAATTCACAATGTCATTTCATTATAAACTCTAAATAATTATTGTACAATTGTACAGCTATTGAATCTAAATTTAATTTTAAGTCGATTCTAACTGTAACTATTTATTCTTGAAATAAAAAAAAATCTTTATATGTTTGTTTTATTAGACAAGTTTGCTATATAAACCCACTTCAATTCTGAGATGAAAAAATATAACAAGTGAAATAAGAAAAAAGGAACTACAGAAAACACTTTTTAAATAATGTATGTTTAGAAATTAAAAGTATGATTTTAATATGAACTGTGATAGATCTATAAAGGTGAGCTCAGATTTGGTCGCACCATTTGCACCACAATCGTCGCATGAATTGCAACATAAACCTTCCTCTTGAATTAACATTAATTAAAATAAGTAGCTACATAAATATGTTGGGAAGTTTTAAAGGTTAAAGCAATCATTTTATACTTTGTACTATAATATCGCTTTTAAAAGATACACCGTGCGCAGGCACATGCGCAGAAGTCAAATTTTTATATGGCGCGAAAATATTTAAGCCTATCAGAGCGCGCCATTTGAACCCGCGAACTGAACTGTCCGCCATTGTGAGTGAGATAGCTAAAGGCGACTACCGTTTGCGGCGCGACCTTGTCTGCGTTCAATAAATTGGATATATATATATATTTATGTCAAAACATGTCACAAAGGTGTTATAATATGTGATTATAATCAGTGCTATGTATGGGCGTACAAATACACTGTTTTAGCTTAAAAGAAACTACCTTTTAAACTTAGTTAATGGGTTTCCATGATAAACAAGTACAATTTCATACAGTCTGTGGTTCACTACAGACAATTTAATGTCCCGCCAAATGCAAATATATTCTACGAATAATAGTGAATTTGGCCGCAAAAAAATCGGGACTGTGTAAAATAATCTAACACTAACATAATGTTATTCAATAATAACTGTTCATTTTATATGAATCTGTACGTATGTAGATGCAGCGTCGGCTTTTCTCCATTGCAACCACGCGGCAACCTGTAAAATGATATTATCAAAATCAATATACAATAATAAAATTAAAGTGCCATGTGGTTCCCGGCAGTGCCGTGTGGTTCCCGGCAGTGCCGTGTGGTTCCCGGCACCAATACAAAAAAGAATAGGACCACTCCATCTCTTTCCCATGGATGTCGTAAAAGGCGACTAAGGGATAGGCTTACAAACTTGGGATTCTTTTTAAGGCGATGGGCTGGCAACCTGTCACTATGTAGTTGAATCTCAATTCTATCGTTAAGCCAAATAGCTGAACGTGGCCATTTAGGCTTTTCAAGACTTTTGGCTCTGTCTACCCCGCAAGGGATATAGACGTGATCATATGTATGTATGTATGTAAAATTAAAGTTTGTTCATTTATACATGCACTAGTTTTGACCGCGACTTCGTCCGCATGGAATAGTTATTTTGGGCATCATTAAAGCTCTCAAGGATGAATCATTTTCCCCGTTTTTGTCACATTTTCGCGTAAAACCTTCCTCGATAAATGGTCTATTCAACACAATTTTTTTTCAATTCGAACCAGTAGTTCCTGAGATTATTATAGTTGCAGCGTAATGAAATATAGCGTAAAGCCTTCCTCAATAAATGGTCTATTCAACACAAAAAGAGTTTTTCAATTCGAACCAGTACTTTCTGAGATTAGCGCGTTCAACAAACAAACAAACAAACTCTTCAGCTTTATAATTTTTCAAAGATGTATCGATATTTTAGATGTTTTCCTAGCTCAACTATCGACAATTCGGCAACTCTTGCTTAAACATTATTTTACCTGTGGATCGGATCGGTCGCCCCTTGCTTCTAACTGTTGATAATACGCCTCCCGTATAATTCTGAACGCGTCCACACTGCGGTAAGGCAGTTTCGTTATTGGGTCAATGTAGCGGGCGGGACGTCTGAAAATAGGATTGTATTTAGTAGATTAGTAAATAAGTAACCAAGTAAATGCTTTATGGTGCCGTGTGGTTCCCGGCACCAATAGAAAAAACAATAGGACCACTCGCATCTTTTTCCCATGGATGTCGTAAAAGGCGACTAAGGGAGAGGCTAATGAACTTGGGTTTAATCTTTTGGGTAAATGGGCTAGCAACCTGGCACTGTTTGAATCTCAATTATATAAGCCAAACACCTAGACAAAATATGGCTTTTCAGACTTTTAAAGACTTACTTCTGGGGGTTCTGTCTACCCCGCAAGGGATATAGACGTGATTATATGTACCTTTGTAAAAAATATCTACACTTTTTACTTACTTAGTAACAGCACAAAGTAACTCCCGCCGCCTTTTCGGTTGCGATTTTGGGAAGCACGAATTGAACGCCACATCATGGATATCGTTTTCGAAAGACAAGAGTGTTCTTTCGTGGTATTTCACGTTTTTGCTCGGCGGCTTGACAGGCTTTTCTTCTTTGCTGAAAGAAGTAAGTACCCACATATAATATCTCACCTTTATTCCTTACGGGGTGGTAGTAAATATAAATTAAAAATTGTGAATTTTAGAGAGTAAACAAAATTTAAATTCAAAAGAAAAAATAAATTTGTCTATAATAAGGCCACGCTCAGCTGTATGGCTTAATTATTCAAGGTTACACATTCACTTGTCTGAATGTGCAGGTTTCCTCAAGATGTTTTCCCTCACCGTAAGAACTTCGGTTAGTTTTGAAACTAATGTACATTCTTCCAAAATAGTCATTGGTAGATCATGACCGTGGGATTCGAACCTGAGCCTTTATACGCAATACGCGTTTAACATTACTGATACGGCCACCGAAGGCTTCAAAGCTATACTAGATGAATGTGCCTATTCCCTTAACCGCCTTTTACGATAACGTCAAATGCTAGGGAGCAAATGGCATATTATCTATCATTAATCTACAAAATTATTAACTCACGCATCAATTTTTTCAATTCCTATCACGTCATCGGGCCCAATGACGTCAATATCCATTTTCTCTGTCACCTTGATTTCCGTTTCCGGTTCAATCTTCGGCTCAGTCATAGAGACGTCAGCCGCAGCTACTTCACCTGGTGCCAGTAATACTGAAAATCATGAAACGTTAAAATCAGTCAAAAAAAAAGGCTTACAAACTAAAGATTCTTCTTCTAGGCGATCCTAGATAGATCCCTTGCGATTAGCTAGCAACCCGTCACTATTTGAATCTCAATTCCATCATAAAGCTATACCTACAGCTGAATGTGGCCTTCCAGTAATTTCTATGTTGTTAGTTCTGTCTGCACCGTAAGGAATTAAAACGTGATTTTATGTATGTAGGTATATATATATATATATAAGACAATACAAAAAGCTAAAAAAAATATTTTTTATTTATTATAATATATAATAACGGCTATTAATATTGAAATAAATAAAAAATATTTTAACAAAATCTTATCTATATATTTATTACCATCTTACATACATACATATCATCACGTCTATATCCCTTACGGGGTAGACAGAGCCAACAGTCTTGGAAAGACTGAAAGGCCACGTTCAGCTATTTGGCTTAATTATTATTAAGCTATTTTTCTTACCATCTTCGCTCTTGATAATATCACTGAGTGATAAATCTGGCGGTGTTATATTATGTTTTTCATCTGGTGTTTCCATTTCTTCTGGCACGGCAAATGAGTGATATCTGTAATTTGGAAATATTAATTAGGTATATACGTGTGCCGTGTGGTTCCCGGCACCAATACAAAAAAGAATAGGACCACTCCATCTCTTTCCCATGGATGTCGTAAAAGCCGACTAAGGGGTAGGCTTATAAACTTGGGATTCTTCTTTTAGGCGATGGGCTAGCAACCTGTCACTATTTAAATCTCAATCCTATCTTAAAGCCAAATAGCTGAACGTGGCCTATCAATCTTTACAAGACTGTAGGCTCTGTCTACCCCGCAAGGGATATAGACGTGATTATATGTATGTATGTATGTATGTATATACGTAGTATAGTACGCGAGACTGTATGTAGAGTTTTAGTCTTATTTCTTTTTCGAAACTGTTGCCTCTGTCTACCCTGTAAGGGATATAGACGTGATTATATGTATGTATAACTTGTGTTATTATCAAATATGCTCCACATTTTTATTAGTTTAGTCTCTTTAATTCTTTATCTACCAGACCTGGGGAAGACCGTCTTTGACCTCGATATAAGCCTGATTGACACCAGTGTGACCTCCACAACCCTAATAAGTCTTAAAAAACAAGGGAGCCTAAGTCGACTTGGACTTAACATCGTTGCGCATTCACAATGTTTTTTTTTAATACAATCACTGAAAGCATTTGTTAACATTCAAACAAAAGTATGTTTCTGAGAAAAGAATCATTATTTATTTATTTAAAACTTTATTGCACAAAAAAAATGTAAGTAAAATAGGTGGACTTAATGCCATTTGACAAGCATTTCATCATTAGAACAAGCTTTAGTGGGATTCAAACATGACTCAACATAAACAAGAAACTCACTTTATAACGGGTCCAGTGATAGTTTTCTTCGTGGGTCGAATTTTTTTTCTTTCCATTTCTATTTGTTCAAATTTCTCTGAAACAAAAAATATTGTACATTAAAATGTAATTACATTGAAAAGAATATGTTCACTGGCAGATTTATCCCAGGTGGGACCCTAGCTTTACGGGTAGATAAACACACTTACCCAAACTCTTCAAATTCTCCTGTTCAGTGATAAGTGCCTCTTCCAATAACTCTTCTTGGGTAGGCATTTTGTCTTCCACTTTCTTAGGCTTCTTCTTCTTAAGCTCCGACCTGATTTTAATCCGTTGTTGTGTTTCTGCCGATTTTAAAGCTGTGGTCTGCCTGATTGACTTTCGTTCTGTAAAAAACGTTTTATGAATGATCCTTATGAGGAAACATAGCTTTGAGATTGTTAAATCATACTCATAGTGACCAGTATTATTTACTCAAATGCAAAAGTTTGTATGTGTTTTAATCTTCATTTTTAAAGGAAAACTTTAAAAATTGATAAATTCCAAATCAATATCTCTCTCAGTAAAATAAGCCATTAGTTTTTCTCATCATTTTAAATTCGATTATACACACAATAACAAATAGGATAAAATAAATGACCCAACAATACCACAAGTGGAAGCAAGTTCGGAATAATAACATACCAATGGAAGTGTCGAATACAACTTTGTCAGATTTTTCAACCTTTTCAGAGTCTTCCTCTTTAGGTACGGCTTCTTTAGGTCTTTTCACTGCTGCCTTTTTTGCCGCCTTCTTTTTCTTCTTGGGATCCTAAAATAGATATAACATACATACATATAGTCACGTCTATATTGGTTGCTAATCCATCGCCTTATGTAGAATCCCTTGTTTATAAGCCTTTCCCTTAGTCGCCTTTTGCGACATCCATTGAAAAGAAATGGCGTGGTCCTATTCTTAAAGTACTGGGAACCACACAGCACTTGTACACAGATGGTGAATTAAGGTACAGTTTAGGAGAATCATTAAAACACTTTTCGAAGACATGAAATTAGATGCAGTAGGCATGTACTTAATGCATACATATGAGATGTTTGTACAACAATTTGGTGACAAATGTTTATAACATTTACCTACTGTTCCAATATTCTGTCGTTTTTTTTTTTGCTTTGCCAGTTCCCAGTGGCACCTTTTATTACTTTGCATCAGTATTTGGGGTTATTGTATGATGAATATTTAATGATCAACAAACCTTGTAAACATTTGAGGATGCCTTTCTTTTCTCTTTGCCCTCGCCTTCTTGATCAGATACTGGATCATCATTCTCATCAATATCAAAGTCAGAATCGACTACATCATCTTGTTCTCTCTCCTCACTGTTAATAAATAATAAATAAGAAATAACAAATTACACAGAATAAGTTAGTCAAAGTAAGTTTGAGACTTGTGATACAAGATACTAACTCAACAATACTTTATTTTGTAAAAAGAATAAAAACATACATACATAAAAATATAGAAATTGAAGACCCAGACCAAAACAGTTGTGTCTCATCATAACCAGGTTGGTTTTTTAATCTGGGACCTACTATGTCACAAACAAGCAACTACTGCTGTGCCACAGGCTGCCAAAAGAGACATAATAAAAAAAAAGTAAAAACTAGCCTTGTGATTTCTAAGCTGGATTGGACTAGATGAATATGGTTATTATCTTGGAAAGAGATGGAGAGGTCTATTATTATGGGACAGGACCATATGTTGAACTTGCTAAATGACGGGCTAAGCAAGTGTTTTGAGTCTTTGTGATTTATAAGCTAAACTTGTCATGCAAAATGTAGTAACTGATTGAAGTGTTTTGTTACAGTCAATAAAATATAAAATAAATATAAGAATCATGTTAACATGTATCTTTTATTGTTTGGTACTCACACGTAATCCCTATCTTCTTCAACGTCCTGGAAACCACCGTAAGTGGTTTTGTAAAAGTCGTCTTCCTCCTCTTCGTCCAGCAATTTGGCCATACGATTTCCGGCATTGGAACGGCGCTCTCTTTGGGCCATGATGATGAAAACGCTATAACAACTGTATTGTCTTTTCCAATAAATAAATGCTAGTTTGCCTTTAGATTGAACCAAGAAAGAAAATAAAAATAAGGATACAAACAAATACAATTACCCAAACAAATTCGGTGGCTTTCGTTATTTTCCCGAAATGACATACATACTAACCAAGTCAATAATTTGACAATGTCAAATGTCATTTTGTTATTTTTTTTCTAAGAGGCTAAATTATATAAATCATTCGGCCTAGATATTGGTAGTAAATAATTCTAATTAAAAAGGCATATTATATTGTCTGATCTTCTCTGCCTATCACTGCAGTAAACGAACAAAGACCACCGATCTCACAAATTGAATTTAGGAGTTGGAGACAACCGTTCATAAAACTTGTCCCTAATCCTAAGAAACATTATATAACCGGAGACGGTTATGACAGGTATATGTAGTTTTGCAGTCTAAAAGTAGAGTAGGTGGTATAAGTCTAGTCATAGGCATTCATAACAAGCAACATAAGTCAATAATTTCTTTTTAAATAATAACTATGATTACAATGGCTCTAAATAAAAGCCAATAGATATATGCATACAAACATAAATATAGTCACGTCTATATCCCTTACGGGGTAGACAGAGCCAATAGTCTTGAAAAGACTGATAAGCCACGTTTAGCTTGATGATGGAATTGAGATTCAAATAGTGACAGGTTACTAGCCCATCGCCTAATAGAAGAATCCCGAATCCCGTATCCGAAAACCTAGTATCCCTTAGTCGCCTTTTACGACATCCATGGGAAAGAAATGGAGTGGTCCTATTCTTTTTTTTTATTAGTACTGGGAGCCACACGGATAGACCCACCAATAGAATGTATAACTTTATTACCAAAACACAGAATGTTGAGTTGAATTCGGCGGTTTCCTCATTTTTGAAGTACCTATATGCTATATTGAAAAATAAAACAATAAAAATATTTTTGTGCGATTTATTCAATTTAACAGTTATTATAATAAGATTTTACTTCAGTCATCTTAACTTGTTCTTGATAAAACCATATCATTTCTGCGATCTCTTACACTGATACAATCAAACAGACATTTAGTTAAACATTTGAAACAAGCTGACATGTCCTTTATTACTTAACATTTAGGTTGACATCAGCTTGAGTCGTCATTACTATTAGAGTAAAATTAGTAGGTATTTTATGGTAACCCCTTAAGGTTTATTTATTTTCATGTGATTTTATATTTAAACGTTTACACATTTTTCTCTACGGTTTTGATTATTATACTATAGTTAAATTAATGTATAGATATAGAGGTGATGTCTGTTTGTACATAAAACCACAAGAAAAAAATCTAAATGACAGAAATAAATTGTAAGATGACCTACTTATCAAATTAATGAATTCATAAACAACTAAACATCACAAATTTATTGATCTAATGACTTTTTAATAATCAAAAGTAATAATGCCACAACATCTTATTCATAAATTAAATTAAAAAAGGAATGTATCATGTACGTGATGCATTAACATTAAAAATACTCTCAGTAACTTTATTATTACAACTTATGTTAGACTCTGTAACACTCATCCGATTAGGGCGGCACTTATGCAGGGAAAATAATTGCAAATACTTTCTGAACACACATTTCAAAGCATTTTCTACTTAGACATTATATGTTACCAAAAAAAAAAAACACAACAGTTAAAAAATTGTAACTATTTAAATGATTATACTTATGTACTCAAAACGCATCCACAAAAAGTGATTAAAAACAAGAAATTCAGTATGATACGTACAAATATGTAAAGTAACTAAAGTACCTATTGATTTTATGTGTTTATTTCCCTAAGAATATAGATATATATACATAAACAAAACAAATCATTGCTTATTAAAATTATTAACAAACTTTCTTAAAATTATGTTGGAATGAACATCTTCAGCACAATAAAGTCTATGAAAGTAGCAACAGAATAATCTACAATCATATTGCATCGAAATTATTTAAGTAAATATTTTAATGTGGCAACATTAATAAAAGATTTTTTATTAACGAAACAAACAGCTACCCGCATTCCTTTGCACATCTCATACATATTAATTTCCTAATTAATATTTAATTCAATGTTGTATAAGTAATATTCATTTAGCTACAATTATTATCTATACATATTCGTTTAAGATTAAATCTAAGGTGAGCAAAAATAAAAGAGGAGCATAGATTTCGGTCGTGAATTAAAGGGAACTAACTTTATTAACGTGTTTTTAGTTAATTGTGAATATTTAAGTGCAAGGATTATCGAAGCCGTACAGCTGAACATTGGCCCCATGTGATTGGACCTATTATGTATGCTCCTTGCTGAGGGATATCTAGAAAATAAAAAATAACGCACTAGTTTATCATGTGATCAAGTATTATAAGCATGACAAAACATTGATGTCAATGCTGGTTTTTCATTTATAATAAAAAAAAATACGTATGCAACTAAAATTTAATGATTCTTAATATTAATATGGTACACTACATTTTTCTTATTGATTTAAAATAAATATACTATTGGAAAACCAACTGTATATTACATTGGTTTTCGTATTCCGTTCACGGCGTCAATTAAACACATATTATTACGATTTATTATATATAATCTGTTTAAGATAATGTCAAATTTTCCTAACATTTAATATAAATTAAAAATAGCGAAACAGTGAGTAGATATAGTAGAAGTAGGTAGTTAGTAAAAATTCCCTACTTGTTTTTTTTTAAATATTTTTTATAGTTATAGATATAAATACAGGAATGTTGTCGTGCAAATGTCAATCTATTAATAAGTATTTTACAACTTACTCGAGTTTTCGTTCATGGCAACACTACATTGATATTTTAAAAGTCAATATTCAGATTAGATCATCCTAATTGTATCATAATCTTGATGTGATTTAACTTGAATTAAATGATTGTACTTAAGCTTCCTAACAAAGTAACACAATTCGTCTTCATCGTTACTTACCATCAGGTGAGATGGAAGACAAATGCCGAATCCAATATTGAATAAAAAACAATACCGTTTAATATGAAAAAAAAAGACAGCTCAAAATGGCTATACTCCTTAAAGATTGTTTTTGTTTCATCCAACTCTAGTATACATTTTTCAGCACATATACAATTTAGAAAGTTATTGAAGTAGATACTAAAAATCTTAAAAAGAAAAACATAACATTGAGATAAATCTATTTTTGCAACCCTGTGATTCTAATCCTGTGACATTATTAGATTGTTTTCCAACTACCACATTTATTATTTAGAAATAAAACCCATTTAAATAAGAAATTGGAAACAATATTACTTTTAATAACAGTTTAAACATTTGTAATCAAATGTACATATATGATATTAACTTAATTAGTAATGAACGTAAGAAAGATAAGACGCAAAATTTACAAGGAGGTAGTTGGAAAACGACAAGATTCAAATTACATACACTAAATAGTTCTTAAATTCAAATTTTGAAATATTTGAGCTACGGTTTACAACTAGAGAATTAGTTTTTTTATTATAATTATTAAATAATTGTATAATTATGTACATATTTCCAAAAAGTCCATGAATGTGTCGTGTGCTAGGTGCCTTAAATGGTAGATTTTTTTGCCGAAAATCTTGTAGACGATCATTTGGCACATAAAGTGTAATTGAGCGTAAATGCACCAAACAATATGCAAGCTTTCTGTTTCATATTATTAAATAAACTTTTATGTACAAGAAATAAAATGATACAAGTTCAACAAAAATATAAGTAAGTACAAGTCTTGTCATTTTAAGTTGATAAAATGAACAGTGTAACAGACTTTGAAAACTTTAATACACTTAAAATAAATAAAGTTTCTTATTGCAAAACAATTTCCGCTTTATAAAAAAAACTATGAAATGAGAGAATTGTAGTTACAAGTAAGTAGTTACAACAATTCTTTCTCGCAGCACTGTAGATCCAATACTGACACCGGATAAAACTAATGATAATAATTCGATTTTTGTAATTAATATTGTAACTCCATTACTTAATTTCTAACAATTCTGACAGTCAATGATCAGATTACATCTTTATGAAGTTTATACCATTGGTATCTTACTTCTATAAATTAGTCCTAAATATATTTAGGTACATTGAAATACTGTTAATTTTTTTATACGTGTCTATAAGTGATTGAAAGATTTCTTAAAGCTGAAATTAGCTTAATAGGAAAATCAAGGCTTATTTATAACAATATCTGTTGTCACAGCTCTAAATGATAAAGTGAATAAAAACACATTCCATCAGTGTTTCAAAAAGTCAATATTCTTAGTTCGAAGAAGATTGAAGAATTTATATAGGTACTGATTATGACATTATTACATTTTACATTCAGATGTTTTCTCACTCAAAAAATTTGAACATCGTTTTTATGACGCTGTAATGACTATGACGTTCCAAATTTGAACTCTGCAACAGACGCAAGGAAATGGCGCCATCTATTGTGTATTCTCACTTGAAACTCAATCCCAATTATTCAGAAATCAACCCTTTCTTATAGCAATAAAGTCTACATCAGTTTACATATAGTAGGTAGCTTTGAAAAGTCGATGGCGCCATCTAGTTTATCCTCCCTTTCTCTCTTTGCCAGTTTTTAAGAAATCAACTCTACTCGAAAGCAATAAAGTCCAAATCAGTTTACAGATAGTAATCAGACTGTCAGTATACCCATGACACAGGAACCCACTGTGGGGTGGAGCGGAGTCTGGCCAATGCCGCTTCCAATTGAGCTAGAGTGTCGTCGATGTCATTGTTGACTATGGTCAGGTCGAAGTAGTGGCCGTAGGTTCGACGAAGCTGTTCCGATTCGCGCACTAGTACTTCGAGGGAGCCGTCGTACTGGAATTAAAAGGAAATAGTCAATAATGATCCTTATAACTGTACAAATAGAAACTATAGTGAAAAAAAAAATTGTTATTGTTTGCAGATTGATTGGAACAGATCCTTACATGGGATATGTTCGCGATTGCAAGTGTTTTTTTTTAACTGTGTACTATTTCTTGTCATTGTGTAAATTTATATGCATTCTTGTCATTCACAAACACTTTCCAATCTTGATCCTTGGTTAATTACATGGATTGCACAACTAGTTCTGCATATCAGTTGGTTCACGAGGAAAACGTGAAAATCTATTACATGGAAAAACTTAATTTTCATCATCTTATTATTAGCGCGGCAGTAATTAGTATAGGGAGCCAAATGTTTATTTTTCGGCTCGGCAATATCTTCTTAAGCCTCTCTTTCTTATTAAATTCTCATCGTAGCGTATTTTTGATTCCATTTTCACAACTGGCTTTCTTACCAGAGGTGCATGAGAAAGGTGAGGAGGGAGCATGTATAATGATACTTTTGTCAAAAAGGTGCACCCCGGGCTTCTCTCCACAGAGGTGAGGATGTAAACAGGACTAACGCCAGGGGGAAAATTAAAATTGTCGAATAATAAAAATAATCATATCAACAATGCACACGACGCAAACTCAGCGGTCCGCAATATCTTTATAAAATTATCCAAGCCCCAAGCTTTAAGATTCGCAAGCCCAATTCAATCAAAAATGTTAGATGAAACATTATTATTAAACGCCATTAGTTAGGTACATAATAGGCTACATTTAATCGCCTATACGTGATTTATACAGATAGTGAACTCAATGTGACCTATTAAAGAGAATAAAATGCTACATACATACATATGATCACGTCTATGTCCCTAGCGGGGTAGACAGAGCCACCAGTCTTGAAAAGACTGATAGGCCACGCTCAGCTGTTTGGCTTAGTGATAGAATTGAGATTCAAATAGTGACAGGTTGCTAGCCCATCGCCTAAAAGAGGAATCCCAAGTTTATAAGCCTAGCCCTTAGACATCCGCGGGAAAGAGATGTAGTGGTCCTATTCTTTTTTGTAATGGTGCCGGGAACCACACGGCACTTTGTAAAAAAAATAAAAAAATGCTAATTGGGTTAAAATACTTACATCAGCGATATTGTTAAGCGGCGGGGCTGCTATGAACACGACGTACGGCGCAAACTCGGCGGTGCGCAATATCTTCAGCGCTTGCGGCTCCACGTCCAAGATGGCGATGCGCCGCTCAGAGTAAATGCGCCGGATTGTCTCAAGTTTGGTGCCGTACATCGCCTCTTCGTGGGTACCTGGGAATTTTCAATTCGTGACATTTATTTTATTGTTCATTATATATTCTTTATTGGTTGTTTTATGTTTGAGACATGACTATATAATTATATATGTATGTATTTAGTTTCATATTTCAAATGTTATGTTTTAAAATGATAATGTTCTGTATTTCATCGTTTGGAAAAAAAGACCATAGAAATATACAAAGCATACAGATTGAATTGAACCTACAGTAAGTTCCGAGACTTGTCATACAAATAAATGAGGCACTAATTCGACGTTGAGACAAATTACAGTAAAACATCGGAGAGTAACGCTGAAAAAAATCAGAATCACATTCCAGTTTGACCTGACCGGAAATCAAACACAAGACCTAAAAATTCAATGCCAAGAATATTGATACTTTGCCAAAAAGGCTAATAAAATTCTAATGCTATTAAATGTAATTGAATGCATACATACATACACATAATCAGTAATCACGCCTACATCCCTTGCGGGGTAGACAGAGCCAACAGTCATAATTGAATATAAGGTATAATGTACTTTTTAATAGTTAAAAAATGATCTTACCATACTCTAAATATTCATGGTTTCCAATTTCAGCCATCATATCATCATGACTGACGAAGTAATAGTTCCTCCCGTTTTCTTCATCAGATCGTGGTGGTCGGGTAGTATCTGAAATATATATAAAAAAAATCGTTTACTTTATTTTAATATACTAGAAATAGAACACCAAATATTTTGTTTTAGTGAGAAATTATAGACTAAAGCCTCGATACGAAATGAGGGGAAAAAATGGTATGGTAAAAATTTTCATTAGGTAAGATGCGAAGTTTAAAATTGGTAGTTAGGAGAAGCAATAATTACAATAATGTGTGGTATTGAAAGGTTTCCAATAGCTGAACTTCGCTGCTTACAACTGGCAAGCAAGACCAGGCTTTTGAAAAAAAAAAACGCGTGCTATACTTAACGATAATAGCAACTAAGTACCACGAAACAGGTCACCCTTAAAATTTTTGTTAGTCATCTTTACTAATATTATAAAGCTGAAGAGTTTGTTTGTTTGAACGCGCTAATCTCATAAACTCCTGGTTCGAATTGAAAAATTCTTTTTGTTTTGAATAGACCATTAATCGTGGAAGGTAAAGCCTTCTACGATAGGCTATATATAACATCACACTGCAACTATTAGGACCGAAGAAGTAATGGAAAATGTGAAAAAAAAAAAACTTAAAAATACTTGATGGCTTCAATGATGCCCAAAATTACTATTCCACGCGGACGAAGTCGCGGGCACAGCTAGTTAAAAATAAACTTACGTGGTATGGGGTAGGCGTACAAGTCGGGATGGCGAGCGATCAGCGTGTTTTTGATATGACGGCGGCCGACACCGTGAGCGCCCAGTAGTACTATGGTTTTCCTTTGGAATGCTGAAAAAAAGATACATATATACATTTACATACATACATATGTTCACGTCTATATCCCTTGCGGGGTAGACAGAGCCAACAGTCTTGAAAGGACTGAATGGCCACGTTCAGCTATTTGGCTTAATGATAGAATTGAGATTCTAATAGTGACAGGTTGCTAGCCCATCGTCTAAAAGAAGAATCCCAAGTTGATAAGCCTATCCCTTAGTCGCCTTTTACGACATCTATGGGAACGAGATGGTGCGGTCCTATTCTTTTTTTTTATTGGTGCCGGGAACCACACGGTAAAAAAGTGATACGTTTATGAAAGTCTTAGTTATGGAATGATTATAGTATTTTTTCTCTGTCTGTCCAGATTGCGGGTGAGACGGTTATGTCAAAACAAGTCATCATGTCGCCATTTATCGCAAGATTTTTCTTAGTCCTATTAGTTTTAAACAGGCTTCTAGGATTTGGTAAAAGTGCTTATTTTAGTCATCTCGTTTGACATCCAAATTACGTAAGTACTGTGGTGATAGTGAAGAGAGAATGAGAGAGAGAGACTAAAGACACGGTACATGTAACTTTAAACTTGTTCCTATATTCCGTGCAGTTTCTAAAACTAACCACAAGAATGAGGCCATCAAAATATTTCCAATTTCTTTAAAAGCTGGTAATGCCGTGAAATTTTCAGGTAGGTATTTCTTTAAAGCCTAGTCCAATAGAAATGTTAGCGAATGAAATTAAAACCATAGACCAGCTAAGTTTACTATTCATTTCATGCGTGTCTATTATTTTATTATTAATGCATTACAAAATATTAATTTTGCCTTTTACTTTAAAAATCATGGGACTCTATATTTGATTTTGCCTATGGCCACAAAACTTCAGGACAAAGGGTCCGCTTTTCGAAAATTTTCCACCTATTTATCTGGCTTTCAGTATCCCAACGAAGTGAACGAAGTTTCAATTACATTTTTACAACACAAGAAGTGCAAATTTAACTTACATGGTAGTTTCACGACCTCTTCATACGTGACAACGTCCAGCTGATCGAATACGGCATTATGTTTGGCCAAATACTTGTCTTTGGATTGCTTCTTCTTACTACGCCCGAAAATGGAACAGTTCACTGGAACAGCAATTGTAAAGTTAAAATAGTATTGCGTTTAAAAATAATCGACAGTTTTTCGCGCGATAAAATCGACAGTTTTTCGCGCGATAAAATCGATTGGTGTGTTTTTTTGAAATATACAATGTTGCAAACTTTACTTTTTTATAAATACATGAAATGATGGTGCTATATTGGTGGTAATATACTTATTCATATAATCAGGTATATATTCCCCGAGGGGAAGACAAGACAGAGCCAGCACTGCCGAATCGAAAGACTATCATGCCACGCTCAGCTGTGAGGCTTAATGATAAAATTAAGATTCAAATAGTGACGGGCTGCTAGTTCATCGACCATAAGAAAAATCCCAAGTTCACAAGCCCATATCCCAGTCGTCTTTTACGACATCCTTGGAAAAGAGATGAAGTGGTACTATTCTTTTTATATTAGTGCCGGGAACCACACGGCACAATGGTAATATTTCACAATCTTGCAAATATGTTTTGCCTGAGTCGATACGCCAACAAAGACAAAGTACTTGTACATATACAGAGTAAAAAATTAATTTATTAATTTTAAAAATATTCTTATTAATGCAAACTTTTGCTAAATATAAATATTGATTTAGTGAAAAAAATATTTTTCTACTTAATTGCCCTGTTTTCCTAATTATATTTTTGACTGTACTTACAGTACCAATCAAGATTTTTTAAGCAATCGACTTACATTTATTATATTTATAAAACTCCACATAAGAAAATAATATGATCATCCATGAATTGTTTCACTGTGTGATATGGTATTATGTCGGATCATTTTTCATTCACTTGAATTATTTGATTGACGTGTATTTCGTCCTCTAAGCGTGGGATTTACGCACGTGGAAAATCTTCAGACATTTGAGACATACATATATTCTAACTTGAATGTAGCTGATATTTGATTCGGAGTTACAGATAAGCACTTACTAAGTAATCGATATTGCGGTTTGTAACAATATTCTTACCTACTATTTCTAAATTTATATAGTATTTAATAATTTATATCAGATGAGACCTGGTTAAAAACCAAAATAAATTAAAAAAATCTCTTAACCTTTCCACTAACGCATTCATTAAAGAAAAGCAGAAATGTGTGAAGTTTTTATTTTTTTAAATTTGTATGTTATAGACATAAATCTCAAGGAACAGTTTAACCTAACCCAACCAATCTCGTATTGTGGTTAGCAGACTAAAAATTTTTCTTCTTTTAGTCCCATACATTGGAAAGAGATTGAGTGGTATTCTAAACGCCACAGGACGCTTTATGGTTCCCTAAGGTACCTGAGGGGTTAGTGCAAGTTTAACTTGGTCAAACGCGTCGAGCAAGTAAACGCGAGTTTGTATGGAGTTGCATTAGTGCCATCGCGTTACCACTAGGTGGCGCTGATCAAATCACATACAAATTCGCGTTTACTTGATCGACGCGTTAGATCGAGTAAAAGTGGCACTGACACCTCTGAACCAATTAACAAAGGCTTACTTCCCACATATCTGATAGTTCCTTACCTGTGTTTTCACATCCGTCGGTGTGGGAGACGCATCCTTCGGCTCCTAGCGGCACAACATTACAACACGGTTCATGCAAACGCAAATCATGGAATGGTATGGTATAGTCCTCTACTTTTGAAACGGGGTACACGCAAGGTATTGTCATGTGTTGGGAAAACTTCTTTTGGATGTTGTTAAGCAAATATGTGGGTGTCACGCGACACGTCACTTTGTGATACATAATTGGCAATTTTTAATTTATTTAAAAGAAAATTGATCGTACGTTATCTACCCATTAAAGCCAATTAAATGCGTTCCGATAAAAGATAATAACAAAAACTATTCTTACAAATAGCTTGAAGTTTTTATAATAGTTTGTTGATAAATATTTTGAAAGTCACTGTTATGATACTTGATAAAATATTAAAGTAGTTTTCCCAAAATTAAAGTTACAAAATCGGGGTTACACAAACTCCCTTCAAATATGATACTTATATCGGTTATAATTTGTATCTAATTACTGTTACTTCTACCAAGATTGGAGACATTAAGATATATGGGCCAGAGACGTTAAGATATGGAACATCACAGAAAGATTTGGTATAACACCATGCTTCAGGTAAAATACGATTTAAGGTTATAACACTGGGAGCTTGTATTACTCAGTGTACAAACATAAAAAGCCATTTTACATACCAACTGCAGGATCATCCAAAATGTTTATGTTTGAAAGCAAAACACGATATGTTAATGTCATGGTAACGTAAAACAAACATACAAAATGTTCCAATCAATCGAAGATCGATAATTGCAACGGAAATAGTTGACAATGAAAAGGACAAAAACGATGCGACTAAAAATCATAAAAGAGACCTGATTTGACACAAATAAATTTATCGGAAATCAAAATCGGTATTGTTTTAGACTATCCTAACAATGAACAAATAAAAACGAGCTACTTTTAAAAACTGATGAACTTACTAAAAATAAAATAACAAAACGTAAAATAATACATGAGGATAAAACATCAAGTAAATACTTAACCTACAACACCAATAATTCTACTATAATAGGTAACTTAAAGAAAATAATAACACAATCATTTGCAATTTGGTCTGTATCTGAATTCATTATACGATATTTTACAACATTAAAACACATAAAATCTAACCGTTGTCTTAGCACTTGCCAGAGGCGTAACATGCTCTTTGAACGACGAAATTGTCAACAAATTAAATTTTGTTTTTTATAATGTCAAACAAATTTGGAGAAAAGAATCTGTGTTACATTCATCTAATAGTAAATTACTTTGATGTCTTGAGGTTTTATAAATAAGACAGCAGCTAGATAACAGATATGAAAAGTGATGAATATAAGTCTTTGGGGAATGATTTACCTTGATCGGTGGCTGACTTTTCCGCAGCGGCACACGCGGCCCTCCATTCTTGAAGTTCAGGACTTGGTATCAGCCCGGCTGATCCTCCCGAAGCATCCTTGCGGGCTTGCCACCAATGAGAGTCATCTTTGCTTATGATCTGTGGATTGAATGTTAAAGAATCAGAAAATAAAAATTAGAGACGACGAAATCCGTTTAATGTTCGTAAAAATAATGACAATACTAATATAAAATAAGTATTTAGCTTTTCATTAATCCAAAATTTTGTTCATATTGACAGTCTCATTTATAAAATGTCAATTTGTAATAAAAAAAAACTATTTTAGCACAGGCATTTAAGACTTGTCTAGAGTCAATACAGATAAAAATAAAGAATTTCATCTATCAAGCAGAAGTTATATCATAATGTAAATAAATACCTGAAGAATGTCTCCAGTATTGAAAGCAATACCGGCTTGAGCGCACGGTATCAGTTCATCTTCTAACGGATCGTAATCAAATTGTGCTCTTACGAATATCTGAAATAAATATAACTTGTCAAGTTTGTGTCCAAGTCAAAACGGGGATAGAACATAGATGATTATGATGGTGATAGTATTGTAGAATACGAGAATGATAATCCGATGCATATTTTAAGAGCAACTGACTAAAACTTCTTCAGCAGCTGAAACTTAAATTTTACTAAAACGTAAATCTGAGTCTTAATGAGACACCAATAAAATATAGTATTTTATACTATTAACAATATATTTAAAAAACTAGATTTGAACAAATATACAAGAGAAATACGAATGATAAATATTCACACACGCATTTTTGAAATTAAAAGTCGCATCAAAGTTTCAGTTGGTGCCGAAATCTTAGCTTTCTACGGAAGCAGATATTTCATGAATGATGAAGTACATATGAATGTTACGAGTTAATGAGAGGCTGATGAGATGAATAAGTATAATGAAATGTGTGAAGATGACGTAAAGCAGTGGTAAGAACAACAAGCGCACAGAAACGGAGATCGCGGGGACGCGCAGCCATGCCCGGGTGAGTATAACATAACCAAGTACTACATTTGCGGTGACACAAAAAAAACTACATGTCACAAAAAATAATGCCTTTTTCGTTATGTTGGGAGAAACAATTTTGTCAGTCAATACAACCGTCATCGTACAACTTATGACGGAATCTATTTATTACATTCTAATTATTATAATCACTTTATGATACTTACAGGTAAGTAAAAACAATACAGATACACATCCGTATTCTTTTTTAAAAAATCAGAAAGAAATTGTGTCGTACTTTGTAAAATTAAGTTGAAGCAAACAAACAGCTGGCTTATATAATACAAGTCAAAGTAACTGGTCCGTAATTAAAAAAACGATGTTGGCTGGAAAATAGCTCAATATAAAGTTCAAATTCGTAACACCGCAAACCCGGTCTTGGAACAAAACACAACATAAACTTATAACAAACATAACAACATAAAGTAGCAACGGTTCTGGTCTCGCTACTTACTAGCACGGGCGAAGGCTTTATCCGGAAAAGCTAGTTAGAACAAAAATACATTTTAATTTCCAATTTCAAACACCAATTTATGCTTAAGACAAGCATTAGTCTTAAATTTGTGTGCGCTTGTCGACTCTTGTTTATTTACCATTAGGTTTTTTTTTTAGTAAAGTGTAATTTCATTAAAAAGCAAGCGATTGCATCATTCTTCCGTAGAAAATTAACCAATTGTTACAAAACAGTATTAAGTTAATTCCACAAATGCTTTTCTAATCTAACGGTTCATATGGATTAACTAAATCTACACACACTTTGAATCACAAACTACGACGAACACATGGATTTAGTCAAAGATTTCCTACAATTATCGGTGGTTATCAAAGGGGTCTTGAAAATTGGAAATCAACAAGACGTTACCTCGCACGGCGGTGGTGCAGAACGATATGACGGCACAATCTTGAACGTCACTGACCCCCGAGCCTCGCGCTAAAAAGCAAAACATGTCAATATTGTTTATAAAATTAAATGGATGACATTAATAGCGACTTGATGACTAATCACGATTAAAACTATTAGATTAGGTTATTGATTTGAATCAATTACTATGTATTTAATAAAGTTTATACTGAACTGTTTCAAGTTTTTTGGGACATTAAAATGATAAAATTTTGGTGAAATTAGTACAACGCATTAGAAACAAACTTTAACCCAAGATAAAAATGAGAATCATGTAAATACAGAAAATGTATTATAAACTTTTAGACACTGTAATAACATTAGACGTTGGACCCGAGGGATAACATATGAACGTATATATGTCACACACAACAGAATTAAGACTTTCTAAACAAGATTAACAGTTTTGGGGTTACGATACTTTACGACTGTTAGTTTAGAGTAATTAGGAAAACACGTAATCATATTACGAGGGAATTTGTTTTGCTAATGGCAATTAAGTCACGAAACTAACACCCACATTTGGCATTAATTCTCGGACATATGCTTATGAAGTTAATCTATAAGATCCATTTTATCCTTTGTCCTTAATATTCTGCTATCTCTATAGTTCACAGTTGCATCCTGAGCATAACAACTTGTGCGCAAAACTCTCCTATCTAAAACTAGGAAAAAAATACTTTAAAAGATTGTATCTTCTTCCTTCTGTCATTACATTCTTACTACTTGGAGAGGTGGGGTTCGCTTTTGACCATGAATCATCAATAAATATTTTCAATTAAACTACTTAAAAATATCATCGTACCAGCATCCTCTGAAGTTGCGCCACAGACTGATTAGCAACAGGTGTCCCATTGATCTCCCTGATCTCATCGCCAACATGCAGCGTCGCCTGTCGGTGAATCATGCCGCCGTGCATGATACGGGCCACGATGCATCGCCCATCGTCCGCCAGTTTCAGTGTTATGCCCTGAAATTTCAAAGCGTTGTTAACTGCTGCTAAATGGGAATTATAAAAGAATGTAGGGTGAAAATTGTAGGGTGTTAGTTATTTTTTTACATGCATAATATTATGAACTAGGGGACGCCCGAAGTTCCACAAGCATAAAACATAATTTTCCGTTAATTCCCATTCACACAGTTCACACAGTAACCATTTATATCATGTTTTAAGTTTTAGACCCAGCGGATTGGGATTTTCGCTGTCTGTCTGATTTATATAAATACATTTTGGCACAGATGAGTGACCTTCTATATTATTGGCGTCTCTCCTTTAAAGACATGGTTATGGTGTGATGAGTGCGATCAAAAACTTCAAACTAAACATTTTTTTTTCCTGTACTAGTAAGTTCAGAAAAGGATTCTCCTGAGCCATATTAAAGACAAGGAATAAAAAAAATTAAAAATATATAAAACATGTTCTTTTTTATTGAGGTAACATGTAATCGCGGAAAATGGACCAGTCAATAGAATATAAGGTCAGATTGGATGAATAATGTAAATAGTTAGACCACCTTAGGAATGCTCATGAATACAAATGAATTATTCATTCCCTGCCAAAACAAATACGCCCACCAAAATATTTTATGATTGAAAGGTAATAGACGTATACGATAATATGATAAATAAAAATAGATATAAGTATTGCTATCTGAAATTAACGAGATATTAAGGGCATATTTAATTCAATTCAATTTATTTATTGCATCCTTAATGTACTGTATACAGGTCATCGTTTATAAAATAAAGGAACAATTAAGGACCCTGTCGGGCGCTGAAATGGGAGAAGGGCTATATATTTACTTATGTCATATATTTTATTAAAACACTAGCGACCCGCCCCGGCTTCGCACGGGTGCAAAATTATAAATGTTATTATACATAAAAACCTTCCTCTTGAATCACTCTACCTGTTACAAAAAACCGCATCAAAATCCGTTGCGTAATTTTAAAGATTTAAGCATACAGACAAACAGACTAAAATAGCGACTTTGTTTTATACTATGTAGTGATGAAGACAGAGAATAATGTGTATTTTATACATTCGTCATATTTATTTTTACAATTTTATATTAAGAATAAATATTGTATTTAATTATACATATTATTGAACTATATATACTCTATTTATCGCATAAACTCTAATGCAAGTTCTTAAAAAAAAAATCAAACCATCGGCTCATCAGTGTTCTTCTGGAATTGCACCAGGCGCACCCTGGTCACGTTCTCGAACTCCGGCTCGGTGTCGTCCTCGTCCTCCGGCGGGGGCGCCGTGGTGCGCCCGTTGACCGGCGGCGGGGATGCCCGCAACGACTCCTCGCCGTACACCTCTCGAGCGACCACGTCGTGAGCTTGCAGCAGGGCCTGGAACAATGAAAAATCATTAGTATTAGCATAGAGGCTGTTTGGAGGAGCATCATGATTTGCTGGCGAAAAGAATAGGAACAATTAAAATCATTAGTATTAGCATAGAGGCTGTTTCGAGGAGCATCATGATTCGCGGGCGAAAAGAATAGGAACAATTAAAATCATTAGTATTAGCATAGAGGCTGTTTGGAGGAGCATCATGATTTGCGGGCGAAAAAGAATATCTTTGAAAGATTTTCTGACAGTAATGAAAAATGCAGTATTAATTACGGCATTCACTTGTAGTAGGGCCTGAAACAATGAAAATCATTAGTATCGGCATAGAGGCTGTTTGGAGGAGCATCATGATTCGCGAGCGAAAAAGAATATCATTGAAAGATTTTCTGACAGTAATGAAAGCTGCAGAAATAATTTCGGCATTCATTATCAAGGAAACTTTACATTACTTTGGATCTTTGATAAAAAAAAGAAAATTTATTCAATATGAAATGAAAATAATAATGAATAGCAAAGACCTGAATTAAAACTCGTTTTAATTTATATTCCTAAGCAAAGACTATTCAAGAATAACGTTGAATAGTGAAATTCAGAGAAAATTTCTCTTAAAAGACAAAAACTCGTCAGACATTACAGTCGTAGTTTTAATCGTTCCGCCGGTGCTATAAAATATTACTTCCATGCAATTTTCCTGTAATTTGATTTCCAGTTAATGAAGAAGCGAAAATTTTTAATTAAAAGACAGAATACATGAGGGTTTAAATATAATGTTCTGTCTGAAAGAAAAAAAAGATACATACATACATACATATGGTCACGTCTATATCCCATGCGGGGTAGACAGAGCCAACAGTATTGAAAAAACTGAATGGCCACGTTCAGCTATTTGGCTTAACGATAGAATTGAGATTCAACTAGTGACAGGTTGCTAGCCCATCACCTAAAAAAGAATCATAAGTTTGTAAGCCTATCCCTTAGTCGCCTTTTACGACATCCTTGGGAAAGAGATGGAGTGGTCCTATTCTTTTTTATATTGGTGCCGGGAGCCACACGGCACAAAAAAAAGATTGACGCGAATATATCATTATTATGAGGTATAAAGTGGCTGTTTGAAAAATCTTCTTGTGATGTATCTATGTAAACTCAGTTTGTATCTCGTAAATGTCTCATAAAATTGAACAGCGTAAACAATATGAGAGCGTATATTTCAGTCCATTTTCTTTTTTAAGGTTTCATTAGAAAGATTACTAATTTACCTGTCAACATCCAACATTAATTACGCTGAAAATCTACACCCACATAATTCGTATGCTAAAAATGGATTTTATTGGAACACCGATAGCTATGGATTTACTGAAATTCTAATAAATTTATTTCCAAACCGCTTTTATTTTATTTTATTCAAGAGAAATTATTAAGGCTGTTCAGTCTTTTTAAGACTGTTGGCTCTGTCTATCCCGCAAGGGATGTTTGTATGTAAATTCATTCACACATTCGCCCTCGCATGTAGCAACATATTCCTAAAACAGCCCACTGGTTTCGCAAAATGGTGTGACTACGGATCGGTTGCGGTGTCTCGTGTCTATTTGATTTGAATGTTACTTCAGCACACTTCAAATTCCTGAAGCAAATTCAATCAATTGATAGCATCAACGTCACCTATTATTTTGAAGTTCACGAGAGTCCTTTAGAAATGTCAAATATCGGATACAGCTACTGCAAAAGGGTTCCTGTACACCTGTTTCGTCTGTCATGCTTATATAATCTGAATAATAATATTACCATTTCTATATCTTCAGTGCATTATCTCAATGTATAAAGGGGAAATGTGTAAAGTATTAAACCAATTTCACGTTATTTTAGCATGTAAAGGAATGACGATGATAGAAGTGTGTCTTCGCCGGCTATGTCATTTGGCTAAAAATAATTTGCAATCCATCTTACGCCTATAAAAATATTCTCCCTTAATCATAGTACATTCTCAGTTGGCATATCAGCTCAGCCAAGAGTCCGCTCAAGATAGCCTTTAAGTGATTCTTTCCAATACCGTAAAAGGATTTGGCAACATGTTCACTGTCTTCTACTTTCTTGGCGCTAAATTCATAGTCTTACCAAGAAATATCTTTATTAGAGCAAAACATATTTAGATCCAACTCTAGATACTGGTCATTTTGAAATATTTCGTCGGCCAATTTCGTTTGATCCCCTTTCATTTTTCGCCCGGGCGCGTCTGGCATACGGCCGTGAACGGACGCCGGATAACCGGCCCGCTGCCAATATTACTTGGATCCTGTAATCCACAAAATGTACCGAAAACCGCTGTAACGAACCGATGGAAAATTTTCAATTGGTGTATTAAATATCAATTCAATTAGCCAAACGGATAACTCCAAATTACTCCATTTAAATGTCGAATAACACATTGATTCAAATCGTCGTAAAAATTATCAATAATATCAGAGATTCGCCTCAAGAAAATTATTAAAAAGCAGTGTTAATCCCACTTCTGTCACCAAGAAATGTCTTAAAAATTCAGAACAGGTCTAAAGAATAATACAATTTAAAACTGGGTAAATTATAAGAAATTATTTCTTTTCATACAAAGACAACTTTCTTATTTGCGTATTAGGTATAATACGTCCAAATTCAATGGCTCTCCTGGGAGAACAAGACTCAATGTAGATTTAATTAAGTATCTAATTGAAACTTGCTCGACTTATCGTTTGGGAGTACGTCGAACGTCTTTATTAATTTCGAAAACAGGAATCTCATTTAAGACTTGGTTTGCCTAGGGATTAACTCTAGTAGAAATTATTAAATACCTAATTAAAACATCAAATAAGTATATCATAACGCTGAATATTCTAGAATGTCTTACACGTAGGTTACGAGCATATTGAGAGAGATAAAATTATGTATGATTGTGGGTTTTACAGATCTGATCATGTACAGACACTCCCTCTTGCTTATTGGAGAATCTTAGAACAATAAAATACCCTTCATGTATCCATTCACTGCATTTAACTGCATTTTGTGAGGTAAAATAGCTGCTATTGAAATTTAAAGTCATAAATATCCAATGTAAGTTAAACACAAATTTTTCGCTGTGGGTAGACAAGGATCACATACATCTTTCCACATGAAACGATCCTTGCACATTTATTTTATTTCATCCACATTTATCAGTCCCTTTATGCAAGCTCGTCAGTTGAAGAGAACGTTATACTTGTCATTTCGCCAAGACAACCCCTATTCGATAAGGTACGTTCCAGGTGCGTAATTTTGTTCAAATATATACCTACAATAAATGTGGTTCCCGGCACCAATAAAAAAGGGATAGGACCACTCCGTCTCATTTCCATGAATGTCGTAAAAGGCGACTAAGGGATAGGCTTTAAAACTTGGGATTCTTCTTTTAGTCACAATTTGAATTTTAATTCTATCATTAAGCCAAGCAGCTGAACGTGGCCTATCAGTCTGTTCAAGACTGTCGGCTCTGTCTACCCCGCAAAGGATATAGACGTGATTATATGTATGTATATACGATTCCAAGAATTTACTTAATGATTATTCTGGATGTCATGATAATGAATTCCACGGCTGACCGCATCGGATATATGCGGTCGATACCCGTTTGACATGTCAGCTAATTACTGCTTTTGTAACCATTATTATCTGTGCCATTGTGTTGTGTTAATAACTAATCTTGCAGAAGCTGTTAACTGAATTATAGAAATTGCAATAATATGATCAGTTAAAGCTTAATGTGAGATTTTGCTTTTAGGCAATGGACTAGTAACATATCTGATGTTCAATTCCATCGTTTAGTAATTAACAGATAAAAATATTTGTGATTTGTAAATTGAGTCTAGTGTAGAAATTTATAATACAAGCGGTACATCGTAATATGGACCAATCAATATTTTTTGTCAATTCTTAAGGGAGCGAGGGATACTAAAGCTACACTGTTCAAATCTATACGCCTTGGGAATTTGGTTCTACTTCTTGGTTTAACTTTTGCATTTAAGTCGCGCCCTAAGTTCAGAGATGGTACAGTCTAATTTTGCTATGTAGGAAATCACACACTTCCACGCTGGTCAAGTAGTTTAGCGAAAAAGATAATTGTGCCAGCTACTACTACTATTACTACAAGGTGAGTGTGGAGGGAAAGGTCGGAGTGGGAAGACCTAGACGAACGTATCTTGATCAAATTAAGGACGTCCTGGGAAAGGGTCAGGTCAAGAGTACCCGAAACCGCCGAGCTTGCATGAAGAGAGTTATGAATGTTGATGAAGCGAAGGAAGTATGCAGAGATCGTGGCAAGTGGAAAGAGGTAGTCTCTGCCTACCCCTCCGGGAAAGAGGCGTGATTTTATGTATGTATGTTCTACTACTGCTCAATCAAACATCAAGCCATCCTCTCAAACAGGGCCTTTTGGCTCTACTCCGTAAGGGACGAAACCATACGGCCTCAAAAGTTATGAAAATCACATCGGATTTGGCCGAAACTCTACGATCGGTGAACATTAAAACAACTATCGGATATAACCAAATACTGTATGTTTTATGTGTCCTGATGGGAAAGGATTATTTCTAACTGGACAGTCAACTGGAAGTTATAAAAGCGATGGAGCGAGGTAACGAGCCATAGGGGACACGACGAACAAACAATATTGATGCGGAACGTACAGTTTTAGAACCGATTACATTAGTTTTGATAGTCGGTTTCCTTCGATTTGTGAGGGTTGATGATTGCTATTTCGGAGGTGGATTCGGTTGTAAAATGTCCATTTATAGTCACCTGGGATGTGAGACTTTTGTGTTAGAACCACGAGAAGTATAAGAAAATATTTGAACAATTATTTATGTAAATATTCAATTTGTAAATTTTATAATCCCAACAATAACAGAGTTAAGAGTTTCGTTAACTGAGCTTGCATGAAAAATTGGATGAAGCAATGGAAGTATGCTGGAATCGTGGCAAGGGGAATGATGTAGTCCCTGCCTACTACACTACTATAGAGGCGTGATCATGTATGTTATATCACAAATATTTCGATAAAGAGCAATGTATGATCACGTATAAAAATGTAAGCGAGGTGGCCGAGTCATTTCCGCTCTCAGCTGTTCTACGACGGAGAAGTATGGGACGGAAGTGAGGCAGAACTAATATCCGACAAATAAGCTTGCTACTACCTAAAAGTGAGTTATTTGTCTCAAAACATTTAATCTATCGACCACCACCGCTTCAAAACGTAAAATATCCATTTTCGAACAACAGACAATTTACAAACGGTATGTGAATGAAAATTGATAGCATATGAAGCTGTCAAAATGCATGAAGTATCAGCGGCATAGAGAATTGAACGAATGTCAAAACCGTAATCCAGTTTTCACGTGAATGCAATGGAAACGTATTAAATTCAAAGCTAGATTTAGATTTCTGGATTTCCGTGAATTACTGGGACATGGCTAATCCGAGGTTTGTTGATAATGTAGTGGCGTTTATCACGTGCCAAAAGCTGAGGAATTAAAGCTGAACTGTATGCATGGCTGCACAGACATACATTTAAATGGAATAGGTAGTTGCTACTATTTCAGAGTAGTTAGCTAGAACGGAATAAACATTTATCTTCTTGTGACATCTTACCGAGATTTAAGAAATAATACTAAACAACACATAATCCTTTATCTCCCAAATGAAATAAAAATTTAAATATTTTTACTCAAGTTTCTTCATCAACTACTCATTTGATTGGTAGAAAAGCCAAAACTTTAGCAATGAAGTAAAATAAATAAACGGAAAATTCTAGTGCGAAATTAAATATTTTAAAACCAGTGAAACATGGAATCCAGGAAGCCGTAAAAATCCGAAGCCAATTTGCTGAATGCAGTGACCCAGAACTTTCATTCAAAACTTGAGCTCACACGATTACTGTAACTGAACGGTAAATAAACTACGACAATCGCGGATCCTTTGTGAATTAATTGAAACATACACATATCAAGACTTCTGGCCTTATGGGGAAGGCAGAGCCAACCCATAAGACTCGTACGGCCACTTTTAAATATCTGTAGGTAGATGCCAATGGTCTTTTAACTAAAGACGCCGCAGTCTGAACAAAGAAAAAAGAGAAATGTCGCAACTGGATCCCAGACCATCAAGCATGGCGTCTGTGGGTGAAACTGATATATGCAAAGATGAGAAAGAGAGAATCAAATTACATATTGTCATTTACAGCAAAAGTACCACTTTTAATATTTTTCAAGCTAAAGATTTTGGTACAACAACATTAATATGAATCACAAACCGGCAAACGGAATTCTTGACAAAACAAAATATGATGTTCGTGACATTTGGAGACACGAGGCAAAATAAACATTCGACAAAATGCACACACATTTTGCCGTTGAATTTTCTGTGATGTATGATTGAATAAACATTTGTACGTCGATATAAAAGTTTTTAAAATATGGCTGAGATCTCTTATTACAAAAGTGTAAAACAAAAAATCTCAATTATATCTCATTCTCGTGGGAATTTAAGGATATTATTTGAAATGCGCTTCCCTTCTCATGAAAATTTCATGATTGCCCAGTAGTTTCTGATGTACGTTGCCAGGTAGTAAGTCACTCAATATCACAAGAATTTTATACAAATTAACGGTAATTGATTGATTGATGACAAGACAAATCCATTAATAATTTACGAAGTCTTACGAAGTCAGTCCTGACTGCTTATGTCTTCCAAATCCAAATACAATCAACTGGACTTGAGTAATGCCAGGCGTCCGTTTGTTAATTTGTGCACATGTAGGGTGACTACATCTATGTATTTACGTAATAAGTACGTAATATTTAGAAATCAAACTATTTTGTCGATACTGTCGCTTGCTCAATATAAATATGCCTAAATAAAAAGCCGCTTTGTCTATGCTATGCTTGTCATATAATATGTATGGAAATAGGGAGTATCATTGACACAGCAAATTAGTTCAAGTCTAATTTTGACGATCAGAATAGATTTTAGAATAGATCAACTCAGTATATGAACTATCCTACTATTATAACATGAAAGGGGTTAACTAAATCAAAATATCAACTACAATTTCGTTACAAAAGCACATTATAATTGTCCACTTCATGAGTTTTAGCAAAAAGAAGTTCTTAAATTGCCCTCCTTTACGTCGCGCAATCGGGGAAAAATTTAACATATTCATTCATTGTTCGAAATCTTGTCAGGGCAGTATTGACGCCTGGTAACCCTATGCATATGCCATGTGGTAGATATCTGCACTATGCAGGCCTTACCCATTTTGGTTTATCAAACTCGATGTTTGCATGTATGAATTTACAATTCTAGTCACACGTCGGATTTGAATGTAAATTGTATGGCTCAGTTGTGACATTTGACAAAGTTGTTGGATAACTTCAATTTCAAAGGATTAATAGAGTGAATTATAGGACAGATGCAAACCATCATGACATTTGAAGTAAAAGAGAGCTTTTATTTCCATGTGTTAATTGAAATCGAAAAAAAAAATTAGTGGGAACTAACAGCCCTCTTGTGACCAAAAGTACAAAGAAATATTTTCGCAATTTTCAAAATAATGAATTAATGGTTTGTATTTTAAGAAAAAAAAATTAATAAAAATCATTATCTAATATAATACTTGAGGTACGAATAAAGCGAGAGAACTCCAAATTTAAACTTCAATAAAGAATTAATTTAGAGCATTAAACTGAACAAAGAAAAATTTCAAAACTTTGTAAACGACAAAAAGGTTTTGTCGTTGAAAAAAATTGAAAGGAAAAGTTTAAAAAATCTACCGAAAACCAGTAAAGTCAACAGAATTTTCTTTTTCAATGTTTTATTACAAAAGACCCCTCATATTGCCATATAAAGTAAACATACAAGGCTACTGTCAATAAGAAAGTTGGCAGGGGAAGACCAAGTTTAACGTACCATGATCAAATCGAGGTCGATCTGGTGAAAGGTCAGGCCAAATATGTCCTAAACCGATAAGCTTGCATGAAAAGCTTGAATGTGGATGAAATCAAAGAAGTACGTTTAGAATATATACATATGTATGAATTGAGGGATCGCTGCAAGTGGTACGAGTCTCAATCAGTCCTCAGAGAAAGATGAATGATGTTGATGAGAAAGAAAAGTGGCAGAGGGTGCAACTGGGAACGCAAAGATGAAAGTGTGAATGGGAGGGCTAAATTGAACATTCTTTCACGAAGGGTGTGGTGAAAAGATTGATAAAAATGGATGATATAAAAATCATTTCAAGCGGAAGAGTGACTAACTTAACACAATCTATTTATTCAAAAAGAGGGTATGAGTTAACTATGCACGTAAAAATTGCTTTGAAAACACTCAATATAATTCGCCAAATATTTGCAAAACCTTCCAAAGATTCATACCATCGCAGATTGAGCGATATTATGTCAATATTAAGCCGACGGTCTCCCCGAAACGCAATATTACGAAACTGCATCTGCAGTTTTGATATCTGCTTTTATTGACGTCCAGTTTCCCGGAGCAATAAAAGATTTTATATCAGGAATAAACGCATGAAGAGACGAGTAGATTGGAATGTACAGCACTAAGGATTTACATATATAGACCAGATTTTGGTGAGTAAGTTCTTGTTTAAAAATGTATAAATAAAAAATAAAATAAAATTACATAAAAAGGCAATAAATTTGTATCCTCATGAATCTAAGCAGTTATTTTAATATGAATAAAATCAAAGCAAAAATATATCTTATTGCTCAAAGCAAAAATATATCTTATTTATCAATAGATGAACTATCGAAGCGAAAAGAATTTCACACAGGGAATTCCTGAAACAGTTCTGTCTTTTTGTCAGAATAAGAGGCGTTTTAGAAAACATTGTTTTAAATTTGGCCAATGACTTCTGTCAAAATAATTATAACATTCTAACTGAATGCAATAGGCAAGGAAAACTATCGATATATCTATTCTAAAACGAGTATGAGAGAGAGTATATTTTAAGTCAAATTAGTTAAACATTCATACCATTAAAATATATTTCAACTCTCAGTCTTAATTAAAAAGTATGTAATATTATAAATTCTGCAGCAGAATCATAACAAATAAAAGGTCAACGAGTGTCAGCATAAGTAACAAATAAAGCCGAACTTGTTGGTAGTTCAAGTCGTGGACAGGTTGACGCCGAGGATTTTCAGTTAACAAACTTCAGCCCAAACTAAATAATGAACATCCAAACAATTCACAAGTAGAAATATTGGAAAGCAGACGTGGTTTAATAATAGTTCACGACTTTAAAAGACTGAAGAAACTAGATAAAGGAAAAGTTCAAGAAGCGCTGTTTAAAACAGATCCAATCGAGTGTAAGAATGTAACAAATTGTATCGAATATTAAAAAGGTGAACTCAAAAGGAGTCTTCGAGAGATAAATGTTGCAGGTCAGCCGGATGGAATTATTTCTGAATACACTTTTTCAGGTTAAACGACTCGTGAAGATCAATTTGAGATTACACAATCGCGGATATTGGGGACGTTTGTAAGACGATTCGATTGCGTTTTTGAATATAAACTATCTGATCTTGTATTTTAGGTAGATGACAGTATGCAGATAAAGTCAAGAATTATAATTTTTTTTACTAAGAATTTCACAAATATTTAGATGTTTGCATTATTATAATACGGGTTTTGGTAATAAAGACAGCTTTTAAAAATAACACGATTTAGGATTAGTCCCAGTGTTTTAAAAAATATATTCACATATACATAAGTAAAAGCAAAAACAAAATGTTAACAAATAACTGCAAAGAAACGCACTCAAGTAAAACGTAACAACTTCAGACGTTGTATTTAGTACATTTGCACTAATCGCACTGAATAAACCGGCAACAATGAACTAAACTAGACTCACAATGTAAGACAATGAGCATTGTCATCCCGTCTGAACTGCAACGGCGCAGTATCTCGAACAAAACAAGCGGAAACGTGTTAATAAATGTTGCTTGTGTTCACTGACATTTTGTTAGAATATTTTCGACAGACGTCAGTGAAAAAAAGGTTCACGTGAAACGGTATGTATTTGAACATTGGTTATTTATTTTACAACTAGCTTTTACCCGCAGTTTCGAATGGATTAAGCGTCACCTACACGATTTTAGCACTTTGCCCGAAAGACAGGTTTTTCGCAAATGTTATTGGAATTAATGTTTTTACAGGGACGAAAAAAACCGTAGTCCCCCTCTCCAAACTCATAATTTACACGCAAAATTTCAAGTATGTTATATACTGTGAAAAGTACAAACGGACTTACTTTTGCATTAATAATATTAGCTATGATTCGTTTATGCTGAAAACATAATTGGGAATATTGAACAAAAGAAACCATGGTTCACATTAATTTATTTTATACTCCTAATTTTAAAGATCCAGATAAAAACGACTAATAAACAAAAAAGCAACTAGAATGCCTTGATATTAGGGACTAGGGAATTACATGTCTTAAACTGTCTTTGCTTCTCATCACAAGAAATGTGTTTAATTATAACGGGTGAAAATAACGAACAGGAAAATTTAAATTATGCCACAAATTACACGTGGAATCTTTATAAGTGTAATTATTCAAAGAAATTGTTCGAACGTGCCCTCCATTGTGAGATTTAATTAAAAGATAAGATAACCGACGATTGCATTCTGTTCACGTAAGATTATACGTGCGTTGTGAAACTGTGTGTAAAGTTGAACTTCTGACATAAAGTTGTCTTCTTGGAGTTCAATTTATGTTTGTCCACATATATAAAGTTTACTTGTCGACCGGTTTAAATTGAGCCTGGTTACATGAAGGTGGAAAAACATTGATGTTTGTTTGGGTACCTGAAAGCGTTGGAAGGAAAGGAAAGAAAACACAGTGTTTGTTCGGTTAAAGAGTGCTAAGAAGTGTCCCAAGAAGTTTGGGAAAAGTACAATAAACGTACTTAAGGTGCGCACAGCTTTTACATATAATTTGACAAAACATTTAATTTGAAATAAATTGCTTACATTGAAACGATCTAAGTGATGTATAACTGACACAACTACTTAATGGTTATTTGATGATAAATGATATTACCTTTATTTGATCTATTGATCTTCATAGTATTGCATTCCTTATATAACAATATTCAGTTATCCATCAAAAGGTAACGAATGCTGATTGAAACTGGTACTCGAATGAGCTTCATCAATCATTTAAGTGCTTTCTTTATTCTCTTTGTCTAAGACATCAACAATATCGTTTATATGAACAAGATGAGAGGATTGCAATTGATCAGAACTTACTTATAGAAATGGTATCTAATATATTATTCCATTTTAATTTACTTTTATGTCTTTGAATAGTTGGTGACACGCTCAAAGTTTTTTTTATTTTTACGATGTTACGCTGGGTTAAAAGATTTTTGGTCTAAAAATTGGAGTCTTTACTATGCACGTTTCATCCATTTTATGACAAAAGTCTAATACTCAAATCGCAGTTGATGTTTTCAAAACTACCACCTTTAACAATATCTATGTGGTAAATTTTGTATAATTATTAAAGGTTTGTGCAGTCGCATTTATGTATTTGTATATAACGGAATAGTGATAAATTTTTTCATCACTTACAAAAATAGTTCGTAGTTCACACGTTCTTGTATTCCTAACTTCCAAGAAATTCTACTCAATTCTACTCAGGTGTGATTCTAGGAAAACTAAAATATGCATAACGAAAAATTCTCAAACTAGGTTACAAATTATTAGTGTTCCCAGAAGCAAGCGCGAATTTATTGAAACACGGATATAATCATACAATTAGTCAAAACTAAAAGTTTTGTACAACTTTAAAAATGTCACCACATTTCTAGTTAAAAACAGTGCACTTAGCCATGCGTGGTGTAGGTGGCTATAAATTTTCACAATATTCCGGATAAGTCCTCAACACACGAGATATGAAAAGGAGTTTATTCTTTGCTGATCTCGTATGAAACAATTTTTTACTGTGGTATGTTTAACATGAATAAAATTTTTGAATTTTAATTTGACATTCACAATTTGAAGCATATATAGCTAAAAAGAAGTTTAAGTAGAGCGATGTCTTTTTATAACGTTGTTGGTTTTTTTCAATATATGAACCTCACTGGCTGTGATACTGAGACGAACTCCTTGATCAAATGTAAATACTTGTAGAATTAAGAAAGCGAAACAATGCAAAACTCTGCTTAATTAACAGTTAATTACTGAAATGAACGGTTACAATAGCTTAATCTGCTACATGAACTCATAACAGACTTACATTTCTTCTGATTTGAAAATTGCTTTTCCAGATAAGCAACATAGGTTCGAAAGTAAGTGAAACAACGTGAATAACACAAAAATGCCGACATTCGCAACTTTTTTTTCATGACAAATAGGCGTGTTATGTTGTTTACGCGGTTTTATGACAGATAGCAGTGATATGTCACATCAAGAGTTCTTGGTACCTACTAACAAACTGGAATGGTAACAGAAATGTTACTGAAACGCAGGGTTGAATAGAAAATCTTATATATAGACAGTTTGCATATAGAGGCAGTTTGTTTTTCATGGAATTTTGTATGAGCTGATGAAGCAATAATAATAAGGATTATAATTTTGGAATGTACATACGCAACATTTATTAATGTTAATTGTGTATATTGCTTAAGTTGAAAATATGATACATAATATCATGACAATTTCATAACTGTTGTATATGATCCAATGATAAAGGTAATGAAAGTAAATATTAGTTGATTTCCACTACCGTTGTAGATGAAAAGAAAATATATATTCTTCATTAAATATGATTAAATGAAACTTTAAATTCACTCAAAAATAATACAACAATGCCAACCCTGCTTCAGCAGATTTATCGCTTGTTTATGAGCAGTGTCATTTCTTAAAGATAATATTTTGTACCTTTACTTTGTACAACATTTAGTATTGTTGAGATGATAATGTTTATGCTTATTATTTAAAGAATAATCGTACGTACTTCGTAAAACACACATCTGAATAAAAAAATGTAGTAAATACATACAAAATTAAAAGAATAAAACATAATTTTTGATAACATTTAATATATAACTTAGTTGGTATGTATACCTTTATTTTTAAGACAGGTAAAATAAAAACAATAACAAAATTCATAAAGCGTCTAAAAAGAAAAGGGTTTCTACACGACAACGATATCACAGAAACCAAACAAGCTTACACAATAATACAACCACGATAAATGACAAAAGTTGTCAGTTGTCTCCATAACGTCTGTATAATACGAATCAACATGACCCTACTCATAGAAATCCGACAAAAACAAGATATCCAAGCAGATTAGACTCCTGAAAATAAATGGAGCCTCAAAGCCAATTCGTGGAATTTATTAATGTGTTTGCTAGCTGCGACAAAGGGCGGAATGAGTTTCATGTCGTCTTAGCAAAAACATAAATAACATACTCGTATATGAACACTATGTACAAACTAAGGGTGAAACGAATTGCATGACAAACATGTAATGCTTTGAAATTGTCAACTGTTTGGTTTAATATTGAACTAGGATACATGAGTACATTTTGATATTAATCGTAATAAATGTTAGGGTCTTGCTGTGAACATCAAATGTGTAGTTGTGAATATCAAATGAAATGCTGACGTTACACAAGAATTGACATGTAGAAAATGGGTGGCTATATGTTTCTAATAGACACTCACATTCTTAAAAAAATATATTAACGAAAAGTTTTTTGTATCTCAAGTGAAAAAAAAAAACATAACAAAGATATTTCAATAAACAGGTATAAAAACAACGATGATTTAATCTAATAAATATAAATAAATATAAATATATACGGGACAAATTACACTGATTGAGTTAGCCTCGAAGTAAGTTCTAAACTTGTGTTACGAGATACTAACTCAACGATACTATATTTTATAATAAATACTTATATAGATAAACATCCAAGACCCAAGACAATCAGAAAAAGTTCTTTTCTCATCATGCCCTGACCGGGATTCGAACCCGGGACCTCCGGTGTCACAGACAAGCGTAGTACCGCTGAGCCACAGAGGCCGTCTAAGATCCAACCTAATGTGAAGTAAGGGCGCATTAAGTACCTTTATAAAAGCACTCTAAAAAAATTCAATAAGGGTTAGCTTAGAAGCAGCACTTGATTCCTTTCCTTGTTCAATACCGTCATTCTCTTTACGGTTCGTTCAAACACTGAGCCAATGAAGGCACTGTCCAATGCAGTCCACTGAACAGGAGTAAATCTGCTCGGAAATTACGAGAAAATGTGTGTAAATTTCACGGCTCATAGAAAAACTTTTTTCGTTTAAAATCATTATTTAAAGCCAATTATAAAGTGAAATAAATATAGATTCAATTGAATGTTCTTCACTCTGAACTAAATCGGTACTAATACAAAAGCAGCTAAAAGTTATTTCATGTTATCTTTAGCAGCGAAGTTTCACAAAGATACAAAGTTGTTAATTAAGTAATATTAGCAGAAAACGAGTCTAAAGCCCAAAAAGAGGTACTTGAAAGTAAAACACCCATCCAAGGGGTGACATAATTAGGACTCGTCAAAGTTAAATCACTAATTACTTTGGAACTAGATTTTTGTTATTCGCATTAAACACCAAGAAAGTAAATTAAATTTATGATCTACGAAGAAGGTCTGATTCGAGAACAGAGTACTTATTCATTAGTACTAACACATAAAAACAGACTAATTGTACTGTTAAAAAACTTAAAAGAGGTACTTACGATAATCGAACATAATGAAAATCAAGTCGGAATCAAAATACATTTTTTGTTCGTTTCATAGGTTTAAAACTCAACAGTTCACTATTTGTAACTTTTCAGCACATGAAATTCAGAGTAATTTAGGAATAATCGCATTACTTTAAAATCCGATGGATCAGTATTTTTCGCTGATGAAACGCAAAAGGCTTGTAATTAGTTTATGCAAATTATCCTGTATCTGGTTTCCAGTAGAGAGGCGAGGAAAGGAATAATTTTGCAAATACATTATCTTTTTATTACTACGCTTTTATTAGCTTGGGTTGTATGTATGTATGTATGTATGTATGTATGTATGTATGTATGTAACGGAATCTTTGAGCTTAATTTTCACTGATTTCTAAACGTCTGATCAACTTGGAACTTTGCACACGTATCAAGGACCGATGACAATGCAATATTTTGATAAGAGTTTCTCATTATCCTTATTAAAACTGCCAGGATTAATAAATTCATTTTTAGATCCTTCGTATGAGAGTAAGAGAGACAGAGATAGCACCAGTGCCAGTAATCTCCATACAAGAAACCAAGAAGTTCTGACGTATAATGAGTCAAAAAGAGATGTAATATATTTCCATATAATGTTACTATTAACCTGAGGCTTCTTTATTTCATCGCATTGCTCCATTTAGAATTACCATTAGAAACCATAGTAGAATTAGTAGAATATTTTAAAACAATAAAAAATATATAAGTAATAAAACAAAAGTAATAAATGAAAATTGAACAACTAAATTTACAAAAATACAAGAATAAAGTTACTACCTACAGAACTTTGCGATATTTAATACGTATTTAACATATTAATGCAATTCTTGAATTAACATTAGGTATCTTTTGCCTATTTATAATAGCAACACTGTAATACTCGTATGGAAAATGAGTGACAGTTTTTTATGTCAAATAAGTTTTGCAGTAAGTTTTGATTGAATTCGATTCGAACACCTGTAAACTTTCTTTCTGTTGTTTTTCACCGGTGCCTGTGTATTTACCTATTTGCACTTTGTTTTGTGCTGATAACTTGTCGTTATTTGGAGTTTGGAATCTTCCGTTGAGTCGAGCTTTGTTCTTCCGGATATTCGTGTGATTTTATCATCTGAGATTGGACTCTGACTGTGTTTACTGTGTTGTGCAGATATTTTGAGATAGGACTCCTGTAAAAAGTACCTTATTATTTGAGATAGGAGTCCCAAGTTTGTGTTTGTTTTTGTGAAAGACAGATATTACAACAAAAGTGCCACAATGTCTTCAGATAAACTTTGTTGCGTTCCTGGTTGTAAAGGCAGTGGAGGTATGTTTGAAATATTTTTGTTCCTGTATCAATCTGCCTCTTAATCTTGTGGTTTGATTCCTAGCAAGGCCACAATCGAAAATTATTACGTTTGCTGGATAGTCAAAAATATTATTAACAGTGATTTATCACTATAAAATTCTTTTCAACTGGGTTTAACAATCATCATACATACATATAATCACGTCTATATCCCTTGCGGGGTAGACAGAGCCAACAGTCTTGTAAAGACTGATAGGCCACGTTCAGCTATTTGGCTTTAAGATAGAATTGAGATTCAAATAGTGACAGGTTGCAAGCCCATCGCCTTAAAAAGAATCATGATGATGAGAATATTATGAGATTTAATCCAATCAGGCCACATATAACTTTAAGAAAGTTAGTTGTGAAAACCTCCGGCGATGGGCGCAAGGTTGCGAAAGTCTTTTCTAGTAAGATAGTTATACCAGAAGTGTTAACTTCCAAAAAATAATTGTATAAAAAAACTAGAAAACTACCCGTTTTATTGCAAATCAAACTAAAAAATAGAAAATAAATAATAGTTTAAAAAAAACTAAAAAACTACACTTTTATTGGTAATCAAACTAAAAATAGAAAATAAAAATTAATGACAAAGGAATTCAGTAGTAGCAAGTCGAACAATCAGTTATAGTCAGTTGTAGTAGTAATTACCTCGGATTAAAATTATAACAAAATTAAATTTATAAACAAAACAATTTAAATCAGAGTAAAAAGCGTGGGGTGCATTTTACTTCATTTTCATAACTCTCTTGTCATAAATATATGCTTATAGAATGATTTTAATATTTACTACATCAGGCACCCCACGCTTTTTACTATGATTTAAATTGTTTTGTTTATAAATTTAATTTTGTTATAATTTTAATCCGAGGTAATTACTACTACAACTGACTATAACTGATTGTTCGACTTGCTACTACTGAATTCCTTTGTCATTAATTTTTATTTTCTATTTTTTAGTTTGATTACCAATAAAAGTGTAGTTTTTTAGTTTTTTTTAAACAATTATTTATTTATATTCTCACATTGAGAGTAGAACCAAAACAATATTTCTCTTTCTGCAAATTTTATTATTATTATAAATTCCCAAAAATGTTTGGAGACAGGAAAGCATCCGATGGTCAATTCTTTGCGGAAAAACCTGGATGTACATTCTCATATGGTATTAAGCAGACCCAGGCAGCAAACAGCTGAGACTACCATCGAGACTATTTCAAAAAGAAATTTACATTTTAAACCTAGATAACAAACAAAAACAAACTTGAACGACGAAAAAGAAGGGACGGCGCAAAAATAAATAAAGATAATTTGTAGAAGCATAAGTAAGTCGTGATTTTTTCATTAGAAATGGAATAAGATTGTTCAACAGATTCATTAGAAGACCAGTAATGATAAGATTTAGCAGACTGCTGTTTTTGCTGCAAAAACAGCTTCTACAAATCATCTTTAAAAAAGGAACAATCTTTAAGGAAAGCTGTCTTTCTTTTCCATTCTCGAAAGCAGATTCGCACTTAGGATGTCATTAAAGATTCGTATATTGCTTTTAGTTCAACCAAACTTTGCGTCCTCTAGGTTGCAGACAAACTCGTACATATGTAATGCTTTCTCAAACCGATAATCTCTAGATGTAGGTAAATCTTTTAATATCATGCCTAAAGTGAATTTATTATAGAAAATAAAATAAACATAAAATTAAATTGTAAAGAGAGAGATAAAGGTATGTTTAAAAAGTCTTTCTACGTATATCACACCCAATTAAAAGAAATCAAGAATTCTTGCCTTATTCTTTAAACAAAATACAAGCAGTCTTAAAAATTGTTGTAAAAATTTTCTTCCAAGTCTACATGCATGTACTACGCACGACGACTTCAAAGAGTACGTGCATGATCCTTTTCCAAATACACACAAACATAAAATCACGCCTCAAAAATAAATTCAGACATAAAATCTAAATTCTAAATCAAACTAATCAAGATTTACGATAATCCCTTGCATTCCAATAACAGTTTTATGCAGAACTTTAGCAATGAGAGATGTCAGAACAGAGCATAACTCATGCAAATTTAGACGTCCGCATAAACGACGTCGTTGAAACTTCAGAGATAGTTTCATTAGTTCCCTGGGCACTTGTTTTCTTTGGGCCTCGGGCAAATGGAATTACTAACAAAGTCAAAATTGATTTAGACGATTATAACTTCGAGAAACAGGATAAAGTTTAGGAATATATATCAAACAACATGTCAGGTATTTCAAAGGTGGAATAAACAAATTATAATAAATTATCTGGAAAGAGTTATGAATTTATATGAAGGGAAAGAAGTATGTGGTGATCTTGGCAAGTGGAAAGATGCAGTCTCTGCCTACCCCTTTGGGAAAGAGGCGTTATTTTATGAATATATGTAAATTATATACGTATATATGTTTTTACACATTAACCATTTTAATGGTAGAGCCGCTAGTTTTAGATGGATAAGTTAATTATGGGATTGAGATTTTAAGAAAATCTACTGGTAAAAAGTCTTGCTCATTGAATGCGAATCTATTGTTGATCAAGAAATCTATTCCCGAAAACCTTTGAAAATCACGTTACGGCTTGTTTAATTAAGTGTCATTAAATCCTCGGCTTCGAATTTTAAAAGAAAACGTCATGGATAATTAGGACCAAATTGCATACTATGATAAAGTAATTGTAATATAAATTAATAGATGAATGTTTAAAGATCAGGGAACTTATATTTGACAGGTTTATTTACATCCTTGGTACTTAGACCGTATAAGTAGCAGTAAGTACTTAAGTTACTTAAGCAAAGTAACCAAAACACGTTTTCTTAGCTCAGACATCTTATACAAAATATCGAGAGTGTGGAGTGCTAATCCAAAGGGAGCACTGTTTGTTTTGCGTGTCCCCGTGTTGCACTCTTCGCTTCCATGTTTAGGGGCCCGGGGTTCGTTTTTCCATATTTATATTTCCATTGCTGCTGCAGCGAGATCATTTTTAACACCTTCAACCTGGTCTTCTTCGGCTTTGGCTTATCATGAATTCAAGTAGCTACTCTTATTTTCATGAAAAATAAATTTTTCATGTGAGAAACTATTTCGTTCAAAATTATAACTAACTGTCTAAGAAGATAAAAATCTGTTTAAGATTTACCTAAAATATAAAACTATTGCCTACACGATACATAGTTTAATGATACGGAATCGTTTTCTAAAAAAAGTCTAAAAATGTCTTCACATTTAAAGAAATATTTTTTTGAAGGTTTCCCTTTGTTACTTCATCTGTCCATGCATCTGTTTTTAGGCTTTCGTTACCAAAGGGCGAGAAACAATAGGCACACTTCAGGCTCGCTTGAGTAGTGGCCATAAAACTGTAAGCCAACTAGTCGCATTGTTAATTTGCCATAACTTCCTAAGTAGCTTTTTCATCCTTTCTCCGCTATGGTAATCTTTTAAATTTTGCTTTGCTTCTCGCTTTTATTTTAATTGTCAGATCTTTTTGCTACATTATCACAGATTGTACCACTTTTTATAAGTTCCATTTCTTTTTTCTTTTCTCATCTTTATTCAATTAAATATTTATTTTGGTTTTCACCATAAAGATTGTTATGGTCCTAATGAACTAAAAAGACGTCTGATTTGACTATTGCGATCAGAAAAAAGAGTCCATCTTTTTTCTATCGATCTCGAGAGATCTGGCCAATTATAGTCTCTAACATTCTGGCTCGCACTTCATTACGATATGGTTTATTTATTTATAAACTTTAGCTTAAAGAAACAATGTCCCAAAGAAATTAAAATTATATATTAAGTTTGTTTCATAACTTGGAATTACTAAGACGTACTCCTTCTTCTTAAACTTCTTCTACTAAAACCTCGTGTTTTATGGCCACACACTCAGCTCGCTTGGGAGTCGAGAATAGCGAAATTGCTTGCGGTCGCATATGGCACTTATAACGTACACTTCAAGAATGGGCCGATGAACAAACTTGGAGCCACACTCTCTTGTTTAGGAGTGGGATTAGTTTGAAATAGTTGTATAATGAAGAAAAGCTGAACTCTGTTTTTATAGACAGTGATAAGAATTGCAGGCACATCTATAAAGATCGCTCAAATAATAATCCTTTTGATCCTTCTGTTTGTATACACCCTGGAGAGGGCCTTTGTTAATAGCTTTCCCAATATGGATCAAAGTGATATTTATTTACTAATTTATGCATTAAAACTATTGAAATCTAACTTTCAAAAAATTGCAAAAAATCTTTATTGCTCATAACAAAATTAAATAAGTAGTAGAAACATACATAAAAAAATATGTTGATCAAAGGCGGACTTGTTGCTAAGCAATCTTTTCCAATCAACCTTCAGGTAGGTAGTGAAAGGTAAAACATGCCTATGCCGAAAAACTGATCTCTTCTCTGTTTGGACATGAAGGAAATAACAAAATACTTTTCCATTTATAATATAAGATATTTATTAGGATGTTGTGTAAAATATATATTGTCTTCATAGTACACGTTGTGCTATGCAATATTTACATGGTACATCCATTTTCCCGCCATCAATCTTACCAAATTGCAGCAAGCGAGGTTATTGTGAAATATATTACATTTTGAATACTTAGCTCAAACAAGGAAGTAGGTAGATATTGTATTGCCAAATAAGTCGACTTTATGCAATATAACTTGCTATATTTTAATATTTTGTTTCAGAAGCATTCTCAGCAGTTAGCTAAAATGCTCTGAGTTCTTTGCTTTTTTTATGTCTAATTTATTTATACTGTGACAAGTATAAATTTTTTTTAAAGATAGACAGCCACCACCTACCACATAACTGACTAAAACAACTTAACATAAATCCCTGTGAACCCAAATGCCTTTCGAAGCAGTAGTGGTAAGGGTTTTTGTCCCTTGACGGCCTTCATCTTTCACTGAGCTTATTGCATGGCTTAGGAAATAGATATATCATAGCGCAGTTATACAGACAGACTTACTGCTAAGAGCATTATCTACCAGTCAGCCAGCCATTGACAAACAGAATACTTAATTGTGGGGTGACATCGTTCGTAATAAAAGTTCACTCTAAGAGTGGTCACCCTGTATTGATTCTAACAAGGGCAGGGAAAGAATTTTCTTTTTTACTAGTTTATTAGTTGAATCAAGATTAACATAACGAGGAAACCGCTAAGCAATAGTTTTCCCGTGATGCGAGTAAAAATATACAGACAATTTTAAATGAATCTCCCATACATATCTTTTAGTAAGTGTATAGGATATGTTGTAACGTTAACTTTTTGCTTTATTTTAATCAAAATATTTTATTCTTAGTCTTCCTCTGCATAAAAACAAAAAAAGAAAGTGTAGAGGAAAGACATGAATGGAGGAAGCTCCACTTAACTCCACCGACAAGAGTTAGCTCTTACATTTAATAAGAAAATATGGTACTATGCTGGTGCGGTAGCACAGAAAAATCTTATTGCATGTTATGTTACTATTCAAGGTAAAGGTTAATAAACTTTAATTCTTCTTTCAGGTGATACATAGGAAAAAGTTTTAATCCCTTGGTCGGCATTTACAATCTGTACTGAAAGGAATTGAGTGTTCCTATTGAAATATGAATGTGTGTATACAATAACCGCGGAAAAATAAACATAAAGAAGACATTTTTCTTTTTTTTTTCTTTTAAAAGTATAAAAAAAAATATCATTTGTTTTTTATTACTAACCTACAATCGGTGCATAGTGCACTATTAAAGCAATGTCCCAAATGCACGTTTGTGCATATATTTGGAGTTCTAAATACAACCGGATTAGTTTGGGTGGCCGCCAACTACCCTCAGTTATGCTAATTTCCTATTAAGTATTTAATTTATCACCATAATGATTTGAAAAAGTACTGAATGGTAATTTGTGATGATTTTATTCTTTGAAAATCATATTATAGCCCATTAAGAGCTAAAGAAAGGTTTGATTTCGTCTCAAATCTGACTGACGTAGTAATTTTTTATCTAATGAAACAGCATTTTGAATCAATCACCTGCACACAATTTAAACCTATTGATATCGATACCTTTGCCTGAACCTACAACGTCACAAAACATACACTCTAGTCTGAGAGGCATATTTGTAAAACAACAAAATAAACAACAGAGTTTACACTTTTGGTCCTTCGAGAAATCCCGGCTCAACGTTGCCACATTGTAGCACAGTACCACAAAGATCTTATTTAAACTTCGGCTTAATATTAACCCTGACTTTATCGTCGTAAAAGTGGCAGTGTACGCGTGTATGCATAAATATTGCAAGTTTGTACGGAGTAACCGACACATAGTTTGGATAGGGGCCAATTCCTAGCGACGTGGTGAGCTCGCTGTGCTACATGGCACGTGCGAATTGTACTAATTCTGGTTGAAATGCAGTTTTCATATAAAATTTTCTTTTGTAAAAAAATGGAGTAGAAGTCACGTATTTTGTTGTAATTAGATTAATAATTTTATTATAAAAGCACTTCAAAGTCGAAGATCGTGAAGTACCTGGCTCCTTGAATGATGGGATTTGAAAAGAATGTAGTTAAAAAGCATGATTTAACATGTTATGATAAATGCAATACTCTACTAAAAAAACCGAAGTAAAATTAATTCAATTTATTTCTTCGCAAAAACTCGAATGATGAACTTAAAAAGCATTTTCTGTCTACATGGAAACTCAATCGAAAATCCGCTTACTGCCAATAATTCTGTAATAAGCCTACTATCAATCCAGCGGTGGCTGGTGGCGATAAAACATTCAGAGTCGGCAAAAAACTCGCATTGCAAAGACAATGACTGCAAAAAACGACAGGGCGAAAATTGTGCGTCGCGTTTCAGTAAAAAGACAATCGGCTTCCGCAATTCTCTCTGGGAAAAAGCACAATTTTCTAATAAAATATTTTTATAATATTATTTCAATATGAAAAAATAAAATGCTAAAATCAATAACATCATTAAGCCATACTGGTAAATGTGGACTTACAGTTCATTTGAGACCATACCATACATACATATTACCATTATTTTTCAGGATTAAAACTTGAGTCTGACGAAATATCAGGAAGCTTACTTACTATTTTCCTCTTATTTATACTCGTTAAAAGAAACTAGACTGAATTCAAGAGTTTTAAAGATCTTTGCTTAAGTTGTTTATAAATTATGACTTGCAAAGCCAGAAATATTAAAATTTCCTGGAAGTTGTTTCGTAAATGAAATCTTGAGGTTCTGATTTATTATTGTTCGTTATAAAGTTAAAACTTTTTTCAAAAAAAGTTATGCAACGTCAATACGAATGCAAACATGATTGCGGATATTACGTCTATGATAGGAATATAAGACAGTTTTATTAATGAGACAAAGGGATACAAGTTTTTATAGCTAAATAGGCAGCGGCCAATACTACTACTTTATCATATCTTAATAATACGAAAAATATTAAAGAGGAACCCGGACTTAGGGAATAAAAGGTAGTAAGTGTGCGTGTGCAAATTTAAGCCTCTCGAGGTATAAGTATAGACTTTTGATAGACTTAAATTATGCTATTGTCCTTTAGCATCTCATTTTTTTTCTTTACTTATCTGCCAGAAACCACGTGACCGCAGAGATATTAAGATTTCAATCCTTCAGATACATGATATATTACCATTTTACAAGTACTTTTTAAAAGAAGACCTCTCGAATAGATGTTTTATGGTTTACTTATAAGTTTTAACTCAAGAGGACCATTGAAACTTAGCTACCTGCTCCAGTTGCAACATTCTGATGAATATTTCATTTTAATCTTCGGAACTTATTATCCTGAAATCCCATCCATATTCTTCTCAAAACTTTTAACGGGCAGATTTAAAATTTCACATCGTTGACGGGCACTAAATCTTTGGGTTTCTTTGTGGTTCAGGCAAGAATACTAAAGTAAATTTACTTGTTTGCGGAAACAAAAACGTTCTTGAATATTTTAAATAGCCGTAAACCCGTGCGACGGACTTGGCAGAATTGAATTATGTCTTCTTCTAAAATTTTTAAATTATCTCATTTGTGTTCTTCGCCTTTCCTCTTCTGTTTTGTTTCTTTAAAAGACAAATGAAATAGAAAACAGTTCAACTCAAAGATGTTTCGTTAAAGTGAAATAATATAATTGTTTTTTTTTTACTTTCTACGTAGTTTTTTTTTTATTTCTAAGCCAGGGATTTTTTCACAATCAACAGATAATACTGTCAAATCTTCGGCTTAATCTGTTTTACACCATTTAAACTTTTCATTCTACGATCACCGTTGCATACATAAAATCACACCTTTTTCCCGGAGGGGTAGGCAGAGACTACATCTTTCCACTTGCCCAAGTTCTCTGCTACTTCTTTCGCTTCATCCACATTCTTAACTATCTTCATGCAAGCTCGTCGGTTTCGGGTACTCACCTTTACTGCCGTCAAATTTAACGTTAGCTTTAATCAAGTCTATGGTGCAATCCACAATTAAAGTTCCCGGTTCTAGTATGTCTTTGGTATACGAAAAGCCCAAAGAATAAAATATGTGGACAATATGGTCAACAAGCAGAGAGCGAACAAATTGGTATGAAAACAAGACCATTGTGTAAATTAGTAGTCAGAGACAAAACGTCTGTCACGATAGCAGCTGAACCGCTTCGGATAAATTACGGCCTGATCTGAACGAAAAAAAAAAGAATTATTTCATTGTAATTTTAGCTGTGTTTAAATGTGGTTTCTCTCATGGTAGTAACAAATTTAACCAAAATTATCCACAAAAGTTTGATTCTAAAATGATTGCTGTACTTTAAGTGCCTATAGCTTAGATGTTAAGTCAGTACTAGATTTTGCGCGGGGCTTCGCTCCCTGGCAAATTGCAAAAAAAGAAGCCTATGTTACTTCCGAAGGTCAATTCCATATCTGTGCCAAATTTTGTGAAAATCAGTCCATTAGTTTGTGAGTTTATTCGTTACAAACATACAAAAATAAAAATCTTTTCTCTTTATTATTAGTGTGGATTTGGATACGGGTATTTGAAGCCCTCCTCCAACTTAAAGGTAACCTTAAACGAAGTAAATTTTACAAATTGTAATTGTTACAATAAATATTAATAAATAAATATTACCTCTCCCAGATTAAGGATTACATCCTCAATCTTTTTGGTACAAAAAGTTCAGCTATCTTCTCAAATATTATGTCCTATGAAACGACCATTACGCACTTTTTCATAAACATCGTATATAGAATTATACGAAGAAAATGCTTCAGCCAAGTCAGGGTCGAATACTGACGAGCAATAAATACGTATCTAAACATTTTCAACTCTATCATCGTTGCTTTATTTTCCGATTTTTCTATTCGTATTATATCGATATCAACGTTGAAATGGAATACGTGACAACCCTCTCATATGACGAGTGTGTGAAACGGGAACTAAATTGATTTCGTATGTATTCAAAATTCAAAATTTTTATTAATTATTATAGGATACTTCATATAGCTTAATAATTGTCAAAACGTTTGGTTTCACAACATTGGTTGACGTCAAATAAATTACTTAAAACTAAGTTTACTGCCGCTTCCAAGGCGTCAGTGCAGAAGAAGCGGTAACAAACTGCACTATTGTTTTATTAATCAGTTTTTAAGATGATGGCCTACTGGTAGGGTAAATAGGTATTTTTATTAACATTCAACCGACATTAGGAAGAAGGTAAGTTCTTTCAAAGATTACGTTATGTACAGTGAAAGGATTTTGCGAAGATATTATATTTGACTGTCCGCGGGGCCGGCGAAATTCCTAACCAGCGTTTTATGAATTTTAGGCAAAATTTAAGCAGTGTTTATATATTTTTCCCCGTTAAGAGCATCTGCGGGAAGAGAAGCAGTGAATTTTTTTACTTTTCTAGAAATCACACGGCTATAACTCTTAATTGGTTACCTAAATAAAGCTTGTAGTTTCAAATCAAATAATATAATAGTTTTTTTAATCAACGACTATTTCAACAATTGAAACAAATTTACAAACTTATCAACTACAGTATAACAGACGCTTATCACTAAGTTTAAACTGTCATTCCTACTTCTAAGAAACGTGAAATTAGCAGTAACACAGATTTAACTTCGAATGTGACGTATAAAACTTGCATAATATCGTTCAGAAATCATAAAATAAAGCCCGGTTCTCGTTTGCGGAGTTCTTGTTCCAATTAGTTCCACGTAATGACTAGTTTACAAGGCGCTTTAACTTCGGCTGTTACTTTAAATCAAGTTTCAGCCAGCGCGTTGCCTTAATTTAGTGCATGTACAGTCGGCAGAAGATAATCCTGTACAGTAGCACTATATAAATTAGAGAGAGCGATTCAAAGCGTCGGTAGTCGAATCGGTAAGGTGCCCGGTAAAATGCGTGAGGCGATGATAGGCACAGGTTCGAATTCGACCTCGACCATGTAACAATACTTTTTTAAAAATTTTGTAACCGATGCTCTTACGGTAAGAGAAAATATAGGGAGGAAACCTGCATATTCGGGCAACTGTAGTGTAACCATGGTTCCAATAAGGGAAAGGTTTTTCTGCAAAGGTTGCGGAGGTAAGATGGGAGTCGCTTCGTGTAAAAACCTGACTCATCCAATCCAGGATCCAAGGTCAAAGGCAACCCCCGAGCTGCTCTTCGGAGTGATGAGGGTGCAACCGGGACTAAAGCCAGGAGGAAGAAGAAGCAATATATAAATTAGTAACGAACGTATCTTGATCAAATATAGGATGTTCTAATGAAAGTGAAAAAGTTAAGTCATAGTCAAGAGTAGTCTTAGATTCAGTATTTGAGAGTGAGCTTGTCCGAAAAGGTATTAAATAATTCAAAAGATGTAGTCTGTCCGTAACTATTTTGATTATTTGTTTGTAAGTCATAAATTGAAGATACGTATACAAACCGAGCAGCTGTTCCCAAGACATCGGTACTTACCTGAAACAAAAAATATATCATCAATCTACTATCCTTATGTTAGTATCAAAATAGAGACACAGAAAAAGGTAACTTGCAAAAAAAAAAAAACTTGTATGTGCAAGGTAAGGTAACCTTAAAAAGCATAATTTCAAATAATTAACTTAGTGTGACGTAAATTTCATAGTCCATATTTGGCCACTTATATTAATTCTTTGCCGTGTTTTAAGTAAGAAGCTCTTTAGATTGTTATATAAAAGCACCCTAAAGGGATATAAAAACGCAATTTAACAGAAATTGGCAACGAACTATTTATTACATTTTGTTAGAAACTGTTACAAGGAACGAGAGTCATATAAAAATTCTGTATAAAATTTCATATGAAGCAATATACATACCTATATTATAAATATAAATTTTACTCACATGTCGCTGACATGAATATTCAAATTTTATTTTGCAAATCGACAGTAAATCATCTTAATTGATGGTAGTGCTTTCGATGTCCTGTGTGCAAAATAGCTTGAAATAACTTGTTTTGTATGTAACAAGAGGATTAAAGACCATATTTTGTATGTATCTACATACTCTTATGACTTTGTTCTTCATAGGGCCAACAGAGCCGACAGACTGGAAGGCCACGGTTATCAAGCTGGCAAAATCCTATATTATTAACCGCGGAATATTTGTATATATATATATACAACGGTTTTGTTTTAATTTTAAATATAGGTGCATTGGTTGGTTATTATAACATCCACCGAGCACCGCTCGGTCATCCAGGTAATGGAGTAAAGTAATAGGTTCTATACTGCAAAGGTATGTCTATATATATATGTATGTGTGGTAACGTGTGACTGGGCATACCTGTATTATCAAACAGCTGAACTCTCAAAACGAGTTTTGCATAAAGAAATAAAAAATTATGTAAACGTCCGCAATTTTGAGATTCCAAGGGGAGAAAAGTATAGGGGAAAAGGTACCTTCGTAATGATGGCAAATAAAAAAGTCGTACTTAACTTAACCCTTTCCTTTCACCTCGGAGTGTTTCGTAAGCCCACGTAACGTACATTCGTACTAAGACGACAGATAACATGATAGATCCTCAGATAAACCCGGTTGAAACCCAATACGATGAGTTTACGAACGTTTCGAATTGCGGAAGAGTCTATAAATTTTTGCCAGGTTAGAAAAAAGAGCGTTACGTGGTCGATTTAAAATGGTAATTAATTGAAAATACAAATAGATAGTTAAAGAGATTTTTTCAAATATAAAACAATCACCGACATTAGATTGAATATTACCTAGTATCCTAGTAGACAAAGCCATCAGTCTCGAAAAGTCTGAAAAGCTATACTCATTGTATGACTTAATCTCAAGTTTATTACTTTAGCCTTTACCTTAGTCACATTTTATTACATCCATGAGACACATATGGAGTGGTCCTGATCTAAAATACCGGAAACTACATGACACTATTGGCTGAAAAATCTGATTAAATCACTTTTAGATCGTGGTTGTGCTGACTCTGGACTCCTGTTCGGAGAGTTTACAACCGAGACTAATTGACTAATTCCAGTTGGATGATGAGAAGAATTGGAGGGAAAATTTGTGACACGTGACATTTTTAGAGTCAATTTGACGGTTTGGTGGGCGGTTGTTGGACGACGAAATTAAGGTTAGCCGAGCGTCAAAGACGGTGATCGATTTGGGTTAAGTTTATGACCTTCATGGTGATATAATGTCATTATTTAGAAGGTCTGTGACTTAACAAAACAAAACAAAACAAATAAACCTTAAGTAGTAATGTATTTCGGTACAAATGTTCAGCCTTTTGTTGCTTGGAATGAAGCAATTGGATGTGTAAGAGTGTCATGGTCTACCATGTGTTAGGTTCCCGTGCCAAGGTTTGATGGGCAGACGGGAATTGTATCGTACCAAATCATGACAAATCCAGTATCATAGGCTGACCCTTGGCTTCACTCCAGCAAGGACGCAATAAGGACTGATACCGGGCGTAAACATGATTACAATAAAAAAAGAAACTACATTGTAAATGAAATTTGTGTATCTTTCTACTAATGTTCACAAACGTTAGTTGCAGAAAGGATTAACTTAATTTTTCAATTACGATTCGTGGGTTCGAGGATTGCTGTCCGTGTTACAAAAGTAGGAAAAGAGAATTATATGTTCAGTGTCTCTGCGAGGATCATTTGCGTAATGCTAATGGAAGAGCACTCTAAATATATTTACCTCTGTTATTTGTGCCTAATGTTCATTTTTAGGGTTCGGTACGTTAAAAAAAACCAAATCATATTGGATCACATGCAGTCTGGCGCTAATACCGTTTTTTTTATATGGAAAAATGCTTTTTAAGTATAGAAATTTCCATTTTTTTAAGTTGACACTTATAATAATATGTGCAAAATGATAGATGTAAGTAAACACGATCAGAAAATAATTACTGAAAATGAATTTTGCTATTTCACAAAGGGAACTATTGCCCGAGAACCCCCATTAAACTTGAAAATTGAAATGTTTGAGATTTTTGTAGTGTCCGAACCGGAAAATTTGATTTTGCCTTCCAGGATAATCTGTTCGAACTGCCCCCGTAACATGACATACACTGCGACTGCAATGGCTAGCTGTCCCGTTTAACGTCATAATAAAAACCGAAACGGCGATAGTTTTTCGCGCAATAAAAACTGCGTCGTACGTGCTACGGAGGCTAGTTCCAACATATCCCAACAAGTCATAAACTGTTGTAAACGTTGTCAATTTGCTTTTTTAAGTCTCACGGAATTCACGATTCGTGAGTTTAACTCGCACTTGGCCGGTTGGTAAATTGGGTATAATAACTCGAGCATAAATGACGGTTCGTAAATGTAAAAGTGTCCTAATGTACTTTGATTGTATTTTAAAATACGTATTTAATGGGTGGTACCGCTATTCAAATAAGTACTTGCTAAATGTCAAAAAATATAAATTTAGTAGTATGTATATGGAATGGTGAATAACCAAGGAAATAATTGCCATTTCCAATATCAATGACACTAAGTAATGATTTATGAATTACGAGAATGAAGCCAGGGGAAAAAGTTATGTCGACATAGGTATGTGATACGTTATTTTATTCCGTTTCCTCAAGTAGAAGAGGGAGAAACGTCATACGCGCATTTAAATATATATATATACTAGCTGACCCGGCAAACGTTGTTTTGCCATATAAATATGTTATACTTATTAAATGACGATTGATCAGTTATCGACCAGTGACGAGAAATTGTCAAATTACTTAAATGGCTAAACACTAAGGGTTATGAAAAATAGATGTTGGCGGATCAGACCTACTCAATATGCTCACAAAATTTCATGAGAATCTGTCAAACTGTTTCGGAGGAGTACGGGAACGAACATTGTGACACGAGAATTTTATATATAAGATAACAAAAATATGTGTGGTGCCGTGTGGTTCCCGGCACTATTACAAAAAAGAATAGGACCACTCCATCTCTTTCCCATGGATGTCGTAAAAGGCGACTAAGGGATAGGCTTATAAACTTAGGATTCCTCTTTTAGGCGATGGGCTAGCAACCTGTCACTATTTGAATCTCGGTTCTATCATTAAGCCAAATAGCTGAACGTGGCCATTCAGTCTTTTCAAGACTGTTGGCTCTGTCTACCCCGCAAGGGATATAGACGTGATCATATGTATGTATGTATGTATAACAAAAATAGGAGACACCATAGACATTTTAAGTTCATTTTTCCTAATTTTTCAAGAGAAAGATTTTTGGATGTAGTAAAAGCAAAAGTATTCGCAGGGTTCGCGACAATTAAAAAAAAATGTGCCTAGTCTATGTTTCTAATACTCCTTGAAAGAAGCGTAATCTTGTATGTTCGTCCTCAAATATCAACTACATTTTTGGATCGGCGTTACGCCACTCATAATCAAGAGATACACGCTAACAAAATGCTAAATGCGTCCCAGTTATTCCCTTTCACGCAACATGAACTATCTGACACGACTATTCATTCGCCCCAGGCCTCTCCGCTCAAGATAAATGGCAAACCGCCATTTTTTGCCGATTAAGGTCGAAGCCACATTTATTTTTCACGCCCTTCATTATTTCGAATTCTAATTAAGATAAGGGAAGGTCAACGTTTTATGTTTAAAATTACCTAATTTGTAATATCTTTCCCATCTAAGCGTTCCTTCGGTGAAGTTGTATTTTTGTGTTTGATTTCTGAAACCTAAACCTGGTTAAAAAGCCTTGTAATAATTATGTGGTCAAGGATTGCATTAAGAGAGGATTTCCCGAAATACTTCTTACACGGGCGGAGCCGTCTAGTCTCAACTAATATTATAAATGCGAACGTAAATTTATTTGTTTGTTGTCTTGTCATGCGTTATCTACAGAACCAATTTTCTAGAAAAATCTAAAAGACCGAAAGGCAATGTTCAGCTCCTTAATAATGGAATTGACATTCAAATAGTGACAGGTAGCTAGCCCATCTCCAACAAGAAGTACCTCAAGTTTATTAGCCTCTCATGTTATTATGAATGTTCATTCTACATACATACATAAAATCACGCCTCTTTCCCGGAGGCAGAGACTACCTCTTTCCACTTGCCACGATCTCAGCATACTTTCTTCGCTTCATTCTAAAGGTACAAAAAAATTACTTTTCGATCTAGATAAAGAGAAAAAGATACCGTCATATCTATTATACCACACTAGTAACATCTGTTCCCTTGCGAACATAAAGTTATAGTTATATCTATAATATACAGTATCTCATAAATTTGACCCCTGAGAGGGCTTCCTAACAGTAAGACAGTTCTTCCGGAAACAATTATTTATTGCCCTTTTCTGATCAGTTTTACTGCTAGGATAATAAGCGATCCTTTCGTAGTTGCCATAATTTCTTTATTATATTCTCAGAGTATATGACCATAATGATCTCAAGAGAGAAGGAATTGCTGATTTTATTAGTTTTGTGCAAAACAAAATAACATACTTTCACATTCAAAATATTAATTGGGATGGGACAAAAGGAAAAAGTTTCAATTGTTTTAATGACAATTGTAAAAAAATTATAGATTTCGGAATCCATGACACATTTTGAGTATCTATAATCGTCATAATTTTTGTTGTAACATAAACAAATTTAGATATTATGTGTTTACTCAAGTTATAATTTTGAAATTTAAGTGTTTCATTACTAAGTAGCGTAGTAGTTGAAACTTGTCCTTAACACTGGAGATGTGATGACATACAAGCGGAGTTAGCGGTTAGCGTTTGATAAATTGCTTTATACGAACTCGGAGAGCGATTTATGTAATTCTATAAACTGAGTTTCAGATATTTCACTTTATTGTTTCCCTCTAGCCGACACAAGTAAACTTTAAAATATAATTTTTACGAATTAACAAAACTAAACCACGTAAGAAAAATATTACCACCGACAATAAATAATCGAAACTAATTAGCACACACATAAATTAATTATCAATGTTTCTGTACAACCGCTTTATATGTTCAGTTTGATATAATAGGTAAACAAAATTGATTTTAAGCATAAATAATTTTTTCTCAAAATGTTACACTCGATCGTGGCAAGTGGAAAGAGATAGTCTCTGCCTATCCCTTCGGGAAAGAGGCGTGATTTTATGTATGTTTGTTACACTCGACTCGGTCGAGTGCTTTTCATTTTCACGAGATTTATTGCGCATTTAAAAAATCGTAATTGTAATTGCTCGCATAACAAATATTGTCACATAATGCTGACTTCTTTGTCACGTATTTAAAAAAATAATTTTCCAGGACGAAGCACCCTTTTTTTAGGTTTTCGTTCCACTAAATAAACCTGTGAATGCACCGTGAATATCCGACCATTAACTTGGCAAATAAACAATAACATAACAAAGAAATCTTCACTGTCGAGCAAAAATAGCTGGTCGGTCGCTACCACGGATATAGGTTTAAATAGATATCCCGAGAACATAAAATCACATGAGTAAGGGTGAAAAATAATTTCTTCTCTGAATTGTCTCATTCAATAATTGTTCCGCATTTAGTTAAATAAAGGTTTACCAAAAGGTAAGTTATATTTTCAGTTCTTATAAGGTCAAAGCGCGATAAAGCCAAAAAAAGGGTATAAAATAATTGACAAATACTTTTTTACTGAGAAGACTGATACCCGGACACAGTGGAGAGACTAGGTCATCCTTATTTTTATAGTTAAACTACGAAAACAGATAGATAGATAGACTCTCAAGAAAAAAGAAAACACAGGTAATGAGGTACAAAGGCGGACTTATCGCTAAAGCAATCTCTTGCAGTCAACCTTAGGGTAATAGGGTATTTCAACAGGATGATTTTAAAAGGAAAAATAATCCTATATTATAGAAAAGTCGGAGGATATTCCTCGGTCTGCAAAGCATAGCGTCGGAGGCAACCGGGAGAGAATTAACAAATTTTATTTTCATATAGGTAAAGTCGCATATCTATTTTGATCTACATCTGTGGCTACCCTTACAACCGGCATCCATTTGTCACGGCCGTGGACAGCTCAAACCGCGCTTGTTTGCCGCGACAAGTTTCCACGTCTTGCTGCTATTAAATCATTTTCAGATGCTATTCGTTTCAGTTGTTGATGATGTAGTTATGGCTTCGCTGTTATTATCTCTCTCTCTCTCTCATTATGGAGTGTTCCCACTTGCACTCTTGTTTCCCTATTTTTCTCTTTTCACTTTTACCACCGCATCTTCAGTTATAAAACCTTGGTTAATATAATCTACATTATCTATTTTTTATTAAAATTTAAAAGGAATAACCGGATGTCAGTTGTAGTAGGAAAATTAATGACTATACGATTTCTTATATTTTTAATAAGTATGTTGGAATGCATATTTATCAAGACCGCTTTATGTTTCGACAAAGGTCACTTCCTTACTTAATTTTTTAAATCATCATCAACATGTTCGGCCACAGTTTAATACTACAAATCCCAATAAATCGTCGTTTCAGTTACTCCTTTCATCTAGTGCACATTTATCAGCGCTGCAGACAGCGCTGTCTCCGCTTGTATGTTGACTACACGTACATAGACTAAATTCAGCTAGACCCTACAATTGTACATATTGATGAGTGGTTTCCATTCCAGCATGGCTAAGCGAGGCGACACATGTATTTTTAGCCCGAAATAGAATAGAGGGTGAGTAAGAGAGAACTAAAGGGACTCTATATAGATTTTGTAGGGAGTCAAGAAGGGTGCGCTGTAAGAGAGGAAACGCGAGAGCACAGTCAGCACAGTTGGCAGACACATGAGTGGTAATGGGATAGTGTCGGTGGTATTGATATATGATTATTTGTTTGAAAGGGTATCAAAATGTTATTACATTACTGTTTGTTTTTCATACAGACAGGTAGACTGAAGTTCCACATCAAAAATAAAAATATTTGTGTTTTTATATGTTTGTAACGAAAGCAATTCGAGAATTCGCTCTCCAAATCATTGCGAAGAATATTTGTATAAAGAGATGGAAATTCAAAAAGTATACAATCATGTTCACTTGTCGGTACGGTATAAAATATAAAACTATGTTACACAGAAATATTTCTTCATTTTTACAAATGTATTTAAGCTTAATCAATGACGTCTTAGTGAAAGGTTCCTAATAAAGATCCTAATAAAGATAAATAAATAAATAAAGGGTTAGCTAAAGACTGGGTCGACGAGGTTGTATGAAGCATGTGCGCGGATCATGGATAGTGCAAAATATGTAATCTCTACCCCTAAGGAGAAAACAATTATTCAACTACTATTTCAAATATTTCTCGCATATTTTTTCTTGCTTATAATGAAGCACACTAACAATACACCACAGAATGTTTAATAATATACTTAAAACTGAGAAGTGGTTATTCCTAGCAAATGTGTCGTCGGAACTGATGGTAATAAATAGCATATCCAATCACGGTTTTAGTTTTACTTGACAAGTTTACAACTGTACAGAAAATTGCGCGCGTTGTAACACGATGACACATCAATCCAATAGTTTCAAGTATTCCGAATGCTGAAAGACAATGTAAAAAGGCCATACCGCCCACGCGCGGATATTCTAAGGAAATCTTGATAGAAGGTAACCTTATTTGATTTATTGAAAGATTCGAACAGACCCTCTTTATGCTGTCCCAGCCTTCGGCTTATTTATAAGCGGTTTCGCATTACTTGATGGATGGACGTGTACTTTTAACGGATAGCTTTGGTTACTTCACTAAAAGCGGTGAAAATGATGGGTAATATGATACTGTTAATATTAATTAATGGACAGATGAAATCTGGTAAGCGCCCTATTATTGATAATTGTTCATAATAAATTCGAAGTAAGTACTTTATGCACGTTTTTGTTACTATCAACGTTACCTCTTTGTTTTACTCTTAAGTTTCAAATGATTTGGAATATACGTTTTATGAGATAAATTTTATATGATTTATATTTACAATAAACTACCAGAGGCAAATATGTATTTTATTCTAGGTATTTATTAATAATACCTACAGCTATTAAACACCCATATAAAGTTCCCTTATTAAACGCGTATTACATATTATTACGCGCACGTAACGAACAAAATAACGTTTAATGTGAAACGCGAAATTTTAAACTCGGTTATAATCTTTTATTTTTTCAAATTCTATGGCCCATGTCCTAACTAATGTTGGCAATCAAAAGTAACAACTTCTTTAGATTAAAAATACATGACCGGCATATAGCGTAGTAAAGATAAGCGCAGTCCATTTACCTTAATTTCATGAGCTCACAATAGAGTTCTGGTTAGCATACAGAGGGTTTCATGTGAACTTGTAAAAATCTATAGCGCAACCACATAAAAAATTTTCACTTAAGTTAACTTATATATATAACTTAGATAAGAAAAATCGAAGATAAACAAAACGAAATGAAGATTCACACGAAATGGACATTTCTCAATCATAATCGTGGAATTGGTAATTATATTGATAGACAGACATATAAATAGTTTTATTGTTGCAAAAGGCGATCCGGTACTGTCTACCACATAGCAATCGGAACAATATTATTTGACCCACTACTATGTTCACCATCAAATTAGCGTCTTCTCCATCAAATTCCTTTTATTTGGACTGCCCAATAAACTTGATGGTCGGTTTAATTACGTGTCCCCTGGTTTCATGTGCATTTGTTCCACGCAATTACTTCGAGGTATAGTAAAAAGTAGATTTTAGTGTACGTTATGGGACGGTAGTAAAATTCAGATAAATTTAGTAGTATGTGCCTTTCTGTTCAAGTAGAACTTGTAATGAACACGGGACTGATTAACAAACGTTTATAAGCCTGTGTTTCTTCCCTCTTTACCTCTGTATTTAACCAATGTGATAGAAAGAGAAATAACAAGGTTGTTTTATCCTCATGCTGACCAAATCATTAGAAGACCATGTGGATGTTTCCCAGAGGTTAAGTAGAAGTGATGTGCATATACTTTTTTATCTTTTTATAACTACTTATTTATTCTTTTACTTTTCATAATCAATAGCAATTGTAAATACCATATCTGAAGTTGGGCAATACATTTGATAAAGCTTTTAAGTTGATGAAACAAACGAAAAAGCCAAAAATGCGTCACATTTAATTTCATGGTTCTTTCAATATTACGAATTATTTTAACAATACTGGCGAATATTTCACTGAAATTATTATTTTTTATTTTTTTTTAGTTTCCTTTTTATTATTACTTGTTATTTCATTAAAGCTCTTTGAGTTAGTTTAGTCCTGGTCTTCTTATGGAGACGAATCTGAGGTTCGCTGATAACAAAGGTTATTTAACCTACATAATATATAAATTACTAGAATGCATTAAATTGAATGATCATTTCTAAATTTCGCCTTTACACTTTCCACGTACCTTGCATACTGTTTTCGTTTCATCAACATTAAAATTTGAATTAATTTAAACGTTTCATAATGCATCATCGAGCTTGATTTACAAATAATGTATGTAAATAATTCCTTGCACGCATAGAATTCAGAATAATATAGGATAATTATTTCGCTTTAAAAACTTCTACTATATGAAATAATTCAAAATATATCGCGAGCATCACATAATTCATAGTAGAGCAAACTTTTGCTTTATTTCTACGTATTGTCGGGAACAATCCTAAAATATTCGATACCCTTTTTCTGAGACCACACATTAATTTATTTGATCATACATAATAGAGATAAGAAAGAAATATGAGATCAGTTTGTGTCTACTTTAGGGAAATGAGTTTTGTAGTATCCGCTACTTGGTACAAAGAAAATACAAGAGAATATGGGAGTAAAGAATTGTAACAAAGTTTTTGGTATATATGGTTGATATATTGTCAAAAAAGTAATAAAATTATAGAAATGTTTCTTACAGAGAAGAGTCTTAAGGCATGAATGCAATGATGCCCATTGTAAAGATATTGCTAAATCTTCCGGTTGTGTGTGTGTATTCTCACTTGTATATTGTTTACAGCAGACGGTTTTGAAAAGTTGAAAATTGGATGTCGTGTGGTTCCCGGCACCAATACAAAAAAGGAATAGGACCACTACATCTCTTTCCCATGGATGTCGTAAGACGTCAAAGGGATAGGCTTATATACTTGGGATTCTTCTTTTAGGCGACGGGCAAACAACCTGTCACTATTTGAATCTCAATTCTATCATTAAGCCAAACAGCTGAACGTGGCATTTCAGTCTTTTGAACACTGTTGGCTCTGTCTACCCCGCAAGGTGACTATATGTTATATTATGAGAAACGAACGGATGGAGATCGGTGGGATTAGTGCAAGTTTCACTCGTTCAATTGGCATTGTGCACGTAAACGTTAATTTGTATGGAATTGCATCTGTGTCATCGCTAGTTGGCGCTGATAGAATGTCACAGAAATTCGTGTTAACGTGCTCGATTCGTTTGATTGAGTAAAACTCGATTCATTCGAGAGAGTCTCCAAAAACAAAAAAAAAAATAAGCCTGGCCGTTTTTCTACAAAATATTTCCTTTTTTAAGTGTCAGGTTAAGGATAAATAAATATTTTTATGCTCATAGCACGTCGCAGGAAATTCAGCGACTACACTAAAACTACGAAGCAAGAAGGACGACCGGGTAGTTCTGTGCTCTGTGGATGAAACAAATGAGGCTTTGTCCTCAGAAAAATGACGGCTTTCACCAACGTTATGGACTTTCCCCCTCGGGACTCTATTAGTGAATTAAAAGAAGATATATAGAACATGCTTTGATGTAGTCAGATGAAAAATCGTATTGGTAATGTTTATCCAGCTACCGAGACGCGAGTTATGATTCTATGGTTCTGGACGATTAAATATATACAAAGCTTTGTAATGTTTCAACTTCTTTAGTTCATGTTCAATCAACCACACTGCAAGTTACTCTTTACAATATGATGCAATAATAGTTAGAGCTGTAAATTTTCAATCAATTTTTGTGCCTAGGTTGATATGCTGTTGAGTTGACTGTACATAAAAACAAACAGGGCGGGGTAGATTGGGGTTTAGACAGAGCCAACAGTCTCGAAAAGACTGAGAGGCCACATTCAGCTGTATGACTAAATGATAGAACTGAGATTCAAATAGTGACAGGTTGCTAGTCCATCGCATAAAAGAGGAATCCCAAACGGAGCCGCTGTCGAAAACTAGTTACAATATTTAACAAAATTTATTAACCTCTGTAATTGTATTTTGTAAATGGAATTATATTTGTGCACTTATTATAGATATTAAATATGATACCTAAAAAAATCCACGAATTTTGTTAACATAAAATATTACCATATTATTACTGTGTATGGTTAAATTTGAATACGTTAATAATATACGGTTTCAAATGAGAAATAGCATTGCCATAGGATTTCTAGCATAAAAACTGTGGATGCAACTGAGAACAGACAAAAATAATATCCTGAAGTCGAAAAATATCAAAAACAATTACACGAAGCGATTACTTTCAACACTTCGTACTCGTGTCATATATACTCGCGTATGTATGTGTATATAATGTAGGTATATTTGTTTAGAGAACCAAGAGCTAGCAACAGTAACAGAGCTCAATTAAGGCCAGATTCTAGACTTAGCTAACTTTGAACGTTTGGAATAGTGTTGGAGCCACTACTGTAACTACAATGGGGGAATTCTAAGATGCATACACACATATATATGTATATATATAAAAAAAAATCGTCGTCGTAAAAGGCGACTAAGGGATAGGCTTACAAACTTGGGATTCTTTTTTAGGCGACAGGCTAACAACCTGTCACTATTTGAATCTCAATTCTATCATTAAGCCAAATAGCTGAACGTGGCCTTTCAGTCTTTTCAAGACTGTTGGCTCTGTCTACCCCGTAAGGGATATAGACGTGATGATATGTATGTATATATATATATATATAGCCTTGATGGTATACTGTACCTAGATGTAGTTCAAATAAGGAGATAAGTATTAATGTTAATGGGTCAACATTATAATGGCAAGACCACCTTGATCTATGGCGTTAGTGCGACTTTTTCTCAATCAAACCCGTCGAACAAGTAAACACGAATGTGAATGTGATTCAATCAGCGCCACCTAGTGGCAACGCGATGGCACTAATGCATTTCCATACAATTTCGCGTTAACCTACTCGACGCTTTTAATCGAGTAAAAATCTTTCTAACCCCTTACATCGGGAATATTCTGGTTAAAGGTATGGTCAAGAGTACCTATCCTTAATCGACGAGTTTGAAAGAATCATCGCAAGTGAAAAGATGCAAACTCTGTCTACCTCTTGGAGCAGGATAATTTATTATCACATTAATATTATCATATAATTTCATTAGTAACAAAGTATTTATTCCTTTGAGTGTAACGATGTGACGACTGTTTAAGATTTTAAAAAATGTTTTGTTTATATACACAGACTTTTGTTTCTTTTACCTTAGTATGCATTTATCACAAACGATAGAATTCCAATTATAATTGCATTACTTTTCGAATTAATTTTGCAAAAAGTTATATAGACAGATAAGATTTATCCCTACTAACTTCTTAGTTTCCGAAATTTGCTCTTTAAACTAACAAACTTAAGAACATTAAGCTGATCAAAGTTGCGAGTCCCAAACAAGCATAGAATTATTTGTTTTGGCAAGTCTCAAACATATTTCACAATTAGCCCGAATCCTCAATTATAAAGTGTACAGAAGTGGATCTTTGTACATACATACATAAAATCACGCCTTTTCCCCGGAGGGGTAGGCAGAGACTACATCTTTCCACTTGCCACGATCTCTGCATACTTGCTTCGCTTCAACCACATACATAACTCTCTTCATGCAAGCTCGGCGGTTTCAGGTACGCTTAACCTGACCCTTTGGAACATTGTAAAGTGTTCATATTTTTCGATTTGCTTTTTTTACGTAACAGTTACTAAAAACTAAGTATGACAAACAATACTGCACAAAGACGGACTTATCCCTAGGAGGGAATTCTACCAGTCTTTTGATGTTTTGTTAAAAACAAAATATCATGTTTGGCTTAATTTATACACCTATATTCTCTGTTAAATTTGAATATGTTAATAATATATGGTTTCAAATGAAAAATAGCATTTCCATAGGATTTGTAGCATAAAAGCTGTGGATGCAACTGAGAACAGACAAAAATAATATCTTGAAGTCGAAAAATATCAAAAACAATTACACGAAGCGATTACCTTCTACACTTCGTACTCGTGTCATATATACTCGCGTATGTATGTATATTATGTAGGTATATTTGTTTAGAGAATCAAGAGCCTAGCAACAGTAACAGAGTTCAATTAAGGCCAGATTCTAGACTTAGCCAACTTTGAACGTTTGGAATAGTGTTGGAGCCACTACTGTAACTAAAATGGGGGAATTCTAAGAGTATATATATGTAAACATACATTGATGGTATACCTACTGTAGATGTAGTTCAAATAAGGAGATAAGTATTAATGTTAATGGGTCAACATTATAATGACAAGACCATGGTCTAGAAGTTTAGAAGGTAATCGCTCCGTGTAATAAGCATTTTGAGATTTCTCACCAAGGTGGTCTTGCCATTATAATGTTGACCCATTAACTAATGTTGATCTATGGCGTTAGTGCGTCTTTTTCTCGATCAAATCCGTCGAACAAGTAAACACGAATGTGAATGTGATTCAATCAGCGCCATCTAGTGGTAACGCGATGGCACTAATGCATTTCCATACAATTTCGCGTTTACCTACTCGACGCTTTTAATCGAGTAAAAATCTTTCTAACTACTTGGATCGGGAATATCGTGGTTAAAGGTCTCGTCAAGAGTACCTATCCTTAATCGACGAGTTTGAAAGAATCATCGCAAGTGAAAAGATGCAAACTCTGTCTACCTCTTGGAGCAGGATAATTTATTATCACATTAATATTTTCATATAATTTCATTAGTAACAATGTATTTATTCCTTTAAGTGTAACGATGTGACGACTGTTTAAGATTTAAAAAAATGTTTTGTTTATATACACAGACTTTTGTTTCTTTTACCTTAGTATGCATTTATCACAAACGATAGAATTCCAATTATAATTGCATTACTTTTCGAATTCATTTTGCAAAAAAGTTATATAGACAGATAAGATTTATCCCTACTAACTTCTTAGTTTCCGAAATTTGCTCTTAAAACTAACAAACTTAAGAACATTAAGCTGATCAAGGTTGCGAGTCCCAAACAAGCATAGAATTATTTGTTTTGGCAAGTCTCAAACATATTTCACAATTAGCCCGAATCCTCAATTATAAAGTGTACAGAAGTGGATCTTTGTACATACATAAAATCATGCCTTTTTCCCGGAGGGGTAGGCAGAGACTACATCTTTCCACTTGCCACGATCTCTGCATACTTGCTTCGCTTCAGCCACATTCATAACTCTCTTCATGCAAGCTCGGCGGTTTCGGGTACTTTTGACCTGACCCTTAGCCAGGGCCCTTTGGATTTAAAGTGTTCATATTTTTCGATTTGCTTTTTGTACATAACAGTTACTAAAAATTTTGTATGACACAAACAATGCTGCACAACGACGGACTTATCCCTAGGAGGGAATTCTACCAGTCTTTTGATGTTTTGCTAAAAACAAAATGTCATGTTTGGCTTAATTTATACACCTATATTCTCTGGTGAAACTTCTGAATTTTAAATATTTTGTTATGGAATGTTAGAACATTGTAAATAATTGTTAGTACCCAAATAAATCAAAGAAAACCGCGTTATTACATTACCTCGTATTGTGTTTTGCTCTGATTGGTTAACACAGTAATCCTGTTAAGCTGCGCAATATACATATCTACGTAAGTGTTAAATCATTAAAAACGATGATTGTAATGAAATTATACTGTATAATTTCTATAAGTATTATTAGAATGAGCTAATTTCGTCTAAAACAACATGCCGAAAAATTGTCTTAACTAATGACCCTAAATCAAAACGTTGTAAATGTTATCATAGACGTGTGCTTCCCGACCAATAGAAAAAAAAATAGGACCACTCCATCTCTTTCACACGAATGTAGTAAAAGGCGATTTAGAGTTCGGCATATAAACGTAGGATTCTTCTATCAGGCGGTGGGCCTGATAAAATGTCACAGTAACCTGTCTATTTGAATCTTAATTCTATCATTAAGCCAAACAGCTGAACGTGGCCTATCAGTTATTTCAAGACTGTTGGTCTTGTCTACCCCGCAAACGATATAGACGTGATCATATGTATTTATGTATGTATCACGTTATGTATAGATTTGCCAACTGTCAGTTTCTAATGTTTTTTCTAATATATACTCAATGCAGTTTTCACTGGTAGACTTTGGACAAGTTTTTCCAAAACCATAGAACAATACCAACATAGATGACATAAAACACTACTTAAATTTTAACATTCATTAAAAAATATCCAATATTCAATTAGGACTAACCCGGTCAATCTTCAAACTCGTTCAAGCACTAACGTCTCAACTGTATTCCAACCTAGTTTAGTGCACTCCACATTTGTCACTGAAATCGAACCCACAGCCTATTTACAAAGCGCTCGCAACACAACTGGCAATAAATCTGAACGGTAAGCCAGTCCAATGAGCTGCACTAACGGAAACTTGGATTGTTAAATTCGATTAATCTCTGTTTACGTACAGACAAGACTGTCGCTTGCGATGTCTGGATTAAGGTTTAAAATATACGTATAATTTATCCCCTAGCTCTTGCTACGAAAGAAAGAATAAAGGTAACGCAAATCCCACGGGAACTATAGTTTTTACCAGGATGAAAAGTACGCAAAAATATTTGTTCAAGAAAATAAAAAACGCCCCATAGAAAACGCGTGAAGAGACAGCAAATAATAGAACTAACTTTGGCATAAATAATATTGGAGAAGTGGGATCTTAAGACTACTTACCGGTTTCTAGCAGATATTAGATAAATACATCTCTACCCGTGGATGTCATAGGAGGCGATCGAGGAAGAAAAACATTACAATACATTATGACGTCTTTATCCCTTGCAGAGTCAACAGTCTAGCTGGATAGTACCTATAATTATCATGGAATCGAGATTCAGAAACAGTGACAATTCAATGAAAGAGCTTTTTTAAGAAGAATGTGTGTAAGAATGTGTATATTACACATTTTTGCCTTGTTTGTTTCTTCAGTCATCATTAACTTATCTCAGTTAAAAAAAATCATTGAAAAGAAAAATACTTTAAAGAGAAGCTATGATCAACATGAAGGCTAAATTAAGGAGTAAAATGAAATTATATTTCACTTTTTTATAGTTTTTGTTCTCATAAAGAAAAAAAAAGCAAATGACCCGGGCTTGTGGCTAAAGGCTTTTTCGGTGAAGAGACACTTTGTTTCAGGACTAAAAACAGGGTTCAATCCTAACCCTTTTAGACATTTAACATTCTTACGTAAATCGTTGGAGAATTTTGTCCAATCTAATTGAAAAGTAACATTTTGAATGGAATCCAATTGAATACACCAATTAAATGTGGAGTCCATTATGCCAACTCGTTTCTATTTTCAATGGTTTTGAACCTTTTAAACTATTTTGTTTTAATGTATTTTTATATTGACCCCAGTGTATATAAAAATACAGGAATCGATTGATCGAGTAAAACTCGCACAAACCCCTCAGATATCAAGACTATAAGTCACGGTATATTAAGAACAATTAAAATTATGGTACTGAAGAACTAAGACGTAAAAATATAAGATGACGTTAAATCATATTACAATTTAATTATTAATGCGAAAGTCTGAATTAAATTCAAGACTTGTGCTTTTACGGCTATTTTTTTAAAGAATATATGTAGGTAATTGTCTTTTTAAAATGATTAGTTTCTAATAAACCTTCACATTTTCTAATCAGTAGAGGCTTGCCGAATAAAAGCGTTATCTCGTACTAAGTAGTTGATAGGAAGTCTAGTTTATATGGAAAGTTGAGAGTTGTGCATTTGCCTAGTTAAACCCCTATTTTAACTAATTACAAATTTTGGTACAGTTTGCTAAATTTCATTGAAAATACGACGAACGGTTTAAAATAACAGTAAAGTAGCTGAAGGATTGATAAAAATTAAGTTCACAGGTTCAAAGGTTTTAAATTATTTCTTTTATAAGTTACATATGTCAAAGTAAGTGTATGAGGCAGTGGGCTATACATTAGTTACTAGATATTATTACTTTGTGTCAACGTCGGCATGGTTATTTATCGTAGCACCGTCTACAGATAATCGTAGCGACGTCGTAGCAATCAATGATCATACGCAATTTGCGTATAATACTTAGAAAAAGTGTAAAACAGGTGGCATTAAGCTTTATAGCATATTTAAGTGTATTATAAATTAACTTAATTTATACCTACTTAATTTATACCTTCCGTATATGATAAAAATGCGTTGCTGCTAACTAGGCTGTAGCACCGTCTACGATTGTACGTAGAAAACGTCGTAGGCAAAATTCAAAATTTTTATTCATTATATTATTCTTTCGGTTTCACAACATTGGTTGACGTCAAATAGATAACTTAAAACTAAGTTTACTGCCGCTTCCAAAGCGTCAGTGCAGAAGAAGCGGTAACAAACTGCACTACAGTATTTTAATCACAACAATTTCTTTTCCTTCCTGCATATGTCGTAAAAGGTTTTTTATAATGGCGTGAAACGGGACAGCGATAGTTTATCGCGCTATAAAAACGGCGACACGCATGCTATACTATGGGGGCAGGTCTTGTTCCCAGAAAGAAGAAATGCAATCGGGTCAAACACCAGGAATATAATAAAACGTTGTATTCAAATACTTATAAGCCTTTAGTACTAAAAAGTTGTACCCACTGATCTAATAAAATGCCTTTAGTACATTTTATTAGATCAGTGGGTATGACAGGAATGCGTTGCCTGCAAGTGAGGGTGACGTATGTAAATGCACAAATTAACTGAGTGGGAGGGGCCGGTTATTTTGCATGTGATAAACTTTGTTCGCTTGCTAACGATTTGAAACGTTGCGTTGGGCAGTTTACCATGTATACATATATATTTTACTAAAAAAACAACACAATAACGTTACTTGTACTTATATATAGGTATATTTAGTTGTGCCATTAAGAACATATATTTTGAATGGAACAGCAAACAGTTTTGCGTAACAGTTGTTTCATAGGGAAAGTGTAAAAAAAATTCTAAATTGAAACACGTGCGCTCAAATAATGCCTATTTACTTATTTCCTTTGAAAGTAAAAATAACGTATCGGGGAACGATAAATATCACATATTTATTCCTTACGGAGTAGACAGAGCTAAAATAAGATTTCTAATAAAAAAAAACAATCATTTGCCTTGCATATTTGTTTCTTACTTGACTGTTTAAGGTCTTTAAATGGGACAATTCCGCCATTTTATAATGTCGCGTTCAATGTAAGAGGGTGTTAGAGAAGCAACCGTAAAACTAATGCACACTAGCTAAGGACATCTTTTGGAATTCAATATGAAGGTTGAAATATAAAAAAAAAAAAATTAAAAACAAATGGGACACGCAATGTACGTGGAGATAGAAAAAATTTTGTTGAAAAGTCGAGAGTAAAAACAGCGACAAAAGATTTTTCCTCATGTTCTTTGGTTTTTCAAAACATACAAACACAGAAACTAACAATACATACACAACTTAAATATCAATAAATAAACTTAAGATTCCACTTCGAGAATCGAACTCCTAACGTAATTAGTATCGAGATCGGATGTTCTCACAAACATTACAGCAAACAACCAGCAAGTCTGTATGTTACTTCGAAACTAATTTAGTCTGTGGCTAGACAGAAACGCCGACAACAAACAAATCAATTCTAAATTAGTTGTGTGCTGAAAGCCTATTGAAATCTAGTACAATACTTGAACTTGCGTGTGTTATATTGCCAGTCATTGTAGTGTAACAAAAGGATATATAAGGTACTAGAGGCCGCCCGCGACTTCGTCCGCATGGAAACCCTATCAATCCCGCGGGAACTCTGGGATAAAAAGTAGCCTAAGTGTTATTCTGGGTCTTCAGCTACCTACATACCAAATTTCATGGTAATCGGTTCAGTAGTTTTTGCGTGAAAGAGTAACAAACATCCATACATCCATACAAACTTTCGCCTTTATAATAGTAGTAGGATATTGAGGTCAGCATTTTTAGTACTACCATCTCACCATACATGAATACAAAACGGAGAAAGGTAAAAATGAGTCGGTTAAAAAATAGTAGGTAAATAAGTGAAACAAAAAAATAAAAAAAAAACATTCATACGTACATACAATCTTGAAGAGACTGATAAGCCACGTTAGGCTGTTTTGCTTAGTGATAGAATTGGAATTCAAATAGTGACAGTTTGCTAGGATATCGCCTAAAAAAGAATCCCGAGTTTGTAAGCCTATGGAGTTGTCCTATTTTTTTATTAGTGCCGGGATCTCATGGCAGACGGTAAGATATTACGTAGGTATTATACCTACCTATAGGTTAAACACAAATACTTTGATGTAAATATAGACACTCAGTATTAATTTAATTCAAATATTTAAATAAGATTTCATATGGGTTGCTTACTTATACTCATAATGATAAGGTTGATTTTCCTCGTCACATCCGAGGTTAAGCTCATTACTCATGTTTATCCCAAAAGTGATTACGCATAAATTTATAGACATAACAACGAGTAATAATAATTTATTTTGAATTTAATCAAATGAAAATTACTACGGGGTTATATCTATTTATCTCTATAACCTACTACATTTGAGTATTGTCAATAAATTATTGAATGAATTTAAGATAAACAAACGAACTCCTGTTTCATTTGAAGATATAAACAATTAAACGAGGGGGGAAAACGATAAATATATTAGAAAAACATTCCCATTTTATTAATTAATTTCAACTTAATTATCATGCCATATAACATCATTCAAACATTAATTTACAGAACAGTATTTTCGAACGTACACTCCACACACATAAGGAATATGTTAATATCATCAACATGTATTATAAACAGTTGGTAGTGTAACAGCCAAGTTCATAAAGAAAATATGAACAAACCAAAATATTTTTTTCAATTGGAAAAATTTGTTTAGAAGTTTTGAAATTCAGTGTTTTTCCTGAAAACCATAATTATAAAATTTTTACAACATAAAAGGAGCCTTCGAAGTACTGGGTCCGCAATAAAATTTATTCCGTTTCAATCACATAATGAGAAACTAATAGAAATACTACGAATTTGAGAACAGTCTGGACTAATTTGTTGGGATTAGCGTAACTTAGATGCCTTTTAACATTGAAGAAGTTGTACAAGTTTAACAATATGTTCTTTTTACTCCAAAATCACTTAACATTAAGCCTTAAGTAAAGCTTAGACAACTGTAAGTGAAGACTAATTTTTCGGAGGCATCGACTAACCTTAACAGCGTAACTTGGATGCCTTTTTACATTGAAGAAATTGTTCGAATAATATTAACAAAATATTCCTTTACCCCAAAATCACTTAACATAAAGCCTTAAGTAACGCTTAATTTTCATCTCGGAATCCACTCACTAAGTACGGTAATTAAATGAGGATTTTCCAGTGTTGAACAAGTTTTATCTTCTTAAAAGTAGTTTAAAGTACTTAACTGATATTGGACTTTAAAAACTACCATAATACATTGTTCTAAACTAAGTGTACAATACGAAAAGTGGACTTACTGAAAGCTTTAACAAACAGTTCACAACAGGGTCAATATACATACATAAATAGATATAGTTACATCTTTCGGGGTAGACATAACCAACGGTCTTGAAAAGACTGATATGCCACATTCAGTGTATGGCTTAATGATGGACTTGAGATTCGAATAGTATTTAAAAAAACTAAAATGCGCCTGACGGTTTTTATTTTTTACCGTCAACATAAAACTTCCCTTGCGTTGCGTTTAAGTGCTAAAATTTTTAAGTACTCTTCGAAGTAAAGATTAAATAGCTTTCACGTAAAAAATAAGTAATAAAAATATTGCTATTGCAAAATAAAAATAAACTTATAGGTAAGTTAACCTTGAAGGGCTTTGTCTTCATCTGTGCTAATTTTCATGAAAATTGGCACAGCAGTTGTGTTTATTCCTTATAAACAAAAATTATAAATCAAGCTTCTTTTAAAATAAGTATGGATGGATAAAAGATTTAATATTGTTTTTATTATTATTAAGAACTTAAAGTAACAGATATAAATACCGGTAATTGACAAGGCAAAGGCGGACCTAAAATTAATTTCAACCCGGCTGCAACCCATGATGAATTATTCTCTCTAATAAGTTAAATTTATGGAAGTCTGTCATTGTAGTCTATTAATCTCGGCCCAAATAAGCATCTAATAAAGGAAATTAAGAGCTTTAAAATTAATAAATTACGAATATTATGAAGATTTATCACTTTTATAAGTACTAAGAAGTGTATCAAATTAGTTCCAATTAGGATAGGTATTGCTGCAGGTATTAGCCGTTATTGGCGACTTTGTCTGCCTTAAATTATTATTTTTTAACTTATTAATGTTATTCCGTTTCCGAATGAACTGTGTGGGTTCATGAAAATTCAATAGTTTTTGTGTGAAAGAGTAACAAACAAAAATACATCCATTCTGCAAACTTTTGCATTTATATTAGGGACCTTTAAAAAATTTGAATAAAAAAAGCTTCTTACATATCTACCTGAGATATTGTTATTTAGTCATTGATAAGATAACACGATTACGATTAATAAAATTCAATTTAATAACCTTTGATAACCCTTCAATACATTAAAAATACTCACATAACAAAGCATTTCTGTAGCATTTAAAACATCTCAACAAAACAACACTTTACATGTAGACAAGTCTGAAATTGTTTGTCTTTGCAACTGCCATCATCACATACTTATAAAATTACGAGAAAGTTTCGAGTCGTGTTGCCATGGTGACACAGAGCGACACGTCCGCACCATACGGCAATATATTGCAAACTGAATGAATGGGAGGCAATTGCGCTCGGGAGCTCCCGCGGGAATTTTACACAAGTCCTATCTGAATGGCAATTGAGCGGATTTCAGTAGTACAGTAATTGCTTTTAGAACTGTGTCGCTATTAGGTGGCCATTGGTGCGTTAATACAGCCCGCATGGCTTTGTTTTCGGGATGCTAATTTCCGAAGTTGGGATTTTCAGTTGGATGAATTAATACGATACCAGAAGAAATGGAAATAAATGTTCGACTTTCCCAATTATCTCAAAATCTTCTTTGTCGTTACCTTTTCTTACTCTTTTGTGGGGTCGGCAAATATGTTACTTTTTCTAAATGATTTTGCTACTTGCCACTCCTTATCTGCTCATACGAGTAGGTACTTTCCGTTACGTTGTCCATCCATATATTTTTCGGTCTTCTCCCAACCAAACAAAGAAAAATCTGTGGTGATATCATAATTTAGAAAAAGTGGTAAGTATCAGGTGGTTCAAGAAAACCCAATTTTAAATATTGAACTGAAATATGCCTATCGTAGACTTAGAAAATTGTTTAGAGACGCTTCAATTACCTTTATTGAAAGCTTTTCATCGAAAATAGAAATATGTCAATGAAGTCTTATCATTGAGGCAATTACTTTGATAATTCCGCTGAGGTCACCTGATTTTTCTTTTTTAGCGAAAAGATAACAGAAGAGTAAATTACAAGAAATCAAAACTTGATGTTACTGTGCAAATATATATAGGACGTTTTAAGCTACGACCGTGAAATCAAGAGAGTTCTCAATTATGACTTTTTCGAAAACAATGTTTTTAAAGTACTCATTTTTGCCGGTTAGCTATATATATTTTGGGCCCTTCATTTATCCTTGTGGACTAAAAGACAAAAGGACTTTTAGCGAATATATGTAAGGAGCCCAAAGTGGATTGGTATAGGCAAGTGATTTTTTGTAAAATTCAAGCCAAAACTTTATACAGCCTAAAGTAACACAATTATCTGTAATGGTCCCCGAGCGATGAACCTAAAGTTGAGTTTTTGCCCCTCACTGTAACTTTAGGCAATTCTTCATTCAACATCTGCCAATGTTTTTCTTTTTTTCTCTCACTCTAGGTCTCCGCGATGACACATTCGAAACGACAAAAATAAAAATGAAACACAAAAAGTTGTAAATTTTTACTGTCGACTCCAATACATATCTTTTTTTTTTCAATGGCGTCCTAAAGGTTACACGTTCAACAACTTAAATATAAATTTGCTCCCGAAACTACAATAGAAGGCGTCCTGTCGCAAGAAACCTTCACAACCTTTCGGAGAAGGGTTCAACCCGACGAAATATCCCGGCCCAATACTACTTACGTCTTCCGCAAGCCATCAATAAGAATAGGCTCTATTCACTATAACCTGAATGGTTTGTTTACATTTTAACCAACGGTTAAGACTCAGACCAAGGACTTTTTCCACAGGGTTCAAGCAACATCTCATCCCTTTAATATTAGAAATTCGATATTCTGTCTGTCTGTTCCGCTTTCACGCTAAACCGGTGGACCGATTCGATGGTTATATACCATGATGGTTAAAAATCGGCTAGTAAAGCTAACAAAGGATTTTTCAAACTCAAACCCTAAAATGGTGTGGAAGTTTGTATGAAAATTAATAATCCTACCCGTGCGTAGCCGGGGCGGGTCGATAGTAAGTACATAAATATGTAAAAAAATGTTCCACCATTGATAACGAATAGAATATTTTAAATTACTCGTATATGCAATAAATAGGTTCTGGATTTCTGGTGATTCACAATGTTGACGGAATTTTTATTTAACACTCATAATTATTTTTAAAGATACATGGATATCAGCTCAGTACTGGGGGCGTCTGGATTTTAAATTTATGACTTTCATAGTATTTTGTGCGTTTGACATTGACGGATGGTAATGATTTGATTAACTCATGGGAAAGAAAATTATTTGAGTGGAACTTTTTTTCAACATTTTTAAGGGTATGTAAAGATACGCCCACGTAGGTGGAATCCAGTCCCCGGGTCTTAGCGTGGGGTTTCAACTGGGAAATAGTAATATTGACACGCTCATAAGACTACCAGAGCCCACGAAAAAAATTTGAGGAAGAGAGAGGAGCTACTCACTCTGATGCTACGCACATATAATAACTCGTTTAGAACTACATAAATATATGAATGGGGTAAGTGTATTTTAAGGATTATTCCATGAGCTAGCAACCTCCTACTATCAGAATCTCACGGCCTTGGAGAGTATTGGCTCTGTCTACCTCGCAAGGGACACAGACATGATATGTAGACAATAACAAAATATAGGTTGCTCGTATACGCCAAATCCTATGTAGAAACATCCACTCAAAACGTATTCGATCTCTGTCGCCTGTCATAACGCAGCAGAAAACTACAAAAAGCTCGTGATTGATCGCTATCGGTGACATTGCGCTATTATCCTTGCATCTTTTACCCTTTATTCTTTCATTTTAACCAACGATATAAAAAGAGGGGTGTAATTGAATTGTGTGTGAGATCTGATGAACAAATAACTGTCGTTTGATTTTAATTGATCAAGTCTCCTAGAACTTCCATGGAAAAAATGGAGTTTTTCGAAAGAGGTAGAAAACACAATGGATTTTTGTTTTATTCGGAAAGCAAACTACCTCCCGGATTTTCGCTCCCGTAGGAATTTAGGGATAAAAACAACTTATTATGTTAGGTACTTCAAATTATATAACCAAATTATATCAAAATCTATCGTAATCTACACATTCTTAAAAACTTTCGCATTCATAAAATTAGCATGTTTAAGTCCACAATTCATGATATTATTACATCGGTATATATAACAAAAAAGAAATGACTTCACAAGGATCATAAACAAATTGGAAAAGCATATCAAACATGCATGTACAGTATATGCTGCACTATCAGTGATAGTAAAACAAGCGCAGGTGCGACGCGCTCGCTTCTCATCATAAACTAGCATTTTATTTCAACACAATAACTACTAAAGAATGACCGTGATAAAATACAGGATCGAACAAACGAAAATAAAACAAATACACGGAACAGAAGTACTAAATATTTTTTACGAAACATTTTTGTGGGAGTAAAAGTTGTAACGTGGACATGGTAAACAATTTTTTTATCACGTTTCTCCGGCAACTATTCAAAAATTTACAATCATATATGTATGGTGCAATAAAAAAAAAATTTAAAAAAAATTTTAGGCCTCACTACGAGTTTGAAGTTATTACCTCAATCATTGTCATCCATCTGGTGTTAATCCCGGTTAAAATCTCTCTTCCCTTGAGAAGAGCCTGGGGTGTACCTTTTGATCATAATCCTCGATTAGGATAGCTTAAATTAGTTGTCACTGATATAGTTTCCACTCCGTCTTAAGGATCCACACGGCACACTTGCTCAAATATTGTAAATACGTGAAATTTTTCATACCCTTTGGAAGAATCCTAACTAGAACATTATGGCACAGATTCTGACACAGATCCTGAGCATAGGGATGAAAGACGGGCCGGGACGTGTATATGACCTAGTGAACTTAATTCCTTTTTGCCTGGGATTACTCAGGATAATACAGCCGGGAAATATCACCTTTTACGAGTTGATGAAGTACTATTGTGTAGAGAATCACAATAATAATTAATTATTTTTCAATTGGTGAAAATTGAGATTTATAATATATTCATGATTTGCGCTGCCATATACTGCGCACGATTAAACAGTTGACGATGTGAGAAATCAAATTGTGCGTAGATTCGTCAAAGTCAATGGATACGAGTAACTAGAAATTTCTGCCTTTGTCCGAACTCGGTAATACATTGTCGTAGTCTACACAACGACGTGTTTAGAATATTCTATTGATAATGAAAGTGTCTTAACAATTTGGTCATTGTGCTTCGTGACTTTGTGGCTAAAATCCTCGTAATATAGTTGGTTCGAGGAATATAGGTTTGTTTAAGTAAATAAACAAATATTAGCTAGTTATCAAAAGCATCTCACTATTGTTAAGACAAAAAAATGTTTGACAGAAATTCCATTTTGTATACTTTTTTCTCGCTATTTATATAAGTTTCGTCCAACACCACAAATGTTATTGTGCTTTTGAATTAAATGCTGACTGTAAACCTTTTCCAGTAACCGAATAATATATTCATTAAAACTGTGTATAAAATTTTGAATATTGGTATTTACACAATAGTGAACACATTTACATCGGAAATATGCTAGTCCAATGTAAACAGTTTACACTCCAATAGGCAATTCAATTTATTCCTAAAATATTTACCATTCTAAATTAAAATGTTTCAATTTCAAAATTGATTGTACACAAAGTGCATCGCTTGTGAAATTCAGTGGTTGTAATTAATCATACGTACGAAATTAGTATTGGAGTGATCGGATATATTAATCAGGGTTAGCTCAAAGCGATATTATTAAACTTGTGTATGTGTATGTACTGTAAAATGTACAGGTTGGATCCACATTCTTAATAATAAACAAGTATTCAGAATTCTATTGTTGCCTTATTGAATAATATCAAAGACCAAGTTTTTTTTTAATCGCAATTACAGAACTCTCACAAGGTAGATAAATGATTTAGAATAATATGATAAATCAAAGAATGTACATAATGTATGTCTGTATGTATGATAAATCATAATTGACATTTTGAATAAGCAAAACATTTGCGGATGCTGTTTAGTAGTTCCGTTCTATTTGATAGTAAACTATCAGTACAAAAAATATCTAATTTAATCATCATCATTATTAAGATCTAAAGAGAAAATTATATCATCATTAAGATTACTATCGTTTACATTACATCTAAAATAAGAAACGGTTCATAAAGTTCGGCCTATGAACAAAATGTATCATTTTCTTTTACAGCCGAAACAATATCATATTTCGTATTCCATCTGCATCTGGCCCATGATGGGGACTTTGCTATTATCATTACCTAATATGGAGGCGTGCATTGTATAAATAAATATATAGGGTCAAATCGGACAGAGATAGAGATGATATCTTCACTTGATATCTTCTTACATTAAGTCCGTTTTTTCATCCGTCATTATTTTTTATAACAATGTTAATCAAATAAATAAAAACGTTATACGGTACTATAAAAAGGCCGCATGGTGCAACACACATACTTTAACGTCTTTACGTATTCTGAGTAGACAAGCTAAAAATGCATAGAAGGATACGTTTAGCAGAATGGTTTAATTGGATTTATTTTATTTGTTAATAGCTAGAACAAATTCTTATAAAGTACATAATCCATCTGCAGCCCATGATGGGACTCTCGCATTGTGTTTACCTAATAGCACGCAATGTATGTCAAATGATATCGCTTTGTTCTTCCGTGTGTAGAGTGCACTCGGGGAATGCAATATTGCTCAGACTTCACCAGGCATGTGCGTTTGTAGCGTTTATTGGACAAATATTTACATCAGCTGTCGTGGGAATCAAATTACAAGTGACAGAGTGCTAGCGATATTTCAAAGCAAGTCGTGTTTTGTATGTACGTTGTAGCAATGTGCGAGTGCTTCTCCCATATTCTTCTTGTGACGTCATAATATCTCAGCGTATTTAAGTTGTATATTTTTTTTTTCTTGGCTAGGACATAATATAGTTAAGGAATTTATAAGATATAATAAAGTATAAGATTTGAATGAACTTCTCCAATCTAAGATGAGAGCTATGCTTATTTGACAGGTTAAAATAACTTAAGGTTTCGGCTATGTTCAAACATAACTATGTAACCATTTCCTTAAATACCAAAGATCCATACATATAATAAAACTGTAACTCAACTTTGTCTGTACATTGAAGATATTTAAGAAAAAAAATTATAAGGGGTCTTTTTAGGGTCAATAGAAGCCAAAACAATTTTTTTTAGAATTTTTGTCTGTCTGTCTGTCCGTCTGTCTGTCTGTATGTTTGTACGCGCATCACGCAAAATCTACCGAACGGATCTGAACGAAATTCGGCACAGATATAGTTAGTAACCTGGATTAGAATATAGGCTACTTTTTATCCTGAAATTCTATCCCAAGGGGATGAAATAGGGGGTGCAAGTTTGTATGGAACTTCGTCATTTTTGATTTGAATCGATATAAAAAGCTATAAATAATTATACATACATACATACATATGGTCACGTCTATATCCCTTGCGGGGTAGACAGAGCCAACAGTCTTAAAAAGGCTGAATGGCCACGTTCAGCTATTTGGCTTAATGATAGAATTGAGATTCAAATAGTGACAGGTTGCTAACCCAACGCCTAAAAAAGAATCCCAAGTTTGTAAGCCTATCCCTTAGTCGCCTTTTACGACATCCATGGAAAAGAGCTGGAGTGGTCCTATTCTTTTTTGTGTTGGTGCCGGGAACCACACGGCACTATAAATAATTAATTCTTATATTTATTATAATGATTAAAAAAATAGCATTTTATTGATTTAATTCATTATGCTTTGTTTATTGATTTAGTTCCCGTGGTTTAGGTATTTATTTTTTGACCACCCGATACGAGATGGCGCCTCATGAGAATTTAAGAAATAACACGGTTGTAGCCGCCGGCAAAATTTTTGATTAATTAAGTTTTAATTAAGTAATTTTAGTTTCGCCAGTACTTACTGTTTCACCACATCTTTAAGAAGATTTTTTTTTATGTATGAGAAGATTTTTTTATGTAGGTAGTTTGACGCACCCCGCATCGGCGACGGTTGCCATGTTCCTCAAGATTAGCAGGAATAACACACATATAGCAACGTCAGTACTTACCGTTTCACCATTGATTTAGTTCCCGTGGTTTAGATATTTATTTTTTGACCACCCGATACGAGATGGCGCCACATGAGAATTTAAGAAATAACGCGATTGTAGCCGCTGGCAAATTTTTTAATTAATTAAAAATTCGTTTTTCATTGATTTAGTTTCCATGGTTAAGACATTTACTTATTTGGAGAAAATAACAGGGAATCGCATTATGGGTGGTACCACTGTATTATTTTGTGGTGATTTCCGCCAGACTCTACCCGTAATAAGCCGAGGTACTAGAGCTGATGAAGTAAGCGCATGTCTCAAACGATCCATACTCTGGCCTCAGGTTAGGAAATTAAGTCTAACACGTAATATGAGAGCTCAGTTGGGTGGTAATCCTCGAGAGCAAAAATTCTCAGATGTGTTATTAAAAATCGGTAATGGTATGTTGCCTGAATCGAACGGGTTGGTGACTCTGCCAGATAATTTCTGTCAAGTAGTCACTTCGGTGGAGGAACTTATCCATTTCGTTTATGGAGACCTATCTCAAATAATTCATCACGAGGATTCTTGGATATGCGAGCGAGCAATCTTAACACCCAAAAATGAGCAACCAACTGCTAATAATTTAAGTATTTTGAAAATAAAATTATATACTAATCCATAAAAACAGTTTTAGATAGTACCGATGCTACAACTTATCCGGTAGAGTTTCTAATTCACTTTCGGCATCTGGACTGCCCGCGCATACAATTGCACTAAAAGTAGGCATTCCAACTTAACGCGGCCGAAACGTTGTAATGGGACTCGCCTTAAAGTGGTGTCGCTTCATAACAATATTATAGAACTAAAATTCTTACTGGTTGTGCAGCTGGTGAAATTGTTTTTATACCGCGCATTCCCCTCATTCCCAACAACTTTCCATTTCAATTTAAGCGTGTACAGTTTCCAGTGGCTATATGTTTCGCGATGACAATTAACAAATCGCAAAGTCTTGGAGCAGCCGGAGTCGACCTCAGGACGAATTGCTTCACTGCACACGGACAGCTCCACGTCGCTTGCTCGCGGGTCACCAGCTGTGACAGTTTATTTGTGATGTCTCCAATGGGCAAGACAGCGAATTTTGTATACAAAGAGATACTTTAACTTTCCATTATTATACTTACCTTTTTTTGTCTTTAGAATTTATTCGTTTTTTAACAGCTGCGCCCCCGGGACTTTGCTTTTGTAGGAAAAATAAATTATGTTCTATTCCAGGCATTATTCTTCCCGTGTACGTAAGTTTCATCAAAATCTATCCAGTTGAATTTGCATGATTGAATAGCATCCTCAAACACGCACTCACGTAGGCACATCTATTTTTTTGCATAATATTAGTTTATGTCAATGCAAGGCTCTTAATCTAAGCAATCTTTTTATGGAAGTGAAATTAACGCAGGCGAAGCCGCGGGCAAAAGCTAGTAGACAATACAAATATTAATTAACATCACATGCCTTCTACATTAACTTCCAGTTAATTTGACTGTCACGCTTGACGTCACCAGACTTACTATTATCACGTAAGTAATTAAACTACAGCATTATTATTTTTATATAATACAAATAAGAATAATAAAAAAATAAACGATAAAGCGTCATAAGAGTGTCTTTTTTTATATTTCGATACGAATATTTTATAATACCTACTCAAAGTCTAAAATGAAAAATTCATTAGAGATAACCTCAATATTTCAAGCACCAGTTTTTCACCAAAAATATTTTAAAATCTTCGCGAGAACTTCTTACAAAATTTCCCTAAAAATAGGAAGTGTGCTTTAGAGAATTCTCGAAGCAATAAATTAACTGACCGTAATAATTCATTGTCAACTCAGAAAACTAATAAAAAGGGACAAACGTTAAGGTTGTTTCAAATTGCGCATCTTTCAAGGTAGATAGATAATTTGGAACCATGGCATTTAATTAAGTACCTACTTATTTAATTAATTTAGTTTGTGACGGACTGGACGATAGCGAAATTGTGTTTGTATCGTAAATGGATTTTATTGTTTTAAAACAATAATATGTTATCTTTTCCAATAGTTAATAAATTAAAGGAGAATCTTCAAACGGGGTTTGTGGGAATAATAGATAATTAAGCGTTGATAACAGTTTAAAAGAAAAGGAAGAATGCCAAACATCATATATAAAACTGTAAAATGTCTTCACAATATAAACTTAATACATACTTTTCATTTTGTTGGTATGTTATCTTTTTGAAAAATCTTCTTTTTATTTTTTATGGTTGGCTGGTTGATGTAATCCTTTATTAATATAATAATTCCTTTGGATATTTCTTTCCCTAAAAAAAATTAAGGAAAGAAGTATCCAAACCTTAGTGTACTCGGTACTTTTCAGTACAAAAAGTTCTTACAAACTATGACGATGGGCATGTAACCTTTGCGGAGTTTATTATGATTAAACCACAATAAACTGTTAACAATAAAAAATAACTCCCTTCACGAAAGCGGAAAATGTAGAATTTAATAATACCTTCGGCCGAATAGTTACATCGGCCAGGAAGCGCGGCGCGGAATTTCTAATTTAGGTATGTAACCGCAGCTTGGACAATACAACGGAATTCACCACTGTGTAGAGAGATACACAAAGTCTAATAATTTAATAAATTCTGAAACGTCAGTTGTTAATCTACATGAATATTGCTCGGCAGACTTCTGAAACTATGTAGAAGTCATAATAGCTATAAAGATATAAATTCTGAGAATTGTAAGATTCTCTTATGACTTTACTGCGGCTGACTCAGAAAAATCGCAATAATATGTCTTATATTTTTTCGATTCCATTGGTTTGACCTTTCAATTAGTTTTATCGTAAAGTCACTAGTAAGAGTACCCGAAAATAACGTTTTCGGCCTTTGACGGGGCCAGATACAATTATTTTCAACAAGCATGGTACAACCAGAACAATAAGTCAAAGGTTATATTTAATTTTAAAAAAATATTTATTTATTTTGTCGCCTCTTCCAAACTCGCGCTTTGGAAGTGGTAGTAAGGTTTAACGTCGATAAATAAATTTACAACAACCAATATTGAAAATAATGATACTATAATTGACGTGTTTTACTTACCGTCTTCAAAAAATAAAATGATAAAATAGCAATTCTATAAAATTTTCCTCAGAGAAGAGGCATAACTTTGTAATTAGTCATATTCAAACCATTATAACTTACGTAATTGTAACAGGTTAATTCAGTAACAAGCTTGTCAGAGAGAAGTTATAGACATTGTTCCAATTATAAATTTAGAACTGGAACAATTTGGTACTCGTCTTTATTTAAACTTATTGAGCCGTTTAGCTAAACTATATCGATTTTTTTTAAGACTAATCACTCCGTCTTCTTCTTAATGGGATGAAGACATGTTATATGTAACTTATATATTAAAAAAGTGTATTACTTTATCCACCTTAAAACAATAGCCCAACCAAACAGCCAAAGCACTTATCGGACAAAGTCAAGCACACTCTTAAGTGATGTCGTCAGCTTTCATAATACATAGTTATATCGAAGTGAAGTGATAGCGGTTATAGTGAACGTGCTTAAGACGAGCTAAGCTGTAACTTGAGCAAGATTCAAGGGCTGTTTGGGAAAGGTCATCAATGTTGCTAAAATGTACAGTATGTTGTTAATTTTGATTAGGAAAGTGACACGACAAATATACAAACTAAAGCACTTCTCCTAATAAACATACTTCTTTTGATTATATACTAAAATTTAATAAAAATAAAAATTACAAAGAGCGATTTAAACAAGAATGTAATAAAAAAAACGATCTCTCTTGGGGACGATAGCAAATACAATTTTTCACTTTAACGCGTCTCGTTTGGCGAAAGAACAAATTCACACGTCGCATGTAGGTGAATAAACGCGTATCTACTGTCGAAATATTGTTTACGATCCATTTTATGTCTCTTTAGACATCTTACCTCGAGAAAAACGCGTGAAGATGCGTATCGGGCGCTGAAAATGCTGTAATATGTCTTTTACAAAGATATATTACAAAAGTGATTTCAGAAGCACTCGCGGTCATGATAAAGAATTTATGGTAAATTTATCTTTTGAAAATATTACCTACTTACATATCTTTAAGATAATTATGTTGAGTATACATACCATGTTTTTAGACAGGCTTATCGCAAAGTAATCTCTATTTTACAAGGGAACCTTAGAGTAATTCATAAATTTTATTCATTACTATGGGATACTTCATATCACTTAATAATTCTCATATCTTTTGGTTTCACAATGTATAACAGTAAACAGCTATCCCTCAATCCCAACCCAGCTAACATTATAAGAACTAACATTTATTAGTTTTTGCCGTGTGGTTCCCGGCACCATTAGAAAAAAGCATAGGACCACTCTATCTCTTTCCCATGGATGTCGTAAAAGGCGACCAAGGGATGGGCTTATAAACTTGGATTCTTCTTTTAGGCGATGGGCTAGCAACCTGTCACTATTTGAATCTCAATTCTATCACTAAGCCAAACAGCTGAGCGTGGCCTATCAGTCTTTTCAAGACTGGTGGCTCTGCCTACCCCGCTAGGGATATAGCCGTGATCATATGTATGAATGTATGTATTTATGTTGAAGACAGAAAATAATTTTATCACGGCTAGCAATAACACTAAGTTAAAATATTGTGAACCTTTTCTAAAGAGACCAATATACCCCTTAATTTTGCAAAAACAAATATCCATTGGCACAATAAATAAAACAAGACAGGCGACGAATGGTATCGACAGGCGAAGATTTGCGGTGTCAGTTCTATAAACGGGGTAAGATATAGCCGTTTTGTTGTGCTATTGTTTTATAGAGATCGGAATAATATAAGACAATGGAAATGCCATATTGTAGAAATAAGCATAACAACATGGATTTGTAGCGATTGCATAGAAACCTGTCACTTTTTGATCAATGCAATTCATTGCAATTGATCAAATTTTTGAGTCATAAACAGCTGAACGTGGCCCTTCTGTCATTTTGAGACTATTGGCACTGTCTTCCACGCAAATTATATACACGTGATTATATGTTTGTATAAGATAATAGAAATAACATGTACTTGAAACTATAGTTAAGATTTTTGTCTATCTTAGACAGGAGGTGCAAGATGCAAACAAAGTACATAGTCACATATATAGTAGTTAATTACCGCTTCTATAGTCTTACATTATTCCGAATGCTATGGTTATATTGGTGAGCAAATTAGATGAATAATATTTTAAGTGTCTAGCCTGTGCTTATAACTTTATACGCGCAGACTTCCATATTTCCATTTTCGTAGGAATTTCCAAATAACCACTTAAAGGTACATTATGCCCTTAGGAAAAACGTAACACAATAAAAAAAACATTGTACCGGAATTATTATGAATGTTGAAATGATTTTGATTTTTTTTTAATATATATTAGCTGTTGATATGTAGGGAAAATAAATCATTTATCTAATTACGATGATTTTCCACTCGGGCACTCTCCAATTGCTTTCTAAAAACTGCACAAAAACCTAATTAGTCTACGAGCTTTTTCCGAAGTTTGGAACAAAACAAATCAACCTTATCCACTATTCACATATATATGTACGTGGTTTTGTTATTTCCTACACAAAGACCTAACATTTTAGGTCTGTATTCGCAAAATCTGATTAATGTGATGACTGAGCATGATAAATCACATTAGCCATTAGCCAGAGGCTACGATTCTGGGCCTAGTGTTCAGAAATATAGTAGAGCATTCGTCAGATTGTAAGAAAATAATATTTTTCTCATTTATTTACTTATTTGATTCATGGGTAACTAACGAGCTTACATGTTACTTTCATATTGATTTTTATTATTATTCCCTTTCTCATTTTTATGTATTTCCAGTTCAGTTGCAGCCTGCGTCGATTGTCAGTCGTTCTATTTACATATGTCTTATATATAAAACTCTCGTGTCACAATGTTCGTTCCCGTACTCCTCCGAAACGGCTTCATCGATTCTCATGATATTTTGTGAGCATATTGAGTATCGGTCTGAGAATCGGCCAACATCTATTTTTCACACCTCTTAGTGATAAAGGTTGTCCACACTTAATATTTTTTTATTAACTAGAATTAACTTAAAAATTATTTATATGGCAAAAAACAACGTTTGCCGTGACAGCTAGTACCTATATGTATAAAACTCTTCGGCTACTGACTGACTGATAGACAGAAAACGCACATCCCAAATCGCTGAGTCCAGATATTTGGAACTTGGCACGTAAATTCCTCATGTTGTCTAGGGGTGCTCTACGAGAGGGTTTCCCAAAATTCCCGCAGGAACGTAAATTAAAGGCATTTTCGTTTTACGTGGGCGGAGCTGCGGGCATATTCTAGTTTCTCATATGCTTTGTATTGATTTGTGGATCGACAAAACTGTTAATTCACACCTTGGTTCATAATTTCCATTACAACATGATGCTAAATTATTTTATTACGTGGCTCTTTCGCTTTTTATTATAACGTGAAACTGAATTGCGATTGTTGGTCGCGCGATAAAATCGGCGTCGCACGTGCCACACTATGAGAGCAGAACAGCTTTGTCATTGAGGGAGAATCTCTAAGAAGAATCATAGGAGGTAGATTCACCTTGGAACTCTATGCCGCGGTAATAGACGCTAATTTTGATAATTTGATATGCTGTTGACTGTACACAAGCAAGGAACACGTTCAAAGTTTGCAAGTCACTAAATTCACAACTTCGTCCCCACGGCTTTGCCCGCCAACCCGACATCAACTTATAGTTGGTTGGTAGTTTTTTCGATAGTCTTGTCAAGACAGTTTGTTGTTCAGATTTACTCTTGGGAGGTTGTAGCAACAAACAGATGGCTCAAAAGTTTAAAATAGATAAACTATTTAAGTCCTAAGTTTAGTCCTTTAAGTTATGAATGTGGATGAAGCAAAGGAAGTATGCAGGGATCGTGGCAAGTGGAAAGAGGTAGTCTCTGCCTACCCCTCCGGGAAAGAGGCGTGATTTTATGTATGTATGTATTTAAGTCCTCAAAGTTATATTTTTGAATGAGTTAGCGAGGCCTGCGAGATTTATAATTTGTGTTAATACTTTTTGGTATGTACATATGTACAGAGTTTTATAGGGAGTACCTGAGTTAAAAAAATAATATAAAATTGTTTTTTATTAAAGTTACATTACTTATGGCCATCCTCACATTATACAGGAACTTAATCTTTTTCAAGACCAGGCCACTAATGCCCTCTATATAAAGATGGCGTAAACTGTAAATAAGTATTTCATTCCAGGTTCATTTTTACGCTAATGCACAAAAAACCTTACGGTTCATATCGAAACATAGGGGAACTTTTTGCCAAATGACGTTTCGCGTGGGTTCTTACTTTGAACGAGTTTTGTAGAGGGCGCTTTACGCTGAATAAACGTTACAACTTCAGAACTACAGATGGCGCTAGTACATTTCAGGAACAGCTTTTAGTAAAAGAGTGAAAAGGTAACGAAACAATTCCAAAAATGATTTTTGTAGAAAATCCGAGAAATTGCACATTAACAAAATATTTAAGTATCCGATAAATGCCTGTAATCAAGGTTTTTGTCTTACAGTGAACGAAAGAGGCTGCAAAATAAGATTTCAAATTGTATACCTTTAATATGCATAGATGAATTATGAGACCAAACCAGGGAAATTTACCTGAAACAAAAATATTTATACATTAAAATACAATTCTAGGTTATACTTTACTGAGTTTACATTAGGGCTAGGGCATGTCTGGCTTAACAAGATTACGGCCGCGGCTCCGCCCGCGTAAAACGCACGATCATCAGAATCTTTACAATGCAAAAATATTTTTTTTAACTTAAATCACCTAGTACCACGTAATCCAGTTTATCGTATATCGGATATCATGTCATTAACAATACATACATATAGTCACGTCTAAATCCCTTGCGAAGTAGACAGAGCTAACAGTCTCGAGAAGACCGAAAGGCCACGCACAGCTATATATATTGCTTCATGATAACTCGCTGGTAACAATATCCGCCTATACCACACGATCTAGTTCTAAATCGGCGTTTGCTAGTTTAACAAGTTAATAATTCTCCCGTTCTCTACATATATGTTAGTCTAGTGGGGACGCCGATAAGTGCATTAACTGCATACAGGGCAGGTCAAACTTTAACTGATGGTTAACTAAACCTGATTAGGTAAATTTACTAAAGGATAAAGCCGTGTGGTTCCCGGCACCAATACAAAAAAGAATAGGACCACTCCAACTCTTTCCCATGGATGACGTAAAAGGCGACTGAGGGATAGGCTTACAAACTTGTGATTCTTTTTTAGGCGATGGGCTAGCAACCTGTCACTATTTGAATCTCAATTCTATCATTAAGCCAAATAGCTGAACGTGGCCGATCAGTCTTTTCAATACTGTTGGCACTGCCTATCCCTGAAGGGATATAGACGTGACCATATGTAAGTATATATGTTTAAAGTATACTTTATCTAATGTCTAAAGTAATTTTGAATCGAATATAACATGTCATTTAAAAATTTGGAGTTTTAACCTAAAATAAATAGACAATACGCTTTTTTTTATATGGCCAAAAAAACTCCTAATTTACGAAACAGCAACGAAATTAGCACCACATATAAAAAGCAAAGAATTAAACGTCACCTACAAAAAGCGATGAATTTAGCGTCATACAAGGGAAAACATGTTTTTCGCAAATCCCACTGTACTTTTTACCGGGATGAAAGCTGCGGGTAAAATCTAGTGTTATACCTATTTCATGTGTGAATGTTTTTTTTTATATTTTCGAACCGTTTCTCGATAACTCCATTTTTATAACCAATCTGAACAATAACAATAGGATTGTCACGTTTATGAATGTTTGGTACAAATAGCAGTTAACAGCACATTTTTTATCTGTTTATGATTTAAAAAAAAACATTTGTTTTATGTGTTGTTAACCCAGATTTATAGATTGGTGTTACAAATTTATCTACAGTGTGACATGTTAAAGTTAAAAAATGTATTTTAAATTCGTCCGTTGCAACAAGTACCAAGGTACAGTTTCCTGATGGAACTACTGATATTAATTTAATCTTAGGCTTAATCTTTAAAGTATACTTTACTTAGTAGTCCCCTGTACTTGTATACATTACTCTGCAGTTGTGTGTACAGCAAACTTAAGCCGTACGCAGTGCAGTATATTCCTGCAGACTTTATGTTTGATGCTGTCATGTGATTCAAATTATTTTTAAATTATTAATTCTTTACATTTCTTTAATAAAAGAAAAAATATACATTTGAATCGTTCGTTACCAATAGTACCATGGTACAGTTCCATGAAGGTACTACTGATATTAATTACAGCGATAATAACATGTACATCATTAGTATCATGACTGTTACTAATGTAAAAATGGACTACTCTCTACTCTCTCTACTTTACTCTGTCGGCTGTACTAATAAATAAATCTACCAACTTTGAACAATACTTTTACCTGTTTCAATAACAAAAATCACTCTAAAATGGTAGCCAAAATTATGACCTCTCACTTGCACACTATTGCCGATTTACTCATGCAAAAAGAAAAACAGTAATTGTCTTGTTAAATGTTTGTTCCGTGTGGTGATATGTCTTCACGGCAGTGTTTTTTTTTATTCTTACTCTACTCGTACAACTGTTTCTTTGTCGCCTGATATGGTTCTTATGTACATATATTCAATGTATTTATAATTATTTCGTGCCGTGTGGTTCCCGGCACCAATACAAAAAAGAATAGGACCACTCCATCTCTTTCCCATGGATGTCGTAAAAGGCGACTAAGGGATAGGCTTACAAACTTGGGATTCTTTTTTAGGCGATGGGCTAGCAACCTGTCACTATTTGGATCTCAATTCTATCATTAAGCCAAATAGCTGAACGTGGCCGATCAGTCTTTTCAAGACTGTTGGCTCTGTCTACCCCACAAGGGATGTAGACGTGACTATATGTACCTATGTATGTATAATTATTACATAATGTTTTTGACAAAAATATTTTTAATAAACAAACCATTTTTTGCTTACTCTACGGACCCGTCATTGCAAGTATTTGACACCATTTTAGACTTGTTTCATTATTGTAACGGATTATACCAATATTATACTTCGTCTCAAGCACAAACGCTTCCTAAAGCGAACATAAAGTGACCTTAAAATCGTGTGGTTTTTGTGGGTTCGAAACACACATAACCGCATTGCCATGGACTGGATGGGCAGGCGAGGGTTATTTTGCATATTCAAAAATTCGGTAACTGGTGGATTCACATAGATACAAAAAGCCGTCAATTAAAGTTTGCATGAAAGGAGTTTAGAAAATGGATAACGCAAAAGAAGCGTGCAGTGCAAGTGCAAGTGAAAAAATAGGTAAGGCTTTATGTGTTTACTCTTTTCATGCAAGCTCTTCAGTTTAAGACTCTCTTGATCCGACTATTCGTTTGTTTTGTGGTGTTTGACTGGTGAATTTCTCATAATTTACTTGAATTAAAAAAAAAATATCCGCTTGTATAAATGACGGCTGTGGAACAAGCAAAATTTAATTCATTATATTAATTGGCGTTGAAAGTTATTCTAAGAAATCTCATTAAACTTGATGAAGCGAAATCTGTTTCTTCTAATTATAGAAAAGCGTGAAGAGATTACTTAAAATCGATGCCTGGAATTCATATTGGATTAGGCTTTATGGACCATCTCTTTTGTTCTATATTTGCTTGCAGTATACATAAATATAAACGTCCCTAGCCATCACGGGGTAAATATAGCCAATAGTCTCGAAAAGACTGTTAGACAACGTTCAGCTATATAATATAAAATGTATGTAGGAATCGCTTAATGAAAAAATTGAGATTCAAACAGTGACAGTAGTGATATCCCATCGCTCAAACGAAGATTTATTTTTACTGAGCAAAGCACATAGACTTAAGTTACTGGGGACTTGCGATCTAATCTTTTAAAAATGATTATGTTAGATCATATACTTGCCACGATCTAGATTGTTGTCTTTTATCAACATATAATATTGCATTGGTAAATGCCAGATGCGAAAAAAATTAATGACATTAACGAGATGATAAATTTTATATTAATTTATAGTAACAACTAATAAATAACATGCTTCTGTAATTTTATATTGAACATATTGTTTAGGTCAATGTTTAGCATAACCATTCAAATTAATTAGATCGACATGTACCTACGGAATGATCAAAATTTAATTATTGTAGCGACTTGAATCGTGGTTATAAGTTTTATAATCAAATGTATTTCGGATAATCTAGTAGCTTTTACGTTCCGTACAAGGAAAGTATTTCTAAAAATATTTTTGTATATAAATTTACTGTTCTACATCGACCTTGCTCTTAAATTTCAAAGAAAATAAACTGAGATTGATATCTGAAAAAAAAAGTGACAGACTGCGTAAATGAGACCATAACTTGGAACAGAGTGTCAGCCAAGTGATGGAACGAACTTAAGAAATGGAATAGGGTATACTTAGAGCGAAGAATTATAACATTTTGTTCTGACTTTATGAACAAACATAACATATTCCTTTAAATATATAGTAGATACCTTAATGTTCACTTCGAAATCACTTTAGTTCAATAGTAATTTATTATGTTATCTTGAGGCCGCAATTAATATCTCGCCACCTTTCAGCGACCCTTTCTAACGAAGGCTTTGTGATCGTACCCCATTACATTAATTTAGATAGTTCGAAGCAACAGATATTACACTTATTTCTTTGATAATATCATCATGGTCTATTTTTTCTGTATTTTCTTTTATCAGTCTTTCTTTGTCTTCTTTTTTGTATATCTTTATTGTATTTCTAGAATTATTATGGTTTTAGCATTATGGTATGCTTTTTTAGTATTTTCTACCATACGTCTTTCTACAGTCGCTATAAGGAAAGATTATTTAAATAATAAATTTCAATGTGAAATGTAGTTTCATGAATTTATGTGGTAAGGTGAATGTTTAAAAACGTAAATGACTTTTAAACTGACATTAGTATTCTATTGTGTGATTTTGATGTAACTTAATCTTAAATTTTTTAAAGTTGTTTATTTTTTTTTATATCGTTCTATTTATAAATACTAAGCGACTTTAACACCATAACATTTTTCATACCTTTACTTTTGATAATTTTAATATGATCTCAATACTTACGAGATAGATATCAGGACCTAAAGTTTCTATGACGTCACTAAAACCTATTCTTTAGTATTCATAAGGCCCACGATCGGACATCTAATAGGTAAGGCGTAAGGTATGGGACGTAGTTTATACCACGAAATGAAAGGGATAAGTTATATAAGATTTGAATTACTTTGGGGAACACGTTCTATAGTGTTCATTTACTCTAACGCCACTTGAATTGTTGTTTAATTATTGTTTTGTTCATATGTAATGTTTATGGCGATGGTTCAAAAACTTCGTATGCTTCTGAAACAGATACATAATTTATATAAACATCTGTGTTTTATGGTCTACTAGCGACCCGCCCCGGCTTCGCACGGGTGCAAAATTCGGAAAATATTATACATAAAAACCTTCCTCTTGAATCACTCTACCTGTTACAAAAAACCGCATCAAAATCCGTTGCGTATTTTTAAAGATTTAAGCATACAGACAAACAGACAAAAATAGCGACTTTGTTTTATACTATGTAGTGATTTTCTTTCTCGTTATTAACCAAATAAATAACAAACAAATATTTTCAATTATTAATATCTTTCTAGATTACGGGTTACAATTACAAAGCCGTATAGTATAGAACAATTACAATGTAGGTACGGATGCATGGACATCAACGTATTGCATGTTAGCTGACCTATCTAGGGCGTTCTCATAGACTAGGCTTTGCCTTGTTGCGTGCTACAAACGTTTGTTATTAGCATTAAATCAATCTTCTTACAGTGCCGCTTTTAGGCGAAGATACGTGATCTGATCATCAATGTTTCCCATACTACTGATGCTACTACACGAAATAACGTTAAATACATACATGTAAAAAGCAACGTTAGCTTATGCGTAGCTTTTAAAGGAGCCGTAATAACATTTCGTAAATTAAATCTTCAAAGAAGAAGACAACGTTTTTTTTCATTATTAAATGCTTTTATCTATAATACTAAGAATGTCTGGAAACTCACAATAAAATATATGTAACATTCATATAGGTACACGTAAATTTATGCAAACGGGTCGTCTTTACCTAATGTAATGTATAAGAATACGGGACTTATCTAAATATTCCCCAATTTCTGTACAACTTTGTTTTAGGAAACAAGACGTTCGCAAACATTAAAATTACATATATACGATTTCAAATATAACAAGCAACGGTTGGAAAAAAACATTTGTATCAAATTTTCATAATTTAGTGTTGAAATGTGACAAAACATCACAAAATTGAGGAACTACATTTTCGAAAGAACCGCCAGCGTTTTTGTGTATTCAATTGTTGTAAGCTATTATAAGTTACTTTAAGGTACATTTTTTCTAATTAAGGCAACTTCTTATTAAAAAAAAAAGAGTACAGTGACAGACTCAATAACCGATCAATCAACTCTAATTACAGCACTGCACTTATTATCAAAGGAAAAAGTTACCAAGCATGTTTACAACAAACCTGAGCTTAGAGTAACCAGCAAGTTAAAAAAGAAGAAGCACATAAAATTCCTACTATTGATATCGGAAATCGCCTATACACAGTCATAGGAACGGTAGCCTTCGGTAGTGTTTACCGCAGATTGCCTTTATACAAGGCCACAATAGAGCCGTCATCATTTGTTCTGGCGGAGGTAGAACGAATAGTGAAAACCTACAATGCGACTGTGATACGTAAGCTTTTGTGGGTACGCGAAGCATTATCGGCGGTCGGTAATGGAACTCTGAAGCATGCATTTATATAAGTGATGTTTGTTAATACAACTGTTCTTGGTGTTTTATTCGTTCAAGGTGCAAACGTCGAGGTGACAGCCTTAGTTTAAGAATAAGGGATTCGATTCGGAATTTTGCAACACGTCATTGAATCCCGCATAAAATAAACCAACGTTCTATTTTTGCATGTACAGGCACGGAAGGGGCTAAAAAACCCCATATTAGTTTAAAATATTCTGAGGCGAACCAAAACAAAAACCGTCTTCAAACAAAAGTAACTTAAGTCAGATAATGTAATGTGCAAAAACGAGAAAAGTCAATGACGTACGTATGTACGTATGATAAGACTCTTCTATTTTACGGAAACTTCTAACATTTGCAAGTACAAAACAAAAAAGCCATAATTTAGGAAGTCGTTAACAGAACTTGAGGAAAGATAAACGTTACAACTGAAGAAGATAACGATAATGCTGAAAGTAAAAATAAATGTTAACACTATACAGAGTGCTAATATCTTAGTAGAAGAAGTGAGTGGTAATATCTTAGTAGAAGAAGCTATAAGTTTTTATTTGTATTATTGTAGATACAAATAATATAATTAATAAAAATAAAGACTCAAAACAAATTTCGTGATTGAAGTGAAGGTTCCAATTTTTATCAATGACAGATAAAAGGAAAACGACAAATAAATACAATAAGACTAGAAGACAATCTTGTTAAGACTTCTTAAACTGAATAAAAAGAAACAGTAACAAACCCTTAAAGGAAACTGAAGAATAACGGTGACCATTCAAACGAACCGGTAACAATTTTGCTGAATTTTAAAAGAGATAAATGAGTATTTTATCTCAGAGACTTATTGCGAAAAGAAAAAATAAGGGCGCTTGTGGACATTCTATGCTAAACAAAACCATTTTCGACATGATGATGGATGGAGGTTTCACGAGGCTCTTCGCTGTTGTAATGTATCAAGTGCCAAAAATGGTCGATACAAATTGTGCAATATTATTTTACAAATTGTTGGATGTCATTTTGAAACGAGGAAAATTGTACACGATCATAATATATAAAACAACAATAGATTGAAATTTGATGTATGATCCAGACACCGGACAATATAAACAAAGAATTTTCAGATGTAACTGGTAATGATAAATTTTTAGAATCTTCAAAAAGTATTATATTTGTACAAGCAATTATTATGCATAAAATGTATGATAATAATAGAACTGTAAAAGTTGGAAAAAGTAATATGACTTCAAATTAGTTTGATACTAGTTGTATCAAACTAATTTGAAGTCATATTGATCGTTGGTAAAACCACCGAACACCTAAAATACAAATTTCATTCGACAAATGTCATTACATAACATAAACGCTAAGCCACAAATCTACAAACAAAATTCGGAAACGAATCTGGGTTGGGTTCGGAATGACATTTTACAATAGATTTCCCCAGGCGTAGAAAATGTAAAAATTTGCTATGGAACATAAAATATCGAGAGTACAAGATATAGATTAAAATATTTAAATAAAAAATATTAAAATTATTATTATATTATAATTTACGTATACGAACTTGATTATATTATAGGCTTCAAAGTTCCGAGCCTGCTAAAGAATAACAAAAATGTTTTTTTTATAATAAAACATCGTAAAAATTCTTTTACATAAGCATTCAGAAAAAAATCGGCAAGTTTTTACGGTCGACCGAATGCTAGCATATAATATGAACTCACATTTTTCAAGAAATAAAATATTACTAAAACTAAACCAGACACTAAAATCAAACTTCTACGCTTTCAATGTTCATGTTCAGTTTACGATCCTAGTAAAATTGCTCTCGATTCGATCCGAATTGCACCGTCGAGTGTCGTGGCATCAAATCGGCCTCTCGGTCACGTCTCCCCTGCAGTGTGTCTTGTCCGTTCACGGATTCAATCTTATGAATACATTCACCGCCTTTGACATGCATTTTTGAAAGTTAGGCGCTTTTTAGAGTCAATGACACGAAGGCTGGGAGTCATAATATATATAGCTTAATTTTTTGATCACGTCAATTGGCTTGTGGTTTCGTCTAGTAAGAAATTCTGCAATTTTGTCGTGATAAAAACATTATCAGATTGGCTTTGATTATATTACTGAAGAATTAACACTTAAAAAGTCATTTTGAATTAACTAAGTACTACGGGTTTAGTAAAAGTACAATAAGTACAAATACATACACAGATCAAAATATTGGTATTAATAATGGAATACGCTGTTGGTTATAATAGTAAAAGTCAGAACTTATAAACCTCGCGGTAAAATCCAAAGTCCGCACACAACTTTAACACATCGTAGAACATGACTTATGAAAAAGTAGGAAAAACAAATGGTACAGCTCGTAGCAACTTATCTAGAGGAAACGTCCCTGATAAATAACCCACAAATGGGATAAGGGGACGCGAAATAAACGGAAGGTTATCGTTGACAGAAATAAAGAAACTGGCAATTCGTAAACAACTTTCTGTTCTTGGGCCAACGGAGAAGTGGAAGCGATTTGTTTTTTATTACATCAAATCATATAGTAGTTAAGACAGCTGCATATTTATTTGAAACATAATAAATACTCTAAATTTATGTACGTTAATATAGGCTTGTTTTGTGTTTTCAAATTATAATATACAAAATAACTTTTGTAAAACGAGAACCGCCTCCAATCGATATCCTCCTTGTTTGAAGTCGGTTAAGTTTTTAAAACCTTCTTGTTAATGTAACAATACAATACGGACAAACATACACAAGTCAAACTGAAAACAACCATTTTTTTAAAGCAGTTAGCGGTTAAAAATTTCATCAAATTGCGACCAAAACAATGTTCTGTACCATCTGACTATTGTGTAATCCTTAATAGCATACAGCTAAGCATGACACTTTCTCAAATTTAACTCTATTGCGATCTCATCAGACAAAGGTAAACAGTGAACTTGTTTTATATTCCGTTAAAGCCTGTAACTTACTACCACATAGCAAGAATGGTGTGAGGAGACCATTGGCGAAAAATTACGCTATCAATAAAGGTATAAATATCCAGCAAGATTTAGTTACATACACATAATCACGTCTTTATTCCTTACATGGTAGATAAAGGCAAACGTTTCTGTTGCAGAGGAGAGCTGTAGATGTATGACTTGACAGAATAGGACATTCAATGATTAGTGTCAGCGCTAGCCCATTTCCTTTAAAGAATTCCCAAGTTCAAACCATCCCTATTAATACTGTTTTAAAAAATTAAGATTAACAGACGGTTTTAAAGCATTCTGCGGGTAGTCAATGAATAATGGATACATTTAGTGATGAGAAAGCTAATTTGTGTTTACCGTTAGCAATATCTAAATTTCCCATGAGAGATCGTCCAATTTTACTAAAGGGTAAAATAGAGTAGGCTTCGTAGTAAATAATGCTTACTCGTTTAGAATTTATTGAAATTGTAAGTTTCTTGATATGGTCTCTTACAAACTATATTATAAAAACAAAGTTGGAATAGAAGATAAGTTTGTATTTAATACTTCACTCGTAAATAGTCGCGAGTTGAAACCAGTCTTCTTATCCTATGTATTTTAAGCGGTAATGAAGTGGCTAAGTTGTGCGGTTTACTAATAGATGCGGGCGGGATACGGTGCGGGTGCGCTAATAGATTATTCCCAAAATTCCCACAAAACGAAACGTAAGAGAAGATTTTGTTATATATATTTTGTATATAACCGTATCTAAGCTATATAAGAGGCAGTTTGTTCCAGAAGCGATATCGGCAAGTGGTTGCGGTCTCGATATATCTTGTGGGACAGTATTAATTTACTGATAGTGTGGACTACACCGATAAATGGTTGTTCAGTTGGTCACTTGTGCACAATGTTAAAACTAAATACCTTGTTAATGGAGTCCGTGGTCCAACGTTAAAAGCGTGATGCACTGATTAAATTTTTACTGTAGGCCTGACCAATGATACTTTCTGGGTAGTATACATATGTAAAATTTGATTGCTTTTCCGTCCCGAATTTGAGACAAATAATTCTCTGCATACTGCTATGTCTACAACGAAAAAGTATGCGATATATGACCATAACACGAAAGTTTATTGGACCCTGATGGTGCATCGTAAGAACATCTATTAAGTATTTACTAGCTTTTAACCGCCGCTTCGCCCGCACGAATTTAGCGCCACCTACAAAAGTTTATAGGTTTTTCTCAAATCCCACGGGGTCTATAGTTTTTACTGGTATAAAAAGTACCCTATATCTTTCTCCAGACAATTATTATTTCTTACGTTAACATATTGCCATTGATTTAGAAGTCCCTTAGCTATTTGTTCTTCTCGAATGTTCCCTAGAACTAGATGTCGCCGTTAGTCGTATTTATGGGCCGTGAATAACACGAAAAAAGGCTTGACTATTTACAGAACACATTAAGAGCTTTAAACGATGTAATTTCGTTAATGATGCAATTAAAGCTACTTAATGTATTTTGTAGTTGGCATTGCGAGACAAGTACTAGAGCTCGATAGGAAAAAGGGTCTTTAACCTTTTCTTTCATCTCTACGAACCTTTTATATTTTAATCATACTCGTACTGTTAAGTACACCTAAAAGTACGAGTATGATTCAAATAAATATATAAATATAATATAATATATAAATATTTAGAGGCATTTTTTCAAAGTGTGTTACGGTTTTGGTAATTTAAATCTTCGATTTCAACCTAACAAGAACACATAGTAAATTCTCACATAGTAAATTCTGAATTTTTATTAACTGACAAATTACACAGATTTTACCAATAAACAAACACTGCAAACATAACCACATATAACATTCATACAATTTTATATCCGTGACCTCATTAATCTAACTAAAGTGAGAGCTTGAAGAACATCGGAATTTCACGTGACTGATAGCATAATATTAAAGATTTATGACTGTTATAAAACTTAGTTGTAACCCCTGACCAAGAAGTGGGGTGTTATATTTTTGCAAAAATGCCTCAGTATGGGGTATCAATCGAGAAATTTGTAGATTTCTTCATAAATTTGAGAAAATGGATAATTTGTTCCGCAAACAAACTTGTTCAAGAGAGCTCAGCTTAAGAAACTTTTGATCAGGATGGAAAAATGTAAAAAAGGGCAATTATTAACAAAAAAAAAATTACCACAAGGGAAACTTGGGCCCATCCTTGACTTTTAATTAAGAACTTTTAATAATTTCTCACCTAATTAGTTGAAGGGGCTTTAATTAGGTCGTGTATACAATAGACTGTATAATTTTGTTTGTCCAAAGTAGGGTAGTTAATCGAGGTTGCCTAATTTAGATAGCGCTTGACTAGCGATCTAAATTTGTTCCGCTAAAAGATATAGTCTAGGGCACGATTATATAATTTATATTTATGCTATGTTTGGTTCCCCTTGATCCGGTTATTTGGGGTCGGGTTTTAAAAAATGATCATCATGTTTGTTTATTTGCAATATCTTTATTGCATAGAAATTTACACAGTAACAAGAAAATAGTAAGTACACAGTTATAAAAGAAACAAATCACTTGCAATGCATAGCAATCAATCACTCCCATCTTCATATTGGCGTTTCGATGTCATTAATTATCTAACTATATACTAAAGTGCGTTTTTGACAACTAGTGGCCGCAATGAAACAGTATTCACTGAAACTGCAGCGCTGCCAAAAAGTACAATTTACGACAAAGAAACTTGAATCCCTTATATGGTTTTGTGAACATTACCTTCTGGTAATGTTTCCCTACCGTTAACTTAAGCATAATGACTATATGGTTTTATTTACCAGTTGTCTAATAACGAGTGTATCATTTGAAATAGAATATATGTGACAATTTAGAATAGTTATTTTTTCATAAGTTCCATATATATACCTACCATTCCATATATACCTAAACGAGATAAGAGTACAAAAATGCGATCCTTTCCAACCGATATCTACCTTGTCAGACTATTGTGCTTGAAAATAGACATGAATACGCGTCAAACTGCCGAGGTACTACAATGTACAGCGAATTCAATAGGCGGCCTTAAATTATTATTGTCCGTCATGTCCTTACACTGACAACAAAATATTGAACAGGTATAGGCAAGGATCCTTGAAAATGCATTCAAGATATAGCGATGACCCATGAAATGAAAACAGGACTATAATTATTTAGATCTGATTGCCGTGTGATTCCCGGAACCGCTTCATATGGTCCATGAATGTCGTAAAAGGCGACTAAGAGAGGCTGAATAAGTTTGACATTCTTCTTGTGGGCGATAGGCTGGAAAATTGTCACTTTTTGAATCTCAATACCATACAGCTGAACTTAGCCTTTCAGCCTTTTCAAGACTGTTGACTCTGTCTACACAGCAAGGGATGTGGCCGTGATTATATGTACGTATGTTAATCTGAATAATATGAACAAAGTCGTCCCCTTTCCCGTAAATATAGAAATGGTAGTGAAACTTTTGTAATAATAGAAAAACAGGAAGTGTCTAGTCTATCATCAGTGGCTAGAAGTAAAACAAGAAATTAAATAATTTTTGCCTCAAATATTAGGGTGCCCTAATTTGTTCCTATAGTCCAACTAATTTATAATATTAGTTGGGATATACTGTGCCGTGTGGTTCCCGGCAGCAATAGAAAAAAGAATAGGAGCACTCCATTTCTTGCCCATGGATGTCGTAAAAGGCGACTAATGGATAGGCTTATAAACTTGGGATTCTTCTTTAAGGCGACGGGCTTTGAACTTTTGAATTTCAATCTGATTTGAATCTCGATTCTATCATTAAGCAAAACGGCTGAACGTGGCCTATCGGTCTTTTCAAGTGATTATATGTATTTATATATATTGGAATTTTCGTAACATTCTATATGCTCCAACATGATTAACAAAGACTACCTATATTTATAATATAAAAAGCAAAATGAATTTGTGTTTCTACGAAATGGATAAAAGAGTTCGGTGTATGTATTTGTTCAGTGAAATGGAGCGACGAATTACCGGCAGAAATGGACGATAAAGATGGCTTGAAAGAAAAACAGGGAACTTTTTTAATCATCCGGAATTCAATAGTTCATTTCAGGACTCGGGAAGTTTGCACGGAGGATTAACACGTAGAAGGGTGTTGCATTGGTCTGTGTGTAGTATAGACGTGGCCTTCGACTTTTAGAGATGTCTACCCCAAAAATAAATTAATATAATACGTTTTCAACATGTTCTGTGTGGTAGGACGTAACGTAGGTAACAAAAAACACAAACAATGTATAACAGCAAAAAATATAGAACAAAATAAGCTGGAATTTTACAACAATAAAGTTGTAGGCAAGATTTTTGTTAATATCTATAAAAGCGACAATTTTTTCCAAACTTACAAGAGTACTGGCCAAAGACTAGAGACACATATAAAAATGTCAAATGACCACATGAGGTACTTTGGAACATTTAATTGTAGAAGAACAAATTAAGGAAAATATTTTTTCATAGCAACTTTTTTTAATTAGGGTAAAATTATTACTCCCAAATGTGAAAAAGTATCTATTTACATACACAAAAACGGACTTAGTCCTAATGCTAATTTTTGATGACATTTTACAGAAACGCTAATAAATTGGTAGATGCTTTTTTATACTCAGCGCTTAAAGTGTTATGAAGAGTATATATGTAATTAAAAAAATACCTTCATAGAAATAAATCGATGAAAAATTAAATTAATAAGGGATTGATTGATTGGAACTTACTTGTTAAGTTTTTGATGACTTAGATTATCGCATCAGTTATCAGTTGAACGTGGCCTATTAGTCTTTCAAGACAATTGGCTCTGTCTAACACGCAAGATGTGAATATACGAAAGAATCAACCGCATAAGTTAATATTTTTTTATTATCCTATTAAGTGCTTGACGTAATGAAAAATGTCAGCAGCTAGGCAGTTAAGCTAGATAACAAAGTACAGAATCCTTATCGTTAATAAACCAAAAATGAGATCATTCATTTAAACAGATATGACGAACATGAAATTGTGGACGGCAGAAAAAAGGGCTATTTGATTTTATCTTACACTCATTCACTAAATAACAGTCGTAAAATGTTCAAATAAAGAGAAGAATTTTTAAACATACTGCTTGTTGGTAATGCTAAATCACACACAAAATTAAAATTTTGATAAACTGCCTGTTTTCAAGCAGTGTAAACCTACAACGCATTTGAAATGTTGAACTTTGTAACTTATAGTAGATGTATTTGCCTCTTATCATAACACTCTTTCAATAAATGACACTTCATGTGAGGATAATATAATACATATGCTTTGAAAGGTGAAGGATATAGAGCTATAAAGAGGAGCTTGTGAATGATAAATTGCAAGCGATATGCAACAACACGATAAAGCTTTTGAAAGGCTTCGTATATACGAGGTTTCCAAGACTCTCCGTAACAATGTATTGAAGAGAGCAAATGTACAGAAGGGCCCTTATCATTTTACAGTTATGACTATCTTCGCATATATCAAATCGTAAGATAAATTTAAGTGTATTTTTACGATAAGTTTCGTGTGAAATTTTTTGGTTAAGAAGAGAACACGCAAACTAATGAAAATAGCTGCCCATGAACTCAATTTACTTTTTTTCAGTTTACTTTACTAATATATTGACTAAATATTAATAAATAACTGCCCAGTTAGTCCTCTAACTTCTTTTTTGTTTTTATAATTAATGTATTGACTTCATCCAAAAAGTATAAATATTCAATTAAATAATTTTCTACAACGTCTTGATTTCGCATGCCATAATATAAATTGCTGTGTAAAATATTACTATTGTACTACACGTAGGTACAGTACAGTATAAAACAATAATGAAGATATCATTTATGTAGTACTACATTCAAGTAATCATATAATTACCCAACTTCCACGCACAGATAAAATAAATCAAGGTCTACGAAAAGTTACACTGTATAATTGAAATGAACTAGTTTCTGGTGCTCACGATAACCCTAAAACCGAGAAAGTGGAATCAACAGAAACGAGAAACAACGCTCGTTCAGCGAACGTGCCTAAGCTGGCTGCAAGCTATTTTATCAGGCTCACTTACAATACTGCTAAATTCAGATAGCAATTGTTAGTCGACTGTTGAGGAGTTAACTGTTCTTTTAGAGCTTTTATGACCGGCTTTGCATTTTGTTTCAATCGTATAAACAAATCTGAAACTGATACTTCAGATTTGTTCGTGTTCAAACGTTTAAACAGCTTTGTTTCATTTATTTGCGAAACTCTATCGATTGTCATTGATTAAACTTTCTCTTAATAGCGTAATGTTTATTTATTAGGTGCTGCTCTCGTCCTTTATTTCGTTTTATTTTGGGTGATTCTATCATATTTAGTACATTAAAAGCAACTATCTGCAGAGCACGCGTAAAGATCATTCCACCATCTTGCCATCATCATCACAATAAATCTCAGCAATAAATAAAATAAAAGAAAATAGAAAAATAAAAATCCTCGACTAAAAGAATCCACCTTAACTGTGAAATACGTGACAACTGCAACTGGACGTAAAAGAGTAATAGCATTTTATAGAAATAAAGTACACTTCGAGTGGCGTCGGGTGATAAACAGCGAAGAGATTTTTGATAGTCCCCAGATATTGTGAAGTTCGAAACATCTTAGCGGCTCCCATGTATTGGTACACAGAAATCATATATTATTATGATCTGCGATTTCAGTGGCGATTTCCTTTGAAATGGATTTCGATTTGGAATTATTCGAACACTATGGGTCCATGTTAGTATCGTTTTTCGTGCTTTTTTTTCTTGACGTAAATTGAAGGATTAAAAAATAATAAGAATCTAGGTATATGGCCAGCATGCCAAACGTTACTGTGAACCTAGACTTAAGTCTTGCTAAGTGATATAAAATATGGGCTTCGCCTTCCCTTTTCCTGATGCCAACTTATATCAGGACCATTTTCACTTTCATATGACTAATCTCAATGCTCTTTTGGCAGATTTAGCTCTTTTCTTATTTTATTGTCTTCGTGTAATTGATCTATGTGTTCCTTAAAAATCCATTTTATTGAGACCTTCATTTGTTATTGCCACTTACATAGTTTAATTTTATACCACAAGGCAAGCTTCACTTATATATCGATCGACCTTAACACTGGCATTTGCATCATAACAGGTCATAGACTAAATCCGTTGCTCTATTCCTGTCCTCCATAGCCTTTGTAAACTTACTGTCCTCTAGTTCCATACTAAGTAATGTGCTTTTTTGATTATCATACCAACTACTTTTGAAGTTAGAAAGATTGAACAGATAATCTTTTGAATCAATAAATCAATCAGATTTTTTGATAATAATTTTAAATTATATGGTTTTTATTAATGCAGACAAAAGCAAAAAATGCAAGCTATTCTGAACTTTAGCTACTATTTCAGTATTCCTAAGTGAAGCGGTCATTCATCCTCCATGGAAAGACAAGACACTTTGACTTGACTTTTAGATCAACAATCGAAATTTGATTAAGACGACGACGAGACAAGACGCCTTGAACATCCGAAAATCTGGTTTTATTCTGACTGACCTACCAGATCCTCAGCCCGTTCACCTAAGTATTCGATAAAATACTCGTACTATTAATAATTATAATTCTGCCAATCTCTTAATATTGAACACAAAAGAAATATTACCCAATAAAGTACGATAGTTCAAGTTCGACGAAAAAATGGTACTCGAATAGAAAGAATGAATAATCGCATTTTAGTAAAACTAAACGGAAAGATTTCATATGATTGAAAATATATTTAACAATTACACTAGCCCCAGGCTTCGCTTTCATAGGAATTTTCGAAAATGGCGTTTGTAACTCCTGAAGGAAAGTCCTATTTTGATGATATTACACTAGGGTTGCCATCTGTCCGGGTTTTCCCGGATTTGTCCTAGTTTAGAGGGCATCCGGGGAGCGTCCGGGGAAGGTTTCATTTCTAGACCGGCTTTTAAAATATTAATAAATAAAAAAAAAATTGGGCCGCTTACATTGCTGTAAACTTTAAAAAGTTCTGATGTGTTGATTAATATTCAAATGTCTTTTATTGCATTGTATATTATGTTTAAAAGATCTTGTTAACATGTCCGGCTTTCGGACTCTAAAATCCGGGGTTTTCACGCGTCTTGTCCGTTTTTCCAAATTTTAGAGATGGCAACCCTATATTACACCCACACGAATTACAAAGCGTCTCTCTTAACAATATTACTATAGACGAGTTTAAATTACAGTAATTGTATAAGTCAAAGGTAAAATTGATCCGGAGGGTAAAACAACCATAACCACAAAAGCCAGTAAATAAAATGTAATGTCACACATTCCCCGGGCCTTGGGGACGAAGTGACGGTAAGTACACGATGCTGTATCCCACTCGTAAAAGAGGCAACTTTTGGACTAAATTTACATTCCATTAAAAGTTTTTGCGTGGGAACAGTGGCGAAACTAGAATTTCCACGCAATAGAATTACCAATGGAAATGCGGAGGAGCTCTGCAGTTTCCGATCACGTTCTGACTCAAGAAGAGGTATAGTAATAGAATATGGTGATACAATCAGTTTTTTCCTTATAGGATAGGAGAAGCTTTAATGGCCTTCCTATGGAATGGCTTCAAGACGGCCGCTGAGCTTCGAAGATATCGCCTGGTCGAGTATACACACTTATATATCACCTTTCGCAATATCTGAAAATATTTAATTGGAACACAATTTAATTTAACAGTGAGAAGTAAATAAAGCGGCCCGACTGGCTCAATTAGCAAGTTAGATCGTCAAGCCGTCACCCGATATTGGGCAAGTCCAAATTAACAAGCATGGCAACACTGCAAACTTTTTACGAAACCCGACTGTTTTCTGTGGCCAGTCGATTTATGACCGTCAAGAGTTTCGCCGACAAGGGCTGGCTTAATCGAATCCTGTTGGAAGTAGCAGCTAATCAAATTTTTGTCGAGTCGCAGGGAAATAAGGACGCCTCACCTAAAATAAACTTTGAGATTTTTCGGGATCTAGATCCCCAAATTTAATGTTTTCATAATCACTAACTACTATTGGTTCGAAGTTTTTATGCCTAATTACGCATTATGAATCACACCAAAAGAAATCAATAATTTTAATGACTACAATCCATGAGTATCCACCTATCACTTATTTTTATGAGGTGCTATAACTGTGTTATAAACTTTGTAATCTGTGATCCGCAGTAACATTATTTAGTTTGATATATTTTTTGGACAATAGTTTTTTACATTTAATAAAAAAAGTGAACGTGATCTTTCAGTATTTCGGAGATTGTTGGCTATGTCTACCCCCGTAAATGTGTTATGTATGTATGTATGCATTAATATTATCGTACATTCACCTTGTTTCATAAAACATGTTCCGTTAGACGCCGAAAATGAAATGTCTTGGTATAGTCACAAACGCAATTAAATTTTCCTTGTTACAGTTTCAGCACGCATAGAAGCCTCTAAAAATAATAATGACTAATTACATATTGCAACTAATACCAAAGGATTCTTCACAGAAATTAGCATAATATATGACAAATTATTCAAATTTTCATGGGGCCATTTGAATTCATTTCGAAGATACTCATTTAAATTAAGGCTAAGTGCCTAATTTAGACATACGAGTTATTACCTATCAAAATCAAAAACTACAAAATCGAAAATTCTAAATCAATATAAGTAATTCATCAGATCCTTGTATGACATTGAAATGTAATTCTCAAATTACGATTTACTACCATATATCACAAGCTTTAAAAACAATTGTTGCTTGTAATACTCAGTTAAAACAAAATCAACAAGAAGTGGAAGTAAAACACCGATAAACAGCCAGCACGTTGGATAAACACAGGAGCAATTAGAGCCAAATGAGATGACATCGCAAGTCGGAAGTTTACGCAAATCGCGTTGAAACTTGAGATTTGATGGAGGAAAATTTTCCCTGTTCCCACTGAGAAATATATTTTATTACAGTGTCTTTTTTGCATAGTCTTCTTGAATTCTTTACTCATAATTTAATAAGGTCCTTGACCGGATTTTGGGATTTCTACGCAACAGGAAAATAAACTATCTATTTTGAATAATGTTATACTGCGATAGCAATGAATTTGACATAAAACAATATTATACCTTTTTCTAGATAAAGGTAAATGAAACCATAACTTGTAGCTATAAATCAGTCACCCAAATTTCAACCACAAATATTTTTATTCTTATTACGAATAAGTGCAGTTCAGACTGTTATTTTAACCTGTTAAACTAAGTTGGGACTAGTTATTAAAGTAGAATTATACCTTCCCCTATTATTTAATTAAACATTCAGGTCAAGCTTTCAGTCAATCTTGAATTTAAAGACAATACTTATCAAAGTAGCAAATCTATGATTATAATAATAAATATTTTTTTATTCAAAGTTTACAATATTGAAAAATAACATGCTGGAGCACCTAAAAGATAGACCAATAATTTAATTTTTGTTAGACCATGTTTCAAAGTTTCGTAGTCCCATCATATCATCATATATAAAATTTATAGACACACAATCACGAGTATTCGTATATATATCTAGTGCATTCTAACCCACCTAAGTTATTTCCTTACATTTCCCGTAGAAATGCGCGAAATTCTCATAACATGAGTAGTAAAAAGCCGCGTTTCTAACAATGTAATTTGAGTGCTTCAAGCGAAGGCGCTCTGCTTTCATAGTCGTCGGTAACCCTAATATTGCGTTTGCTTTCCAACTTGTTACGTTGTAACTCAATTGCACAAAATGAGAAATATTATGTTTTTGACAGCTTTTGGCCGGTACCAAATCGGGGATTAAGGTCAAGGTCGTAAACCGGGCTCTTCTTCAGACTAGTTAGTCAGGAGGAAAAAGATGAGTTTTCAACTGAGACTGTGATCAGTCTCAGTTGAAATCTCATGTTTTTCCTCCTGTTATCTGATGATAACAAAGAAACATATTTAAAGATGGCCAAATTAAGGCTGAAATTAACTACCCTATTCATGAGTGTAGCTGAAGGGCTGAGATTTGAAAAATATAAAGTATTGCTGGACATGTCACTCCTGTTCCTGGTTGACTAAAGAAAAAACAGAGAACAAAAGCTAGATATAGATAACGGACTTCGAAGCAAACAACCAATAATACAATTGAATCCAGAGAAACGAAAACATACACACTTTTAAATAATCTCTGCAATATCAGTGATCGCTTTGCAAATCCTCGCGCTTATTATAATTGGTTATCCCCCTAGTGGGGGATGAGATAGTTCTCATAAGACAAAATACGCAGCCATTATTCATATTATAGTGCATTGCAGTAGGAGGCTAATTTATAACGTTGTCCTCTGCCACTTGGCAACTGGCCTATATCTTTTGAGTCCCAGACAAATTGCCCACTTACTTCGAACGGCCAGTTACTTGAACATACCTGTAACAAATAATAACACAAATTAGTAAAGATATTTTATAATGTTGTACAATATGCCGAGATTTTCAAAGAAAATATATCTTATAATGTTTTAATTGGTGGTGCTTGCATGAAGAGAGTCTCTGCATACTTCCTTCATGTGGATGAAGCGAAGGAAGTATGCAGAGATCGTGGCAAGTGGAAAAAGGTTGTCTCTGCCTACCCCTCCGGGAAAGAGGCGTGATTTTATGTATGTATGTTTTAATTGGTGTATGCATTCAGAGAGTCAGTGTCCACTTTATTCTACCTAGGTTTCCCATGGTCGAACATAGACTACATTTATCTGGGAATTCGGAAGTAAAGCGTTGGCCAAAATCTAACACATTTGTAACAAAACGAAACGAAAATAAAACTGACGACATAAAGTTGCGAAGAAAGGCGAACTAACCAAAACTGGACTGAAAGTGCTTAAGTTTTAAGTCGGTATAATGAAAATTTGTCTCAAGAAAGATATTACTGTCGCAACATCGTCAGTAGACGCCACACGCTTCTGTTGCGAATAAATTACGGCGAAAACTTTTAAAACAGAATGCTAAAAGACTAATTACCAGCAAGAGTATCCTTAACTGAATTTTAAGGGGCTTCCCGGCATATTAAGAGTCTCGTCCCAATTTTATTCATTACTGCTTTTTGGTACCCGATATGCTGCGGATTTAACTGTAAATGTTGTAGATCTATATT